>NW_026643078.1:2400000-3637042 GCF_028828015.1 Penicillium pulvis | reverse complement strand
TAACCACCCACCCTAACCAGGACCTCTGGTTAGCGAGATATTTTAAGAATTTATTTTACTAAGAGATAGATGTTTTATTCCTCCTATATATTAAATCCACGCTAGGCTCTTAGTTAGCCTAACTAAGAGGACCCCTATAGGATAGACTTCTATAAAGTTTAATATAAATTAGTTAGCTTTTTAAATATTTAGTTAGTTCCCAAAGTTAGCCTTAGTTAGCTTTTTTCTTAATATTCCTCCTATATATTAAATCCGCGCTAGGCTCTTAGTCAGCCTAACTAAGAGGACCCCTATAGGATAGGGTAATCTAGAGTAATATAGTATAATAAGCTTATATTAAGCTATATTATATATAATTATAATAGGTAGAGTGGAATATAGGAGGAAAAGTGGTTACTATATATATATAGACTAGAATAGACTATAATTAAAAAAAGTCTTGGTAAAAAATATATAAAGTTAGGCAGAAATTAGGCAAAATCAGGCAAAATCAGGCATCAATTTTAGAAAAATGGGCCCATATAGGGGCATATATTTTTTAGGTTAGGCCGGGCCCTGGAATTTGAAAAATGGGGGCCCATTACCGAAGCCTATCTATATATAATATATAAGGTATTTAAAGTGGTATTCTACCCCTCTAAAACCTACCTTTCTATATAGTTTATAAAAATATACGTAAATTTAGACCCACTAAAATGGGCCCGAATGGGGGCCCCTCATAGGCCCGGACCCATTTTCGGGCCGGGCCCACCCCGACCCATTAGGCCTAACCCATTTGCCGAAGCCTAGACACACATACTCCGTGAAATTCCTATGCATAGATCTACATAGTCAAGAATACAGGAGGTTCATTTTTACTAGTGGGATATAGGTGGCCAATAGAGACGCCGAAGATATGCAAGGTATGGAGGGATCATCCCCCCTGACTGAGAACATTCAAGGTTCACCCTGGTGTGTACCGATGTAGAACTATAACCTTGGAAGTTGCCTGTTCCTTGCGTCGATCCGATCTAAAATCGACAAATGTAGGGCTAGTCACTGAAGCCAGCTATCTTGCTAGATCTTATCTCCCCTTCCTGGACCCTGGTCCTCAATGTGGTTCTGACCTCGATTATTACTTTGTGAGATACACCTGCCAATTGAGTAGGCCAAGCCAATACAAATGGTTTTACCAACCATCTTGTTTGACAACACACTTGTCTTTTTAGGTGGCGTAACCTTATTAGTATTTTTCATCCATCGATGGGTCCGATATTATCAGTCATGGGTATGTACTGTATTGCTCAATGTCTTTGATCTATCTTTCATACCACGCACCGTGCATATTGAGACTTGTCTGACATCCAAATCTCATTCAAGGTCAAAGTCCCTGTTGTTGGGGGTGAGGGAGTTTTTGAATCATGGAGGGCTGCCCGTCGTTGGGCTAGCTGCGCCCCCCAGTTGCTTCAACAAGGATATGAACTTGTAAGATCCTTCTCCATCACATTCGTATGTTAGATGGACATCTTACGGAATTTTGATATAGCATAAAGACTTTGCATTCCAGGTCGCCACACCGACGGGTTGGGATGTCTGTATTTGCCAGGATGCAATGATCAGAGAGTATCTCAATGCTTCGGACGAGTATCTATCTTCCACAGCTCCAATCCAAGGGGTATGAGTTTCTACGCTTATCTTTAACCCTCTATCTTATGGATTCATTACATCAACTAATCCTGGAGTCCGATATAGTTCTTCCAGTCGAAGTTTACAGCTCCCGGCTTATTTCACAAAATCCCGAGCTCAATGATGAGTAAAGCACTCACCTGGTCCCGAACACGTACCAGATCCACAGACCAATACTTTTCCGGCTTTGTTGAAGAGCTTGAGTACTCATTTGAACAGGAGGTGAATGCAAATATGAAGATTGCGGGCGACTGGAATGAATTCGATTGTTACGCAATCGGCAGACGTCTTATAATGGGGCTAGTTGCGAAGTTACTGGTTGGTGATGAATGTCGGAATTCAGAGAAGATCGATCTTTTCTGTGACTACACAGCCGAAATGATGATCGGAGGACCATATATAAGGGGGTTTCCGGATTTTTTGAAACCGTGAGGTTGAATCCCCCCTTCTTCACTGTGCACATATTGACTTTCCTTTCTGAAAAAGGGTTGTCGCACGCTCATCCCAAGTTGTGAAACTTTCGAATAGAATGCAGAAGCTTTTCCTGGACGTGATCAACAGAAGGAAATCAAAGTCAGAAGAAATGGAAAAGGAAGGAAGACAGCCCGAGGTGAGAATTTGTGTATTTTGATCTTCTGGCTCAAATTACTCCCAGTTCCACCATTCTCTCAAGTGCTGCCCCTACTCAATTTCGCTAACATGTTGTTGTTTTTGCTAAATTTAGGACTTGACAGATTGGTTCTGGCGATGGTCACAACAAAATACGAGCAACGGTCTAACGGAATTGGACATTGCCCAGCTGCTCGCTGCAAATACCTTTGGAGCCAGTTTCAACACAACGGTGGTCCTTGTACAATGTCTCTGCGAGCTTGCCACCAGGCCGGAATATGTCACTTTAATCCGAGAAGAGGTCACATCAACTCTTGAAGCCAACAATAACATTTGGACTAAGGAGGGAATTGACTCAATGAGGAAATTGGACAGTTTCATCAAGGAATCCCATCGTTATAATTGCTTTGATCTTGCCGGAACACCCCGTGTCGTTAAGAAGGATTTCCAATTCAAAAATGGTCTTCGAATTCCAAAAGGGACAGTTCTCTTGACCCCAAATGCCGCTATGTTATTTGATGATGAATTTGTGCAGAATCCCCTTGAGTTTGATGGTCTTCGATTCTGTGACCTTGCAAATACTTCTGAAACACCTGAGATCTTCAGATACACCTCTACGAATCCTCATTATCTTCAGTTTGGAGACGGAAAACATGTCTGGTAGGTCAATTCTCTGATCTTGCTTCCTAGAGCCTATCAAGTTTATCGGCACTTATTAATGCCTCCCTTTCTGTTTAGCCCAGGCCGCTTTTTTGCAGCAGATGAACTTCGTCTCATTCTAGCATATCTGTTGCTCCATTTCGAAATCAAAATTCAGGGGGGTTTACCTAAAGATTTCAAGATCAAGAGACACAACCTGCCACACTTGGGGGTGAATATCCTCTTGAAGAAGATTGAAGAGGAAAGGACTGATTAGACAACGGAACATTCTTTGGTTATAGCAGGAACTAAGGAGACCAACTCAAGTACGGTTGACTTTGAAACTCAATATGCCCACTTTTCAGGCTTGAATCATGTATGGCAGGCTTTGAATGGCCTAGCTGTAGAAATCACAACAATCTAGTACTCAGAGCAAGATCCAACGGGGGGCAAATAACCTTAGGACATTTCAAGATTCTGCCAAAATTAAGACACCAAATGGAAGAAAAGCAACAAGTATGCTTCTCATTATCAATTTTTTGATAGTTTGTATTGAGAATGTCGACGAAACCTTGGAATATTAGAAGAGGCAATACCATATGTGATGATGTCCCAAGATTGAAACAAAGCAGAATAATAAGGACCGGTCAGCTACATTGCGCCAAAACAAATTATTCCGAAGGCACACGGATTATCGCGATGTAACCCTGTAACTACTTGAAGTTCTATTCTGCGGCCACCGTGGCATGCAGGATGAAGATCCCTGTTCTGAATGCATACACAAAATTTAGCGGTGTGTAAAATTTCCTTGCAACAGGTTTTAAACACATCGGAGGCTCTGATATATCATATGTAAGTCTTGCATGTCTATAGATCTCCATTGGGCAGCTAAATCTCAAGCTGGAAAATTCTAGCTCACGGCTCGTAGATCTAAGAAGATGCAGCCAGAGTGCAACCTGTAAGCAGTTTTTTAAGTAAGGAGGCTGCGAAAAAGGGGCATTTTGACGTCCTTGCTTTGGTTATTCTCAAGAAAATGCTGACCGCATTCAGGGATCAGAGACTAGATTGACAGCATGAATCAAGCACGAGGTCAGACGGACATCACCTAAGTCGGCGAATCGGGAGATGATCCGCTGTGGCATTCTACAAGAAGCAAGGTTAAAATTTGTTGAAAGTGCGTGGGTATTGATAATTTAACGACTAGATTTTCTCGGGCTTCACGTTTTTAATCAATAAAAACCTTCCCGCGACACTGGAACTCTCTTCACTTCATTGAAGACCAATATGACTATCCCGCAGGAATGTACTGTGCTGGTAGTGGGTGGTGGCCCTGGGGGCTCGTATGCTGCCTCAGTACTCGCACGAGAGGGCATTTCTACCGTCTTGTTGGAAGCTGATCTGTTTCCTCGGTAAGTCAAAAATTGTAAAACTTCATAACGAGTACCACAGCAACTAACTAGCAACTTAGATACCACATCGGCGAGAGCCTTTTGCCATCTACACGGGAATTTTTGAAATTCATTGACGTGTATGACAAGTTCGAAAGCCACGGATTCAAACACAAGGTTAGCATTGTGAATCGTGAAGCAATTCCCCCGACGTCAAACTAAGCGAACTACAGAATGGAGCTTCATTCAGCTATAATAGCAAGCCTGCAGCATGTGAGACCTATAATGTTGCTACTTGAAAAATCCACGACTGACTTAGCCCGGACTAGACACAAACTTCCTTGCATTTGGTGGACATGCATGGAATGTGGTCCGCTCCGAATGCGATCAGATTCTTTTCGAGCACGCTGGGCATAGCGGAGCTAAAACATTTGACGGAGTCAAGGTAAATGCAATTGATTTTGAGCCAACCGGCTGCCAGGAAGATCGTGGCAATGGCAAGCTAGGACGGCCAGTGTCTGCTTCGTGGACACGCAAGGACAAAAGCGCCAGCGGCACGATTCGACTCAAGTACTTGGTAGATGCCAGTGGCAGAGCTGGTATAATTAGTACCAAATATATGAGAAATCGCAAATATAACGAAGGCCTCAAGAATATCGCGACTTGGGGCTATTTCGAGAGCGCTGGAGTGTATGGCAAGGGTACCCCGGCAGAAGGGGGTCCATTCTTCCCTCGGCTCAAAGGTATCTTCCCCGTACTATCAACTGACACTTCGTGATAAGAAAGAAACTAAATGAATCCATTGTTTTAGATGGAACTGGCTGGGCCTGGTTCATTCCTCTCCACAACGGGACAACATCTGTTGGGTTGGTCATGCAACACACCAGCTTCACGGCCAAGAAGAAGGCTATGGAGTCACCGAGCACGCGGGAATTTTTCATGCAGTACGTGCATGATGCTCCGATGATTTTTGAACTGCTGGAAAATGCCAAACTCGTTTCAGACGTCAAGTCGGCTACCGACTGGTCCTATAGCGCCCCAACCTATGCCAGTCCCTATATTCGAATTGTTGGGGATGCTGGGTGTTTCATTGACCCATTATTCTCATCAGGTGTCCATTTGGCATTCACTGGGGCGCTCTCTGCCGCCGCCTCCATCTGTGCGGCGATCAAAGGGGACTGCACTGAGCATACTGCGGTCGGTTGGCACTCGGAGAAGATCCGAGAGGCTTATACCCGGTTTTTACTTGTGGTTACGAGCGCATACGCCCAGATCACTGGGCAGGAGCGTCCGGTCTTGAATGAGTATGACGAGGAGAATTTTGATCGTGCTTTCAGCTTCTTCCGACCTAGTAAGTGTCAATTTCCCCTCTGCCTTCCCAACGACTCACTTTCTCGTCCACGGTACTGATCAATGCACAGTTATCCAGGGTACCGTAGAAGTAGGTGGAGGGAAATTGAATGCTAAAGACGTGGCCGACTCGGTGGAGTTTTGCATGCGAGTGATTCGCAAGGTTGATGGTACCCATAACATGGCTTCAAATGGAAAGCAGCTGTGTGAGGATGAACGGGGCGAGTTGACCTGTGATCGTATCAAGAAGGAGGAGCTCAAATCGGATCTCAACAAATTCCGTGTTGACGCTGTTAACGGGATGGTTGTTAACCTTGAACAGGGGGCTCTGGGGTTGGTTCAAGCGGTTTGATGCATCAGATTGCATGGATGGGAAATATTGAAAATGGTTAAGCATTATTTGAAAACTCCACCTGAGTGAACATTGAACGTTGTGACTGAACGCAAAAAAATCCTGCCGAAAAGTCGTAGTTGTCTGGTCAATCTATGTAGAGGCTTCGCCAGAAACGCGTGGTTTTCGGGATGGCAGGCGCGTCACGTCACCCGTCGGAGTCACCAAATTTACTTGTTTGATATTTTTGAAATTAACCACACATGCACAAGTCACGCCTGACTTGCGCTACTACTTATTATCGAGATCATTTTACAACGGATGTGAAGTATTGGCCGTCATATTTGGTGTGGTACTCGTGGACACTAACAGTATGTATGTCTCGCATTTTCTCCACCTATCCTCAAACATCACCAGGAAAATCCCCACAGATGGCCTCGAGCACCGCTTGCTGCTGAAGACCAGCATTCTTTGGACGCCACACTCTCACCAATTTCAGTCCCACAGACTCGAGCAGAGCTCGAAATTGCGTCTCCGTTCGCTCCAGCGACGAACACAAGATCATCATGTTGAGATCCATAATAGCGTCCGACAGGTGAACCCTTGTAGGACCGTCCGGCAACACACGCTCGTGAATAAGAAGCATGGATGTCTCATCCATCGCATCTCGAATGTGCAGCAGGATGCTCCGCGCCTGGACATCTGGCCAATCGTGCAGAACACGACCCAAGAAGTAGACATCCGCCCCCATGACGGGCTGTGGCTCGAAAAAGCTATATGACATACCCTGCACTGTCTGCGTGGCAGCAGTTGTTTTGAGGCCTGGTAGCATACTTTGGATGACATCGGGTAAATCTTGGAGGATGAATTGCCCCCGAAGAGATGGAATGGTATCGAGCAAAATTTTGATCTCGTGACCGATTCCTCCCCCGATATCCACGAACTGAAGCCGTTTATCACCGGAAGAGCTTGAAGACTGGAATTCCTGGAACCGGTGTGACACGGGGAATATTGCGGTCCATCGCGCGGTATTGTCACGTACGACACCCGCCTGCATTGTACGGTTAAAGGCATCGAGTTGGATCGGATGCGACTTTAACCAGTCGAAATAATGCTCCTCTGTGCGCATGACATATTGAAATGGTCCTGCGTAGGCATTTGAAGGAGATGAGTATTGTGTCTCCCTCAAGATCTGAGGTAGTTTTGCATATATTTGAGAGTGGATGTCACTAATGGTATAGTATAAGCAGAGAGTTGGCTGAATGGGAGCTGTCTAAGCTCACTAGACGTGCTTGGAAGCTTACAAGTTCATCATAATCCGACTTTCCAGGTAGCCCCCCTTGGCAAGATCCTTCACCACAGGATCTGGTTTGTACTTTCCACCTGGAGTGACACTGAGAATTCCGGAAGCTGTCAAAAATCGCAAAATACGTGCTATTGTTCATATCCAAATGTATTAGCTCGGAATTTCTCTTGGCACAAGAAAGGAACTGTTTTTCTCTTACAAACAAGCAAAGAATCTCCTCTGATTTGCGATGCAATTTCGTGGGCCCCGAATTCGTCTTTTGGGGAATTGTGGACAAAGTCGAAAATTCCCATGTCAATAGCGATACGAGTGGCTACCACCGGGGTCATCTACTTAGTGTCAATTAACTCAATTTCCAAAACCAACTTTATATCGGAAGGGTAATTTACAGCATGAGTTGCCTTTTCTAGTCTTGACCTCGGCTGCTCGACAATTGCAGAAAGCTTTTCGCAGGCCTGAAACAGCGCCGCTCGCTGCTGAGGTTCAACCTCTGCCTGGTTAGAGAGCATTTCTGCGGCTTCATGGATTGAGCTGATGATTTTGGTGAGGTCCATTGCTTCCAAGATTCGCATAAATGGCACAGACTTTCCCAAGTGCGACAGAGCAACACCTCTGGTGGTATGAAAGTGATCGAGACTCTGCACCGATCCAGGAAAACTAACCATAGGCATAACAATGTATGCAGAACTGCAGGTGGTATCTGATTGCGACCTCCCTTGGCATCTACAAGAAGAGCGGTCAAAGTATGCAGTGCATAAAGTTGATCTGTCAGGTTGATCTATGTTGATTCTCTTACTGCTCAGGTGGTTCCAATGCTAGATTCTTGGCTTGCACTGCAGACCACGAAAGGTTGGCAACAGTGCATATAACTAGCGTCAATGCTACGCATCCCTCTTTTTCACGAGCTCATTTGCAAACTCTAATCCTGCATCACATCTGATGATACCATAGGAAGCCGCCGAGTCCAGTTGCCGTTGCTGATCCTGAGAGAAAGCCTTGGCCCGCTGAAGATGGTCTTGTATGACTTCGCCTACTCGCAATCTGGCTCCCGCTGCTTCAGCGCAGTCAATGGCGTGGCCAATATCCTTCAGAGCCAGGTCCAAGTTGGACCATGGGGCTGTGCCTAATACCAATTGGTTCAGTGGTCAGCACAAAAATAAAGAAATTATCTGAGTTCTAAGCATACTTTTTGGTGGCATGTAAACTCCCTGAGTCAATCGCTTGGAAATCATTGTCGGCAGAGGTCCGAATTGGGCTTCCAACAGCTTCTCAACTATGTCACAACCCAATCCGCCTTTCTCGGCGAAGACAAGAGCTTCACCGACTATCTCCGTCATGCCTGAGACAAGGAAGTTCCTTGCATTTCGCTTAGCAATTGCGACACCAAGATTGCATGAATTTAGAGCTTACACACCCGATAACTTTCAGCAGGGATGCTTTTTCTGGGCGATCTGCCACTTGAAGTATATCACGCGCTATCACGCCTTTTATGTAAGGGGATACTCGCTGTATGGAGGAGGGATCCCCAGCAGCAACCATCAGAACATTTCGCTCTGCAGCCATCGGAGCAGAGCCGAAGACGGGACCTGGATAATATGAGCGCGGTCAAAGCAAGAGGATCCTAGCAGCATACCGGAGATCAGAGAGGCATTTTCTTTTGCCAGCTTTCCAGCAATATCCTTGCTTGTATCTGGATGGACACTTGTGGTATCTACAAACACTTTCTTGGCCAGATTTGCCGCCAATAAGATTTCCGTTACGATAATTTGTAGTGCATCATCATTGCTGGTCTGGACACCTAATTGATTAGCAGGATTAAATCAAAAGCTAAGGTTTAGTGTAGATCGTACCGAGATGAAGATAATCTCACAGTCTCTGACAACGGCGGCAATTGTTTCACACTGAATTCCACCGAGACTCGTGAGGGCGTCCCCTTTAGAGGCAGTGCGATTCCAGACTCGCAATGGCGGTTGGCCCTGGTCATGGAGATACTTCTGAAGGTTTGACGCCATGGAAATGCCCATATTCCCGAGACCTACAGTAATCAGCCATAGTTAGCGAGTACTCAGTCACCGTCTTTCAACTGCTGGTGAGGCTTGCCAATCCACCCCAACTGGGGAGACGTTGGAGGTGGTAGGATAGCCATTGTCCACTGTAAGCTCGAGGGAGTCTTTAGCTTGTAAAAATAGAGATGATTGGATTGACTTTGATTTGAAGCACTACAGCCTTTATCCTATGGAGAATAATAGAAAGTCTTAGGCCTTTTGATCTACCTGCTTTAATTCCGCTTCCACGTCATATAAGACATCTCCATTCAACACCCCGGACATAGACATGCCCCAGAACCGATTGACACGTAACATAGTCCACATGTACCACTCCTTGCACCAAACTGCCCACGGTGACTGATTTCGGCGCATTTTACCATTGCGCAATGCAACCTCATTGATGTGCTGGATCCGCGGCCGACGAATCTGATCGAATTTGCCAAAGACCTCCTGCAGGTTATGATGGTCCCCAGCTTGATACTGGGCTAACAAACCAGACAATAGGATCACATCTTCGAACGCGAGTGCCACGCCCTGCCCGGCGTGGGGTTGCACGGCATGCGCGGCATCTCCCATCAGCAAGACGCGGGGGGATCCCTGAGGAGCATCTGAGGGAACAAACCAACGACCACATAGTGGCAGGCGATAATGCGGATAGAAATGAATGTCTTGGCTAGCATCCACAAGTCGCTGCAAATATTGGCCCCATTGGCCCTGCACGCACTTCAAAACAGTGGCTAGCGAAGTTCGGCATTCGGCCAGTTCCTTTTGGCGGTGAAGCAACCAACCATCACGGACATCGGCCGAGGTCGATCCCGCTGGCAGCGGCACCTCCTTACTGAAGAACCAGAAAATCTGATTGGCAGCGCAGGGTGCAGTCGCCAACATTCCATGGGGCGTGAGTGTCGAATGCAGGCAGACCGCGTCTTTGGGGTCTCGATCCTTCACGTCGTCAACGATTGACGAGATCGCCGAGATACCCGAGTACACGGGCGCAATTTCTGCATCGATGTGCAGCTTGCGTACTGCCGAATGGATGCCATCACAACCCAGGAGAAGAGATCCTGTGTCACTAGTGCCATCGGAAAAGGTTACAGTGACAGAATAGCCGTTGTCGCTGATGGACGTGATTTGTTTATCATAATGAATCGGGATCTGGTATTTTTCAGTACCGTCTCGTAAACACTCCACCAGATCCACTCTGTTGATGCGGAGATACCCGAACCCTGTCTTTTTCTTGGCTTCTGTAGCAATGTCGACTTCGCTCAAAACACTGCCAGAAGTGGAATGCAGGACGGTATTGATAATATCGACGCTGCGTGGACGTATCGTGTCCCAGAGGCCCAGACGGTGAAGGACACGCACACCATTTGCAGGGATACCTATAGAGCCCCCGAGACCCGCAGTCTTTGGATTGCGGAGCTCGTAGATGACCGGACTGAGCTTGTTATTCTGAGCCAAGCGAATGCTAGCTGCGAGTCCGGTGGGCCCTCCTCCAATAATGATGACCTAAGTCTGTCAGCTTTGCGTCTGACGAATGAAGAAGCACGCGGGGGAAATATACCTTCTCAAGATCATACATGGTGCTTCTGATTTGAAGGAGGACTAGGAGGAAATTTCACTTCCTATTTATGCCGACATGACACCGAACATTCCCGAGGATATACGCATGTGCTGTGTGGACCTCTGCCCTTGGCTCCTTGCAGCCTACCACCAGAAGAGAAAGGGATTACAGCATCCATGTTGCGGTCAAGAATAGGTCAGCGAGGATCACGCAGACACAGGAATAAGCAAGGCTCATGCACATATCCAACTCCCGGTGTGAGAATATAATCGGTCTCATTCACAAGTTTGATGATATAACAGTGGGCGGCTCATTCCAACCTTAAGTTCCCTGCCTTTATCGTTGCCGTATCAGATTTATGTTCACAAAGGAGCTTCGGAGGCTTTATCCGCTTGCCCGGGAAAAATGGTGTTTACCAACCTTACAATCCTCCTTGAAACAGTCGCCAACCAGAATGGAAGTGGAAACGTCATTTGCTATCCGCTTCAGAATACCACCCATCCCAAATCATACTCCTACTGTCAGTTACTGAAGAATGCCCAAAAGGCTTCTTGGGCACTGCGCTGCCGGCCAGGTGAATTTCGACCAGGTCGGGTGATCCTCATTCACCTAGATACACATTGGGAAAATATACTTTGGTTCTGGGCAGTCACACTGGCAGGTTGTATCCCAGCCATGTCTACATCGTTTTCAAACAACCAGGCGGCACGCATATCGCATCTAAAGCATCTGGCTATCACCCTTGAAAATCCCAGCTGTCTGACCACAGCTACTAAGCTGTCTGAATTTGGAGGACAAGATGCTATCACGCCGATTGCTCTCGAGTCGCTAGACACGGAAAACGCCCCAGCCGCAGAGATTTACCGCGATGCCGCACCAGGTGACACCGCCATGCTGATGTTGACATCTGGTAGCACCAGCCACGCCAAAACGGTGATCTTCACGCACCAGCAGATCTTCACAGCACTGGATAGCAAGTATAAGGTGGTGACGCTGCCAGAAAAGACCGCGTTCTTAAATTGGGTTCGCTGCGACCACGTTGCAGCCATTTTGGAAATCCACTTGCAGGGCTTATTCGCATGCCAAGACCAGGTGCATGTCCAAGCAGCAGATGTCTTGTCTCAACCTCTCGCCTTCCTGGATATCATCGACCGTCATCGTGTCTCTCGTACCTTTGCGCCCAACTTCTTTCTCGCTCGCATCCGCGCCGCGCTTGAAGATCATGGCGACTGCTGTGCTGCATACAGCTGGGACCTTAGTTGTCTGCGATACGTGGCTTCAGGCGGCGAGGCAAACGTAACCAAGACCGGTGATGCCGTGGCAAAGCTGCTCGCTCGGTACGGCGCCCCTGAGACTGTCATTGCGACGGGCTTTGGCATGACCGAGACCTGTGGCGGTGCTATCTACAACTTGGCCTTCCCTCAGTACGATTTGGAGCATGGTCTGGAGTTTGCTTCCGCAGGAAAATGCATGCCAGGTCTCAGCATGAGGATCACTACCGTCACTGACAATGACATCGCCCCGGCTGACACCGTGGGAAACCTCGAGCTGACGGGGCCCATAGTCTTCAAAGGATATTTTAACAATCCGGTCGCGAACGCGGAGTCGTTCACCAGTGATGGTTGGTTTCGAACTGGTGACTTGGCTTCTATTGACGACCAAGGTAACCTCCGCTTGAATGGCAGGGCGAAAGAATCGATGATTGTCAACGGTGTGAAGTACAGCCCCCAGGAGATTGAGACTGCCCTGGATGAGCAAGGCAAGATCCCTGGCCTGGTACCTAGCTTTACTTGTTGCTTTTCTTCCTTCCCGCCAGGGGCAGACACAGAGATCATCTGCGTCGTGTACCTACCGAGTTATGACACCGGCGATGATGCCGCGCGACTCACCACAGCGGATGCCATTGCCAAGATTGTCATGATGTCGACAGGTGCCCGACCACAGGTGCTACCTCTCGATCATTCGCAACTTCAAAAATCCGCCCTGGGGAAACTGTCAAGAACCAAGATCAAGGCGGCATTCGAAAAGGGCGACTATGATACCTACCAGGAGATCAACTCCGAGGCAATCAAGCTGCACCGGGCGACGGCTCGCGTTCACCCTGCAAATAAATTGGAGCAAAACTTGTTAGACCTCTTCATTGAGTCTCTTGGCCTGCCTGAGCAAGAGTTTGATGTGCAATCCTCCCTCTTTGACATGGGTATCACTTCAGTGGAACTCATCAAGTTGAAAAAGAAGATCGAAGAGAAGCTGGACCTCGCGCAAGAAATTCCTATAATTACTCTGATGACAAACCCTACCGTCCGCGACCTAGCCAGTGCGCTGGAGGACCAGCAGAGTCCTCATGCAGCGAGCGAGTATAACCCAGTAGTGCCACTGCAGACCCAAGGAGAGAAGACACCACTGTGGCTAGTCCACCCTGGTGTCGGTGAAGTCCTGGTCTTTCTCAATTTGGCAAAATTCCTGGTGGATCGGCAGGTTTTTGCCCTACGTGCGCGTGGATTCAATGAAGGCGAAACTCCTTTCGAGACAATTAAAGAAGTTGTCACAACTTACCACGCCGCCATCAAACGAAAACAGCCCTATGGACCATACGCGCTGGCTGGATATTCCTATGGCACGATGCTAGCCTTTGAGGTAGGTAAAGTACTGGAAAGCAATGGGGATGAAGTTCGCTTCCTGGGATCTTTCAACCTGCCGCCTCATATCAAGGACCGCATGCGTCAGCTGAACTTCAATGAATGCCTGCTTCATCTCTCATATTTCTTAGATCTGATGACCGAAGATCGTGCGCGGGAACTGGCAGTGGAAATGGAGGAGTCTACACGGGAGGAGACCTGCGCGAAGGTGATGGCGGAAGCCGATCAGAACCGCCTCGCCGAACTGGCGTTGTCGGCTGACGCAATCACCAAATGGGCTTGCCTGGCCTTCGCCCTGCAGAGCATGGCTGTAGACTATGATCCTTCTAGCTCCATTGCTGGCATCGATGTCTTCTATTGCAACCCTCTGGCTATCGCAGCTTCATCCAAGGCTCAATGGCTCAGCAAGCACTTGAGTAATTGGAAAGACTTTTCGAGGTCACCGCCACGCTTTCACGACGTTGGTGGTGCCCATTATACCATGTTGGGCCCAGAGCATGTCTTTGGTTTCCAAAAGACTTTGAGGGCGGCCCTTGATGCAAGGGGAATTTAAGATTAATCCAAAAGAACATTTCCCCCAGAATGAATATTATAGAAATATCAAAGTATGTTTGAGTATTAGATTTACATTATTGATCATAGAAATGATTATTTCGAATTGTTGATAAATTGGTAAAAACTATTCATTTTAACATAAATAGTACGTCTATTGATCATTATCTGGTTTAGTTCGCTTCTATATAGCAACCACTTTTCCTCCTATATTGTACCACACCTATTATAATTCTATTTAATATAACTCAAGATAAGCTCGATATATTATATTACCCTAGATTACTCTATATTTAGGGTAGTTGGGAATAATATGAAGTGGTAATTTTTGAAGTGGTTGATTTGCCACATTGATGGGGGAGATAAATACATATAGAACGTGCAGCTTCACCACCTTAACAACCATATATATATATCTCCACCCCAACCACCCTTTTATATATAGTTTGAATAAAGAAAAAGCTATATTATAAGGAATACCTTATAAATAAGCTTATAAGCTATAAATTACCAAGGGCTATATTAGATATTATAGTTAAAGTGGTATTTTCACCCTCCAAAACCAATTTTCTGCATATTTTATGAAGAATACACATGAATTTGGACCCACTAAAATGGGCCCAAAATGGGGGCCCATTTTCGGGCCGGGCTCAGCCCAACCCATTGGGCCCGACCCATTTGCCGAAGCCTACCTAGGATACCTATTCTAATCTTATAAATACTTCTTAATCTAGACAAGACTAGTAATATAAGAACCTATAAAGAATAATATATTATATAATAAGAAATAAAATACCTAATAATTCTAGTAGGAGAACCCTCTTACCTAAAAGGCTATCTCTATTAGATACTAATAGAATTAGGGTACGTTTCTTAAGTATAGGTAGAAAAAGTGGGTCTTAAGTCTAATATCATTAGTTCTTTAAGGTACTAATACTTTTATATTCTAGGCTTGGGGGAAGCTTAGATTTTGATCTTGTTCTATCAAATTCCGACGCTTTTAGGAGCGAATTGGTGGCATGGTGGCTGGTTGAAGATGGATAGTCTAATTAATCAACGCCGTTTGGTTGGCGTGGCCTGGCCGACCGTGTGGCCCGCTCGCTTGTGAAATACGTTAGTTAATGGTCAAGACGTGTAATGATCATGCCTACTGTAGTCACGTACATCACGTGTTAAGATCTGCGTGCTGCCGGTCCCAATCTCTCCGACCTCTCCACTCCGATCCGGTCCCTATGTATCCGCAAACCGGAGAAATGTGCGGACCTCCAACACCCATAGTGCCGCTTCAAAGAACGCTCTTCTTCAAAGATGTCATCTCGGTTGGCGGCCTGTGAGGCTTGCAGGAAAGCAAAGCTCGCCTGTGACCACAAACGCCCTATTTGCACTCGTTGCCAGAGCAGTGGACGGGGCGGCCATTGTACTTATAGAGTCGAGCCTTTCAAAAGAAAGCGAGCGCCTGGCCCACCAACTCCAGCGGTACAAGCCCCCTGGTATGTTCTTGCTAATGTGGATTGTTCTTTCTCTCATTTTTTGCGACATGAGACATTGGGCTAATCATAACAGCGAGCGCTCACCCGCTCCATCATCGCTTCTCAGCCCAAGGCCCACTCCGTACCCCAATCCAGGGTATTTTGGCACTTCTAGCCATACTACTATCTTCGACCATATCTCGGCGGAGCGCGATTTAACGCCTAGTGGCCATGATGTGCCAAGTACTACCTTGTCGGCAGCTTCGCATCACCAGCTGGCCGATAATGCTGCGCTGCTACAGGGCGCCGGCGCGCTTCGCCATTTGTTGGACCACTTCCAATTATCAGCCTTGAGAGACATTGTCACATCATGGCTTGCAAAGGGAGCTAACCTTGCGCTGGCAGAGCCACTAGTCGAAGCATGTGCTAAAGGCATCGCGGGTCTTGTCTCATCCGTGCCACAAGACGATAGTTGGCATATATCCTGCGCAAGCCATCTCCTGCATAATTCATCGCAGATACTCGCACTCAATGCTAATAGCACGTTTTCTGAATTTTTGGACATGATCATCGGCCCGAAGTTTCGGTGGGAATCTCTTGGAATATTTTTCCTTGCGATCAGTCGTGCCACCGTCGATATACCATTTTTCCCACCTTTATACATGACGAAAAAAGAAAATATTTCCTTCGGAAGCTTGCAACCAAGTTAAGCGATTGGGCATTGGAGATATGCTTGTCACTAGACTGTCTCAATGACATCCAGCTTGTTTTACAATATGAAAACTTTATCATGCATTCGTTCGTTGATGGTGATCACAGTGAGTGTCATTCATATTTTCTCAAGTTAATTCGGCAAATTTAACTGACTTGGACCAGGCTACCATTCATGGCGGAAGCTCGGAGATGTAATCTCGTCTATATTCGCCCTAGGCTACCATGAGGATATTGACTCCAAGAACGACGTACCATTTTTTCTCAAGCAGTTGCGGAAGACTGCCTTCGCGAGAATATACTCAGCCGACAAGAATGTCGCAATTTTTCTGGGCCGACCGCCTCGTATGACGAAACGGTTTTGCTTCTTCCAGATTCCATTATCGTCTTCCGAAATGCAAGGTCATTCCGAACTCTGGGACATGAACGAAAAGGCCAGTTACCAAGCAGAAACTCGATGGTCTGCTCTGTGCGCATCACTCAAAGAAGAAATTCTCGAATTGACTCGAAAAAAGCATCATCAAGCCACGAGCCCTGAGCAGGTGATGTATGCCACCCTGCGCCTCCTCAAACGAAATCAGAAAATATTAACACTTACAGAGCAATTCAAAATTCCGCAACAGCTCAATGGGGCAACCTCCCTCCTCATATGAAGCTAAAAGGAGATTTTGAGCAGAGTGAAATGTACACCCCTTTTGAACAAGACTTTCTGATTAGCGTGCGGCTAAATTATCTGCATGTACAATTTCTGCTCCGCCTTCTGCTTCTAAGTTCACTCATTGAGCCAGACGTCTCGCTAGTAGCGATAGCGGAGGAAATGCTATCCCGCGTCGTCGAAGCCATTCTTATGCGACAGGAGACAATAGACTCTGGAACAAGTCTTGTGTGGAAGGTACGTAGACACATCCTAAAACCCGGGTCTTTTCCAAATTGCCAACCCATATGTCTAGATTGTCCACTACGGGCTACCAGCAGCGGGTATAGTTGTTCTCTCTATTCTTAAGCAGATGAGATATCGATCGAACTTGGATAATTCGATGACAAAAGCTATTCGAGATCTGAGTGTTTTTGTCGCCGGAATTCAAAAAGGCTCAATTGTGTTGAAAGGAGATCCCATCTATTCATTACTATCCAAAGCGACACAAACGATTCAAAGATTACTCGATTCGTTTTATTCGGGTGTTGCTCAAGAGGGACCAAAAAGCGTGCCGCTTGATGAAAATAGTGTTGATGACTGGGCGGTCATACTTGGTCAAGACTTTTGGGACTTTGAGACAGGGTTTTGGGAGAACCTCGCGGACCATCCGTCACTAGTGGCTCCTGAGGAGACAAGGTTCTCAGATTTGTGAATATATACTACTGCTCTATTAAGAATTCATACTTCACTGCCTCCGCAAAGATTCTCACCCCTTCACCCAAGTCTTCCTTAACGGCAGCCGCGAAAGTCAATCGAAAATGCAATTCGCCACTAGGGCTTTTGTTGCAGTGGAAAAGAGAACCTTTGGTGACTTGGACACCATTCTTGAAGGCCAACGTCAACAAATTATTCTCAATGTCGGCCAGTGCCCCTATCAAGTTTTTATGCGAGGTCTGATTTCGGAATCGAGGATGCCGGCTCCAATCCAGCTTGACCCAAAGAAACATGCCGTAGTCCGGTGATACCCAGCTGCAAATGTCTCGTGGCAGAAATCTCTCGCAAGCATCCAGCAGGAGATCCCGTCGACTCCGATATTGAAGAGAAAGATGGTCCAGCCAGGAAAAGAAGCCTCGATGCCCCCAGCTTTCGTCAAGCAATTTGCAGAGCATCAGTTGCACGGGACCGCTAACTGCTACCGTGCTGACCTCACTATATGCAATGAATTTCTCGATGATGCTGGAGTTTGCCACTACCCAGCCAGCACGCATACCGGGAGCAAGAATCTTTGAGGCAGAGTCGAAGCGAACCACACGGCCGGATGTATCGAGAGATAAGTATGAGCAGACACCACCGGCCGCAGTGCTGGATTCCGTATCCTCTGAGACTCCCCCCAGTCGAAGAAAAAAATAAGGATCGTCCTCGAAGATGATCAAATCGTGCTCTTCCGCTATTTGAAGGATCTTGTGTCGTCTCTCTAGCGATTGTGTCGCACCGGTCGGATTCTGACCACAAGGGATTGTATAAAGAACTCTAGGTTTAGGACCACAGGACAGATTCCATGTGTCCAGTAGTTTCTTGAGATATGTATCATTGACACCATCAAAGTCCAACCTCATAGCTTGGATGTTTAATCCCAATAGACCTGCAGCTTCAATAGTACCGGGATATGTGTACTCCTCTGTTAAGATTGTATCCCCTCTGTCGCAGAATATACGGAAAGCAATTTCGAGAGCAGATGTTGTTCCCACGGTCAGGCAAGTACCCCAATTCGAGTAAGCCGGGTTGTGAACGAGCTCGGTGTGCTCCGTGATGAATCGAAGTAGGTGGGGCGATCCAACCCCATGCCCATAATTGAGAGCCAGGGCCAGGTTATAGCCCTCATCTTGTTTCGTGGAGCTCTGACAAGAAGGCGCGCTACTATGGCCATTGCTCCCATTATGGGATTTGAATTTTGCGCCAATTCGAGTTTCTCCGGCTCTGCTAAAGCCTTGAAAAGAGACCAAGTCCCATGGATAGTAATCTGGCGTTGGCCGACCAGTTCCAAGAGAAATGATACTTCTGGTGCTTTTGACGCTGGCAGCCTTTTTCAATGCTGAGCCACTAAATCTTCGGCTCTCGACACTATAGTGGTGATCCAAGTTTTTCGCGAGTGGCTTTCTATTGTTGTTTGGCGATTTGAAATCATCGGCGGACGTGAAAGCTGCAACGGTGCATGGCAAAGGAGCCGATTGAGCACGGAGGGTCTCGATATCAACAATCGATAATACAGACATTCTTGCAATCTCGGTAGGGGTTGCTCTGTGTAATGTGCTACCGAGCACACGGCCGCCGAGCTTTATAGAGTACCTGTGGAAGGGTAAAGGTCGGGCTAGGTTAGTGTAAGCAATAATCTCGGAGTAACCGGAGAGGATCTACTCCTGACCGGGCCTTAGATTCGAGACCCGTTGGGCTTTCCATTGCCACCCCTCGTGTTTGTGCAATCTTTTGCGGCCGTCAGCACTAAGCAGTGCTGCCTACTACAAGCGGGGCGGATCTATTCCACGCGACCGGCCTCGAGCATACCATTTCAACTTCAGATTGACCCCACTCATGTGACACACTAGGGCTCGCTAGACGGTTTCTCCCCTTTAGCCTACGGAATGAAGAGAATCGCTTTGGGTCCACACGGGGTATTGATCTGACAGTTTCTCCGAACCCTATACACCTCAATGCTGCCTATGTGAGGCTTCCAAGAAGTCGACTGTACAGTCAAAAATCAGAGGCTGAGCATGCTTGTCTTCCAGAACACGAAAAATCGGAGCGTCTAGGCATTTTGTTGGGAAATCTTGCCTGCTAGCCTTGTTGCTAGCTTGCACCCGAAGTTTATCTCTTATCCCCTTGAATCAGACTCGGAGTGGAGAGCGGACAAATCGGAGAGACGGTCCGGAGTAAGGGGAAATACCTTCTGGCACTAAAACACTACTCCTGAGAACGGATTGCGCGATTGGAAGAACTTATTACTATTTAATTAGATGAACTATCGTTCTTTATCGCTAGCTTAGTCTCCATGCTTCCTTTTGCGGAACCTCCAGGCTGCTAAACACCCTAACCAGCACCATGACCGTCTCGGGAATCCCAGGCGCCGAAGCTCATACTGCCAAAATCTCGGAGTACCTCTTCACCAGGCTCCATCAACTTGGTGTTCGATCAATTTTTGGCGTACCGGGTGACTATAACCTGCGTTTGCTCGACTTCGTGGAACCGGCTGGGCTACACTGGGTTGGCAACTGCAACGAACTGAATGCCGCTTACGCCGCCGACGGCTACGCTCGCGTTAACGGGTTTTCAGCTCTAATCACAACTTTTGGTGTTGGGGAGCTATCCGCCATCAACGGTATCGCGGGAGCTTTCGCGGAAAAGGCCCCTGTGATCCATATTGTCGGCACACCCGCGCGCTCAGCACAGTATTCGCGCTCCTTGCTCCACCATACACTTGCCGACGGTGATTACCGCCACTTCGCCAGTATTGCATCGCATGTGACGAGGGCTCAGGCCAACTTGCTCGATCCTCGGACTATTCCTGAACAGATCGATGCGGCACTCAGACAGGCTATCGTACACAGTCAGCCAGTGTATATTGAGGTTCCGGAAGATGTTGTCGATGTGCATGTTGTTTCATCAGGGCTGAATGCGCCTTTGATCGTTCCCGAGAGTCCCCACTCATGGAATGAGCCTACACTCTCTGTCCTGAATCGGATGTACTCGACTAAGCGCCCGTTGATCCTAGTTGATGGAGAATGCCGAGCTCTTAGTATCACTCGAGAGGTGAACGAGCTTGTCGTGAAAACCGGCTGGCCGACCTGGTCCACTGTTTTTGGAAAGAGCATTATCGACGAAACACTGCCCAACTATTACGGTAACTATATCGGATCGCTAGGAAGTGAAGTGTACAAGACATACTTCGAGACTGCAGATCTGATCATCTCATTGGGCCCTCACCATACGGATACCAATACTGGATCATTTTCAATGATTCCTGCAAATCCAGTTTCGGTTTCACTCTCTAGAAACGTTGTTCGAGTGGGCAACGAGATACATCGCGATGTTTCGAGCAGCTTTCTGTCCATGCTACTTCAAAATCTCGATACCAAGCGCGTTCCTAAGGTAGAGGGTCCACCCCGTTCAATTGCAGCTAGTGATCAGATAGAGCATGACCCTAAAGGTCCGCTTGTTCAAAAGAGCTTCTGGCGCTTTGTGAATCGGTTATTCCGTCCGGGCGATCTCATTCTAACGGAAACCGGCACCTCATCTCATGGAGGACGTCATTTTGAACTTCCCACCGGGGCACGCTTGTTTGGGGCTGTCACATGGCTGTCAATTGGGTATATGCTCCCAGCAACCCTCGGAGCAGCACTAGCAAAGTCCGAGGTTGACAAGGACAATCGTGCGATTTTGTTCATTGGAGACGGAAGTATTCAGATGAGCGTGCAAGAAATCAGCACTATGATCAAGGAGAACCTCGATATCATTATCTTCATCATTAACAATGGCGGATATACGATTGAGCGTGCAATACATGGAAGAAATCAGGGATACAACGATGTCGCACCTTGGAGGCATAGCCTGGTGCTCCAGTTCTTTGGTGCTAATGAGAAGCTTGCGACTGAGAACAACTTCACCGCTCGAAATTACAATGAGCTTGATACTATACTTTCCGATGACCGTATTCAAAAAAGAAAGGGCCTGAGGGTTATTGAAATTTTTATGGGCCGAGAAGATGTGCAGGGAGCGCTCGTGGACCTCTTGAACACGCAGATTGCGAAGGAGAAATAGGATTGCCACTTTTATAGATATCACACTCTGCTGGAAGAGCAAACCTTTTTGTCACTAATCAGCATGCTCCATTATTCCGGCCACCTGCAGAAAGCTCAGATCGGTTTAATTTGCTCGCTTATGGATGTAAATTGTCGACTCTCTTCTTAACCGATTTTTTTTCGCATGTGCAATTTACTATCTAACCAATAAATTATATTGACCACAATTCACTATATCTGAAGTGAAATATCGAAAGTCGTGACTTTAGAATTTGACCGACCTCGACTATTTCTACACTCACTATAGAGTTAAGGAAGGGACCGGTTCGTTGCTGTATCAACTCCGCCGCTTTGCCGTGGATCAATACGGGCAAAAGTAGTGACTAAACACATCACAGTCCCTCCAAATTGAGATTCGAGAAATTATTCTGGCATCGACGCCAAGGCTTATTTTACACCATGACAGGGACATTGTGGTTTGTCAAGTTAACCTCTATTACATAAACGTAGTGCAAGAAGTGAAAAGGCTGTGCTCCCTGAAGAATATTAGTCTTCTCTGTTCCAATGTAGACGTACTAGATTTTTGCGTAGCCTAATGGGTGTAGAGAAAGTAGCAATTTTACCGATCATACGACCGCACTTAGATTATGGCATTAGGTCTGTCCTACAAAGGCAATGGGGCTCTCGTCGCCGCGTCTAAAGGATACCGAAGAATCGCTGTAATTTACTATGCGTCCAGAGTTTACAACCATTCCAAAGACGAGACTCTGTCCAGAAATACATCGCAATTCAATGAAGCAGTACATGTTCACGTCTAAAATACTAGCCTTGGCTAAAGCTTTTATAGATTTTCACATGACGATACTTGGCTTGTATCCTACGCCGGACTTACTTCATTACTATAAAAAAGCCTCTAGACCACAGACGTGGTAAGGGCACTTAGCGTGGCTGGCTGGTATAATAGGGTTCTTTGCCTATAAGTATTACATAGCCATATAGTATATAATGATAAGATAGCCTTTAGATCGATATAAGACAAATTCATGGGATTGTATACGCTTCAAGATCCCGAAAACTCCCTTCTTAAATTTAAGTAAAGACACTATTCTTCTATGTAGTATAATGACTATTATAAAGCTTTTAGGCGACTTCATATAAAGTAAAGCGAGTAGGCATTACCCACCCATTATGGGAAATGTCCATAGACAAAAACGGGCGGGCGTACCTAAGCCCAAAATGCCTAAGGCCCAACATAGGCGGGCGATGTCGCAGTCTAGTCCGGGTTAGGTTTCAGGTCGAGACCTTAGCCCGGAGGCCTAAGTTGGGCTTTGTGGAAGCCTAGCCCTGAGTCTAAAGCGATGGTTGATCACCTATTCATAGATACTACCATAAAGCCTTATTCATTTCCTTCTTGCATCTTAGATTATTCCAAACGATGGAATTTCAGTTCCAAACAATGACCTTTCGGGCCTGCAAGATAACCATCACTCGCTTCCATATCCCCGTGGTCGTGAATTGTGGTCGTAAAATTGGAATAAACGCTTCCGAAAAAGTATTTAATCGCTAGTATATGCGTTAGAATGTCTGTTAACCAAAAGTGCCATAGAACTTACAGTAATAGGCGAAATGGATGCCGAGACACATCCTTCCACCACTGCCGAATCCCCAGAACCACTTTCTCATGAGAGCCAACTGCTCCGGGGTCGAATCAAGCCATCTTTCTGGCTTCCATTTCTCAGGTTCAGGGAATACATCGGGCATACGGTGAAGAACAGACGCGTATGCTTGCACCGTCGTTCCTGCAGGAATGTTGTGGTAGCCACCCAAGGTACAAGGCCGTGGCACTATCCGAGGTTGACCACCAGGCACCGAGGGCCAAAGTCGAAGGGTTTCCATGAGCACGGCGTGAAGAATTGGCAGCTTGTCAATATCCTGGGGGTTTGTGATGTCATCGATCTCGATGATCTTGCCGGGCTCGTGCTTCAAAGGCGGGTTGAGTCCGAGCAGTTCTTTACGAAGTTTGGTCTGCCACTCCGGGTGACGACTCAACTCGTAAAGTAGGTAAGTAGAGGTATTGCCACTGGTTTCAAATGCCCCGGAATTTAGAGAAAACATGTCACTTGCCAAAGAAAGGCGGTTTGCATACATCTTTGGCTTTCCCTGAACTTCGCTCATCCCTTTCAATGCGGGTTCAAAGGCGACTGGTTGATCATCCACCGCCAGATCTTTCCCACTTGCGAGAAGCTCTTGGGCTTTATCGCATTTCTCCAGATTCCACTTCTCGACACCCTCGAAAGCAGCTAAGACTTTTTTAGGGATGAGATATATGCCAATTTTCTGGAACATGGTGACTAGACGAGGAAAGTGGTACTGCCAGAATGTGTATTCAGCCACTCCGAGGAATCCGTCCAAGTAAAACCTCCGTTCTTTTTCGTCTTCGACCAGATTGCTGGCTATCGACCGTCCAAACTGCCACTGAACAAAGGTATCCAGTAGGTAGGCGTAAGTGAGATCCATGACCTCGATTGGCTGATTCTCGATTGAGGCGTTGTAAATCAAGGGAAGCACGCGATTGAATAAGATGTCTCGCGACGCGCTGCGGGCAGTCTGGGATGACATGACAGATGATTTGGAGAAGCAACTCGCGAGGGCTTTCTTATGCGCGGCATGAGTTTGATTATCTTTGATAGTAAACAGATTATCGGTACTATCCGTGGAGGTTAGCTGGTGTCATCGTTAGTGGTCAGAACAAGTCTCTTTTACCCATAAACAGCAAACCCGTTGAAATAAAACTCTGGTTTCGGGAAACCTCCATGATAAATTTTCTTCAGTCCGTCTTCATAACAGTTTACGCTGACTAGGCCTGGTCCAAGTCGAATTGCGTGACCCTTCTCCAGGTGGAGCTTATAAATGCGGCTGTTCTCTTGCTTCGTCCATTTCATCCAGAAAATCCAAATAGGACTGAAACTGCAAGACCAGTGCGCATTTGGGATTTTGGCCAGAGGAGAGAAGAATGCGGGGTACAAAATCAACTTGAAGACTGCTGCGACCGTACCAAGCAAGATGATGGCAAAGTACAGGTGAAGCTCCATACTGTTGAGGTGGCGCTTGGACCGAACAATTGGCTTGAAATTTGGGTTGAACAGTAAAGGTGGCTTATGAGTGCTTCGAACAGCGGCTTTATAGGCTTCGGTCAATGAATTGATTTTCATGAATTCAAACAGGCACAAGTAAACTCCATGCCCAAAGCCCCATTCATTCAAGTCGCATTACTAAACGCAAAAAGAGCAATAGTGTGATAAGCGGCCGGAAACAGTCAATCAATCTCAGATCACATTATAGCCATTTTAGGATACCAGAAAGCATATCAGAGCCAGATTCTTATGCGGAAGAGTGTTTATCGATGCTAGCAACAAACATTAATTACAGGGTAAGGTCTCGGTCCATCATCGTAGACTTTAACCAAATGCGGTGAATAACTGCGCGTGCTTCACGCAGGACAGGGAAAGTGGGTCCCCCCCAAAATATGTCGTCAATGCGATAAACTGCTTATTATCTCAACAATCTGAGAGCAAGTGTCACCTGAACATTTGGCGGTGGATCACCTAGACATTTGACTAATCCTAATTCAGCAGGCGGTCTGAACGAATGCTTAGGTAAGCTGATTGGCTTACCATACAAATACGAATCATTATACCAATAATACACTAGCTATAATTCTGCCAAGTCACCGACCTTTGACCCTAATTTAACTATACCCCAGCTACACCCGACCAGTGACCCCGACCCTCCCTAATACCCCCCTAAATCCCTAAATCGGTTAAAAGATAAGCACCTTCTAAAGATATTCCCCTTCTATCATAGTTAACTGTTATTCTTATTCTAAGTATATATATAATTTATTCTTTACTTATATATTTTAAGGGATCAATATATAAGAGCGCTTACTAAGTGCTACTTTGACGCTATTTCAACGCTGCCCAAACGCTGCCCAAACGCTGCCCAAACGCTGCCTAAACGCTGTTAAAGCGCTATCATATACTAGTGTAGAGGACATGGAGTAATAAGGAAATAAGGGAAAGGCGGTATAGGGGCAAAGGAACAAGGATATAATTGGATTACTGGCAATTTTCCTCAGGTGGGGCGCACTAGTCCCAGATAGGGTCAAATGTTCCCCCGAGGTCTCTCCAAATGTACCGCCGACCTGCTTTCTGCAACAATCTGAAAGCATGATTCATTCTATGATCTGCTCAGAGTGTGCTTTTAGGGTGATTATTTACACCCATATACTAATCCGAGGGAAGATGAAACCAGGTGATTTAATAATAAATTTTGGAAAAAGGACTGTAGTCAAAAATATATAAGATTCTGAGGTTGCTCGTTATGGCAATACGAGCTTCAAAGCATAGGCCTTCCATGGCTCAAGGGTGGTTTAAAAGCTGCCTATAGACGGTCCCGATATATCTTAGGTAAGTTCATATGCGGTTAGAGTAGAGGTGTCCTGTTGTTTAGACATGTGTCGGAATCCCTAATATTAGTCATCCGTACGTGATTTACAAAATTCCATGGATGTATAACGTGACTGTTAATTCTCTTACGCCGCTTATCATGCACGGACTAGAATGACTGTATTTTTCTTTTAGTTCGATCGCGGAACCGTTCCCCTCTCCCTTGCTTCCTGCTTCCTTTCTACCATTATTGGCCATAGCAATGAATTTCTCCGCACCATACAGCTCAACCATAGTTGACTCATAAATAGTGATATCGAGAATGGTCTCCTTGAGTGAACTTACCATCTGTTCAAGGTTTCCTACTGAGATACGTCTGCTGATCTTGGAATATGTTCTGTAGCCGGTTCGCGTCGTCCGCTGGTGCCGTGTGCTAAATAGTAGGCCAGCTTCAGGCTTCAGGCGTCCCCACAACGCGAACTCCGGCGCCGTTACGCGTTAGGACAATATCCCAATTGGCAACTGCGGTACGTGGTCCAGCCGCGTAAGCATGCCGCCTTTCCACCATTACAGGCCTGTCGCGAATCGCGTGCGATTTGGCTGCCTCGATACTTTCGTCCACCCCGGTATCTGACTCTCCCAGGAGGGGAGGAGTATGCCCTGCAATTTGATGTTTCTTTCATTAGATATGAGACGGATATAATGACTACCTGGAATATCTTAAACTTTTAAGGACATTGCCGATTACGTAGTGCGCAGGCCCTCTTATAAATTCCTACTGTTGTTGAGGCCAGTTCCCACAAAGTCAGCAGGTCGTCTTGGCAGAGATATTACAACACTTCCTCACCTCCATAACGGCACTAGGATTTTCAATATTGCCACACTTACGCGCACTTTCTCTACTGGCTACCGGGCTAGATTGGGCGACTCGCCACCAATGGCCTGAGATGCCAGTCACATCCATACAGCATAGTGATTGCGAGTTCGGAGACATATCAGGAGCGAGCTTACTGCACCACCTCTTCTTTAGCCAGCATCGACCTGGCATCCTGTTTCCCAGCTCGCTCCCGCCGTTTCGCCGCTACAAAGCATTGGACAGTATTGAAAGCCCAGTCCTAACACGAGAAGTATTGGAATACATACCCTGCAGATACTCCGGAAGCATATCTATGGTGCTAATTCTACGTGCTAGGAGCAAGAGAGGTGTGCCCTCTTAAATAGATTAAGGGATAGGATGCCCGCGAGCATAGTAAGCAGGAGATGCTTCAGTGAGAATCAAGCATTCATAAGAATTGCAAGTTAGGTTGTGAAAAGAGCGTGGTGTCAGTTCCGGAGGCTCTATTAGTCATTGATATAAAGCCAATGGGGACATAAGGACCGTTCTTTGAGTTGAAAGAAGCACGGATCATACAGCTAAAGGCTAAGCTCCAAGGTAGTCAAAGCGGATGAAACAAAGATGACAGTGCTACTCATGTCTCAGGAAGTCCATTAGTCGGATATGAGGGAGAAAGGGGATGGAAACATTGAAGCCATATTGGGCTCCCATGGTGGACATAATTCCAATGTTGATTGGTCACCTAGCGGCGCAGCAAAGAGAGCGGGAAGATGTACAAGAGGATTAATGTAAAATTCTACACTGCGAGAACAGAAAGTTTCTATCCCACATATCCTTAATTTGACGGCTGCTCATCCCAAGTCAAATTATCCTTCATGTGGGGACGATCACGCCTCCACTGCTCGAGGCTTCTGGTGTAGTCTGAATTTGCGGGGCCTACCGTGGATTCTAATAGAGCAATGGGGTAAGATCTTAGTGCATATTCTATTGGATCTCGTACCTTTTTAGTATTTCTCTTCGCCCTCTTGTCCATCTACACATCAATCAAGCGTTATGTCTAAGCTTGTACCTATTATCCTAGGTCATAACCCACTATGACTCCAAAAGCTATACAATCCGTATAGCTGGATAATCAGTCGTTGCGACGGGTGATTACTGTTCGCCATTTTTGCCCAAGTCTCCGACTTGATGATAATCTCTTACCATGCCACATCCCATACTCATGCTCCTATCTGCTGTTTAATGTCAAATAACAGAAGCGTACCTTTGTGATAGGACAGAGCTCTTCATTGACTTGAAATGGCCTTTTCGAGTAGAGATTACTTGGCTGCTACCTTTATTATTTCCTAGAGGGAGCTCAAGATTAGGCGCTACAGCGGCAAGATTGACTGAACGTTGTAGGAGCAAAAACTGCAATGCAGGAGTGTGGTTATGTCCTAGACAAATAGAGTAATATCCGCATAATGACCCATATAGACATATGCTCGCCAAAACGAAAGATAACGCATTCTTCTAAACTTCTTTCATGCAGATTTTTGAGCAGTTCGAAACCTTCAAATTCCGCTAGAGGTTGCACAATATCTGCTACTGCTCTGTTCTGCATTAAGGACACAGCATAAAGGAAGTATGGGACAATGAGAAGTACGCTGTCTCGGGTGTAAGGCAATAAATTCGCCATTTCGTCCATAGTGCGCTTTGTTGTCTCTTGCCCGATCAGATAGGCGTATTTCTTCAGCCCATATCAACGAAAGTTTCGCAAGACCACAGACGATTACTGGATAGCAAATATAGGAGCCATTACACATTCCGAAGTAACATATTTATAAAGCTAGATCTTCGTCCTACAACCCTCAAGCTACCACACTCCTCGTCCGCCATACCTTAGCCTACTACAAACCCTATGCGCTTGAACATCCATACGGTTGAGTGTTCAAGTAACCGAAGGACAGAACAGCTTACAACAAGAGTTGTTCGACCGGGAACAAAGTACCATTTTCGATGGCACCAGCATGATGGCGAGCCACCAATCCATAAGCAAATTGATATCTGAAGCTGTCAGTAAATGCCACCATTAAACCAATCACAGAACCTACTTGTCAAGGAAAGGAAGCAGCTGGTCCAGACCAGGAGTGTTTCTCCAATCGCGCATCAAGTCACAAACAATCCCGAATAAGCCCATAAGAGTAACACCCGCCTTCTCCATCCTTCGATTAGCCTCGTCAGCAAGTCTCTCATTGAAAGTGCCGCTAGCATCGGTATTTGCAAAAACCTCGTACCCCTCGTCAATAAGCGAGAGGGCCAAGAACGCCGTGCCTATTTCATCAGAACCAATTTGCATAAAGATGCGACAGAACATGTGATAACGTACAGACTTCAGTCACTATTCCACCAATTATGAGCTGCTTCCTTCCGGTAGCACGGACAGCAGCGCGGAAATCGGCATTGTCCCATGCATTGACCTCGCCCTGGCGGTGGACAAATGTGGCATTGGGGTGCATCTCGACAATTTCTTTTAACATAAGACCATTGGGCCCGACGTCAGAAGAAGTGGTCAGGACAGTCGGCAGATTGAAGACATTGCCGATCGCTGCGTGGCCAAGCATGTTGTTGCGAAAATCGTTAGTTCCAAAGTCACGGACTAGAGACGCAAGACCGACTTGGTGGTCAATAACAAGAAGGGCCTTGTCTTGTTAGTTTCATCTCGTATGCTGAATAATGGGATAAGTCTACTTACCGCATTATCTTTATCAAGTCTGTTCCATGCTTGCACAGGAATAGAGATGGCTAGCAGGACTGCAGCTTGGATTGCACGGGAGATGAACATCTTGGAAGTTATGAACAGTTGCGATTGCCTTTGAAGCTGTGAAAATGTTTCTTGATAATTCTTGGATAAAGGGGAATATACTGATCTTTATACTTTCCACCCGATGCCTCACGTCGTTATCTTCGCCCATAAATTGGTATGTAATACCTACAGAGACTTTAGTCACTTCTTGCTAAGACTGAAAAGTGCACTTCGAGGCTGCTTACTCTCGGCTATGCCGTGAAGCTGTACTCTCAGAACATATTCTTGGCGTGCAGAAGCGAGTGCATTTCGATGCAAACTATCACGGACTCGGGATAGTGATGGCAAATCTGCGGTTCGTACCAATCATTTGGGATACACCAACTGACAAGTCTCAATCTCTTTGGAGCGGCCTGCATTGAACAAGTTCTAACAGGTTTGCACAATCAACATTTATTGGGAAGTAAGGGATTATTGATGAGGAATCCATTCGAGGAAGCATGAATATACAGGTGCCCTCGGTGTTCCTTAAGACATTTTCCTAGATGGAGGATCATACACAGCAATGAAAAGCATGGGAATAATATGCAGAGCCTTTTGAGTACCTCCCCACTGTGACCTTGATGCCACCGTGAGGTCCCTCAAACCCTTGAGGCTTTGGGGTCAGCGCCCGACTTGATGTCGTAGCTCCGACTCCCTGATAATTCCGCCCCCAATTTCACAAGATACAGGCTCCAACAGATTACATATATATTAGACAAATATTGATAAGCGTTGTTCCATCATAAGCTTGGCATGCCTCGCGGACGCTGACTCCTGCAGGGTTCATCGCTAGCGTAATGGAAAATCTGACAAAGCACGGACTAACGGATCCGTCAGCCTGCAGAACAGCCCGAATCCTGGACACTCCAAGCCAATGATGCCACTCATTCGCACTCTCGTTTTGTTATTCTCGGCTAAATGGCCTAGTAGTCAACCCAAACTTCTCAATCTGTGTAATGCTGATTCGAACTAATATTGGGGATTGCCTACAATGCCAAGAAGACTAACCAGCTCACCGCTTCGTGCCAAGAAATTGATGAGAACTACTAACCCTCATTCTCTTCGTCTTTTCGGATTATTAAGAATTGATGGTGCCGGTTGGTTTGACTCGCTGTTGTGGATACTCTTTTGCTTACTTATTAATCTCCCAGGGTGGCGAACTGTAGTGAGAAACTTTGGCGTGGCTCCATAGTACCGGTGTCGAAACTTAGCCGGCGGTCAAAATAGATTTCTCTTCCAATGCCAAGACTACGAATGAAGAGGTGCTAAGGTATCTTTGGTGGTGCGCCGGCTAGATGAGTGGCTGTGATTGAGAGTCATTGACTCAACGGTGCTTCAAAGAGGCAAAGGCCAGGAAACAAGAGACCGAAGAATATACAAATTCATATGCATTTTGAGTAGGTGACAACTTAAACTCTGTAAGCAAAGAAATAGAACATCAAAACGTAGCCAAGTCCAACGAGTCCAGCGAACACACTGTATGCAACAACTGCGCCAATAGGAGCAAGCGGAGTACCGATTCCTGTAAGATGAAACCCAAGCCCACCATTAATGATACCCAGAGTCACGATGACACGGCCGAACCATTGATGCAAGCGACCAAGCGGTCCTCTTTTTCCATATTTCCTAAAATACTGGTGTTGAAGGAGCCCCATGGCCGGCTGAAAAGCAATAAGGGACGAAACGGCCACAATGCCTATGATTGGATGGTATGTCCCCACCAATTGTAGCTCTATTGCCATTGAGATTCCCAGGCCAAGACCGGCGATCGCAAGAGCGAGCGTGGAAAGCTGCAAGAAGGCATGGACCCATACTATTGAATGGGATGGAAAAGCATGAAGGACTAGTGCAAATGAAGGGAACATAACAACAAAAGCGGTGATCATAATAACGGCATGGGCGATTCTTTTCTTTTGAATGGAAGGAGAGTTGTCGGACGATACTACCTGCCCCGAGCTATTTGTTGTACTTGATGGGCCCAGAAAAGGGTTCTCAGATGTACCACCAATCGCTTTTTGAAGGTTTAAAGCTGCAACCCCCGAAACATCATGTATGATGATGGGTGCCGATAGGCTGTTGGTCTGAAGCGGATTCCCATATTTGAAGGCCCAAACCCATGGACTAGACAAGGCTGTCGTATCTTCATGCCCACCTGACCATGTAATGCAACTTTCGCAGCGAATGTTTGCAGTGATAATCCCATTACTTATCCCACTGCCATCCAAGACAGAGAGGCGAGCTTGGGAATTATATAGCGGCTCGACGTGTTCCACACCTGCCCGGGGAGACACGGTAACATTATTGCCATCGGCAGATGCATAGACAATAAATATATTTGCTCCTTGCATTCGCGAACCTTGGCCCCATGCAAGCCACTGAAGGCTGCGGGTGGATCTCAATTGGAAGTAGATAGGGCCCGAGCCAGAGGAAGCGGTTCTTTCAGGTACATTAACAGCGTATGTTATACCATCCTGGCCCGGAGGTGTAAAGGTTTGCAGTTGTGCGACGGTAAGAGCAATCGATGAAAGCCACCACCAAAGGGATAGATGATACATGCGTGCCCGGGTGGGGATTGTGATAAAATGCCCAACACTTAAGTGGAAAAAAGATTACTTGGTACCATCCTTTGATTTAGACAGAACTTGCTTTATTATGTATGCTGACTATCCCTTTAAATATGTCTATTATGCTTGTTTGTGAGCATTTTCTTCTACCATCTTGACAAAAGCCTCGATGACCATTGTGATGCCTTTAAAGTTCACTTGGGTCATCATAAAGTAAAACCAGACAAGTGATTGTACCTCGGGATGACTTAGAAATATCCGGTCTCTTGCCACTCGTACAAAGATCTCTGCTGTGGTGGCTATGTAAAATCTGCATAGCCACCACTATGTGCTTAAGCCACTTTAGAGGTAAGTTCAAAATAAACACTATTATTGACAGCATACCAATACCTAACTTAGTGGGAATGACGGCCTAAGTATTTAGTCGACCTAATTACACTTATGAATACAAAGAAGAGCTGACTGAACTGGTTACTATTCGAAAAAAGATATGTGCTATATCTTTTAATTATTGATCATTGAAGGTGCCGGCTAGCGGCAATGATGTAATCGAGGGTGCTCGTGGCGCAGAGAAGTGTTACCGTGGTTGGTGTATATATACGAGCTACACGAAGTTACGAGCTGTGCAAAGAAAACGGGAAGACCACGGTCAAATCATGGTTCAATTTACTTATATATGGAGTGAAGGTTAGTGGATATGAATAATTGGAACTGAATAATCTACGTGGGTAGTCATCATACTGGTAGTAGGGTTCTAGACTCTCCATTCCATCTAGAAGTATGGATGAGACCAGGACCACCAATTTTACCCCTGTGGTCTCCATCTAAGCCCCAATGGAAATCTACGGCTCAAGCTATAAATGCATTGTCATATGATGTTTCGTTATCACATGGTCATTCTAAGCCTTCCAGGGGTCTCATTTGTCAATGACGGCGGATGATAAGTGGTTTGGGGTTTGTTTATGGCAATGTCTATATCTAAGTGACAAATTTCTTCTTCTCTATATATCTCAAGTATTCACCACGGTCAAATCATTTTCAACTACCATTGGTCCAATATAATTTCGAAATTCCAAATGTCCGTTATACAACAATTGATCCTTGCCCTATTCTTGGTGTCGGGGATCAAGGCCCAGTATGGCGGAGGGGACAACAGTATGACTACAAAATCATTGTCAAGTACCAAGTCGACCTTATCATCATCGACCCAGGCAACCGCAAACCCCGTCCAATCTATCAATGTAGGTGAAGATGGCTTCACATTCTCTCCGGATACACTCACGGTGTCGCCAGGGGACAAGGTCGAATTCCACTTCTTTCCGGGAGACCATTCAGTTACCCAGTCTTCCTTTACAAAGCCGTGTCATCCCTTGAGCGATAGAAGTATTTTCAGTGGGTTTGTATCAACCACAAATAGCGACGCGGTAATATCCCCAAAGTTTCACGATTGGGAGACTTTATCTAACTATACTGTTTGAAAATCCAGAAAGAAGTGTTCACTCTCATCGTCAACGACACTCATCCTATATGGTTATACTGCGCCCAAATTGGACATTGCCAGGCTGGCATGGTTGCGGTAATCAATCCGCCGTAAGTCCTGGAATACTATCAAATTTATACAGCGAACGGTGCTAAAGCTTCGTCGCCTTCTTAGTATGAGTGGTCAAGATACTCTGGCGGCTTTCAAAGCAGCAGCAGCAGAAATGAGCAGTAGCTCCGAACCATCCTCCATTCAAGGAGGTGCCCTGGGGGTGCCGAGCAAAATATCGACATCAACAAGCAATGGCTCCACAGCCACCTCGACTGCAGGCGGGACATCCCGAAGCAGCTCCAATGTTAGCATTTCTACCACCAGTTCAACTTCAAGTAACACAAGCGGTAGCTCAAGTGTAAGTAGCATATCTTCAAACACCCCCAATCCAAGCATCACGTCTGCGGGTAGTGCAAGTTCTAGTGGAGCAAATAATCTGCAGCCTTGGAATGTTGCGAGTATTATTTTTATACTATCGAATACAGTCGCTATCTTCCTTTGTTAACTTTACGCTCGGCAATCAATATTGTGATATATCCCTGGTATTGTGAGAATCAAACAGTGAATCATCCAATCCTGCATTCCTGTGCGTCGTCCGCGATTAATTAATTGCTATTTTCCTACAAGCAAAGTTCTGACTAGTATATCGTCTTTTGAAACTAATCAATGTAGTTTATGCAAAGGATTGCATGTCACAAGGAGATTTAGACCATGCTTAACTTGCTTTCAATTGCCAATCTGGCAGCTCGTATTTACAGTGTACATTTCTGGTTGGGTGGGGATGGCTTTCGGCATTCAGACGTTTCATGAGTGGTCAATGGTGTTTATCTCGTATTCATAATTTGCTTCCTGATTACATGTAACACCAGAAACTCCATGACCGAATTTCCATCGGGCATTGAATTTCTAAGTTGTGCTGGTACGGCATTTAGGTTTTACAATGCGGTCGGACCGAGCTCATTTATACCATTTGTCTCTCTTCCCCGAGATGTCACTCTGACGTCAAGCAGTTAGTTTGTACAATAAGTAGAGCCATCTAGCCTCTTCGTTTGTCGATAATCGTAAGTCGCTAGATATCTCGCCTCTCCCTAAGACAAAGTACTATCCTAACATGAAGAAAACCATATTGGTTATTGGTGGAACAGGTGCCCAGGGTGTACCGGTCGTGAAAGGTGTGTGAACATGCAATCCCACAATAGCTACTAACTTTTTCGCAAGCCCTGGCCACTAACTCGAAGTACGACATCCGCGTTCTCACGAGGAACGCGTCTTCAAAAGATGCTCAGCAGCTAGGAAGCCTCCCGGGTGTATCTATGTTTGAAGGAAACACCTATGACGAGAATACCCTTCGCCAAGCATTCAAAAATATAAATTGTGTCTTCGTCAATACTAATGGCTTTGCTATTGGTGAAAAGTCAGAAATATATTGGGGCATCAGGCTCTACGAACTTTCTCAGGAATACAAACTCGAGCATTTCGTCTATGCTGGCCTAGAGTATGGTACTAAGCTTGGCAATTTCAATCCCAAGTACAGATGCGGTCATTTGGATGGCAAGGGCAAGGTCGTGCAGTTTATCTCCGCGCAGCCGACGTCCCCTATGGCATGGTCTGTGTTGACATCGTGTATGTATATGGAGGCTTTGTCGGAATTCCTGCGCCCGTTTCCTGATCCTGAAAACCCGGGTACGATGATTTTTACGGCACCCCTTGGGGGAGGGAAGTGTCCTCTTATCTATCTTGAGGACTATGGAGCGTACGCGAGATGGATGTTTGACAGGCCTGCTCAAAGCAATGGGCTCGAGTTACACGTTGCGACCGAAGATATCAGCTGGAAGGATCTCGCATACGCATTTACAGAAGTCACTGGTCAAAAGGCAGAATACAAAGACGTCACCTTGGATGAGTATTTCAAGCTTGGGATCCTGGATCCGACTGTCAAAGTTGGCCATTCAACAGATCCCACGGATTCGACGTTGCTCACTTACAGAGAGAACTTCACAGGGTTCTGGAATACGTGGAAGGACGATCTGACTAAGAGGGATTATCAACTTTTGGATACGATTCTGCCGATGAGAGTGAAGTCCGTGAAAGAGTGGATGAGAAGGACATGCTATAACGGAAAGCCCAGGTCTCTGCTGAAAGACTACAGGGACAGAGCTGCGAAGTAGTAGTCAGGATCGACTGGCTTCATACCTGTGTTCGCACATTCGAGTATGATTGATGATTGACCTAGGCTTGGTCGAATTGTAATTTATAAACGTCTGCAAAAGTTCGTTCATGCTAATTAAATTACCTACTTAAGACAACATTTGAGGGTGTTTAGCGTCTTCAGGTCTCCACTAACTTATTTTGTGCAAGAATCAGTGGTTTTGGGGAGATCCTGTTTGCTATGGCACTCATCTGGCCCGCGGAGAAACGCGAAAACTATATAAATTTCTTTCATTTTCCAAAACAAGGCCATTGACGAAACTTTTTCTTTTTCTTCTCGTTTTTCTTTTCAGCCAGCTTTTGACATGTTCAGCTCGAGGGGACCAAAGGTGTGAGTAATATAGCATCGAAACATCATGGCAGACGTGAACAAGATTGTGGGTTGAAAAGAAAATACAACGAGCATTGATGAATATACGGTCGTGAAGATAATTCATTGTCGTCCACCAAATGCTGAAAGGTTGCTAGTCATCTAACAGTAGGCACTTCAGGTTTATGGTAGACGTAGCTTGTATGCCTCATAATTTAGGCTATAAATGTACATGCGCACCCTATTATCCTCTCGTTGCTCCTGGCGCTTGCCCTTCCTGTCTACACTGGGTTACAGGTGATATCATCTCCAATGATTTTGTGCGAAGCAGCAATAATGACATTTATTAACGGCTCTAGCAGATATCCTAGATCAAGTCATACATTGGCTAGTTCTGCTTGATTGTAGTACCATCTCCTGCTAGGCTATCACAGAAATAAAGTGAGAGTCGCCACCTCAGGTCGTCTCGATCCAAACTTTTATGACAGGAATCACATTAGCTTTTGCCGTTCTCTATTAGGCTGAGTGGCATAACAAGGGTGCCATTGGCGGCCTGACTGTCGATCACTCCCGCGTACGCTTGATATGATTGAATCACCTGCCCATTCGATTGATCTTCCATCAAACTAATGCGATCAATTGTGGTCAGATATTCAAGCTCCAGGTTGTATCATTTTCAACTGAACAGAAGTAGGGCTTGCTGGGATCCCCGCGGTCGGTAGTGAGACCGCTAAAAAGAAAGCGTGATTTCCATTACCTGATGTCCATATTAGGCTGCTTCTGACATTAATGCGTACTTTGACCAGTCCTCCGGTACCTGTCCTGCTTCAGTTCAAATCCCGAAAAAGTCTCATGATGCCCAGAGACAATATGAATAAATTGGGTTGCTGATTCTACTGTGTCCAAATGCCCAGTAAAGCATCCGATGCGCGATTTCTGGTATACATTAGCCGGGCTGGATAAATTTAATGTAGAATTTATAACCAAAATCTGCAATCGATGTCACGTAGCTATAGTGAATTGTTACTGTAAAATTGCAGCTGTAGAAGCGAGCAGGGAAATACATATTCTAGGATCGGCGTTCTTAGCTTCGATATATATAAAAGATCCGCAACCTTGGAAGATAAAGATTACCCGATGGTTGGCGATCACGGAGAATGGTCACCTGACCAAATACACCTTCAACACCAAGGAAACCTTGAAAGCCACTCTTTCCTTGGCCTGCCTTACCTAGTGCTTTTCGTAAAGTAATAGTTCTTCAGTCCAACTGTCTCCAGTGACTTGAACTTATCTTTTGACCTCTTTCCCTCGGCTCCGTATCAGATAGCACTTTCCTGTAAATTGAGCAGCTGCGCTTGCTCGTAAAAGGCTGATATCACAGTGGATAGAATTCAATTCGCATACTTCAAATAAAAATACCTTCAAAGAATAAGACTTGTCCCTATGTCTACCTTCTTCCTATTGACAACTTTAGCTTTGCGCGGCAATCTGAGGGGGCGATAGGTAAGTCGACTCATGATAACGATTCGGATTCCCATTGGACACAGTCCGCGCAGTATTGGCATCTGGTTTGTCGCAATCCCGTTGATAGCGGTGATAGCACGTTCTGCGATGATCAGTAGCAGCATTCTTATTCAAATTGGTGTACCTTGTGCTACTTTATCTCTTTCGGCAAACAAACCTTTTGGACAAGGGAAGTAAGAGTGTGCTATACAGTATAGCTCAGGCAGTCTTGCCGTGCGGGGAACTTTCCGACTCTGCGGGGACAGATAAACATCCCCGGATTTTCGTTCCCTCAATCAATGTTTCTTCATGTCGCATCCGATCCCCTCATTACAACGCATATTTTTCGGCTTCGAGAGCATGCAATCTCCCTTAACCGCCCGAGAAAGGCCACTCTACCAGCCATTTCAGTGCGTCATCTGCCAAAGGCGCTTTACACGACATGAAAACCTCAAACGCCATGCAACGCTTCATTCACGATTCCCAGGCGAGGCCTCTCTCCCTTGTCCATTTTGCCAGGTGAAATTTTCGCGATCTGATCTTCGTCATCGCCATATAAGAAGGAAACACCCAGAAAAAGAGCCGAAGTCGCCCACAAAAAGACCGCGGTGTAACGAACCTCGACAGCATGAGGAGGGGGAGAGTCATCAGGACGAAGTCTCGGGTTCGCTACCACCTCTGAACCCTCAGCTCGGCCTCCAAGCGCAGGAGCCCACCGGAGATGGAGGATTTAGCCCCGAGGAGAGGAGATGGGAGGTAGTCGTTTTGGATACCGATTTTCACACCAGCAATGACCGTCACACGTCAGAGAAGGAAGTTGTAAAAATACGATCGGCAATATCAGGGAACTATAGTCCCCATGACGATGATAATGACGATGATGGTGATGATGATGTGGAGTCAGCACGGGACTGCTCATACTCTATCAACCCAATCGTGGCGCATTCTACGAATTCAGACCATAACTTGCTCGCGACGTCTTGCTTTCCAGACCGCGGATCACTACTAGACTGCCACTTACAGTCTGATCTGTTCAACATGGATCTCCCTAGCCTTGATATTCATCAAACTGTCTCGAGGAGAATATCCACCCACAGCTTCACTCATCCCCAGAGTCAGTGGTATCCATCAATGCAACAAATCTTGCGAGGATGCTGTCTGTTTTTCACGCATGTCTCACCATTCTTACCATTCATCCATAAGGCTACATTTGATCCTTGTCGAGCACGCTCTAGCTTGGTACTTGGAGTTCTTTCCCTTGGATTTCAGTATGGTGAAGATCCGGACCTCGGAAACGAATCAGGTACAGGCACACAGTTGTCAAGAATGTGCTTTTATCAAGCGCAGGCTCTTTTTTTCCAGACCATCAAAATCCAAGCGATTCTTCTGAAAATATCATTATCGTCCAGTCATACCTGTTGCTTCAAGTTTGCTCGATGATGTATCTTTGTGGGAAGGACTCGGTGTACGGACTCAAGGTTCATTCTGCCATGATCGCCCTGGCACGAAAATTGGGTCTTATGCAGCCCATGCCAACGGAACCAACTACTGCCCATGATCTTGAATCCTTGTGGCACGGATTTATCAAAGCGGAGTCACACAAACGAACATCATTTGCCGTGCATCAGATCGATGCGCTATGGTATCAGTTCTTATCTATTCCCCGATCAATATCTCATTTAGAAGTTAAGCATGACCTACCCTGTCCCGTGGACCAGTGGCTCGCATCCTCTGCTGCGGAATGGGCGCATTGCCAGCTTGTTACCGGTCATATCAGTCCATCATTGCAGTACGCAGACGCCGTTCGTCGGTTTTTATCGCCCGATGGGGATTTAGAAACCATCCCATGTTTCGATCCCTATGGAGCCGTCAACATTGCACAATTTCTGATGTCCAGTGCTCGCGAAATATCAGGCTGGTCTACTATGACTGGCATGCTGAGCATTGAAAGATTTGGGGCCTTACGATCATCACTCGTCGCACTTGGTCCATTTAGCAGAGCACAGCCGGAGGGTCAACACATCAGACATGTCGCATTGTGTGAGGCCACTTGGGAAACCGCAATGATTGAGCTGCAAATGTGGTCTCCGTCTCACACAGGAGGTATCGTGGAGGAAAGTATAGATGCGGTCTTGAACCACTCCACTTACCTGGCTCCCTCCTGTGATTTGTTGTGTGAAGGTGAGAATGCTGCAATGATCCAACCGCACGTTGACTGGTTCCTCCGCTATTTAAATTCAAGTGATCTCCCAGATTCAGAAGCTCCATGGGTCATTCTCTACGCATATAAGGCATTTCTGGTCGCTTTGCAGCTATTAAGAGGGGGCCAACCCGGTGCAATGAGGGCTATATGCATTGAGGATGGCGATATAGAGAGTGCTTTAACATGGGCGAAAGTAGCTTTTCGACAAAGAGAACGTTGGGAAATTGGCAAGCTCATCTTAGCTTGTCTGGGTGAGCTTGATAAGTGAACGCATGTCAATGCCGCGCTTCTACACATTCTCATGTGGAAATGCCCCTCTATGTATAAAAATAGCTCTCCTTCCCTTTTCTCTACATCACTTCATTTTCAAATTTCAAGTTACTCAAATCTATCTTTACCTGTCTACTCCGTATCTTAGCGCAACCGCATGACCTATAAAACCTACTATTCTGAACACGATTTCAGGAGTGGACCACATTAAGTTGAACTATGTAAAAGCATTGATTGATATCCTCCTGGGACTTGAAAATAAAATTCATCTCGAAGAATCATCTTCACATCCGTTACAATAATCTTAGTACATCTCGTAGCGCCAATTCAATTGCACCATCTCCTCAGTCACACCCCCCTTGATCGCTTTGCTAACCTTGTCTCGATCGCCTGAGTCAAGCCGCTTGTTTTCACGCAATACCAGCCATCGATATGTGGTGATAGTAATCGCAAATAGAATGGCACTTCCCATCAATGTCCCAAATGCAGCGTAGAAATGCGGGCCTGCGTAATAGAGGTATGAGGCCCAAATGTTTGAAGTTCCTCCAATCGCATTGACTAAAGCCGATGCCGCTGCGCGCTTGGAAACGGGCCGTGCAAGGTGGAGGTTGATCGTCTTGTAGAGAAGAAGTTGCGGCCCAACCGATGCAAACGGCAGTATCATCATGGAAAAGTATCGTGCTCCAACGTTAACGGTGGTCATGGGAATGATGTACATCGCAATTGAAATGGCAATGCACATTAGTATCAGAGGATAGACTTTGTTTTTGCGGTCAGAATAGAACATAATGGCGTAATATACCATTCCAGCAAGTATGTAAGGCGGAGCAGTGAGTAGCAAACTGATGGTGTCAGAAAAGCCGAGAGAGGCGATGAGCGTTGGGAAATAGTTTGCAATTGAGCCTTGCGTTTGAGACAGCATATTGCAAAATATGAGCAAAAGTAGCTTCGGATCCGTCAAGGCCTGAGCAAATCCTCGAAGGGCACTTTCGTTGTTGGTCCCTTCTGCTGCGCCTGCTTCGGACTCAATGCGCCACACGGCGAGGTCACGTTCTGTTTGGGAGAGGATGCGACTGTTGTGTGGAAACTCGGGCATAACGCAGGCGCAAATTACGCCGACGCCAACCGTAGCGCTGCCTTCGATTATAAAAAGCCATTGCCAGCCTGCAATGTTGCGAGCTCCATCAAGCTGCATGACCGCAGCTGCGAAAAGTCCTCCAAAGGCGTTGCCGACCTGCTGAGCAATGTAGAGACCGGCAATGCGCTTTCCGAGTTCCATCTTTGTGTACCATGCAGAGAGGTAGTAGATGGCACCGGGAAAGAACACAGCTTCGGCGGCTCCGAGAATTGCTCTCACGGCAAGGAGCTGCCCATAACTCTTGACGGCAGCCGTCGAAGCCGAGATACAGCCCCAGATCGCCACGGCCAAACAAATATACATGCCTGGTCTGGATACTTTGGTAATGATGAGGTTGCTTGGAATTTGGAAAGGCAAGTATCCCACGAACAGTATTGACACTGCCGTAGCAAACTGTTCGGTGGTCATGTTCAAGTCCTCCATGATGCCTTGCAGTTTAGCTGCAGCCAAATTTTGACGGTCGACATAGTTCAAAATATACAAGATACCAATAGTTGGCAGGACAATGAGGTCGACTTTGCGGACGAGTTTGGAATTCAAATGCTTGATTTCCTGGTCACTCAAATCCCGAAGTGTTTCTGGCAGTCGTTGGTAGGCTGTGCTGATATCTATCTGTCCTTCGGCAGACGAAACGACATCATCATCTTTATGGACTGATCCTAGAGGCTTCTTGCTTTCCATAGTACCAGCTGTGATGATTTGGCCCAGAAAAATATAACAATGAATGGCTTCAATTGACAGTGACCGTAAAGTCTAGCTGTGTCAAAAAACTTGTCTCGTATTGCTGTCGGGGAGAGTGCCAATCCTGGCGAAACCCTTTTTTAAAGGGTCATTAGAGCCTGTCAATGGGAACGTTATCTTGTGCGGCATGTCCAGGCCTGCGATAGACGGTTCTCGATTGAGCAAAGTGTCAGGATTCGGTGCGAATAATCGCGACTCATTGATTGGTCGACGGAGTGCGGGGACTCGAAATTGGTATGTCGATAAGGGGGAGGAGCGCAAGCTTAACTGCCTCAAAGGTTATTCTCGGCACCACACTCTGGAACTAATCTGGGGTATATGAGGGCCCGTGAACAAGGGCTTATCATGATAGACCAAATTCAAAGCAGAGTTCCGAACTCCGAATACGCTGGGGGGAGGAGCTCCTCCCGGTGGGGGCGACTGTCCACGCTAATCTAAATTGTCCCCCACCATGAAATCCGTCAACCGGATGCAATGATCGTCAAGGAGCAGAGACTGCAATGGGGAGAGAATGGTTCAGATATTTCCATAATACTTAACCCCAGGGCATCACGGCTCCAAGGAATATCTCTCAAGCATTTCAACGCGCGTCATAACAAACTTCAACACAAATCTCAATTCCTCGTTGCCCACGATGAGCTATCCTACTCCTCTTACAACTAAAGTCAGCAACCCTCGTTTGAGGCTGCTTAACAAGCTGAAGGGTGGAGAATTTCCATTGATGACATTCATGGCTATTCCCTCCGTACGCATGGCCCAAATTGTTGCCCTGACGGGGGTGGATGGCATCATCATCGACTGCGAACACGGCCACATAGGAGACGACGCAATGCATAATTCTGTTGCCGCTATATCATCCCTCGGGGTATCCCCCATTATTCGGATTCGTGGCCCCGCGCATGATATTATCAAACGAGCCTTGGACACTGGCGCACACGGAATCATGGTCCCACAGATCAATAATGCCGCAGAGGCAGAGCAAATTGTCGCTTCTTCCAAATTCCCGCCTCAGGGTGTACGTGGCCAGGGATCAGCCTTCCCTGCCATCGGGCATGGCCTAACGACCCCGGAATACATGAAGACCGCAAACGAAACCATTGTCACAATGATTCAAATTGAGACACGCGCAGGGGTTGAGAACGTGGAAGCCATTTGTGCCGTTCCTGGGGTGGATCTTGTCTTCATCGGGCCCAATGACCTCGCACAGTCCCTTCTTGGATATGTTCCCGCCAGAGGGGATGAGCCAGAGTTTGTTGCTGCGATCGATAAGGTGGTCGCGGCTGCACAAAAATCTGGCAAATGGGCCGGACGTATGGTGAATAATGGAGCAATGGCAAAAGAGGCCAGAGCGAGATACGATATAGTTGCCATAACCGGTGACACAAAAGCGATTCAGAATTGGTATATGTCAGAGTTTGACGTCGCTCGGTCTTGAGATAAATAGATATTAGCAGAAGAATGAAATTGAAAAGATTATTTGAGTTCAAGCGATGGCCTAGGTATTGTGTTTTGTAGGAATAGCATGGGGTTTTATTCGCTCTATCGTATCTTATGTCGTCGTACCTCGCGCCCGCTTTTGTTCTTGTTTGGCACATTCTAGATATATATCAACACCCTATAGAAGACAGCAAGGTAAGACTGCATATACTCTGCTGAATTCTTTGATTATAGGTTTATTGTAAAGGCAGAATGCCTGTTAGGTGGTTGGGTACCATTCTATTATAAATAACACGGCATTTACCGACAACTAGGCTTACTGACGATATAGTATTATAGTTCCTCGGTTTTCAAGTGCCATACTCTCTTATTTGTTCTATTTTCTTTGTACTGCATAAATTTCTCAAACTTGTGCAATGCATTCAATTTCAATGACAGTGTCCTTCCCCGGTGCAAGAGCCTGGAGACATGATCGAGATGGCATCGGCTGCGGTAGAAAATCAATGTAAACCTCATTCATCGCCGAAAAGTCCTTCATATCGGCCAAATACACATTGTATTTCACCACTTGTTCAAGTGATGACCCAGCAAGCTCCAAGACCTCTTTCAGGTTTTGCAACGCGATTCTCTGCCCGTTTAACGATATTAATATCATTCTTGCCTGATGGGCAAAGTAAGTTAAACTCACAGTTGCTTGTTTGATTTCACCTGTTGCTGTTTGACCCGCACAGAATACAAGACCAGGGACCTTAACAGCAGGGCCTACATTTGTCAGAACCAGATTGCTGCTGAATAGACCTAGCAATGGGTGGCTTGAGCACTCACAGTTATGTGGCTTAGGGGGGAACTTCTCGCTCGAAATAAGTTGGCGCGACATCTTTCTATTACCGAAGCTGATTGGGTGAAATAGTTGATGTTAAAAAAATATTGAGAATATTCGCGTTCTCAGGTTGCCCTCTTACCATTGAACGCACTTTATGCTTTCTGTGCTCTTTGCATGAACTCTAAGGCTCCCGTTATCCGACCGGAGGAGCCCCAATCTGGTACATTGGCTTATCTGATTTTGGAGGAGCTCCTCCCATCATCGCTGGACCCACTTGGTGCTCAAATAAGTGGGTCCAAGCGGTTAACGCCTAAGTGATCTGGGGCCAGATCTAAGAGCAGCTCAAGGAAAACCAATTTATGAATTATCGTATGAATCCGTATCCGACCCACCCAGAGGAGCTCTTCTAAGACAAGTTCACCTAGCTCTAGTTTTAGGGCAGTTTTCCAGCCGTTGGGCAACTCTAGAGCGAAAGCACAGTATGACGAGATAGGAACAAGATAACGTGAATGGGGACTTCAAGGGCTCCACTCCTCTCTCTTGATCAAGATCGCGCCTGCAGGGCAAACAGCTGAGGTCACAAACACTTAGTCCTCCGTTTAATCCGGCAGTATGAGCTTAGTTTCGTCCCGCCTTCATTGATCACTTCAAAGATAAAAGCCACTTGCAGGACGGTGCAACCATTTGAACAATTCTTTATCTGATCCAATTCATATTACTGTATCCTTATACTCGCTGCCTGCTACAATGCCAGCCACTGCCTTTAACCCACCCGCTGCCGATCTTCCCGGCAAGCCCTTTGTCCCTGGATGGATTCCACCTCCAGTGACAAAAGAAAAAGAGAACTTCGCCGACCTTCAGTCAATTGACTTGTCATTGCTTGATTCTGAGGATCCTGCAGTCGTTGATGATCTAATTCAACGAGTCAAGGCGGCTATTCGGGATGATGGCTTTTTGTTCTTGGAGAATTATGGGGTATCTTTGGAACAGGTAAGAAGCATATTGCTGCCGAAAGAAAGATGATGAGAGACATCGGGTTCTCAGAGACTGACTCTATTCCATTTCGTTATTTGCAATAGCTTCATCGTCAATTCAGTCTTGCTCAGTACCTTTACAACAATATCAGTGACCAGGATAAGGATCGTCTTATCTTCAGTCCTGAGACCGGCGTCTGGTCGGGCTACAAACATCCTTATGGATTCAAGGTATTAATATCTTCTGGAACTTGAAAAATATCTGATTTTGCGCTGACTGCATCGTTGTATCCTTTTAGAGAGAACGCGGTCCTGCCGATGGGATCGAGCAATTCAATTGGTACAAGCCCGAATGGGATAACTTGGATCGCATTCCAACATGCTTGCATCAATTCATGGACGAGATTGAATCATTTTGCAACTACCTTACCCAGTCCGTGAACCACCGTCTTCTGACATTGTTTTCACGCGTGTTGGAGCTTCCCGATGACTACCTTTGGGAGAATGTGCAGTCTCATGGCGGCCCGACTGGAGAAGGATATTTCCGTCACGCCCTTTTCCGACCGGTTCAGAAGCAAACAGAGGAAGCATCGAAAGGACTTCGTATGCATGGTCATACAGACTTTGGGCTAACGACCTTGCTTTTCTCTGTTCCCATCTCTTGCCTGCAGATTTGGGGCCGTGACGAAAAGTGGTACTATGTGCCCTACAAGCCAGGTGCCCTTGTTGTCAATATCGGCGACACTTTAGAAATTGTCTCTGGTGGCCATTTCAAGGCCACTCGTCATCGTGTCTTTAAGCCGCCGGTAGATCAAATTCATGAGGAGCGTCTCTCTCTGGTGCTTTTCAATAGCTCGGTTGGAGATTTACGCATGACACCAGCGCAGGGTGAGTCGGGCTATTCCAATTCAATCATATCAATAAATGCTGACCATCAACCAGAATCACCGCTCATTCAACGAGAGGGTTGTATCGAAGAGCAAGGTGTTTATAAAGAGTTCAAGAAGCTTACATCGCAAGGAAGACTTGTGCCAACAAATCGACAATGGCGTGAGATTCAAATTGCCACCGCAACAGACCCAACGGATACTGTGAGAAACAAAGTTGGTGCCGATCAGGTTCTGATTGATGGCAAAATCATGCATCAACGCGAGTATATGGGTGTCAAGGTGGTTCTACCTGTGTAGACTTGGAATCACTATGCTGCTAGGATGCCAGTCCTAGCACATATCTCGATTTGTTACTCAAATTTGGACTTGTCTTGTTATTGTATCTTTTATTCTATTCTAGTGAATTGATAGCTCCTCGCCCCAACTGTTAAGCACTCAACCCCGGTCACCTGACGCTAAAGCGGCTCTCACCCATGTCTCACACTAGTGACAACCACCAAAAACTACCGAAATAAGCCACACGCCAATTAGTTGATAGTATAGTTGGTGACCACATGTGTAACCCGACTGTTATGTGTTCTAATCTCTGTGTATTTTTGATTGTCTGTTTGGTTTTGTGGAGAAAGCATAATCAAGTGGCGAGACTTTCGGTATCGGATAAACTACAGGGCCGATGACATTCGTAAAGGATAATAATGTGTGTGAGTAAAGCGCAATAATTTTTTATCCGTTTTTATTGCACATTTTAAAGCACTAGTCTTGAATTCTCGTGAGATGATTACCTATTCCAGGAATTCTGGAAACGTGCTAGACCACTTCAGGAGACTCACAGAACCTCGATTTATTTCTAGCCCGCCAATGACCCACATTATTCCGAACAACTGACCTGTGGATCACTCCGTACATAACTTCAAACGACCTCGACAATTCTCAATTCATGAAATCCACCTAAGATGGCTCTCGAGGAACTAGCTACCTTGCCCGCGGAGATTATGGAGTCCCAATTGTCCATTATTGACCTCTTGGCCGCGATGTTCCCATCACCAGGGGAGCTGGAAATCTCTGAATCAACAATGCGATGGGTCGAGACACTACGAGATTGGTGTCAAGACCCGGTCTCTATTCCTGATGTCCCTTCAGCTATGTCTCTCGTCGTTGCTCTGCCCATTTTGGATGGCGAAAAGACCATACAAGTCAATATTTCGGTCCCGCTACAATGTGAGGATCCTGAGACCATTGACCAGCCTCCACCATTGCGCTATACACTCCGCCAACCTGACTGGATGACCAAAGCCGAGGTGGCTGACCTTGCCGTCTCGATCCCGTCAGGTGATGTTCTAGAGGCATTCGAATACATCCAAGCAAAAGCCAGCTGTTTCATCGAAAACAAGCAGGTCATGAACTCCCAAGGACCAGGAATGCTGGAAAAGTTCCAAGAGCCGATTGTAAGGGTCTGGTTTTATTTTCCATCACTGTCAACCCGTAAAAAGAGAGACGATATGGTCAATATCGCGCCCGGGTATTCTTTAACTGGCTTCGTGCTAGCGGGTAAGCCAGGTGTGTTATGTCTCGAGGGTACATCGCCAGAAATCGATGCCTATATGAGCTTCATCAAGACGCATTCATGGGGTGATATTCCGAGTCATCAGAAAAAGGTAAGCGAAAGGTTCCGACAGACAGGGAATATTGAGAGAGTCTTTTCCGGCATGGAAGAAATCACGGACTCGCTTGGAGAGCGGGGGGGCAGCGCGCCAATCGGGGTGACATGCAAGCGCTTGAGGCATGGTTGGGAGCAAAAGGGCTTCAAGAAGCATTTGAAATGGTTATCTTCTGAGTTATCCATATGTGAACATGACATGTTCGGGATATTTCAGCGTGGGCCTCATTTGTTGTACGTTCAAGCCCTGGATAATCGCATCACCATCCGCTTCTTATGACCTATTAGCAATCAAACATGATATCAAATTTAATGTGCTCTAAATAGAACGGGGAAGAATTATCACAGTCAAGAAACCTCGTGAGTGGTGGAGGTGACATGAAAGCTGCTCAGAAGTTCTTTATTTGCTGCGACACTAAACACTTACACAGACTTGGCCACATTCTCCTTGAGCTATTCCACTTTTTGAGGATGTGCGGTCCTCCGCTTTGGTTCAGCCATAGAAGTCCGCTTCACAAAAACATGCTCTTTCGCCAGGCATAGTGATCTATGCGACAATGTTTCCTGTATGATTGTGTTCATGTAACGTTGATCCTCCAACCTGGTCTAATCTTCCTAGCTACATATGTTCTATATCAAGTCTCCTCTGTGGTCAATTTGAATAACTGAAAACTGATTTGGCGTTTAAGCTTTCAAATTTTGGTTACCTTGATCTGAGATCAGAAGCTAACATAGTATAAATGTCATATCTACATAGAAACGTGATTAGAATAAGGATTGGGGGAAATTTCAGCCGTGTTGCCCAAATTATATCTTCATTACCTTGGAGCGGTAACTATAGGCACTTTATTGGAAACAGATAACAATAAGATCCGTAGCAGTCAAAAAATACAGGTACGGTCTGGGATTCAGAAATGAGATTGTATGTACCAGACCTCAACCAGGACGTCTCCAAAATTCAACACCTTCTGTTTTCCAGAAAAAAAAACTCCTAATTGCCAATATGCGCAAGTGTTGATTTATAAAATTAGCCGCCCAGGATTGTCCAGGTCATCAAGCCAACCCAGCTCGAGACAAACACCACTGTCAAGATTCCGGCGCCTGCTTTGTCGCCCGTCGTGATCGCTGATTCGGTAGTCGATGTAGAGGTGTCATTCTCACCAGCGGTGGGATCGCTGGTACTATTTCCACCGGTGCTTGCCGTCACTGGAGCCGAAGTGTCGAAGGCAATCATATTTGCCACAAAAATATTCGTGGCACTGATCTCTTCTTCCATGCCTATCCATCCATCATATGCCGACTTGTACCATCTCACTCCACAGGTATTGTTATCATGGCCTGTGCATGATTTTGCGGCGGCCTGGCCAGAGGTTTGGAGGACCGGCAAGATGGTGTCATAAGTTGATGGTACCAAAAGAGCCGTGAAGGATAGCCAGGAGGATACCAGTCCCTTGAAAAGAATTTCGTTGTCGTTACATGCCTCCGTTGGCTCACATAGCTTTTCCTCCAGGATATCATCGTTGAGGAAATGTTCAAAGGTTTTGTTCAGCAAACCATCGACGGCCTCGAGCCAAACAGAGCTGCCATTTGTGTAGTTGTACATGTAAGCAGCACCCATTAAGTATGTGCCGTAATTATATGACCATTGATCATCGCCTTGGGTGGCACAATCGTTTGTTGTCTCTGTCGAATCGGCCACGTTCCAGGTGCTGTTGCTGAGGAGGGGCGAAGATACAGACCAGTCCCAGATCTTTTCGGCCCAGTTGGCATATGTGTCGGTCTCGGTGTATCGTGCAAGGCGTGCTGCTAGCTGGAACAACCCACCATTGGAGATAGAGTTTTTCATAGTGTAGCCAGACTCGTAAGTCCAGATCTGCCACCGCAGTCCACCATCACATGTAGTGGAGTCCCATCGTTTGATCTGACTATTGAAGACACCCTGTGCTAGGGAGAGCCACGAGTAGTTGTCTCCAACATCTGTAGCATCGGCGAATTTCAGCTCCGCAGCAGTCATGGCTGCCAAGCCCCAAAACATCTGATCATCATTTCCAATATAGGAACTGTAATTTGTCGGCATGTAGTCATCGTCACCAGCCTGCCACTCCAATCCAACACGAAGATTATCATTATAGGTCGTATCTCCCGTAAAGTGCCAGTATTGAAGAAGCGCCAAGAACAGCGCTGCACCCTCCCACCATTTGCTTGCGAAAGCTCCGGGGATGTGGCCGGTCTCGTTGCCCTTGTAGTAGGTCATCATAGCGTAGGCCGAGGTACTCGCGGCATCTTTGATAGATTCTAATTCAACAGCCCAAACGGTCAGCTGGCTAACTGTCATCTTGGAGGGATATAGGAAGTGAGCCATATAGCAGGCAAACGAGGAGGATTCATATTGAAGATGAATTTCTTTGACGCACGTTCATCACTGATATCCAAATCAATCGCATACACAGCATTCGACAACAGAAGTGTGACCAAGAGGCCCTTCAAAACAGGCCAGGGGCGAGGCAAATGCATCGCTGATAGTCGGAGAGCCTAAGCCACCGTCACAGTATCGTAGTGGATCTGCCAATAAGATGTGAATAGAAGTCGTACAGAATGAATGTTGCTGGTCTTTTGTAGAAGCGAATGTGGGAGGCCAGGAAACGACTATGAATCACACATCTTCCAAAGAAATTTTCATGAACAATCAAGGAATGAAAGCGGGCGCCCCAGTTTGCGCCATGGGGATTAAATATAGCGCGCGGCGCATGCGTAATCCTCGGCGCTAGCGTCGTCAACTTTTATTGTGGAGTGCGGACACGTTCCTTCGCCATCCGAGCAGTGGGACCAATCAGTGGAGTCCGCCAAGCTTCATGTCAAGCTTTCCGGGCTTGTTGATCGGGAGTACTAGCCGGCTAGGGGAACATCAGATTAAAAATTTCTCCAGGGTCCTTTAAATCGATACAATGGGTCTTTGACGATTTTGAAAAGCGTGATGGAGTCTAGGTTGTTGATGCCTAGCCCCGCCTCGTCAGAGGCCCTGATGCATCCTCTTACACACAATCTGGTCCCATATCCGAGAATTCCGTAGCCCTCTCGGGGCTTCCGGTCCCTTTAGCATCAAGACTATTGTTAGAACAAATATACCACCCGTCAGTAGATTCTTGTCCTTTGAATTCTCTTTGTCTTCGAATGAAAATAGTCTCTTGCTGACGTAATGTGCAGATACGGATAAGTTACTTAAATTATTGACTACATAATATTTCTAAAGGCGTTGAACAAATCAATTGTCATGACCAAAACAGGGTACTTCACTCATGTAAGTCCTTTTATCCATATTTGGAAATAATCATAGTAGATGTTTACCATGGGAATAGTCGAGAAAAATGGAAGAAGCATAACGAGCACATTAGTTAAGTTTACGCCGACCGGCGAAATGTCATTCCGAATATAGTAACTAAACCCGATCTATGGCTCGTTCATGCAGGGAGTCCGCTAGGCAATAATTTCATTAGAGGGTTCTAGGAAATGAGAGCATGCATATGTTGCGCTACTGACCATTAAGCTTGTCTGCACACTTAGATACCATGCTCATGGGAATTGAATCTATAGACACTTCCACGTGGAAATTGGTCCTCAAGGAATTTCTTTATTATGGACGCAAAATGCCGCCTACATGGAAGGCGGAACAGTATGTATCTGGCACGATCTGCATAATGCACTTTTCATTAACGGATCCCGGTCAAGAGTGGGTCTCTATACTATGTATTCCGTACAACGTACTAAGCTTCTCTATTATTTCTTGTCTCAGTTGTTAGCTTGTTTTTTCCTCCAACCGTGTCCCCAGAACCGAACAGCCCACAGAAGTGGGCTGCAAATAACCCAGAGTACCGCAATGATGGTCCCAGTCCATCCAATGCCTATAGCATCAATCAAAGGGGCGACAAAGGCCGTGGTCCCAGCACCCATCAAACATCGACACAGATTATTTGCAGCGGTGGCGGTCGCAGCACTTGAGTAGTTGATGTCCACTACGAGAGTACTCAAAGTATTGAATGCACCGGTCGTCGAGAGCCCAACGAAAAATAAGATCACAATCGGGCCGGCGAGTGAGGTTCGATATTCCATCACCCAGCCATAAGCGAGAATACAAAGAGCCGCAAAATACATCAAAGGCATCGTGACGGATAAACGGGCTCGCTCAACGTTAAATTCCTCAATGTCTTGTTGACGATTCTTTTCGATCGGCATGCCTTGGAGACGTGCCTCGCGTCGGAAGTTCCAGTCGAGCAGTCTTCCCACAGTCCATCGGGAACAAATACTTCCGATCCCCAGTGGTAAGTAGCATAGACCAACCTGGATCGAGTTGAAGCCATACCGAACGGTCAGCTGCGTTGTCAGAGTGCTAAGAACGGCCATATAGCCCGCAAACACAAGACCACCATACAGGAGAATGAGTCCAGTTTCTTTTTGGGTAGCAATCAACAATGAAGTTACTGGATTGGGGCGACGTTTCAACTGCTGGATTGAGGAGTAGTCTGGGGGGTTCTTTGGCTTTCGAAATCGAGAGTTAGATGCGATCAAAGCCCACCCAGGCTGGTTCCAGCGAGGAGGGATCACTGAGCCATTGCCCACCACGGCTCGACAGGTCTCTGGGAATACCATGAACATAATCACAGAACAGATTCCAGAAAAGATGACCAAAAACCAAAAGATCGCCCTCCATCCGAGAAAGTGATCAAGCAGGCCCCCAATAACGGGCCCAAGCGATGGACCCAATGCCATTCCAATACCAGCGTAGCCGATATATTTACCACGCTCGGCACGCGTTGTGAGGTCAGCAACAACGGCACTGCCCAACGCAATGGTCCCACTGCTTCCGGAGGATTGGAGACAACGAAGCACCAATAAGGCTGCATAGTTGTCTTGCAGAGCAAGACCAATATTAGCGCCGAGATAAACTACGAACGCAATCAAATATGCCGGTCGTCGCCCTTGGGAGTCAGAGAAGCTTCCAATGAACGATGGAGCCAATCCTTGGAAAATCTAAGCTTGGTTAAGGAACATTTACCCAGTTGCAAGATCTCAGGGTTCTTACCAGGTAGGTGGTGATGGTTAAGTTAATCAGAGATACTGACACATTCATTTCTTGCGCGATCGAGGTCATGGCTGGCAGGTAAATACTGCTTGACAACGGAGAGATCAAAGCTGCGAAAGAGCCCGCAATAATCACCAATGCCTTTTCACCTGCAGGAAGCACACTGTATGGTGCATGGGAAGGGGTATCCTTGGTTGGTGCAGAGACGATTGTTACTGGTGAGATTCTCTCTTTATCACCTTGCTGCCATGGTTCCTGCTTGTTTTCATTCTCCAAGACATCTTCGATGGTCAAAGCGTTGTGTGTGTCCGGGGAACCGGTAATAGATGTCTGTGCTATTCCCATCGAAATGAGGACTCGTAGATCCGAGTAACGTAAAAACTCTGCCCGGGGGCGATACCCTATTTGTAATTTGGGACACCGGGCTACAGCCCAGGACTTTTGTGAGCCGACTCGCAGATGTTGACATTTCTCCTTTGCGGTGCCGGGCCGCTACCGGGATGAGGATAGGAAAAGCGGAGCAGTCGCCCGGTGTGGCAATGCTTGCGCTGAGAGAAAGGACAATCGGTGTCAAGAGACACCGATCACGTGCTTACCACTGTTCATGCCTCGTGTCTCAGGCATGACAGTGCGTCCCGATTTGGAAAGAGTTGCGTCGGTGTCAAAACACGCCGAGTGGTCACTTTTCCAAGTTCCAAGTTTTAGGCAGAGCACTTGAGTGTATCATCAAAGGAAATGCTGCACTTCGTGTTGATTGATTTGAGACAGACTCATTAGAGATCCATTACCAACTTTTGGTCCTACATTTGCACTTGGAACTAGCTCCAAGGTTTGCTCGATATGTATGTATGTACCATCCGTCACATGGGATACATATACATATGTCGGTGATGTTGGAGGAGTCTTGTTCCTCTGAGCTCTTGGGGCATGAGTAACTTTGGAAGGTTAGAAAGGGCTCCAATCTATATCCATCATTGGTAGCCAAATCTCTTCCTCAGGGTAGCTCTGGAATATTAATAAATGCTCTTGGAGTAGCATCTCCAAAAAGTTATCTAAGAAGCTTGAAGTTTCCGAAATTCATTCATTGTGAGAACATTTTTAGGTCCTAATATTCCTAGGTATGTTTACAGATAGAATCTCGCCTACCTAGCGGCCAAATGTCTTATGCGAATACATTCAGTAGTTCAAACTCCAGGGCTACCAGCATATACCTATATGAGTGAGATCAAAGCACCTTGGAACCCCAGTGGGGGTTACGGCCACATCCTAGGTACTGACTGGAACCAAAATTGCCTTCCAATGTTACTATGGTTCTCTAGCACAGGTGCTTTTCGAAAAAGTCTCCTAGCTGGTTATATCTGTGGAGAAACATCAGTTAGTAGGGGATAATTTGGGGCTTCCAGATGCGGCAAACTCACCCACGAGCGAACTCCGCTCGGCTTTCCTCCTGTTTAAGATTGGCCCGGGCACCCATCCATCCATGCCACTGTTTTTCGAACATTCGTTAACTGCTTAAACTCAGACATCCCTAGGCCCTGGGCCTTTCGAAGGCTTACCATGCTTGGGTAAATCTCTACCAGACCTCCCTTTCCATTGGTAATCACTTCGGCATATTCCCCGACGACAATGGCCGGCTCATCTTTGGATGCCAACACAATGTGAGGAATAGTAAGCGCTGTTGCATCAGCTGCATCCATGGCACTGCAATCAGTCATTTAACAATTCCAAATCCCATTGTATTTTAAATAGTTCTCACATACCCTGGGTGGACTTGACCAGTCGCAGCGAAAGGCGTATCGGCGCCAGACGCAAGAACAGTTACCTGAGCAAGTTTCAAGATTAGATTCTATATCAAGGGAATTAATCATCACTGATCTCACTTTTCCACCCCAGCACAGGCCAAATGCACCCCATTTGGCAACTGACGGAAACTTGGTTCTGTATTGCTCAACGGCTCCGACCAGGACGGCGACGTTTCGAGAGATGTTCGCTTTGGTAGCCAGAAAATCACCGATGATCTTCTGCTTCGCATCGGTATCCGCTGGAATTGCATCATGCGACAAAGCATCGCCCTCAAAGAAATCTGGAACCAACACCACGGCATTCAATCGCCGGGCGATGAGATCTGCACCTTGCAGAGTTTGGTTGGCGAGGCCAAATACATCATACAAGTCCACCAGGCCAATTCCAGAATCGGTATTTCCTGTGACATCTTGTCCCGAAATGTCAAATCCCCACGCGCCTTTCTTCACCCACGTGATGTTTTGACTTACAAGTCTTCAAGCCAGCAATACTTTCATATATACCCTCGAGTTGGTACCCCTGGACAACTACAGGAGGAATACTGCGGCAAGCTTCACAGGTCATGGTGATATCGAAAGTCGAAGATAGTGGAGGAATCCATCGTGAGAAGCCTTGAGCTTATTATACCTTGTCTCTGGATCCCGGAACCGGCTTTCTGGGACTCACTCTCCTCCAAAGGACTACCTGATGTATCCCGATAACCTTGAAAATACTAGACAATCTAAATTTGCCCCACTGATAGCTGTGGTGGGCAATAATCATTCAATCTTATCAAAAATGGTGAAGAAAATTTCAATTTTCTGCCTTAGAGTGTACAGAATGTGAAGAATTGACACAACCGCTTGAAACATCGGCGACGTAGTTGAGAAATATGAATTTCGAGCTAAATATTCTACCAAGGCGATCACGGGCGCCATTGGAAGGCTGGGTTTCGCCAATCCAAATCTTGGATTTGCTTCTGCGAGAGACCGGCCAACGCAGCGTCGACATCGATGGCTCTTCGCCTGCGGTTGTCCCACGTGATATACATCCATAGAGAAGCCCCGAGGACTAGAGTCATACTCGAAGTCGCGAGATTGAGTCCGTTGCCAATATGATAGTTCGGAGCATCAAATGGCAAGAATGACCAAGTGGAGATCAAACCTCCAATGTTACCGAACATCACGGTGGTACCAATGGCAGATGATCTCGCAGTGTCTGACACGACGTTTGCAGATGCATGAGCGGTGCAGAGCGCCCCAAAAGCAAACGCACCGCTCGCAATAATGAAGGTAGCCCCGTATCGTACCATGCTGTCCTCGCTGGCCAGGAACATGATATATCCAGTCATCATCAAAGGAGGGCAGATGATGAAGAAGATTAACCTTTGATCGAACCGCCAGCTGAGGAATGGGAAAAGGACAGTAAAAAAAGCTCCAACAACATAGGGCGGCACAGTATGAAGCTGCTGCGATATCACAGTCGCATCGGGGTAAATGGTTTGGACGATGGTTGGCGCAAAGAAGGCCAGGCCTTGAACAGTGATGTTATTCAGGAGAAAGACGAACGCAGTGGTGAGCGTCACAGGGCTGAAGATCCCACGCAAGGTTTTGGGGAGGTCAATTTTGTCGAGAACTTCGGTGGTTGCAACTCTCTCGGACTTGACTCTAGCAATGGCCAATTCCTTTTCCTCCTTTGAAAGCCATCGTGCTGTCTCTGGTCGGTCAGTCAACGTAAAGAATGCCACCAGAGCAACCCCAATTGTGATAATGCCTTCAATAGCAAAAAGCATACGCCAGCTGTGAAGGCTTCCAAAATGATCCAGCTTCAGAATTCCTGATGCCAGCAAGCCACCAAACGCGCCGGCCAAGGGAGCCATCACGATATACAAAGACAGACGAAACGCAAGCTAAGGTAAAGGTCAGCGCAAATAGTGTCTCCCAGATGGAAAATAACGCACCTCACTTCGGCGGTACCAACGACTAAGGTAGTAAGCGATACCAGGTAACAATCCTGCCTCGAATGCACCCAAAACAAATCGTACACCAGAGGCACTGTGGATGTTGGCCACGAAGGCTGTGCCAACAGAGCAGATGCCAAATCCGAGTGTGATAGCTGGCAAAAACCAGCCAGGTCCGATCCATTTGCATGCAAGCTAATTACCATCAGTCAACGTTGTTCGCATCTGCGGTAGAGTGTCTCACATTGCTTGGAATTTCGAAAAGAATGTATGCAACATAGAAGATGGAAAGCACGACATTGTAGTCGTATCCTTCCAGTCCCAGGTCTTTGGTGAATCCTGCCAGTTTGGCGTTTCCTACCATACTCAGTTAGTTACATGTGGTAGGCCAACAATTAATACTCCATGCGAAGACTATGCTCACCAATGTTTGCACGATCGATGAAACAAAAGAGATACATTAGTGCTACAGTAGGAATAATGTATAGATCGATTTTTAGTCGCAGTCGGGCCTCAGCCGCGCGGTCCAGCTCTACCAATGGACGGCCATACTGGTCAGTTGCCAGATTTCCATCATCAGCGTCATGGGAGACATCGGAAATCACAGTCTCTCTGTGTTCCTGATCGGCCTTTTCGGCCATGAGAGTCTCGTTGTACGCGACGCCACTGGCCATCATGGGCGATGATGCCTTTGGAAAGTCAATACTTGGTGCCACTGTAAGATGTGAAGAAGAAACCCGAACCAAGAGGTCGGGGGAACCAAAAGCCTGCGAGTGATTAGGTGAGACGAAGAGCGGGCAAGCTGCGGCATTTATAGTCCGTGTAACAGGCAGAAGGCCATCCAGGATTATCTCGGGTTGCGGGGAAAGATCGGAAAAGCCGGTTGTACAGACATATTCCCCAGGTCTGAATCTGCCGTCGCCAAGGAAAGATAGCGGAATCACGGTCGAGTGGAAGAATAATTCACGTATGAATTCCTTGGCAGTCGGCAGATTGGCTTGTGAAGGTTCAATCCGTGCTTGGCAACTAACCTTGCTGGCTGAAGGTTCCCAACAAGGAAGAATACAGTCAACCATAGCCAACCTCGGTATTTCACCTATCGAATCCTACAATGGGGATCATTTGATAGCGCTACCTGAGATGCCCCTACTAGATAGGCCCTGACACATCTTTCCTCCCCCCAAGACTCTAGAGTTATCATCAGAGTTTCACGTCCCGTGGTTCGCGCCAACGATTACTACCGGTTAGTTTGACCGAAAGACATCTTGGCTCAGCCATAGCATTCCCGGGAAATCTCTTTGGTGTGGCTTTCTCGCGTGAGTGTCGTATTCCTCGATAGTGGCCAAGCCATATGCCTTGGCAAATAGCGCCTGCGGGGGATCTGAGAGTTGATAATTGTGCGGGGTATCCGAAGTGGACCAGATCGCTTTGAGTGAGGCTGGGGGAAAGAGTTCACCCTCCAGATGATTCATCAGTTGCTAAATCACTCCTAGATGGGCAGAAAGATGCGAAGGAAGCAGCCCAATCACGCATAGTCACGTGGTGAAGGAAATTGAGATCTATATTCCAAGCTCAAGTCATTTCAGTATGGAACTGCGTGTAATATCGTCCCCCTGATCTATTGTAGACTTCACACATCATCGTAGAGAGTGTCAACTATAAACGTGACTAAGTGATAATGAGAAGTGGATACAGTGATCGGTCAGGTGACCTTCGGATATAGACGGATGAACCGGAGAAATGACTTGCAGTACAAGAAAGTGACCAGCACATCTGAGCCCCAGATCTGCAGGAACTCTCGGATATGGAGGAGTCCAACCCCCCTGGCTCTGGTTGGCGCATCCCGAAGGCTTGCCAGGAGTGCCGTAAGCGCAAGATCCGCTGCAATGGCCTAAACCCGTGAGCGCCATTCGCCCCTCACAAACTAGCGCGTCGCTAAATCATTACTCCAGTTGCAAAACTTGTCAGCAGAGGGAAACACCCTGTGTGTATAGAGATTTTATTCGACATCGCAGGAAGAAAAATGAGTACCGAGAGGCACATAGTGACGTGCTGGCGCGTCGGGCTTCTCCTGACTCCACCACTCAGCCTTCCCGGCCGCGGAGCTCGTCAGTCATGAATAACTTTCCCAGCAGTGTCTCGGCGACACATATGACATCGCCGTCATGTCAAATGCAACTCTATTATGGACCCACATCGCATTTTGCACTCATGCAACACATCTATCGGGACCTGATCGCCAACCCGACCGCTCATCCGGCGCCATCAACTGGAGTTGATGAAGCAGGCGCTGGCTTGGATCTTTTCAGCTTTCGTCGAATCTTCTTTGGAACGCCGGATACTCAAGATGCAGGAAAGCCGTCTAGTATGGGCGACGTTCCGGTTATGTTTTTGCCTTATGATCTTGCCAAGATGTTTCTTACGCGATTTCTTTCTTCGCTGTATCATATGACGCCTCATCATCCCCCGGCATACTTTGAAAGCTGCTTGGAACAACTGTACAGTCCATCTCCCGGCAAACATCCCGACACTCTTACTCAGGCCACCATATTGCTCGGCTTGGCAATTGCAGCAGTGGGCACGGAGTACTTTGCGTGGGGCGATATTCTATACGAACGGGTAAAGGCATCGCTCACATCCTACGACGAAGTGGTGAATCTCCAAACTGTCCAAATCTCATTGCTTATGATAAGTAGCGTCTTTTTATCTTTTCGCGGCGGTTTTGCTAACAAAAGTTTCTCCTATACGCCAATTACCAAAATGAGCAGGGTCGGCCCAATTCTGCGTTTCTCCATCTTGGATCGGCCGCTCGCAAAGCACTCGCCGCTGGGCTGCACAAGGATGTGCCTTATGGAGAGGTGCAAACCTCAGAAATGGTTGAAATGCGCAGAATTACGTTCTGGTCTCTTTATCTATTTGAAACGTAAGTTCGTCTTTTGGTAAGCATTTTATGTGTGCTGATTCGGGCTACCAGGTGGTTCTGCTTTCACACGGGCCGTCCGAGCTCATTGTCGCTCAAAGATGTAGCCATCGAAAATACACAAGATCCATTCATGCGAAGTCTGGTTCATCTTTGCAAAACGATTTCTCGTTCCACTGACGAGATATACGGCCAAAATCACGAATCTTTACTACACATGTGGCGCGTCGCACGTTCTATCAATAATGACCTTCGTGGGCATGAGGAATTCGCGCGACAGATGGGATTCGGTCTTGACGCCAGTATCCAAACGGGATCTATGGGCATCCGGCACACGATCTTCACAACCTGTAGGCTTAACTGGTCCCAGCATTCTCTTTTGTGGCTAAATTTTCTAGTATACTATCACACACTCCTGTTGACATTTCGCCCTTTCTTGATATTTCGTGGCCACTTGCTACGACAAAGAAAGGTGGCGGCTCGCCAAGCTAGTGGATCATCCAATCGCCTAAAGGAGATTCCATTTTGGCTGAATGAGGCATGCCATCACGCCCTCGCGGCTGCGCGGGAGACAATTCACCATTTGAGCGAAGCATCCCGTGCCAATGATCTTGTCAGGGTATGTCAGTCAACTTCCACCGATCGCCGAACTCCACTGACTGGACCGTATTTTGAAAGCAATTGCGATACCATGGGTATTTCCTCGGAAGCTCTGCCTTCACTCTAATATACGATTTAATTCATGACACCCAGGCTGCGGCCGCTCATCTACCATGGGTATATGCTTCGTTGCAGACCCTGTCTACAATGAGATCTGGAGATCCAATTTCGAGCTCTATAGCAGCCATTCAAACAACTTTACGAAATATCAATCCATCCTACGAATGGTTACAATATCCCAAAGCTGGAGAAAGCCCCTCAGTCGGCGCCGGAATCAATCCTTACATTCCACGAGCACAGGACACCATGGAAAATCAACAGGAATCACTGAATGGCCCCCCCTTCCCATCAAAGTCTGTATTGGGATCAGGTCCTGGTTTGTCACCATCGCAATGGAGTTTGCCGCAGCTTGAGGGACCAGAAACCGGTCGATCTGGCGGGTCGAACGAAGACCTTCTCGATTTCACTCAATCCGATATGGGATGGGATTTTGATTTCTCCACCATGGACTTGGAAGCATTTTTCTCCGTCTACCAGTCGGGAAATCCCTCATTCATGCAGTGAGCTGCGGTCGAATAAAGGTCATTGGCCTCTGTTTGGCGAAATCATGGGCCGGTGCAATACTTACCAGGACATATCTCGTTTCATTTCTCAGTGAATCATAAACTCGGGTGGGCGCAGAACTAGGTATGCAAAAATCATCTTAGACAATGAAAAGTGCACAAATTCTCTGATCATCCGATCACCAGTTGACCGCTATATGATTAGGTGTATAGGCGGGTTGACCCACACTCAAAAGGAGCCAGTGCCAATACTTGATAGTCCCTTCAAATTGTTCTAGGCAATACCGAAGGCTTCCAGGTACGTATATCCGAGAACATTAAAAAAATTCAATCTCCGTTCTGGAAGCCGGAGCAAAGTGGAGCTTCAACTGGAAATAGCAATAATGGACTAACGATGTGAAAGGAATAAATCCGAAGACTCAAAAGGTATATATCCGTGCTTGGGTCCCCACTTACGTCTAGCCAGTCATATCGTGTTGACCCCTTATCGATCCATTTGAAGAGTGACTCAGGACCACGGTAATATTTTGGACCCACCATTCGGCAATGCGGATGTAAAAAGATAGATAGATTTGCGAGCTGTCACTCATATAAGAGGAATCAGTCGGAGTGCATGGGCTTTTGACGGTGAACTTCGTCCCAATCACGGTGCGGAAACAGCCAGCACGTCTAATCACAAAGTCGCATCTCTTCAGGGCACTAGTTTGAAGGAGTTACTGTTCAAGGCCCACGCCCATCACGATCTCCACTATGGAGACTCCCTCATCTGGTACCGCAACACCAGTCGATGTGGAAAATGGCGTTAATGGGATTCGAAAGAGACTCACCATCACTTTCCGTGACTTGAATGTCCGGGTGACAGCACCGGATGCCGCCCTTGGGAGCACTTTGTTATCCCGAGTTGACCCTCGTCAGCTTGCAGGCTTATTCAAACGAGACAAATTTCCCAAAAGAGTACATCACCAAATTCAATATTGCTAGCATGCTAAATTCTGACCGGGATCATAGACTATATTGAAAAACGTTTCTGGCCAGGTGAAGCCTGGAGAAATGGTAAGTGTTGTTGAAAAACGTTGTAGGAGTTACCAAAGCTGATTAAATGAAGCTTCTGGTTCTTGGGCGCCCAGGATCGGGATGTACTTCGCTTCTTAGGGTCCTGTCCAATGACCGAGACACCTTCGATGAAATCAGTGGCGAGACTCGTTATGGAAGCATGGATCACAAAACTGCAGAACAGTTTCGTCAACAGATTATGTTCAACAATGAGGGTATGTTGATAATTGTCCGGTAATGGAGCCACATCTCACCATAGCATTCTTAGATGATCTTCATTTCCCTACGCTTACCGTGAATCGGACCATGAAGTTCGCTTTGCGCAATAAAATTCCTAACGAGCGACCCGAAGAGCTCCGCAACCGGAAGGACTTTGTGCAGGAAAAGCGAGACCAGATCCTCGACTCATTGGGTATCGGTCACACAAAGAAGACTCTTGTTGGTAATGAGTTTATTCGTGGAGTTTCTGGAGGTGAGCGCAAACGTGTTTCGCTGGCTGAACTCATGGCGGGTCAGGTAAGACGCAATCTTTTGATATGCCTCAAAGCCGAGCTCTAACGTGCATGCAACAGAGTCCGGTCCAGATGTGGGACAATCCGACCCGTGGTCTGGATTCCAAGGCTGCGGTGGAATTCGCTCGAATGCTGCGTCGTGAAGCCGATGAGAATGACAAGACAATTATTGCAACAACTTACCAGGCAGGAAATGGCATCTTCGACGAATTCGATAAGATCCTCGTTCTGGCTGATGGAAGAGTCACCTATTACGGTCCACGTGAGCTAGCGAAAGCCTACTTTGAGGAGATGGGCTTCGACTTTCCCAAGGGAGCGAACATTGCCGATTACTTGACGTCTGTCACTGTAATGACCGAACGTATTGTGCGTCCCGGTTGGGAGGAAAAGGTACCCAACACGCCAGAGGAGTTTGAATCACGATACCAGAACAGCCCGGTCTGTCGGTCCCAGTTGGATACCATGGAGTCCCCGGACAAGCTTGGTTATGAGACAGATGATCTCAAAGTCGCCGTATCGAGCGAGAAGCGAAAGCAGCATCTTCCCCGCGAACAAAGTGTCTACACTGCAGGTCTCTGGGATCAAGTTGGATCTTGTACGGTTCGCCAATTTCAAATCATGTGGGGAGACAAATTTTCCCTAGTCGTCAGAGTTTGCTCGGCCATCATCCAGGCTCTAGTGTGTGGGTCTCTCTTTTACAACCTCGCCGATGACAGTTCTTCAATTTTCTTGCGCCCGGGAGTGCTCTTCTTTCCAGTGCTTTACTTTCTGCTGGAGTCAATGTCTGAAACCACCGGCTCGTTTATGGGCCGCCCCATTCTCTCACGTCAGAAACGGTTTGGATTTTACCGGCCTACTGCCTTCTGTATCGCCAACGCGATCACAGATATCCCCGTTGTTATCATTCAGGTCACATGCTTTTCTTTGATTCTTTACTTCATGGCAGCATTGCAGATGAATGCTGCCCGATTCTTCACTTTCTGGATCATTGTCATCGTACAAACGCTGTGTTTCATCCAGCTTTTCCGCGCGGTTGGTGCAGTTTGCAAAAGATTCGGAGATGCATCCATGATCAGCGGACTTCTTTCGACCGTGTTTTTTGTCTATGGAGGTAAGAATGGCATTCGCACTTCTATCGAGTCCTCGTCCTGCTGTTCCTACATTGTTATCATATGTGGTAGTTTTACCGGTGACATCCACTAACTTGGCGTCTCTCAGGTTATTTGATTCCATTCCAGAAGATGCATGTTTGGTTTCGCTGGATCTTTTACCTCAACCCAGGAGCTTACGCATTCGAGGCGCTTATGGCCAATGAGTTTGTCGGACGTGAACTAAAGTGCATTGAGCCTGACTACATTCCCTATGGCGAAGGCTATCCAAGTTCAGTATCTGATTATCGGGGGTGCTCTGTCCCTGGAAGTACCGATGGCATAATCAGCGGAGCCGCTTACATCCGAGAGCAGTATAGCTATTCTGATGGCCATATCTGGCGAAGCTTTGGAGTGATTGTCGGTTTCTGGTTCTTCTTCATTTTTTTGACATCAGTCGGGTTTGAGCTAGTAAACAGCCAGAGTGGATCCTCTGTGCTGCTATATAAACGTGGCAGCCAGAAAGCACGACAGGGGGATGTGGAAAAGTCCCCTTCCGGCAAGCAGCCAACTGATATGACCGCCTTGTCCGGCTCAGTAAAGCAGTCTACCTTCACCTGGAGTAACCTTGACTATCATGTGCCATTTCACGGGGAGCAGAAACAGCTTTTGAACAAAGTTTTTGGTTTTGTCAAGCCTGGCAACTTGGTTGCTTTGATGGGCGCCTCTGGTGCTGGAAAGACTACGTAAGTCCGACCGTGGTATCATTCGGGCAAATTTATTAACGGCTGTTGGTTTAGGCTATTGGATGTTCTTGCCCAACGAAAAGATTCTGGAGAAATCCATGGATCCATCCTCATTGATGGCCGGCCTCAAGGTATCAGTTTCCAACGCACGACCGGTTACTGTGAGCAACAGGATGTGCACGAGAGCACGGCAACGGTCAAAGGGGCGCTAATATTTTCCGCCCTCCTCCGTCAACCTGCCACTGTCACTGAGGAGGAAAAAATTGCATACGTGGATCATATCATTAATCTCCTGGAGCTTGAAGAGATCAGCGATGCTCTGATTGGAGGTAAGTACCAGCACTTTCTGTTTTGTTTCGCCATTAATTCCAACTGACATACCCCAGTGCCCGGGGCTGGTCTGAGTATCGAACAGCGGAAACGTGTGACCTTGGGTGTCGAGCTCGTGGCTAAGCCTACCTTGCTGTTCTTGGACGAACCTACGTCAGGTCTTGATGGTCAGAGTGCGTACAATATTGTGCGCTTTCTCAGGAGACTCGTGGAAGGAGGGCAGGCTATTCTGGTAAGGGACAGTCACCTTTTGAAAATAAAAGCAGAGTTGACAGACTTAGTGTACGATTCATCAACCATCTGCTGTCCTGTTTGACGCGTTTGATGGTCTCTTGCTACTCGCCAAAGGTGGCAGGATGACATATTTCGGTGAAAGTTCGTCCTTCTATACAGTCATCTGTCACTTTTCTCGGTTGAGCTAACATCCAAAAAATCTAGCTGGCAAGGACTCTGGAAAGATCCTGGACTACTTCTCTCGCAACGGTGCACCTTGTCCGCCGGATGCTAACCCGGCCGAGCACATCATTGAGGTGGTTCAAGGTGGTACAACGCAGCAGATTGACTGGGTTGATGTCTGGAATGAATCTCCTGAGCGCAAACAAGCCCTGAAAGAACTGGAATCTCTCAACGCAATAGGTCTAGCTGATCCTGACTATGTGGAAGATACTGCGAATTACGCTACTTCGCACTGGTATCAATTCAAATTGGTGTCAAAACGCCTCAGTATTCAAATTTGGCGCTCTCCGGTACGTTCTGCAATCTTACCTCTGAATATTAAAGCGTGCTCGCTGATATTTCCAAGGATTACATGTGGAATAAGATCAATCTTCACATCTTCGCAGCACTCTTCAGCGGTTTCACTTTTTGGAATATTGAAGATGGTACTTTCTCTCTCCAGTTGCGGCTTTTCGCTATTTTCAACTTTATTTTCGTTGCCCCGGGATGCATCAATCAAATGCAACCTTTCTTCCTGCACAATCGGGATATTTTTGAGACCCGTGAAAAGAAGGTTTGTCATTTTCGATTGCACGAAGATTAATGTCACGGCACCGACTAATCTGTCCTCGCCATAGTCCAAAACCTACCACTGGATTGCCTTCATTGGTGCTCAGGCAGTCACCGAGATCCCATATCTTATCATCTGTGCCACACTTTACTTCGTTTGCTTCTACTTCACAGCGTCATTCCCCATTACTTCCAGCATTTCAGGCCAGTTTTATCTTCAAATGATCTGTATGCCTTTCTCAAGATGCTCTCGGTCGTAATCCTTGCTAACATGGGCCAGTCTACGAGTTCCTATACACATCTATTGGTCAGGCTATCGCGGCATATGCTCCAAATGAGTACTTCGCTGCTGTGATGAACCCAGTCTTGATCGGAGCAGGCTTGGTCAGTTTCTGTGGAGTCGTGGTTCCATATGCTTCAATGCAGGCCTTCTGGCGCTACTGGCTCTACTACCTTGATCCCTTCACATACCTCGTTGGTGGACTTTTGGGTGAGGTCCTCTGGGATGTCAAGGTTCAATGTGAGCCCTCGGAGTATATCACCTTTAGCGCTCCGTCCGCACAGACCTGTGGTGAATATATGGCCGATTTCCTTCTGTCGGAACCTGGTTATTTACTGGACTCAAACGCCACTGGCACATGCTCCTTCTGCCAATACTCTACCGGTGCAGACTACGCCAAGACCTTCAATATCAAGGAGAAATACTATGCATGGAGAGATGTGAGTTCTTCTCGTCTCTTTTGATATACTCATTTACTAATGCGTTGCTCTAGACTGGAATTACGGCATTGTTCTGCATCACTTCTTATGCCTTGGTATTCACTATGATGAAGCTTCGAAGCAAGAAGACAAAGAGTGCTCGCTCTGAATAGATCTATCGCATAACATCATACGGTTGGGTTTACATTCAATTTCACCGCATGTTATGCATCCTCATGGATGCTAGTTTGCTGGATTACTTTCACTCCCAGAAAGCCAAATAGTTTCTAGGCCAAAATTTCGGTTGAGAAAGCTGACTGATTTTTTTCCTCTCTCTCCCCTCGTTCCTCTTGTCACTGGCATCATTTCAATATTTCTCTTACATAGAATCTCGGTCCTTCATACACATAGATTTACTAAAAATATAGATTAATTGTACTATAAGCTTTTCAAGTATTTATTCCAAGGTTGCTAGGATTTTGAAGTTTACAAACTCATCTCATGTTCCAATTGCTTTCAATAGTCATCATGTCTAGATCTCGGCCGGACTCCAGATTAAGCTGCCACAAAAAGGATTACCAACATTATCTTTGTGCATTTGGCCATCAAGATGAATGAGGTTCGAGATAAGTTGCGCATTGGAGCATTACCATCTATTCAAGGCCAAGCTCTTTCCACCCTTGCCTCATACATTTCCAGGCGTTGCTTTCACCTTAGAACGTGGCGTCAGCCAAGTTCGTCGAAAAGTGAGCATCAATGAAAGGGACGATGGCAGAACCAAAGTCGGTCGTATCTAAAGCGTCTTGCGCAACAGTTGGGAGGGATTCCCAGGCGATCAGAGGCTGCATGCCACCAACGGTGGTAGTAAGACCACAGCAATGATCCACAGGCCAGATGCTATAATAATCGATCAACGGCGCAGTGCCGTCAACCGTGTATCCATCGGTGCTGCAGTCCCAGCTACCGTGAGCGGAAGGGCAGACAGCGACGATATTATCGGCGGATGTGCTAGTGGAATCGGCGAGCCAAACAATTGCTCCCTCCCAATCGTGACGGTGGCCAAGACCATCTGAAGGCTCATCCTTAGGCATGTACCAGGCATACATCAGGGCGTAGTAATCTCCGGAGCTATTGCCCCGAACATAGATCTGGCCAGTGCTGCTGCTGCAGTCGCCATCAGAAGCTCCTGTGGTGGCAAGACCAGCACTGAATATATATGTTAGACCACAAAATCTCGTTATATATAGACATGTTGCGTTGTGATTGAACTCACTTTGTGTCGCCCTCTGCATCCACGGCTGGGAAAGGGACACAGCCGTTAACCACATACAGGTAAGGCTGGTAGGCCAGGTAGACTTCGCCGGTTGTTCCCGAGGGCACTGTTTGGTCGAATCCCACAATTTCATCAGATGCAATGGTTCCTCGGCGCGATAACGGGTTGGCAGTCGCGATCGCTCCCAGGCAAGAAAGGGTGGCTAGACCCGCGGATAGTCGGAACGCCATGGCTTGAGACAATTGTAATCGATGTGAGGGTCGAATGAATCCATTCTCAGCCCGGCCGAGGCCTTGATTTATATTCACAACTTGGCAACTAAGTAAGTTATGCCTCGCTTGGAGTGTTGCGAGTGAGTTAGGTTGGGATCTGCAAATCTTGGAAGCTTCGGAGACTAAGAAACGGCCTTGGATCCCAAAGCAGAATGGTGGCCGATTAACGCTCCACATGACTATGCGCTCGGCTGTAAACGTGATGCTCGTGGGCTCTGAATCGGGCTTGATTCGCCTAAAAGGCGGTTTAATGATTCTTCAGTGAAACTTTTAATATGGGTTGGTGCCCGGTCATTGTATGCAACGGATACTTCAGCCATTAGCTTTCTATATACATCAGAAAACTCAGTCAATTTTCCACCAAACATTGATCACCCCATCTCTGGCTTCTATTGTGGAGAAACTTGTTTTTATTTAATTTTGCACGGCTGTCTGACAGACCAAGATTTATGCAAATGGGAACATCTTAAAGGCAAGACAGAATACCGCTAAGCTTGTTCAGAACCACCTCCTGCATAGTGGCGTTGGCATCCAACTTGTCGCTCGCCGTTCCGACGGAAATACTCGCGTAACACCCGGAGGTCAGCGCCACTTTGTACTCGGTCGGCAAACGGGAGCTTCCACAGGTAGTCACATCATCGGCGGTGATCAGAGGCACCGCGATGTGGATGCGAGACAAGACAAACATGAAGTCGTCGGTGCTAGTACACTCAGTGTCGGAGACCGATGGGAAGTTCACATTCAGCCAGATATTGTCGGGTAGGTAAGGTGTGCCCGATGCAATTAGAGTATCAGTGACGTTCATCGCTAGGTCGGCGTAGATCTGGCTATAGGTGGGGAACGTGGAAGAAGCATTCCACGCGGTTTGAGAGCCAGTTGAGCCGGAGAAGGCGATGGCTGGAATGCCAGCATTGTAAGCAGCGTAAGTAGCAGCTCCAACGGTTCCAGAGAGGAAAGCCTCGATACCAATGTTGTAGCCAACCTGCCACAAGATTAGTTCATGCTCCGACGCTTCATTGACTGGTACTTACGTTGGGACCGGTAACCGCTAGGTCAGGAGCGTCGCCGCCGAAGTGCTTAGGGCCGATGGAGTTGATGCCGTACTTCATGGAAGTCGCAGGGTACGAATTCACATAGTTCAGGCGAGGCTGGGACGCATTGTATCCAATGGCGGGACTGCCAGCTGGGCAGCTGTCAAATTCACAGGCCTCCGTGAGCACCGTTGGAGTTCCCTGGTCAGAGCCTATCACATACGGTGATTAGTCGCGGAAAGAAACAAAAGGAGGTAGATCGCCCACCTGTTCCGCTTTCATCTTCAGCAGGCGCGGAAACCACAGTTACGTGCCCAGCAGAGGTGAGAGACTCGTAGAGAGCACGAATGTTCACCTCTGCCCAACCATCGTCATTGGACGAGATGATGTTGATCGCGTGTGCAGGTCCCGCAAGGGATACGGAGACCAAAAGGGCGGCCGTGTTGAATCGCATAACGCCTGTGAATTAGAAATTCTAGAGAGCGACGAGGTAGAGCTTTGGGGGATGCGAAGAAAAACGGATTCTCGACTTCGCGGTGATTTATACGAACATCGCGGATCTCACGGCTCGTGTCAAACCGTGGATGGCTTGACTGGTCTTGTGCAACGCCGATCGTGACTTCTTTCGTCGTCAGGGGAATCCTTTAGTGATCCACATGGAAATTGGAGGTCGGAAAGCGCGGATTGGACGGTAGATTGTGTCCTTGCTAGTGGTAAAACCAACGATGGAAATCCACCCAACGAGATCGTCAGAACCACACCATGTGGCTTTGATGACGATTAGTGACTCCACTGCGGGAACTTCGCGTATCCATCACTCAATATAACATTTTAACGTCTAGCTCTCTCACTCGGCTATCTTACTGAACTTTTTTAAGTTTATTTCTTTTTTGTTCTTCTTTGTTCAAAAGGTTTAGAGTAATGTGATTTGTTGAAGTTTGCACCGGGTGTCAAGGAATATAGGATCAGGTACCGGACAGAACAGCCTTAGGAGCTATGCAAAGTGATAAATACATGCGGATCAGACAAGCTTTCTAGGCTTTTCTATCCTAGAGAGTACTTAACCACCTACTTTCCACTGAGGCCACTACATTGTCGACATTTCATGCATTCCATATACGGATACGGATACGGATACACAGGGGAAGTGGATCAAATCTAATTTCCGTGATCTCCACGAATCACAACAGACGTCGTAGATCACCCTCTGTATGGTCTGTTCCAGATCTGCTCGGCTAATCGTCGCACGAGCAGGAGCTTCTCCCACATACCGTCCATTGTCATCCCACGTCCTCCTCCTAAACTCATACTGGCAAAGCCACACTGGGGACTAACCCCAAGAGAGGTGTGAATAACCTCCTCGACACTTCGTCCTTGTCCACGAGCAATTACCTCGGCAGCAGAATGCACTAGAGCAACTAGCTCATCTAAATTCTCCAGATTTGGCAACTTGGTTGAAACCACCCCCAGAACAACATTCTTTCCTATTGGTAAATGCCGCAATGGTTCAAAATCACCCGCTCGCTCGGTGTCATATCTATATGTGATTAACACTAGAGTTCTTTAGTGTGACATGACTTTGGACTTACTCGAGGTAGTATGTGTCATATGCTAAGTCGGTAAACATTGTCTTTGCGATACGCTCATATGATCCATTTATGATATGATTGGAACCAGCCATGTTGCCCCGACAGAGATGCAAGCCCACGTGGAGGTCGCCAGGTTTTGCGATAAGACACTGGTTGTGAGCCCAGATATATTCATCAAGCATCGCGTCGGGATCAATTCCGTCTTCTTCGCAACCTGAACGAAACTCATCGGTCACGAAGAATAATAGATTCGGGTCGTCAATCTGAATTGACCGCAGCCCCGCATCATAGAGTGCTTGAAATTCCGCTTTATAAGCCTGTGCCAGGTCTTGGAAATACTCTCGGTCGGAAGTGTAGGCGGATTTGCGATATGCGGTGCCTACTGCCATCTTCACCAAAGGATCAGCTAAGTCATTACAGAAGAAGAGGAAGTCTAGAAAAGCACAGAATGATTGATTTAACAGTGTTTCATACCTGCATATGGTTGTGCGTGATTGGCGGCATTGTCAATTTGCATTCTTTCCACATGTCCTCTGGAACGAAGCGACGCAGAGACTGCCACTCCGACATATAAGCACTACGGGTATGACGAATGCGATCGACGGCAATGATCGAGTCTCGAGTCGTAATTCCAAGGGACTTGAGTGTTTTTAGGGTTGGGAAGTTCGTCCTATATCCTTCCGGGATTGGGATCGCATGGGCAATTTCCATTCCTTCGAGGGTTTCAAAGAACCCAGAATAGAATTTGTCGCGCTCATACTCTCCGGACGTGACTGGCCGAATTCCGAGCTCAAGCTGCTTTGATACGACTTGGGCAATCGCGGTTTCTGTCGCTTCTCGGGCTTCCTTGGTCAGTTGGGAGTATGTAGTTATTAAACCTGCGGCGGAACGGGCAGCTAAGAGCTCCGGCGGTCGCATCAGAGATCCAATCTGCTCTGCATTGAACGGAGGAGCCATGGTAATGATACTGTAAAAGCTGACCCCTAGATCATGGGTGCGGGATTGGTTGTTATAAAGTCATCTAATGTGGCATGTGGGGAAACTTTTTCCCACTGACGGCAGAAGTGGCATTCCGCTGAACGTGGGGAGTTGTTGTGGGGAGAATCACCAAAATCACATTGAGGACAACAACGGCAAATATCATAGTGATCCATTAAACTCATCATGGTACATCAGAAAATCATATCACATTTCAACCAAAAAAAAAAAAAAATATATTTAAAAGAGCAAAATCCTAGGTAAGACTTAGACTCGGTCTGGCACCTCCTGTCTTTCGACGTGTTGGCTCGTTCCAATCATCTCCATCTTGGTATCCATCGCCTCATCTTGCTCTTCAGCATCCCGGTTACCGTGTCGACCAATCTGGTACCACGGCAAAGCAAACAGTCGATCCATGCTCTCGAGGGAACGACCCGCAGTCTCCGGCACAGAGAACCACACCCAGACGCCACCAAGGATAGTCACGGCACTAAAGAACCAAAATGTACCCTTGGGGGTAATTCCGCCATTCGCAACGGACAGGAGCATATTCGGCACCGCACGTGAGTTGCCGTATTGGTTGGCGAAATGCAGGGTCATAGCCATAGATGTAGCCAGAGCACGAATGCGCAAGGGGAACAATTCGGCGGTCAGAACGTATTGCATTGAATTCCAACCCAGCGCCCACCCAGCTCCCGAGATATAAATCATTGCAATCGCTCCCTTGCTAGCACCCTTTTGGTTCTCTGGAAGTACGAAATTACTCACGATTCCCATCTCCGGTACAGCAGTGAGGAATCCAGCCACGTAGATCATGGAGATGGCTTGGAGAGTGATTCCGAGAAGCAATGCTCTTTTACGTCCGATCACATCGACCAGGAACAGAGCGCAGATAACAGCCGCGATGAGTTTAATGATACCGAAAATGGCGGTGACCAGCAGATTCTCGTTGTTTCCGGAGATGCCCAGCAATTTGAAAAGATCTGTCGCATAAACGGTGATTGATCCTGCACCGGACCATTGGGATAGAATCTGAGCCATGAAGGTAAGGTAGACGCGGTAGAGGTTCGAGGGAACCAAGAAGGTTTCCTTGATAATCCCGATAGGACCTGAACCCATTGTGGCCTCCAGCTCTGCCTGGTGAGCAGCTTCGATGGCAGCAAATTCGCGAATAACATAGTCGTGGTCTGTGGGTAGGTTTCGAATCCGGGCCAAGTTTGTAATGGCTTCTTCTGTCTGTCCTTGCTTGACAAGATATCTAGGAGATTCGAATTGCAGGAATGAGAGGAGGAAAATTAATCCGGCGAACATTATGTGAAGGCTGGTTGGGATTTCCTGTATATTGTTAGTAGGTGCTGTTTTTCCCGGACGCATATCACTTACCCATCTTTTGTGCGTAGTGTCTCCAATATTCACTTGGCACCCGTAATTGGCGAAATAAGCAAGGACGATACCTAAATATGACGAATGGATGAGTTTTCACGAACAAGTCATATGTCGGCGCTGGTCCGAGATACATAGTAGGAACATACCAAGGTAAACAAAGCCAGTAAAGACGCAAGTGCATAGGCCCCGAATAGAAGCAGGAGCCTAGACATCTCTGTTAGTTTGATGATTTGCACAAGGCTGGCGAGTTGGGGTAGGGCGTACAATTTCTGCCAGGTAGACTGGTGCAACAACCACAGTCTGACCCACGCCGAGTCCAGCAATGAACCGACCAGCGTAAACAGCCCCCAGACTTCCATTGTTTCCCATGAAAATAGCAATTCCCACAATCCACAGAACACACAGTTGTCGTGTGGCCCAGAGACGTCCAATTCGATCGCAAACCAAGAATGCGCTATTCATTTTCGAAAAGATTCGAGTCAGTAAGAGATCACGTCTAAAGCATGTGTCTGGACTTACAAGAGAGCTCCTCCCACTGAGCCAATTTGCACCATAGCCGAGACATTGGCCTTGATATTAGTCTGTTCAACCTTGCTGTAAGAACTGTAATCGATGTACTTCTGAAAATCCTTGGAGTTGAAGGCGCCGGAAATGAGACCCTCGTCAACACCTCTGGCGGCACCCATCAGCCCGAAAGAGATAACAGCGAACCAAAGCTTCCAGTTGAAAACCTCACTGGGTTCGCCCAGATTCTTCAAGCGGAAGATATTAACTGGTTTCTTGGCGCCTCCAGCCATGATGGGCAAGTTAGGAAGAAATGATCAGAGAAGAGAGAAGAGAAGAGAAAAAAGGGGGTCGGGAGTAGAAAGTGGAACAAATAGGTTGAGAGAAAGAGGGAGAGAGAAGTGTTCAGTTCACCCGCGCCGCACTCCTTTAATAGTCACGAGAAATGGGACGATCCTATATCAATGCGGGGAATTTCTCGGGGAACATAGACGTCCACACGCATACGGTACACAGTAATGTCATTTCCCGGCTTTCTCTCTTTCAACGGCCATTGCATGATCTAAGCCTCGGACAGCCCGATCTATCACACCCAGATGGACCGTGGGCCGACTATCGGTGGAACAGAGATGAAGTCGGCCAAGACTGGGGAGCATTGCCAAGGGAGCTTGGATCCCGACCATCGTGTATCCTTCAATGCTGATTTGACGGGTTCGCCGGTAGTCTTTGCCGGGTTGTTTGCATGCCAAGCAGCCCTAGGACAAAGCCACATGGCACACACACACTCGGACCATCCTTGCATGTCAATGTTACCTGTGTTTAGACATGGCTGCACCTAGTGGAATCTCTCCCATAAGCCAGGATGCACTCGAATCACTGCTTATCACTCTGAAATTTTTAAACAGTGTGAACCTTGGGCCTCATCCAAGACAAAGATCGGATCGAGCTCGGGGAACTTCCGGGTGGGCGATGGCGGGTGTGCCGTGCCAAGACCGGGGGCCCAACTGGGGGAACAGCATCCATGACAGTCAGTGTGATCATGATTGGTTCGTAGTCAAGAACGCGGGGTAAGGTTACGTCTTGGCGTGGGGGGGAAAGCACATAGCGCGGAGAATTAGCTACTTTATCGAGGCTCGACCGACTCACTAAGTTACGGACAATGACCGTGGGCACCACAAAGTATAAATCATATTCCACTGACATAGACTAGGCTTTCTTTGTGCCGATGCCGCTGGGATTTAATATGGCCTGACTCCGGTTTTCCGTCCATCGGCAGAAATCCCTTGCGCAAGAAACTGGCCGGCGGAGATAATATTGGAGCTCACTAGTTGAACACCACGAAATTAGTTGAACACCACGATGATTCTACATCCGCTATGGTGCAGTAATTGTAATTCAGAAAACCCGCTATCTCAAGTATTAAAGTATACATTACATCACCTCGCTCACTTCACGTCATTATACGAGATGACGCTTCATTAGAGTCATTATATAAGTATAGCTTAACTAGTATCACTCTTGAATCACCTTCACATTCCAGCGTAATCTACAGAGTAACGTGAGCAAGTAGGTACTTAGGCATGTACTCAATAATATTACTCTCTGGATCTTGAAGACTGCGCTACTTTGAACGCGGTCAGTGGGGGTGTTCTACTAATTTTGTGGTGTTTTTTTAAAAAAAAAAGCTCCATAACATGTCGATTCAACTCCCGAAGATCACCCCTATTCGCTTCCCCGCATTTGATAAGCTTAGACCCTGCAAGGCAAACTGACATGAAAAGAACACGAGAAAATAGTAAGTTACCAAGAAATGTAATCTATGTACCTCTTGTCAAGGCTACTCAGCAGAACAGACCAAGTATGGCGTATCGAAGCACCCATATCCTTTCACAACGCTCATTTCATCGATATCAGCATGTTTCGTCTTGAAAGTCCATCCACCCACTGAGTTGTGAAGCATTTCACATTGGCCTACAGAGCCTCTTCGCCACAGGCAGGTTCCTAAAACGCCAAGCTCTGATACAACTTCTCCACCATCAATCCCCGCTGAGCTCATGAGCAAATTTGATAGGACTGGTGGCTGTATTCGCTCCATCAGAATGTATGAGGACCACTTTGACTCGGGGATAGATGCCAGAAACCCAGGAATATCCTCTCCATAGACATTGTGACCCCCTCCCTCCAGAGACGGCTTCAAAATATAATCACTCGCCGTTTCGGGGTTGCCCGCTAATTCCCGCGCTTGAAGACCCTCTGCTGATCCATCCAGAGGAAAGACCGGGACAAAGGTCTCACGAATGGCGGCAGCTTCAGATTCCGTTAAGAATCTCTCGAGAGCCCCGGGCTTTGTCAATGCTTGCTGAACCTTCTTGAAAGTCGTGATGTGACCAAGAATAGAGGGGCATTTGATTGCAGTGGAATTCTCCAGCCGGAGACGGGCGTCCAGGCCCGTTTGATCGTATTCGAATGTCTCATACCCAGCACGCAAATAGACAACCGAGATTTCTATGGGGCTTGCCGACTCTAACCATGGCGGTTGAAAAAGCAACTCGCGTGAAGCGGTCAGCCATGTATACTGAAGAACATCTGGTCCAAAGCCCAGCCGGTAAGCGGGCACAGGGCTCTCCCTGTCCCATAGTCCATATTCAATTGGCCTCTCATCTGCGATATTGAACTAGTTTCCTCGTTATGCCCGTATCACCAAGGCTAGGATGAGGGGTAAAGATCATACTAACATTAGTTGGCTGTACAAGAAATAGCACGGCTGTCTCCTTTGCTAGCTTGGCCCTTGGTGGTCCATAGGTGCTATGTGCTAATGCCAGGCTCGATACTAGAGAGTCAACATTCTTGTTGATCGGCAGCGATGATAGGTCAAACCGGTTTTCTTCGACATTATATAACCCACGACGGGTCAGATATCGGTGCATGTCCACTACTTTGTTTGCGTGGGTAGCGCCAGCGCAAGAGAAAGAGTTGAACTCCACCTGCTTGAGAGTCGTATTCGATAGAGAGTCAAGTGAATCGCTCGAGTCATCACTGACATGAAGCATATAGTCCGATCGAAAAACTCCGACAGAGATGTCCTGGACTGATTCGGCTTTCTTCGCCGCTTTATAAATTCCCCAAAGCGCATTTGCCAGAGGATCTCCCGGAAGGAGATCTTTGATAGCATTGTAGATAAAATCATCATCTTCTGCAACAGCACAATACAATTTATTAAAAATTTTCTGGATATCCAGCGCTTGTTGAAATTGCGCCCGTGGAAACTTGGTCGGAAAACACTGGCGGGGTGTTAAAATTATTCAAGGACACTAACCTGAGGTGATAAGAAATTATGACTTACACTGACACCCACCGGTTGGGATAGAACACTATGTTCAGTCTCGGTCTGAACGAGCTTCAACAGTGATCCATGGTTCAATTGCCAATCCTGATCATACCGTCAGTCCCGATTTTGTGGGATTATTGGAGAAAACAACCTTGATCTGGGTCACCAACTCAATCAACCGTTGCTCACTCAATTCGGGGGGATATGCCTGTTCTGCCATGAGAAGTTGGGTAGAATGAAGAAGTCAACCGTGGTTTCTGGTGGGCGCGGGGTCCATATCCGCGCTACAACGGCGTTGCGCCCGAGTTCGAGATGACGTCTTCATTTTCGCCCGACACGAAATGCCAGGCTTAATATTTTTGTCATAACCTCAATTGCATATCATCTCATTAAACAAGATGACCCCTTTTGCCTGTTGCATAACTCTACGAGCGGCCGCCGAGCGGCAAACAATGACCCAAGATTCTATCTGCAGTTCCGATAGATCACGTTGATTGAGGCTCTAAGCTAGCCCAAGTCGAGGAGCTGAAGTGCCCCGATGCTGGCCCGCGGTTGATAGAGATGAGAGCTTCGCCAAATCGTTACTGGCCAACTGTTCTTATCATCGTTCCAATCGTCGGTACTGCCGTTGCGACCGTGATTTTTTGTCTTCGTCTATACGCTCGGTACATTACTGTTCATAAATTGCGAGTCGAGGACACACTAATGGGGATGTGGGTGTTATATACTTAGGGCGTCGCAATATATACCATATATTGTGAGTGCCGTTCCCTGAGACAACGGACTTGGTTAATTGATGCCATTCAGCGGCCATATATGGTATTGGCATTGGAAAACCTATCTGGGTTTTACCGCGTGACGAGCGACGGCGGATTGCCTTGGTAAATCCATGCAACCTTGGAACCCTTGAAGTCACATATGTATGAAAGCATGCTGATTCCAAATAGGCAGATTGGGTTCTGCAAAAGTGTTGGCCGCCTGCCCAGGTTTTTATCAAAGTGTCAATTGTGCTATTTCTCCGAAGGCTCCTGGATTGCCTGGAGTATTTCAGGCAGCTTGCAATAGCCATGATTGTACTTGTGATTATATGGGGAACGACGGCAATCATCGGAAATACCTTTCAATGCTGGCCAGTTCAATATTATTGGATCAAACATATGTCTGGCCACTGTATGAAGGGCCAGGATACATTTTTCTTCGTTATTGGAACCTTGTCGGTGTTAGGCAATGTCCTTGTTCTCTGTCTTCCGTTACCGATCGTCTGGAAGCTGCATACTCTAATGCGATAGAAGATCGAAATCACATTATTATTTTCGATCCGATGCTTGTAAGACTGCTTATTCTTTTCGGTGGTCATCTGTTTGCTAATAGTTTCTGCTTCTCAGAGTCTGCGTCTTCAGCATCTTTCGTCTAGTCGCCCTCAGACATTTCCAGACCGAAGACTTGACAGGCTGGTTCACATATTATCCGACAAAGTCAATTGTTCACTCACATGATCCATCAATAGCTGACAGCGCCATGACCCTGATCTGGACAATCTTGGAACTTGACAATGCGATCATTTGTGGCTCATTACTACTTATGAAACCTTTGTTTCAATTATGGATGGGGAACGCACGGAGCAAAATCAGTCGAGTTAGCAGGGCTCAGTCTAAGTCTACCGAGGTTACTATGGTTGAAGAGTCCCATCATGGCTCAGGACCGAGTCAAACAGGTGTTCGGAGTCCATCCCTGTTCGTAGAAGACCAAGTGCAGGGCGCAGATCAGCTGGACGTTTGAAATTACCAAGTCGCATCCCAGACTTGAGAATTACCCGCTTGAAATGGTGTAACGGCTTTCGGCTCTAACCCTTACTACGATAAACACCTGCATTTGAGCCTTGTTTCACGATGTGGAGGTAGATTAATACCACCTATCAAAGACAGGCAAGTCTTTAGACCTGTCTCAAGATAAGACTCCCGTTCTTTCTCATCTTAGCTCAATGTTAGATGACCAGATTTGTAGGGTCGAAGTGGGTCAAAATACAAAACAAGGTTGTGGTCCGAACAACGCCATCGCCAATTTATCCGGAACTAGCGTGTCACACTATGTCTCCGTTCTTCTGCCAAGGGCGCCTAGTGCCAAGAATTGGCGCCATAATTGAGAGGCTTGAAAGATGTCACGCCTCGAAGTTTCGAAATAATTTGATTGTTTCTGGTGATATGGTCCCATGTGGAGCTTTCACGGCTTGGAGTCCTTGGTTCGGCTTTTCTTCGACACGGATGTAGTAAAGGCATCTTTCTACGGGCGCTAACTTGATATAACGCAGGATGCTCGCAGGAGAAAGCGTTTGGCAATCGGCTCCGCTATTAACTGATTCTGGATTAGCCACCCTGTTCCAGGCGGTCTCGTTCAACTTGAGGCGTCCTGAGCATGGGCAATCAACCCTTTCTTCGGGGATCAATAGATATAAATACAGCGGGACAATGTCCGCTTTTCAAACGACTCATACAAATTAAATCACCAAAAAACCTGTCAATCTCAAAGCTGCAATTTTTCTGAACGATGATGCACGTCATCAGGCCGCTCTTCCTGGCTAGTTTGGTTGCTGGTCACGGCCATATCACGAACATTGTCATTAATGGAGTTTCATACGAGGGATGGGATATTGACACATTTCCTTATGAATCCGACCCTCCGACCGTGGTAGCGTGGGGTACACCAAACACTGGAAATGGCTTCATCTCCCCTGGTAAGTCGAGACGATGTCGAATGCTTCCCCAACAACCTCGCTGCAACCATTTGAAAAAACCTGCTGACACCCCACCAGATGCATACGGCACATCTGATATCATCTGCCATGAGAACGCCACAAATGCCAAGGGCTATGCAACGATCGCAGCTGGAGACAAGGTCAATCTCCAGTGGACCGCCTGGCCTGACTCTCACCACGGACCAGTCATCACCTATCTCGCCAATTGCGGAGACTCGTGTGAGACTGTTGACAAAACAACCCTCGAATTCTTCAAGATCAGTGGAGTGGGTCTGGTCAGCGACACGGATGTTCCTGGTACCTGGGGTGATGACCAGTTGATCGCCAACAACAACAGCTGGCTGGTTGAGATCCCGCCAACCATTGAAGCCGGCTACTATGTGCTGAGAAATGAGATCATTGCGCTTCACAGTGCGGAGGAGTCCGATGGTGCCCAAAATTACCCCCAATGTTTCAACTTGCACGTTACCGGTTCTGGAACGGAAAACCCAACCGGTGTTCTGGGAACGAAGTTGTATAGCTCCACCGATGCCGGGATTCTGGTCAACATTTACTCATCTCTGTCCACCTATGATGTTCCAGGGCCTACTCTCTACAGTGGTGCTGTCTCGGTCACGCAGGCTACTTCCGTCATCACTTCAACTGGCACTGCCACGACAGCGTCAGGCGATAGTGCTCAGACTACAAGCTCGACTGCTGCTGCTGCTACTGTTGCTGTTGCCACAAGCGCATCCACTTCCACAAGTACAAGCACACCCATCGCTGTGCCAACCACGGTCTCCTCCAGCACCGAGGTATCGGAATTCCAGACAGCGACTGCTATCCAACAGGAATCCACTAGCTCGAGCCCAGCGCTTACCACTGCTCCCGCTAGCACCATCACTACAGCGCCTAGCAGTGCTAGCGACGCAGCTGCTGGTGGCTCAGTACAATCCTTATACGGTCAGTGTGGAGGTATAAACTGGACGGGTGCTACTGCATGCACCACCCAGGCTGTCTGCAGTTCGATGAATCCTTATTATTACCAGTGTGTCGCAAGTGCTGCCTAAATTGGGATAAATAGGGGTGTGCAACATTGAAAGGAAATTATGTTCTGGTCATTCAACTCAAGTAGCGCTGGTCGTCTTGAAAATTCAAGGGGTATCCCCGACGTTTTGACTTTCCTATCACTATACCTGAAATCGTTGATTAAACGGCGTCGCCCTGTACTGATCATCCCAAGAGTGCGACTATGATTGTGGCTCTTTTCTATCTGACGAATTGTGAGGACTTGTGGGTGTAAGCGGAAAACAGGGCTATTTCCAAAGCAGTTTAGCGTTTTCTTCGGAGTTCAAAATATTGCTGACGCGGATTTAAGAGCATTCTCCCTCCATATGTCCTGTGCAAAATGGACTCTCACGATTTGAGCCTTCCTCTGGGATATACAATCCACCACGGTTACCCCTCGGTTCCACAATACCGACATCTTCGATTATCGTCAGGGCTCTCTCCCAAAACTTCATCCCAAGCAGCGGCAGTCTCCACCGGGAGCTGGTACGGGTGTTATGTCACCTTCGATGGTGTCAACGGAGACCCACAGCCGATCGGAATGGGACGAGTGATTGGAGATGGTGGTTGGTATTTCCATATCGCGGATATGGCCGTACATCCTGAACACCAGAAAAAAGGCCTTGGGGATGTGATTCTGAAAACTTTACTTCGGGAGATTAGAAACCGGGCACCTACCGATGGCAAGCCTTACGTTTCATTGCTGGCCGATGAGGCTGGCCGAAGACTCTATCTCAAAAATGGATTTGTGGAATCGGCCCCCGAGGAAATGGGAATGGTTCTCGAATCATAAGTGACGAGAGCCTGTGCACGGGTGTTCATTGGTTTTCTACGCGTGGAGTCTTCAACTTGGGAATGAATTACAAGATATGCTTTTCATTAGGGGTGTTGATAAGGTAAACCACAGAGGATCCATAGCCAAATCCAAGTCTCTATCAGGGAAGCCAAAAAGACGGTCCCATTTGAACATATCATTCGGCCCTTAAAGTTGTCTCCGAATCGCTTCTTGATAGCGGTGCAGACTCCTCTACTGGAATAATGACAATGCGTGCCTTCAGAGCGGCTCGGTCACGGGCCCTTGGATCAGACTGTTCGAAGCCCTCCAGGTGCAGGTCCATGTCCTTCATATCCTCCAGCAGCTCATTTGGCAGATCGACACGAATCAAGAGTCCGCGAGGCTGGAAGAAGTTCTCGTTCCAGAACGAAATATGGTGAGCCAGACGCTCACCCTGTTCCCCTTCCATCGCAGAAATCAAATTGCGCTTCTCCTTTCGTCTTCGGATGTGACGTGCGACGAGGACTGCCGGGATAGCACCGAAGAAGCCGACCATCAAGCCGCCTATCGCGAGCGTTCCCAGACCCTTGCCGATGACGGTGGTCCACTGTTGTCGGGAGAGTTTTGCTTCATCACGGATGACTTGAGTGAATTGACTCCATTGCTTTTCTGAGATTCGGTGTTGCGACAATTCTTCCGGGTAATCAAATCCGGAGGAGCAGGTAGCGCTCCGTGAAGGGACTTGCAGGCCTCGTGTTAATGTAGAAGCAACGGCGAAGCCTGGTTCATCGGCTTGTTCGGGAAGAAGCAAATACTCCTTGGACTCGGAATGCATTGAATCATCGAATCCTTCCAAAGAGTTGTATGGTGGAAGACCATGAGCTTGATCTCGGCCCTGGCTTGACATCATTGAGGCACTTGGAGAGTGTATTGGTTGCACCGATGCTACTAGTAGCATTACCCGTTCGTGATGAAGGAGCGTAGAGTTTCTGTTTGTTGACTGGTTGTTGACTGATGATCTGAACATCTACCACCGGACATCTATACCTTATATACCTAGCTGGGAATAGGTTTGCCTGGAGGCTATCCAGGCTTCCATACTCGTCAAAATCTGACGGTGGCTGCTTGGATTCGCATAGAGCATGACCCGGGTGTCGTGGCAGTGTTGCCTAAGAGTCATCTTTGCTCACATTTGCGCATCTCAGTATTAAAGGTTCTATTCTAGACCCGGGTCAGCAGCGAGACGGGTGCTCAGGTTACAAAGACGACCTGCCTTAGTCGGGGCTCATTGACTCCTTAGCGCAGCCACGTTTGAGAGCCTGAGGTTGATTGGTATGAGACACGGTGCCTTGACCATCAGGATGAACTAAGTTGACTAATCGACCAATGGAATGTCACGAGAACTGACTCATGTGGCTTCATGAGTCAGAAGGGACCGTGCACCGGAGATAAACAACTCGCAAACACAGAAGCCTGATCAATCAGGAACAACCATGACGACTCGTTATCGTGTTGAATGTAAGAACCTTTCTGCTCTTGGCTGTGACTCTGCTGACCCGTGTAGATGCGCTTAAGGTATGAATTGTTCCATAGGTGGCTAGTTTGGTACTGACTCCGCAGACCCATCGTCGGGATCAACTGGTACGTGGCCCCTCTTTCGTCGATCTGTGATGACACTTCACTAACAGATACTTGTAGATAGAATGGATTAAAGTACGTCATGATGTATGTAGAGACATACAAATAGTACTAATCGTTCATAGGGCCTACTGGCTGTCCCCTTTGTGTTGCACTCCCAGCCCAATGTCGATTACCAGGAACACAGGGAGGGGCTGAAGACAGTCGCTGCCGACACCTATCAGCGCTATGCAGAGATTATGCGCGATGTCGAAAACTTGATCACCGATCACAGTGAGTGATCATTTAGGCAGCCTAATATTTTTTTTCCTGTGGCTGATTTATCGCAGTTCAACATCACGAACAGGGCGCCCTCGGCAAGTCCAAGCTGAAGCTACTGGTACCCTCGGTCGGAAATTTCTTTACTAGATTACACATTGAAGATGCCTTCAAGTATCAAGATGATCGACGATTCATCAGTCGGCGGAGATTTGTGGCGCCCTCGTTCAACGATATCCGGCTTATCTTGAACTCGGCCCAGTTATTGGGCTTGGTTCGCTCCAGCGAGGTTGAATTGGTCACTTTTGACGGAGATGTAACTCTCTACGATGACGGTGCCTGTTTGACTCCAGACAATCCGGTAATCCCTCGGATCCTTCGCCTCCTAGAACAGGGGCGCAAGGTCGGCATTGTGACAGCCGCAGGGTATGAAGAAGCCCCCAAGTATTACGGTCGCTTGTACGGCCTCTTGGATGCCGTGCACGCTTCCACCACCTTAACCCCGACCCAGAAACAAGGAATTATTGTAATGGGCGGCGAAAGCAACTTCCTATTCCGTTTCGACCAGGACTCCGAGGTTCGTCTCACCTATGTGCCTCGTGAGGAATGGTTGCTCGATGATATGCGGGCATGGGCGGAGAATGACATCAAAGAGCTTCTTGATCTTGCCGAGTCCGCACTTCGAGATTGTGCTGCGAACCTGAATCTCCCCGCTGGCGTCTTGCGCAAGGATCGTGCTGTGGGCGTCTATCCGGTGAATGGGGTTCGAATCAACCGAGAACAGTTGGAAGAGACTGTCCTTGTGGTTCAGAACACCGTGGAGAGGTCTACTGTTGGTTCGCGGCTGCCTTTCTGCGCCTTCAACGGTATTTTCCCTCCCCCGTTACCCAAATGAACTATTACTAACTCGGCCTAGGTGGCAATGATGTGTTCGTCGATATCGGTGATAAGTCGTGGGGTGTGCGTATTTGTCAACAGTACTTTGGCGGAATTGACCCTTCGAAGACCCTGCATATCGGTGATCAATTCTTGTCTGCTGGTGCGAATGATTTCAAGGTATGTACCTGTCATTGATTCATCAGAACCAACAAACTCACAAAAGATCACACCTTAGGCTCGCTTGGCGTCAACGACCGCTTGGATTGCAAGTCCTGCCGAAACGGTGGACCTTTTGGACGAGCTGGAAACTGCGGTGAACCCTTCGTGATTGTCATTTAATGCATACTACGTAGCAGATGTCACCGGTTATGCATCATGATCTTAATACGGAATTTGATTTTCTTTTTTTCCTTCTACTATTTTAATCATACTTTGATCTTACCAAATTCGATAGTAAATCCGTCAATGGCTGGCTCGAAGTCAAAAGAAAAAAAGAATTGACTTGGCTTTCTATTGGTGTAATGCTATGTTACAGGTCTTGTCTGTAAGGTTGTCGAGACAATTGAAGCCAGCGTTCCGAAATAGACACGCGAGAAGGTAAAGGCATAAGGCAGGACTATCACTCTCTAGTCTGAGTGACCCAGTTCATCAAGTCTGGGCGGTTTTGGCGTAGCATCATACAAACGTGAAGGGAGACGTCCACCGTTATCGCCAAAGTCGATTGCCAGGTATGTAGACACCATGTCTAGGCGGACAGTCTCGATCATAAGGAGATACCCCGACGTATCTGAGGTGACCGACAAGATCCTTTCACAAGCATTTAAGGGCTCATGTTCGGAGACGTAGAATAGTCTCTTCATGGGGAGTTGGGGATGGAAGGGATGGATTGGGGATCTGGAAAGGGTTGAGGCGTTAACATCTGGTACTGAAAAGGGGCGGAAAGTGGGACTCTTCGGGTGGTAGAAAGCCGATGGGGAATTAATGATAGAAGAATGGGTTGGACTTGGTGTAAATGTTCATTGGAAGGGGAAAACATTTTCCATGGTTACGTACTCTCGTAGCAAGACCAGGTCTCCTGGGAGCGGGAAGCAGCTCGGCCAGACAGGACGTTGACGACATCCTGCAGCTCCAGCCAGAATTCAGTCTTAGGGCGGCGACGAGCCCAGTCGGTCTCAGTCTCCTCTAATCCATCAGCTCCGCCCATTGGCGAGAACAGAACCTGGGAGCCCTTAACACCGATGACAGCGGCTGACAACGGATCCGCAGCAATAGCGTCGCGGCTCTTGCCTGCGTATGACTCGATATGTTGCATACACTTGATGGACATTCGCAGTGCACGAACACGGTCCATGGGAGATGGCTTGCCACCCTGCTGGAAATGGCCTGGAACAGCAGCGCGTGACTCGAAGCGACCCTTGGCCTCCTCCTTGAACATGTCAGCGACGAATTGGGTAGTGTAAGTGCTCGATGCGCATTCATTCCGAAGAATAATCTTGCCAGCACGGTTGGCGCCCTTGTCGCGAATGAAGTTGTCCCGCAGGAAGTCAATATCGCGTGAGAGCATCTTGATATCAATACCCTCCTCAGGGATGTAAACGGCCACTGCACCGACCGCTAGACCAGCAGTGGTCGCGATGTAACCAGACTTGCCTCCCTGGGTCTCAATGACGAAGACTCGCCGGCGAGATGACGAAGCGGACTGCCGAATGGCGTCACAGAAATCGATAAGAGTGTTCAGGCAGGTGTCGCTACCAAGGGAATACTCGGTACCAGGGACGTTATTGGAGATGGTAGCTGGCAACACGATGAGAGGAATCTTGAATGCATCGTATTTGTCACGAGCCTGGCGCAGTTGGCTGACCGCTGTGAAAGCCTCGAAACCACCAACCACAAAAACGGCATCGAACTTGTACAGCTCGAAGCACTTGGCGGTGCCTTCCATGTCCTCCGACGGAAGGCTACGGTTGGTTCCGATATCTGAACCTCCTTCGTTAACCCAGCTGTCAGACTCGAGCCATTTGACCTCCCGAACAGAGCTGATAGGTTTGTCGGCGTGATGACGGACGAGGCCGGGGAAACCGTTGTGAATCGCAAGCGGGGTGTGTCCCCGCGTCAGGCAGTAAGCCACGGCTCCTCGTGTAGCTTGGTTCATACCACCGGCGGGAGCACCGACGTGAATGATCGCAATGCGCATCCTCTATAAATGGGTTAATATAATGAACTCATAAGTCATTTAAACGTCAAAGGCGTACCTTGTTCTCGGGAAGAGACATCTTGGGGTGGTCTGGAGTTGATGTGTTCAAGTATGCATGGTAATATTCTTTGAATTCGGCGTCACGCTCATTCATGGCGGCATCGAAATCCTTCGCGTGTATTTTAGCTGTGACATCCTTAGTAGCTTGAACCGCATCCATCAGGGGAGTGCGCATAATTTTGTTCTCGCGGATGGTGATGACGGGTACGGGGGACTGGGGAGACATCTCCAAAACAGCCCGAACGGCCTCGACACCTTGCAGGGTTGAAAGCCAACGGTCATAGGCACATGCTGCACCACCTCGCTGAGTGTGGCCCAAAACTGTGGTTCGAGTATCCAAGCCCAGTCTTTCGGTCAAAATATCCTTGATTGTTGAGCTCGCAATCTTGTTGAGATGACGATCCTGCGCACCCTCGGCAACAATCACAATCGTGCGACGCTTGCCTCGCTCCTTGCGGTTCTGTAGTTTTATAAATGAGAATTTTGTAACAAGACCTTCATGCAGAGAAATAATATTAGAACATACCTTGGTAATGACAGCACACATTTCGTCTTCCCATCCATCCTTGGGGGGTTCTCGGGAATGAACAGCCAGTCTGCACCGGTGCTGATGGCGGACATCAGGGCAAGCCATCCACAGTGACGACCCATCACCTCAATCACGAATCCTCGCTGGTGAGAGAAAGCGGTATCAAAGACATCGTCGACTGCATCACAGATACGCGTCAAGGACGAGTAGCAGCCAATGGTGGCGTCAGTGCCGGACATGTCGTTGTCAATGGAGCCGACCAGACCGACAATGTTGAGAACCGTGTAAGGCGCGATCTGCTCCTGGGTCAATTCACCCGCTGCGACGAGGTCTGACAGCAAACCGGACCATTCCGCACGGAAAACGTCGGCACCCGTCAAGCTACCATCACCACCGCAGACCACCAGCGCGTCAATGCCGCGCAGAATCATGTTCTTCGCGGCCCGCAAGCGACCAGCACGCTCTCGGAAGGCCATGCATCGCGCGGAGCCGATCAAGGTACCACCGCGGGACAGCCAGCCACGAACATCCTCCCAGTGCAACTGACGGATCATGTTGCCACCGTTGACCAGACCCTCGTATCCTTCGAAAACAGCGTAGGCCTCGCAATCGCAGTGGATGGCCATGCGGACCACGGCCCGCACGGCGCCGTTCATACCGGGGGCATCACCTCCGGAGGTGAGTACACCGATGCGGCGCTTCTTGGGCGGTTGGACGGGGATTTTGGCGGGTTCCATGGCGAAGTGGGAATAGGTCGACCTGAGGAGGTCGAACACAAGACCAATGGAAAGATAATTGAAGGGTTAAATGAAAAGATGGATTCAATCGTAGAAGGGAGAAAATTATTGACTGATACGCGCCGGCAAAGATCAATTAATGCAGTGGAGGGGTTGCGCCCAAATCCGGTGAGACAAAGCAGAAGTGGGGGAATGTCGTCACTGACACGGATGATATCAACGAGTAACGTTAAACCGGCTAGTGTAGAAATCGTTTCGGCTGGAACATTGCAAAACAAGGAAGATAGGAGAAACGGGAAAGATTAGAGATGAGCGAGCATTCGCTTCTACTCTGATTTTCAATCAAGTTTATGGCTTTCAACGCTTTGATATTTGACGCGACTGCGACATGCAAATCGTGCAATCGTCGCGGCAGAAAATGCATGATTCGTAGGTCACCAATTCACCGCCTGTAGCTCTGTTTTGGGCTTAGTGCGGGGCACGGGCTCTGGTGGCTTATCACGTGTCTCTGTCCTACCTGGGATGTCAGGGCTTCACTCTAGGGCAGGTTCTTAACAGGTGATGGCATTTCTAATGCAAGGGCTATTGCCCCATTCCAATGTTCTCATATATGAGAACAATCATACAAGAAAAACAAAAAAAAGATGGACTCGCGGGGAATCGAACCCCGGACCACTCCCATGCTAAGGGAGTATTATACCACTAAACCACAAGCCCATGTTATGAAATAAGGCGCATCTTTTTGCAATATAACCTTATAGCTAATTCTATTAGTGTCTCTTATCTCAAAGAGGGATCATTAACCCATAGCCAGAAGGGTTCGAGGTTTATATCTAGGCGATTCTTTATAACCTTGGGGGAAGTCATTAGTTTACCCAAGCTGAGTTCTTAATTCACAGGTTCGTTTCGCATCTGAATGGCTTCTGACTTAGTAACTGTCTGCAATCTCGGTTTTTCCACACAATGTCGACGCCTTGCGATCACAAATATATATACATAGCAGTGGCATCAGTTATCCAGCAACTTCTTAGGTGCTAATGACAACACTCAAATAAGGATAGTCCTCCCTTACCTAAGCCAACTTGGAGATAGATGCAAAGGAACCATCCAGGGCCGTTAAAATAATCCACATATTCCTCAAAAGTCCACCGAGCTAGCTGAACTGGCGTGGACCTGGGATCTGCAGGTGGAGTCTGATTGTAGTGCTCAAAACATAGCGCCCGCCAAGTCTACCCTGAAATAGTAAGTCAAGGGGCCTTGTGGGGATAATGACCGGACCCCAGATCGTATCTACGGAATTTGAAGTTGTACTCAACAATTCAGGAAATCTTTTGACCGGAATAGGGGAGCACAGACCCCGAACGTTGATCACCTCGTGTCTACGGCCCCTGCACATGAAGATAAGCCCCGACGGTCATTAATCACCCCCACAATTCGGGACTGCAAGGTGGAGCGGCCCCTGTAGTTCCAGTCCGGGCCATGTGCTCGTTTGCCGCTCGTGATTTAGACTCCTATAGCGCCGACCACACTCAGCCACGCCGCCTAGCGTTCCAAGGTTTACCTTTTTGTTACTTGGCCGCCTGACTTCCTTTTTCTTTGAAGTTCTCCCTTTCAACTTTTCTAACCTATATTTCTCGGTCCCTACCCCCCTTTTTGTTTCGATTCTCGACAATATCTAAGATTGATTGCGTGACGTCGACAAATCGCATCGAGAACGGACCCACTAAAGAAGGGATCGTTGCCTAGCGCCCGTGAGCACGCACAGGCACGACACAATTAACGTGGAATCTCTCACCTCCCTTGAACTATATGTGTGTTGTTCTATATAGCTATTAGAAACTCACTCGGCCGTGTCGACTGCAAATTGCCCGCAATGGGTGCCCCAGCTCTTCTCGCGCGTATCTCAAAGCTACTGGTACTCTCTTACGTTCTTGACTGGGTGTTTATTATGTGCGCAGAATGTTCCGAATGCCCCCAAGTAACTCAAGGCGTTTCCATCTAACAAAGAATCCAGCGCCGTGGCATTGTTTGGCTATGCGTTTTATAAACAAACGCCAAACCAGCACCCCTTCTCGTTATCGGATCCAGGCATTTCATATCCCTACACAGAGCACGAGACCGTTACAACCTCGACCCTTATCCTCGTCTCAGTTCTTGCCCCTGCTGCCATAGTCCTCATTGGCGCCCTGGCAATTGTCCCCGGAACCGCTGCTCAAGCTGACACCAAACCATCCAAGTCTCAAACTCTGCGTCGCAAACTATGGGAGTGGAATGTCGGATGGATGGGACTGGGCGTAGCACTGGCTGGTGTATGGATGTCTACTCAGGGACTTAAAGTTCTGATCGGAAAACCGCGCCCTGATTTGCTAGCGCGTTGCAATCCAAACCTTGACGATATTGCGACCTATGCGGTTGGTGGACTTGGCGAGAAGTTATCAGGTGCCGCTACGCTGGTTTCATACAAAATTTGTCAAGACCAGTCTTCCCTCGTGGCAATTGACGGGTTTTCAAGCTTTCCGAGTGGTCATTCATCTTGTATGTTGCGACTTCAAACCCACAAGTGGAGTACGATCACTGATGTTCTATTATCTCAGTTTCTTTCTCCGGACTCGGCTATCTAACATTGTGGCTGTGCGCCAAATTCTCTGTTGGATTTCCCTACTTTCCATCCTATCCCGTCAAAGGAGTTGACTATAAAGAAGAAAACTCAGTTCGCACGCGCGGCGCGGCACCGCCTGTTCCGCTGATGGTCATCACTTTCGTCCCTACCGCCACTGCATTTTTCATCGCCGCATCTCGGTGGTTCAACTACCGACATCATGGATTCGACATTATATTTGGATCTCTCATGGGTATGGCTTTTGCCTGGATCGGTTTCAACATGTATCATCTCCCCATTCGGCAAGGGGCAGGCTGGGCTTGGGGACCGCGAGCTCGTCGGAGAGCGTTCATTCGTGGTATTGGCTTTCCAAGCTCCCTTGGCATCGATAGCTGGGCGTATAAACGCAGCGACTCCACCAATGAACAGTCCGAGAGAGACGTCGAAAATGGCAACTGCAACATCAATGGTCACGGCCACAGCGACATCAATGGCCATTCCAATGGTCATACTAACGAAAATGAGTCCTTGCCCATGCAGGCATGGCTTATGAGATCCCCCGTGTCCCCCTTGTCCGAAAGGCCTCAAGTGGTATGAGATGGTGTGAGATATTGATCAGGTGTAAATCCTTTTTGACAAAAATGCCGAGGGCTGCCATTAGCTTGCATATACTAACGAGATGTATGGTTGGTATATAACCTGACTTTCCTTGTACCTCGTTGATTTCATCTTGAAAATAATATTGTTATAGATCACGCATATTTCTGCCAAGCTTGTTAAATCCCGATTTCATTTCCACGGGCCCTACCAGACTACAGTGAAAACGGGTCAAAGTTACACCCAGACCAACTTCCCGACATCAAATTCCGTGTCTTTGGATTTCCGAGGTAGAGGATATCCCCGTTGGTTATTCAAAACCTTGATTTTCCTCTCTTTGAACTCCATTGTATAGTGTTTTCAGAGTAATAAGATTGTTTCCTGGACCATTTCCAGCGTTTGACTGCCGGATATCATTTCTCTTCCTTCCGTATTTCTCTCCATAGCATATGTCATAAAACTCTATGCTCTATGCTTCGCCTCTCCTTCCTCCCTTCCTACAAGTGTAAATGGCCGAATACCCAAACTTTAACATCTTGTTATTTCTCCGGCAAGATATTCGCAGGCAAAACCCCAAGGTTTATATATACATATTGTGGATTTGAGGTGCGCCAGAGAGATGGTGCCTGATGCGCTACAACGACGATAGATCTGGATCTTTTTGGCTATGAATTTATTATCTCTGTGGATTTATTGTACTTGGGCCCGTACCCAGATTGAATCGGAATTGTGAGCCGCATTATGTTCATCAATTACCAAATCTCGATCTTAGGAAGTCCTGAATTTTTCGATGCACAATTTCTCTCACTTCTGATTGGATATTAGGCCAGTGTACAGCCAGAAGCCGTCACAGTGGTATTCCGAATTTCGTATCGGCATTGATGGAGGAGGAACAGCCGCCCGTTTAGACAAGGTTGTTTCTCGATTTGTCTAGCTTTCTCAGGCCCCGAGACAGAAGAGTGTTCAAAGACTTCATGACTGCCGAGCACAAGAAGTACTATCTCGAAGCTGTTCGTTTGTTTCTGAAGGAAAGTAAGATATGTACTGTAATATTGTAAGCGCCCAATGTCGCCTGCTATGATGTGTTTGGACGAAGTGGGGACTTATAATGAGGTGAATTGCTGGCTTATTTCGAGATGGAGATCTGACAGAACATTAAATGATGCCTGTCATGATATCGGGGAGCTCTTGAGCAACAAGCGGATGGTCTGGAACATCATGACTAGCAAAAGAAGAGGAGCAATAGTGTGGGTCAAATCTACAGTATCAGGATAATTGTTGTTCAAATGATCTGACCCTTCATGCCTTCTCACTTCACTGGGCTGGACTACACTTCGCACCAGATGAAGTCTCAGCAGTTTTGGAATTGACTCTCATTTTTTCTTAATCTCGGCATTCGGGCTCCAAACCCGTAAATCCGTCCGCCGAAGTAGTGGGATTAATAATGCTCTATAACCAACATTGTGTTTCTTAGTCTTGTCCTAGATTTTGCGCCGGTATCTGTACAATCTAGCAATATTACCATAGTCTGCTAGGATAGCTCATTGGCACGGACATTAACTGGGTCAATATGAGCTGGCGAACTTGGCCCGGGGTTAAGCGGGGTTGGGCGATTACGTAGCTTCTGAAGAACGTGTAATCCCAGTTAACTTCCGAGGTATTTCCTGGCATCGTTCGCTTCTTTATGTTCAATATCAATTCTCAATTGATCTTTCCTTGGAATATTCTCACCCTCGAACAGTATCCACCCGCTCGCCAAGTTAGCTGAAGTCGAATTTGCAGTATGGCTTCGTATCTGGTCACCGGTGCATCTCGTGGTCTTGGCTTGGCATTGGTCTCCCGATTGGCTACCTTACCAGCAACAGAAGTGGGAAAGATAATTGCCACTGCACGCTCCGATAATTCGCATAAGCTAAAGGAGATTGTGAACGCTTCGCCAGGTCGAGTTGAATGGGTCAGATTAGATGTTACCGACCAGAAAAGTGCACTGGAAGCTGCCAGTGAGGTGGAAGGCAAGCTGCATGGCAGAGGACTTGACTATCTTATCAACAATGCCGGTCTGATGGATTACTCGCCGACCGGGGTGGAGGGAATGTGAGCAAATGGTACTATAAGCTATTGGACAATGGCTGACCGAACAACATAGGGACAATCTCAATGAAATCTTCCATACGAACGTGACTTCTGTGCATACCGTGACACAGGCATTCTTGCCTCTTTTACGCCAAGGGGGCAAGAAGACGATAGTAAACATGTGAGTCTGATGTTTCATTTGCCGGCAATATCAAAGACTAATATTAGCAGATCGAGTACTGTTGGAACTTTTGCCAAAGCGGGAGATTTTCGCGTTGCACCTACACCTGCCTATAAGGTGTCCAAGGCTGCACTGAACATGTTAACTGTCCAATATGCCCAGCAGTATGAGATAGAAGGCTTCACTGTCCTAGCTGTCAGCCCCGGTGTAAGTTGTAAAATGATTCCTTTAGTGATGCATGTTCAAGTCCGACTAACTTAGATAAGTGGTTGCGCACCGATCTCGGCTCATCTCGGGCGGATTTGCCCGTTGAAGTGGGTGCTGAAAAAGTCGTGGATATCGTGCAAAAGAGCAGTCCATCTCAAAACGGGAAGCTAATTAACATACATGTTCCGGGCTGGGAGAATGCGCCAGGACCCAACCAGTATCCTGGTGGAGAGGCCGCATGGTAGGTAACTTGAGACTAGGTCCACGGATGTACTATAGACTACGGATTATCGACCTTGAGACGAACAGTTGCTTATGAAAAATCTTATCAAAATTCCCTAAAATAAAGATAAAGTCTCGATACACCGGTTGATTACTGCCGTTGCGGATAAAGAAATGACTAAACCGTCATTTATCTAAAGCCGGATTAGAAAGATCGTAAATAGTTTAGGTGAGACTTACGTTGCGTCGCACGAGTGGCTGCCCTCCTGCTTAGGATCTTTGCATCCGTTAGGGCAGGCCTTGGGATGACCAACGATGCCAGGGTTCTTGCAATGGAAGAGGACATTCTCCAAGGGCTGATCTGCAACATCGGTTCCGTTGATAACGTCTTTCAGATCCGCCTCGGTGAAGCCTACAGAATTAGTAAAAGGCGAATACTACGAATCGGGAATGGCTTACCTTTGTCCTTGATCAGAACATCGGAGCAGTAATCGAAACTAGGAACGCACGTCTTGTCAGCCAGGCCAGTGGAGACCAAGGCAAAGACAGCGAGAATAACAGACGAGAATTTCATCTTGAATTAGGCAAAAGAGTCTACAGGGCCAACGGAAGCAATCCAGCGGGAAGAGTAGCTTTATAGCAAGAGTCCAGAATATGGAAAAAACAAGTCGTGCATTCCTATAGTCGCTAAAGCTTGCCTCGCACGTTCCTGGTGGAATGCAAACCGGTATGTGGTTACGACATAGTGCATACCGCACCATGGCTTTAAAACCTCAAAATAGCCAAAAAAATTTAGAAGTTGCTATTTTCAACAGAGAAGTGAAAGATAATATCACGCATGTGAGCATAAAAGAGCACATTAGAGATGAGGTTATATGCATGTTGTGTTAGGTCAGCAGTACCCCTGTCATCCCCTCTTTCCTGTAAACGTTCTTTTGAGCCCCTTTCCAATTCAGATTTGATAATGTTCGATCTCGCAAAAACCCAGACTAATTCCAAAAGTCCGCCCACACCACCACCACCAGAGATTCTGGGCTTGAAAATTTCCGACCATGTCTTAAAACTCAGAACAACCCCTCCGAGCCGCTTCTTCCAAGCACCGCACTCACCTGTGGACGTACATGATGCACCCACTGGATCATACTTCTGCTACGGCACTTTGACCGACCCCTGCATGGTTCGTGAGATTCTGGAACTGGAAACCGAGCCCAAGCTACGCCCGGCACGCATATCGGGCTATGAGTGTAAGTTATGGGGGCAATACCCCGCACTAGTGGAAGCTCCAGACTCTGCTGTGGTGGGCACAGTCTATAATGTCGGAACTATTGAAGACGGGGTGAAGCTTGCGATATACGAAACAAACAACTACCGCGCTAGTCCTTGTCGCATTCACTATACCGATGGAAAGGAGCCTACCGACGGACTCGGGTATACATTTATATTCCAAGGGAATAAGGAGGATTTGAGCGAAGGAGTTTTTGACCTGAGGATCTGGTTGAAAAGAATGGGACGACTGGGAGCACACAATGTATCTGCTGGACCTGCCTAATCAGGTTCAAGGGCGAAAAGTCCGTTATCATGATAAGATAGCGAACCCCGCACGACTTATATTCTCGCGACTATTGTTTTGCATTACTTTTGGGTTGTACTCACAACTTCACTATGGAGCCTAATAAAGATCTCGGTAAGTCTCCAGGTCCTGTGCTCAACCCAATTCTCGTCCGACGTACTGATATAACATAGTTGCAAAACTGGTGATGGCCGATCCAGGCTTACCCCGACCGAACCCAACCCAATCTTACTGGCAACAAGTCCCTCATGAATTAGCGAATGCCCAGTCCTCAAGCCTTCCTACCGAACGGGACTTCGCTATCATTGGGTCTGGTATCACCGGACTTGCCGTCGCCAAGTCTCTGCTAGAGCAACACCCAGCAGCAACAGTAACCGTCTTAGAAGCTCGAACCCTCTGCTCCGGCGCGACGGGGCGCAATGGAGGCCAGATGGCCGCCAACGTGGGTGAAGAATACATGCACCTTGCCGAGACCCATGGACCAGAGATGGCGGGAAAGATTGTATCATTTACCTTTCAAAATCTGCAGAGGATGCAAGAATTGATCAAGGAATATGGTGCCGTGGACGCGAGCGAAATGCAGCAACTTCAGAAGCTGCGATCCTTCTTGACTGAAGACACTTTTCGAAATTTCAAGTTGAGCATCGCGCGTTTGGAATCAGATCACCCTTCCTGGAAAGGCCTGTACACAATTCTTGACAAGGAAACTCTAATAAAGGTTCGTTGTCACAGCATTACACTAATATAGATTGATCTGACGTTCCCTTAGAAGTATGGAATCCACGGGGCTGAAGGAGGAGCATTGCTTCCAGCTGGGACCGTATGGCCCTATCGCCTAGTGACGAAAGTGTTCGCAGCTTTGATGAAGAAGTACCCAAATCGATTTACCATCGAGACGACTACGCCCGTCCAGGCAGTTCAGCACGAATCCAACTTCGTCACACCAGTAACATCCGTGTTTCCGTATATCGTCCGGACCCCTCGTGGCCCCCTCCGAGCCGGAAATGTAATTTATTGCACCAATGGCTATACGGGGCATCTCATCCCCAAGCTACGCGGCCGTGTTCACCCCTTTAAAGGCACAATGACGGTCCAAGACCCTGGAAACGCAATGCCAAATCAAGGAAAATCTTTCTCGTGGGGGTTCCACTACCCAGTCACATACGATCCTGCAACCAAAGAGTCCGGCCATGGGTTGTACTATCTGGGACAGAGTGCGAAGACCGGTTATTTCTATCTCGGAGGCGAGAATGCTCGGATAGAGCACGTTGTCTCAGCTGATGATGGTTTTGTGGATAAAAATTCTGTAACCCATCTGCAGTCCGTCCTCCCAAAGTTCTTTGGCAAAAGCGGCATGCCACCCTGGAAGGTTGTTAGCTCTTGGAGCGGGATCATGGGATTTTCATCTGATGGGCTGCCTCTGGTTGGACAACTCCCAACATCACTGACCGGTCGCAATGGCGAGGGAGAGTGGATTGCGGCCGCTTTCAATGGTTATGGAATGGCTAATTGTTTGATGAGTGGCGAGGCACTGGTGTCTCTGATACTTGGAAATGGCACTGGTGACTGGCTTCCAGACGCGTATGGACTCAGTGAGAAGCGATTGCGAGAGATTCTTACGGCACCTGAGTCGGTTAAGGCTTTGACCTCCAAGTTATGAGTAGTTAATTCATGTACAGGCATTGAGTTCCTTGCCTGGCAGTTGCTATGATAATTTGTGGCCGCTCCATACAATAAAACAGATGTATCCCTATTCGAGTTTCACTGCAGGAGCCTTGCCAGTCTAAGTTACTAGAAGCCTTTGATTTAGCTACTGATCTGATTTAAGTCAAGTTTTATGCAAGGGTATCTATTTCCTTTCCGGCGCCTTTTCAATGCTTTAAACACCAGAGAGAAAAAAATTTCTTGGGTGGCGCCCCACCCGTGATGATGCGCGCCCACCTTCTTTTTATACTTCCTCTGCCCCATAAAACTTTCGATGAGAAAGTATCAAAAGCAAAAAAGATGGACTCGCGGGGAATCGAACCCCGGACCACTCCCATGCTAAGGGAGTATTATACCACTAAACCACAAGCCCATTTGATATTGTGAGTGGGACCAAAGGTGGTTCAGGACGGCTGGTGGGTGGGTTCGGCCCGCTCAAACTCGGCTTCCGAGCCGGGTCAGTGCTTGCGTTCGGCATTGGCAAATTCCAGCATCGAGGGGCGTTTGTTAGGACTGCCGATGGAAGAGGATGGATTCCAGGTACGGGTCTCAGTACGGTGAGACTGCAGTTCGTGGATACCACGCCCAACGCCATCAATACTGCGCACAAGATAAGTGGAGAGAGAAAGCTCATGGCGGGAGAGGACCACCTTCATCTTCTTGTGAGTCTCAGGGCTACTTCCAGATAATAGCAATTCACCTAGATGAGGATAAATTGCGTCCCATGTCTTGGAAGTATCGTCGAAATTGTTCTTTGGCAACGATCGCTCATGGGACGAGATACTGGAGACCACATCTAACAGTAAGATGTGGGTGACGGCAGCCTCGACCTCAGCCCTCAATGCAAGGTGACCTGGAGACTTGACGTCGGAGAAAGTAGGGAAGTTGAGGCTCACATCGTAATGTGTGCTAAATGGTGGCGCAGATAGGTTTGTTCGAATTTTGACACTGAAGAAAGTATCAGGCGTAGAGAGGTTACCTCGAAGCACTGACTCAATTGGCATGAGGATCTTTTGAACGAGGGCCTCAAGTGGGGTTGCCGAGGATGATGAAGGGGGCGGCGGCCCGTTTGTAAATGTTTTGGTAGTCAAATCAGGGATGTCCAAACCAGAAGATCTTAGGACACCATAGATATCGCGAACGAATGACTCTAGTTGGCGGAGTTGCGCTAGATGCTGGAAATAAGCTAGGGCGGGACGAAGCAGGTGGTATTCCGGTGTAGTCCGCTTTTTTGAAGTCAATGGCGGCGGCATTTGCGTGCGACGGCGCAGATTTTGGCGATGAGCAAAGGCGAGCAGGATGCGCATCGAATGTGCTAAGCCGTCCGCAAAAATTTTATCGGTCGCCGTAGGATCCTCGTCTGCATCAAGAGTCTCATCATCGGCATCCACCAAATCCAATAGGATTTCGAGATCCTCAGAAGCGGGGACTTGAATGAGATTCTGACGAGTCGTCACACCGGAGCTTGCCATAGATCGGGCTTCTCGAACCAATTCGTGGAACAATTCTTCCTCAAAGACGGAGTCCCGCGCCTGGAGGATGCGATGCTCAATGGAGTCGGCATCATTGGAAGTAGAAGGGCATGGTCTTGTGCTGCTGGAGATGTGAGAGCCTTGCTTCACACGCACCCGCACAAAGCGAGCTCCGGAAGGAATCAGTCCTTTGTCGAGGACCAAGCTTCCATCCTCAGATCGACGTAAGGAAGCAAGGCCACGGTCGCGAAACACCGGTGTAGCTTCAATGAAGCCATACTGTACCCCGAGTGCCTGCCTCTCGCGTGGCAACCTGCAGACCTTCCAACCTTTGTCCTTAACCGCCAATACTTCATTCCAGTACCGAGTTTCCGATGCGACTTCCGTCTCCAGTCGTGCAGCCGCCTTCAACAGCTTGCTGGATGCCGAGTTGAAGTTCTGAATTCTCCAACCCCTGGAAACAGAAGAGATATCTCTCTTTACTGATTCGGATTTTGGAGGGGGGTTGACTACATCCGCATTCAAAGAACCGAGGGGCGCGATCTGTTTCAAGTACGGCGACATGGAGGTTTCGGCTTGGCGCGGGGCATTTTTCGATAGGAGGAGGGAGATGAAATCGAGGGCGAACATGGCTTCCATGTGAGATGCTCTAAATTGCCTGAATTAGCTTCAATTCGGCCCAGTGATCTATAAGGTCCACCAACACTGCGAACTGAGTGATATCGGCGCGCTTCTTGTAAAGTTGTTCGAGGCGCTCTGTGGTGTCGACATCGCCATCCCCTTGATCGCCGTCTTCTGAATCCTGTGTATTATCGCGATCCTTCTCTTCGGCAATCTTGGTTCGGAGGATCTCTTCGTTGACATCTCGAAATGAACCCCAGTGGCTGTTAATTTGAGAGATTTCGACAGGTAGGGTGTCAGGGTGGTCCTGCTTCTCCAGGATGGGACGAAGGGGGAGAGTGAATGAGTCGGACATGATGTAGTGAGTGCCACCCCACTGCACTCAGATACGACAATGAGATGGTTGAAGAACTGGGAGTGGGGACGTGAGCTACGGCTACAATCGACACTTTATCTCCGGGGAAGGACATCACGTGATATACGCAAGCCATGGTGGTTGGATTCCATCTTGGAATCGAAGTTGTAAGAAGTTGTAAACCCATTTCAAAGATGTCATCTATATGCCTAAGTAAATTTTGGTAAAGAATTTCTCATATCGATAGGCCAAGGGCTACCGTTTTTGTTAAATAGCTCCAGTTATGTTCCATTCACATGTGCATTATATACTTTATAAAACCACATCTGAATCTCAATCCGAATTCTGTCGAGTCTTGACAAAATCCACCAGATCGAAGAAGCTCTTCTTGTAATGTCGCTTCTGGGTGGTTCTATTCACCACCTGCATGCCAAACTGCTGAGAATAGTCCCCAAATTCCCAATTGTCAGCAAAACTCCAAGCCAAGGCACCAATGACTTCAACCCCGTCTTCATAGACCGATTTCAACACCTCGGACATAAAGGAGAGGTAATATTGGCTGCGAGGAGAATCAAACAGCTGATCTGGTAGGTCTTTGGTGGCCTCGCCGTACACAGGGAAACCGAATTCAGATACGATGATGGGGTGTTTCCATTTATTGTAAATATCGAAAAGGAACTCTCGGAGACTGGAACAGTTAGCGCAAAAGACTAGAGCTGGTGGAGTGCAACATACTAGGTAGGTGTGATGTACACATAGGACTCTGACCGGTATCCGATGTTCCATCCGTAGATGTTTGTGGTTTCTTGGTTAACACAATATGGAAACAGCCAATTGGAGCTAGAGGGATTGGAAGCACACGCATCAATTCCTTCACCGGCAGGAGATACCACTGTAGCAGTGTAAGCGTCAATGCCGAAGAAGTCGGCTGTCTTTTTTATATACGTCAGCTCCGTGTCATTGAGTCGCCTGGCGCCTGGGAGAGTCTTCAACACGGAATCCGGATATTGTTTCCCAAGGAAGATAGGATCAGCGAAGAATCCAAGTTGCATTTCCTGGAATCGATTGGCGGCTTGAACATGGCTGGCATTTTTTGGATCCTTGGGCACGCCGAAGTTATCATTGAATTTCAGACCCATTTTTCCGGTGCCTTTAAGTTCATCGTGGTAAAAGTGATAGACTTGGGAGTGGGCGTGGACAACATTGTCAACACCCTGGAAATTAAACGCATAGAGGAGTGGCTCGTTGAAGGTGACCCAGATTGGGACTCGGTCCGCAAAATGGGTTAGAAGGACCCTGCCATAATTCACGAAACTATGATCATCAGCAACGTTGCCAAAGTGTAAAGGTTGTTGACTTACGCATCGACAAAAGTTTCATTTTGATAGCCAGCATTGTTATACCCGATGTCCGGGTGTCTCGCTATGAGAGGTCAATAACGAAATTAGGAAGGCATCAGGAGGCTAGGGAGAACATACTTATGTTGTCGCTGGCGACAAACATCAATGGACTGTCAAAGTGAAGCATTGTCACAACGGGCTGCATGCCCGCATCGAGAACAGTCTTGATCACATCATTGTAATGATCAATGGCTTGCTGATTGACAGGGGTGCCGGGCAAGACAAAGGGCAAAATCCGTGTCCATGGAATGGTGAAACTATAGTATTCCACGCCCATGGCCGCCATTCTTTGGATGTCCTGCTTGTACAGGAAATAGTTTTCATTGGTGACGTAATCTCTTGGCTTATCGCCCGTGATGAGCTTCTCGAGTAGAGAAGGAGAGCGGCCATCGAGAGCGATTGCACCCTCAATTTGGGCAGCACTGCCAGCCACGCCAAAAACAAAATCGTCTGGAAAATCATAGCAATCGGTGGGGCCAAAGTAGTCAGCTGGTGGAAGGACAAGTTCGCTGGTTGGTATTGGGGTTGGGTGAACTGTAGTAGAAAGAAGACCCGTTGTGGTCTGCAAGTCATTAGCCAGTGCGCACTTATGATTGACCCCTGTTTTGACGAACATAATTCTGGAGATCAGCTTGTAACCACATTGATGACCAAGCTGCTTGCCCATAGGGATCGAAGGTATCGGTAGCACTGATCTCGGTCTGCCCAGGAAGCCAACTTCCCCAAGTTGACGTGGAAAAGCTTGTCTTAAGCAATTTGGCTGCTTTTGAATAGGCAGGAGCGAAGGTTCTCGTAGTTGTTGGTGAGGGGATTGATGTTGCATATCTCTCAAAATTTAGCGAGAAATGAGTTGAAGAGCAAATAGAGCCTACCTGATCGTCTCTTTGAGGGTGTATGAGAAGGGCTGAAAATGGAAACTTGGCGAAGCAAGCGTGCCAGTGCATTGAGGCCGAGCAGAGTTACCAGTCTTGGTGATATACACTTCTTGTGCCTCCGCCGCTACTGCGAGGGCAGCGACCCAGATGGTGAGGGATAGCATGTCTGCTCAATCAATGATATTCCTGAGAAGTGGCTAGAAGGAAGACAGCGGGCAGGATCGTTAAGTACTCAGGAACCCGATCTATGTCCACTACGCAATTCGGATAATTATCGGTAGAAGTGTGATAGACTTTTAGCCAAGGGGTGAAGCTTAATTGATTGGCGCGGATTATGCAGGCCATCGTTCCAACTTCCAAAAAGGGTCGATCTGCAATTGGAAGTGTTGAAAACGGAATGAGCATGGTTGCAATGTCCGGTCGTAGAGGAAGTCTCCACTCTCGTCCCCATATTTCCCCGCATCAATCAAGCCGAGGATGAACCTCCCATTAAGCACTTGAAATGATAAAAAATTAATCTGAATGAACGCCTTTGTAAATGTGACAATGAATGCCTAAATGAAACTAAGAGCTGACAGATCTCAATTTTGTACACAGTACGGAGCCAAACCCCGAAGCAGATCACAGCCTATTCTTCCCAATTGAAGTCAACCACAATGCGCCCCGCAACTTCCCCCCCGGTTTAGTTTATCCACAGCCTCAGGAAGCCGATTGATTGGATAAACCTCACTGATCTGCCGTAGCATGCCCCTTTTCGCAAAGTCCAATGCACAAGCAGTGTCCCGACGGCTTCCTACTAACGTGCCCTTGATACTCAGGTTCTTCAGAATAAACTCCATAGGATCAGCTCCAAGAACCATCGTTCCAGCTGCAGGGATCCCAATGCACATAACAATGGCCCCGATTCGACCCCCGATATACGACACAGCATCCTTGTATGCTGCCGGCGCAGTGACGAAAACACCATGGACACCAACACCATCGGCCACTTGAACCACCGCCGCCACGGGATCACCTGCTGTCTTGAAATCCACGAATGCCTCTGCTCCCATTCTCAGGGCTAACTCGCGTTTTTCATCACCTGTGTCTACAACGATAGGTCGCATGCCCATCGCTTTGGCCAATTGAACACCCTGTATACCCACCCCACCACCTCCACCAGGAAAGACCACCCACGAACCAGCTGGAAGGTGGGATTCCACCAGTGATTGATGCATGGTACTTGCACTACACATTATAGGTGCGGCAACTTCATCGGGGACCCCATCTGGGATCGGAGATGCGTATCGTGCTGGAGAGGTGATATACTGTTGATATGTTCCTGGAAGCGATGTGATCAATGTCCACAATCTATAAAAAGGCGCCCACACGGAAACACCTACCTGCAGTCATAAGGCCTGAATGAATACCTTTCTTGCAGTAAGTTTCCTTACCACCCCAGCACAGATCACACCCATGGCACGTATCCACCAGGGGCTTGACGCCGACCCTATCTCCAAGTTTGAAGTTCCTCACATTGGCTCCAGTCTTGACAACTATACCGGCACCCTCGTGACCAGGGGATCGGACACCATAATGTGACATTGGCGGGAAACCAATATCCCCCTTCATAAAATGAATATCTGATGTGCAGAGTCCCGTGAAATTAAGACGAATAAGAATCTCGTCAGGACCTATAAGGGTTTAGTACTTGCAACAGCACCACGACACCTCTACTTTCCCTTGAAATCATACCTGTCTCTGGAACTGGCACCATCTGTATCTCAATATGAAAATCTGGTCCCTCGTTGACCACGACACCTGCCTTGCAGTGTGTGGGAATATCGGAATTAGGTAGAACAGAGACCATGATCGTTGATATAAACGCAAATTGTGCAAAGATGAGATGCTTGAGTATCTAAACTCTATATTTGATGGAGTCATCTCTTATTATATAACTCCTCGGTTACGGCGTTACTTATTACCCGAACCATGCTTGCTCTTTAGTCACTTGACTTCCGCATCTGTCGATTATTGAGTTCGACAGTTGAGTTCGGCAGTAGCTACGTGCGAATTGGTGTAGATGAAGGAATTAATAAATTCACAAGGGTACTCGAGTGAGACAAATGACCGAAGAAGGCCCGAGGTAGTGCAAATATCAGTCCGGACAGGATGTTGACCCCTCTCCAAGCTGTCCTTCTGACTGTTGCTCCCAGTCTTGATTTGTCCTCAGCAAAGTTCCCCTCTTTTTGGTGGAGCAGATGTGGGGAAGAAATGGCTCCGCATATCCGTTGATACACCGGGGCAATATAGTGGCAGTTAATCTAACAGAGTCCAACCTGGAAAGCGATATCTTAAAGAAAACAAGAAGAATGATCATGATGCCCTGAAGCTGGGAATTGTATCCTGGTAGACGAGCAACAACTCCAAGGGTATCTGGCATATAGCCACGAATGATGTACCTTCATGGTGCAGTGGTGTAACACCGCTAGATACACATGCAGATCACTTTTCTTCCGTTGCTTTGCTGATGACTAGCCCCACCAGGACCCATGCTAATTTCAACTTGCATTTATCCGTATCTGACGTCCTTGGATCCTTCCGCAAACCAGTCATCATGAGCTAATCTTTCTTCTGTCGTCGCGAAATTGACAATGGTGCTTCTGGTCATAGAGTAAGCATGATAAGCGTCCATGCCATTCTCACTCCCGACTCCACTTGCCGCCTTGACACCTCCCCAGGGACTACTGGGATCATTGCGATGATGAGTATTCACCCACACAATACCTGCCTCAATTCGTTCCGAGACTCTGAATGCCTGCGAGAGGTCTTCTGTCCAAATCCCCGCACCAAGGCCGAACTCGGTGTCATTTGCTAGTGCAACCGCTTCGTCTTCGGTATCAAATCCCACAACAACAATCACTGGTCCAAATGCTTCTTGGCGCCATATTGGGGAAGTGACGATGTTATTTCCGGGTGAAGATGCAAGAATAGTTGGTTCATAGAAATATCCCTTTGAAAAATCAAACTCATCTAGTGGACTCTGACCGCTCATACGCTTAGCTCCCACGATGGCGACCGCAGACTCTGCCAAAGACGCATTCACTAGCCGTTCAACATTCTCCAGTTGCCTCTTGGATATCAGCGGCCCCATCATTGATTCAGAATTAGTAGGAGCTCCCATGCGCCTTGTAATGCCCTCAACTTTGACTTTGAGCTTTTGGACCACCTGATCCATAATCTGATTGGCCACAATGATCCTAGTGCTGGCAATGCACGTCTGGCCGCTGGCCATATAGCTTCCAAAAGCAATGCCATTCACAGCAGTGTCAATCTGGGCCTGTTCAAACACTATCAAGGGCGCCTTGCCACCCAACTCTGCTGTGTACTTGGACAAATTGCCACCAACGATAGACCCAATGGCCTTCCCAGCTGCAGTACCTCCAGTAATATCGACCTTCCGTACTAGGGGGTGTGAAACCAGAGCTTTCCCGGTAGTCACACCATAGCCAGGTAGGACACTCAGCACGCCGGCCGGTATGCCCGCGCGATGAAGGATCTTTGCCAGAAGTAGTGATGTTAGGGGAGTCAATTCACTAGGCTTGAGAACAACGCTGTTTCCAGCCGCAAGGGCTGGGACCAGCTTCTTGACTGCAATCAGAAGAGGATGATTGAATGGGGTAATCTGAACGACCACGCCCAACGGCACGCGATCGACAAAGTTGTGCAATTTCCCGGTTGTTGGAAGAACCGATCGCTCCTCGACACGAAGGAGAGAAGCATAATATTTGAACCATTTGACGAGGGATGGAACTTGCGCATTCATCTCACGAATTGCGCGACCTGTCTGCTTTACTTCAAGCGCGACGAGTTCTGGTAGGGATTCGGAGAGTAGTGCGGAACATTTCTCAAGAACATCTGCGCGCTCATGCCGGCTTGCGCGGGACCAGATGCCAGACTTGTATGCTGAATGAGCAGCTTTAACAGCGGTGTCGACATCTTTGACCGAGGCTGCGTGGCATCTGAGTGATGTTAGACTCATACCCAGAAAAAGCAATCCATCGACCTACTGAGCAAAGTGTTCCCCCTTAGCAGGATCTTCGATTGAAATCCTAAAGTTGTCAGCTCGGATGTTCTGTGCCCAGTAAAGCATGCACTTACCAAGCTTCCTCTCCTGGTTGTTCTTGACCAGCGAGCCACAGGAGACAAGGACTTTCCATAATGTATAGTGCGAATGAGTTAGGAGATGAGCCTTTATTGCAGTTAAAAGAGGTCCGTTAGCAATAATCCTAGGCCCCAGTAATATGATGCACAGACGATGAGGGAATAGCAGTTGGAGGGGATTCACGTGCTATTAAGAAGCGGGCAAGCGTCCGCTGCAGCCCCGCATTTGAGGCAATCTTCTGATTAGCTATCAATGATAACAGCGTTAGAGTTGTCTACAGATTATGCTTACCTTATTTCTTTATCTATGAACATAGTGACCTTATCGGGAATATTGAAATACCTAATGGAGCTTCCTAATCAATCACCACGGAATTAGTTCAACACCCTCACTACCCGCATTTAACCAGCGCAGTATCCAAGATCTAAGGAGTAATGTTATTGAGTACATACCCCGGTACCTACTTGCTTACGCTCCTTTATAGACTACACTGGAATTTAATGTGATTAAAGAGCGTTACCCACTAAGCCACCTTTTCTTACCTATGTCATGGCTCCAATGAAGCTTCATCTCGTATCATGACGTAAGCTAAACGAGATGATGCGATGTCCTTTGGTGCTTGACATAGCGTTTTTCCTGAATGAAGATTACTACATCATACTAGACATGGAAATGATGTGCTGTTCAAAAATAAATTCCATGGTGTTCAAGTGTTGAGGCCCTACCTCATTCAACATGACAATCCCGGGTCTGGACATGTTGCTTTAGTTCTAACTTATAGATCAACATTGACAAAAGATTTAAAAGTCAAAAAGAGATTGCATCTTCCTCTTAAGGTTCACCAAAACTGGGGAAATTTTAACTTTAGTCCGCCGATAGTTAATTAATACCAGCCCAGAATCTCTATTGCCAGAAATGGCAAAGTAGATTTTTGCTGGACCACGGTCACTCGGCCGATCGTAACTAACGCAGCCTCCACATCTGTGATATTTGATTCCTGTCGAAGATCCTACTCATCAATCTACTAAAGCCTTGGCTTAATTCGAAACATCGCAAAAATATACAACATTTGCCACTCAGATCAACCAGTCAGGTAGGCAATGAACCTCTTCAAGCGGCTAGCAGTATGGTCTGCAGCGCTATACGTGACCACTGCCCATGCAGAACCTCTCGTCTCAAGCCCAGGTGAACGAGCAGTTATTCCAGGATGGAGCATGCAATCTGCAACCTGGGCACAAATTGACATGTCCAGACTATCTCAATCTGGTGTTAATGTATCTTCATGGTGGAGAGTTGGAGGCCGCAGCACCGTGATGGCTGGCCTTCTCGAGAACGGTGTATACAATGAAACTGAACTATTTTTTTCGAACAACATGGAAAACTTGGCAGATCAAGCAATCTTCAAAGAGCCATGGATCTACCGAGAGGAGTTTAGTATCTACCCTTCCAATAATCAATACGTCACCTTGAAAACGCACGGAATTACATCCAAGGCAGATATCTATGTGAATGGTGCATTGATCGCAACAAGTGACCAACAACAAGGTTCGTATGGAGGACACCAGTATGACTTGACAAACCACCTTCGAGCCGGGTTCAACTGTCTTCTGATTGTTGCCTACCCGACGAACTATCTTCGCGATTTCGCCATAGGATTCCTCGACTGGAATCCTTACCCTGCCGACAATGGGACCGGCATTTGGCGCGATGTAGAGGTCATACAAACGGGCGCAGTATCAATGTCCCCACTGAGAGTTGTCACCGATTTTACCGAGGCTGGATCTAACGACAATGTACATGTTACGTTGAAAACAGAGATTTCGAACCACGCGCCTCACACCGTTCAAGTAGAAGTGAACGGCACAATAATAGGACCCATCTATGCAGACAATGCTGCGATCTGGGGAACATTTGAATTGCAGCCCGGTGAGGAAAGGACAATTTCCATCGAAGCTGCGCTCAGAAATCCACAAATATGGTGGCCGTCGGGCTGGGGAGAGCAGCCAATGTACATAGTTGAGGCCGACGCGATGATCAGAGAGGACGAATTGATACTTTCGGACTCTTCGGTGCAAACATTTGGTATTCGACATGTTTCATCTCAATTGAACGAGCACAACGACACGGCTTTCGCTGTGAACGGACATCCGTTCCAGGTGTTAGGTGCCGGATATAGTGCAGATATCTTTATGCGGTTTGACAAACAAACAATCTCAACCATCCTGCAGTACATGATCGATTTAGGACTGAACACTATCCGCCTAGAAGGGAAGCAAGAGCATCCTGAATTCTACGACCTCGCCGATCAAATGGGACTCATGGTTCTAGCCGGGTGGGAATGTTGCAACAAATGGGAGGCATGGGATGTACGTCTGTCTACTAACCCAGTGTCGTCCGAGTATGAGCTAACTTTTATCCCAGTACAATAACGATGCAGATGGTGTGAAATGGGGAGAATCTGACTATGACGTTGCACGCGCATCGATGCTTCACGAAGCAGAGATGATGCAGGCACATCCTTCCCTTCTCGGATTTCTAGTGGGCTCGGATTATTGGCCCAACGATCATGCAGCCGAATTATACATCGAAGCATTACATCAAATGGACTGGAACCTTCCGATAATTGCATCTGCCAGTAAAAGGGGCCATCCCCAAGCTCTGGGTCCATCAGGTATGAAAATGAGCGGACCATACGATTGGGTCCCCCCAATTTACTGGTATGGCGATGAAGAGGGAGCAGCCTTCGGATTCGGCTCCGAATTAGGCGCAGGAGTTGGAACCCCAGAATATGATAGCTTGCAAAGATTCATGTCAAAAAAGGATCTTGACACTCTCTGGAAAGAGCCACATATGGGCTCGTATCATATGTCTACAAATGTTTCTGCTTTCTATGGTCGTTCGATCTACAACAGGGGACTATTTGCTCGATACGGCATCCCGTACAGTATCGAGGACTACGTGAGGAAATGCCAGATGGCAGATTATGAAGCCACTCGTGCCCAGTTTGAGGCGTACTCGGCTCGTCAAAATGCTTCTAGGCCTGCAACCGGGGCAATCTACTGGATGTTGAATAGTGCATGGCCAAACCTACACTGGCAGCTTTTTGACTACTATCTTCAACCCATGGGTTCTTATTTTGGTACCAAAGTCGGGACACGGGTGGAACATATTGCTTATAATTACGAGGATGAAACTGTCTGGCTGATGAACCACTCCCTTGACAAGCAAGGAGAGCGAGAAATAACAATTGATCTAATCGATACAAAGGGAAAGGAAATCTCCAGTGCGATGGTCAAGACACGCACCACGCCCAGCTCCTCAAAGGAGCTTCAAATGGTCAAGGGAATTGACAAAATAAAGGATGTTGGATTTCTTCGACTCGTGCTTCGTGATGTTAAGGGTGAAAAAGACTTGAGTCGCAATGTATACTGGCTGTCTTCCAAGCCCGACGTCCTCGACTGGCCAGAGTCCACCTGGTTCTCCACTCCAGTCACAGAATATGCGGATTTCACGAAGCTGGAATCACTCACTCCAGCCGACATGAAGGTAACCATTAAGCCCCCAAAGAATGATCAGTCAGGCAGCGGATGGACCTCTTTAGAAGTTCAGCTTGAGAATGAATCGAAAATCCCCGCTGTGTTTATACACCTGGACATGTTGAGCCCGGTAGACGATACCAAATTGGCACCTTTTTACTGGTCTGATAACTATGTGACTCTATGGCCAAAAGAACATCTTGATCTAACGGTGTCCTATGAGGGCGAAATAGCAAATATCTCAAGTTGGCTGAAAGTCACGGGGCGTAACATCCGTTACAATGGGCCTGCAGACATAAGAGACTCTGATTAATGATTTGACGGGAGACAATAGCTATGGTGCGTGAGTGTAATCATTCGTTGAGACATTTGTTATTCCAGGTACATGCGTTGCTATATCACAATTTCAGTTGCTCGTTCCAAACCAATGCTACCAGCCCAAGTATATGCATAAATGTAATAGAAACAAGCAGTCAAAAATGCAGATGCGAGAAGAGATACATCAAAAGGCCATATCGCAGGTGAAATATTGACAGATTCAGGTACATATGGCCGTCTTCTGCAACAGGCCTAAGAACTGCGACATCTTCGACCCGGAATACTCAACGCCTAGAACAGCCGGACTCTTCGGATTCTCCGAGTAGAACATTTGGAGTCGTTGGACGGGTGTTTCACAAATTAGTGGCGCTTTGTGAAGTCCGGGGAAGGATATCAGCTGTGTAGCTGGGGTGCTGTTCCAAAGATAATACAAAGAGACTCTCTGCAGAGCCAGGAAATCATGACTGAGATCCTTAAGAACAGCAGCCCAGCTGTCATCTGGTGCTAACGAAACATGATACAAAGTGAGAGCCTGCATTGTCCCACGAAGGCCATCAATCAGCATGTGAAGATCCGGTGCTCTCACAGCCGTGCGGAACAAGGCTAGTTCTTGTAATTGGGAGAACGTGGCTGCCTCCGCTAGCTCATGCATAAACTCCGCAGCTAAATCATGGGACCCCAGATTCAATAGCAATGTTTTGAGGTTTGGGGCACTCAAGACCAACTCCAGAAGAAAGCCGAAATTATCAAGAGTGAGATACTGCTCCAGGGAGAGTTTCTGCAAATTAGACCACACTATTCGGAACTTCGGTTGCCGATACAAGAGTTTTGGCAACCGGCGCATATCCATCATCAATGTCCGAGATTGCTGATTGGCGTAGATCAAATGAAATGACGAGACTGGCAGACGAGAATCAACGACGAGAGCGAAAAATACAGCGACGGCATCGGTGATGGTCACGCGACTCATATCTGGATGACCTTCGGGATAGCGACAAAAGATAAAAAATGAACGACAATTTGTTAAGTGGTTAACCAAGTTATCTCGGAGGCGTTTGATTGCTTCCACCTCCATCGGCGCGGATAAAGGACCCCACGGGTGGCGATCCCACACCAAGCCACGACCCACTCCATTTTGAAGCATAAATGCTAAACCATGAACATAGGGTCGCAGCGCTTCATGATGGGAGAGGGCATCGATGCGACCGAGACTTTCTTCTGAGAGATCTGTCTTGATCGAAGAGAAACAGCGACGCGCGAACTGGTTGAAGGTTTTCTTCTGCAGGTCGCGACAGACGAGACGTAGTCTCATCAAGGTGTCGGCATCTACATAACGAGCGATAAGCTCGACGAGCTCGACTGCGAGGGATGGGAACAGGCAAGATTTGAGCATCATCTGGACATTATTTGAGGGATTTGACGAGTTGAAAAGGTGAGGTTAGAAAGGAAGTTCGCGAAAGTGGAGTATGTAGTTTCCCCGGATTCTCATGTCATGTTACCCCTCATTTCGCTGCGGAGAAGACCGGGTTAAGGTGGCATCGGATGAATGGATCTGATCTGGTGATAAGTAAATTGGTTTGATATCAGCTATAGTGTATACCTGATTGATAAACTAAAAAAAAAAGATTTAGAACTACTAGCTGGCTGGACCTGGATCTGAGGTTGAGCTAGAAAGCCCAGCATATGACGATCGTGATATTAAGGGTAAAGATAATGACATCAGTCATATGAATATGCACCGCAACAAAGCCCTACAACCTTATGTGTAACGTTTTACTGCTCCATCGCCGTTGCTAACTTCCGCCACATCGCACATCGTTGCACTTGCGCCTTAGGCACCTCTTCCATTGCAGTGGAGTTGGTTTGCAGTCTTAACCGCTCCCCAATTCCAGATCCCCAAGCCCACCACATAGGGGCATTTTCATTCCGAAATTTGTTTGGATTCAGTGCTTTGATAAAACTGATGTAGTAGTCCATGACAATGGGAACCATATCGGCGTTGGTGGTGGCAAAAGAGGCCGACGCTTCGTTGGTTTCACCAAGGCCAAAAACCGCCGGCATTTCGAATACATGTGGAACGCCCATTCCATCCGCAATCTCTGTTGGATCAAGAATATTACAGCGATAATTCCACACCTTATCCGACGAGACAAATCGTGCCATCGAGGCTGACATGTGGTTTCCCGGACAGGTGAATGTCGAGTCACCATACGCAGCGGCTGCAGAGGGGAAATAAGCCGCATGTTTGGGCAGGGCCTTCACTAACGGGTACTCCTTATTGATTCCTTTGAGCTGGTCTTCCGTGAGTCCGGGGTAGTTGTTCTTCATAAACTGCGACACTTCGGCGGAACTAGTCGCGTTGACCGCGAAGGCAGTTCCTTCATTGGTGTCATCCGAGACCATCACTGGAACATGAACCACTTTGCCCTGTTCGAAGAGGGTGTATAGAAGGTCAGGCACTAAATCGCCATCCACCACGGGAAGCCAGTACCACAGGGGTACAGGACTGCTGCTTCCACCTGGGAAAGGCTCATCCACATCATAGTCTTGGATCGTCTGAATATTAACAGTACGAAGACAAGCGAGTGTATCATTGGCATCGTCACACCCAGTATCTTTTACAAATCGCGTGTATTGGAATTCCATTTCCGCAACTGTTCGTTGTGTAGGCCAGAAATTTGACTCGGCAATGGCGCCAGCAAAAAGGTTCATGTCACGACCCTCATAAGCCGTGATATGATGCGCGACCGATCCTGCACCTGCCGAGTCGCCGTGAATAACCACATGGTCAGGATCCCCACCAAAGAGATGGATATTCTGCTGGACCCAAGACAGCAGTTTCCTCTGATCAAGCAACCCCACATTCAGATCCCCATTCTTGCGCACTTCCTCGCCAGCCAAAAATCCCAGTACACCAACCCGATAGTTGAAGTTGACCAAGACGATACCATGGCCTGATTGCTGTACGACTTCACTGCCGTTATAATTCGCGTTGGACAGATCCGCGTATCCACCCCCGGAGATAAACACCCACACGGGGAGATTTGCATTCGTAGACGCATTATTGGGCCTATAAATATTGACAAACAGACAGTCTTCTGCATATGCGGCGCTGGTTGTTTGACCAACGCCTATACAAACGGCACCAAACTGATTAAGGTTAGCAAAGTGCAGGGAAGCCAAGAATATTGCCAATCTTACCGATGATGCATCTAAAACCTCATTCGTAGATTCAGGGTCCTGTGGCGCTCGAAATCGCAATTCACCCACTGGTGCCTTGGCATATCTTATGCCGAGAAACTCGTCAACGCCGTTGTGCAAGGATATCCCCTGGTACTGCGAGTATCCGAGATCCACAATACCCGACCGGGGTAAAGACGAAGCCGATAGTAGATCGGGCGCTAGACCTGCAACCAATAAGACTATATAAAAATGCATCGCCAGAAGACGTGCCCGACGTAGCTGCCAATTTTTTCAGTGACGACATGCTTTCGCAATGGCTTTTAAACCCTCGGGACTGGAGTGGACCCGGGGTATCGTTTCCCGAATTGCGGGGGATCGACCGTGGAATGGTTGCATCGCTGCAATTCATCTATAGAAACTCATGATATTGGAGGAGAATGTGTTCAACTGGACGAGAGCGAGATCTCAATTCCACCAGTTAAACCCGTATATTCCTTTCTTCTCCACTGGATTCGTGGCTCATTCTGTACCTCCAGAAATGATCCGGATCTATTCATGCATAAAGCGGATGAATGTGGACCGAAAGATTGTCCCGCAAAGCAGGGTCTGTGTTATATCTGAAGTTATGTGTGCAGGTGATGAGGATTCGTACTGAAGCATAGTTCTTGATTCTGAAATAATCATGCTCAATCTCAAGCTTGATGGACTATAATACATAGGCGCTTGATCACACTAATATACATTATCCAGACCATTCTGGAAATTCAATCAATCACGTAAATCGTAACATCGTACAGTAGCCGTAAAATAGTCTAATAAACATGATGGTGACTTCCTCGACCATCAGTACCATGCATGCGACGAGTTCCAGCGGCCTTGAGACATAGTTAGCATCTTTGAAGCGACATTCTAAAGAGTAATGCTTACTTTGACACCCGGACGATGTGTAATACTGCCCTTCATCTTCAACATAGCGCCAGAGACCTTGTCACCAAAGGTAGGTTTACGCTTGTGGTGATGTTGCTGGGGCCCCAAATGACGCTTGTTGGTACGGTGAGAGATACCCGGGTTTGTAGCGGTTGTATGATGTTGGTGGGCCCCCAAATGGCGATTGTTGGTATGGTGAGTGGTACTCGGGTTTGTAGTAGTCGTAGTCTTCACAGTCTTGCTTTTAGCATTAGGACCCTTGAGCCGAGTCATCAACGTCGGCTTGGTAGTTCTCGTCGTAGTGGTAGTGCGACCGCGGTGGAACATGGTGACGGATAAGCAATGTTCAAAATAGTAGATAATATAGTTGTTTGGTTTTTCGGATAAAGAGTAATAAAAATCGATATTCTGCAAGGCAAACGAGCAGTTTTATGGCCAAAATTTCTGATCAGCCTGTCATAACATGCTGGATGTCTCATATCAAGAAGCAGGATATACAAGAATACTCACGTACGCCAAGAGCCATTTCGCCTTCTGGAATGCAGCTGCTTGGTGTTGAATGGAAAGATTAACGCGGGCACGTCATCTGTGAGAAGATCGGCACTGCACGACTCGGTGCAATAGGATGATATTCTTGTTGATCTATTTTATGTGTGGCGTGCCGCAGACTTCGTCATCCTATCAATAATGGAATGTGGCTTATGACCTGAAGATATGACGTCATCCACATGTGGACTGACGACCTACAGTTTAACTTTCACCGACTTCGACAATAATGAATCGTAATTTAATGGATCACTTGAAGGGAGGCTTATCATTGGAACTCTAAAGCTCACTGAAAGTGGAAGGCTTGAAGCCGTCATGAACACTGACCTCATCTTGACGCCGAATACCACCCAACGACAAACACTGCCACAAAGAGATAATGACGCTAGATGATAGGCCTCAAGACATAGACCGGTCGAGAGTCTATCGAATCAGACGCTCTTCTTCAGCCACTGAGTTTGCGAATTGCAGTAGCCCAAGAGACCAGTCAATCCCCACTCAACTCCCATGCCACTTTGCTTGTGACCGCCAAATGGAACATTGGGAAGCACATCAAAGTGCGAGTTGACCCAGACACTACCGGACTGCAACTGATCGGCAATGCGTGTGGCCCGCTCAAAGTCCTTGCACCAGACTGACGAACCGAGTCCGGTCTCTAGGGCATTCGCCTTCGCAATGACATCGTCCTCGTCTGACCACTTCATAACGGGTAAGATGGGAGCAAAAGGCTCTTCTTGGACGACCCGAGAGTTTTCAGGGGGGTTATCAATAATGGTTGGGTGGATAAAGTACCCAGCGGAGTCTTCAATGGAGCCTCCCAGTGCAGCCTTGAGGTTGTCGGTGGCGATCGTTTCGAAAAGTTCCTTAGCCTTGTCGAATTGCATCTTATTCTGCACCGGACCGACAAAGACATCTACGTCCGTACCATCGCCAACCTTCAGGTTCTTCACAAAGGCCACTAGTCTCTCCATGAATGCGTCATAGATCTTTTCGTGCACGTAGAGGCGTTTGATCATCATGCAAATCTGAGAACTGCACAGGTAGGACAGAATACCAATCTGAAAAATATTAATTGTGTTGTCAGAGAAATGAAGGTAGAGACACATACCTTGGGAATAACCGCATCAATGTCAACATCTTCACATACTATGGCAGGGTCATTTCCGCCCAGCTCCAAAGTCACTCGCTTAAGAGTTTTGGCACAGCTGGCCATGACTCGTTTACCGGTCAGGATTGAACCAGTGAAGGAGATCTTGTCAATACCAGAGTGCTCCGTGATCATTGGGCCCAGAGAGTCGTCGCCACTGAGACACTGTACCACACCAGGGGGGAAGAACTGGATAGCCAGCTCAGCTAGCTTAAGGCCACAATAAGGTGTGAAGGGAGAAGGCTTGATGATGACCGTGTTGCCAGCGTACACCGCCTGAGTAATCTTTCCAATCGCCAGAAGCACGGGGAAGTTCCAGGGCACAATGGCACCGACAACACCCATCGGGGTATAACGCTGAACAATCTTCCGATCTTCGGTCTCCTCAATGACATTCTGGGGAATTTCCAGCGCACTGATACCGCGAATCCACGTGCTAGCCATACCAACCTCGGCTGCAGCCTGGCTCAAAGGCTTTCCTTGCTCCATTGTGAGAGTCCTAGCAAATTCATCGGCAACGGCTTCAATGCCACTCGCATAGGCCTCCAATGCAGCCCGGCGTTCCGCAATGGATGTCTTGGACCATTTCTGGAAAGCATCAGTGGCAGCTTGGACTGCTCGGTCGAGATCCTCCTGAGTGGAGACTGGAACCTCAGGGTTGGGCTGTGAGTTCGCGGGATTGATGTTATGGCGGGTAGTGGGGGTGGAAGTCAACTCGTTGTTGATAACATTGCGGAAGCTCTGAATGGTCAGTTGGTAGAAGCATACCCCCGAACTCGAACACATACGGAAAAGTCCAGCGAGAAGGTCGTCATTTTGAAATTCGAACTCAAATTCGGTGATCAAGATAGGTGAGGGGATTGAGAGAGGAAGAATTTCCAAGATAAGTCAAACAACCGGTGTAATAGTGGGGGTAATGGGCTTGCTTGGCGAAGCTGAAGAAAGTGCCAAGTGACAGGAGGGTTTCAGCTCGCTAGAACACTCTGTCAGCAAGCCGTATGTGGATTAGACGCTATTTATATGCCTCACCAAGCAAGCTAGATCGATTTGTCTGCCGCATCTTCATCCCGAGTCCGGAGTCATCATAGCCGGATAAGCTCCAGAACCCATAGTTTAAAATGATCATAGCGACGTGATCTTGACCAATGAATTGAATGATTACGATAAACCTGCAGCTGCAGCCTTAGACCCCGCAAATCAATCAATGGTTCTAGGATCTTGGCTCGGCCAATTTTTGAGACAAACCGATCAAGATCATTGGTACTTCCCTGATTGTGTGGAACGATAGGCGGTGCGGGGAAGATTTGCGGGGATCCTTCTTCCATGCTGATATTTAGTCCAAAGTCAAATTCTCAAGGGGACTTTTCGGGTCCTAAGAACGGCATGCGACAGGAATCGGAATCCCTCATCGGCAACGCAGGTGAAATGGGAATGAATGTTAAAGCCCAAAGTCTTTGGTGGAGATACCACGTGATAGCGTCACCGCTACATCTGCACGCTAGACGTTTCAGGCGTCCATTTAAGCAACTAATCCCGCGCATGACGTGAGCAAGGGCGAGTGTCACATATAGATATGAACAATGGTACCAAGGTCACGCAAGAAAACTATCGCATATGGCATGAGAGTTTTCCCATCAAAAATACAACTATTTCCGAGCCAAGTACAGTAGCCCGAACTAGATCACATACCAGTGAAACCTCTAGGTAGATTCGCTATATAAGCGTCAATACACCACAGCCTGTATGCTAAGTACTCTGACCTAGTTCTAATTTACTCCACAGGCCAGCGGCCCTGCATCTTGCTAGATAGACCAGCACGCTCAACAACCTCTTGGCTGCGCTTCTTAGCTTCCGCTACAATCTCTTTCTCATTCATGGTGAGGAGCTCCCCATTCTGCACAAGTCGCTTACCGTCCACCACCACCAGATCCACATCACGGCCGGTCGCAGTGTAGACTACAGCGCTAGGCGCATTGAACCAGGGCTGTGTGTGGATGCCGCGCACATCAATTGCCACGAAATCAGCCTTCTTGCCCACTTCCAGGCTACCAATCTTGTCATCCAGCCCGAGAGCTTTAGCACCATTGATCGTGGCCATTTCCAGAACGGACTCAGCGGGAACAGCAGTTGGATCGTACGAGATGCTCTTGTGGATGATAGCTGCGAGTTTCATCTCTTGCAGCAGATCACAGGTATTGTTGCAAGGGGCACCATCGGTACCCAATCCAATGTTCACGCCAGCTAGTTGAAGATCGGGCACCCGGCAAATCCCCGACGCCAGTTTAGCATTGGAAGTGGGACAGTGAGCGACATGAGCTCCTGAGGCAGACAGCAATTTAATATCCGAGTCATCCAGATGAACCATATGCGCCAGGACGGTGCTCGGCCCCAAAAGTCCAACCGAGTTGCAGTACGACATTGGCGTGTGTGACACGGACGCAAAGAAATCGCGATCGGCCTTGACCTCAGCACAGTGCATGGTGATAGGAATACCCTTCTCGCGCGAGATAGAAGTCATCTCCTTGTAGAGCGCATCGGAGACCCTATAAATTGGTTAATGGTTTTAGTCGATATAAGTATTTGACCTACCCTCCAGGAGTTCTAGCGCCGAACCACACGCGAATACGATCATTCGCGGCCCCATTCCACTTCTCCCACATCTTCACACTTCCAAGTAGAGACATCTCGCGGTCTTCCACGAGACCGGGATGCATTGCCCAGGCGTCATCCTTGGCGTACTTCGCAATGTTCATCACGATCTTACCCAAGCAGCCTCTAATACCAGATTCCTCTACAGCACGGGCGAGTCCGTCAAAGCCATAGCGATCGGCAAACTGATTTGGTCAGAAAAAGCAATTCGCCTAGGATTGAATAACAGGCACTCACCATGCTCTCCAAGAAACAAGTGGTACCGCACTTGAGCATTTCACCGATGCTGAGCCTCGCAGCGGCATAGCCATCTGCCTCAGTGAAATTACCTTGAAGGACCCAGATTCTCTCGCATAGCCAGGACACAAGCTCCAGATCATCGGCTGTGCCCCGCAGGAGAGTCTGAGCCGTATGCATGTGGGTAGAAACTAACCCCGGAATGACAATGCGGCCGGTGAGATCATATTCCTCATCATCAGAGTATCGCTCTTTCAGAAGAGTACTTTTCCCAATGTCGGCAATGACATCGCCCGACACCCGGATAGCTCCGTCATTGATGATGCGGCGGTTGCCGTCGACGGTGATGATGGTTGCGTGGGTGTAGAGCATTGTGGGAATAGCAGATATTTCTGGGTAATGCTGGTTTAGTAAAAGGACAGAAGAATTAGAGGAGAAATTGACAGACATTTCTACTTTTGCATTGGTGACCTCCGCTTTCAAGTCATGGCCGGAGATCGCCGATACACGATAAGATATGGATTGAGTTTACACATCACAACTGTCATACGAGCATTATGGCGATCTCCGATGATTACAACAATTATCCATCATGGTTTGTCATTCAGTCGTGTGTATATTCAATATTGACTTAGTACACGTATCGAAAGTTAATGTTTTCCTGATCAGTCTTATCCTCGAACGCGTGGATCAGGTTTGGATCTGCTGCAGTGACGCCTGCAGCAGCGAGCATCTCATCCTTCTTTTTATTCTGACGAATCAGGTGGAAACGCAGGTAGATGACAGCTGCAGTCATGCAGGCGTAACAAGCAAGATGCACACTCCAAGCAATATGGTACCGCGGTGCGTCCCAATCCAGAAACACTTGAGGGCCTAAGACATATTAATATGGATGTATATGGCAGGGATGAATGCGAAAAAAACTTACCGATCGCGTTGCCAGCAGCCCACGAAATAAAAGTGGCAGCGACAACGGTCGCTTTCTTAGTCTGTCCTGCAATATTTCGAGACACCATAGAGAGACACAGTGTTTGAGCGGACCAGAAGGACAGGGTGATGTAGTAGCTGATCAACAGGCCGACTTTGGTGGACAGCGTAGTGTTTGCAACTGTCATCAACACGATAGTTCCAACATATGAACTGAAGACACATTAGCAAACAGTCAATCAAAAAGCGAGGATGAACATACGGGATGACGAATCCTAGCATGACGAGAAGGTTCTGGTTATACTTCTTGACCAACCAGGCTGATGTCAGTAGGATGACAATAATATAAAAGCCTAGGACCATGGCAAGGAGCTGACTCTGCAGAGTAGTAAAGTCGAAGCCAGTCATAATGATACCCGCAAATGCACCCAGACCACTGGTCGGGAGGGTTGTGAAGATCTGGATGGAGCAGTAGCACCAGGTTTGGGGATCACGGAGGGCTTCCCATACTTGATAGGAGCGGAACTCCTTGTTCTGAATACCAGTCTGGTTGGATCGCAGGCGCTCAATCATAAGATGCTTATCTTCTTCACTGAAGCATTTGGCACGCATGGGAGAGTCGGGCATGTACCAAATGACGAAGAGACCCCAGAACACAGACAGGACACCATATGAGAGAAACAATGCCTGCCAGGACTTGAGAACCTTGTCGCCTCCAATCAAGGTGAAGCAGTAGGCCAGTAGACCACCAACAATTTGCTGGGCACCATTCATCATGTACCTATGCGGAATTAGCCAGCGCCTCTCGAAAACGAACAAAGTCAAAATTACCAGTAAGTGACCGTGGCCGCCTGTTCCTCTCGTTTATACCACATGGACGATAGAACGACGAAAGTGGGCTGACAGCAAGCCTCGAAGATACCCAACAGGGTTCGCACGGTGACCAAGCCCGCGAAGTTGTGGCAGGCGGCATGCATCGCCAGGGTAGTACCCCAGAGACAGATATTGATTCCCAAATATTTCGCGATCGGAACTCGCTGAATGATCCAGTTTGTCGGGTATTCGACGGTAAGGACCGCAATGTAGATACAAGTTGTGAGCCATGAGTACTGTATCCATTAGCATTTAACCGACTCGCAAGCTGAAGGGCAATTCACAAACCTTTTGTCCTTTCTCCAGATGGGCATCTTGCTTGATTCCCATAATGGACGAAAAGGACATGGTGCCCTTATCCAGCGCCTGTAGGAAGTATGTGCAGATCATGATCACCAACACACGGCGATCAATCATGCGCTTCAAGCGTTTGTTGGTGGCCTCGTCAACCTCCACTTGCCCTCGAGAGGCATACATCTGAATCTCCTTATCCACCCGGGAAAAATCCATATCTTCCTTCTTCAGGTCATCGTCCGGCGACAGAACCCGCTCGACATGGGAGATATCCTGTTTGTTGAAATCGCCCATCTCAACTGCTGGGTGCGGTTCAACCGCTGGGTCGATTCCATCGCGGGAATGGGCCTCGTCTTGACCCATTGTGAGTAAGATAGTGGTTTTATAATGAAAATGTGGAGTTTGAGACTCCTTCACCAAGACAAAGCGCCCTTTTAACAAAACAGCCTTGACTCTCCCCAGGCCGTTCACCCATCACAGAAACGCCCCCTGGGCGCGCCAAGTCTTTCCTCCCATGGGCCAAGATCCATCATTTGCTTCGAAGATAGCTGGGAATCACCAAATTATACGACGCCCAAAGACTAATTTAACCGAAGGCCAATGGCCAGGGTCGGTGACCCTTATCCCCATGGTCTTGGCGCGGAGAAGCGTTCCACCCCCACTGTTTCTAGCATTAAACCCCCCACGAAAGAGGTCAAAGTCCGGGGAAGCAATCACCCGAAATATCCACTGCGGTAATAAAAGCGTGGGTCGGTCTCGCTTAGGGACCCATTTGGCCTTGGACTCGGGCGTTTTTCTCCCGAATTTGCCTTGGCTTGCGCGGGGGATTCATGAATGGCGGGGCAATGGCGTGGTTTCGGTGATCAACCGACCACCGACAGTACTTATTTCGGATCGGAGCTCACACTCCACGGCTGAAAAGGAAATCGCATAAAAGGATTGATTGTCTTGGCTGTCAGCACAGAATATCCAATCTACTTCAACTTTCCACACATTCCTGCCAAGTTTTCGCGATGGCCTCTACGCGTCCCCCTGCCCCCGAGGTTCACAGCGCCGTGAACCTCCTGATCGATAACCTCGTCAACATTAAAGATGAGACCGGAAAATTCCTCCTTCACCTCCCCGACGGACGCATCATCGATACAAAGTCCTGGCATGGTTGGGAGTGGACACACGGCATTGGCCTATACGGTGTATGGAAATACTACGAGTTGACCGGCGAAGCTAGACTCCTCCAGATCATCGAGGACTGGTTTGCTGCCCGATTCGCCGAGGGCGGTACAACCAAGAACATCAACACAATGGCCGTGTTCCTAACACTGGCGTACGTGTATGAGAAGACCGGCAACGTTACTTATTTGCCGTGGCTTGACGCGTGGGCCGAGTGGGCTATGCACGAGCTTCCCCGCACCCGCTACGGCGGTATGCAGCACGTCACATATATCACTGAGAACTACCAGCAGCTCTGGGATGATACTCTGATGATGACTGTGATGCCTCTCGCTAAGATCGGCAAACTCCTCAACCGTCCCGACTACATCGCTGAGGCGAAGAAGCAATTCCTGACTCACATTAAGTACCTATTCGACACAAAGACAGGTCTTTTCTTCCACGGGTGGACATTCGAGGACGGTGGTCACAACTTCGCGGATGCGCGCTGGGCGCGAGGAAACAGCTGGGTCACCATTGTGATTCCTGAGATCATTGAGCTGCTGGATTTGGAGCCTACTGACCCGATACGTTTACATCTGATTGAGACCTTAGAGGCGCAGTGCGAGGCACTTCAGCGCGTGCAGTCCGAGTCTGGCGGTTGGCATACTCTCTTGGACCACCCCGACTCCTACCTCGAGGCATCTGCCACTGCAGGCTTTGCCTATGGTATCCTGAAGGCAGTGCGCAAGCGCTATATTGGTGCACAGTACCGACCTGTGGCCGAGAAGGCGATTCAGTCTGTGATCAAGGATATCGATGATAAGGGCGAGCTTCAGAATACCAGCTTTGGCACCGGAATGGGTGACTGTCTGCAGTTCTACAAGGATATTCCCTTGACCTCCATGCCATACGGACAGGCAATGGGTATCATGGCACTGGGAGAGTACCTGCGCACCTATATCTAGGCTTTAGGTTGATGGATTCACGCTGTTATGTATTAATGTTAGAATTGTAGATAGATCTCGAAAAATAGAGCATTTGAGCCTCGCTCATATTTTGTGATTTCGTTCAAGTGGAAATTCATGACGCTAGTAATGCAAGAGAAGAGGTTTGAGATATTTTTGGCACGTAGACGTCCATCACCACCGAGGATCCACGGGTCTCAAGGCTGGAGACTCAGATTCCTTTGGCATGGCCTCAATGTGGATCCCACGTTTGCGCGCACTGTCATAGAGCGGCTGGCACTCTCGACGCGCATATTCAAGCAAATCCAGTGGCGCTTCTGTTTCCTTCCGACCCCATCCAGTCTTAACCTCTGGATAGTGCAGATCTAAGACGAAGGCGAGATGCTGTAGATGCGGAAGAAAATTACTGGACTCGAATGCCCGCAACCAGTCAGCCCAGTGCTCCGACTTAGTGAGCGAGGCTGGCCCACGCAAGCACAGGGTTGTCAAATTGGGAGGTAGGGCATTGTAAAGCGTTGGAAGGTACAGGGGGTCATCAAAGATCTCACCCACTGTCAGATTCAAGACCTTGAGATTGTCCAACCCTGGCAGAAGCTGACGAAAGGTTTCCTCCCCAACCAAACCAAAGTCAAGGCCAGCGGTGGATCGAAGTCGTAAAATATGAAGATTGTAGACCAAATGAGGAAGCGCTCCGTACATTCGACAGAGAGTATCTAGTGCGTCGTTCTCGAAGATCTCCAAGGATTGGAGGCTGATCGGTCCAACAGGTGGTTCATTTTCGGGATCCATCTTTCGCTCAGGATTGGAGTAGACCTTGCTCATGTGTTCACAAACCATCTGGGGGAGATAGGTGACCCGAATCTGACTATCTTTCCCAAGATATTCTACCTCTTTCTCCCCTCTGTCAATGGCTTCTCGGTGTGCTTTATGAAGCTCCTCGGACGTCGGGCCCTCGAATCGAAGGTTACACGTAAAGTTGAGCTTCAGGTGCTGAACCATCCCCTGGCGAATAAAGGGGCTTTGAATAAGATCCCCGCATGCAGAGCTTAATGCGAGCCTTCTCAGAGGCCAGTGAAGGGGAATTTTTTTGTCATTGAGTTGTTCATTGAACCCACTTTCCAATTCCAAATCTTTCACGTTATTGAAATGTGCCCCGAGTAAAGCCCATTCAGCGTCCGATGGGGTATCTTCATTGATGAGTAAATGTGTCACATTCTTCGAGATAGACTTTAATTGTTGTTGGAGATGTGATTCATAGTCGAGGTCATCAGTGTGGGGCCCCTTAACCATCACGACTGCCGGTGGGATGTGGGCCATTGTGGAGGCGGGGCGATTGAGCCCAGAACGCGGTAGAGATGTGGAGAACTGAAGACAAAAAGCCAAGCAAGTCCGCTGCTTTAAGCACAAATCTCTCCAAAGTGATCGAACCATGAGTGTGATGAAATGATTCGATGATGTCTTCAGGTTAAGCAAACAAAGCCGGAGAAATAACTGATCCGACTTGGAGCCTCACATCAGGTGACTGAGTCCGTGGCCATTGTAGTCATGAGTGACCACGAACCACTAAATGCCCATCACTTGAGAAGATTGAACACTCCCAAGATCAATCATAGTAGATTATACATTTTATCCAATCCATTGACGGGATATATACGTTAGATAAAGAGTAGGTACATGAGATGTCAGGAGGCAGTGACACTCTGACGAGAAAAGGAAAATAAGAAAAAGGAGAAAACACGCGTTGTTACTTACATACAGTAGCCCCTAAGAGCTACGAATCTAGGACATGATGTAGATCTCAGATCTCAACCATTCAGAGGCAACGCAATTTCCAGTCAATCGAGACAAATCAAGTCCTACACGTGCATGGCTGAATCTCGAACTGTTGATCTCCTGCCTAATATCTAAGGCGTATATTCATTCTAAGGAACTTGGCGGTAAATTAACATCGTCAAGTGACAATAAGTGGAGTAACTTTGAAATGTTGGGAATGCACTGCCATTTATTGACCGCTTGGCTCATAACAGAAAAAGGGGCGAGGCGACATCACGAGGCCCATGAAGATCACGATCATCCCTTACCTTAAGACTGGGTCCACCTGCATGCTCCGGCCCCTGCGTACAGAAGTGGAGACCTCATGAAAGTTGTGGGGTAGATTCTTGAAAGCTATGGAAGAAACGGCTTTCGATACTCGGATAACCTTCCTCCATCGCCACTTTAAATCTCTGAAACGTCACCTGAGCTACCATTTCCTCCGAAAATGGACGACTTACCCACTTCCCGGAATTGCCGCCGACTCCGCCGTACATGGATATCAATGTACTAAGGTCTGTGCACAGACATGGCTAGTCGGGAAATTCAGACTAAGGAATTATACCGGGCGTGGGGGCTGCACTGTTGCGGGGCTGGACGGATCGCTAGATATTCCGAGGCTGTGTCGCCTTGGTATAAGAGGGGGATCGGGACGAGCTCTATTCTCGCTTTCAGGCGTCGCATCCCTCTACCATCTCATACTCCCTTTCATTCTGAACGACTTCGTTTCAAACACACATTCTCCGATATGAAGTCCAAGGCCTTCTTCAGTGACCCGACAAGCATTGTCGATCACATGTGCAAGTCCCTGGCGCAGCAGAACCCCAGTCTTCGATATGATGCCAGCAACAAAGGTTAGTCTAAGCGACATATTCTAGAAAGCAAACTAGTTGACGCATTGTTATTCCGCAGTTTTATATCGCCCAACTAGCCATACCAGTACAAAAGTCAGCATCATCAGTGGCGGTGGTTCGGGTCATGAGCCCGCCCACGCAGGATATGTCGGCGAAGGCATGCTCGACGCAGCAGTCTGCGGAAAAGTGTTCGCTTCACCAAATTTTGATCAAATCATTTCTGCTTTTGATCGGGTTGCCACGCCGCGAGGTATACTCGTGATCGTCAAAAACTATACTGGCGATAAGCTTAATTTTGGCCTTGCTACCGAGACGTACCAAGCGCAGACAGGAGTCCCAACCCACATTGTGACTGTGGCGGATGATGTCTCTGTGCCTTATTCCCGAGGAAAGCTAGTTGGCCGTCGTGGCCTGGCTGGTGCGGTCCTGATTCACAAAGTCAGTGGTGCAGCTGCAGCTCGTGGCTTGGGTCTGGAGGAGGTTGCCAAGGTTGCCCAGCATGTCTCAGACAACATGGCCACAATTGGATGTTCATTGGACTATGCCAACCTTCCCGGTGGCGTTGACCTGCCTTCCATCCCAGAAAATACAATTGAGTTAGGAATGGGCATTCACAATGAGCCTGGAGCTCAGCGAATCTCTCCACAGCCCACTATTGAGAAGCTGGTGAGCCAAATGGTCAAGCTTCTCTTGAATGAGGATGATCCAGAACACGGATTCCTGAAGTTCCACGGAATTCCTCACAGAAAATCGGAGCTGGCTCTGATGGTAAATGACCTTGGTGGTCTGTCTGTGCTCGAACTACAGGCCATTGCAAATGTTGTACTGGAATGCATGAAAGAAGAGTACGACATTAAGCCCGTGCGGATATACGTCAACACATACTTAACAGCCTTGGATGCACCGGGATTCAGCATTACCATAGCCAACCTGACACCTCAACTGTTTTCGTCTGACATCAACCTACTATCCTTGCTAGATGCGCCAGTGAAATCAAACACTTGGGCCACCTGTCAGCCTTTGCCTGCTATCATCCCGGGAACGCAGACACCAGAACAGGAAGAACGGTCTCGCTCCCCCAAGATAAACCAGGAAATCCTGTGTATGTTCAGTCTCAACATCCAACCTGGAGATTTCCAAACGCTAATTTGACATTCTTTTCGTAGGCGACAAGCGTATCTTCACGGGGATTCTCGAAAATATCCTCGCCCAAGTGACAACGGACGAGCCAAACCTCACAGAATACGATACCTTAATGGGAGACGGCGACTGCGGCACCACGCTGCTAGCAGGAGCCACAGCCGCGCACGCTTTGATTGAACAAAACGACGAAAGCTTCACAAACCTTGTAAAGAGCCTAATGAAAGTAGCCTCATCGGTCCGTAGCGGGATGGGCGGAACATCAGGAGCTCTATACGGCATATTCCTGAACTCATTCGTCTCCGCGGTACAAAAGAATTACGGAGAGATCAAAGCCGTGAATATCCAACTCTTCGCCAAGAGCGCAACGCAGGCCCTGGAAACACTCAAGGGATACACCAACGCTCGGGAGAACAGCCGGACTCTGATGGACGCGTTGATTCCCTTTGTGAACGAGTTGTCGACCGCGGCCTTTACAGATAATGAGACTGCTGCGAAGGCACTGGAGAGAGGACTCAAGGCTGCTCAGGATGGAGCGGAGGCAACTAAGTGGATGCAGTCTTCATTTGGTCGATCGACCTATGTGGGTGCCAGTGCTGGAGATGAGAATCCTACCAAAGGTATTCCGGATCCAGGTGCATGTGGTATTGTGGCGATTATTACTGGCATTCAAAAGGTATTTCCGGTGTCTAATTAGTACCCAGATATCTGTCCACGGGTCTTTGGGGCTGTACAGGTTGTACTATTTCATTGAATTTTGGCATCTTACAATATTCCCCAATATTCAATTTGGTAATGATTAGAGCTACGTCGTATACCCACACCTGGCGAAAGGGAACCTTCCAAGATTGGAATTGGGAGAATAAGTACAAAGTCAGTCAATATTGGAGGTGGCAAAAGTCTACCTAGAACAACTCCAAGTACCATATTTGTGGATTTAATGCATGCAGCGATATTGTTCGGGAGATGAAGAAGATATGTACCGAGAGAGGGACTCAGATATGCCAAATATCAATACAGCACAGTCCCACTGTGGTAAATTTATGAAGTCGGAGAAGCCAATAAACACCCTTCTGCTAACCTAGATTGTACAGTCCCTGGTCCCAATGGATAAATTGAGTTTTCGGATCACCGTTTCAATGTGGCAAGACCGATGATGCAGGCACCAAAAATTAGAATCTCCGTGGAAATCTCGTGCCATAGGACGGGCTCAGAGGGGCAATTGCGGGCCTCATGAATTGGAGACAACTCGGATAGCTCGGGGATTGAAAATCAGTGGGGCCATTAGCCGATGGGACTCGGTACCCGATGATCATGAAGCTTGGATCAAGTGGCTAGCACCATGCTTTGATCGGTAATCTTGGGTCAGGGTCCATAGCCGAACTACAGTAGGGAATTGTGATTGTGATCAGGGGTGCATGAGGTGGCTGGTTCAAGAATAAAGTCTATTTGAGTGAGCCACGTCAGCCCTGTGTATGGAAAACAAATCATGACTCTAGAATGGAAACCCAAACACTTGCAGATTTTGGATCCAGAATTTCCACCCGAGATCCTGGGGGTCTATTCCGAATGCAATGCGGGGAGGACCATGAATACATTGCGAAACTACGCATTGAGGAGCAAGATGGCGAACAAATTTGGTGGGAATATTCGTACCGCCAGTCTGCCCCTATTTGCATGGCATTTCTCGCGTCAAAGATACCCTTGACGGGGCATGGAAGGAAGCGTCTTGCGGGGGGTTAGCGAAACGAGTGGAGCATGATTGCGAGCTGTGATTCGCTCGAAACAGCGCAAAGTCCCCACACGACAATTGGCCAAAGATCCGGGGCATACGACACTCGCAGCCCATCCATCCAATGATGGACAAGAATTGCAGAAATGCTCACGATCGTGCCATGGATATCTTTCACGATGATCATCGTCCACAGGAACCAGTCCGCACAGATCCCCTCAACCAGTCAAACAACTGAGAAAATCGATCTCTCGGAGACGTTGGTCCACGCACGGTCACTGTCAGCTTCTCCAATTCCCATCCCTGCAGGTACAAGCCATACACGAGGCAGATATGCAAGCCTTTGAATCCACTCTACCCCCAAGTCGGTAGACTCCGGTAACCCAAGTTCCCCGTACCATTGCGGAGAATTCCCCATCCAGGGTTCGTGGAGAGTGAAGTGTTGTCTCGTGGGAAACTCTCCTATATTAGATTGACTCCCAATGGACTTTCGCTCTCCATCCTCCTTTCCTATGGATAATCTGCTCTTCTGGCATTTCACTCTTTTCTGGAAGGGAGTATGGCTCACTCAGGTGCCAAGGCGGCCTTGGCGAGTAATGGCCGGGGTTTGGTGATTTTGACAGTCATCGAAGGCAGTGTCGCGCTATTCCTCTTAATAGCTCGCGTATATACGACTTGGCGCATCACTCGGCACATTCGGAGTGACCTATACCTGAGTCTGGTTACTTTTGTATGCCAATTCCTCCATCTTCATTGTCGCAAGCCATTCACTAACTAATAGCATAGATCATTGCCTTGATTGGATCGATATTTCTGGCTCTTGGTGTCAACTCCGGACTTGGCGCACATAAAGCCGATCTCACCGAAATCGAGATCACTCACGCGATCAAATGGAATTGGATCAACCAGTCACTCGGTATTCTCGCCACTGCGACCGGAAAATTGGCCATTGTCGCTTTTCTACAACAGATTCATGGTCCTGAAAGTCGGAAGAAAGTCATCTTCTTATGGAGTGTTGGTGTCAGTAATCTGGTGGTGAATTGTATCACCATCGTCCTGATTTGGACCCAATGTGACCCCAGTGCGAAATTATGGAACAATGCGCTACCAGGATCCTGTGATGGCAGAGTTCGAAACCAACAGGCCGCATATTTCCAGGGTAGTGAGTATATCAAGGTTATTGACGAAGAACAATGCTGACAAGATCATTATTTAGGTTATTCCGCAGTGTGCGATCTGATTCTAGCCTTATACCCAGTCATATTCTTCTGGAATGTCCGACTCAACCGGAGAGTCAAAATCGGCCTTTGCTGCCTGATGGGTCTTGGAGTTGCAGCATGTGTCTGTGCCATCGTCAAGACGACAACTTTACGGGTCCTCAACGAAACAGAAGATATAACTTGTACGTGGAATCTCTCAATGTCGTGGCATATATATTAACGAATGCTGACGAGTCTCAGATTACATGGCACAGTTAATCATACTGAACGAAACCGAAAAATGGGTCGTCTTGATCGTCGGCTGTATTCCTCCCATTCGACCTCTTCTCATGATCGTCTTCCATCGTATATTGAGCTCCGCCAAATCGACCATTGGCCAATCACATACAAACCAACTTGGCCGATCGACCGAGCTACAAACCTATTCCCACTCCAAGCCACAAGCACGACATATGACCTCGAACTTGGTTAGCGTGTTAGAAGGCAAAGACAGCGAGGAGAACCTTGCGGAGGAAGGTGGGATTATGAAAACGACCGAGGTGAGGCTGAGCTATGAGGCTGGTTCTTCTACTGGCACTACATCGACTCATCATGAACATGCCCCGGAGGACGCTCACCTACCCCTTGACAGGGTTTAATATGTATATCAGCTTAGATTAGATCTTCTTTTGTATATAAGTAGGGACCTCGGGAGGCTAGATACCAAGATTCAAACCTTGCTTTCATTAGAAGTTTCCCCCTTATCAGGCTTATCCATCGCTACATATGTTGCTCATCATCCACGGGTCCTTAATGCAACGGAAGTTTTCAATTTGGAGGTATATCTAATAATACAGCAATAGTGAATCAGCGACGATACTCTGAATCCTGTGATAAATCAAAAATAATATGTCCAAAAGCTATCTACTGCTTCGTCTTGCCCCGTGTGGACCGGCGGACAGGCTCCGCCTCAGGCTCTTCCTGTTCCTCCTTCGCCTCAACTTGTGAAACCTCCGAGTCAGTACTTTGCTCTTCTTCTGTCGGCGGAGTCATGTCTCCAGTATTCTCAACTTCCGGATGTGCTTGCGGATCCGCTTCAACACTGGAGCCTGGTCCCCAAGATCCCTCTGCAGCAGACCCTTGACGCAAGCTGGATAGCATCTGCGTAGTCTCACTTTCAACACCATTCCACGCTCCACAGCTTCCACACCGCCAGCGACCGAGCTCCTCTGGTGTCTTGATACCCGGGGGTGCTTGACCGTTGACGAGTCGGCAAGACGAACAAATCATGGCCATACGGTTACGCGGCTGCATTTCATCTTCGCCTAGCAGCACGTCCAAGAGACGATCGTACCAGTGCGGTTGTTCGATGTACTGACCCGAGCTGGGGAATGCATTGGGAGCAAACCCCGGCTCATCAATGGGTGTTTGTGGGATTGGAGAAGGGGCGCTAGGGATGGGCTGTTGCGGTTGTTGTTGGGGCATAGCCTGGTAGGAAGGGGGCACGATGTTTTCAGGGTTGTTAGGCTGTTGCATAGGAGGGCGGCGAATGTTCGCGGTGGGTGGAGGAGGAAGTCCGGTGCGCTGTGCGGGAGGTTGCGGGTTGGCCTGCTTGGGTTTGTGGGACTCGGCCTTAGGGTTGGGAGACTGCTTGGGAGACTCGCCGCCATACTTCTCCAGCAACTGCTGAGTGGAGTTGTATTTGGTAGCGACCTTGAGCTTCTCAATAGTCTCCTCGCGTTGTTTGTGTAGGTCGTCCAGACCGCGCTGGGCCTTCGAGATGCGGTAATCAAACAAACGAGCGCTGATTGTTCGGACTCCATAGATCCTGTTTGAGCTCCTGGATTAGTGACTGATCATGCTTAAGGGAAAGTGGCAAGGAGTTGTCCTACAGAATGGGACCGCCGGTAATGGCGGCATACTCCTTCACACCCCAGCTTTCCCATCCTAGCACAAGAGCAAGGACGATGGAGTAGAAGAGGTAGGCAAATGTGGAGTATAGGGTCCAAAGCGCCTTGAAACGGCGTGAGCTCTGGCGCTGTTGATCGAGGCGAGTGGTGGTCTGGGCGATCTTGGTGGACAGGGTCGATAGTGTTTTTTCGAAGGACGCAGCCGAGTTATCATCGCCCTAACGACAAAGTAAGTGACTGTTTTGGATACACAGTAAGACTGATCAAGCCAAGAATTCCGCTCACTTACCTTCCAGGGCCAAAAAGAAACCATGGTGAGTGACGACTCCAACTACTGAACATCAAGCGGGAGCTGACTTGACGTACGTTTGGTTTGTTTGTCGGTGCACGGACCACATCTAAATCCACATCGATTGGACTTCAATCTTGATTCTACAATGCTCTGATCTACCGATGTTACAGCATTGACATATTTCAAAAAATATTTTGAATATGATGCGCAGGTGCATTTCTTTCAGATTATGAGAGACTAACCTGCACGACCTCGGTCAAACATGACCCTCCGACTACCGAGAAGAATACAGATCCCTGGAAAATCGCTAATTCCATTCCCAAACGACCCTGATCGAATTTCTGGGTAAGAAAAGATCTATAATAGGTCTGGAATATAAAATTGCAACGCCACCGGCAATCGAGAATCGACATGTGCACGAACTCCTGTGGATTTCTTTGTTCCCTACGCCAAGCGCCACCCCGATCCTTGTCTGGCGCACCGATAGCCTTGCAATACAGGTCCCCAGTGGACCCGCTTCGCTTCGCTGCGCCAATCGACATGCTCAGGTTCTGTTGGTTTTATGATGAGAAACTCTTTCTTTGTACGAATATTTGCCCGTCTTGATAGTTTACAGATCATCAAAACACCGCAGTCTCGAAAGAAAATATGCCGCTGGAGGCAGTACCAAGCAACGAAGAAACATAACAGCTCATCTGGTCAGATGTGAAAAATTAATGACAGGTCTTGCTTTTTCATGATCCAGTATGCCGGGATGGCTTTCGATCTGTTCCCATCGTATTTGTACCCCCGGGCTGATGCTGGTGGGCCACTCAAATCTAAACAGATATTGATGAGAAATTACCAACAAAGAAGCTCTATCTGGCAGCTTGCATCCCTTTTGAACCGTCGGAATTCCCCCACTGCGCACTAATGGCAAGGCCTCGTACAACGGCTCATTCCATGACTCGCGATACGCCGGGCAAAGGACCGTTGATCGGGATCGCCGGTTTTCCAACTCTATCCCTTCTCCACATCTCATCTAATCAAGACTCCCTAATCGGGTAAAATAGAGCAATCGTTCTGGAAGATCTTGGACCCACAAGATATGCCGTGTCGTTGACGCCATCACTGCGTGTCAGGGGATCTTGAGGAATCTATAAGCCGGGTCTGACCCTACTCCCCTTTCCTGCCCTCTTTTAGTTTTTTTTCTAGTTTTTTTCCCCCACTCTATCCACCGAAGTCTTCCATGCTTACTTCTCTGTCATGGATACAGTCATGGACTGCCTCCCTGCGAGGATGAGCGAATTTCTCATGGAGAACTTTGTCATCGTTGAGGTTGTCGCTATGTTCTCAATAGGCGCATACAATGCCCTTGAAGTTGGCTTCTGTACATTCAACAACTTCACACACTACCGTGGCCTATACTTCTGGAGCATGCAAGTGGCGTCGTGGGGCATTCTGCTCCATGCAATTCCTGCCCAAATCCGCTACATGAGCGCCGCACCCAACCTGAATACATCTATCCCTTTCCTAATCGGCTGGTATGCCATGGTCACTGGACAAGCAGTAGTCTTATACTCCCGCCTCCATCTCGTCGTCACCAACATGAGCTGTCTTCGCTGGATTCTATGGATGATAATCGCCAACGTTTTCATGCTCCACGTCCCCATGACAGTCTTCTTCCTAGGCGTCGATTTCGGCGACACCCGCTTCACCCGTGGCGCATATGTCTTCGACCGAATCCAGGTAGTGGGATTTTGTATGCAAGATTTCATTATCTGCGGAGTGTACATCTACGAAGCACTCCGCGCCCTCCAACCCGTTATAGAGGCCCGCGGCCGCGAAGGCCGAAATGTCATCTTGCACCTTATATTAGTCAATCTCATCGTCATAGGCTTGAACATATTCCTCTTGGTCGCAGAATTCGATATGCATTGGCTTGAGGTCAGCTTCAAGACGGTGGTATACAGCATCAAATTGAAACTCGAATTATGCGTCCTTGATCGTCTACGCTCGTTAACTCGCACAACTTCTTGCATGTGCAACAACGGACCGGCTAGTGCACGTCGATCAAGCGATATCAATGTCTTCGACATGCTAGTGGTACGATCACGGGCTCGTCCTGATGTCGAGGCGCCGTCTCATCTCATCGATGTGGATTTTTCATCTCGTCGACCTTCCCTGCGCAATAGCACGTATGAGTTCCATCAGGCATTGCGCGAGACTGCGTCCATTGAGAATGTTATTCCGCCTGTTCATTCGTGTTGTAATCCGGTATCACCCACCGAGAAAACTTCTCGTCCGAGGGTTGGATCGGCAGAAACGGGGTCTACTGAGGAGATGGCTCTGGTGGAGTCGCTAAAGTAGGACCCAGTTGAATATATAAGATTTTTCTTTCGTTTCGACCGACCGGCTTCGAACTATCTGTACTGAAATTTCTTGTGTTTTATTATCTCTTGTCCTCGACGGTATACTTTCCTCAGTAGTATCTTGTAATTTCGGGGGGGGGGGGGGGGGGGGCATTGTCTTTCTAGCTATGTATATACCCTTCAGCGATAGAATTTCCTCAGTAGTACATCTTTGGTATTCTTCAAGAGTCTCATATGTTTACTTGTGTAATTCTATTTGAAAGATTTTTAAAGAGATGTTCGTTTTCGAGGATGCTTGATGAAAGTCTGTCGGTCTAATATGATACATAATTGAGGCAAAAAACCGCTGAAACCACTCATCTCCAAACCAACACAGCAGAAATGAGAAAAAAATAAAAATAAAAATTGGGGTATATTTTTGGTCCCAAATGAATCAAACGGCAAGAACACCACAAAGCTCCAGGCATCGAGCGTATACAGGCCTGGTAATGCAGCTTGCAAAACAGGTTGAAAAAGAAAAGAAAATCGTATATCCATGAAAATAATCCATATGGGTATTTCCGTATTTCATCATGCGAGTGGGTAAGAAATTGCAACAGAAGAGTGGAAAGGGGAAATATCAAAGATGAATCATGAGTGTATGAGGCTGACTGTGCCCTGGAAGTGTGGAATGCAGGTGGAAAATGCGATGTAAACGTAATGCACGAGAAAGCCGATTTTGTGGGTAGATTGAAAGTTCCATCGACTGTCAATCTATTTGGTAGATGTTCAGAGGAGGATTCATGACACATTGCCAAGTAAAAGACAATATGTGCCTAGAACCATCCGCCATTTTCCCATTGACCTGGTTGGTATGTGGCTTGTTTTCTGGCCTCGTTATCTGATATGCCGTTAAACAGCTCATTCAGTCGAGAAAAGCTGATGGGTTTCATGACCCAACCGTCGAAACCAGTATCAATATATTTCTGCCTTTCAGACTCTAAAAGAGAAGCCGAAACCGCGAAAATCGGAATGCGGGAATTGCTCCGGGCTGCACCCGGAAGCAACTCAGAGTCTGCCTTGGATTCAAAACTGCGAATCATCTGGGTGGAAGCATAACCATCTGCGATGGGCATCTGGATATCCATCAAGACGACATCAAAGCCGCCACTGTGGGTGGAAAATGCGGTGGCACAGGCTTCGCCGTTACCTGTGAGCTCAACAGTGTGCCCCAACTTGGTAAGACGTTTGTGTATGATTTTGCTATTGACTGGATCGTCTTCCGCGACAAGTACACGCAGAAGTTGTACATTGCCTGGGACAATTGACGTTGATGTATTGGATGATTCACCCACAGTTGAGATGGTCTCACATTGTTCCTCGCGCGGGGACATAGGAGGGAAGTAGGATTGTTCCTCCCTGCTCAAGGAGGACGGTTGCTTGGGCTTGCGCTCGGAAATTCGAACAGGCCCCATTGGCACACCCGAGTCGGTAATGTTTTCGGTGCCCGGTAGCGGCGGAGTCGATGTTGGCATTAAAGTCAGTGGCGGTGTGTGCGTCACGGTGGAAAGGCTAGCAAGGGGATCCTGTCCAATTGATGTCTGTCTAAGGTGTGAAGGTGGTGATCCCACTGACGCCGGCAGGTAGCCAGTGCTCTGAGGACTGGTGGAATACCTGAACTTGCTTAGATCAGAGCTCTCGCTCGGGGCACGTTGGATAAGAGGCGGCTCTTGCATGGCGCTAATGAGCCGATCCGCGTGGCTTCTCCCACTGCGAGAGCTGCCGCCAGAACGTAAACTCTCCGAACTTCGTCGCCGGGCTTCCCGCCTTTCGGAGCCAGCCCGGGGCAAAGTAAATTCCTGGTCCGAGATCATGGGCGTAGGAGGTACAGACACATGCGCAGGAAGACTGGTCTCCGTAGGTGTCTCGACTGAGGATCCATCTGGTAGACGGAACTGCAATTTCACCTTGAAGCGGCTGCCCTTGCCCTCCTCAGATTTGACTCCAAGCTGACCTCTCATACTGTACACGATCCTGGCGACAAGGGCAAGCCCTAAACCAAGAACTCGCTGCTGTTGAAGATCTTCCTCTATAACCTCTTTATTGTCGTCCTCTCCCTGATAGCTATCAACTGACACTTGTTCTAGCTCGGAGAAGAGTGCCTCGAGCTTCGTTTTTGACATCCCGGCGCCTGTGTCCACTACCATCATCTCCACTGCAACGTGATCAGTTGCGTCCTGCTTAGCAGACCGCCACATTTCCACAATCACTGCACCAGATGCAGTCTGTTGAATGGCATTGGAGATGATATTTGAAAAGACTTGGCGAATGCGCCGCTGATCCCCAAAAACCTTGGAAGGAATCCCAGGCTGAATGGACACGGAGAACGAGATGCTCTTGCGTTTGGCCTCTCCTGCGAGCATGTCAACGGCTTCTTGTAGAGTTAGTTTGAGGTCGAAGGCTTCATCTTTGATAAGTGCTTGACCCGTCTCGGTGTTTGTAAGATCAAGGAGATCATTGATAACGTAAATGAGGGACTTGGAGGCGGAGTGTGACTTGGTCAAGCTTTCACGAGTCTCCGCATCCAGAGCACCTTCTAATGCTATCTCTAGGTAATTAATGATAGCATTCAGAGGCGTACGAACCTCGTGGGCAGAGTTGGCGAGAAGTAGCCGGGTAAGCTGAGAATTTTGCATAGCAGCTTCCTTCTGTCGCCATACTTTGATAAATTTTCCATAGACAAGGCATAACACCGCGGCGGTCTCGACATCTGAATCAGACCATTCGCGTGACTGGCTCAAGACTGTCTCTCGCCACGCCGTAAAACTTTCACGAGGCTCTAAATACCCTGCCGTTTCTTTCCGCTTGGCAATTTCGTAGGGATTGCCAGCCCATTTGATTTCCGTGAGCTGCCCTTTGCGGAAAAAAACAATGAAATCACTGCCACCAGTAGACAGGGGTACATATAACAGTCCCGAGATCGCAGAGAGGCCAGGGGGGTAATGCAGATCAGGGAAGTCTTTGATGATATCATGTGAAGCAAGTACTGAGTTTATTTGACGCATGCGAATGAACTCCAGCAAAGCAAGAACCTCTTGTGAGTGCGAGTTATCACCGAGTATTTTTGTCTCGTCACGAATGGAGAGGGCACCGTAGTCTGCATCAAAGAGTTGCAAAAGATCATCTGAAGATGCGATAATGTAACCAGAAGGGTTGGCCTCGGTCGGGACGGTATTGATAAGCTTTCGTGCCTGAAGTCGAGAGGCATATGACAGGCGCTCGATGTTTCTTGAGACCGTATCTCCAAGTAAACGACACATCTTTCGGATGGGAAATGAAACGCGCATGCCGTTCGATCCGTAAGAGTGGCAGGAAATCAAACCCCAGAGATCATTGAAGGCGTTGACGCTGATGGACATAGACGAACGAACCTGCATGTGCGCTAGATATTTCACATGAACAGGAGACATGGCCCGTAAAAAGGCAAAGGTCATGTCAAGGGGAGTTTCGAGATCCTCTAACGTCCGGCACACAAGGCGAGACGTAGTGTGGTCCCGGTCGTACAGTAGACGGACCTTGTTGATCTTGTAGAGCTCACGTGCCTGGGCGGGAATGTCGGATGCAGGGAAATGCAGACCTTTGTAGAGATCAATAGTGGCTTTAGGATCGACAAGTTCAGCAACGACCAGACCATTCCAGCTGCTATCAAACTGATAAATGAGAACGCGGTGAAAGCCAGTAAGTTCCTTAACCAAACCAGTAGTCGTGTTGAGTAATTGATCTAAATCGTTCGCCCGACCCAATTGCTCTTGAATCTGAGTGAAAATGCTGAAGACATCCATCGCAGCAGCCTCGCCTCTTCGTCGTCGTGCGTTTCGGAGAACCCGGAGAGGCTGGCTGGTGTTGATGGTACTCGCAGCAAATTGCTCCGGAGTTGGGATTGTACCCATGGTGTCTGCAGGGGTTGCCGGAGTGGATTGTCCGTCAACATTTAATGGATTAATATCATCATCCTCCAGCTCCAGTTCGCAGATGATCAGGTCCTTCTGAGAGGGGCTAACGTGTGCTGCGCACCAAAAACGACGTCTTTCCCCCGATGGAGTTCGAATGACCAAGATAAAAACCTCGGGCCCATCCACGCTGGGATCGAAGGCATCATCACGCACAAAGTCGACATGATCAAGGAAGATGTCAGCCTGTTCTTCACTTAAGATATCGCAGAAGCTGTCTTTCTCGAAAAGTTGATTTGGCGTGTAGCCTAGCAACCGTTCCGAATTTTCGCTGACGACGCGTACCACGAGTTTATCCGGGGCCTCCTCACGGATGGCGATCATCACTCCGAAGCTTTGAATGGCGCCGGGAATTCGGATTGGTTCATCCTCGCAGTATTGGAATGATTTTTCATCCTTTCCCTTCACCACCGCATGGCCGCCGTCAGTCATGACGTGGGAGGATCGAGCCGTAACATGACCATATGGCTCATCCGATCGCATTACCTGCTGAGATCCCGGCAAGGCGGTAGTAGTGCTGCCCGAATGACTGTCGCTTTTTTCCTTTGCGTAATCTTCCGGATGTTGGTTCACGTGGGACGCCATGGAGTGCGTAGCTAGTTCGGTTGCATCGTCGGTGGCATGGGTTTCATGTCGAATCGTATCGGCCGGAATGGTTGGGCCTGTTTCCGAGTGGGGTTGCGACGATTGCGACTGGATTTTATTCCAAGTTTGGGTATCAATGATCGTGTACTGCATGGCGCCTTCACGAGTCGGTGAAACTGCGGCCCGCGCATGCGCTGCCTGGTCGGCAGCCTTCCGGTCCACAGATACCACTGATCGGATGGGGAAGACTCGGTCAACACTGTCAAATCCTGTACTAGGAACCTGTGAGCCATGCCCATGTGACACCGAATGCGACCGGTCTCTCCCTTCAACTCCATCGTGGACAGACTGCATCGATTCCGGCCGGGAATGGGTTGCGAGTGTTTCAGAGCGCTTCCGTGGTGTCCCTGGCCGGGAACTTGACTCGCTTGTCGACATTGTGCCTAGACTCGATCGATGTAGGGAGTGGGTGGGACCGCGGCCCGATTATAGGGCGAACTGGTAGTCGTAAACCGATCAAATGCGTGGGCTGTGTGCTTAACGATTGATCGGTACAAAAATCGTCGGAACTCTCAGTCCGAAGTCTCGGCGCGAAAAGTCCAAAAGGGAGGCCGGAGGCTTAAATCTTTTTATAACGAGTGTACGATCCGCACGAGGGTGTAGTCATCTAGGATCCACCGGGTGAACTGCAGTAGAAGTCGGGTGGATCCTTCCAGTTGGCATGAGGAAGTCCACGCCCACCAGGTGTGACGATCCTTGTAGTTGTACGAAGAAGAGACGATCGTAGATCTGGAGAAAATCCAAGGCGGAGTGACACTATGGAGGGGCAAGAAGTGGAGGGCGGTCAGTGCATTCTGTCGGTCTTTCTTCGTGGGGGCCCCGTGATTACATAATCCTGCTATACCCTAATAGGTCCTAGGTACGGATTCCTGCCCCGTTCACCGATTCTCCCATTACCCATGAACTGGGTCTGCCAAAGGACTGGGAAAATTTGCCCTGGAATCAACCCATAGTGGCTGAACTAGTATCCACCTCGGTACCGACTAAGGTGTGGCAAATCAAGCAGGGCTTCCCGCTGTCGAATCAGAATCATCGACCTTGTCAAGTGGGGCCCATGGCCATCATTATGATTCGATGGCACAGATTGCCCTTAAGCCATCTTCGATGACATCATATCAGCGATGTTTTGAACAGATCTTTCAAGGTACCATGCACGATGACACTATCGAGTCACTTACTGTGGGTCCGTATCCGTCTTGATGCCCTAGGAATTCATTGATGTGGCTTGAATCGTCAAATGGTCGGCCGAGTACTCGGCGTTTCAGATCAAATCGATCCACTCACAATAATTCAGTGGATTCGCCACGCATCGAAGAGCATCGCAGGGAAAAGAATATAGATACTCCACGTCATATCCTGTGACATTCATGTTTAAGTGATGTTATTTGTCCAAGGAGGCCGAACTTCGGTGAACTCCTCTGATGTGGTCACCGCTATGTCGATAAGGTATGCGTACAGATGTCCCTTGTTTTGAATATTCGATCATTGTTTTTACTATGTTCTATTTGAGGCAGGCCTTTCACGATAAGACCTCGGGACTATTAATAGAACACAGTATACAAGTATCGATTGCTTAGAGTATGTATATCTGATTGACTTGACCCTCACTATGGAACAGAGGTATCTCACAAACCCAAGAATGAATACTACGTAAACCTTGGGTACTCCCTGCCATACCTCTGAGATAAATTCCATCTGCCAGCAGCCATCTTATCTCCCAAGGCTCTCAGTTGTCAATTCGGCTTTCCTCGTTGAAATAACCATACAGTAACTCATCGTCATTGTCACCAATTTCGGCCAAAGTGTCATCATTCAGAATATTATAATCTCCGAAGATCGACCCCCGTCGTACGAAATTCTATTGATCGTACTAACCGGTATTTGAGTACTTGTGTCAAGGGAATAACAGAAATGTTATCAAAAGACGCATCGAAAGGGATATATGCAGGGATTTCAGCAGGCCTGTTATCCGGTTGATTTTGCCTAGCAGGTCCACGATACATTGGGCAGCTATTGCCTACTCGGAACCATGAGCTAGTACACTCAGCACAGAACCAATATGCACACGGCAAGAATAATCTCACCATTCAAGGAAGCCCGAACAAACAACACAATTGGTATCTTCGACTACCTGTGTCTCCCCTACCGTCTGACAAGGAAATGAACCAATGTTATTCAGGGCTCTCTCATCGCCGGCTTGAGACCGAATGCTTCTGCCGAGAATATTAGTCGCTTTAAACGAGCGATATTGGATGTCACATTTGTGCATCTTCGCACAATGCCTGTGAACCGCTATATCCGAGGTAAAAACTAGTTTCCTCTATGATTGTTTCCGCTATCGAAGAGATTAAAAGGCTCTAAGGAAATGGTGGCGTCCGAATTGAGAGAGGTATATCAACCTCTCTGTCGCTACTCAAGGTGATACTATGTTGATCAGGCTCTTATAAAGCGTATGAAGAATGTAGAAGATGGATGGATCTGGGTGTTGTAGACATGATATGGCCCTTAATGTCCTCCTCCTCCAGCTAGTCATGATATTTGTCAAATTCAGTGACTCAGGGCACTGTTTCAATAGAAAGGATACCCGTTGTGTTACTTATGAAAGGACTCACTTTTATTGACATCTTATCCTATAAGAGCATAGTAACAGCGCAAAGACTGCTAAGATCGAAGTTTTAATAGAAAGGTATCAGAAGGAATATCTTGAAACACAATCAGCGTGCAATAAAGGTAGTACTGTGAGACAACAACAAAGGAAAGACTTCGATTTTGCAACGTGCTCTTGTAGTGCTCAGCGTAGCTCTGCTATTACTATGGACTACTCAGTAAAGAAGGATGGGAAAGGAATGCTACAGCGAACAGAAAGAAGGATTCAGGAGTGCAGCCTGTAAAACTTTCAAGCAAGTCAACTCCTGATAGGCACTCATTGTGACCTATAAAACAGACCTTGGACGCTTTTCAGAGCAAGTATCGGAAGCTGTCAATCTCCCTATCCGTTTTACTTGACAATTCATCCTGCAATTCTGCTCCAACTGTCACTTGCTCAAGGGAGCCATACAAACTGTCACGGCGGCGGTTCTCCCAAGTGTAATAGACATACAAAAGAATCAGGAAAAATATGCTCAAAACCAGACCTGACATAGCTGCTTTGATACCAGTCTACATCCGTCAGTTCGATCATGCTAAAAGAAGAGTGATAAACTCACTGGGTAAGAAGGTTCCTCCGATGCGAGGAAAAACTGGGGCCCAACCATATTGCCCACGCAATATGCAATAAACAAAAGAGCGCTAGATACACTCTTCTTCGAGAATCCCGCGATATTAGATGTAATCACACTGAATGAAATAGGAAGGTTAATGGCATAGACGACAGCCAGGGTCAAGCCGACCATCCGCCCGACCTGTTCTGAAGGGTCTAGCTTCCAGATCAAGAGTAAACCAATCACTGAGACGATTGTATTCAGTACCATGGCAATAATCCGGGCCGAAGGAATGAATGTACAAGCTAGGGATGTCAGGATGAGAAACACAATCTCAGCTGCGCCCTGGGGCATTTGCATGAGAAGAGCCATGAGGTCTGTGAAACCGAATCCCGCAGTGATAATCGAAGTAAACTGTATGGCTATCAGCATTTTTCAGTACACCTAAAGCAGAGAGCTGACCGTAGTGATCCCCCCATTGCACAAGTTTGAGGCGAAGGAGTTCAAGACTAGCAGCCAGACCTGAGGATCTGTGAACGCATCTCGTGCTTGCGACCACTTGAACTTCCCATTATCTAGGACACCAGTCTTATTCTTCAAGGTTCGCTGAACTGCAATTGCCCGTTCATTTGGCTTGAGAAAAACAGCATTGATTGGAGAGTCCGGGAGTAAGAAGGATAGAATGACACCATAGGCCGAGGTGATGGCGCCCAGAATCAAAAACATGAGCTTCCAGTGCGCAATAGACGCATTTATATGGCCTATTCCGTAAGCGATCAATGGACCGATAAGGACTGCGATGCAGTTGCCAAAGAACCAGGCAGATTGGCTAGTCTGTCAGTTGTGTCCATTTCAAAACAGCAGGCATAAACATACCGCACAGGCTGTTCCGCTCGAGTATAGAACATGCCGGTGAGCAATGTGAATCCCGGTGCGACAGCAGCTTCACCAACACCAAGAAAGAATCGAGCAACCATCAAGCCAGCAAAGCTAGTGCATGCAGCATGGCACATTAAAACACCACCCCAGAGAAAGCTGTCTAGTTAGCTAATGCTTCCGTTGCAAGAAATGATATGGAGGCAGACCTACACAACAAGAGACAAGTATTTCCCAATAGGCATACGAACAATCACATACGAGCTTGGCCAGCTCCAAAAGAAGTATCCAAAGTAAAAGATCGCCGATGTCCACGAATATTGCGAGCCATGGAGGTTCTATTCCGATCAGTTTTAGAGCACATGAGATTGGGGGGACGTTCTACCAGATCCTGACGGAGATTGAACAACGTCGCCTGGCTCAGAGCCAACTTGTCTAGAAATTGCAAGAAATAAGCGGTCCCCATCAATGGAATTAATCTAACAGACACTTAGCATTGAAGCGACATACAACGGCAGACAAACTCACATCATGTCCAGTTTTCGCAATACTTTCTTTTCCTCTTCTGGTGTAGATTGCATAGAGAGTATCTGACCAATATCAAATTCATGCCCGGATGGGTCGACATAGTGCTTGAGATCATGTTCATCCGCCATGATGATCGAAACGTTAAGACCAAGTCAACGAGTCCCTGTCCCCAGCAATGGAAAGAGAAATATGCAAGCCCAACTTGAGTGCCAAAAGTGTCATTTAACCAGAATTCTCATAACTCATACGAGGAGATAGCCGACCAGCCCACTACAAATGGTAAAATCGGTGTCAACTTCCCAAGCACGCCCGGACCTCTAAGATATCGCTTGAACCTACCAATACAGAGGCCCGGGCTTGTTCCGCGGTGGATCCCGCCATTTCACGGAGTTGGAAGCTTATAAACACAACCAATAGCAATATCCCTTTTGGGACTATAAGGTAATGAATTCATCTCCTTTTGTTGTGGGGAGACTGATCTGCATTGCCAAGTCCGGGGTTGCATTGACGGGATAAGATGGAATCTGGAGATGCGAGATCCCCCCTCTTCGGGTGCAAATCGCGGCAAATTTTCGCAATCCGTGATGGAATCGACATTCCGCTCTTTAAGCCTAGAGTTCTCACTAGGGATAAGGCTCTGATGGAGAATGAAAGACGGAAGCGCGGAAGATGGTGGTTCATTTGGTTTAGAGCGGAGGCCTGAATTACAAGGCTGGAATGTACAGGTTTGACTTTAATATAGGCTGAGTGATGTTTACAGTCGAAGATCGATACTTGAATATTCAAATGATTCACTTTTCATATTCCTTGATACTACTCAGATAGCTATTCATCTATGCAGCTTTCTCAAAGTCAGCCTTAATGGCCTTTGCGAACCTATCATCAGCCAACACGCGACACCCCACTACAGCCATACCAGCAGCACAACACAGACTGCGCTTAAAACCTTCCTCAGAACCTGCGCCCGCAGTAAATTGTGGTGTGTGGTTGACTCCATCTGACTTTATATAGAATCCGCCGTGGAATCCAGGGACCTCATAGGACACGTTACCTATAATCATCAGCGAATGGAATATCAAGTATCTCGCGGGTTATTCAACTTACCCATATCTGTAGATCCTCCACTCAATCCACCTTCCTGCCCCGCCGCATCGGAGATAGTCTTGTATCCCATAGCATTCATAGCCGAAGTATAACTATCACAAATAGGCTTGTTAACCTTCATATCCAAATACGAAGGCTCCCACTTATACTCCACGTCACATCCAGTGGCAGCGGCAGCTGCATCAAAACACTTTAATACCCGTTCTGTCAATGGTTCCAGCGTCTTCTTCGTCGGCGACCGAACATAATACTCCACGGTAGTAGAAGCAGGAATAACATTCGGTCTCTCCCCGCCCCTCAAGACAACACCATGGATCTTCTGCGTAGGAAGGATCTGCTGTCGCAACATGGAGATATTCACATAGGCCGAGACAACGGCATCCAAGGCATTAACACCTTCCCAAGGCGCAGCAGATGCATGTGCTGGTTTTCCCGTATAAGTCACCTCGACCTTATTATTCGCAAGGTATTGAGTAGAGTCCGAACCAGAACTCAACAGATCCGGTGCACCAGCTAGGATTGGAAAAGGATGAACCATGAAACAGGCATCAACGTCTTTGTACGCGCCCGCTTCAATAAGCTGTAGTTTTCCACCACCACCTTCCTCGGCTGGGGTACCCAGTAAACGGACGGTGAACCCGATGCTATCTGAGTAGAGAGTCTTCATTGCTTCGGTTGTAGCCAAGCAAGAAGCAATCGCGCTCGTCGCAATCAGGTTGTGTCCGCAGGCGTGCCCCATACCCGGTAACGCATCATACTCCGCATTGAAGGCCACTACGCGACCGGCTTTACCATGGGTGTAGCTCACTTCGAAAGCAGTTTTGACACCGTAGGCGTGGCGCTTCACTGCATAGCCCTCTGCAGCGAGAGAGTCGAAGAATGCGCAGATGTTATCATGGGCATCGTGTTCTTGAAAAGCGAGTTCAGGATTAGACCAAATCTAAAAAATGTTAGAAATTATCTTATCAATTTGATGGAATCCAATGTCTTACTTTCTGGTTAATCTCGCCAAGCCTCGGCTCATACTTCTCCAGCACCTCGCGCACCTTCCTGATAATACTCTGTTGATCCTGTACCGACTGCATCTTGATCCAAATCAGATTGACGAAGTGACAGCTAAATTGCAATTCGAAAACGGCATCTGCCCCTCACTTTTGTATGACCCCATTTCATAATTGGGGGGGGGAACCTGATAACTGTAGATACGACCCCATTGCCGATCGGCAACGATAGTGACATAACCCCGCAAGATAAGGTCTCCAAAACACAGATACAAGCGAAACTGACCCCGGTGAGATGAGATGCCGATGCAATTCCGCGATAGTTCCGCCGTGGAGTCCAAGAACACACTAACTTAATCCGCTTAAGTCTCTCGTTGTGACTCGCCGTACGCCGATGACTTTGTCAACGAAGCAGCGCGAGCTTGTATAGGTTTTGCATCGAAGAAAACGCGCATCTGGATGATTTTTAAATCAGCATGGCTGGTTCCCTCTAGTTCGAGGACATTGAATTCGCGGGTTTTGACGAGGAACTGGTCTGGGTCATCTTTAAAGATTGTTTCCGACGTGGCCTCGAACATTACGGAGTATCTAATCAAAGGATACGGGTCCTGTGCATCTGTTTCAGGCCTAGGCCTATCGAGGGGGTGTTGACTCTCCCCTATTGTATTTAAATCAACGGTGTGGATATTTGTGTTGGTAAGGTCCATGTCCCAGGCCATGTGTATGTGGCGGTGAAAATGAGACAGAAAACGACTTCGGGATTCAAAATGCGTGGCGGACTGCACCGGTTTCGAAGGATTGCTGCCTATAATGATGGATGCGTTGGATTTGAAAAAGCAATCAACGGGGTCCTGGGTTGGATTGACCGAGTCCACGGCTGGGAGGAAGCGGGAGAGGAATCGAAGACCTGGGGAAGCAGTTTCAGGGATTGATTCGTAGGGACCTTGGTGGATGAAGACTGTGCCCTGCATGGTGAGTTCATAACAAATTGAAGAGAAATTGACATTCTTCAAGAGCACCAACGGGTGCGGTGCAAACGTCATGATAACGTACATACGGTAGTAACTTTCATAGCAGGTATAGTGCATAGCAGGCATAAAGCGAAGGACGACAGGGGCAAAACATGGATATGTCCAATAGAATGTATTTTGATGGTTGTAAGTTTTACATAATTATATATAAAAGTCAACAAGCCTTGGTGATTAGGCTTGAGGTCAAAAGGGTATACACGACTGGCAGGGGAAAACAACCCGCGTTGAATCGACAATGGGTATAGGCACTTGCAGTTTCTGCAATCTGCTGGATTTGCTAGGTCTCCTAGAGTTCCAAATCATAAGTTCGCGCCTGAATAGGCAGCGTGAGGCGTCGCGCAAATGCAGCGAAGCTGGTGGGTGTCGCAGTGGGACGTGGCGAAGAGGTAGTCACCTCTGTATATCACAAGTACACATAACTCGGAAGCTAGCGTGTCGTTTGCGATATGAGTTATTTCAGATGAAGAATAAAACAACTCGGTAGATCAAGATGGATAGGTACTTTCGCTGGAAATTCTGGATCGCGTGGATGGACGGATTCGTTGCTCGGACATCGGCAAGCTTTCCATGGAGATAGTATTCCATGCCGACATCCCGCGCGGGACGCGATCTACAGGTGCAGCGTGCGTAACGTCAGAGGTAAGCTGACTCGGGTCCACGAATTGCGGATATTCATCTTGTTCGGCAGAAGTCGGTGCCGACCGGGATGTGTGGACCAGAGAGACGAGTTTGCCAAGGACGCCAAACTCCAGTTTCAGTTTAATGCTGTACACCATGGGTTTCAAAGTCGTCTGCAGCGAGTAGAAACCAATATACTCGACTACCAAAAGGCCAACGTCCAGCAATATTATGACAAAGTTTATTGCCAGCAGCTCATACATGATTCTCGTCCGACGCTGGTCTTTGTCCGGCATGAGTTGAAGTAATTTGACCGTCTCATAGATGTAAATTCCAGAGATGACAAATTCCTGGCAACAGAACCAGGCCAGTTGCAAGCGCTCCATCACATTGTATCCCCGGATAAACGGATCGGTCTGGATGTAGGCGGTGGAGAAGGTCAGGATGGTGGTGGGGATGAGGAGAATGACCGCGTCGACAATGATGAGCCAAAGCACAAAGCGCAAGATTCGTCGGCTCTGCACGACCAAATGCAGACGCGAATACAGAACAACCGACTGTCCCGGTACCATGACATAGAATCCAATGGTTGATATGGTCAAGGACACCCAGAGCGGAGCCAAGGAGAAGAACTCCAGGATGTAGCCAATCGAGTGGGGAATGACACCGAGGACGACGGACAGAAGCATAGTCCAGAAATAAAGGCCGCGATAGGATTGGAAGGTGAGAAACAATAGAATAAACAACTCGATCGCATTGTACAGCGCGATTGAGGAAAAGACGATCATCAAGATGCGCACGGTCAGGCTGTTACCGTGGTAGCCCCCGATGAGGCCATCCGGCGCCTGATCGAGCGCGTCGACCATGGCTGGCTTGAATCGCCTTCTTATCGAGACGGCGATGCCGTGATTCGAGTCCTGCTTTGTAGGAAGGTCGGTCGTATACGTAACTTGTTGTTCCGAAGGACCAATTTTACCGCCATGATCTTGCTAACAGACCAGGATTCGTGTGATTGGTGATAGGAGGTAGGAGGAGACGTCACGGAAAGAAAATCGTTATTTCGCGACAGGTGTGAGGCGATCCCAGTGGTGTTCAATTGCCGTTCTCCGAGCGCAAAGGCCGAATGGCAATGATGTAACTTCGCGGTTTCCGAGAGCGGAGGGCGGAGAGCGCAGGGTGAGGAGAGCAAGGAACGAAGGTTATGGCAAGCTCAGTGTCTCCAGTCGCTGGTCTTCAGTCTCTATAAGTACCCAGTGGCACCAGTTCGCCCCTCCGGGCGAACGAGCGAAAAGAGGAGAAAAAGATGGAGTAAAGTGTAAAGTGGATTCACCCCATTTGCTGCCTTCTGAGTGGTGATTAGGTGATGTTGCCCTCCGCACGAGCCAAGCCGATCGCGTTGAACTGGAGGAGCAAAAGAAAGGAACTTTGCGAGTCTTTTAGACTTGATCACGAGAGGAAACCCCAGAGAATGAAAAGTAAATTCTATTCTTGAACATAAAATTTCTGGGGAAAGCCGCCTGTTCACGCTAATCTACAACAGGAAGCTCCTTGGAACTTCAAAGTTTACTCGGCTTGACCGGCTTTTTTCCGAGTTTTCGGGAGTTTTCGCCACGCCAAGGGAACCAGAACCATAAGAAAACCGAGGCCCGTTGAACTTGTACAGTCACTTTCGGCCGGTGAAGTCTTCATCATATTCCATTTGGGGCAGGTCTGGAATGGTCGCGGACGCGCTTTTTGCGTCCGCGACGGCACATTTGCTACACATTCACTACGTACGACGTACGCGGATTCCCGGTTTTCTTGCGCCGCCTCTAGATGCGATTGGTCACCCTGGGCTTCCTGATGATCATCGTGGAGCACAAACCTAACGGTCAAGACAGCGGCCATAGGCACATTGATCAACAGGTCCTCGGCTATACAATAGCGTGTGGGCAAGGCTTGGCTCATGTGCCGACTTTCACAATATAATGGCCGGTTCCACGGCGATCATTCTCAGTAATAGTAGACATGGGACCAATACTAGCAACGAACATTCGAGCTGGACATGCCTTGGACCGAACCCTGCTGAAGTTAGGAAAACTTTTCTCTCCAGACCGTGTCGATCTTTCTTGGCTTAACCATTATAACCTGACTATCAGCATTAGACTTTTCTTGTTGAGTGCCCTGAGCTCTGGTACCTGAATATGTAGCCTCGTAGTACAGTAGATCCCACCTATCAGCATCGTGGCTTTGGTCGCTACGAAGTCGAATAGGAGGCTGCAGCCAGCGGCCCGGGAAGAGGCTGCCATGGGAAGCCAACATCCAAGACTTGCACTGTACATATGAACGGATTCTCGCTTGTATTATCCATTCAAAAGACCTCATCCCAGCTTTGATCATCCCGAACATGCTATGCCCAGAAGGATCCATATCATCAATTGGCTCAGATGCGGGATAAGACAATCCAAGTATCATGTGTCTCCAAACCTCCGTAGATATCGGGGTATGCGTTCTAAGATACCTAATAATCCAACTTCTTTTTCTTATAATTTCCCCATGCTACAGTATGATTGACTCCATTGGAAATGCTCACGTGCCACTGTCCCACCTTATTGTTGCCCTCAATGAGTCTGTTCGGACTATACACACAATATAATCAAGACACGTCAAGACGTAGCCCAAAATTGCAAGCTGAATCGACCTCTTAGTAAACCCTAGACATGATGCAAGCAATTTCAACATACTGTACAATAATGAGACCGTATGCTGCACGGGCCAAAACGGTTGCTGTGCCCCACTCGGTCGAAGGGTCTCCGCCGGGCCCACTTGCACTTGGCCTTGAAATCAACATAGATGAACCTGTACAAGTAGCAGAAAGTAAATGTTTACACTCATCAAGTACTATTTCAGGACATTTTCCACCTAGCAGTAGCCAGTAGTATAACTGTGGTGATTGGCTAGATGTATCACATATATTCAGCGGCTTATGATCTTGCCTGTAGACATGCCCCGCACTTTGCATTTCACCCACCGCCAACTCACCATGACCTCCACGTTTGATAGGTTTTTTGCTTCCGGCTTTAGCGGCTAAAGCCAACCGCGACATGACGGGGTATCATCTTTGCTGACACTTAATTCCTCTTGGGATGAGACATTTCTTTTAATCCGTTGCATCTGAGCTGCATTTGAGATCGCGGGAACAGTGAACAGCGTGAAAAATATTCATGTTCCAGCGCATGTCGATGATGAATGCCTGAAGGTTTTTGTCGATGGGTTTGGGAGAGGGATCGTTCGAATACTTCTCACCACTTTCTTCACCACTTTCTTCAACAATAAAAGAATGATCAACATAATGAACTTCTATTTCATGCTTATCCCTTCAAACCCTAATATTAGACATTCCGTGAGAAGGGTGCGGAAACTCCAAAAGTGCCATATACATTCACATCGCCTTGTCCACTAGGTGTACCCCGTGCATGCGTTGACAACCCTCACTCAAGATCTACAGCCACGCGCGGGATAGAGATACATAACATTCCAACGCCACCAACGAAGCACACTCCTCGCTCGCCGAGTGCGCCGAGTTGATCTTTTTTAAGCAACGCGTGCATGAGTGAGCATTGACGACCCCAATCGACAACCACGGTTCAAGGGTGAGACCAACCACTTGCATAAGAGAAGCTTGGCAAACCCATCAAAAATTCCCAGTCTGTTTCAGCCTACGTTTCTTTCGAGCTGCGTAAGCACTTGCAGTTGATTTATAAAGCTAGCTACAGGTGAGATTTTGGGGAGGCGCTTTTTTTATCTCTTCCAAGACCTTTGTCTACTGTCATACCTACGTGATTAATTACCCAATTTCACTTCTCAACCATCTCAAGATGACATCCGATCAGGAAATTTTTGATTTCATTGTTGTCGGAGGTGAGTGTCCCACACTTAGTAATGTTGAATATGCTTTGGGAACATGCCCCTCACTTCTGCAACAGCTGGACCAGCGGGGTGTACTCTTGCAGCTGCACTTAGCAAGTCTGCCGCCAAACCTCGCGTGCTTCTACTGGAAGCAGGCGGTAAAAATGATGATGAGTCCCAGCGCGTAGACGGGAAGCGCTGGGCAACCTTCCTGAGCGAGAAAATGAATTGGGGGTACAAGACCACGCCTCAGGAAGCATGCGAAGGTCGGGTGTTTGACTACTCACGTGGGAAAGGACTGGGCGGGGGATCCGCAATTAATTTTGGTGTTTTCACCGTTGGCGCAAAAGATGATTATGATACTTGGGCTCAATATGTCTCCGATGAGACTTTTGGATGGAAGGCCATGCAAAAGCGCATTAAGGATCTTGAGCTATTTGATGGGTCTATTGATCTTCCAGAAAAGCAGAAGTATGCGCAGCCCAAGCCAGAAGATCATGGATACCAAGGTGGTCTGAAGACTGGGTACGCAAAGGAATGGGAGCAGGATTTGTCTCTTGCTTTGGATCAGCTTGAAGAGGCTGGATTGGAGCGGAATCTTGATCATAACTCTGGCAATCCCCTTGGAATGGGGATAATGATCAACTCCGCTGGCAATGGACGCAGAACCACAGCTGTTGATTTGTTGATCGGCGCTCCGGATAATCTTGTCATTGTGACCGATACACCAGTCCAGCGAGTTGTGTTGGAAAATAGAAAGGCAGTTGGCGTTGAGACCAAAGACAACAAGTGTAGGTACAGCCTCCCAGCATGTATCTACCGGAGCTAACACACCACAGATTTCGCCAGCAAGGAAATTATCCTATCGACTGGATCGCTTGATGCACCAAAAATCCTGATGCACTCAGGTATTGGCCCAGCCTCTGAGCTGAGCAAGTTCAACATCCCAGTGATCCAAGACCTACCTGCCGTCGGTCAGGGTCTGAAGGACCATTTCTTCGTACCGCTAATTCTCATGCGGAACCCCGAGACGAACGATCGCAATACATTCTATGGCTCGCAATCCGCGATGGACAACGCTCTCACCCAATGGGAGAAAGACGGCACAGGACCTTGGACTCGATACGGGTGCCAGATCGGATGTGGATGGTTCAAATCTGACCGAGTAACCTCTTTGCAAGAATTCAAGGACCTCCCAGCTCCAGTCCAAGAGTTCATGAACAAGAAAACAATCCCCCATTACGAGATTATCAGTGGGTTCCCTGCGCACAACATCTTCCCCCAAGTGTTCCAGGACTACAGCTATATGTGTGTGGTCGCAATCCAGATGAACGAGCAATCTACTGGCGAGGTACGATTGCAATCGTCGAACCCAGAAGATTCCCTTCTTTTTGACCCCAAGGCGTTGCAGCACCCATTCGACCAGCGTGCTATGGTCGAGATCTACAAGCATCTCCTGGAGGTTACCCATCACCCATCTTTTGCTAAGGACACGGTATCCACAGTACTTGGACCTGCATCTGAGAGTGACGAGGACATTCTGCGATTTTGCAAGGCCAACGTCTCGTCTAGCTGGCATATGACTGGAACCGCAAAGATGGGCAAAGCAGGTGACATTGATGCGGCGGTTGATAACCGGTTCCGGGTGTTTGGGGTTGAGAATCTTCGCGTTGCCGATATGAGTGTTGTCCCTGTCATGACGAATAACCATACACAGGCGACGGCCTATATGACAGGCGCTACTTGTGCTGATGTGTTGATTTGGGAGTATGAGTTAGATCAGTGATCGATGATAGGTGATAGAATCCCAGCATCTCAGGCTAGAATGAGGAATTTTGCGCCAAGATTTGGTAACCAACTTAAACAAAGATGGGCATCTGTCATCCGTTCCTTTGGCAGGAGATTACAGGGAAAGTAAAGAGTATTCATATTGAATTAGCTCTCATCGCCTTTCGAAGGCCGGAGAGCCTACTCGGTTGGAGTGCAGGGTATGTACTCCTCGCGCTCAGCGCACGATAAATAATAAAAGGCCTCACAGAAAAGGCCTCACATAGAAATAACAATAGTAACAAAAAGAGAACACCGCCGGGCCACCAAACGGAAATCGAACAGACAAAACAAGTCACGTATCGCGCCACACACCGTTACTAAAAGCTAACATGAGAATAAATGATAAAAAGAAATCGAAAAGCGCGGGAAACGAAACGGGATATCGAACGATTGCATGGGCTGGAACACTGCAAATAAAATGAGAAGCAGAGAAACGCCTAGGCCATAGGGAGACCATGTGGGTGGCCTTCCTGCTTGCCGACGAGGTCCGGGTCGGTTGTGTTCTCATCGACACGCGGACGCTTGTTCTGCTGGAAATTTTGTGTCATGAAGTTCGTCTCGTCGGGGTGCTTGCGCATGCCCAGACCAGCGACGGCAATCCTGTTCAGCGAGTTCATGTCATCGTTGACAGAGCCTTGGTGCTGAGCCTGCTGAGCAGCGGAGGAAGAAACATTAGGGGCACCTGCCCCAAGTCCAGCGAGAGCGAGGTCGTGACGAGGGTTTTGGGTCAGGTCGATGTTAGGTGGCAGGTCAGGGACGTCGATCTGGGCTTCCATCAGACGAGACTGGAGGTTGATAACATAGTCGCGAAGAGAATAGTTCTCGTTGACAAGCTTAGACATGGTGTCTTTGTAGCTCTCAATGTTTTTGTTCTCGTCTTCCAGCTTACGGATGTAGGTCTCTTTGCGCTGGCGGAATGCACGCTGATCATATTGTTAGTGGGGTTTTACAGCACGGGAGAGAAGGAAGCATACCTGGGCCGCGCGATTCTGAGCAGCACGCTTGGAGGTAGATAGTTCACGCTTTCCATAGGTCTTAGGGCTGACACTCTCGGGAGAACCCTGCTGGGGTTGAGTCGGGGTCTGCGGAGGAGCCGCACCCATCATGGCCGCACCAGATATGGCGGGGTCAATGTTGGCCTGGTCGCGAGGGCTAGCAGTGCTAGGTGCCATGTGCTGCTGCGGGCTTGGACCACCCTGGTGGCGAGGACCAGGGAGATGGTGCTGAGCAGCAAGCAGCTGGTCATGGAGAACTATATGGATACCATTTAGCCTTTGTACTACTTGTAAGCTGTCTTGCCATAGGCCCTGGACGGGTTTCGCCACGAGTCAGCGACCATTATGGGCGCCAGCAAGCTGGCAGACACCACTTAGCCCAAACTCGATCGCAACAACCACATTACCAGTATCGGCCATTTTAGAGTGACATACCCTGATCCGCATGATCCTATAGACATTGTTAGTGATCAAGCACATCATAATCACAACATGCGACCGGAAGGTCGCGGCAAGGTAGAGAGCGCACTGCGACGCGTCTTAATACCGGTCGCAGGATTTTGAACATGCCAACTCATTTGATGCAGCAGTTCATAGTACCTTGGCGCGGGAAGACGATCTGATGACAAACGCGTCGAGGATGGGTTGCTTACCTGAGCAGTAGATTGCATACTGGGATGCGGTGCTGGCGCCAACGCAGGTTGCATGGAGAGGGAGGAAATCGAATTTCAAATAATGAGAATTGAGTAGAGAGCTCTTCAGCACTGAATAAATCCTCAACCCCTTCAAGAAGTAGATTTTTGGGGATATTGGATCTTGAAGCTGAATGAGGTAAGCAGTTGAAGATGCTGTAAGCAGGAGGAGTGAGGAGGGGAGATTACTTAAGGAAAATCTGAGTCAGGCGGCTTGGGTGCGGTAAGCGAATGCCTTTCATTCTGCCGGTTCCGGTGCCGACCTATTTTGGGATTAGCGCGAACCTTTTCAACTAAGTTGGAGCTTTTGGCTCTTAGGATCCAAACATGCTCTCTTGTGGATGAAAGCTGATATCAGACATTATTTCGATTCTCCGGGAGATCAACGACAATTTACAGAATTCTAGAAAATAACTTGGCTTTTTGGTGGGTTATTCAGTGGAAGCCGGAGGCTATCACGTGGTTGAGGCTTCTCGGTAACTCTTTGTTCCTTCTGGATGACTGACTCATCATGCTGTCATGTCAGTTGAGTTTTGCCTTACATTTGAGGCATATATAATCTATAATTCCTCTGTTTTAGATCTCAACTTCTAGCCCTTTTACATTTCATGGCATAATTGATGATCCATATTCATGCGTGTTTTGGTCATACTATTTACAACCAATTCATTTCACGTACGGTGGTTGATCCGAATCTGCACAAAGTTCATACCCATGAGATTCCTACCTAATTGCTGACCTGAATTCCATCCATGCGATTCGGTTTTATCTTGGTACTACTGATTGAGGCTGACCGAATCATGGTACTCATCAGACTGGCCGTTCACTAGCATTGCTGCACAGATTCTAGAGTTAGCCCAGATCCCCGCTACTGTTTCAAGACTCCCGCCATTTGTGCCAGCTGGTGTGAATCCTGGTTAAGTAAACCTAGATCAACTAGCAATCAGACAAGATGTTACTAGGATGGAGACGAGTCGTATTATCTCTTTAAAGAGGTTGAATAAATACTATCGCGAAGGTGGATATTATACATTGTACAAGTAAGGAAAAAGGCGTGAAGACCCGCCCGGAAGCAGGTATAGAGAAAGCGGAACATCTGGATGATCTAGTACATCACTTCGACATGATGGCAGACATCCACTTTTGCTCATCCGTTCTATATCAAAAGTTAGCATATGCACCAGGATCACAAGAAAGTAACAAACATACCGATCAAAGTGGAGGAGCATCCCTAGAACAGGGATCAACTGCTTCTGATAAGTTTTATCCTTCTGCTCCAGGAATTGCAGTAAGACATTCTTCAGATACATGTAATCAATTGACTGGGTATTCGGCCCGGTAGTGGCAGAGGGAGTCTCGCTCCGACGAGTCGACGCGCTGCGGTCTTGACCAGACGGAGAGAGTGGACCACGTCTAGAACCGGAATCAATCGATGACCGTGAGGACTGTCGACCAGACTCCAGTCCACGGAGGCGAACATCTTCACCCAGAGTCTTGTGAGATTTGCGGAGTTTCTCCAGCCGGTTATTTGATTCTTCGACAGAGCGACGAAGCTCGGCTTTGTCCTTCTCCAGGCTGCGAACTTGTTTCTCGCTTTCGTCCAAGGCTTCCCGTAGGCCAGCCATGGCTTGCTTAATTTCTTCGACCTCTTGAGTGGACCTCTCCGAAAGGAGCTCCAGTTCGTCGCGACGACGACGCCAGTCCTTTTGGGAGTGTTCGAGCTCCTCCTTGTCTTCTTCGGCGGTGCGCAAAGCCCGTTCAGCCTCTCGCACCTTGGCTTTCAGTTCTTCCATCTCCCGCGCACGGCGGCGGCCCTGAGCGCTAGCCTCATCTTCAGCCCGGTCTCGTTCTTCAACCGCAGCTTCCATACGTTCCTTCAAGTCTCGAACCTTGGCGTCCGCGCGACTCTCGCTATCATTGAGGAGGCGACGCATCGTCTCACCTTCGCGGGTACGTTCGCTCAAGAGACGGTGCGCTTCAGCGAGCTCCTCCTCCAGGCTATCGCATCTTTCGCGAGCTTCCTTCATCTGCATAGCCATCTCGGCGGTCTGGTCACGCATGTTGTTCATCAAACTCTGTGCACTGGTGTGCTGTGCCGTCTTCAGGCTGATCTCTTCTCGGAGACCTCCAAGGTCCTTGTTGAGCTGGGAGATTTGTTCGTCCAGTTCACGGATCCTGACGCGAGAGCTCTTCAGGTTGTTTTGACTCTTAGCGAGCTCTCCCGCAGTCTTATCCTTAGCATTGATAGCGTCCTGCTTCCTTGACTCAGCAGATCGGAGATCAGATTGAGCGACATTAAGGGTTTCTTCGGCTTTCAGACGACTATCAGTCTCTTGGCGAACCTTCTTGTTCAAGGTGTTCACCTCAGTGTCACGTTCAGAAATTTTGGTCTTGGCGGTTTTCAGTTCTGCACGCAGATCTTCGTGCTTGGACTCAAGAGCTCTCAACTCTTTGTCTTTGCCAGTAAGGGTTTCCTTCAACGCCTTCAGCTCGGATGATTCAGCCCGGAGGTTGCGCAACTCGGGTTGGACTTTTTGGAGGGTTTCGCGTAGGTCGGTCAAATCCTTGAACCGGGTGGTAGCCAGTTGCTGAGCGGCCGAAAGATCTGTCTCCAGGGTGGCTGCTCGGACCTTAAGACCCTCAAACTCCTCTTTGAGCGAAGTATGCATCTTCTCCGAGTCAGCGGAGTTCGAGGCACTGCTGGTGCGAAGATCAACCAGCTCCCTCTCTAGCTTGCCAATGGTCTCCTCCAGGGCAAACTTCTGAGCAGTGAGCTCTTTGATCTTGTCCTTGGCCTCGACATGCTCCTGCCCAACATTGACAATATCGTCACGCAAAGACTCGATCTCCTCCTTCAGGTCTTCCTCTCCCTTAAGCTTGGCACTAAGCCGGTCGATGGCCGCCTCTTTATCAGAGAGCTGCTGAGTGAGAGACTCAATTTTTTGCTTTAGTTCTTCCAGTTCTGCAGTCGATGCAGCTGGAGATTTAGCTGGCTCTGTCTGCAGGGGCTGCTCGGGAGTAGTGTCGGCCGGCTTAGTTGGCTCCTCAGCCGCCTTTCCGCCCTTCTTCTTCTTCTTGTTCTTCTTCTTGCCTCCACCTCCGCCGGCGGTTTGAGCCGCGGTGACGGGCTGCGAGTCTTCTTCGGGGGCAGCTGTACTAGACACAACAGCCTTCTCAGCGGGGGCTAGGCTCTTGCGGATCTCCTCGAAATCGGCGGTCTCTCCAGCAACAACCTTCTGCTTAGAAGACAGCCAAGCTTCGTTGTCTTGCAGGTTAGTGTCCACAAAGTCGATAATCTTTTGAAGCTTGGTGCAGCTTTCGGTTTTTTGGGTGATATCATGCTTGAGGGCTAAAACGGTGGTTTCGGTGTCCTTAAGCTGCGTCTTGACGGTATCGACTACGCCCTGCAGGACAACCAGACGCTTCTCGCTTACATCCTTGGCTTTGTTGGCCTCCTCTAGCTGTGAGACCAGCTCCGAGTTATTATCGGCCTTCTCCGCCTTGTCAGATTCAGAGGCTTGAGCTTGAAGCTTCTCAATCTCATCGCTTTTATTTTCCAGGTCTTTCTTCAGCTTCTCGACCTCGGTGGTGGTACTTTCGAGAGAAGACTCAACGGACACAAGTTTCTTCTTGAGTTCGTCGACGTCGCCCTGCTTCGAAGTCTTCAGACTTTCAATTTCGGCATCCAGTTTATCCTTGGTGTCCCTCGACTCTACTAGTTCTCGGGTGGCCGATTCCAAGTTCTGCACCATACCCTCGGTAGATTCTCTGGCAACTGAAAGATCTGTCTTAAGCTTCTCGACTTCCGACTTGAGGCTATCGACCTCTTCCTGCTTTTCTTTCAATTCACCTTCCAGTCGAGGAACCTCATTATCGTAGGAGAAGAACTCCTCGCTCGATTCTTGCTCCCCGTCGGGCGATTTCTTCTCTTCGGGCGCAGCTTCCTTGGTGTTTGCTTTGAGACCCGCGACTTCATCCCATGCCTCCTTCGTGGACTTTTGAGCCTCCTCCATTTTCTTTTTGTAGTCGTCTCGTTCGATCGCAACTCGCTTCATCTCGTCCATGACCATGTCAGTCTTCAGTGACATCTGGTTGAGATACTCCGTCAAGGCCTTGGGCTCGCCGATCGAGGTAAGAGGGGTATTTTCGCGTAGGGCTGCTTCAAAGGGTTCGATGGAGAGGACGCGAGAATGCGCCGCGCGGTACGCTTTGAGAAGTTCTAAACAATACCAAATATTAGCTCACTCCAGGTTCATTTAATAGCAGTCATTCCTATCTCATACCATGGTATCGTGATTCCAGCTTGTCAAGTCGGCGCAGCTTGGCCTTGACATCTATAGGCAACTCCGCGGGGGCTGGCTTGTTGGTCTCCATATCAGTGGCAGGTGCAGCAGTCTCCTTCTCTTTGTCGGTTGTCTTTTCTGGCGCATCAGTCGAGGATGGAGCCGTCTGGCTCTCTGTCTCCTCGGTTCGATCCCCCGCCGAACTGGCCACTTCGGAGGCCGGGTCGGGTGTCTCTAAACGAGGCGTACCTGACCGACTGGACTCATCGTCGCCAATCGCAAATTCCGCTTCGAACTCTTTCGGGTCGGGGCCCCGAACTGGGGTTCCAGTGTTACGTCGTGGGCGGGACCGTTGCCCTGGAGGAAGATTACTGTTGGCCGGGCGGCGTGCGGAGTTGGAGCGGGAGATATTATCCTGAGCGGATTTTTGGCGGGCCTGTTCCTCTGCTATGCGCGAGTCAATGGCGTCGCGGAGCCGCTAGAAGAGGAGTCAGTATGTTGGCTGTTGGCTCGGAGTTGGTCTTGTGCGGGCATTGCGACGTCGTGCCGGGGAACTGAAGTAGGGAAAGTTACCTGAAACATCACCGCGACAGGTCTTTGGACCGAGACCACCAAGTGTACAAGATCAGAAACAAAGAAAAGTAAATTGATGAAGAGAAGTAGGAGGGAAGGCGTGGGGAGCATGGGGTCAATGAAGTGAATCCGGAAGCATAATCGGGATCGGACATGTTGGCCAAGACACAGCTCGGGCCAAACACTACGTATGCAGCGGCGCAGCGGGATATGACAGGAACATCAGATTGTCAACTGGTAGATAACATACTCACAGGCTATTCTTTTCAAGATGCAAGGTTCTTTTTCCTCTTTTTTTATTCTTGCAAGAACAATCCTACTTAGGATTTCTACGAGGGTTATATTTCGAGTTTAATGTTGAAATGTAATGCAGGAACGTTCCCCAGTGTGTACCGGGACCGAAACTATATATAGCCAGGTACCACTACACAGCACGTAGTAGTGGACTTGAAGATGAACACCAAGATCTTATCTAGAGACTTGGGTACACTGTTTCAATTTCCGGATTTGATAACCTTGGAATTATGTACATTATGATTGGTCAAACTAATTCCATAAAGAACCTTCTACATCTCTCATACTAGAGTGCAGTACAGAAGTACCCAATCGAAAGCCTAGCTCCACCGTTTATACGCCTAGACCAGCCCACGTTTTAGCAACTAGAGTTGGTACTGGTACGGTGACTGAATATCACCTACACTTCAACTTGGTTTACTCTTTTCTTAACCTTGGAAACTCTGATCAATTTTTCTTATCAAAGGTCACTGTAGACTCTTATTGACCCGATCGACAAAGTCACCTGCCTCGGGAGCTTGTCATCCCTGCAGGTCGGACCTCTGCTTCCCCTCATCTTCCTCCATCCACCGATACCAGGGCCCGCACGTTTCCGATGCCCACACACATGGTGGCCCAGATAGGGTCGAATTTGAGTTAGTGTGGTTAATACCCTGGTTCGCGACTGGTTTTCTTGGAAAAGCGGAGCTTTTGTCTCATGCCGGGACCACACGTCATGCCCGACCTAGCCCCATCCCTCTCCTTGAGCCTAACGGCCACAACGGCCATCACGGCCACAGCTTCACTGGTTTCTGCACCCTCCCTCGCTACCTCCGTCCTATCCGCTGCAGATATTTCCTCCTTTTCCCCGCCCTTTCCGCCGCCAATTCCGTCAACAATGGCGGGGTGGATCGGCTGGGTGTTTACCTTCACCTTCCAAGTCATCCCCCGGGCTCTGTACTGGCTCATCACCTTCACCACCATTACACTGCCCACATGGCTATTTACGCTATTTTCTATGAGCCTCACCTTCACCATGAACTTCACCACCCTGTAAGTCTCCTCTTGACCCCGCTCGTCATGCCGAGATACTGGGATACTATATACAATGAAGTTGCTGATAATATGACCTATAGCATGTTGATACTCCTGGCCGTGGTCTCGACCGTGAGCTGGTTCATTCGCTACCGGTTTATGAACATGTACAGTCGCCTACCCCCGGAGCCCCAGCGCAAAGAAGCCCAGGTCGACCTCTTCCCCGATACACAAGATGGTGATTCCAAACCTGGATTGGCCAGCTACCTCGACGAGTTCCTGAGCGCGATCAAAGTCTTTGGGTACTTGGAGCGACCGGTGTTTCACGAATTGACTCGGACTATGCAGACCAGAAAATTGATCGCCGGCGAGACCTTGATGTTAGAGGAAGAGAAAGGCTTCTGTTTGGTGGTTGATGGCCTGGTTCAGATCTTCGTCAAATCAATTCGTGAGGGCAAGCCGGGGGTGGAAGAGAATATACATCTGGATGATGTGACATCGGAGGATGAAGAGGACAATTCAAACGGTCGCCAGGGATATCAACTGCTGACCGAGGTGAAGAATGGCGCGTCCATGTCGTCTCTCTTTTCCATCCTGCAGCTGTTCACTGAAGATATTAAATTGCGCAACACACATAGCCCAAGCTCCCGCAGCTCGAGCGTAGCAACGCCTCATACCCCACGAGCCCCGGACTCTCTTCCAGTGAGTCCTGGTATCGACATGCTCGGGAGCCCGCAGTCGAGAGCAGGTGATTATACCAATTTGACGCCCGGTCTTAATGGTCATAGCGATTCATTACCGACAGTGCCTCCATTGAACCTGGGAGAGAGCCATGCTACTCTTCCTGGGCGACCCCAGCCGCAGTTGGGTCGGCCGTTTTCCAAGCGAAGAAAGTCGGTACATCCAGATATTGTCGCCCGAGCCACGGTGGATACGACCATTGCAATTATTCCCGCCAGCGCGTTCCGTCGTTTAACTCGAGTTTACCCAAGAGCGACCGCCCATATTGTGCAAGTGATTCTGACGCGTCTTCAACGAGTGACATTCGCAACTGCCCACTCCTACTTAGGCCTAGGAACAGACGTGCTCGGCATTGAGCGACAGATGTCGAAATACACCTCTCATGATCTACCCAATGACCTGCGCGGCGGCGCTTTGGACCGGTTGAAGAACAAATTTATGCAGGAGCGAGACCGCCTCGGACCTGAAGAAGTCGGCAAGGGCATCGCCCTGCATAACCCGGCTGTTGGACGGAGGCGCCGTTCCAGCAGTTCCCTCCGAAAGGAAGCGATTTTACAAGCTCGTATGGATGGAGGAAGCCGAACCCTCGCTCTGACACCCCAAAGGCGACCCCAACCTCGCTACACCGAACGCGATTCGAATGGAGTTAGCCCTGGTGATTTGCTATCTACAATCCAGCTATCCCGTTTTGGACCTCGTCACGATACTATGGGACATAACCTTGCGAGTCCCTTGACGGAGCGAGAACGTCCTCTGTTTCGACCGGCTGCTGGCATTGATGGCCTCTCAGCATCTCCGTTCCAGCGAAAGGAGTCAGTTGACGAAGAAACGCTGTTCCGCGAGTCGATTCTGGAATGTATGATGAAAGGTATCGGTCTGATGGAAAGTACAAGCGATGCTCTTCGAAAAGGCAGCCATGCTTCCGGTGATGCATCTCCCAGGCTGCTGTCGTACGACTCTCGGCGACAAAAGGCTGTGTTCTCTAATGCATTTGGCTTCATCGATCCATATGAAGAATCCGGGGATGGCGAGACGGAGTCCATGATGTCCATGTCTGTGACCAGTGCCGGTGGAACATCACCGGTGATCAATCTGCGCGAAGAGTTGCGCCACGACATTGAAGTCGTCTACTTTCCACAAGGTTCAGTTCTTGTAGAACAGGGAGAGCGCCACCCGGGCCTTTACTACGTGATTGACGGATTTTTAGATGTGGGTGTCCCGGTTAATGAACGGGGGGATGACCTCGTTGGCTCGTCACGTCCTTCTGCATCGAATCCACAGGAGGAGCTCTTCCCTCCATTGGGCCGAACTACCACCGGATCCTCACGTACTTCTGGCGCAACAGGCACAACAGACTCTCGCCGCAAGACCCAGTCGCGCAAGTCACTATATATGATCAAACCCGGAGGAATGCAAGGGTATGTCGGTGCCCTGGCCTCCTATCGCTCATACACGGACGTCGTTGCGAAGACAGATGTCTATGTGGGATTTCTACCTCGTGCATCCTTAGAGCGGATTGCAGACCGATACCCCATTGCGCTATTGACCCTGGCCAAGCGTCTGACAAACCTCCTTCCTCGTCTGCTCCTCCACATCGACTTCGCACTGGAGTGGGTGCAGGTAGGCGCGGGGCAACCGATCTACCACCAAGGAGATGAGAGTGATGCGATTTATCTTGTGCTGAACGGTCGTCTACGGTCTGTTTTGGAAGGTCCAAATGGCAAGATGACCGTGATTGGTGAGTATGGCCAAGGCGAGAGTGTGGGCGAACTCGAGGTTATGACCGAATCTACTCGGCCATCAACCCTACATGCAATTCGAGAGACCGAGTTGGCAAAGTTTCCTCGATCACTGTTCAATAGTCTGGCTCAAGAGCATCCAGGCATCACTATCCAGGTATCCAAGCTGATTGCTCAGCGCATGCGTGACTTGGTAGCACACCCTCGGTCTGAGAAAGGAGTTGAACAAGCTCATGTTGGCGGCGTCCAGACTGCGACATCGAACGTTAATCTCCGCACAGTTGCTATCGTTCCAGTCACCGCAGGAGTTCCGGTAGTTGAATTTGGTCATCGGCTGCTGAATGCCTTGCACCAGATGGGTGTGCCAAGAGGCGTGACTTCACTTAACCAAGCTGCGATTTTGAACCACCTAGGCCGCCACGCTTTTAGCAAGATGGGAAAGCTCAAACTTTCGCAGTACCTGGCAGATCTCGAAGAGAAGTATGGATTGGTGCTTTACATCGCTGATACCAATGTCAATGCGCCCTGGACACAAACCTGCATCGCACAAGCAGATTCTATTTTGCTGGTGGGTGTGGCGGAGGCATCATCCAGAATTGGAGAATATGAGCGATTCTTGCTTGGCATGAAGACGACTGCGAAGAAGGAGCTGGTGCTTCTACACTCTGAACGATACTGTTCGCCCGGGCTGACGCGACGTTGGCTTAAGAACCGGCTGTGGATCAATGGTGGTCACCACCACATCCAAATGGCCTTCCGCTTGACTACTGAGCCTTCCCATCCTCATCCCAAGAAGTTTGGAACTGTGCTCAAGCAGCGTGTCCAGATCCTACAAGCGGAAATCCAGAAATACACTTCACGACGTATTCAGCAGACGCCCTTGTATTCAGCACAGACTCCTTTTAAGGGCGATTTTCACCGCCTGGCTCGCCGACTATGCGGCAAATCTGTCGGACTAGTACTGGGCGGCGGAGGCGCCCGCGGCATAGCACAAGTCGGGGTAATCAAGGCGCTTGAGGAAGCTGGAATTCCGATTGATATCATTGGCGGGACTTCCATTGGTTCATTTATTGGAGCTCTGTATGCACGAGACGCCGATGTGGTCCCAATGTACGGCCGTGCAAAGAAATTCTCAGGCCGAATGGGGAGTATGTGGAGATTTGCGCTGGATTTGACCTATCCAACGGTCTCCTACACGACAGGTCATGAGTTCAATCGTGGAATCTTCAAAACTTTCGGTGACAGCCAGATTGAGGATTTCTGGCTCGAGTTTTACTGCAACACTACCAACATCAGCCGGTCTCGCGCGGAGTACCACTCGTCAGGATACGTGTGGCGGTATGTGCGTGCGTCCATGTCATTAGCTGGCTTGCTTCCTCCCATCTGCGACGAGGGTAGCATGCTACTTGACGGAGGGTATATCGACAACCTCACTGTGGCGCATATGAAGAGCCTTGGCGCCGACGTTATCTTTGCCGTCGATGTGGGCTCCATCGATGACAATACACCCCAGAGCTACGGCGACTCACTATCCGGATTTTGGTCGATGTTCAACCGCTGGAATCCCTTCTCCTCTCTCCCAAATCCGCCTACATTGTCTGAACTCCAAGCTCGCCTCGCCTATGTCTCCTCCATCGATAACCTGGAACGGGCCAAGAGCCTCTCCGGATGTCTTTACATGCGCCCGCCGATCGATCCATACGGAACGCTGGACTTTGGTAAATTCGACGAGATTTACCAGGTCGGATATGCATATGGCAAGGAATTCCTCGATCGTCTTAAGAACGAGGGATCTCTTCCTATTCCCGAGGAGACGGAAGAAAAGCGCAAGTTACAGCGGACTATGGCTCCTCGAAGAGCTAGTATTTGAGAGTCTTGACTGTATCGCATCGCCCCCCCCCCCCCCCATTTTGTTTATTCGTTTGATCCTTGAGGCGTTGACCTAGCCCGGCGTTCAACACAGCCTACGCTCTCCAAAGATTGGCTGGAGGTGGCGTTTTTATTACCTTCCAAGGTTGCAGGTGTTGGACCTGCCATTTGAATTGCATAAGATACACCCATTTGCATGCTAAAACAGTCACTTTGACTATTGGTGGTCACGACCTGTACATACACAATAGAAATACCATGAGTTAGGCTTATGTCTATCTTAATAGACCAACTGTCGCGGAGTGCGTGTTGTACCCAGGGAATCCAAGCCTGAACCCCAGAGTAGTATAGGCCACTAAATCATGGTCAGGTATAAAGTTCATTAAGTAGAATAGGAAGGAATTAGAACATCAGTTCACGCCCACATCAACTGACAACATCCGCCTCGAAGATATATGTACTTTACCAACCGGACATCCAGGTGAAAGAGGACCAGAGTCCAAATCTCCCACCATGCACATTAGACTATGGGTACTACAAGAGCTCACACAACAGGGAACAACAGATACATCTGCATCTGCACAACACCCACGCAGTCCGATTGGACAGGGCGCCAGACCTGAACCCAACAAGGTAGTACAGATATACCACTCAAGCAGAAATCAACTCGAAAGTTATTCAAACCGTACCAGTCGGAGTAGCAACTTCAGCTGGGGCATCAAGTGGCGGCCGAGTTGCAGCAGCAGCATCTGGCTTTTCAACCACAGGCTGAGCAGGCCGTCCCCGTTGATAAGCCCGATGAGCAGCAAACTCGAGGAATATTCCAAAGAAGGTCATAATACTAGACAATATTAGTACCGGAGCAGAGTATATGGAGTGGGACGAATAAGGAAAAAAAAGAAAACCTGGGAGTGGACATACAAGGCTAAGAAGATGAAGGCCTCATTCGCCCTCTTGCGTCGGCAGGATATACCAGGCGGAGAATCGAAGTAACACGAGTGCCAGTTGTAGTCTTGGGCTGCAAAGATAAAAGCAGTCAACCATCTACCGCGGTACATTAGTGGTTGGACAAATTTATATGGAGATCCCAGGAAACGTACAGGTAGGAGAACACGACATCAACTAGGATGACCATTTTGCTTAAGATTGAAGGGCGGAAGGGGGAGATGAATGCTGGGATGAAGCAGACGACAGAGAAGGCGGCCTGGTTTTGTTAGCGATTTCAGTAAATATAGAATATTTGGGGCTTGGTATATCTAGACACGTACGATGACTTCTTGGTAGATGATATGCTGTCCGCGAGGACCTTGATCGATGAACCACGAGGTCAAGCCTAAGACGATGACAGCACTGCACCACTGCATAGCCCTAAGGGCTAGTTGCAGTGGTCTGGCGACAGACGTTGAGAAGCGCATGACGAGGTATATGAGATACGATGGTAGTCAGAGGATGCACAGGTCGTATCCAACCGAATATGAGTAATATAGTTGATGAAGATCAAGTGAAGAATACAGTATCCAAGAATGTGGCAACCCACGACTTTATGTTCTTCAGCGCATTATCGGTTAACTCGGACACGAGCATGAGATACAAACACGCCGAGTCAATAGGACGTTAAAGTCCACACCAACACCGCAATGTAGTCGCTTTCCCCAGCTGCGTCATGATTGCATGAAGTCATTACCCGAATCAGAACCTAATCCAGTTTGCACTTGCAGGTACATAATTGAAACGCTTCACTTCAAGTTATATGGCTTCACGCTGTACGAGCTTGATATTCTCATCTAGACCAGCACAGCAATTTGCCAATTCTCCGAGTGCTTGACTTCTTATGGGAGAGTACCATCCTGTGCGCAAAGAGCTCCAGCAAAAATGAAGCTTAATTGAAATAACCAAAATCACCGTTCGGCATACCGCGGAACAGCTAGGAAACGAACACCTGATAAGAGCCTAGTCTTGAACGTAAGCCAATCATGAGACTCCTTCCACTACGTACATATCACACCACCTCGACAGATGTGGGAACGGAAACAATAACCACGGAACGAACGGCAGACTAATGAAGTGGCCAAAATACTAGATAGATGTTGTGCTACCAAAGACCGAGGATCTCCCTGCATGGATCAAATATTCTTCAGCTTCAGAAATTAGGCTGTTATTACAATACACCCTTTGAACCCTGACAGTGTACGAAATACAAAGGTAGCCACGAGGAATACTAATACTTGCGATATAGTTAATGGATCAATAAGGTATACTACACTTGACCCCACTGGAGATCAGGATCTGCGCCAAGTGGGATGATCTTTAATTCTTGTGACGACACATGACGGTCATACTATTGGTCGCAATATGGTACGATGCAAGAAGTCTACCTAGGCTGGACTACAGTGTTCGGTTAAGTCGGCTTGTGTAACGGATATCTGAGCTGGATAATAGCCCAGACGTCAATCCTGTTTACGACAGGCTTGGCCTTGTAAACAAGAATTGGGTACTGTCAACGGTCAAAGAGCGCCAATGTACCTGGACGTTCAGGGAGAAGGTTATGAAGCCGGTCTCGAATTGATATACATGAAGTACCAGACAGCTGCTTAGGTGCGATAAATACGCAAGGAGCCAGTATACCTCAATGGCATCATTGATAACCCAAGAGGAATCATCTACTCAAAATCTGAATTAACCCTTTCATTCAAAGTAAACATGCCCATTGCCTTAAAATCCTGCAACTTGACTCCATTTGCGCCTGAGTTTTGGAACCCTTTCATCTGCTCCTGTTTACCAAGTAGCATTACCAAGATCGTGCTCCTATGAAGACTTAGAACCAAATCAAAACAGGACAGAAGGGGAAAAGCGTCGACTCACCTTAATATACTCACTGCCCTTCTCCAAGTATTCTTGTCGGGTCACAGACGACCGACCGAAATCAGCTCCAGAAGCCCACTGTGCCGCGCCCTTCCAAGCATCCAAAACGGGATCAGAGGCCCGGCGCACATTGAACTCCGCATTAATGGGCAGATACCCACGAAGTTCGCTACGGAACCGTTCCTCAAATCCAGAGAAAAGGGTGTTACCACCCGTCAGGAAGACATCTTTCAGGAGTCGGGCACGGTCCTCGGTGCCTGAGAAGCGCTGGTTCACGATATCAGCGGCAATTTGAATCAGACCGGCCTGGTCCACGCCAGCAATAGAAGGCTTGAACACGACTTCGGGGACACGAATACGTTCCACATTCAAATGAAGCTGGTGCGCTTCTCGCTGGCTTTCAGGATCAAAGGGCCAGGGACCACGCAGGAACCCATGGACAAGACTCTTAGTCCAGTCGGTCTGTGCGGCGAGGGTGTGGTTCTCCGTGAACTCGGGGTCGTATTGGAGTAACTCCGCCTCGGCGCCATTGAGCATGGCACCCAGGTCCTCCTCTTCCTCTTCGTCACTCTGGTCGCCTGTCGCGACGGTTCGGTAGACACCCCAGTCATCGTCGTTGGCACCAAAGTCATCGTCATCTCCGCCGCGGCGGCGTTTCTTGGGGCCATCGGACGCCAAGTTGGCCAGGGTCTTCATACGCTGTTGGCTGGCAAGAGACTTTCGGTTTCCAAGGTCGGCCTTCATGCGATCGCGGTCCTTGATTCGTTGGAGGATAGACTATACTCGTTAGCACCTGGCATGAGAACGATAGTTGGGGCCACACTTACCTGGCGGTTAGCTCGTCGTTCTGAAATCCAGGCCTCAAAATCGTTTTCTCGCTTCTCTCGGTCAAGACGTTCCTCTTCTTCAACACGAGCCTTTTCACGCTCCTTCTCGGCCTTAGCACGCGCCCGCGCATCAACATTCGACTTCATTAACCGTTGGTGACGCTTCTCTTTCAGACCAGCTTCATCAAGCTGGTCATCCGGAATGTCAAGCATCGGGAAGGACATCTCCTCAGGCTGCTCTTCGGTTTCCTCAATGCCAAGATCCTTGTTCCGAGAGCGCTTGATGGATTTCTCTAGGTCACGGATCATGCGCTCAAGATGAGCCTCATCCTTAAGCTCTTCACTCTCAAGGATGCGACGAATCTCCTTCTTTGTTTCAGACGCCAGGGTTGCCTGTATACTCTTCCAATACTCAAGTTCCTGCTCCTTCTTCACCAGCTTTTCAAGACGCATCTTGGCCGCCTGTTCTTGTAGTCGGCGCCCACTCTCTTTCTTCCGCTCCGCAATGCGAGCAAGCTCTTCTTCAGTCTTCTCGACAACAATGTGTTCGGTGAATGGGTACTGAACAACACGATCGCGGTCCTCCAGGCCCGTCCAATCGAGATACCCACTCAGCTCGCGGTCGTAGTCTTGCGATACGTAACAATGATTGCGTACCAAGTCTTCCATTTGGTTATCAGTGATACGCGCCGGGAAGGTCGGGTACTTCAACTTCATAAGCTTCATAAGGTATTCGGCATTTTGCAAGCCGCCCCAATTAAGCCTGGTGCAGTTGGACAAAAGCGGTTTCCCGCCTAGCACAGGAATGACATGTGTAGATGTATGCGACGAGGAAACAACCAATCCATCGGTTCCTTTGTTGTAGCGGTATGCGAAAAGCGAATCAATACCATAGGATACAGACGGCGCAGAGTAACATTCGAAGAGGATCTCGTTCATCACTAGAAGGTGTTAGTTCCGACCGATAACCCAATCACCAGAGTAACATACTTCTCCTCGGATATCCCAAGTTGGCGATTGGTTCAGTCATAAGAATCGGCCGGTCGACGCCGCCGTTTGAACCGTCAACGCCCAACTTCAGAAACATGTAGTCCAATACACCCTCCATGACATCCCAGTTACCAACGACACTGGAGCCAGGATCAAAGGCGCCACGAAGCTGACCCCGGGTAGTCGCATCGAGATAGGCATCGTGTCCGACAAAGTTGCATTGGCGATTCAGCTTGCGATCGCGGTAACGACTCATGACGGGAGGGATGACGAAGCGCGGGTTCTTGTCAAAGGACCAACCGGCCTTGACGAGATGGGCACCTACGAGAAAGCCGTTAGCGATAGATCCATGCAGCCTTCTGTATTGAACTGGACTCACCATTGTCGATAACAATAGCACTGGTGTCGGGATGGACCTTGCTCCGCTCAAATCCATCGGTCTGTGGAGCCTGGTAGCCCTTAAAAGGAAAATCTTGCGCATGGTACGGCTCAGGTGGAGGTTTTGCAGCGGGCTTTTCAGTGGAATTGGCCGCAAATCGGGTCGGTAGAATGGTTTTGACCGAAGTGATAGTCATGGTGGGCTGCGCCGGTGCGGAAACCAGGAGCTTCAAGGTCGGAGATCAGTGGTGAGAGATTACTGCATGGCAGGGGCAGAGAATATAAGAGAAATGTAAAGGTAAAATTTAGGAGACACAATCCCAGAAGTAACCGGAAAGACAAAGCGGAGACCAATGGCGTAGAAGTTGGAGGTTGAGAGTTGAAAGCCGGAGGTTTGGTTTGCGCCAAGAATGGGGAAGCGGTGATGCGCTATCTACCTTCACTGCAGCTTCACTACTGTCTATTCTCTACTACTCTATGTGCGACAAGCTTTATGTAATATGCGATTAAAGTAACTAATTTCATTCAAACATTGCTTCGTAATATCAAAATGGGGTTCCTAAGTAGAACCTTGCGGTGAGGGTTCTTTTAGGTTCTCCGTAGCTGCAGTGCATTTTAGCATTTAGTATCGGAGATATTGATAGAGACCGAGAAACATACCCTCTAGATGAAACAAAACATTAGACTGGTAGTTCTTAAACATCTGAGCCACCAGCTCGACGTTCATATTCTGGATATTGACCTCCTGCGCACGATTAACAATGGATGCCATGTAGCATTAGATACTAGGACATACCTGAAGGCCCTTGTTCATGACCATGACAGCCTCATTGAGTTTCTCCTGGATCTGGATTAGCCTCTTAAACCACGAGATGACGAACAGCATATCGCGACTTACGACATTGGTGATGATACGCGAAAGCAGCACGGACTGCTGGTGCTCATGAGGGCTCTCCTAGGTGAAGTTAGCTCAGTCCACTAGACATCAACAAAAAAAGCAAAGCCTAGCATTATGTTGAAATGACCTACCATGATTCTGCAGTCTTGGTAGGTGTACTTGTTTGTTGGTTGTAAAGAAGCAGATCGGGATGATTTGTTTGGGCGGTCATGTGAGACCCGATTGGCCCTTTGTGGTCTCCCCTCACCAGAGCTTAATTGTCCACCATCTACTTAATCTACCACTATTATATAGACTGGTTGGCTTCTTTTCTCCTTATAACCCCCAAATTTGGCATCTATCGTGATCCCATAATGCCTCCCGCAACCCCCGCCAACGACGAGGCGCACCAGCAGCTGATGAACCAGCTGGACATCGGCCACCTCCACAAGCCATTCCGCAACCCACACTGGAAGCCCTCCCAGCGTCGCAATCGAAACCTCAAGCAGATCATCGCGGAGAGTGCCCGGAAAGAAGCGTCCGTAATGGCAACTCAAGCCAACTCGGGCGCGACCACCCCCTTCACTGCCACGGGCAGCACAACGGCCGATGGAACACAAACCCCAGCAGAAGGAGCTGGCAAGACCCCCAATCTGGCACAAGCTTCTCAAAATCTGTCCTCCCTAGTTCTGGAGAAGAATGCGCGCGCCAATTTTCCGACCGTCACCTATACCAACATCGAATCTGCGCCATCGCTGAGCGCGGCTAATCATCGCCATTACTGCGATATCACCGGGTTGTCCGGCCCCTACACCGACCCCAAGACACGTCTGCGGTATCACAACAAAGAGGTCTTCGGAGTGATCAGGACACTGGCACAGGGCGTACCAGAGACCTACCTAGAAGCGCGTGGGGCACACACCGTCCTGAAATAAGGGCAGCCAAGATGTTATTTAATGAGTTATGATCAATTTCAAGGGCGAGGAGACATTTGTACGAATAGAATATGATATTGGATTCAAAGCCTCAAACTAATACTATGGCTATTACAATGAATGTTCGGCCAACACAGTCAAGCCCTTTCCATCCCACCTGTCCCTTTCGAAACAGGCTCAAGAAAGCGCTCCGGCTTATTCGTGACCGTAAAATTTTTTTATTCGCCTTGCGCCAGGTGGCACTCAACTAGTACCGAAACTCCACAGAAGGGAATATCAGTTACAACACCCGAGGGTGTTGTCGTCGCGGCGTGAATATACAGGTACGAGTACCTGGTGCAAATGGACAGTGTCCAGAATAGCTGTTCGTCCACAGCTCAGACCAACATTCAAGTTTGAGCTTTCTTCTGGAACCACATGAACTATTGTATTTTGCTGAAATCAAGTAGTACTTTGATCTCGACCAATGGCTTTTCCAGCTCGGATGATCAAGTCAATCGTGAACTCGTTGTGTGAAGGAAAAGAAATCGGAATGACCGCTCGAGCGGCTTAACCATCCAGTCCGACCGCCTTCGGTGGTGGGCAGAAAAAAGGGTTTCTGTTTACGGCGAAATCATTGTGATTTCCATTTGCAATTGATCTTGTTCTCGCGTCCTTTTCTTCCTTGTGCCTATTTTTCAACGTGATTCACGTCAGTTACGACATATCCCGCCAATATGCCGAGCATGTGGCTTTCAGAGCACCAGAGTAAGTACTTCGTCGCCCTGAACTGTGTCGCGCGACACTTGTCCAAGTGCAGCGAATTGCAGCCTAACTACGAATAAATTATGACTGACACTATTTCTAGAGTTTGGAGTGGTCTTCTGCTGTGCAGGTATGCCCACTGGCTACAGCGAAAGCAATCGCGACAAGCCGTTCATGCACAAAGAGCAAAACTAACCATGGTGGTATAGGTGGCTTGTTCCTGTTCGGAGGTGTCCTTATGTTCTTCGACCGGTCATTGTATGTCTTCGTCCTGGATATAATGAATTATTATAAATATGCGACAAAATGCTAACAGCTCTCTAGACTGGCCATGGGCAACGTACGCCACAATCCCCACTCCCGGCCTCCCTAATCCCTCCCACTCACATACTTCAGATCCTCTTCCTTATCGGTCTCACCTTGATCATCGGCTTCCAGAAGACCCTGGTCTTTTTCTCCCGTCCTCAGAAGCTAAAGGGAACCGCTGCCTTTTCCGCTGGCATTATTCTCATCCTCCTCCGCTGGCCGCTTTGTGGCTTCATGATCGAGCTCTATGGACTATTTATCCTCTTCGGTGATTTCCTGATTACCATCGGTCAGTTTGCAGGCAATGTTCCCGTTATCGGACCGTATATCCAGCGTGGATTGGAGGTCTTGGCGGGTGGTCGGAGCAATGCCGAGTTGCCCGTATAAGGCTGATCGGATTGCTTCTGACGTGATCTTGATGAGTCTGAGTTGTCAGCATACGTGGTAGATGAACACTTCCAAATGTGCATAATATTTTGCAGTGGGCTGGGCATTATGGTAATCCAGTTGTGCATTCTGGCGCATGGTGGACAAAGATGCGACACGAAGTCTACGTTTTAGAAACACTTGTAATTACTAATGATTCCTATTTTGCATTTTTCCAGTATGGATCTTCTGATATCAGTAATCTGTGGTAAATAGAGGAGCACTAACATATAAGACAGGGACATGAATCGGGTAGCGATCAGGCTAGACACCTACCCAGACTCAAGTGCGATAAAGCTAGAACAAGTGCATAAATCCAAATACAATAGCGAAAAGACAAGAAAATTCGATGCTCCTTTATTTGCTATTCTTAACATCTCATATTCTCATATCATCCTATCGGATGATTGCAACAATTTCAATACAAGGGCGCATTTAGGCCTTGTTAAGGTAGTCAACAAGGTTCTCGACAACGGTAGCAGCGTTGGTAGTCTGAACGTTCTCGCCGTGGTGGGCGATCATGGTACAAGAGGAGGCACGGACAACAATAGCGCCCTCCTTACCCTATTTCCCGAACCAAGTCAGTCATGCCATCTATCGGCGATTGCACGCCTTCGTATAGCCGAGGGGTAGGATGCATACCTTCTTGCCGTATAGGGAGCGAGCATCGGCCTTGATAGCGACGAACTTCTCACCACCGATGGAGAAGCCCTTAGCGAAGGCGTCGTCGGGGTTTGTGAACGCAACAGCCAGGGAGTTAATGTCATCCTGGGTGAGCTGTGGGTGGATAGGAACCAGTCAGTTTCATAATCCTCGTGTGACACATTGACCCCGCATTCCGAGTTTGTGTTTGACACCGGCTCCCGGATGGAAAGGGGGGAGTTGTATATCATACCGTGAAGGTAGGGGACTGGGCCTCAAGGCCAGAGAAGTCCGCGGCAAGAATACCGGCCTTGTCGAATTGACCGGAGCCCATCAGGCTGTTGGAGAATTGTCAGCATCGATTCGGGGGTAAGGTGTCGCCACATATTGCTATCGGGCATGAACACTCGAAGCTGGATGTAGCGGAGAGTATGATCGAGATAGCTCAAGGTGTGCTGGAGAAAGAAAATTAAAGACGCTAGTCGTACCTCGAGTCGACGTAGCCTAAACATCACAAAAAAGACGTCAGTGAGGGGGAGTGCGGACGGATGCGGTCATAGATGAAGCACCTACCTTGCCAGACTGCAGAGTGGGCGCCCATTTTGAAGTTATGTGTGAAGGGATTGGAGGGAAAAGAGAAGAAAAAAAAAAGGGTCGTGAGGAGATGCAGAGAATATAAGGAGCTGGGAGGGTTGGCAGTCGAAGTGGGGTGTGTTTGGCGGTAAATAAGACCCCGCCAACTCTGTTCAAAGTCGGTGTCGATCTCTCGAGAACGGGGCCAACCGGACCGTGGTTTCGACCACTTAAAGATACTTGGGAGAGATTATTGGACTTGGTCTTAAGAACAAACCAGAAATGAGGCTCAATATTAGACACCAGAGTCCTAAGCTTTATATGTCCACTGACCTTCCAAGGTTTTACGTTTAAGTGACTGCCTGCATAGCCGATCAACCTTGCTCTACTTCCGCACGCATGTCATTCCACGTGTGCCTGGAATGAGGGGCTCTTGTGATTTGCAATGCTTCCCCTTCATTGTTCCAAGATTCTGCAATGCATAGGTGTCAACGGTTAGGGCCCCGGGTTTGTGGGATAGCGGTGTAGAACCCACTGATCGCTTCGCTTGAGTCATTCCAATAGCTTCCGTGGTCCCTCTCACAGTCGGGCCTACTATAGACCGGGGTTAATCTATATGTTCTCTAGGGCCTTTCCAACATTGGACAACACTGAGCCATGTGAATTAGAAGTTCGCTAGACTCACAAATGTTTCAGTAAATTACGAGTTAAGAGGGCTGTTCCATTGTGTATACCTATGCGAAACCCCTTTCGCACCTTTTTTTCACTTGCTATCATTGGAAAAAGGGCCGTTGACTGGGTATCGAAACTGATAGTTGTTCTATCTAGAAGTGATTAAGCTCCGAGAGGAGCTTCGTTAGATCCCGTCTTCCCGCATATGCCGACCGTTATCTTTATGTAGATACTATGTAAATGCCGAGCTTTGACTGGCACCTGAAGGCACAGCTTTATAGAGATGATCCTTCACGTACAAATAATGGTTAGGGCACATTAGAAAAGGAAAAGGAAAAAGAAAACGATAAAGAAACCTTGGCAAAGGCCAAAGCCAATTCGGGGATTAACATGGGGGACTTTCCGTGGGTTTCATTGGCTCAGTCAACATGTAGATGCCTTACAATAAGTACTCGATACAGGATACAATCGCATGGACTACGCGTTCGATGCTGATCAACTCTATATGTCCGAGAGCAACATGTGAATACCATCTCTGCTGCCTACTCTACGTATTTAGGTCAACGCGTTCCCATAAGTGGACCCACATACGTAGGCCCCTAAATGTACCTGGTCTTCGAAACCTTGGAAACTCTATATCTTCAGGAATTTGTTGTTAGGAGGTCATTTACCATTTCCACCAAAGAGACACAGGTTCAACAAGGATCTAGAGTATAATGGAGGACATGTTGCGGTGACCGCTTCTTTAGCACACACCGCTCCTGCTTTGTACATGAAAAAAAAAAAGCAAAACCTAATCAAAGAGTGCCCAAACCTGAGATTTACTTGAACCCTACAATTCAGTTGATAACCCTCAAGCTTCAAATACTGTACCACTCGAACCGATCGAATAACCCACGGCGGTTAAGTACTAGGAACCTGTCCAAACTCGGGGTTAACTCCCGCATTGAGCATCGGCACGTTCAACGGCCGATGTGATCCGAGAAGCGGGATCCACTTCCACGCAAGCCTTTTGACAACTGGATCAGACGCCATCACATTTAATCCATTCGTCCCCTGCATAGCTATGCCCATCTTCTGGTCTCGCATATCGCCACCCATGGCCCTCTTAGACCCCGTTCAACCCAAGAGGCGGTCGGAATTTCCACACTGAGAAATTCTCTCTAAAATTACGCAGCTTCCTACTTATCCAAGCAGGCAGAATGGCGTTCAAATCCAAAGTGCCCGTGGGGTATCGGTGGCGTTCTTCAAATTGGTTCATTATCAGCTGTATTGCGATAGCTCTTTTTTCGGGTGCGTTGAGTAAAAGATCGGTTGTTTGATGATCTTCGTCTAACTGCTTCCCAGAGAACTTCCTATACAGCTACATCGTGCCCATCTTGCAGGTGATGCTGGAGCAGCGCTTGGGTATCGATGAATCCGAGCTACAAGCGACTACCTCTCTCGTACTAACCGTCCATGCCTTGGTTTGTCTCGTGGCTGGACCACTGACAGGCTGGTTGGCTGATAAAGCGCCAAACCGAAGGCTACCCTTACTTCTTTCATTGGGGGCCGAACTGGTAGGAACAGTGATCATCATGCTAGCACCGAATCGTATGATCTACTCATATCTCCCCAAAGTTATACCCCCGCTGACGTTCTCTAGTCCCCGTACTTCTTCTCGGACGCGCACTCCAAGCAATAGGCGGAAATACAGTATGGATTGTTGGCCTCGCTACTGTCGCCGATACAGTCGGACATGAGAACACGGGCAAGGTCCTTGGAGGAATATCATCGTTTTTCGTCTCCGGATTGCTTTTCGGTCCGATGGCTGCGGGTACCTTTCTTCAAGTACTGGGATACTGGTGGACTTGGATGGTCCCTATCCTGATGCTGATCATTGATATGCTGATGCGCGTGGTCATGATCGAGAATAAGAATGGCCACCGATCTCCAACAAAGGAGTATCTCTCTGACGATACTCCTTCAAATGAGAACAGCACACGAGGAAACAACGATGATCATGTTCATGAAGATGCGGCTCTTCTAGATATTCCATACCTGAATCATGATACATATTATGACGACGACGAATCATTACCGCCAAGAGAGGAGGCCCCGAAGAACAACAAAAAATCACCATTCACATCCAATATCTATACGATGATCTTGTCTGATTCCCGAGCTGCTGGGGGACTAATCTGTAATTTCACACAAGCTGTGATCTTGGTCGGTCTTGATACTACTTTGCCTCTTCATTGCAGCGAACAGTTTGGCTGGAACTCTGCCCGAGTCAGTCTGATGTTCCTGCTGCTCCAGATTCCGTCCCTTCTCCTGGGCTCTCTAACTGGCCTTTTGAAAGATAAAGTTGGCACAAAATTTCCCACTAGTGTGGGCTTCCTGACTGTCAGCGTTTTCCTTTGGATGTTGGGTACGGCCAGCAGTGATGGGCTGTCTATTGTCGGGACTGGACAGAAGGGTCAGGCGATATATATGGTTGCTATTGTCGGGATTGGTATATCACGAACATTTATCAGCGGATGTGGTACCATTGAGATCACCAGTAAGTGATTTGATCAGCACGGAAAAGACGATGTTATTTTCCGATTTAGAGACTAACATCAGTTGCGGGATATAGACGTGATGAAAGAAATCTACGAAGAACACCCCGAACGCTTTGGATCCTCGAGGAACTTTTCTTCTGGCTTTTCCATGACCAACTTTTGCTGGACAGCAGGAATGCTTGTTGGCCCTGTTCTATCAGGATTCCTCACCCGATCAGTTGGGTACTACTATATGAATTTGACTTGTGGTAAGTCTTCCGTGCTATCGTCCCCAAACGAGGCTAATATTTTGTTTTAGCGATTATATCTGCTGCAGTTGGGATGGTGGGAATGACATTTCTTCCAAGCAAAAAGAAACAGCCGATCGCTTTACCCTGAAAAGTCGAGCAAACTGTCTACTCTTTTGTTTTCTTTTTTTAGAAATGTTTGGCGTTTCGGATATTTGCTTTAGCTGTGCCATACCTATACAAGAGCCCGATTATATACATTCGGAAAATTTGAACGAGACCACGATACTGATAAACGACATTAACATTGCATTTATACATAAGTCTTGTTTCTATTCACACTGCGCATGTTTCATAAGTCCTATAAACCTTTTCCGCGAAATTCTCCGCAATCTCACGGATCAGGTCTTTATTCTGCATCTCGTCTACCCATCGTTGCGGAATTGCCTCAATCCCATAGAAAATACCCGCCAGGGCTCCATATACAGCACCGGCCGAGTCCGAATCTTCACCAAGATTCACCACAGCAAGTGCGCCGTCAGCCCAAGTCTCGAACTTGAAAAACGCCCATAATGCACATTCCAGTGTATCTATGACCCACCCACTGCTCTTGATATCAGCATCTGTCTTAGAAGTCCAACCCGAGATGACATTGTACTGCGCAAACCGCTTAACCAACACGGGATGAGTAAAATTGTAGGCAGCAAGCCTCTGGCTCAACTGTGCCTTTGACTGACCTGAATTGAATCAGAACCCACCAGTATTCATAAATTGTAGATTGACCGCTACATACCTCTCATAGCCCCGCAGATCACATCGGTATACGCCTGACAAGCCTCAACACAAGCAGGTGCAGGATGCGTAACCTGACTCTGCAACTTGGCAATGTGAGCCGCAGCTTCAGGTTCAAAGAACATAGCCACGCCAACTGGCGCGATACGCATAAGACTCCCGTTCCCCGAGAATTCATCCCTCATTAATCTATCGGAAATCATCTGGCCCGTCTCTTCGATGCCGCCCAATCCCCTCTTCAGCCAAAGTTTGAGCGCGCGACCAGTCGAAACACCAACATCCCACGCCTCGTCAGTAGTACTGAAGCGACCGTATTTCCACCATTCAAGAAAATACTGGATAGTCATCGCATGGTCGTAGAGTCTAGGACTGTCAATAAATTGTTGTGCTAGAGCGAGGGTCATAGCGCCGTCGTCAGAATAAGATCTACGTCTGTTAGCAAAGCGAATAATCGGATCTTGAATGTTGAAGGCATACCCAGCTGGTTGCTGAAATGGTCTTACAAATTCCAAATCCGTGATTGGGGCAAATGTTCCTTTTTTCATGAATTGGACTGGGCCGCCTAGGGCATCGGCTACGCAGTTTCCCCAGATTGAGCCTAAGACTCGGGATTTGAGCGGGACTGCAGCCATTTCTACGGTCATTTTCAGATTGGCAACTCTCGCCTCGACTGATCTGGTTCCTTATGGTAGCGGCGCACTCGGCTTAAATATGCTCGAGGCTGTGAGTCAGGTATACGGGGCGCAGTCTTTCAGTTTGGCTCCGCCACGATAATCCCCATCAAGCGTCATTGTCGATGGTCTGTTTGAGATGTAGAGACATGCCGATGTGTATCGATGTTTCTTTCTACAGACCCTAGGCTCTTTGACATGTATGGCAACCTTTGAAAGAAGCGCCAGGAGCTGCTGGTTCTAGTTAAAGATCGACAGCCCACTCTAGGCCCGTGGCTCGGACCACGACAACTGGGACAATGAACGGAAGGCAACGACATATGGGATTGTTAAAGAAATATTCTCTTTATCACTTGCAGAGGCTTCAAAGCTCTCAATGTGATATTGACCCTACCTGTGTTAGCGGGGGTGGAGAAAGATAAACAAAACCATTTCCCACAAGAATGATATCAGTATCCTGGCCCTTAAAGGTGGATCCAGTTCATATAAATTGGTGGAGATTGGAGAAAAGACGCGATTGATCAAAGTCATCATCAAAAATATCCCCATAATTTTTTTTAACGTTTTCTTCACTTTCTCCTGGTCATGAGAAGCGCGCCATTGGTACCGAAACAAGCTTGGCGTCACAAAGCGCACCACGAATCAAGGGAACCGCCAAAGCTGAAGACACCCTTTTCAGCCCAGCAAAAGTGGCGCCCGATTCACGCGATTTCCGCACGGGCTACCCACAGCGCGTGGTAAAAGCCCCGAGACCACTTGTCTCAAGTCCCTGTCTCAGTTTCGGGGAAGATGAAACACGCCTCAGCGGGTTCTGGCCCACACAGCGCTCTGAGTGGTCCGTTTAGAACGTGGTAGCGAGCTAATCAATCCCAATCATCACAATCAATTTGCGACGCTCACGCTCATTCGTCACGCGTCAAATAAGCATCTCGTACCTATTGTGGTTCTGGTGGCTCCTTGGTCTCTCAAGTCCGACCGTTGGGGCGCTAGTCCCAGGTCCAAGCCATTCAGCTGTGCGACTGATTCCATTTCAGCGCTGACCATGTCGCATTATTTGTTTCTGATTCCGTTGGAAGACCCTGGTTGGCTCTGGTTCACGGCTGGATTTGGCACTAAAATCCAGGATCGTCGTTGTTCTGGTCTGTTACAGTTGGAAGAATGAGATTAGCCCCAGTGTCTCAAGTACACTACTTGGCGTAACCCATCTCCACTCATGAGACTATATCGGCTGGCGCCACTCCTTCTGGTCCTAGTTTAATTGATTTAATTCATATAATCATCCCTTTTTCGCTTGAGAAAAAAACCTCTGGTTTTCTTCTATTTTGTGCTTCTTTACGGGTCTTCTGGAAGACCGTCCATTCCTTTCTTGATCAGGCATCTTAATTATATTCTATCTTCTTGACTAGTGATCAACTGGAGCCAGGCTGGACAAGGAGAGATATGGCTAGGGCTACGACTATGACCAGAACGCGAACTGTGCAGAATGAAACCATCTCCGTTCCGGTGTTGACATACACCGATGCCCTACCCCGGGATGACCTCCGCGATATCAATCCATCTGAGCGCCAAGTGGACCATACCAGACAGGCAAATTTCCCCCGGACTAGAGTGGCAGACGGACAGTCGAAGGAGCTAGGGGCCAGTCCGAAATTCGACTTTCAACTCACAGCGCCATTGGATGAACTCACACCCACGAGCGCGAGATCGTTTCGGAGCCCTGTGGGCTCACATACGATAGGCGTTGCCTTAGGAAGTCCAGGATTGATGCGTCCTCAGGATGAATTGCCTCCACCACGTTTCAATACAGGAGTCTTTAATGAAGGATCGGAACATCCGCGCAAGTCGAGCAAATGGAAGAAGATTGGAGGATTATTCAGAGCGAAGAATGCTATGACATCGCCCACGAACTCTCCACCGACTCCTCCGAAGGACGTTGGACCAAAGGACAGACCGAATACCAGCAAGGCTGCGCGGAAAGAAGATGTCAGCGAGGAATGGCCAAAGATCGAAGTCGAGCCTCAGGTCGGGCATAACATCAGCCCGAAACGAAGCAGGAAGTTTTCTATCTCCGGCAGAAAGGATTCAAGAGACAAGGGCGTTGCAAGCCCCATGTTGGATGTCAACATCCCGGATGTGCAAATGGAACGCTACAGCGTCATGTTTAGCAATGTCATGAACAAAAACCACAAGCCCTCACTGCTGGCCAGGAGGAGCAAGACGCTGGACAATTTACGTGTGCCAAGTGCTCAGGTAAGATATAACTCTTACTAGTGGCAATAATTGCGTATATTGACGCTCCCAGGACTTCTTGACTGCAAAGATACCTCCAGTTCCACAACGACGAGCCACCTCACCATCACATCCACGATCGAGCTTTACGCTATTCCCCGCTGCACAGCCATCTAAAGCTCCCCAAGGTCTCGGAGCACAGAATTTCTCCCGAGGCCCCAGTCCGTTGCTGAGATCCAATACGCTTCCCGTGAGCCCGAAAGCATCACCATCACCACGGGATCTACCACTCCCACCTAATAATAATAGCCTTTCTTCCTTCGAATCACCTGTCATCCCCAAACTATTTTCCGGTGGCTCCAATACCCCAGTTTCAGCAAACAGTTATCGCAGAGAAGACAAGCCTCTTCCAGCTATCAAGCCCGAGCCGCCGGTCGCTCGGTCGCGAACAGTGTCACCGCAGGTTCATGTCCCACAACCGAGGCGAACTCAATCAGACAGGAACATCAAATCGGGCAATCAAGTCGCTCAGCCGGAGAGGTCCACAACAGAGCCTATACGTTCCATCAAACCCAACCTGAAAGTCCAGACCCAGCTCAGAGGACCACCCACTCCAGCGAAGGATAGGGTAACGCCGAAGTCGGCATCAGCTCTATCAGCCATGACAACTAGGGAACACGTATCCCGTATAATGTCGCCAGCATTGGTTCAATCGCCTATGGAGATCAGATCCGCTCCAGCAAAGGAGATCAAGTCTTCACCAGCAAAGGTCTTACAACCAGTGGTTACAGAGCGCGAAGTCAGCAGTCCGGTCAGCAAGCCCAGGAAGAAAATATCAAAGATTGAAGTTTCCACTGCACGATCTATCTCCGTGTCGAAGGGAAAGAGACAGATCCTTGTTCCAATCGGGACACGGATGGAACAACTAAACCCTAATGAGCGCCTCGTTGAACGAAGAGCCATGACACCGACTATCATGGATGTGCAGTATGGACATCGACATGGGATTTCTCAAGAGCTGCAGATCGAGTCAATGTGAGGTACACCCTTGTTATCATCCCTTTCTTTACGGTCTACCTACGGTTTTTCTTGGAGTTTCTTTTTTTTTGCATGGTGGATTATCTTCTTTAACTTTAATACCCTCTTTCAATGGAATTTCTTTATGTTCGGGATTAGCATACTCATCGCGGATTCAAACCAGATACCAACATCATTCAAGCATTAAGAAACGTTAATAAACTTTGAAACTTGCTTATTCCTCTTACTATGTCCTGATTCTGCATGAAAAATGGCTCATCGAAGGTTATGCATGATCAGCTTACTGCTGACGTAGAACGACTTAGCCCCAGCAACTTTATCCGGCCTGAGTCATAATTTCAACTGAACTATATAACCCCAACCCTACCCAACATCGGACCTTGAAACCTCCCTCAACATTGGCATTAATTTCACACAGGCTCTCAAAATGAAATCCAAATTCTCATCCACTCAACTAACAAAATACCTGACCCATCTGGCCCTCCCACCGAAATACGAACCCTACATCACCGACCCAACAAGCTTCCCCAAAACAGAAGAAGCATTGACAACACTATTTCGCTGCCAAATCACCCGCTTCCCCTATGATAATCTGACACTCCATTATACCGAAACCCCTGTAATTGACATCGCCCCTCTCAGCATCTACGACAAATTCATGGGAGCGGGCGAAACACCACCATCAGGACGAGGGGGCTATTGTCTCGAATGCAGTATCTTCTTCCATCATGTACTTCTCGGCCTCGGATTCTCAGTTTATATGACTGGTGTACGGAACCGGGAACGCATTGATGGGATCCCGCAAGGTGAATATCAAGGATGGTATGTACATCAAATTGGGAAATTGGGAATGGATACTAATATACCCAGGACACATGTTGTAAATATTCTCGAACTGCCTTGCGGAACTCAATATCATATCGATGCAGCATTCGGTGGAGATGGACCTACACGGCCTATACCAATGATCTCAGGCTCCACGATCAAAAACCTAGGAACACAAGAGTTGCGTCTGGTGCACGGTAATATTAGCAAGCAGTCACGACCAGCACAGAAACTGTGGATATTTCAGTATCGCAACGGAGTAGACAAGGAGTGGAACTCGTTCTACACTTTTGGAGAATTCGAGTTCTTCCAGGAGGACTTTGCGGTTATCAACCGGTATACGAGCTGGGACACGGTCAAGAAGAACAATCATTGGATTGTGAAGTTTATTCGTCATGGGGAGGTTGCAGATTTACCCGTGCTTGAAGGTGAGGGAATTGACGATGGAGCCGAAGAGGTTGGAGTTGTTGGTAAGATCATGTATGTGAATGGGCTTGTCAAGTTGAATATGGGTGGGAAGACAAGGATTATTGACTCCTTTGAGACGGCGGAGGAAAAGCTCGAAGGGTTGAGGAAGTGGTTTGGTTTTTCTTTTGAATCTCGATAGATTGTTTTATTAGTCATTAGAGTTGTGGTACATCTTATACAGATCTAGAGCTGTGATGTAGTGAAAGCGCGGTAGACGTTGCGATAGTTTCTATGCATTCGGAATCTATAATTAGGTCCTATCCGGTAGTGATATTATGGAGAATTCTAGATACATTTATCATTCTTTGGCGGGCACACTGGATGGTTCGATCGTCTGAGTGCTAGTAGACCCCACCATGAGTTCTACGTTTGACAAAGTCCACTGCATGCCGATGTATGAATCGCTGATGAGCTTGATATTGACGCGCGCAGTCCCAGCTGCTGTAGCGGAAGATGACTCGGCGAGAGCGACAGGAGGAAATTTGACCAAGGAGCGGACAGACAGTGAGGCACCGCCGGTCCTGTCTCTATTGTTGTTTGCACCACCACCACGACTGGAACCAGCACCGGCGCGACCTTTACCATGGTGGAGTCTGGATGCAGGGGGCCAAGATACTCGTTTCAAGCCGAGAAGCTCGCCGTCAGTACCATCAGGTTGGGCACTAGAAACGATCAAGAAGTAGCCCTCGGTCTGCGGCTTGGGGAACCGAGGAGCATGGATTCTATACTCAGAGTGCGTGTGTGGGTTGTGACGAGTGACAGACACGGCCAATCCCTTCGCTGACATTCCAGCGACCGAAATTGAAATGTTGGGTAGCTGTGAGGCCACACGAGTGAACTGGGGAGAAAGAGACAATTTCTTCACCAGACTTCCCACCGCAGACACAGGCTGCGATGACAGAGCAACCAGGGTGGACGGAAGACCATGAGGTGGCTTCTCAACAGGAACTCCTGGTAGAATAGAGAGCGGATGATCCTCTGGCCAGCGGGCTGATTTGATGCATTGTAGTAAAGTCATCAGCATTTGGCATGCAGGAATAAATCCCAGCTCAGCCATCACGTCAATGGATGCTTGAATGACACGGATACCCTGGTCCAAGACCGAAGTCTGGTCACCCACGTAATCCGAAATGGGTAGGTCGATCCGCGACATGTATGCCTGGAGCAACAAAAAGGCCTTCACGTGGGGATCCCACATCGGAAGATCGCCCATAGACTCAATAGACAAAGGCAAATTCTGAGCAAGCTCAGCGTTGATGAGATCTTCATTATGACGAACAGGCAGTTCGTCAAATTCAGTGGCAGAACACATCCAGCTGAGCACATCTTGGAAAGTGGGCTCCCGCTTGGCGTGAGACATCAAGTAACGGATGGTCTTGTGCGACAAGTAGTAGTAACTCATGATCTTGCCGAAAGGTGTTGAGTCCACTTCACCAGTGGCAGAGTCCACAAGAACACAAGACGACTCTGCCAGGTCATCCAGAGACTTGTCCACTAGATCAACCATGAAATCTTGAGCAATTGTCTGGGCAGCCATTGTGCTTTGCTCTTCCGCAGAAATCTCGAGGCCGTAGTAGGATGGATTTTTGTGAAGACGGCGGAAGAAAAATGTCCATGTCAAGTAGTCAAGGGCGTCCTGCTTAGTGGTGATTGTTCCAGAAGAGACTTCGGCGCCCAAATGGTTGTCAAGAACCTTGTGCAATGTTGACTCGACGGGGAAGCCAGTGTGGAGAAAGTGTTTGTAGAATGCCTTCTTGGAATCCTGAGTGAAGATGCGAGCGATGCCTGAAGTATCAAATTGAGGGCGACCAGCACGACCAAGCATCTGCAGGACATCAGTCAAGTCCATATCCCGATAACCTTCGATCTTAGCATCGAAGAACTGAGTACCCTTCACGACGACAAGATGAGCGGGAAGGTTGACACCCCAAGCCAAAGTACTCGTGGCGACCAGAATCTGGATCTTGTTGTTGGCGAATAGTTCTTCAGCCAGTTGTCGATCAGACTCGACAAGACCAGCATGATGCAAGCCAATGCCGAAGCTCAGAGCCTCCCGTAAAGCATCATCCTTGACTCGAGTAAGGTTCAAGTCGAGATCATCCTCGGACATGCGGACAAACCGACGAGGGTTGTCTTCCATACCGCAGTAGTTGATCAAGTCTTTGGCAGTCAAGCGAGTCTGTCGGCGAGATGCAACGAAGACAATAACCGGCTTCTCCGGTGAGTGATTTTTGATCGCGAGGAAAGTCGGTCGGTTCATTGACTGCATCAAGGGGCAGAAGCCACGTTGCTCAGGGAAGCCATCAATGAAGATCTCAAGAGGAACTGGCCGAACTGAATGGCGGAAGTTGAACAAGCCCTCCTTCACGCCAAGCCAGTTTCCGAGGTCGCTAGCATTGGCACAGGCAGTAGACATACCCATAAGCCGTACAGATCCCTTCGACTGAGAAGCAATGTAGTTCATTCGAGACACAATGATCTCCAAAATTGGACCACGATCACCACCCAGTAGATGAATCTCATCGATGATGACAAGACTCACCTTGCGGACGTAGTCTCTAGTTTGCCAGCTACGCGAAATACCGTCCCATTTTTCAGGAGTGGTAATGATGATATCGGCATCGCGAATTGTCCTTGTGTCAGGGGTATTATCACCAGTAAGCTCAACGAGTTTCATCCCCATGGGGCCTGTAAGGCGCTTGCGCCAATCTTGGACACGCTCACGAACGAGTGCCTTCATTGGAGCAATGTAAACCACCTTCGAGCCAGGCTTTTCACGGAAAGCCCACCACATAGCCAACTCAGCGGCAACGGTCTTTCCACTACCGGTGGGAGATCCCAAAAGGACGTTAGCCGGTGTGTGGTAAAGTAAATGGAAGATTTGTGTTTGCATCGGGTTGAAGAATTGGAAACGTTGACCATACAGCTCCTCCAACAGGGGATTCTTAAGAGCCGAAATAGGCAATGGCTGAAGATTCTGCAGGTCCGTGTAAACGCTCTCCGTGTCGGGGCGGATCAGATGTTTGAAGGAAACTGGGCTGACGGTCTCTGCGCCAAGCCATCGATCAGAGATGATTCGGATATAAATCTGGCTCGGTAGCGGGTCGGACAGCGGAATGGTAAAATTGAGCTCATGTTCATCATAAAGCTTCCTACGGCTCAAAATGAAATACTCATGATGATAAATCTCGGAGGTTTCAGAATTCTCAACCCAGACCCAAAATGATTCAGAAGCCCCGTGATGACGATCATTCCAAGTGAACTCCGGATAAATTGAGAGACGAATGCGAAGGACATCCCTGTTGAGTGGTGCAATTTCGGTCTCTACGCTCAGAGTAGGGAAGTTGTCTAGTAGTCTGGACAATACCCCTCCCATCTTATGGTTGTGAACAAGCTGACCGATCTCAGCAGGCTCCATCTCCTTCATGGATTCGATAGAAGAAGATGGCAGCTTCTCATCCAGGTTCTTCAAGATTGGCTGTGGGAGGTCGAATTGACGGAATGGATGGTCGAATGGCCAAATCTGCTTTTCAATGGATTTGCATAGCGACAAGAGAACCTGGCACTGGTAACCCCATCGGCGGTTCAACGCGATCATGAAGAGCGCTCGACAGATACGAGCAGCATTCTGGGCCACATATCCAGTGTCAGAGACCAAGGCGAAATCCTCAATCTTGGCACGTGAGATATAGGATTGGAGCAAAATGTTAGTCTTAGCATGTGGTGAATCATTCCCGCCTTCAACTTCGGTCTGGGCAACTTCGTCTCGAAGTCGTTGTAGCTCCTTAGATTCTGACTCTCGGGCTTGGATATTGTCGAATTCACCGCTCATACTGATCATCTTCAGGACATCTGCTTCGCCTGCACGCGGACGCATCATCGTGTTGAATATCTCGACACTACTCTGGAGAACATAATATTGACTGGCAATACGTCCGACATCTTTTGCTTTGAGATCTTCTGTTTTCTCATTAAAGATAATCATCTGGCTCTTCTGGAGGGTCTGAGCAGCTTGAATGATGAGTTGTCGGCGCCGTTGAACGAGCATCGGGTCATCGCGAAGCTCAGCAAACTCGATACCATAGTGGCGGGGTTCTTTTATCATTCGCACGAACAGATATGAGTAGCCAAGCCACTGTACACCTTCAGCTACGGAGGTGACGGTACCTAGGGAAATCTCGGCATTGAGGTTATCAACCAATCGACTTGAGAAACGAGATTCAATCGGTTGTTGGGCAGTCACAGCAGACAGATAATGCTGTAACTTGTCTTGGGTGGTACAGATGAATCCAATACCCGTATCCTGGAATTGGGGACGACCAGCACGACCGAAAATCTGTAGGACATCGAGAATACCGAGGTCAACAAATTTACCCTCTTGGGGATTGTATAGCTGGGTTCCCTTAATGACAACGGCCGCAGCGGGAAGATTGACACCCCATGCTAGAGTAGCAGTACAGCAAAGGACCTTAATTAGACCCTCCCCGAACATACGCTCCATAAGGTTACGGTCGCTACGACTCATACCAGCATGATGAGCTCCGAAGCCACTGGTGAATAGATCTCGCAATTCCCGCGCTCGGGCATGCTTCATATCTCTCAAGGCCGAGGAATAGTTCTCATGATCGTGGCAACTGAAGAGATCCTCACATCCATCTTCGGCGGCCAATTGCTTCAACATGCGTGCTGTCATGACAGTATCTTTTCGAGAATGCACGAAAACCATTATCTGGTGACCTCTTTCCAGCATCTCGCGCACCTTTTCATATGCGACCACATCGATGTTTTCTCGAGATTGCTTGGAGCCAGGCTTGCCTTTGACACCGATAAAATGCTGCTCAAGAGGTACCGGTCGGAAAGATGCATCGAAGAAGAACAAACCGGCCATTTTGTTGACTTTCAAGAAATCGGCAACATCGACGTAATTGGGGAGGGTCGCAGACAGACCAACGATTCGAATCAAGGACTGCGTACTCTCAACTTGCCGTTGCGTACGAGCTACTAGAGATTCAATAACGGCACCTCGCTCATCATGAAGCATGTGGACCTCATCAATGATAAGCAATCGCACTTTTTGAACAAGCTCGGTGTCTCCTGTGCTCTTCCGCGTCACGACATCCCATTTCTCGGGTGTCGTAACAATGATCTGGGTCTCCACGATTTCTCGCTTGGTCAATTGCATATCTCCAGTCAGTTCGCGGACTTTAATTCCCAACCAGGCCAGTCGTTTACCCAACTTTTCTGTTACTTCAGCTGCCAGAGCCTTCATTGGAGCGACGTAAACAATCTTGAAGTCATCAACTTGAACCGTGAACTCAGTTGCATCGGGTTCCTCCAATGGATTAGGAGTTGTGTTTTTGCCGACCGCGTTGAGAACAGTTAGCATGGCGGCATCCGTTTTACCGGCACCGGTAGGGGCACAAATGAGCATGTTCTCGCTTGTTTTATATGCAACTTCATAAAGCAGGCTCTGCATTCGATTAAGGGTTTTGTAGCCCTTGAAGGTGCCGCGACAAAGACCGTCCAAGTCGGCGATCTCCACCAACTTCTGGTGTCTTGCCAAGGACCCAACCTTGGAGGCGGGAATTTCATATTCCTCATATTTGGGTTCATCGGTATGCTTGCTGCCAACTGGTAAGCCATACTTTCTGCCACCAGCCGCGAGAAGGTTCCCAGCGGTGTGTTGCTTGAAAACGTGTGGGTAGACAGGTTCCGATCGACTCTGTGCCGGCATGAGAGCAGCATTCTTATGCTCGAAATTTCGTTGCCACAGAGCTTCTTCCCTCTCCGCTCGGGTCAGAAGTCTACCAGACGCCAATCCATCTGTTTGTGCTTCCACGCTATGCGGTTCGTCCGACAAGATCTCCCCGCGATGCGCAATAAGTTCGATGACCAGATCCAAATCCTCAAATCCCACTATTTCAGCGAGGGACATCTGTAACTCGGAATCGTCGCTGGCGGCCGCAAGGGTGGCGATAATTTGTTGACTGAGCTCTGCCGCGTCCATGCTCGAACGAGCTGACAGCTCTTGACATTTTGTTTCCAGCCAAAGTCGATCATAGGGTAAGGTTTGCGAGAAGGGAATTTCGTTGACATCATCCAGATCGTCCGTCGTCTCATCGTCAGAGCTGATGATATCCCAGACATCATCAATTGTACCGGGTGACGAGTAGTCTCCATCGATATCCAAATCCATATCGCTCCCATAACCGGTCGTATCGTGGGGCAGCTCTTTGGGGAGCTTGAGATCGGCGATAGCTTGGCGCATGGCGGCCAGTTGGGACAGCCATTGCGACTGGGTTGATGAGATAGGCTCCATACTGCAGGTCTCCACAGCGGGCAGGAAAAATGCTCGATTGGAAAGTAAACAATGAGGGGTTGAAGATATCTTAGATGAGACACAAATGTTCCTAATCTGGGCGGTGTGGGGTTCTGCCAGAGGCCCTGGCGGACCCGCAGTGCCATCATCGCTATCAGGAGACTGTCCACCTCCATTATTCCCCTAAGCTGACCTCTCCTTGTTCCGGCCCCAGCACCGCCACCTTGCAGCCGACTTGCTGAATTCTGTCTCATTTCCCTCAAAGCTCTACGACCTGGTCAAAAATCTCACTATCCTTCCCCAGCCTTCGCTTATTGTGTGAAGCAACTTAACCACCCCGCCACCATGAAGATCCTCTATATGGGCGTACGTTTCTGTCAATTCGCCAGGCGATGTATTTGCTTGCCTTCAATACATACTGACTCCTTGTATCCTTAATAGATTCTCCGGAATGATTCTCAGTCAGCTCTCCAGCTCTGTGCCGAAAAGGACCTCTCTGCGTATGTCAACTTGTCCGCTGAATACACCTTGAGAGTAGTCGCTGATTTGAAATAGCTTTTCCCGTTTTACCCGTCAGAAGTACGTGGCCTACTGCCCCCAAGCGATCTCGTTTACGCGCCCATATTAATACTACCCTCGATCCAGCTATGAAGAGTTCCTGATGCTCTTCTGCCGCACGGTCGCTGAGCGCACCAAGCCCGGACAACGTCAGGATGTCGAGGAGAAGTCATACACATTCCACGCATACGGCCGATCCGAGGGTGTTGCCGGTGTAATCGTTACGGACGGCGACTATCCTGCACTAGTGGCTCACCAGCTCCTGTCCAAGATCGTTGACGAGTTCCTCGCGAAGTACCCCCGCACATCCTGGTCTGACCCATCTACTCGCGAGGACGCATGCCCCTTGCCGCAGTTGAAGGAGTACATCGTCAAATACCAGGACCCCAAGCAGGCCGACAGCATTATGAAGATTCAACAGGAGTTGGATGAGACTAAGATTGTGCTACATAAGACTGTATGCATTGTCTGGCTCCAGAAGAGGATACTAGATTGCTGATATTTGTCTTAGATTGAGAGTGTGCTGGAACGTGGCGAGAAGATCGACTCGTTGGTTCAAAAGAGCGACGGCCTGTCTGCCCAGAGTAAGATGTTCTATACCCAGGTATGTTAAATGAGACCCTGATTACAGCGCGATCAACCCATCTGACACTTCATTTAGGCCAAGAAGCAGAACTCTTGCTGTTCCCTGATGTAAAGTTTCATATGAGGCTCAATATCAGACTATGACTGCCTTGTTATCTTGGGTACAACTTTATTTATGTAATCACCTTCGAAGCTAGGCATGTCTGCTTTGCGCTATTCATTGGATTTAAGCTTGTCTACGAAGCTATTGCCTATACTTCTCCCATTGATTCTCTCGCTACGGTGGATGTCTTGGTCTTGCATTTATTTGACGTGGCACGCGCAATTATTTTTGTTAGATGGTGGTATAAGATTGCTTCAGCCTAGCATCACATCAGGCAACCAAGTAGACTCCAGGTCTCTTGACATACTTAGGCAACGATGGAGTTTCTATATTCGCCCATAACTGCCGCAGGTGGTTACATAATTTTGTCATGCGGCCCGACTGAGCGACTAAGAGCTGTGGGTGCCAAGCCTGCTTTGATTACTCAACGGCCGAACATCAAACATTGAACTCATACATTTTTGAAGCACCTAATGCAATACGAGTCATGAGTTCTGAATTCCTCAATTCCGTGAACAATAAGGATTTCTCATAGATAAACCCATTCCCAAACACGTGGCAACATGAAATAAATTGGAGCGTTCAAGCTTTGTATTGTACTTTACAAGATCACTCCTCTCAGATAAATGGATATGTTCAGAAGTTTGCCCACTGCATTTTCTAATAGAGTACAAGCTAGTGGACTGGTGAAATGGAGAAGTAATTTGCAAAAACTTCCGAGAAGATTAATTAAGAGATGAACAAGTTACTCTCTCCAATTTGGCAGCTTGGAGTAACGATTCAATACAGAGAACCTCGAGATCTGATATAATGCGACCAATGCTCAAGAGTCCTCCGAAGCCTTGACCACAACAGGGAAGTCTCCATTCGGGAAGTCGTCAGACACCGACCAAGTCAAACCATAGACACCATCCACGTCAGTCTCTCTGGCCCAGAATTGTGCTTCAAGCAAAGTGTTGTTGTTGTAGACTAGCTGCGAGGCAAACAGCGCAAAGCCTGAGACAGTGCCATTGATGTAGGCGGCTTGAGCCTTGGGCAGTAGGCCAACAGCATATTTGTCCTGTTCCATAATGTACATCGAACCGGCCGCGGTACCGTTGACATAACTGGCATTGGCGATCCAGCATTCGTCGGTGATGGAGGCCAAATCCCAGGTCAGAGGTTTCAGGGTGGCTCTTGTGTTTGACGGATCCTCCGCAATATAGAGAAGACCTGTATTGAGATCATTGAGTAAGTACTGTACTCAAAAGCATATTTTTTTTTTTTCTCAAGCAAAGAGAAACAACAATTAATGTCACGTACCATCAGCGGTGTCGTAAGCAATGGGCCAGGCAGAGGCGTTGGTGCCGTAGGCATAGAGAGTGGCATCGGTTTCGGAACCTCGCTTGGCACGTTGATGGAAGGCCGATGCAAGGCCAACCTGCAACAGAAGAACAGAGAGAATATTGCGGAACTGCATGTCTAGAGTCTAAAATTTATGCAACGGAATGATGAGACGATGGATGGGAAATAAGGCGGTATTATGTGCAACTAGAAAGGAGGTCAGGAACCGAAGGACAGGAGGACAATGGGCATAGTCTATGCTCATGAGTGACCGCAAAAAAACAACGGAAAATCAATAACCTGATCTACGGAAATAAACCGAGAATCCCGCGGTAAAAACCCGGTATCCTCCATCATCAATTAGACCGCGGTGGAGTTTGGTATACTGGTTTGCACTAACGGTTCGCCTAGAAAGCTAAATTCAAGCTTCGCCGTGATTCTAGAAATAAACGTACGTAGACCACCCACTGATTAATCACCAAACGGTCGACAGAGTTAACTTTGGCCGGATAAAGTTTGAATTTAGTAGCATGCAATGAATGGGTGGCTGACGATCCCGCTTGGCCCGGTAGTTCTTGGCTCTCTGGACATGTGGATCCGCCCCACCGCCTCTACGTATTCCGCAACGGCATCTTTTTCAGCCACAAGACATAGCGTTGTTGTTTCTTTTGGGCTACTACTATTGGCTTATCACATAATATTACCTGAGACGTCATTCGTTCACTGGAATTATAGTGGAGATATGGTTCCCCGAGCGGACTCTCAGCTATTTGTAGACATATATAGTAGCTCGGACCGAGCATGAGAGTCTCCACTTGACCATCGATGTCCAAAATACCTTGCCAAGTCCCGAAACATCCGATCTTCACAGATCCTTCCACCCCCAGAACAAATGCCGATGTGATCGTCCCGTCCGTTGGTGAGTGTGCCAATCAACAAAGCATCACCGGAGATAAAATATCAAATCTCAAACTCTTACGCTAGCACAACCGGAATTGATACCTTCTTTAGACCAATATGTGATATTCTACATATATTACGCGTGTTCTAGGTCATGATCCAGAAAGCCCGTGCAAAAGTTGGCACACGAGGGATGTCTATATTCGGAACCTTGATTTCTCTCTATTCTGTCAAGCACATACCCAGGCACCTACCCACACAATGGCCCACATCAGCCCGCCAAACAATAGTTGCCCAGCAGGGCGGCTTGTCCACGCCAGCTCACGACCGTGGCTCGCCTAAAACGGCTCTTGAGATGGAGATCCATATCTGTGGGGGCGAATCCCAAGGATTTTAGCAGTGAAAACCAGATAATACAAGGAACTGGAATCGGGGTCTGCCGGATATTCCCCTGTTTTGAGCAGCAACACCCGTCTATCTCTTGTAATACTAATAGTCCAGAAGAGCTCCGTCTTGGAACTCAATCTTTATTCAGTCGCTTATCGTTACTTTGGTCTTTCATTTCCAAATATCTTGATTCAGTCGCTATCAAAGCGGTGGTCAAAGTCAAAATGCGTTTTTTCTCGTTCATTGTACCTTCCCTTTTTGTCTTACCTGGTGCATTTGGAGCAGCCTTGCACCAAAAGCATCCCCGGGCTACGGAAAATTGTGTCAATAGTGTCTCTAACCGAACATGCTGGAGTGATGGCTTTGACATTTCAACTAACTACTATGACAACGTCCCAGACACTGGTGTTGTTCGGGAGTACTGGTTCAATATCGAAAACACCACTGCTGCCCCTGATGGTGTCGAGCTACCTGCTCAGCTGATCAACGGCTCTTTCCCAGGTCCTACTATCATTGCTGACTGGGGTGATACTGTTGGTAAGTAATTTGAAGCCACGGGAAGTCCTCCTAAGCTAATGTTGAACAAGTGGTCCATGTCACAAACTCTTTGCAGAACAATGGTAGCGGTCTTCACTTCCACGGAATTCGTCAGAACCACACGAACCAGATGGATGGCGTTCCTAGCCTTACCCAATGCCCGATTGCTCCGGGCGACTCCTACACTTACCGTTGGCGGGCCGTTGAGTACGGAACTGGTTGGTATCACTCGCACTTCTACGTTCAAGCCTGGGACGGAGTGTTCGGTGGAATTATCATCAACGGACCAGCAACTGCCAACTACGACGTCGATCTTGGCCATGTCTTCTTGAATGATTGGTACCACGTAAGTTGAGATACCCCTATCAGATACACCCCTTATACTAAGCATTGCAGCAAACGGCCGACCAACTCGTTCTCGCAGCCGCAACCGGAGGTCCTCCCACAGCCCCGAACGGTTTGATCAATGGAACCAATGTTTGGGGAGACTTGGGTTCGCGCTGGGAAACCACTTTCACCCCAGAAACTCGCTACCGTATGCGCGTGCTGAATGCTGCTGCTGATCAGCACTTCCGTTTCATGATCGACGACCACGACCTTGAAGTCATTGCCAATGACTTTGTGCCCATCGTTCCATTCACCACCAATCAGCTGAGTATCGGCATGGGTCAGCGATACGATGTTATTGTTACGGCAAAGAATATCAGCAGTGGCAATTTTTGGCTGCGAGCCATCCCCCAAGAGGCCTGCTCCGAGACCGATGCGACAGATCTTGTCAAAGGTATCATTCGTTATGACAACTCCTCCACTGCAGACCCCAACACCACTGCTTGGAGCTACACAGACTCCTGTGCCGATGAGTTGGCGTCTGACCTCGTCCCTTACCTGCAGGTCAATGCCTCTGAGACCTCTTATTACGATGAAAGTGAGAAAGTTGAGGTTCAGGTGACCGATAATGCCATGCTGTGGTTGATGAACGGAACGTCCTTCGATACCCAGTGGGAATACCCTACTCTGATGCAAGTGGCCGAGAACAACCAGACCTGGCTCGACAAGCAGCGTGTTATTCATCTCCCCGAAGCCAATAAATGGATGTACTTTGTAATCCACTCCCCCTTTGCTCAGGACCATCCCATGCATCTGCACGGCCACGACTTCTGGGTCCTCGGTTCAGGATACGGTAATTTCGATGCTTCGATGAAGGACAGTCTTACCCTGGTGAACGCTCCACGACGCGATGTCGTCATGCTGCCTGCCAGTGGATATGTGGTTATTGCCATGAAGACCGTCAACCCTGGTGTAAGATAACTGTGCCACTTTATTTCCTATTGATGGACACTAATCTTTCTCATCAATGCAGATCTGGCTCATGCATTGCCACATCGCTTGGCACACCTCTGAAGGATTTGCCGTTCAGATCCTTGAGCGTGAATCAGAGATCCAGATCAATGATAGCATTCTCAACTCTACCTGCAAGGCTTGGTCGGACTACGCCATTACCGACGATGTCGTTGAGCACGATTCGGGTATTTAATGGATCGACCACCCCAGGGCTCGGTGGCTCATTGACCACTTAATTAATTAATTGACCATACAGTAGTTTGATTTAATTTCGCCAGACTTATTCCCATCTTCACTAAATTGAACCCAAATAAGCGAAATTGCACGGGCTGCCCCACATGTTCGTTTGGCGAAGCTTTGTGACAGAGCTGTTTCCAACCTCTAACCCAAAGGCTGATTTGTATGAATGCCATGTGGAGTACTGACTTGAATTGCGTGGAAATGAAGCTGCAGATATCTTTTGATAAAAAAAAAACAACAACTTTATCATGGCCTGGCTGGTTGTTGCGACGATCCATTGAGACGCGCTGGTGCAGCAAGGACACTTTCCAGACAGTTCCGCCAATCGCTTGGCAAATATGTGGAGCAAAAGGCCTTGGCAGGGACCACCCATGCAGGCTAAACCACTCGCTGGTTCCCTGAGACCCTGTATGGTAGTAAGCTAGTAGCTGACACCAAACAATCTCCACTGGGGCCGCCCCCTAAACCAATAAGTAAACAAGAGGATGTACCATCCGAATCAGGCGGCTTGGCCCTTTCAAAAATAATAATGGGTGCCATTCTTTATTCCAGGGGTCACCGTCCTGATCGAGCTCCCGTTACGCAGAACTCTCCAGCAACATGCATCGCTTCCCGGTGATCCAAGGCCTGCTTTCGGACTCAGCGCCGCATCTCAAATTTCTGCGCGCGACAATAGCTCTAGTTATGACTCTTCGTTGAATTTCCGATCGGACTGGGTGTCTGGGCTGGGTGATGTTTATCACTGGATCGGGTCGTGAGTTTCTCAACATGTCTTTAGCAATAGGCACTACAATGCTACCACGCGTCTGGAGTACACGCCTTATGCTGGTGTTGCATCAAATGCAAATAAAACACCCTATACGTGCCCGAATATACGCGACAAGACATATACCCTGCAGTTCAATTCAATTCTCGCTGTTACCGATACGAGCAAGTGCCATTCTAGGAATAACCCGGTCAACTTGATCTATTTGCCTTGGCCTCTAAATACGTAGTTGAATATCTCGTGGCCGATTGGACAACTGAGCTCGGATCATTGGGGATTGCTATCTTCTACGTAAGTCACCAACCAATGACCAATGAGTACAATGACCACCAACGAGACCGACATTTTCAGCCTTGTGTATTCCTATCATTCAAGCTCACACAAGGCCGAAAATGATTTCGACATCTCGCTTCAAGATACCCAGAGCGCACCGTACAGCTTGTCCAGCACACTCACCGACTATGCCGGATTAAGCGCTGCCATCTTCAACATGACAGGCTGCAACTTTACTGATACCATAAGATGGGCTGGCTATTTCATTAGCTTGGGGATCGAGGATGACAATATCGGCTATAACTGGACCTACCCAAGCCCAGTTTTGCGGCGAGACAGCAAACCTCACCGTGGAGGGTTACTTTGAAGGGACACCCATAGGCAGGAAGGGTTTAAAATAAGATGACTTATTCCTTCCTGGCAAGGTCAAGTTGTCCTTTCGGGAATGATCGATACCTATCGTTCCGACGTGCTTGTCAATGATAGTGCTACAACGTCTTGGGAGAGGAGCATTGGTTTTGGAAATAATCCGTCCAGTATTGGGTACAATGGCAACAGTACAAGTGCCTCGAGCAATTTCCAAAGCTCTGGGACCTTGTCAGTTCTCGGTCTTGCGCTGATGCTCTCGATCATGTCATACATTCTGTAATACCTTTACTTTCTGCACTAAGTCGCTTATTGAAAGGCACATGCCGTGTTCATACTATTGTACTCAGTAATGAATTTTAATTATAAATTTCAAGGAACAAGGAATAATCTCCCAATCACCTGTACTACCACTGTGGAGTTAGTTGGGCATGTAGGCGGCAAATTAAACGGGCTCCGGGTACCCGTGCATAGGCTATTGATAGCCTACATGTCACGTCACCAGGATCGGGATCGGTCCCAAAGATCGAAAAGCCTGCACGTAACCAATCACTTAATTTATGGTTACACAACAAAAAGGTTGTTGAGACCTAAACAATATTTGAGTCTGGACAAATATAAAAAGTCCCATATCTTCCTTCACTTTGCCTTCTTCACAATCAATCAATCCCTCCCTTCCTATAATCCAGTCCCACATTGACACCATGGCTCAAAATGTCGAATTAGACGAACCAACCTACGATAAAAGGTGTGAAAGATCACTTAAATCTAAATACTACCACTGACAGACATTTTAGCCGCCCGATGCCTGACATCCAGATGGCCTATCAGTACAAATTATCGAATTGCCCAGGAAAGTCTATTGTCGGCATGTGTATTACATACCCGCCCAACGGCTCGACCCCGCCTCATCGCCATGGCAGTTGTTCAGTTTCCGCGTACGTCGTCAGTGGCACGCTGCTCAACAAAATGAACGACGACCCGATGAAAACTATCAACACTGGCGGCACATGGTATGAGGCTCCCGGTTGCCATCACCGCATTAGCGATAATGCTAGCAAGACTGAGTCAGCGGTGCTTTTTGCTTCAATGGTTTTAGATACCGATGTACTAGAGCGCGATGGCATGAACGCCCTTATGCAGATTGATAAGGAGTACCTTTGAGGTGAAACGGGGTTCTCAGGCCAAAAGATTGCCACTGGTCATTTATAGTAGAGAAGTGTCCAGATAATAACAATAGGCTCATTATTTATCAACTGTTTCACTCATTGAACTTTCTTACGACCGAATGCCTGCCTCTAGCCGCAGATATAATAGATATTTCATGCAATTTCGTAGATAACTGTCTAATTTACAGTCATCAGAGTAGCGAAATTCTGTATTAGATGAAAAGGTTAATGATTTGGGTGTCCACCGACCCTCCGCCAAATTAGCCCAGCTTGGGTACTCTTACATGGATTTATAATTCATCATACACGATTTCAGGTGGGGTGGGGAGCCGTTGACCATCTCGAAAGTGGGCGGTCAAATTGACCCTGAAAAACCTTCAGCGAAGCCATTTCCGAAAAGAATTCATGAAGCAAGCAACATTTGGAAGTTTTGACAGAATTATGCCACGCTGCATATCCCTTGCAGATTCTCTTTGTTTTGTGTTATCTATCAACTACTTTTGATCTGCTCCATCGCAATACTTCAAGGGTTTTTTCCATGTATGTTTGTTTATGACGTGGAGCCATCTGTCTCTAACTCTAAAAGTGATTATACTCGCCAACTTTTTGACTGTATTCTGACTAAAAAAAATGATTGGTGTTTCGACGAGCCTCCTTGTTCGGGAAGGCGGGGAACCCAAGGCGGCTACGCGACCTCGGGGGCGCCCACTATGATCGAGTCTTAAGGTCCCCATCCTCCTTATTTTAATGGCCTTCCCACTTTGATTACTGTAGATCCACATCTGCAGTCATCTATATACTAATAAGTTAGTAGCGCAGACGTACATACCGTCACAATACCGTGAAGAGAGACCTCCTTCAGCCCAGGGCCGAACTTTAGGAACATCAGCGGACTGATATGAATCCTCGCCTATGCACCCCCGTACTTATCTACTCTAGAAGGCAAACTGCAAATGTTTCATTAGCAGGGCTTTCTAGCTTGCTATTCCGAAATCATGTCCTAAAAGCCAAAATATCCGTGGTTGCGGGAGATCGCCAAGGATATTGGACTCATACCAGCTATGTCGGGCTTCAGGTATGAGAGCCAGCTCCACGGCTCAAATGATATCTCTTAAAACACTAGGCAGATCCCACGATGGGCGAACAATATGTCAAGAATGTCAAATGACCCCATAGAGACAAGGTTTTGGGGATATCAGCCACGATGGATATTTGGTTGAATCGATAGCGGCCGCGGAATGGATGCTTGACACTAGTGTTTTGATCGACCAGCTTTTTGCTGGCAGAGTAGAGAAGTGGGTGGTCTAATGGAAGCGCTGGTTCTTGGCCCAGCGGTTCGGTCACTTTGGCGGGCTACATGAACCAACAAGCTATTCCAAAGGCTTTGAAAGCCAGCACTAAGGACTCACACAACCTCTGCCCTTCCAATCCTCAGTTCTTGAGTCTCACACCTACTCTCCGTGTCACCGCGAAGCTCTACCCATCTGAGTTCCAAAGCCTTTGGTAACAATCATCATTACATGAAAACTGCTTCTCAACCCAAAGCCAGAAGAGTGGGATTACCAAGCTTACCTGTCAGCATACCGCGAGGTGTCAATACCGACTAACCAATATTCATTCAAATGTCAAAATGTTCTCCGCTCCAAACCCGCAATCTGAGTAAGTAACTCCAAATCATTTCACATTGAAGATCGAGCTGACCTTGCCACCGATCTCTGTTCACTACTCCAACCCTGCAATGGAAGGTGGGTAGTGAGGGGACGATATTTTACGTTCATCCCGATGTCATTCTGCCATTCCAAACCTCGGCACTTTATGCCCGAATGCATGGGAGTTGGAAGGAGAGGAGCAGTGACGTGGTCGATTTGAGTGAATTTGATGAGCATACGATTGAGTGTGCCTTGAGCTACTTTTATGCACGCGACTACCCCTCTAGTACCTTCGCCCACACATTGGATCCAGAGCTTGAACAAGGTGCAAAGGAGGAAAGCCACGAGACTTTTGCAACAGAGCATGTCCACACGGGTGGTTCAGAAGACGGTAAGCGTTCAAGCTATTGTCTGTCCCGGCGTGGAGATTACTGACCAATTTAACTCATAGACAATATTCCCGACGAGCTCACCAAGGAAGGTTCAGCCAATAGACCATTGACTCCAATTGAAAACTTAATCAAGCCGATAACACGCGCCGTCCTTTCAGCCGCCACAGCCAGGACACCCAGTCCCACCAAGGACCTCCTCCAGTCTCTCGCCACTGAAGCCTTGACGCATGCTAAAGTATATACCTTTGCTCATGTGTACCGGGTTTTAGAGTTGGAAGATTTTGCTTTGCACCGTCTCGCAAAAGTTCTCATCACTCTGCAGGACAAAGAGTTCGAGATGTTGCCGCAATTGGCGGAGGCAATCCGAGTCATTTATTGCAAAACACCCAAAGATTGCAATAACCCCGCGACGAATCTGATGTCACATTTTGTGGCTACGAGATTCAACTGGCTAATAGGCGACCACCTTTATGCCCTCATGGCGGAAGGCGGTGATTTTGCCAAAGATGTGTCGAACAAGCTTGCCCGGAGGCTTTCAGTCAATCCACTGAAAGTGAAAGTTAAGGAGTTGAATCGAGAAATCGCGGCATTGAAAGTCCAGTGTGCAGAATTGCACAACGAGCCAGATTCGATGAGAAATGGGGGAACATTCCGCCGAGTAGCTGGACTTGGACATTATTATCAGTGATCATAAACGTAGCTTTATGTGCGGAGTCTACCCCCCTACGGTAGCTTAGATCATTTCTATCAAATTTCTCTATCTTTCCAAATGTCAGCCACGTTATGGTGCTACTGATCCTTGATCTCAATTGATCCTAAACTTCTATAATGGAAGGCATGATTGATGAGGATGGGTACAAACTTTAAATAGAATCGATTTGAATCAAACCCAGAGATCACCCTACGCATATTTACATCTACCAATGGAGCAACCGAGAAGATTTTTCAGACGAACGGCTGGATTGCGAAACAAGGTAAAGATTAAATCAAACTTCCAAGAACAAGAAATGACAAAACCCTACCGCGGGATCCTAAAAAGTTGCTTGAATATATCTGTCAAAGTCTCTCCCCAAGTCGGAGAGCCCTCAGGGGGTAAGTTCGCCGGATAGTGCCCAGGGTGATGACGTCTACGGCGAGGAGGCTCAGGATCCTGGTGGTCACCTCCACCAGGTAGATGAGGCCCTGGATAATAGAGGTTAGAGGCCTCAGGATCATTATTATACGACACAAGAGGCGGTGCCTGCCTGTTTGCCATTGCATAAGGACCGACATTGATAGACGAGTCAAGGTCCTGGTCAGCCAAGTACAAGTTACCCTCTTTGTCCGGTCTGGTAATATGGTTAAGCAGATGACGGAGCCAAACACCACTGAGTCTGGGCTGGCTTCCAACCTGACGACCAGGTGCCACATAGCAAGTAACAGGGGTCCATGGTATGACTTGGACTTTGGCAAAACCCTGATCCCAGAACAAGGTAGCCTCAACATGAATAACTTTGAAGATTCCAGTTCCGGCTGCAGTGCACACAAATGTCTGACCCGCCTCTGGGCAGATGAAGTTACAGATATCCTCTATATCCCAGCAATCCTGCTCGTAAATCAACATGTGTTTGGATCCCGTATCATCCAGGAAATCATATTCGATGTAGCGATTATCTTGTTTCTGGCGCGCGGGCATATCTGCAGGTCGGATGGCAAGTCTGATCTATATAATTTGGATTAGCCACCAAATCAAACGATAAACCGAGGAAATGTCAGCTCTTACATCATGCATTATGTTAGTGGACGATCGCGGCGCAATAGCACTAACGAAGTTCATCGATTCAGGCGCCGGGCCCTCCCACTATGAATTGATAGTCAGCAATGGTCGTGAGGACATTTGAAGCCACTTACCCCCTCAACAAACCAAGACTTTGGGTAGCCAAGCTCGCGCCAGTACCCATGCATCTTCGCGGTGGTGAGCTCCTCGGGCCCCTTATACAGCCTTCCGTTCGCCCAATAGGTAACATTCGGCGGGTCCCAGACCAGACTTCTATCACGGTATGCTTGCATGATAGCTCTGATATTCACAAGCTGGTCACTTTCGTCCCCGTCCCTCACCATCATCTCCTCCATCATGCTGAGAGTCTCCAGACGTAGGATCACAACCCAGGGCAAACCCGGCTCTGAGGCAATCATCACACTAAGAGGATTTAGTATTCTGCAAAATCAATCCGCGTTGGCAACATACTCCTGGACTCTTTTCATCTCCAAGTAACGCTCCAATCGTGCCTCAAAGAACGCGGGCAAAATTCCTTCTGCAATTCTCTCAATATTCCTTTGGATGTTCGCCTCAATATTTCTATAAGGTCATCAATGCCATTTTCAAGAGAACAAATAAAGAGTGGGGAATGAATGGAGGTTGATACATACTGCTCGTCAATATCGTACTCCGTGGGATTCCAGCCCTCAGGAATCTTAGCGTGCTGTGTTATGGGTGGGTCAAAGGGCCCCCAAGTTTGCCGTGGACGTTTAGTATTTTGAGGAGTTGGATTTTTCAAAGCTTCCTCTAGTCTGACATGAGTATCCCCAGGGGCAAAGCCTTCAAAAATCGAGCTTCTCATCACTGGCATTGGCGGCGTTTGAGTGGATTTGGATTCCGCTGGCACTGAGGCAGTCTTTCCGGAATTCTTGGGACCTTCCGCCTTCAATTTACTCTCCTTAACATCCTGTATATCGTTCTGGGATTGATCATTCTTTGCTTTGCCACCTTTCTGAACTGCGGGATTTATGGGGCTCACTTTAGAATCACCCGAACGCTTCGAGGTCTTACCCTTCGACTCGGCTGCTCTCTTGGTAGGGTATTCCTTGGCCTTTTCTGTGGTTTTGTTTGTTCGCTTCTTGGTCTCAGGGCCAGTCTTAGCTTTCTTAAGTTCCTCAGTGCTACTGTCCCGTTTCTTCGCTCTTTTGACGGTACCGGTTGGAGTGATCTTCTCCTGGTCACTGCCTTCGTCATCTTCATGACGGCGCTTGTTGTTGCCAGTCTTCTTAGATTGGCCTTTTGGACGTGCCATATTGACAGATATCTTTGATCAGAGAGAAGGGAGACCTGAAGTGGTTACGGAAATGGCGCAAGTGTAACATGTTAAGATAACTCGTTAGACAAAGAGCCACGTCGAGTCCCAGATTACACATCGAACTAAGAACAGAAATGTTCCTGGTCGTGTTGTATTGCCGGAAACAAGTTGCTGGCTCGTGTCCTTTGTCAAGTACTTGGAACGCTAGTCCAAAGGAGCATTCAAAGAAATAACCATACCTTTGCTGTGCCATCTAATTAAAAATAGCACAATCATTCGCTGCGAAGTAGCTATTTCCGGATTAATACGTAAATCATTCAACTCCAACTTCCGAGTATATCCTTTCAAACGGAAGAACAGTACGGTACCACGGATGGTAAAGACACACATCCTTTGTCGAGTGGATAGATGCCCATATGATATTGACACTCAAGCGCATCAGACTAGAGGCATTCTAAGGGTATATTTATAGCACAGACCTTCAATTGCCGCGGACGTATCCCATCTTCTTGCCAGACACTATTGGACCAGAAGCTAAGGGCTTCATCTTAATGTTTCTGCCTGTTTGTGTTGGATGCAGAAGAGAGGGAGGCCACTAGCTACCTTACTTCGCGTAGGGGAAGAACAATACCCCTGGAGCGGAGACTCTGACCAGCACCTTGATTACATTTTAAAGGATCTCCGCCTGAAGCCCCGTACCCAAACCATCAAACAAGGGCAAAAAGGAGCGAGATTCCCTAAGCGCTTTTCTTCTTATCGATTTTTCTGCGGTTGCTACTGCATTTATTCCTGCGATGCTTCTCGGCACGATATAATACCAAGCCCGGTTAAAACCATGAAAGCCGCCTTGGAAACCTCAAGATCTGCAAATCCCACAATTCCAGAAATTAAAGTGAGAAGATGGAAGACTAAAAGGTAGCGCCCAACTGGAGAATATGCATAAGTGCTGGAGCTGATACGCGTGGGTTTACGGCGATGGCGTCACTGACCAAGCTTTCTAAGCTCCGTGAGTGGAGACTGGGGAGCCCCGCAATTACAGGCTGCACTCTTCAAATGTTGACCATTTTCCCTCCTACAGCTTCAGGAACAGCCCCGATGACAATACGAGTAGCCATTATTGGCGCTGGGTATGACCCGGTCTGATCAGAAATTATTCAATTGCTTACTTCTTCTAGGCCCGGTGGCCTGGTGACTCTCAAGACCTTGCTAGAGGCGTCCACGCCCGACCAGCAGATCGAGGCGTATCTCTTTGAAGCGTATGCTGCCAGGCCTTTGTTCCTCACTCGATCCAATCCTATTAACCTCCATTCAATAGTGAGTCCGATGTCGGTGGCACATTCAACTATCGCTCTTACGAGAACGCCGAATTGGTGAGCAGTAAGCAGCTGACCACGTTCTCCGATCACCGCTTGCCGCTGGAGACTCCCGACCATGTGTCACTACCCGAGTACGTCGACTATCTCCGATCATATGTTGAGCGATTCAAGCTGGGTCCATATATCAAGTTCAATAGTCCCGTGCTTCGCGTATCCCCGCTCCAGGATGGTTCCCAATGGGCCCATCGACTGAGCTATGTGGACCGGAATGACCCGGACCAAACAAAGGAGAATACTTTTGACTGCTCCCATATTGCCGTCTGCACTGGACTTCATGTTGAGCCGAATATTCCGGATATTCCAGGCATTGAGAATGTCCAGGGCGAGGTGTTCCATTCATCCCTTTATAAGGGGCGCCAGCAGGTAGCTGGCAAGAAAGTCCTTATTTTGGGATGTGGTGAAACAGCCATGGGTGAGTTAATTCCGGTGGACTAGAAAGACCCATCTAACACATACAGACATCGCCTACGAGTCCATCAAAGCCGACGCGGAGTCTGTAACTATGTGCTTCCGTACCGGTTTCCTCTCCTTCCCCAAGCAGCTCAGCAGATTCCAGGTATTTGGAAAGACTTTCAGCGGAGGTCTTCCAATCGATGGTCTCATCACCAACCTGTTCGAAACGGCATACGTCCACCGGGCGGTCGCCCAAAGCAGACTACGCTGGTTCATTTCGGATTTCGTGATCAAGCGAGTTCTATGGTTCTTGACTGGAACCCAGGCTGGTATGAACCAGCATGTTGGTGCTCTTCCTAAAGAGCGACTGGGCAGAGCCTTTGTTTTCTTAAACAAGAGCAATAAAGCCATGCCGTACCTCAATCGTCCCTACAAGACACACAATCCATTTTTAGCATATATCGGTAATCGGTACATTGATCCTCCAGAGGATGCTAACTCTGACCGATACGTTGATACTTGCACCTGGCCGACATCTATCGATGCTACTGGACGGGTCCATTTCCAAGTGAAACACGATCGGAAGGATTGGCAGCGGCTGAAGGACAAAAACATCCAGCCAAACTGTGTGGTTTACTGCTCAGGGTATGTTGCACCATTCCTAAGGTGTGCTGATTTCAAAGTAATAAGAGTCTTCACAGGTACAAACAAACGTTCCCTTATCTTGACGCATCATATCCCACGGCATCAGACGCCCAAATCAGAAACATTGTCAACCCATCAAACCCAGACATCGCTTTCATTGGTTTCGTGCGCCCAGGCGTGGGCGCCATCCCTCCCATAGCTGAACAGCAAGCCATGTGGTGGACAGCGCTTATCACCGGGCGCATGCAAATGCCCATGGATCCTCCCCACTATCACCTCCTTGCCGCCAAGGGATCTCGTATCCAGTATGGCGTCGACCACAGCGCGTACATGAGCACGTTGGCCAAAGATTTTGGAGGAGCACCAGGTCTGCTTGAATTGTATCGAAGACACGGTCTGCAGATTCTGCTTATTTATTGCTTTGGTGCATCTTTCGTCACATTTTACAGACTGACAGGACCATTTGAGTCATCCGTTGCGCCAGAGATTGCTCGAACGGAGCTGGCGGAGACCATCCTCCGACGTGGTTACACTGGAAATCTTTTCTTTGGTCTGATACCCATGCTTTTCTATGGGGTTGTCAATTCTGTGGCCTTACTACTCGATATGGTTGGACTCCTTCCTCTAGAAACAGAGATGGGGTGTGGTGAATCTTGTAAGGGAAAAGCCAAGCTAAGCATATAATAGTCGCGGCATATGTTTGAAATCTGTGATGGATCATGAGCGCAGACCATTTCGGATTAGCCCTTAATATAAGAGTTTAGAGGCAAGTCTTTGACCTTCAAATCACTCGTAGCGTAAATTAGATAACACGAGCCGGCGAGCCTCACTACACCGCCTAACGCGATAAGCGCATCAACATACTCACTCCCACTCTTTGTTGACGCTCCGATCTACGTGCCATTGGTCACCCGGTCTCCAAAACTCTCGACATGGAATGCCGGTCATAGGCCATTGATGGTCTAATTAAGAACACGTCATGCTGGAATCAATACAGGCACTCTTACGCCAAACCTTCGAGGACCACCGCTCCCTCCCCATCCTAGCCTTTTACCTGGCCCTCTGCGCCACACTCGCATTAAACATATGTCTCAAAATCTACCGACGGTACAAGATCCGGAAAGTCCGGCCTAGCTGGAGTACCACCCACGGTCCTGTGTTTGCCCTATTTCTCATCCTCGCAACCGTCAGTCTCGCGACAACATGGTACTACATGTTCGCGTTCTTCCGGCATTCCTATACTAGCTGGGCAGCAGGACAGTCACCTGCACAGCAAGCATTGATTGAGGCGAAACCATATCTGGTAAAATGGGAGTTGTGGCTGCGAGATCGGAAGCTATTCCGGGAAGCGTGGGAGAGTGTGTCCGAGACGCCGGCAAAGTTCTGGTGGAGTGGACAGATCTTCTTGTGGACAATCGGATGGAGTTTGTTTCTGGGAGTGATGGGTGTGTGTGTCTGTATAATCTCACTAGATTGTTGCTAATCACCGGCTAGGTCGCCGATACAATATCCCCAACGTGTGGGTGTACATGCTGCTCGGACAAATTGTCGCAATTTCCTTCGCACAGAACCTGTTCTTCGCTACAATTCTCGTCTCAAATCCGAGTGCCATCCGCGGTGCGAAAACGTCATGGATTCCCCCAGCAATTCTCGAGCTTGCACCCGTCGTGATATCCTTCCTCAGTGCCGCGATTATACCCTTCGTCGCGAACACGCCGTACTTCATGCCTGTTCTTGCCGTGCCTCATCTTCTTCTGTTCATCCCGGGTCTATTGTCGCCTAGAAATCTTCCACAGGGCTGGGGAACGTACATATCTCAACCTTTGCGTCGATACGCTACGTTTTATAAATGGCTGTTAGCAGTTGGGGTGGCTATACAGGCACACTCTACATATATTGTTGTTATGGATGAACCGGCCCTGCTGGGAGGCTCGGTAGTCGACCTGGGGCAGAGACTGGTGGACACAATGTTTGAGCATCCCGCTGTGAGTAGTGTTGGGTGGGATGTGGTATGCTGTTCGTTATCATGGGGTACTTGGGTTTTCTTGCATGATGGATTGGAGGGAATGCTAGCCTAGCATATACAATCTCGGCCTGAACATATTTGGGCCTCAAATGAGGCTCAGCTCGCGTTATGCATGTGCCAGCATTGCCGCTTGTACATATTCGAATGTCCACCTGATGATTGACCCCTCTTATTCCGTCCGTTTTGATTAGGCTGCAGTGACAGGCAGCAATCATCTCTTCGAATTCTCCGCCATCTTTGTGCTGATAAAAGATGCTGTGAAGCATGCTGCATATGACACAGCTGCGTGGCTCCCATGGATTGGCTATAGGTGGTTCATTCTCAAATCGTGATTGCAGGGGTCAGCCTCAACGTGCAAATACGACCAGTAAGAGGCTGGTGGCCAGATGTGTTGGTCATGCATGGCCAACTCAACGTTCGCCCTCCCCCTCTTTTTCAAACTCTAGTTATCGACTACAAGAAGACGAATGAGCTGTTCCACTACTTTGCACCTTACCCTTTGAGCAGATTCTACTACCAAGGCTACCAAAATGGCTCCTAGGCATTGTGTCCACAGTCCAGCTGATGAGACACTGATCTTTCCAACCCTGGGCGGCAAATATGACAGATTTTATTACGGCCAAGTGCACTCATCGTGAGAACTTCTGATCGTTTGAGCTACCAAACCACTAACTTCAAACCGGGTATAGGCCCTACAAACTTCCACTGATCGCCATATCTATTGGAGAGGATCAATATGGGATCCCATGGCCCTATCTCGAAACTTATCCGAGATTTCGCAAGCTTGCCTACTCTGGAAAACTCGAACTTGCTATTTCTCCAGATATTGGTCACACAGTAGTGCATTTCCTATACACTGGCAAATGGCAAACAATCGACTGTGGACTTTCCCGTGGCAAAACATACACGGAAAGGGAATACCAAAGATGCGTTCAAGTCTACCATGCATCCATGAAATATGATCTTTCTGAGCTGAAGGTTATGGCCGAAAAATACATCGCCCACTTTGGAAATGAGTTTTCAGCCATGGAACTTCTGCGTTTGACGACCGAAGTTTTCTCGGAATTCCCCGAAGACGAATTTTGGCTTCCAAATTATGTCACGAATACGCTTCAAGAAATTGTTGGAGGTGTCAATTCAAAAGTCAATATTCGTGATAATTCCTCTGTGAGAAGTCCCGGCAGCTTGGCGATCATGGCGGCAGTCATTGATGCCCAATTCTCGCGCATACTCGAGTTGGAAAGTACCCGTGGAAACTATCAGGCCAGGCCCGGGGTCTACACGCACGGATTCGGTGCAAACCACTACCCACATAGCCGGTATGACATGCCTCCCATGCCTGCCAGGCCTATTTCTCCCAGCTCGGCGGCAAACTCTGCTTCAACTGGCGTTCGCCGCTATCACAGGCCTGCATCTCCCAGTTCGGCGGCAATCTCTGTTTCCCATGTTGTTCACCGCTGTCCCAGGTCAGCATCTCCCAGTTCAGAAAAAGGCTCTGCTTCCGCTGGTAGTGGCAGTGTAGCCGAGGGATCGCTTCTCACTCCCGATGAGGATTCCACGGTTGAAAGTCTTGTCCGCGCTGCTAAATATCCTGCCGAGGACCTGGCTGACGCTTCCGCTACATTTCCCGATTGTGATACCGCTGAAGCCTCTGAGCATGTTGCCCCGATCGAAGTTTGCATCTCTGTGGCGGTTACTGAAGATGGAAGCCCTTCGAATGAGTGGACTGACCATCCGGACGACCCTGTCATGGACGAGCATGTAGACGGACTCGTCTACGAGGAGTCTATTGTCGAAGCTGTCGAGGCTTCTATCTACGAGGAGTCTATCGCCGGGAACGCTGTAACCGAAGAATCCTTCACTGAAGCTCCTGCCGAACTGATTGTCTACGAGGAGTCCGTGCCGGAGGAGTCAGTCGCCGACGAACCTGTTGCCGAAGAGTCTGTCCCATGGGAGCCTGTTGCCGAAGAATCTGCTTCGAGCGAGCCTGCTGTTGAAGAGCCTGTTCCAGAACAATGTGTCCCAGAGGAAACCTTGGCCGAAGAAGTTGAAACCAATCACAATCACCCTCTGCTCCTAAATTCAGATTTGTACGCAGATTGGAAGAGTCTCTCCCCGAAGAAACGGCGAATGAGGACGAAAAAGCTCCAGCGTCAAGGTCTGCCCATTCCGGACCGAGATGGTGTCATTTCAATAGTTTTGCCTTAAGAAAATTTACGGAGAGTATGAAAGTCTTCTAAATTATCTCCCATTTCCTTGGTGTTTCCTTTGACCAATTCGAAAGTTTGCTTTCCATCATGGTTTCCAATGTTGTTTTGAGGTCTCACGCTTATTTTAAGAATAACGGTCTCTTTTTCTATTCGAAGGATTGAACCAGTCTGCCCCAATGCTATTGTCAATTCGATTTACTTCTTGGTCTTTCTTTGTTCCCTCGTAGTGTAGATTTCCAGTGGTCTTCAAGCTGCTGGGTGACCTATTCTCTGTTTCAAACAATATGAGCGAAAAAGCAACCATGTGTAGAAGCCTCGTGTGGACACCACAAAACTAGTTGAACACCCTCACTAACTGCAATTAAAATAGCGCATTCTTCAAGATTCAGATAGTCATATTTTGGAGTACCTCCCCAAGTATCTACTTGCTCACGTTACTCTGTAGACTACGCAGGAATGCGAATGCGATTAAAGAGTGATACCCACTGATCTGACTGTTCTTACTAATATCATGACTCTAATGAAACGTTATTTCATATATTGACGTGAATCAAACGAGGTGATACCATGATTTTTCATACTTGAGATGAAATCCTTTCTGAATTACAATTACTGCCCTACTTCAAATGCGGTTGGTGAGGGTATTCAACTAATTCTTCGGTGTTCGAATTGGCGCGCTGCTATATGTAATGTAAGCACCTATATAGGCTGTGAGCGTTAGAAAATTTCTATTGTGCTAATTTAGGTGTTCGTGGCTGGGCATCTTGGCTCATTTCAAAAAAGACCATGACAGTCCGCAAACAAGATCAAAGAGCGAAGTAAACGGAGAGCGAAGTAAACGGCAAATCTATCAAGGCGCCTGAGCCAGAGAAAGAAATATAGCCGTGCGGAAGCTTTCAAAATCTACAGTTCTTTGTAATAGTCGGCGACTTGTTCTGAAACGATCTGATAGCTATAATTGGCGCCATGGGTCTCGAGACCCATTCATACTATTTTTGGCGACGGATGATTGCAAGAAATGTAGTCAATATCGTGGCTGGTTATCGACATGCGCGTTTCTTTTCTCTTCAAAGAGCCAAAACTTCAACCTAGCATGACTGCCTTTGTTGCCAGTTCTTCACGGGATTTGGCTCAACTTGACTCATAAACTTCCTGTTTTGGGACATGGCTTCAACTCAACAATGCGGTACATATAAAGATCAAGGTCTGCTCATTTTCAAGGGCACCGTGCCGTTATTCTGACTTGTTCTGTCGCAATCATACCGAGACATTACATCCATATTTTCCACTACGCCATGGAGTCTGGTTCAAAGGCGTCAAGCGTGAGATCCATCTTTGGCATCAAGAAGAACGTTAGAAAAAAGAGATCAAAAACACTCAGCATACAAAACCTAGACCTTACTCAGGTCTTTGATCCTCCAGCCCCACCAGAAGAAGAGCCCAGGCCCCCGCGGCAGGAACGATGGGCTCACAGAGGGGATGGCCCCTTACTTGATCCCAGTGCCCTTCCCAAAGGATGGAACATGGATGAGCCTGATCTTGATCCAGAGTAAATGCACCTCCTGGGACATATGAGACAATGAATATATGGCTAATAGCAAAACAGTGATATCGACGCCCAGATTGCCAGATGCGAGGAGAGGATAGAGGACAATATTATGACGTTTGCATTCGAAGAAAAACTTAAAGACTATACGCTACGCAAGCAATATATAGAGTACATAGCCCTTGTACTCTTCGGAAATGTGGATTGGCTAATATGTGATAGAGAAATCGCCCAGGACGAGCCAGAAGGCCTCGGCGTTAATCTTCTTTTTCGAATCAAATGCTTGAAAGGCATATTTCAGAATTTAGTGAAGAATGGTGACCCTTACAAACAGATTCGGAATATCAGAGCGATTTTGAAGGCCTATAGGGAAGGCAATTTGGATCTGAATGGCCTGATTACTTATTGGTCTCATGGCGATCGGCTCTGCCAGCCCAGACCATTCAACTGGGAGGAGTTCGATGCCATTAATGACGCGCATGAGGGCCATGTGGGGTTTTGGGTTGAAGGGGTAGGTACTTCATCAGTTTATATCATGCTCTGCTAATTCGTCTCAGCTATATGATCGAGATCTAGTAGTTCGGCCGCACTTGATAATTCCATACTTTAAGAGGCCAGGTTCATTCCATGTAATGACCCTATACCCCAGACCCTGGAGAGTGTCAACTAATTCGTTCCTAGTATAATATGGCATTTCGAGTCCCTAACTACCCCTGGTGGACAGAGCTAGAAATGCTCTACGACACTGGCTCACAAGCAACGATCATATTCGAAGGCGACGTGCGAAGAATCATGGGCCCCTTTGGCCCACCCGACCAAGCACCTATCAAAATCATCGCAACGCAGCAGTTAGCTGGGCTCGGCGGAGATATAACCTGTCAAATGATTGCACTTGAAGTTACTGTACTCGACGCGAAGAGAAACCGGCTAACGCCGTGGGTCAGAGTTCCAGTGGGTCTACAACCGGGCAACTATAACCCGGCCAAGCATCAAATCAGATGTGATGGCCCATTTTTATCGAGGTATCTATATACTGCATCGGCACCAAATGAGGCTGGAAAGATGCACATTGGTACCAATCCAGCTTCTTTGAGGTTGCCCTGGATGGAGTCTCGTAATGCAGCAGGTTTCAAGCTCTCGCCAGAGCAGAACCTGGGCAATCTAAAACAGAAAGCTCGTAATCCCCGTAAACTGCCACAGCCAATGGCTATGCCAAATCCTGGGTTTAGAGTGAAAGATTGATGTGTTACAATGGCTTCCATCTCCAGCATTGTCGGCACTTGAGCGTTGCCAACTGGTTATATAGACCTCTTGTACATATAGGTTACGATGTATTCATTCATGCAATTGAACCTGCGTTCCAGAATCCTGTCAGCCTCAAAGAAAAGCTGGTACCTATCTGCAGTAGGGAATAGAAGGTAGTCAGTCCTTAGGCCGCAGGACGACAACATATCCAACGACAACATATCCAGAAGCAAAGTCAGAGACCTCAATTGAGAAATTGAGAAATCAACTCATACACTCTCCCCTTGCCGCGGGGTACCAACAATCTTCTCAGCAACCATCTCACTATCCCAGTCTTTGAACTCCCGTGTATGGAGCTTCATTGAAAACATACGATCAATGTCCATAGGCGATCGACCTTTCATCTCCGGAATAAAGAGCCAGGTCAGGATAACCGCGGTGGCAGCCACTGCGGCTAAGAAGAATCCTGTTTTTGCCTTGAGGTTTCCTTTGTCTGCGTTGTAGATATAAGGCAAAATGATTGAAAACACACCGGTCGCAATGCCACTTGTGAACCAGCCAATGCCTTGGGTTTTGGCTCGAAGTTGCAGCGAGGAGGTCTCAGCAGCAACAACATGCGAGGCCGGCCAAATACCCAGTCCACAAACCATCGTGACTATCATCATTGTGACTGCAGTGTACCTGTAGAGGCTTTAGCAAAAGGAATGTTAACTCTTCGTGTTGTACATACCAAATCGTGACGATGCCCTCAAAGCAGCCAGCAATGCCCATGGCTAACCACAGTACCATAGCAGTCGCCAATGTAAACATACACAGAAAGCGTCTACCCAGACCATTCAACACCCACAGACTCACAATGTTAGCAATCAAACCAAGACCGATGCCAAGAATAAGGAAAATGAGACTGTTTGTCGAGCCCATTCCAACGATTTGCATGAAGTAAGATGCATTTGCAAGGAGCTGCAGACCAAAAAGCTGAGGCAGGGAGCTGGCCAAACAAACGATCAGTGTTCTTCGAAGGTTTGTTCCCCGGAAACAATCCATATACGCATAGGAAGCAGTTTCTTCCTCTTCTACTAGAATGGCCAGATGTAACTCCTCAATAGTCGCGGCAGAGTCGCTATGAATAGTATCCAGTTTCTTCTGAGCTTCCAGCGCTTTTTCCGGTCTGTTCCTTCTAAGTAGCCATGTCGGACTCTCTGGCAACAGTATCGACAGGCAGAGTGGAACAGCCGAGAAGGGCCATTGCGACGCGAAACAAATTCGATAGCTTTGTGCTCCTTCTCTTTGGAGGGATACGTACACCACAATAGCACCGAGTAGCTGGCCAAGTAATGTGAATATTGGCAAGAAGGCAATGATCGGCCCCCGAAGAGCAACGGGGAGAATCTCAGACATGTAAGTCTGGACAACGCAGAGAAGAATCCCAATACAAATTCCCTGAAACAACTTGCCTGCCAGGAAGACTCCACGACGGGAATCCATGTCGTCAGGAAGATCAGCAACGTAACAGATTGCGACCGCAATCGCGGACAAAAGGCTGCCGATCGCGAGGGCAAGCCGACGACCACCCCTGTCTTGGAAATGACCACCGAAGATGGATCCTATCATCATCCCGATCGGACTGGACGCGTTCCAAAGGGAGAGCCACATTGATGGAATTATGTATGTAGCGCCTAACTTTTCGCCAAAGGTATGTCTGTTACGGTTAGTTATTGCGATGTATTCCTAAGATAATAACATACTGAAATTCCGGCATGGCGGATACTGTTCCCACAATGACTAGATCATAGCCATAGAGAAGAATGGCGGAACTCAGTGCAAGGCAGTATATGACCACTTTTGGCCATCGCTTTAGTAGCTGCCATAAAGGGGTGTGTGTCGCGTGGGCGGGGATATTTGTACTATTTTGAGATACATCTTCAACAAACTCTTGGGTGGTTTTATCGATGGAATCATGCATACTGATCAACCTTCCAAAGAGCGATCAAGTATTACAACTTCTACAGGACGAGCTATTCAATCTTTATTAACAATGTTTCAAGCACGGACGGTGAGGGGGATCGCCGAGTACTGTTGACAGAGAATGCAACATGAGCTTTGACGTGATGTCCATACTCTCTAAGCGAGCACCAAGACGAAGGTTAATAAACTTCATCAAATAAGAGCTCAGTGTTTTCGATGCCGCGCCTGGGTATGTCACATTGGAAGGTCTTGCCGATATTTACGCGAATTAAATCGTAAAGCTAGGGATCCCCGCACGCTTGGCAAGCGACGAGACTTGCCAAGTTAGCCAGATGATTTATCTCCCATTACATCAAGTTCCTTTCTCTTCATGTGAAGTCTCAGTGACATAATATGGCCTGTATTTGAGCTTGTTGGCATTGGTCAGAGGGGAACATCATAGATCGGAAATTCAGATGTGGAAAAAGTAGACTGATAGTACCCGAGAATTCGGCATCACGTAAGTCTGTTGACTAGGCTGGACCTGAGTGATTATTTCACCAGTCTCAATTATCCCCTACGGTTGATGAGGTTGCCTGTGTCTCAATTCGAGGATCCCTTCTCTTCTCCAACTTCTCGAGGTGTGCTCTCAGCGTTTCTATCTCAGTATCCAGCTCCTTTGCCGAGGCAAGTCGATACTTTAGCGTGAGAATACCCGCAGATGTGACCAGTAGTCCTATAGAGACTAAATATGACCATTGGCCGACCTGTTGCGGGTTTTCCTGCGACGGGCCATCGTTGTGGATCCACCATTCGATATATGCCACGAAGCCAATGATTGTTAGTGGGCTGATAATCATACTAAATAGAAGGCCAAACAGTATGCCCAAATCCGCTATTATGCGAAGGAATGCCTTGAGAAAGCGAACAGTGAAGACAGGTCGAATGCGACTCCAGCAAGACCTCGAGCGTTTCGTGTTGTATGTTTCTTTTGCTTCGAGTCCTTTTCTTGGTGTCGAAAGTGAATCTTTGAACTCATCTTTGAAGCTTCTCCATATCTCCTTCCTGGCCCTCCAAATTATCACAATTTGAGCAGATGGAATCCTTGACTTGTAAGGCAGAAACTTGAATGTCAAAAGAACAATATTGAGAATGAAACACAGGATGATGAGACTGTATATGTATCGATTCGAATAGATGAGTCTATCCCAGAAGCGATTTCCGTGCGAAGCTTCAGATCGCCTCTCTGTGACCCATGATTCCAACGTGGTCGCTTGTCGGAGAATCTGGCTCGTGTTGAAGCAAGGGTTGTAGCAGATATCACCGATCTCGCCCCACTTAGTGATATTTGAGAATGTCTCCCATATACTGCTGTTCCACGTTGAGGTTCTCCAGGAACTTTCCCACCCATCGTTTGATGTTGACTGGTATGGCGGGACATCGGGGTAGCAGAACATGTACTGGGTCGGGATTTCGCGACTTTTCGCGGCGTTTACAAGAGCGCAGATGGACCCAGCAAGCATGAGAATATTCCAGAGATAGAACAGGAGGATTCGAGCCCGTTCCTGAGTCAACACACGGGACCAGCATTGCAATGGGAGAAAGACGAGATAGCCAGTGATGACTATCGCCATGACCGCATCACCATCCAATTCGAGTGCACTGGGTTGCAGGATGATCTGGTCTGTCTGTGTGATGAGCTGTGGGAAACTGCTCCACAGTGTACTGTTCTCCGCAACATATGGGATATATACAAGGGTGGGCTCTTGCGCTATGCGATCACTTGACACCAAAATAAATGCTTCAATTGCTGCTGTGCCGGCATATGTCGCGGCGGCTCCCAGAAACACGTCTGCCAGCCATCCTGTCCATCGTGTGAGACAGCTTGCCAGAAGAAGGGCATAGAATAAGTAGCGAGGACATGAGTCATATATCGTGCTGATGGGGTAAAAGCACAAGGCCTCTTGGGCGATGAACAAGGGCTGAACCATGAGGGTGGGTCCGGGGTACTCTAGAAAGACATCGCAAGGATCATGTCCAACTCGATGCCGCTGTTCAGTGAGGCACGCCGGTCAAGGTCTTCGAGAACTAAAGAGCTGTGCGGGTTTGAAAATTCAAATTCATGCGTTCCTCGTCAATTCAAGGTTTGTGGGGCTTTTTTGGTTCCTGCTGCTGCCTTGGGCGAGGCCGAGATTTATTAGATCTTGACGTCATATACTTTGATAAGATTCATCGACCAACTTCAAAACAATTTAAGAATCTTTGAATACAATGGGAGGAGTTTTGGACATGCCTAATGATGCAGCAGAGCTTGAGCCTTCATCTCTGGAAAGTCGTCGAGTCAATTTTGAAGTGAACATTGATCAACGCAATCACTGTAATAAATATTGTACATCTTGATATCGCAAGACTCCGTCTTGTTCCTAGTTCGACTGTCTATTTCCTTGGAATATTTCCATTTAGACGCACTTGAAAGACTGTGTCTGGTTCCAGTTACCGCCAACATAGGCAGCATGCTGAGGGTAAGGGCAAGTTCTACGCTGGGCCTGGACACCAAGCGCAGGAGTGTTGTCGACATACTGGGTAGCAATCAGCTCAGTGGGAGCAATGCCCTCCTCAACCCAGGCCATCAGAGCCAGAACAGCGTCGTGCTTGCGGTCTCGGTACCCAGGCACGCCCCAAACATTGTCTCCAGTCAAAGCGGATGGCTGGTTTGCAGAGCCAATGTACCAAGGCGCATCATGGGTGGAATCCATGCAGTGCTCCATACCAGGGATTAGGAAGAAGCGGTAAAATCCATCCAAATTGTACCCCAGAGGAACCATCGTCTTCTGAACTTGCTGGTAGTAGTAGATACTGGAGCCAGTAGGGATTTCTCCATCAGCAAAACCGTGGTAGTGGATCAGTTTGCCGCCACGCTTCTGGAAGGGACGGAGGTCGTAGTCATCTGCAGTGGCATTGCCCGGGTCCAGACGGTCGGAAAGCTCAATCGTGGCCAGATCAAGGTGATCTCCAGGCCAGGTGGCGTCGTTGTAGACAAAGTCACGGGGGTAGGCGATTCCACTAGGGGCATCGACATCATCATCGGCGGTGATGATCATTTCAGAGACCTGGGCCTCAGCTCCCCAAGCGAAGGAGGGGAAGACAAAGGTTTGGTTCGTTTCGATCCAATCGCCATACACACGATTGATGGTGTCGACCTGTGCAGCATTGAAGCAGGTGCTGGTGTTGGTAGAAGTGCTGTTGCAAAGGAGAGCCTCGGGGCGGAACTGGCAGGCGTAGCCGTTCATAATAATGTTGTCAACCACGCCATCTACACCGTCACACTGGCTCATGACTTCATCGGCCAGAACATCCATCAGGTCGGCGGTGATATGGCCGGGGGAGTCGTTGGGCAAATTGTCCAGAGCAACCTTTAAATCCCAGTTCTGTTGGTGGCTAGTCCACCAAGCACAAGCGCCAGCAAGAACTCCGTCAAAGTCATCCGGGAACATCTGAACAGACTTCAATCCTTGACGACCACCAGTTGAGCATCCGGCATAGTAGGAATACTCAATATCGTGGCTATAGAAAGCCTTGGTCAGTGTCTTACCCAGAGCAACACTTCCGTGGAGAGCGCGCCAACCCCAGTCAGTCCGGGTTTCAGGCTTGTTAAGAGCCCAGCCTGCATCGCCAGCCTCAGTAACAGACGAGTTATGACCAGTGTTTGTCGAAACAACAGCGAATCCGTAGTTAATTCCCGGCGCCATATCTCCGAAGGCGATTTGGCCGGTGAACCCACCGTTTCCGTAAGCCATATAGCGCTTGTTCCATGTCGAAGTTGGAAGCCAGACACTAAATTCATACGATGAAGTTGCAGATGAGCTGACGTTCACGTAGACAGCACAGTAATCGGGCAAGCCGGTATAGTTGGCGAGAGGGCCTACGAAGGTCTCATTGGAGGTGAAAGTGCGAGCATAAACAATGCTGGCATTGCTGTCGAGATAAGGAGCGAAGAATTTCGGATCACACTTGGTTGCACTAGCAGCCAAGGAGGCCAAAGAAGCCAGCAAAACAGAAGCTCGCATCCTGCAAGATTAATGTTGTGGTATAGTCTAGTGAAGGTGGTTGATTGACAGGGGAATGAGACGAGACATCCCGGTTTGGTTTTATACTTTTCGAGTGAAGATAGCTCATAATATACCTGTAGAGCCGCGTCACGTATTCATAATTAGTGGAACCGCTAAAGAATCTTGAAATTGTTAAACATGAAACCGTGGCCGAAGACGCACATGGCGTTTTACGGTTTAGTTACCCAATTTCTGCAGTATTTATACATCTATCAACTGAGTATCTCTACGTAAATATTCTTCCATCTTCGGGCCCCACACGCTAGTCCCTAATTCCGTCGCCATATATACCAACTAATTGTTTTCTAATCCAATTCGCTACACTTTGGGCCGATAGAACTACCAAGAATGTGTTGTTCTTGAGGAGACCGCGGCCGTGTCGGTAACTCGCCGTTTAAAAATGATTCTACTGTTTCATCCTATACCCAATTTGGTTTGAAGAACCACATATGGTGTGCCGTGGGCACATCCCGTTCTTTAATGGGAGCTTCGTAATATAGCCGCGCATCTCCGGACCCACCTCGCTTGCGGAGCCTAAACCTTTTCAGGCTTTTCCAACGCAGATCCCAAATAACTGTGCCTTAGTAAGACCCCTGCACATCAGCGTAATTATCTGGGTCTACTGTACTGTGACCTTGTAAGATTCTATCAAGATGCCTAAAAGCTACAGGCCGGGTATCTTCGACTTACAGTGAAACTTGCGTTTCCAACGAGGTCAGACTATGTCAGGCGACTCATACCCAAGCTACCCCTTAGTAGGACAGGATAGACGACGTATTGGGCATGCTCAGAGCGGCAACCCAAGCTAAACCATGTTCAGAATATTCGCTTCATCAGTAGCAATAATTCTATCCATCAATAAATGGTCGATTTCGTCTGCAAAACCGTGCTCGATAAGGACATTGATAGTGTCTGATCCCGGACGGCGTGCTTTCAAGAGCGATTTTTCACGATCGACGCTGCTATACACTGGAAGGCCAATGCCACGCGCAAGTCCTAGACCCTGGTGGTGGATCGTCGGGAGCAGGTTATTGCGCACAACCTCAACATCACCAGCGAGCTCCTGGAGGCCGCAATAACGGTGAGCGCTTAGCCCGGCCTGGAGGAGGATGGCTATGCAATCAGCCACACATATGCGTTCGAACTTCGCCTCCAGCCAGATCGCAACGTCCCGGGCTGGCACAGTCGCAAGTTTCTCAAACCCCGATTGAGCTTCAAGAAGCTGGCGCCCTTTCTCGTGACCTTCCGCCAAATAGAACCATCCGTCCCGCGCCTTATAAAGACGGTCGAATTCGTTCCAGCCTGGACTGCCCGGTCCACTCGGCTCGTCCCCAGTCCATCCAGCATACTTCATCATGTATGGAAGTTGATGCAAAGTTGCCGTACGTGACAGCGACGCGTTGACCGCCTGCCCCTGACCGGTTGCATCGCGGTGTAGCAAGGCCAAGATTATGCCGAAGGCGTTGAGGTGGCCGGCCGCATTATCGTTCAGATAGGTGGACTGGATCTGAGGCCCCGCAGTTCCCCCATGACGGTGCGCCATGCCCGTCACCATCTGTCCTAACATGTCGTGTCCGCGATACGCTTCTCGAAAGCCGCCATACGAATGAAGAGACATCGTGGACATGATGATTGAGGGATTGATTCCACGCACACTCTGCTCGTCAACTCCCAATCGTAATGCGGCCTTAGGCGTGAAGTTGTGATGTACTACATCTGATTTAGCAATCAGCGCAGCGAGAATATCGCGTCCTTTTAGGCTCTTCAAATCCAAGAACATCATGCGCTTTCCCGCGCTAACGGTTCTGGCGCCAATAAACGCGACCTCGTCATCAGTGAGAGGGTCGACATCGCCGGTGATGATGCCCGGGCGGTCAATCTTAATGACTTCTGCACCATGCTGAACGAGTATCCTGGCGGTTGTCGGTCCAGCCAACAGCGTCGACAGATCCAGAACGCGCAACCCCGCAAGCGGCGGCGTGGGTGCGACAACGTCGATTACTGGTCGCTCCATCTGAGGTTCAAGCCATTCGATCTGTTCTCCTCCTGGCAGAGGCTCGGAATGACGCCCACCGCGGACGAAGGGCCGGCTGACACTTAGGCGCGTAGCAAAGCCGGCTTGAAATGTTTCGCCATATTCACAGTCTTCAACCTGGATAACGCACTCGCTATCAAGAGCATGCTTGTCTTCCAACCATGCTGAAACCGGCTGAGCCAATCCAAGCGCACCCTCGAGTTCTTCTTGACAGAGCTGCTCCCACTCACGAGCTGGCTTCGCTGACAGCAATTTGTTCAAGTCGTCCGACAATTCAAGTATCTCGACTTTATGCATTGATCTGATGTCCCGCCCCGGAAGAAACTTATTCAAGAGTCGCTGCAAGCCTCGCAATGGGGAATCTATATAGACATAATTATTGTCTCCTGCCTTTCGGACACCCATAGCGGCCGGCATCTTAACCACGAGAGTATTTGATAAGGTGCGAGACGGGGGGTCTTCGGCGCCAAAGCCAAGACCTTGAAAGCCAGCCTCGAACAAGGAGACCTCCATTACTTCTCCTCGACCAAATCGCTGCCGCGTGCGCAATGCCGCAACGATCCTGTGAGCTGCGAGGAAGGCTGCGTAATTTGAAGCGAGGGGCAAGGCCGTAAACACGGGGTCCCCTTCGCCACCCCCGGCTCCGAAGCCCAGTGAAGGATAGAGCCCGACCGCGGCGCAGACGATGCCTTCCCATGCTTGCATTGAAGCGCGAGGGTCGTCCGAAGGAAACCCTGGCATCGAACACCATACGAGGCCGGGGTTTGATTCAATAGCAACCTCGGGGTCGAGTCCAAGTTTTCTCATCACCCCGGGTCGAAAGTTCTCGACGATGATGTCGGCACTAGTCATCAGCCGCCTCGCCTGTGAGAGCCCTTCTTCCGTTTTCAGGTCCAGACGGATGTATCTCTTTCCTCGATGCAGGGCAGCGTTTGCAGAGTGGCGCCATGGCGGGCCGGAGGGCGGATCAATGTGAATCACATCGGCGCCATAGTCCGCGAGGAACATTGTGGTCATCGGGGCAGATATATATTGACCGAAGTCAAGTACTCTCACGCCCTTCAGCGCGCCAACGGCCAGGTCGCTTACATTCATCTCGTTCTTCTGCCTAGGAAGATGCGAGTTCCTGAGCGGATTGTTTCTTGCCTCCGGCTCGAACACCAACTTAAAATAGACCGACAAAGTCCAGCGATTCTCCGCCACTTGTCTGAAATAAATCTGATAAATCCTCCTTTATGTAGAATAATATCTTGCTTGTAACGTAGATTCCGAAAAAGAAAATTGCTGTGAGGTAACTCCGTCCCAAAGTGCGAGGGGTACTGACTTTATACCGTTGGTGTCGACTATCATTCGTCAATATTTCGGAATGGTAACGCCGAGGTCATTCGGAACCTCTTTGCGTTTTAGTCCATTGCGTCGGCCTTGTACGGGTAGCTGATCTGATCTACACAGAGACCCCAAATCCCCTCTAGAAGTTTGAGCATGCATATCAGCCGCGCTATATGGAGTCATATTACGTCCGTAATATTATACCGCACCCGTAGTGGGAGTAGCATACATAACCAATGGATGGCAGCACTCATGGTCGTTGGAGTGATTTAATGCAACATGCCGCAAAGATCACCTAAGCCGGTTTATCTACATAGTGCTGTGTAAAATGCGAAGTTTTACTCAACTTTGGGACTCCATCGTGTTAAAAAAAATGCCGGCGCACTGGGCGATCTAAATCGGGATGAGGTGCAATGTGGGGTACGGAGTAATGGGGTAAAGTCTAGCATTTCTCGGAAATCGAGATCCAACAGCACCATGACCCTCAGACCGGAACAGACAGAAAAGGGGCCAACGGACGGATAAGATACGCGGCTTATCTTAAACTGTGGTTAGTCCAACTCGGTCTTCGCCAAAAGCCTCTCTCGGTCCCGAAGCAGAAAATTCCGAGGTGGTTCGGAATGCTATTTTCAAGCTTGCCGTAGACATACGAGGCCATCATATCACATTCAAAAACATTGATTCCGCGGAAATCTGAGCTCGTATATCCTAGCTATGTTTGCCGGAACCTAGTGCTTTATTTTGGAATATATGGACCTAATAGGCTCGGAACTCGTCGCTGACTTTTGCACTATCTGGGGTAAACTTATAATATCTGGGGTCGTGCGGGGAAAAGAGGAGTCTAGATAACGATCTATTATAAGACGCCTTATCTAGTGTAGACCTAGGAAAACCCAGCCTATTGGTTTAGACCTTGACCTAAAATCTAAACCCATGAACCCGTAGGTTTAGGGGTCACATCCAAACCCACACAGTCCAGCTTCACACTTGTTTCGTACTTGAGATAACCACCTTACCAGGAGAGGTACACTTACTTTCTTGTCGCTCGGCACAGTTACTAAGCATAGCTTGACTAGCTGCTACTATCTGGCACTGCCCAACAAGAGTTTATTCTATAGATCCGAGCCCGTGTAAGGCCTAAACGGCAATAGTACGATTGCGACTGAGACTTGAGGACGAGCCTCGACGTACGTATACGACCACTACGAGCGATACTCACCGTGACCAATTAGCGCCGCGTAACACCAAGTTACTAATATATAAGCTATATTTGTTCTATTTACTAAGCTATATAAATTTAAGCAGAAGATAAAGCTTTATTAAGTTTTATTAGAAGGAACCTATAGAGCTAAAAATATACTAATATTAAATATTAGCCCTGGATGAATATAGATTAAATATCTCTAATAAGAATATTCAATAAGAGATACTAATAATTTAACTAAGGATCTTAAGCTTCTTATAGACTTCTAAACATGGCAAGTATAGAGGTAGACACAGGAATGGCTAGGTACCAAAAAGATCAGTCACATATTTTAGAGAAAAACACCCAACAGGAAAGGAGCAGTTCAGCGGCTTACCTATGATTAGGAGGGCTAGAAAGATTTACAAAGCTGTTTCCATTTTCGCGCATCGGTCTTCGTGGTCAATGGTTTAAGAAAAACCGAGCAAAAAGTCACATCCGAATTGGTGACTGAGCTACTTATAGATATAAAAGAACGGAACGGTCTTCGCAAGGTGGGACCTAATTGGTCACACTGAACCAGATGGCTGCTAGTGGACAGACTAGGAAAGACGATTGGTATATTTGAGATCGACCCTAGAGCTCACGTCGACCAATAAACCAGGAAAGTATACTTTGAAGCATGGCGAATCTCGCAGGGCTAATTAATCAGGAGTAATTGGCTTGTTATAGTAGTTTCACGATCCTCATATTCTAGAAGGGGCCTAGTGCTGACCCGGAATCTCATCACGTCGGTAATCCAGTGTCAATCAAGCTGGAAATGTTGGGCTAGTCATTGAGGATAACATCTTGTAGTGATTTCCATTATATTGGATAATACCAATAGGGTGGCAACAACATAGGTGAACGACTGTATAGCGCTTGCACCCGATGCGGATGCCAGTTGGTGGTCCTCCGCTTATACTGGTCATATACTACAACCTGTCGAATATCGGACATGTCAGTCTGGAGCACATGGTCTAGCATGCCTGGCGCTACACCACAAGGCCTAAACATTCAATTTAGCTACATGGGTCATCAGCATCTAGACCTACCCACCCTAACCCTCTGCTCCAGCCCCTCCTAGGCGTTCAACCAACAAGCCTGATCCCGTCATCGACCCAAAACCCCAGACGAGTAGTACCAAGGCCAAACACCGGTGCACTGTAAACCAGTTTACCGTCGTCTATCCTATCAAACCATGGAACCAATATGCTCATCAAGGGTGAACATGCGCCGTAACGGGTGATCAGCGTTCATAAAGAAGGAAGTCAAACAAGACTAGACCCGTTCCCATCTTGCTGTTTTCAACTCAGAGATTCTATTCTGGCTACAATCCTAGTTTCATCACGAGGAAAAGGCCGGTTAAGCCCAAGCAATCTCATAGGAAGTTTACCACGTGGGAATTTGCTCTTGAGAAATCAATAACGGACGAGGTTTGGGACTTGGTAGGGGAGTCCCATGTATGTCAAAACAACCGGAACAAAGCTCTGACTGACACAAGAGAGGGGCCACATATGCGGTATTCGTGCCAGTTAAGAAGCATCTTTCCCTAGCGAATGGGCTTTGTGTCTCTTTTCACAATCCCTTACTTTGGATCGTCTTTGTCTTCCACCTTAGAAGCCTCCGGCTTGCCCTCTGCCGATGATTCCAACTCCAGGGCCTGTACCCCAAGATGAAGGTGGCGATCATCATACACCAGGTCATGGTTGACTTGAACATCCGATATGAACACAGCCACGTGCTCATCATCTCCAAATATTGCGGCCATCTCTTCTAACGGCACCCCTTTGGTCTCAGGAAGGTATATGATGAGGTAGATCACTCCCAGACTGGCAACAACAATAAAGACCAAAAAGAATTTCCAGCCAACATTGGCAAATGCAGTTGCCGTTACTTGCGTGTATACCAAGTCTGTGATTGCGATAGTTGCGACTGCCAGCGACACTCCTTTGGACCGCATATGGTTCGGGAAAAGCTCGCTGTAGTACACAACACCGCAGACGTCAACTCCTATGCTGTATACGGCCTCAAAGAGGTAGCTATATCCCCAGGCGTCGGTGTTAGTTGGCTTTAAAATATAGAGTAAATATGGGATGGGGAGGTCTTACAATGCCGCCACACCCATTGCAAGTCCTGCCTTGTTTGGGTTCTCTGGAATGGGTGATGCGTAGTTGGCAACAATTACGGCTTCAATGATGAGGAAGACAGAGCAGAGGGCAACACTGCCTATCATCAGAGGCCTACGACCTAATCTGTCCATTGTTGCCGCACCTAGCGTTGTAAACCAAATGTATTAGCCAAGCATTACCGAATAATGTATTAATTAGGCGATAGCTGACTTACCAAGTCCGTTAAAGACAATTCCCACCGTCATCCACCCGCATTGGAGCTTCAGCTGGTCGAGAGTGCCATAGCCCAAGGCGGAGTAGAACGTCGGCCCATAATTGTTAACCACTAGAGCGGCTGTACTTTGCCCGATAAAGGCATAAGCACAGGCAAGAACAACTCTTTTCCGATATGACGCTCTTGTGAACAGTTCTTTCCACGATGGCTCCAAAGCACGATCCTGCTCGCTCTGCATTTTCATCTGGTAGAACTCCCCCTGCGCATACTCTTGGTTGGGACTGTCACCGACTCGATGCAGATCCATTATGATCGTTCGGGCTTCATCCGTACGGCCGTTCATCAGGAGCCAGCGTGGGGACTCAGGAAGGATAAACAAAAGTAGGAGCATGAACACCGGGAAGATGAGGGCTAGCCCAAGTGGGCCTCGCCACTGCGTGGATTCGTTATGGGCAGAGTTAAAAGCCAAGCCCATGTACATGGCAAGACCGTATCCCAGGCAAATCCCAATACCGTTCATTCCCACGAAGAATCCTCGCAGCTGAGGAGGTGACAATTCCGACGTGTAGACTGGGACTTTAGTTTGTTTGTTGAATTAGTGGACTTGGTGCGATAGGCGTAAGGGGAACGTAAAAAGAACATACTCAGTGCCATGAACGCCCAGGACCCAGCACCAATGAAGAATCGGAATGCGATGAACATTCCAATATTTTGAGAGGCGCACGCGACAGCTCCACCAACAATGCATAGAACGGAACCATAAACTACTCCCATTCTTCGGCCAAACCTGTCCATAATCCAACTCCCAAGAAGAATACCGAAGAAAGCTCCAGCTTGGAACACACCATTTGTTGCCCCAATCAATCCATTTGAATTTGGGCTTGCTTTGCCTTCTTTGTCAATGAGCTTCATGTAGGTTAGAAAGGCGGGCTGAGCCAGGATTGTGGAAATAATGGATGCTGGATAGCCATAGGCTATTTGACCGCAGGATAGCAGGCAACATAACCAAAAGTTCTTCCAGTTCCACTGGCGATTGGGCTTAGGATCTTCGTGCATATCAGATTCAGGGATATTCAAGTTTAATAAGGCTGTAATTAAAGCTCCATTCGCGATTCTACATTTGTAATGATCGAGGAGGCACAAGGCGGGAAACCATTGCATTTGGCTTATTGCCAATTCGAAACTCTAGTTCTGCCTCAGGACAAAATAGTCTTAGTCTCACCGAGGGATACAAGTTACCTATGCCTCACCAGGGTCTGTTGACTTGTTTCTTTTAGTTCCGCGGATTTCGGAATAACGTACGGGTCTGGAGCCAACCTTTCTGCTATAACTTGCCCTTCTTCCAAAATGACTGACGAGTGATCAAACTTTAACCGCCTATTCGGACCCATAGCCTCGGCTATAAATCTAACCGGTGGCAGACGAAAGGCCTAACCTTTCTTGATGTCACTAAAGGGGCGGGGAAATGGGAAATACGGGGACCCCTGCGGGGAACTCTGCGGGGAAATCCTTTGGGAACTAAAGCAATAGCCTTAATTGGTGTAGATCAACCAAAGACCCCGGTGGATCTTTTCCGGTACGGGCAAAGGCGGACCTTATCAAAACTGGTCTTACTTGATAAAAGCTTATATCTACCCGAAACTCTACACGCAGTATGAAGCATGTTCCGATTGGCAAAGCAAGTTGCTTTCGTAATGAAAGCAACATCCATTCGTTCATTAGACTACTTCCATTAGCAGCGTTAGGGCGACATCTGAGTGAAGACCTGGGAAGACGGCAAGCTAGACCTTGGGTGTTGCTGACCGTGTAGCCACTAGTATCTTGTAAAATCATGTAGATAATGAATCTGAAATTATACAATTCTTTGCATTGGCTTCTATGGCCATAGCTGGGTGTACAAGAACGCATAGCATAGCAGATTTCGCGACCGAACTGGCTCTCAATCCACGGCTTCCGATCCCACTCGACTTTGTACCGCCCCCTGGCGGCTACTCAGGCTTGCGATCCGTGAGTGTAACGGATCCCACGGTTTTTCATTTCCCGCTGATTACTGGCTCATGCATCGTGTCCAATGATCGCGATCACTGGATCTACGACCCAAGATTCCTAGCTCCTGTCTCCGAACCTTGGCCCTTTTTGTCAATTTGTTTACCGCGTAGGCCTCCCCTCTGATGTACTTAAAAGGTTTTGTGACCAAATATTATCCAAACCCCGGTCCTTACGTGCCGACACTTCAAATTCATTTGGAATGGAGAGATACCTCACATATGAACCATCATAATAAAGGGACGGGTACGGTACCCACATCTCCTACTGTAGGTAGTTGAGACCCACTTGGCTGTCCAGGGAGAGATCCTATTGATGTCTTGGCATACAGCCGGCCCGAAGTCCCCGCTTGTTCGTTCCTAGTAAGCCATCCAGACCTTGTTCTCAAGATAAAGTTGAACACTCAATACATTTCCGCGGCCAGAAGGCCACCTGATAGTAAGGCTGACAAGAGGACTGGCCTGGAGTGGAGTCTTACCTCTACTCCAGAAAGAGAAGTGGTGTCTACATCTCATCGTTATCTAACTTGTTTGATGACGGACAACAGGGCTAATTTCATCGTCAAGCCCATATCATGGCTTCCCAGGCTATTCATGGACATTTTGTGGGACTCCATAACCATCGGAGGTTTGTCCCAGGTAGTCAGGGTAATTGTCAGAGTCACATGATCTCTCTGGACTATATCCAGCGCTTGACTGCCAGATGGCATTTCTCTTCCTTCCATATCTCTCTCCATAGCATGTTCCGTACAGTTCCATGCTCTCCTTCGCCCCCTCTTCTTTCCCCTTCTGACAAAAATTATTGGCCGGAGGGACGAGCCATGAGGTGATAATCTGAGCTCCACCGCTGACTCGAGCAGTAGTCTAGCCTTCGTCGAGCTTGAAGACCGTCGCATGCGTGTTGCTGAAACCAAGATCTTGAATCCTGATGGCTCGGTCCCACATGCCATCCAAATACCGAGGATTTGCTCCATTTTGACCGTGTCCTCCGGAATGACATAAAGCAGAGAAGCCGGCGGCGTCGCGCCTTTTGTTGTGATTCATCTCATCGGCTTAATCTTTTTTTTTTTTTTTTTTTTTTTTTTTGCCAATTGAGTTTGAAGATTTTCACTTGCGGGAGGAGATCGCTAGTTCAACTTTACCAGTGTTGTTCAGTCATATCGAAGAGAAAAAGTCCAAAGTATTATAGGAGTAGACTTCTCAAAAGTTCTCACCCATATCACCCACACTCAACCTAAAAACATCTGGATCGCCGTTTTAGAGTGATGGAAGTAGAGAGGGCTCATCGAGAATTGGCCGCGTTTAGCATGTGGCTTAAGTACAGCTGAGAGGATGGGAAGCCCTGTTCTCCACACCCTATGGTCGTATGTACTAGATTGAACGCTGGGGGGAATTATATCCTCAGGTTAGAGTCGCAGTCTGGGTGATTATGCCCGTGCGACAAATGGCGAGTGCTGCTTAGCATCGCGCGGCCGCGGGTAAGAAAGGTGAGTGCTCTGTAGATGAGGCGAGAATCAATTGAGTCGCCTGACCACTGCACTTGTAAGAGAGTAAAATAGCCCACCCAACACAGAACGCGTCAATTGATCACGACCTAGACCCTTCTTTTTTAACCGCCCCTCATGCCACCAATTTTCCAATTCGCAAGTCGTAACTAAACCTCATAGAATTCAGCGAAAAGGAGGGTAGGAGTTACAGACTATTAAAAAAAGGTCTTGGCAAAATCAGGCATCACACGGGCCCATATGGATTTTATGGTGTGGCGTGGGCCCTGGAATTCTAGGATGGTGCACCGTATGCCGAAGCCTACCCCATTCTCACCCCATTGTAAAAACTTCTTAATATATCATCCACACTCACCTAACAAAACCTCCGTCGCCGCTCTAGTGTAATAGGGTTGTAGAAGGTATTGGCCATGCGAGTTAACGTGGCTTATTTGCAGTCAATACTTGGGTGTGTATCGTCCGGTAACAAATACGCGACCGCTGTTTAGCGCCGCGCGACGATTGATAGTAAGGCTGAGTGCACAACAGACAGGTACCGCATAGATCTCTGTGAGGGCATTTCCAGCTAGGATATCATTGGGCCACAAATTCTTAACTGAAACAGCTGAAACAAATTAAATTTTGACATCTGCTCACTCGATGAGTTTGAATACTATTTCTAGCATTCGACTCATGGAAGCGCCTCAAAAGGGACCCGCATCCTCCCCCTCCCGTAAGCAGAAGTCGCCATGGGTCCATACTATCTGACTTAGAGCCCCCACAAGCCTCTTGAAAGGCTCGTTCCTCCCCCCGCCCTCTTTTTCTTCCTATCTCCGCCACTCCCCGAGTTAGTCTTTCTGGTCCTTTACCTAGACAACGTCTTACTACTACACTTCTTTAGGTACGGGAGAAGCCCAGCATTTAGTATGCGACACGGTAAAAAGTATTAATATGTTAAAAAAAACAGCAACTTATACCCTCACCGCATAGACGAGATTGCAGAAGCGACACCAAATCCTTTATAATTGGCAAAGGTGTCCAGAGCAACACGCACCAAAGATGAGTTTAGATCGTGAAGAAATTCTGGAAGCATTCCAGCGAGCAACAGCCGAATTGAAATTCTGTCCCAACCGCGTATGGTCTATTGGGGGAGAGAAGCTTCCAGATTTATTGCCTAATAGCAATTTGATGTCATCCGCGTTCTCCAGGCGCGAGCGACAGGGAAGTCATAGCGAGGAAAATAATCACGAGCTATGTACATTCGACTTTTGTGAGTACTCGCAACGTGACTTCACAGCGATTCAACAGCGACACGAGTGCAAAGATGTCACCAGTTGCATAAAGCTACGTGGTATGTTTCCAAGAGGGATATTGAATGAAGCTGCAAGTCATGGAAGATCAACGGTGTGGAAATTGGCTGGAAATACCATGCTTGAGCCTCCGCTCCCATATATGGCAGTTTCTCATGTCTGGTCAGACGGAACTGGAGCCGGGGCGTGGCGGGATGGAGAAGTTAACGAATGCATGTACAAGTTTTTCCGAGATATTGCAGAGCAGTTCCAATGTGAGGGAATCTGGTGGGATACTATTTCCATTCCGAGAGAGAAGACCGCCAGGACCAAAGCCATTCGGAAAATTCAGAGCAATTACCAGGACGCCCGAATCACCTTGGTGCATGATTGTTTCCTCCGGAACTGGGATTGGGATCCAGAAACTGCATGCTTTGCTATACTGATGTCCCCTTGGTTCAGTCGAGGCTGGACCGCTCTCGAATTAGCCAAGTCTTCTAAGGTGAAAGTGATCTTTAAAGGGCGTTACGGCCCCATCATAAAAGATCTTGACGAAGAGATTCTTGCTCAAGAAAACGACCCTGATAGTCCACGCAAAAGGGCATCTCAGATCATTAAGAATCTACGGAAGGAATTCACGTCTTTGAATGATCTTTTGACCGTTTTGGGCCCACGTTACACGTCTTGGTCCAAAGATCTAGCCACAATTTCCGCACTGCTAGTCGGCGTTGTACCGGATGAACTGCAGCAAAATACATACAGAAGTATCCTACGAAAGTTAGGCCGACTTTCACCTGGACACCTCTTCCATAACACTGCGACCATGTCCATAGGACTCAGCTGGTGCCCAGCCAGTTTGTTCAACATACCTCTGGACATGTCATCGGAAGCTAGCCTGATTATCTCCGACGATGGAGTTCGAGGGAAGTGGCGTGTCAACCCTGTGGAGGCAATGCTTGAAGATAATTGTTTGTGGGATTTTTCGCATCCTCTAATAAGACGGCTGCTCCAAAAAGCCCTCAAACAGCCTGAAAATTGCTGGCTCTTAGCCAAGTGCGGGAATAAACCAGTGAAAGAGGCTCTGCTCGTGAAGAAAATCCAGAACGCGCGATGCCAATACGTTGGTGCCCTTTATTTCCGCCAAGAGCTTTCAGTGGAGAACATCGATGAGTGGGTCGAAAAAGAAGTGATTATATCAAATGCTCCGGACAGCAAAGATACGAGGCCTGAATACCTTCGCGATAGGATCAGTAGAGACCGCATAGACAAAGTTGGCTCTGGCATTCACCTGATTGAGGAAGGGGAGAACCAAAACCTTCCAGAACTCGAGGCATTGCGGCGTGGAGTATGGAGAGGAGATCATATGGTGGTATCGAAGCTGGGCCTAAAATCCCATTTACATATTGCCGATTCACTTGGACGGGGGCTGCTTCATCTTGCTTCCGAAAGAGGGGACACGATGATGATGGAGGTCTTGCTTCAAAGGGCTGATTTGAAGGCGGCGTGCAACAAAGGGCAATCTGCACTGCATCGAGCTTGTTGGGGAGGCTCTGCAGCAGCTGTGAGGCTCTTGTTAAGTCACAACAACGAAACAAATGTGAAAGACACCGATAACAACACGCCGCTTCACATAGCAGCACAGATGGGATTTGAACCGATTGTGAAAATTCTCATTATCGAACAAAACACTTTTGTCAATGCAAAAGGATGCAATGATCTCACACCTCTCCACTATGCAGCAATTAACGGACACAAAGAAGTGGCGGAGTTGCTGCTAAATACCGGTGCTGAGCTCAATGCGAGAGACAGTAAAATTGGCTGGACGCCATTACACTGTGCAGCTGCGATTGGGGACGTGGAATTGGTGGAGTTGCTCATCGCAAGCGGCGCCGACGTTAGCGAAAAAGATCGCGAGGTTGGCTGGACACCACTGCATCTCGCAGCAATGAATGGGCAGCAAGAATTGCTGGAGTTGCTAGTGAAAAGTGGTCCCAATTATAAAGCTAAAGATAGCTACGGTTGGACGCCACGGCAATTTGCAGAAATAAATGGGCAATCCGAAGCTGTCAATTTCCCCCCTGCCAGAGATGAGGGCACCCTCGCAACCAATAAACGCTGGACACCATTACATTGCATGGCAATAGAAGGCCCAAAGCAGTTACTAAAGTTCTTGGTCACAAGCGGCACAGATTTTGATTTGCATCATAAAGATGAAAATTGGTCGCCAATATTGTTCGCTGCAAAGAATGGGCTCAGTGCTGCAATCAAGTGGATGCTTCAAGAGAACGCCGACTTGGAGATGAAGGATGAGTTTGGTGATACGCCGCTATTAGCAGCTGCTGCGAAGGGGCATGAGGCTATCGTTGATCTACTGATTAAACGGGGTGCCAGAATCAGAGCAAGGGGTGCATATGGTTTCACGCCTATATCAAAAGCCGTGAAGGAGGGACACGCGGGCGTTGTTGAAATTTTGATTGAGAATGGCGCCAAGGCTGAGGGAGAGAGATCCGATCGTCTAATCCCCCTATCGTGGGCGTCTAGGATGGGACATCTGGGTGTTGTTGAATTGTTACTTGAGAAAGGCGCTAAAGTGGACGGAAACGGATCTAACGACAGTGATGATGGGTGGAGTGAAGATGAGGGAGGTGACCACGTCAGAAGTGATGATGGAATTGATGACGAGGAAAGTGATGATGGGTTTAGTGATGATGATGATGATCGGAATTTTGATGAACTGCCTGATGCGCCTGATTGGCTAATCGGCATTGGCAAACCTAAGGCAAAAAGCGATTGTGGCATGACGCCGCTGTCCTGGGCCGCTAGAATGGGGCATGAGGCTGTTGCTAAATTGCTACTTCAGAAAGGCGCCAAAATCAAGGGAAATGCTGATGGGGATAGTCCGCTATCATGGGCCGCTAGGAAGGGGCACGCGGCCGTTGCTGAACTACTGCTTGAGAAGGGTGCTCAGGTCAATGGAGAGGATTTTGATGACCGGGCCCCCCTATCATGGGCGGCTAATAGGGGGCACTTAGCTGTTGTTGAACTGCTACTTGATAAAGGCGCTACATTGGATGGACATGGATATCCAGACAATGAGTCAGATGGAGATGAATATGGTCGGACGCCGCTATTATGGGCCGCTAAGGGGGGATATCCGGATATTGTTGCTCTGCTGCTTCAGAAAGGCGCCGATATCGAGGCGAAGGATGAGGAGAATCTAACGCCACTATTTCATGCCATTGAAAATGGGCATCAGGCTGTTGTTGAACTTCTGCTTCAGGAGGGCGCGAACTTCGAGCAAAGATTAAATGATCTCGCGACGCCGTTACAGGCCGCTGTTGCGATGGGATATTTGGCTATTGTGACGCTACTGCTTCAAAAAGGTGCTGACATGGAGGCTAAAGGTCCTGATGGTCGGACGTCGCTGTTTGCTGTCATCGACGAGGGGGATGAAGCTATCTCTAAATTGCTAATTCAGAGAGGCGCCAACATCGAGGCAGTGGATGCTCATGGGAGAACGCCACTGATATATGCCGCTCATAAGGGGCGCGAGGCCATCATTAAATTACTGCTTCAAAAAGGCGCTAGGATCGAGGCACGGGAAAAATATGGTCGGACGCCGCTATTAGCTGCTGCTCGGAATGGGTTTGAGGCTGTTGTCAAGTTGCTGCTTCAGAATGGTGCCAATATCGAGTCCCAGGAGAGCTATGGTCGGACGCCACTGGTTTATGCCACCGAGAAGGGGCATGAGGCTATTGTGATATTACTGCTTCAGGAAGGTGCCAACATCGAGGCAGCAGACCATTTTGGCTGGACGCCACTGATCTTTGCCGCTGATAAGGGGCATGAGGCTATTCTTACATTGCTTCTTCAGAAAGGCGCCAATATCGAGGCACGACAGAAATATGGTTGGACGCCGCTATTAGCTGCTGCTCGGAATGGGTTTGAGGCTGTTGTCAAGTTGCTGCTTCAGAATGGTGCCAATATCGAGTCCCAGGAGAGCTATGGTCGGACGCCACTGATCTATGCCACCGAGAAGGGGCATGAGGCTGTTGTGATATCACTGCTTCAGCAAGGTGCCTACATCGAGGCAGTGGATCATCATGGCTGGACACCACTGATCTTTGCTGTTGATAAGGGGAATGAGGCTATTGCTGCATTACTGGTTCAGAAAGGCGCCAACATTGAGGCAGTGGATAAACGCGGCCGGACGGCACTGCAATTTGCCATCAAGAACAAACATCGGGCCATTACTGCACTTCTACTTCAGGAAGACGCCAAAATTGAAACAGAGGATAAACATGACTTAACGCAGCTCTCGGCGCGTGACAACATGCTGGTTGAGGATCGGAGGAGATACAAAAGAAAGGAACGAGACCAATGGAAACAATCCCTTCCTCTGGACGTCGTTGAGATAAGAAAGCAAGAAAGGAGAAGACGAAGAAGCCTTGAAGTATGTAGATCAACAGACTCATTAGTCGCTTAACTCTGACTCGGGCAAATTCGACAGCAGTTCTCACGGGTTGCTGAAATGGGACACGGTTATTTCAAGCTCGATGCGACATCGCCTTGTGATCCTCAGATCTGACCCTCAAGATTGTATCATCTTCAAAGACAGAATCTTCATTGGATTTTGATGTAAATATAGTGGCCTTCATTGCAGTTTGCGCTTGAAATTTTTATCAGACCGACCTACAGTGGCTTCAGAGATCTTTTTTTCCTTCGGCAACATTAGACTGCTAGAAATTACCCCGTGCTAGTAAGAACGTGTGATGAATATAGCACTCCTGTCACCTAGCAGAATTAAACTCTACGGACGTACGAGGAAGTGTACAGAACGTATGTGGTGGTAACATGTGGTATGAAGGAAGAAGTCTAAGCTACTGAAAGTGAAGGGATATAGTGGCATAGGTCAGGTGGCCCAACAGAAACAATAGTTTGCATGGGTACGAATCGTTTATTGCATCGTTAAGTGGCATTGCAGTAGCAAAGAACTATCCTTGCTGGGCGGACCCGACTTTGAGCTGCTTCTCTTTTCGCTTCACATATTCTTCATATTTCTTTTGGGCAAGTAAAGTCCGCCTCAACTCCACATTGGGAACTTTATAATTCCACCACGCAGTTTCCCAGTCGCGAAATTCACCGGGGAAGAATTCTTTCAAGAGTGCTTTGCCAAACCCTTCATACGCGATCTCTAGCTCCATCAGTGTCCACATTACCTTGGCTTCTGCGAATACGGAAGGCAAAGGCTCTGATAATGCTGCCGTTTGTCCGGCGTGCGTATACGGAGCCGCCAATTTGATCGGTACGCCCAACATGTCTGGGCGGCGCGGCGCTCCTGCAACCACAAGATTATGCAGCATTCCCAGGCCGCCAATGGCAAGCAAATACCAAGTGTGGGTTTGAATCCCAGTGCTGCAAACAAGTAGTGCAAGCCAGCAAAGCGCGAAAATCACGGTCAAAGCTCGAGTGGCCTGTTCGGACTCCAGGACCCTGGCCCGCCGATTCTCCCCATCGTCCCCGTCGGCATGGGTCTGTCCTCCTGCGAGATCTTCCAAATCAAACCCGTCCACATGTCCCCGGATTATCACCACGTGCTGCGTTCCGTTGCCTAGTGTTATTGCCACATCTTTATGCGCACTGTTCTTGCGACAGCCCCATTTCTCCCTGCGCCACTGCGGGAGCGCCCCATACAGATAAGCAAGCACGGTGCCCCCGGCGGTTACTAGCAAAATCCGCCAATCATCATCCATCGCGAAGGGGATGATGCTAATGCCGAGCTGTATGAGAGAGACTCCGAGCCCTAGCGACCAGACCCAGTCGTGACCTGGGCGGCCGGCTTTGTTGGGTGGTCTCGTTGTTCCTGTTGGACCCACATCCCAGTCATACACAGCCACACACAGGGGCGCCTTCACACCGCGCGCCGATCTCCCCGTCCCGGCGACCCCATCCCGGGGCGCGAGAGCGGCCCGCTCCTCGTCCGGGATTTTAATAGCCAGGTCTTGTATGCACGTCCGAACTTCCGGCGCCATCCAATACTCATAAGTCTGGAACAGACGCCCGAGTGTCCATGATCTATTGAGGCGCCGGTAACCGGAGGTGAGATTGATGACCAGGAGAGTCGGGAGGGGGCTGTCGGGCATCAGTCGATTCTCCCCAGCGGCTGAAAGGATGGCGGAGATCGCAAAAGCGGCCCATCCGTATGAAAAGGTCACCGGGGTCAAGATCCCGCCGGACATGGCACCAAGAGCGCATCGGACCACCTCGCCGCCGACTATTAGGAGCACCGTAAAGACGTCGGACGGTTCTTTCCACTGTGCACGAAGGGCTGCCGCTGTAGATGGCATGATTGGATCGAGCAGTCGTTGCTCTAGAGCCAGTGAGACATGAGCATGTATCAAGGACCAACCCAAAGCGTAACACAATTTACACGAGTTCGCTCTCCAGATCAGGTGATAAAAGGGGGTGGAGAAAATAAGTCTGGGATAGCCAGCACACATACTATTACCGCGCTAGAATTGAAGATGACCCCACCTAGGTTCTCACCTCAGATTGCCCCGAAGGGCGCTGAATAGAGCGGCGAGCCGCCACGACTGATACCGTAGGCGCTAGGTGTACCATCAGCATTACAAAATAAGTGTTTCTTGTTTTGGTTGGCTGGAGAAATGGCTCTTTTTCCGGCTATCTTCCACCTGTGTATTCCAAATATCCCCGAAGCCCGACCCTCTACCTCCTCTCGCCGTGCTGGCTTTTCCCGACAAATTTTGCCTGTGTTGATCACGAAATTGGTCCAGCCCAGACTGCCTTTATCTCCTCTAATTCGTAGTGGTAAAACCTGGCCATAATTCTTGCTTTTGAAGAGTGAGCTCTAGGCAAGCCTAGAGCTAGTCTATAATGAAGAGATATTCAGAGTAAGATCATTATATATCGCTCACTTAGCTCTTACTTCCTCTATATTAAATGAGAAGAAGAATCTCTCTCTTTTGATTCTTTCTAGGCTTCGGCATATGGTGCACCATCTAAAAATTCCAGGGCCCACGCCACACCATAAAATCCATATGGGCCTATATGATGCCTGATTTCGCCTGATTTCGGTCTGATTTTGCATTTTTTTGCCAAGACCTTTTTAAAATTACAGTCCGTTCTGGTCTATATATATATTATTACATACTCAAAAATGTAGAGCAAGGGTGTAGTAACGAGAGTACCCAGCGGCGGGGGAAGTTCGTCAAATTTTCACCTAATCAAATTTTCAATCTTGCAAGTCGACAACCTTGGAACACTTCACAGCACAATTATTCATGAACAGAGCGATGATCAAGGAGATACATTCATAGACGGTCGACTTATGGCATTTGCATACAACTGCCCATGGATACAGGCAACCACTTCATTCAACAGAGTAGACATCAATATCAACATGATTCGGAATATTGGGTTTACGAAGCTCGCCCACAAAAACAGTCCGATTCAACCAGTCATAAGGGCCGCTACGAACTTCAAATCGGGGGTTGGTCTTCGCGTACCACTGATCCTCAGCGACCTTCTCAGATCCATCGTTTCTTCGGAATTTTCGAATCCATCCTTCATTCGTGACACTGATGGGAACTCCGTCGGAAGACTCGATAGTGTATTTCGCAAAGAGGTGCCCGATTCCATCCTGCCGGAGAACATTCCAGTCTCCACCTCCCGGGAGAATAGTGGCTGTCAACTTCGGGCCTTCGACTGTTCCTCCTGTGATCGGGATAAATTTTCGGGATCCACATGGTGTATCTCCAAATTCAAGAGCTGGTGATAGGTCCACGTGTAGAGTGAACGCGAATTCTAGAGTAGGTGGCATTGTGAAAGCCGTCGCCCTGTATGCTAGAGGAAAGGTAGTCGATGTTGGGTTGACGTGGGTAATTTCCGAGTGCGCAAAGCTAATTTGTTTGGATTGGGTGATCATGGAACGTTATGTGCAGCATAAAGATAGGATTTCTGCGGTGAATCAGAAGAGATATACGATGGTGAGGGGTCCCGACGAGACTAGACTAGATCGAACTAGTAGCTTAGTTCGTAGCCGAGGTACCTGCGTCCACTCTTTCAATGCGGTCTACTCGAAGTCACCAACATTAGTTTGAAATATCCGCGTTCTGTAAGGGGAGAATGCCCATTCAAGTCACAATCTTAATCATTTGAATCCGTTCTCCACCCTAGTAGTTGTGTTCAATTGCGTAGAATGAACGGAAAACGCCCAGCAATTGGGACCTGGGCCATATCTCCAGTATATCCCTTCTTTCAAGCCGGATATGATAGATGCTCATACATAAATTTGTTATTTCCTGCTTACCATGGAGAGTTGATTGTCTGTCGGGCGCGGGGAATAGACGAAGAAAACTCGTCTGGTGCTGGCCCATAGTTTGATCCTTTATGAAATTCAATTATCGCTAAGTACCGTAGAATACACTAGTATCCAATGAACAGATTCTCAAGGGTAGTGCGATCATGGGTAGGGAAACTAACCTGGATCTGATCCCTGCCTAGTCCCTTACGTAATCATACAATCATTTGCTGAGAGAAATGGCTTGGTAACTGCGCCAGTTTCAAGGCGAAGAAAGAGCAGGGGGTATAATTTGCCTTACCCCGTATATTTAAAGTAGAGGCTTTGCTGAGTAAGAGACTGAATCTCTGGCTCGTTGATTAACATCAAGCATATTCGCAGTTCGGTTTCCATGGGGGAACCTAAGCAACGAAGAACTTGGAGAGGGAAAGGCGCCTAAGCCAACAAGGTGGCTGCCTTTTGATATTGGCCGCTCCTTTGGCTTTCATACCTTTTAGGGACCGACGGAAGGCCAGATAAAAAGGCTTGCATTGTTGCAGCTACATGACTCGAGCAGCTGGCCATCATGCCCGGAGAACTTATCTCCGTTTGCCAGCTTAGCTCCGCTCACAGCTACAAACGGAAGTATCGGTGTTTGGAGAGTTTGAATGGATTATTAAAGTTATGATGTACCTAGCATATAAGGCAGCTAAAGACAATGCTCTACACCTATCAATTTTTCCACATAACTTCGAGAAGATTTGCTAAATATGAGTTCGATTCTTAAAATGGCACCAAAGATTGTTCTTATCACCGGTGGAAACAGCGGAATTGGCTATGAGGCTGTTAAAGCTTTGTTCGAGGCTGAAAAGCCTTATCACATCTTCATGGGTAGTCGGTCACTCGAGAAAGCGACCGAGGCTATTAAGGAGATCCAAAGCGAATGCCCCAAGGCTACTAACAAGATTGAACCCCTCCAAGTCGACCTGACAAGCGATGAGTCCATCAAGAGTGCATCTGAGAAAGTGAAATCTGGCCCAGGCTACATCGATATCCTTGTCAATAATGCGGGTAAGTAAATCGCAAAAAGCTAGTAGTTCTTAGCTCATATAATTAGGTGCAACATTTGACCTCGAATACCTCGCCAATCGAGTCTCTCTCCGCGAATGCTTCAACAACGCCTATAATGTGAATGTGACCGGAACAAATGTCATGACTGCCACCTTCATACCCCTTCTTCTCAAATCAGTTGAGCCGCGTCTGATCTTTGTGACTGGTCTGTCGGCAATCAACCAAGCTGCAGAGTCATATTTCCCCACACCTCCCCAGCCAGCAGGATGGCCAAAGAAGATCGAATTCGAGACAATTGGTTATCGGTGCAGCAAGGTCGCCCTGAATATGATGATGTTAGATTGGAATCACAAGTTGAAAGCAGATGGTGTCAAAGTGTGCTGTGTGGGCCCCGGGATGTTGGCGACGAATCTAGGAAATATGCGTGAGAAGGCTCTTGCAATGGGGCTTAAGCACCCAAGTATCGGGGGCCAGCTGCTCAGAACAGTTGTGGAGGGTGAGAGGGATGATTCAATGGGAAGAATCATAGTTCGAGAGGGAGTTATGGATTGGTAACGTGTATTGTGGAAACAGCTCGGGTCTGGTCGCCCTTACCCAATTGGGTCTAGATTGCCCCATATTCGAAATGGCCATACCTGCCTTACCATTTTCTTCTTCTCATTCTTCTCAATACTAATACATTGTACGACGATGAAGGAGGGATCATTGTTCATTGTGGGGAAGCATTCTGTCGATGGCCAGAGTGCGATTGTAGGATGGTAAGTCGGATGATGAACGCATTCCTTTTAGAGTGCTGTCTCACTAAACTCAAACAGAAAAAAACAAGAGACTCGGAGCCTTCGTACCCATATGAAGGCGCACGTGGGAGGATCAGTGCTTCAAGCCCACATGCTCCGATTGGAAACAAAAGTGATAGAGTATGTAGAAGTTGTCAAGTCTAATTTCAGGCGTTAACAGAGATAAAGAGACATTTTGGTACAAGACAACAACCGTAACAAACCTGGTGAATTTCCAGCATAGAAGGGGGCTATGATTTAGACAAGTGAAACGTATTGTCAAAGACAGCTTATAGGCCATGAACAGAAACGTTTACAGTCATTTGGGGCTTTTGATGTCAAGAAGGAGCTCCTCGCTGATCAGAAGCTTGGGTAATATATAACCAAGTGCTAGAGCATTGTCTTCTACATAAAGAAGCTCACCTTTCCAAGGTTGATTTAACCAGGGTCCGGAGTAAGTCCACCTCGAAGTCCACCTTCGATTGCGGGCGCCACATACATCGACTCGCGAAGGAAGCACTGTGAGATTTACCGCTGAGGTGCCGACGGAAGGTGCCATCTCCCCGTAGAGATACCCAGGTGCCTGAGGGGTGATCGTGGAAGTGGATTTAAATGCGGGTCGAACTTCCGTTACTCTAATGGCTGGAAATGACGTCATTGTTAATCTCTCTAACTAGCTATGGAGGCTGATATTATATATGATACTCTAGAGGTGACCCTTTGGGATATCGGCCCCAAGCTGCTCTTAGTACCAACATTATGTTAATGGGTGGTTAATTAATTTCTCAGTCTAGAATCTAAATCCAAGATTTATGCTTATTGTTTTGCACGGAACCTGGCGGAAGGGATCTTAATTAGTAAGGTTTGAGAGATCTGACAAATCAAACGTGGGGTACATAGAATGCACAAATCGCGCGCTTCCTCAAAAGATATCGTCAATTGAACTAGAATTGAAAATGAAGCAAGCTTTCGTCAGCAAGGACACCATTGTCACTATCCGGGACACCGAGATCCCCGTGCCTAAAGAAGGCCACGTCCTCATTCGGGTTGTGGTATCCGGCACCAACCCGAAGGACTGGAAAGTGCCCCGCTGGTTCCCGAAGAACGATGGCACCAACGAGGGAGATGATATCGCTGGTTACATCGAAGCTGTTGGGGAGGATGTCGTTGGCTTCAGTAAAGGAGACAAGGTGGCTGCGTTCCACCAGATGTCGACCCCTAATGGAAGCTATGGGGAGTACGCCATCGCTCCGGCGCACACGACATTCCATCTTCCTGCCAAGATTAGCTTCGAAGGTACGTTGTCGATCATAGTTTATCCGGACCAATGTTAATGTGAGATTAGAGGCTGCGACTGTCCCGCTCGCAGCTATGACTGCTGCGCTCGGTCTATACCAGAGGTTGAACCTGCCTCTCCCTTGGAACCCTACCAGTGAGCCCGTACCATTGGTAGTGTATGGCGGATCCTCAGCAGTCGGTTCATTCGCTCTGAAGCTTGCCAATCTCTCCAACATTCACCCGCTCATTGTGGTGGCCGGAAAGAGCAGCTCCTTCGTTGAGACTCTGATCGACCGCAGCAAGGGCGACATTATCGTCGACTACCGCGAAGGCGACGAGGCTGTTCGCACAAAGATCAAGGCTGCCGCTGGTGGTAAACCCATTCACCACGCATTCGATGCAGTCTCCGAGAATGGCAGTACTGAAAACCTCCGCGCTGCACTGACAGCTCCTGGCAAGATCACCACGGTGCTTCCCACTGATGGCGAGGGAGATGACAACAAGATTGCCATTCACCGTACCATGGTTGGAACAGTTCACGACTCCCCTACCGAGGGAAAGACGATCGAAGATCGTGAGTTTGGCGCGATCTTCTTCCCATTCCTTGGTCGGGGTCTGGCGGGAGGCTGGTTCTCCGGACATCCCCATGAAGTGCGCCCGGGTGGCTTGGGTGGAATTCAGGGCGCACTAAATGACCTTGCGGATGGAAAAGCTTCCGCGGTAAAATATGTGGTACGGATCGCCGAGACGGCCGGTGTCTCACAATAAACCGTCGGACTTGCGGGCTGTGGGCACGGAATTGAGGCAAAAATAGGAATAGTGTACTGTTAGAATTAGTTTCTTCACGCTAGAAGGATAGTGCGATCCAGCCAAGATTGTCCATACAAATTAATATACTTGTCGTCAACCACGGAATCAAAGTGTTGGCATTAGTAAACGGTCAGGTACCAGTTTGAACGATTCACGATCCCCGCAGGCTCCACGTGCCTCGGGGCATTTGTACGGTCCGATGCCCGGAAGCTTAACCTTCCTTGTAAGCGAGGCACTAAACAGGAACAATGCGCGGCGATGGCCCAGCTGAGTATGGCGGGTGACAAGTGATCGACAGTTGCAATATGAAGCGAAGCGTGGCTTCCAAATTCCGGGTGATTGGTCTATTGGACCTGCAGAATGTGGGAGGTACAAGCTGCGCTGCACATGCAACTTTTCAATCACACGCATATAAAAGGAGACCGATCGACATGGCTATCATCTTGTTCCTGGGTTCGATAAGTCTTTTGGTGGTTAGAGAGTTGACTGAGCTATTGAAATCAAAATGGTTGGGTTCACCACTGTCCTCAAGACTCTACCAGCGCTGGCTGCCAGCGCTCTTGCCAGTGTCAACTATCCCACTATCCCCACAGACTTGACCACTCCTGTCCAGCAGCGTTTGGCTGTCTATGGACCTAACTGTAAGATTTGACTACGGGTATAATATGGAGTTGAAGGGGTTGTGCTGACGTATGTAGCTGTCTCCGTTGGTTGGAACACATACGAACAACTGAATCAGAGCTGCGTGACATACGGTACCTCGGCAGATGACTTGAGTTCTAAAGCTTGTTCCACCGGATCGAGCACGTACTCGACTTCGCGGACATGGTCTAGCGCAGTGGTGTTGACTGGTCTTACTCCGGCCACCACCTACTACTACAAGATTGTCTCGACTAACTCCACTGTGGATCACTTCCTCAGTCCCCGTACCCCTGGAGACAAGACTCCTTTCAATCTCGATGTCGTGATTGACTTGGGAGTTTATGGCGCTGATGGTTTCACCATCTCCTCGACCAACTCCAAGAAGGATACCATTCCCTATGTTCAGCCCGCGCTGAACCACACCACTATCGGCCGCCTTGCCGACACTGTGGATGACTATGAAATCATCATCCACCCCGGTGACTTTGCCTACGCTGATGACTGGTACTTGAAGCTCGCAAACCTCTTCGATGGTACCGAGGCCTACCAGTCCATCCTGGAACAATTCTATGACCAGTTGGCACCTATCGCTGCTCGCAAGCCTTACATGGCCAGCCCAGGTAACCACGAAGCGGACTGCTCCGAGATCCCATATCTTCTTGAGCTCTGCCCAGAAGGCCAGAAGAACTTCACCGATTTCATGCACCGCTTCGAGAAGACCATGCCCACTCCATTCAGCTCGTCGTCAACCAACACCACTGCTCAGGCATTAGCCACTCAGGCCCAGAGTTACGCGCTTCCCCCGTTCTGGTACTCCTTCGAATACGGCATGGCACACATTGTCATGATCAACACCGAGACCGACTTCACTGATGCTCCTGACGGCACCGATGGCTCAGCCGAACTCGACAGCGGACCTTTCGGCAAGCAGGGACAGCAGCTCGAGTTCCTGAAGGCTGATCTTGCCAGCGTTGACCGCACTGTCACTCCTTGGCTGATTGTCGCCGGCCACAGGCCCTGGTACAGCACCGGTGGCTCGGACAACATCTGTGACTCCTGCCAGGATGCCTTCGAGGAGCTTTTCTACACGTATGGTGTTGACTTGGGTGTCTTCGGACACGTGCACAACTCGCAGCGATTTACCCCCATCTATAATGGCACTGTTGACTCCGCCAACTTGACCGACCCCAAGGCTCCTATGTACATCATCGCTGGTGGCGCGGGTAACATCGAGGGTCTGAGCGATGTTGGAACTGAGCCTGATTACACTGAGTTTGCTTATGCGGACGATTACAGCTATGCCACTCTGAAATTGTTGGATGAGCAGCATCTGCAGATTGATTTCATTCGGTCATCGACTGGTGCGGTTCTGGATAGCAGTACCCTTTACAAGTCGCACACGACTCAATTTGTGGTGCAATAGATGGTGGACCGCCGAGATCTATGTATATATTGTGCATATGGGGTGATGCATAACGACTTTCAAGAAAACACGCGTAATATAAAGTTTAGATTGCAAATGAAAGATTTTTCAATTTCTTTAATGACTGTTACTGGCGAGAAAAATTCCTAGACTCCTAGGTTTAGTTTAATCCCGATTAGATCACACGGAGACTGCGCAGTGCGACTAGGTACTTGGCTGGGAAGGGGATCTTCTCATTGGCTGATTTCCCGCATATGACCAACATGAAAACGCCCTACGCCCCTAATGAAAGTATTTAAATCAAATGACGCCCCGCGATAACTTTATCTCAGTATCTAGCCCCATTGTCCTAGCGCATGAAATAACTGTTTCCAGAAAACATCCATTTTTCCTGTTGTTCTCATTGGTGGTCCGCCGATCGCCCCACTATTACTCACAATTGCTCACCCCTCATCATGTCTGAGTCCGAGTAAGGGGCTCCGACTATGATATAAAGCAAGCCTTAATTCCTTGAAGTAAAACTCCAATTAGAAAAGATCCTCCAAAATTACCTCCTTTCTCAACCACACAATGGCTCTCTCAAATGAAACCCCCGCAATGGTATTCTACGACATCGCATTTCGGCCTCCAGTCGAATCTACCCCCGCAGCCCCAAACCCATGGAAAGCGCGCTACGCCCTCAACATGAAGGGAGTCGCATATCAAACACAATGGGTCCAAATGCCAGATATCGCGACTGTACGCCAAAAAGTCGGCGCACCCGCATGCCGTAGATTTACCGACGGAACCGACTACTACACGCTCCCCATGCTCACAGACTCAACAACAAACTGCATTCTTGGGGACTCATTCGACATTGCCCTTCACCTTCAAAAACAATATCCCAATTTCGGAACTGGGGATTTATTTCCGACCCAGACGCTCGATTTCAAGTATGAGCACGGCACAGCCTTTTTGGTACCGCTCTCCGAGCGTGAGGAGGGTGAATTTGGCGAATACGTCCGATTCAACAGGAGTGTCGATTCTGTGTTTACAGCGCATGTCATGCTTATGGCTCCCGGAATGCAATTCGATCCTGCGCATGTAGAGGAGATTCAAGCGATGTTCGCAAAGCGGGCTGGTGTGGAGACTTTGCCACCCATGGAGTTTGGAGCGGAGGATAGGGCAAAATTGATGGTTTCACTACGGGATGCGCTGGCTGATTTGGTGAAGCTTTTAAATCGGAATGAGACTGGACCATACATTCTAGGCCAGCAGACTAGTTATGCGGATTGTATTGTTGGGGGGTGGTTACGGATGATGAAGATGACTTTGCCTGCATCTGAGTGGGAGGAGGTTATGGGGTGGTACGATGGATCTCTGGAGAAGTTTTACCGGGGGTTGGAACAATTTTCAAGAGTGAAATGATAGAATTTACAATTAAAATGTCATATTTCCTACGTTATCGTGTCCTACTCAGGCAAAATTGAAAAACTTCTTTAAGCCCACAAGCCCGAAATGGCCTCTTAGACAAGTGGTCAGGCAAAAGAGATGCTTCATAATTTCATAAAGGCTGGCTTTAACCCCAAAGCTCTTACTCTTGGACGTATGCACCGGCATTCCTCCTCTTATGGCAACTCTCCTACAATGGGAACCCTGAAATGAGATGGCATACGATGTCCAGACAAATGATCCACGTATTGACTTCAGCATTTGCACTCCATACCTCCTTGTCCACATATCATATGTAGCGACAGCACCTTCTCTGAAGGCTTTGCAACGTGTCGAACAGAGCATTCCCCTCGCAGCTGCTGGTACAACGGCCGCAGGTTACACACTCCTTCATATCGCCTGTATGCCGTTCATGATCCAGAATCACACATCCAAGACGCGTGAATTCATCCGTAATTCCCGATGCAAGCCCAAAGATTCATCAATAGCGCGATGCAAGTTGGCGTTTCCGGCTTATATGGAGTTGCTGGATTATCTCCTGCCGCCACGTAAAATGGCAAAGATGCCAAACCTTCGTATGGGAAAATTGAATGAGTAAAAATAAATGTAAGCGCTATCCCGCGTCAGTAGATGAATGATTCAGTATCAAAGATTCCCCCAAGCCACATCACCAATAATCTGTTTTCTGTTGCCAAATAAGATCGGATTTCATCTCTCAAGATCGGAGAAAGGCTTCAGATCTTAGGTGATGCCGAATCGGGAAATCATAGATCGGGTCCCGCACGGCATGACATCACGCTTCACCTTATCTTCCGTCTAGAGACGCGTCGCGCAGATTCTATCCAATACACTCCAATACACTCACCATGGCAAAACGAACCCTAGAATCCTTCTTCAAGCCAATTTCCCCACCGTCAACCGAGAAACGCATTAAACTTGACCAATCTGCCGGGGAATCGCAACCGCAGCAGCCAAACCCAAAATTTGCGGATGCAAGAACATACGAATCCATTGTCGAACCAAGCACTCACCCAACCTACCCAATTCCAATTCCACACCTACCCTCCCATATCGATGTTGGTATACAACACGGAACCCCAGCGCGACAAGCACGCAACATAACCAACCAACCACACCTCGACCTACTATACTTCCAGCCATATATCGCACGGCAAACGGCAAACGAACTTTTCAAATTTTTACGGCGAGAACTACCGTTCTACCGCGTCAAATACTCGATCAAAAGAGGCGGGGTCGAGACGGCGATCAATACCCCTCGCTTTACAACTGTCTTTGGTGTTGATGCTACGGCGAGGTTCGTGAGGTCGAACCAAAGCACGGAGCCCAACCCAAGCACAGCGCATAACGATTTGACCCTCATAAACGTCGAAACCAAAGTTCCCATCTCTCCGAACAAATATCAATACAATCCGCGACCTATACCACCCTGCCTCGATATCCTCCGCCAGCAAGTTGAAGCCGCAACAGGCGCAACCTATAACTTCTGTTTGGTAAACTACTACGGCAGCGGCGAGGATAGTATATCCTTTCACTCGGACGATGAACGATTCCTAGGTGACCAACCGAATATTGCTTCGTTGTCGCTCGGCGGGGAGAGGGAATTTGTCATGAAGCATAAACCACCTCCTACTTCCACTGCTAGTTCACATGGCGTCGGGACCGGCACTAGGAGTACAACCGGGATGAATGGTGACACCCGAAGTAAAACGGTCTCGGATAACAACACAACGTCAACAGCCCCAACTCAAAGAAGTTCCCCTTTCCAGGGATCCGGTACGACTGATTCCCAACATGCAGTTGCACAACCACCTTCACATGGGCAGATGCACCTCCAGACTGGAATGAAAAGCACTGCATCGCAGCAGATCAAAATGCCCCTCGCATCGGGTGATATGGTTGTAATGCGGGGTGACACCCAAGCCAATTGGTTGCATAGTATACCGAAGAAACGGGGTCGGGCGGGGGATGCGGTGCGGGGGCGAATTAATATTACGTTTCGAAAGGCGGTTGTACCTGCTGGCACGAACAATTATTATCATTATAATGTTGGGAGTGGGCCTGTTTATCGATGGGATGAGAAGAGGGGTGTGATGGACGTTATGAAGTAGTCATGGTAGGAATGAAATATACTTTGAATCGTGATTTATTTGTTGATAATATATGCATGCCCAGCAACTAACCCCTGCTCAGTGCAAATCCAATGCGATGGTGAGCTATGCATTGACGCAATCGCCATTATCAAACTCCATGTACATTGCTCCCGAAGAAATAGACAGTGAAGCAAGTCGTAAGATGTGCATTGGTGCGGTTCGTCAATCCCTGACCATATGAAAAATCCTCCCAGAAATAATACAGAGGGTAATTGAAGGAGGAAAATGGGAGAATACAAAAATAGGGTGAAGGAGGAAAAAGAAAAGAAGAAAAATAAGGTAGAAAGGTAGAAGGTGAAGTTAAGAAGGGTAATGTGGCGTTAATTAAAATCCGTAGACTTCCTCGCCGTAAACGTCGGCATAGCATTGGAAGACATCAGGGCAACTGGAACGGGTTAGTAAATGAAATTAATTAATTGGAGTGGAGCCAACTCACAAGACGGGGTCCTTGCCGAAAATAATGTGCCACGAGTACTCCATAATGTTGGAAGTGACCTCGTCGGCCAGATCATTGTTCAGCACCCAGTTATACATGCGCTTATAATCAGAGAGCGGGCGCATGAGCACCTGCTCCTTGGAGACTGCAAACTGTGAGCAGCATGGTGCTGCGATGATTTCGGGCACTTTGGTGTTGCCGAACAACTCCTTCCAGGCATCAGCATAATGTTTTTCACCCGTGTCGCCTGGCTTCGGAGGGTTGCGGAACGGCTGCATTTCGGCCGGGCAACCAGGGGACAATTGACAGCGTAAATTCACGAAGCCTTCTTGTAGTACAAAGTCGCGCTGGAGGGCCCGCACCGAGTCCACATTGCTGTAATCCATAGTGTCGGTGTGCCAAGCGGCGGGCCAGCCGTCGCGGTGGCTGTGCAGGAAAATAATCATTGGGGGGAGGTCATCGTAATGGTCGACAATATATTGAAGGTAGGGTAGGGCCTCGCGGCCTTTGTTCTTAGGGGTGTGTACGGGGGCGTTGGTGTCATCAACGGTATAGATGTAATTGCGCCATCTGCGGATAATTCACGTCAGTATTTTTTTTTTGCGGTTCCGCCGAGAAAGCTAGTCAACCGGGGTGCATTCCCCCTGAACGGGAAAAGAAACACCCAGGGGCATTAAGGTATGCAAAAATGACAGTAGAATGGGAAAAAAAAATAGGGAACGTACTCGGCGACTTCGGCAGAGACCCACGCGGTGTTCTCCTCGCGCAATTTACCCATCACAATAACACCGGCATTGGGAACCTCAATCGGAGTAGTTTGATAAGTCAATCCCAATAATTTCTTGGAGCCACCGCCCCATTTCCTGCGAATGCCATCCTGGGTTGTTTGCTGTGGTTGCCGTAAGGAAGCGCGGAAAGATGTAGTATCGAAGTGCCAAAATGACTGGGGGGCCTGGCCAACAGTGTGGAGTTGACGGTTGATCAGGACGAGCGCGAAAATGATCAGCGCAGCGGCCAAACCGATACGTAGTGAGAGCCTCATTTCAAGACCATGAACGCGCAAAAACAACAAAAAAACGAGTGAAGGGAAACCGAGGAGGAAAGAAAGGAGTATTTTTTTGCTCCGAGACACAGGTCCACGGATCGAGGGGAAAAAAAAGGCGCGCGAATCTCAGGGACGGACTTGGCGGGTCCTCATGCGGAGTAGCGGATTCTCTGTCGGCACAAATCACCAGAGACGAAACGAGAGTAAGAAAAGATAAAGCGAGTGACAAGAAAAGTAAAAAGGAAGTACGAGATCAGAGAGGAAGGATTGAGAAACTAAATGAGGAAAAGAAGAAAATCGGAATACAGTTGGAAGGCACTCAGCACATGTCTTGTCTTTGATTGGTGAGGCCCGACACAGTCAACATGGGGCTATGCTCAACAAGTACCAATCAAGTACCTTTGTACGACCCTCACATACAAAAGATACCTACCACTACATAACTCTTTATCCGTCGATCCATTGCTGTAGCCCCTGGACCCTCCGCGTCCGACCACATCAAGACCACACCGGGATCGGCGGGGCCAGACACATTTGATGGTCTTAGCGGCGGGACCATGGATACAGACCGAAGCTGAGATGGGCTGCAATTCGCGTTCATGACGCTTCCCGGTGGTTAAACCTGGTCGGCACTTGGACAAGACTGCAAGGGACAATAGATGTTGTGCATTTACCCGCAGGCTGGGGAAGATCTCATGCCAGGGGGAATGCTACATTCATTATGGAGGAGGTCAGCCGAGTCAGCTGCGAGGGGAATTAAAGTCATATTGTCCGATCAACATTTGATCTATAGATCACGAACTCCCCTTTCTACTGGCATTGGTACGAACTCCTTTTCAGGGGTAACGGGAAATGAACGAATCCGATGCAAATTTTAATTCTCAAGGGAGATAAACCGATCCCTGGAAAAGCTCAGACCATCCGTTGTCCGAGACCCTCACGCTAACCATGGGACCACTTTCTACAAACGGTGTCTAACCAAGCCCGTGATTATACCGAGAATGTCAACAATGAATCACTCACTAGTGGACGCCCGACCTGGTGGGATATTAATATCAAACGCTTCCTCAACCGAGGCATCCCTCCCCACAACACAGCGGGTCCGCTCCAACAACGCTAAATCCACACTACGATGCTGCTCCCCAAGATGCGCCATGAACTCATCCAAAGAATTTAGCGTTGGTGCAACAACATCAAGCTCTGCACAACAAAATATACACCCAAATGTGCCGTTGACATGCGTCGGTGCCGAGACGCCGGGCTTCGTATACGCGAGATGAGACTTCGCCAAGAATGACCAGCGGTACCGGATTCCCGTGGCCTCGTGGAGGTATATTTGTTGGTCAAAGCGCACATCATGTCGCTTGCTACCGGGCGCCAGTGGCATGCCAAAGTAGCAGCGGTAGCAACGCCACTTGGACATGAGGAGGTAGTAGCCAATTGGCTCGGAGTAAATTTTGAAGCCGCCAAGGCCGGAGCTGAGTTTCCACGCGCCTTTGCAAAATCCGGAGTACCCGTTTTCTTTGCTTGGCGGCCAGTATTGCCCCCCGGGTAGACTGGAGGGGAGGACTGTGAGGGCGGTTGAGTGTGTGGTGTCATCCGACATCACTGATGGAGCGGCTGGCTGGCCTGGCGCGGGTGAAGGTTGATTTATGATCTCTGAGACCACTAGGTGTGTATTTTCTCGGCTGGCGGGCTTGGGCACTTCCTCTGTAGGGGAGATCGTCTCGTCCGACAGATCAGAATCAGAGTCCGTGGCACACTCGGACCTCCCATCGTTTGTCCACGGGTTTCGCATCAGCTTGCGGGTCATTCTGCGAGTGATTTCTTCTTTCTCAGAGCGACGGCGAGGTTCCTTGGTTTTGGAGGGTTGCTGGGGCCGAGGATTTGCGTCTGTTGCCGGCTCTGTGAGTATCATCTTGGAGTTCGAGCATCGTGGAACAGGCACAGCAGAGCGAGCCAGGTACTCCAGGTCCGCTGTTGAAGCTACAGACGACCCGTTAGAGGCCCGGCTACCACTTCCACGCTTTGACCGATGACTCCAAAGCGAGCTGATAGCAGTTCCCAATCCGGAAGACTTCCTCTCCCGCTGCGGCGGACTACAGCGTTCATCTGGTTTATACAAACCAAGCATCTCCGTCGGCGACCCCGATAGCTGCCCAGGAAAAACCGTCGGGGGCGTAACGACAAACCCGCCGAAACTGCTCGACTCCCTGGTCCGCGACAACGAGCGTCCCTGCTCCAACAGCTGGATATAATACCCAATAGTTGAAGTGGGATCCACAGTAGCATACACCGACCCGACGCCGACAGGCCACGGAACTGGCGCCGACTGCGCGATACGCTGATACAGCTCATGAAGTACGGAGATAGTACAGCTCCGACCATAATCTGATGCTGACAAGACAGCCATGACATCCAGACTAACACGTTGGTCCACCGCCCGACTTAGATGCGTCAACAGCATCCCCTGCAGAGTGATCACGATGTCTTTCATCTGCTCTCTGGATATAGTATCCCCTTCCTCGTACCGTCGCCCGAGTCTCGAGACATGGTCATTCCAGTGTGCGAGAATCTCGTTCTGTCCGCGGTCCAGTGAGCGTTCGAGATCATTGGATGATGCCTCTTCTCTCGGATGTCGACGATCCCATTTTTTCTTGATAGAGCGATAGAGCTCGCTGCCATCGCGATAGGCGGAGACGACTAGGATCGTTAGCTTCGTTTGGCTGGGAAGGTGGGAACGTACTAGCTGCGACACAGGCTACAACGGCAATCACCTCCGCCCCAGACATGATGCGGGGCTGCTTAAAAGTGGAGAAATGTGAAGATCGAAAAGTGGAGTCTATTAGACAGTGTACACTCGTAGCTCGATATTATTGATGAACAGGCGCATTCAAATGATGGTTTGGGCCGGAAAGGATGGAAGAGACGCAGGGAGGAAAGCGCCCAGAAAATGAGGAAAAACAAGCTCCAAGATGCCACCAGACAAAATGAGTTTGACTGGGGGCAGCGCGACTTGTATCATTTCGGCGTGGCTTCAGAGGACCCGGGCGCACTAGTACTAGGGTACTTGATCATGTGTACCTGCCATGGAAACCCTGGTCTAAATGAAAAGATGAGATGCCAAGAACGCCGGGCGTGGCTAGACGCAATAGCCTGTAGTAAATCCAAGTGATGCCAGTTCATAAAGTAGGTGATTAACCGAGGTGGTTGTGCGGTGATTGGCAGATGGGTCGAGATGTATAAAAGAGGGGGCGAGGCTGAGCATGTCTAATTGGGTGTTGATTGGGCATAAGCCAAATCACCCGGGTTCAGGCCAGGATGAATTAAAATAGGCCTGGGTATACATCAGTATTCTAATAGCCATGCTCTTACTGGTAGAGCTTACCCCAGATCTACCACCCCACTAGATCCACCCATTTTGACATCATGCATAGATCTATAGTCAAATTGATCCATGAAGATCAGATCTATGCTGGCTCCATATTATGGACGTCATCCCTAGGGAAAGGTGGATACTCCTAGGACCACAGTGGGACAATCTATCGGGAGGCACATGATCGATTATATTCATATGTCACTTGATCAAAGTACACGCTTGGAACATCACCGAGATCTGATCTTGCTGTATTATAAGATCGCATGAAATCAACAAAACATTGTATGAACCACATTGAACCAACTAAGTCACAACGCCCGCATGCAAATGCAAAAACAAGAAGCCTCCAGGATATCAATAAACAGACCTGAACCGCCACCACAAAGGAAACACGTAAACCATATCAATGCGAATGAGCCCAGATCAGCAGCACCGTCCCTTCCGTTGAGCCGTCTGCATGACCTGCACCTCCTCCACCTCCCCAACATTAGGCGTCGAAAGCCCCAACCAACTCCGCCTCTTATCCCCATACCCAAGCCGAAAGCTGGCGTTCCCATCCATACTGCCAGGCGTGTAAGGACTTACACCAATCCCAAGACCAGGAGTGCCAGCCGCACTCAAAGCAGCATCGGCATCACGCTTATTCCGCTGCTCAACCAACTTCCGCGTAATAACCCGAAAAACTTCTTCAATACCCTCTCCATCCTTAGCCGAGATCTCATGACAACAATCCCAACCGATTTCCTGTCCCCAGAACGCCGAACTGCGTTTACTATCGGGGCTCTGTAACGCGCCCGTCGACATCCCAGCCACACTCCCCACACTACCCCCTCCCCCGGCGTTTGCGCCACCAAAAACGCCGGCGCCAAACCCAAGCCCCATACCCAAACTAGCGGTAGGAGGTGGCGTCGACGCGCGAGAAGGATAAAGCTGTTCAGCGACGTATGCGATCGTTCTCTCAAACGGAACCCTCCGTTTACTCGGCTCCATAGCGACGATGTCGGACTTCGTCCCGACAACATGGATAACTAGCGGAGGATTATCATCGTCGCCTTCTGATCCTAGGTTCTTCCTCAACTCGCGTAACCAGCCTGCCATCTCTTGGAAGGAGTTTTCATCGGTGATGTCATAGCAGAGAAGACACGCGTGCGCGCCACGGTAGTAAAGTCGCGAAATACTGCGGAATCGTTCCTGGCCTGCTGTATCCCAGATCTGGAGACGAACAGTCGTGTCGGATGTTGTGTCTAAGACGCGTTTTGTCACGAAGGAGGCGCCGACGGTGGATGTTGTTGTGCTTGGGTTAAAGGCGTTGCGGACGTAGCGGTGGACCAGGGAGGTTTTTCCGACGCCTGCGATAAGAAATGGATATGAGTATTTAGCGTGAATTTTTGTGGGGTAGGCGTGTATAGTACCTTGTGCGCCTAGTACGACGATTTTAGCCTCGAGGGAGGAGCTCATGGCGCGGGGTTGAGGTGGGGGCGGATGGTTATGGGCATAGTCTATCGGAGGTGTGTAGATGCAACGAAATGATAATGTAGATGTAGAAGTAATGATTTTGCGGCGAGCGTTTAAATGCGACGAATAAACAAAGGAAAAGCTCAGTTGAAAAGGTAAAGAAGTGGTGAGTTCAAAACAAGGCAACACTGGAAAGCGGTAGGTATCAGCCGACCAAGGGTTTGGTCACGTCCATGTTCATGCAAGTCAGTTTTTAACTGCAAGGCGCAAGGCGCAAGGCGCAACCTTGGGAAGGCATGACTCACATAAGACTCTTATTGAGAAGCAGGGATTAAATATGATTAGTGAGGTCTACTTTCTATCAATATCTACTGTTCTCGGTTACTCTTTTAAGCGGGCCCTTTTTTACGGGAGAAAATGAAGTAAAAATCGAACATCATAATGTCAATCTATATTTTGATACAAAGCGCATATACGTGATATCATGAAAAAATCCCATGCCCGACCGAAACCAGTCATAAAACCCAGACATGAACATGAAATCATCAGTCTGCACTTAGAACAGCAAACAATGGGTATAAAAAGGGGGTTCCAGGTAATCCTGAGAACATGACCAATGTAAAACAAAAAAAAAAAACAAGGCGAAAGCCTTGTCCCTCAGACAACGATATAATATGCACAGCCATAAACCAGAAGCAATGGCAAGGTCAACGCGCAGCGCTGTCGTCCAAAGGACGTTTCAGATTAAGAGAAACATCTATTTCTCGTGGAGAGTAGTAGTGTTAAGGTCCTCCTCGTGGTTCTCACGCTGCTCGTCAGAGGAAGAAGAGTTGTGGCCGCCCTTCTCAAGATCCTCAGGGTGACCAAGGTCACCGAAGCCGTACTCAAGAGCCTTGGCCTCAACCTCCTCATCGGTGAGCTTAGGCAGTTCACGGGCAGCCTTGACATAGCTAATCTTCTCGCAGTAACCCTTGGCAAAGATGATGTCAATCTCCTCCAAACTGCGACCAGCGGTTTCGGGGTAGAAGAAGTACATGACGGGAATGAAGACAGCGTTCCAGGCAGCGAAGAAGAGGTAGGTTCCCCAGCCGATGCTAGAGATCATGACGGGAGTGATCATGACGACAGTGAAGTTGAAGAGCCAGTTGGAGCAGGTGGAGACCGCGTTAGCCTTGGCACGGGTGCGGATGGGCGAGATCTCAGCGGGGTACAACCAGGGCAAGGGCAGCATGGCGGCACCAAAGAAGGCCATGTAAAGGAAGAGACCGAAGACGGCACCCTTGGCAGGGCCAGCAGTTCCAGGAATCAAACAGGCGAAGACGATGATCATGGAAACCATCTGGCCGGCCATACCGCCGATGAACAGCTTGCGACGACCGATCTTCTCGATGAAGAACCAGGAGAAGGTAGCGAAGATAGCGTAGACAATCATGTTGACACCGGACAGAATATCGGACATGAAGGTGTCCATGTTTAAGGAGTTCTGCATCAGGACAGGCAAGTAGTAAATGACAGCGTTACAACCAGACAGCTGCTGGGCGATCTGGGAGGAAGAACCGATAAGCATGCGGCGGAAGTGCTGAGTACGACCGCCAGTGAGGAGGTCGCGGTAGCCAGCTCCCTCGGCGACACCAGCAGCCTCAATGGACTCGATAACAAGCTGCTTCTGGAGCTGAGTCTCCTGGTCCTCGATCTCACAGCCGGCAAGGGCAGCGAGGGCATACTCACCCTCGTGAACCTTACCACGGGAGATAAGGTAACGGGGAGAATCGGGCAAGAAATACATTCCGACGACAATGACGAGACCGAAAACGATTTGGAAAGCGATGGGGAAACGCCAGGTCAGACCGGGAGGACCGTAAGAGGCACCGAAGTCGATCCAGTAAGCGATAGCCGTACCAATGGCGATGATACCACCCTCAATACAAATGAGCAGACCACGGTTGCTGGTGCGGGAGCACTCAGCCTGGTAGGTGGGGATAGTCGAGGTGTTCATGCCGTTACCGATACCGGTAATGACACGGCCGAACATGAACTGCAATAGAGGAAGGTGGTCGACGAACGATGTGACCTGAATAACGACACCGATGATCATGATGGTGGCACCGGCCATAACCATACGACGACGACCGAGCCGGTCAGCGGTGAAAAGGGCAAACATGGCACCGAACAAACATCCGGCCTCGTACACCGCAGTGATCAAAGCCTGCATGACACTGTCACCATCGGCAGCAGTGAAGACGTCGTCGAAGTCGGTGGCGTTAATGATACCAGACATGACACCCTGATCATAACCGAAGAGTAAGAAACCCATAGTGGCAATGGTTGACACAGCCAACGACAGTTTCCTGCCGGACATGCCCGCGAAAGAGGGCGCCATATTGAATGTGTGTGATGAAGAATAGATCCAAGAAAGATAACCCTATATCTTAGTCCACGCTGGGATCAAAAGAAGATCTCTCCCAGTGGATAATGCACGTGGGATGATATTGAAGGGGGTATTAAAAGTGGAGGGCGAGATAAGACTGATCAGAAAAAAAAAGTAACCCCGGGGGGAGGGAAGGGGGAGATATTTGAATGTCTCTCCGACCCAACAGCCATACGAAAGTGGCAATGAGATGCAATCGTGGGGCCTGCCTGTTCTCTTCTCCATCCTTTTTCCCCGTGTCTCTGCCAGTAGGCACTCCGAGCGTAAAGCCACAGAAAAAAAAAGAAAAAAGAAAAAAGAAAAAAAAGAAGAACAAAATAATGGGTCGCAAGCCGAGTGCGTATCCGATCTAGGACCTTGCTCCACTCTGAACTAGATGGTTTGTCGAATAGGATCCGCCGTGGTGGGGCCAAGCCTCCGGATGCATCAATAATGATCGATTAAGCATTTCCCGAGGACTCCACTACTGCGCGGCGGTAGTTTGCGTCCCTGATGACATCAGGGAAAAATCAAAACCAGAAACCAGGCCGAAATTTTCTGAGGGTCGATTTATGCTACCACAAAACGCTGATTGGTTATAACCACGGCCCCAGTGGGGAGATGTCGTCCGTGTTAAAGGCCCGCAATGACGAGCCATACATATGCAGCTTGAAGAAATGAATTGTGGTTCGTTGGACGGTTAAAAGTTCTGTACAATGGATTGCCAGGTACTTTTTACAAGGAAGGAAGGTACCAATAATAATAGTATCTTTTTGGTAAGTAGAAAAAATCAAATTTTGCGGCGTACGTAAGGAGGTACAATGGTCGTCCTATCGCTCTTTTCTTTATCCCTTCGCTATCAATCCGTTACCAAATCTGGGGGCCACATCAGACCATGCTCGAGAGAAAAACTCGGATGTGCCATCATCCGGTCCTCGGACGAATCCCGATTAGAATGCACGGTCGTTATAGATAGATCTCAGCTACGTAGTTACGACGATGAGGCTGCACTAAGATCCCGCACTGACAAGATGCATGAGGGGATCCCGTCAGACAACTATAATAGGCTAGAAGGTGGCTTGAGCGGTGTAACGGCTGAGGGGAAGGAGGGGTGTCAGTGCCTCCATGCGTATGCGATAGATGTTGATAACAGTAAGAGGGGTCGGCGACAACACTCGGGATCCCGTCACCGTACTTCCCGAACGAGTGCGGACACCGGGAAACAAGTGGAGACAGATGATGCAAGAATGCGCCGCGAGCATACTAGTGGCTTTTCTTAGCGGATCAGTGGATCCATAAGGACCCGCTCATGATCACGCCCTGGAAAAAACAAAAAATGAATTATTGTCGACTAATTTTCTCCTTGCCTTAAGTTGCTCGCCTAAATCAGTTATTGCTTAACCCCAGGTGGTTTAGGTAGTTTAACCGGCGTCTCTCCAGGTCTCTCCCCGTGGAGATGAGATTGGGGAAGACCCCTGTGTTGCACAAAGTACGCTACCTTGTTTTCCAGGCTCTTCACCGAACCTGCAGCCAAGACATCTACTGCATAATCTGTACCATTCATCGACCATTGTCTTTTGAATTTAATCTTTTTTTAATTCATCAATATCGAACTCCATTCTCATTGCAGCGAAACTAAAATTTTCGGTCGTCGACCGTGAGACTGGCTGAACGAATCATGTCCCCGTTAGTCACATAGCGGAGTCGGAAATAACAAAGCCCAATTCTGGTCCAGTTTCATTCGCAGGTTGCCGACCCACGTCATTGTCTTGAAAGGGTCGAACCTGCGACCATGAAAACTCGGTTTTCAACCCAAACGTGTGAGGTTTTGCCCGTCAGGCAGACAGCTCCGCTAATGATGCAGCGGTGCCACTTTTCAGCCGTGTCGAATGTTTCTGGAAGCCAAGTAATGGCATGGTCCGGCGAAAGTTAAGATTTTCCAACAATACTCATTTGGATGGAACCACTCTACGGAATCCCTAGGCACACAACCACGCGGAGATGCGTTTAACCATACGAGCTAGTCCCGTGAACCAGCGAGCGCGACCAAAGAGGACTAGGATCTGGATGGTTGCATTGCGCGTCTCCAATCTGACTGTGCCGGCTGATGTTCAGGGGAGCACACAATTCAAGGGCCAATGATATCGCCCTAATGGATAGTCGGGTGGACGTGTGAACTAAGCGTGTGGATTGTACTGAATGATGCATCTGTACTGATATCTACAGACCCAATCCGCTTGCACAGTCCAACGTCTTCAACGACACATTTTGCCCCCAAATTTCCGATTCGCTGCGTACTGTACATAATATGTAAGTGCCAGATAGTACCCTGTTGCGCCCGTTGAGATTTGGGCGACTCTGGGATGACGCAGATGCAATCCAAAACAAGATTATCATTTCTCCCGCGCCCGCTGTGTCGATCTTAACCAACGTCATTCGAGGTTTTGCGGCTGTCTACAATCCTGGGAAGGTTTGCCGTGGTTCAGCGGGAACTAAATATATATTCTTTGATACACTGTGGGATTTATACGTTGTAGCCGTGGAGATTACCACAGATCGAATTTAAGATTCAAGCCAAGATGCTTGGTCGTTCACTTATACATAGGACTATACGGACACGAACCACGAAGTGATTCAGGGAAAACGCCACAGCCGTGTGTAAGTACCATTACCCTTTAAGATAACCCCATAAAGAGGGACTGACCATGAGACAAGGGTTTCTCCAGGAACTGTACGTCAAAGCTGGAGAAGCGGAGAGGAGTGCGTGGCAGGCGGAGATTTCGGAAGTCCCGGCATCGATGGCAAAAGTCTCCGAACGTTGCATCAGTGGCTGACGCTTTGCAGGTTGGAGGTCACCCTCGATACCGATATCTTCTTCGCGTTCGGATATGGTAGGTTTAGAATAAAATTGCATTTTTTTCCTACGACCAGGATGTTTGGCAGACCATGAAGCTAAGCACCAGGGATCGACAAGTGGCGTCCGTCAGCCAAGAGGTGATTTGCTTCAGGCGGGAACTAATTTGGGTGATCCCGCGACCGTCGACATATGGTTCATGAAGTCACGGCGTGAGAACTACACAATGAGGCGATGTCCAAATCCATGGATGTTGAATTGAGAAGAAGTTGATTATAACCCTTGGAGGCACAAAATTGGGACTAATTACACGTTGGTTCCAGATGATCGCAGTGCTATTGATTGAATCTCATACTTTTTGGCCTGAGGCAATACTGCTTACACATCGTGTTTTGCCTCAGGCCACAATTCCACGGCTCGCTCATCCTTCCAACTCTTTGATAGAAACATTCCACGATCAACACAGTATGTTCCATGCATGCATTCAGTCGATCGGATGCAACCGAAGACATTATTGTTTCTTAAGTTATGTACGAGAACAATAAAGGAAAACGCCAATCACACAAAATATGCAGGATGGTCTCAGTGCAAAGCAGGGGATGACCCAAAATACTGGAATCGATCCTGGGGTTGCAGTTGCGGAGCGATTGGAATTGTGAAAGATTGGTGGTATGGAACATTGGGAGAAGAATATTAATTACGTCTGTAATACGACCATCGCTACTGGCTAACGTCTCCCGTGCGACGCGCGACTAACCCCGGATTACATGGACCCGACCACTCTCCTACATAAATGTGGACATCACTCAATTAGCATCGCCACAAAAATAACATACCGCTAAGTCTTATCGTTCTCTCGCACGAAATGCCGAAAATCATGGGTCTTGTCGGGATCACGAGTGGTCACGAGTCGGCCGAGAAGCTAGCTCCCCGCAACTTTTGATCCCCGGACTCCATTAACCCGAGGTCCCTTTGGACTCTTTTCTTCCAATAAATCTACTTTCTCTCAATGTGATAAACTCTCTCCTTCACACTATTCACATTTCATACAATATGTCTCAAGATAAACTTACCGGCGCCAAGGTGGCTGAGCACAACTCCAAGGACTCGTGCTGGGTCATCGTGCACGGCAAAGCCTACGACGTCACTGAGTTCCTACCAGGTGAGATAACCACCCCAGTGTGTCAATCCCCGTCTAATGCCATTCAGAACACCCTGGAGGCTCAAAAATTATCCTCAAGTACGCCGGGAAAGATGCGACCGAGGAATTCGACCCCATCCACCCTCCCGACACCCTGGACAAATTCCTCGATCAATCCAAGCACCTCGGCGAGGTCGACATGAGCACTGTCGAGCAGGAGGAGAAGGTCTTCGATCCGGAGGAGGCCGATCGTCAAGTCCGTATTAAGCAGATGCCTCCCCTCGCAGCTTGCTACAACCTCATGGACTTCGAGGCTGTCGCCCGCCGGGTGATGAAGAAGACCGCCTGGGCATACTACTCTAGCGGAGCGGATGATGAGATCGTACGTACAAGGATAAATTTAGAGCATACAACGCTCGTTCATGAGGACCGAGTCTAACAACCTTACTCAGACAATGCGCGAGAACCACGCTGCCTTCCACAAAATCTGGTTCCGACCCCGCGTCCTCGTCGACGTCGAACACATCGATATGTCAACCACTATGCTCGGCGATAAATGCTCAATCCCTTTCTATGTCACTGCCACCGCCCTGGGCAAACTCGGCCACCCAGAGGGTGAGGTCGTCCTGACAAAAGCCGCGAAACAACACGATGTGATCCAGATGATCCCCACACTTGCTTCCTGCTCCTTCGATGAGATTGTCGACGCAAAGCAAGGAGACCAGGTACAATGGCTCCAGCTCTACGTGAACAAGGACCGTGCGATCACCGAGAAGATCGTCGCGCACGCTGAGAAGCGCGGATGCAAGGGACTGTTCATCACCGTTGATGCACCCCAGCTCGGCCGTCGTGAGAAGGACATGCGATCCAAGTTCTCAGATGTCGGATCCGATGTCCAATCCGGTGAATCAAATGTGGACCGCTCGCAAGGAGCTGCCCGCGCGATCTCAAGCTTCATTGATCCTGCCCTCTCGTGGAAGGATATCCCCTGGTTCCGCTCTATTACCCGCATGCCGATCGTGCTCAAGGGTGTTCAATGCGTTGAAGATGTTCTCCGCGCCGTTGAAGCCGGCTGCGACGGTGTAGTCCTCTCTAACCACGGAGGTCGTCAACTGGAAACCGCCCGCTCTGGCATCGAAGTCCTCGCAGAGGTTATGCCCGCCCTTCGTGAACGTGGCTGGGAGAAGCGCATCGAGGTCTACGTTGACGGCGGTGTCCGCCGCTCGACTGATATCATCAAGGCCCTCTGTCTCGGCGCCAAGGGTGTCGGAATCGGCCGACCATTCCTGTACGCCATGTCCGCCTACGGACTGGATGGTGTCGATCGTGCGATGCAGTTGCTTAAAGATGAGATGGAGATGAACATGCGGTTGATTGGTGCCACAACTATTGAGGAATTGAATCCTAGTTTGTTGGACACGCGTGGTCTTATGGGTGGGCATTCCGGTGTCATCCCTTCTGATACCTTGGGATTGGGCGCTTATGATCCGCTTGAGGCGCCGCGTTTCAATGAGAAGGCTAAGCTGTAGAAAAAAAGGGGTCTTTCGGTCCACGGGTGTTTCAGGCTTGATTTTGTTGTTTGCTTATATCGGTAGATACAGTTTATGATCTATATACCCATGTCATATATCGGCATTGATGCCATAAACTAAATGAAATGGTAAATCAGTGCATTAATACCTATTCCATACCATACGAAGTACCTAGTTCTTGCTTCTACGACCTCGGGAGATGCGTCGATAGTATGGGGGTGGGTCCGGCCCACAATATACATATATCTTTCGCCCGAGAATACGCTATGTACAGTATTCGCGCTGGGTAACAGCCCATCGATAAGAATCGGGAATCTTTTTTGGAAAATCATTTGTGAATCAATCAATTGATGCGCATATTCTGCTCTGTTGAACATCGCCAGCCTACCTAACCTAGGAACCTGAATAAATACTTACACTAGCTTCTGGAGCCTAATGATTTAGCGACAGGTCGAACACAATCTTCCCCCTCGTATGACCAGTATCAAGCCTTTTAAACGCCTCTTGATACTGTTCTAGAGGCCATACGCTATCCACCATCCCGCGACATTTACCAAGCTCAACAAGCTTCGTAATTTCCTCCAAATGTCTTCTGACAGGTTCCATCACAAAGAACACGTCCTTCACTCCAGTTCCTTTAAAGTCTTGGGGGCAAGCTTGCTTCGGTGGCTGAAAGATACTAAGGACTACTCCTCCATCACGAACAGTCCACCAAGCATCCTCGAGAGACTGTTTCCCAATACAATCAATCACGATATCCACCTTCTTTCCGGGCTGCTCTGCCCATTCGCGGAGATGAGTACGTCGATAGTCAATCACTTCCGTCGCGCCGAGAGACTGCACAAGCGCAACATTCGCAGCGCCACACGTCCCAATGACCTCCGCACCAAGCAGGGTAGCTAGCTGCGTCACCCAAATCCCGACGCCGCCTGACGCAGCAGTAACGAGCACCCTCTTGCCTGCCCATGCGGCCTGGGCTGTAGCAAAGTCCACTTCGGCATCACCAGCGATGCCCGCATGAATAAATAGAATCTGCCACGCCGTCTCGGCCGAGACTGGTATTGCGGCGGCTTCAACCCAGCTCAGTCCTTTGGGTTTGTGGGCTAATTCCTCTGTGACGCCAATACTGAACTCGCACGCATTCCCTGGGCGAGAATAATTTGTACGCGCGTAGACTTCATCGCCGGGTTGGAAAGGTGAATCCTCTGGCCCGGAGATAATTACTCCTGCTACATCGGGGCAGGGAATTAATTCACGCGGGCTTGGCGGAGGAAAGTTCTTTGGCCAAAGGAGTTCCCCGGCACATGGGGCGCAGGCCTTGACACGAATCAGGTGCTCGCCTAGTGACGGATTGATTATCGGTGATGGTAGTGAGGTGAGTTTGAGTTCCGTTGAGTTAGCGTTCGGTTGGATAATGCTCAACATTTTGAATGAAGTGGACATGGTTGAGCAGGAACAGAGCGATTAAGTTTCTGGTGGCCTTTGTGCTACTTTGTTCGCTATTTATGTTGATGTTGAAAAATGACCGAAAAGACACTGCTTATAGACCGTAATTTGTACCTTCATATGGTTTCCCGAATCGTTTGCCACGAGTCCGGGTAGCCTATCCATCGGCAACACCCATATACCCGTATCTGAAATGACACAACTCGTATTTACTGCGCCTAGAAGCATTTCTGCGAATCAAAGCTCTAGCATGAGCTATAATGACGAGTATAATTTCATTGGTAGGCAATGCGAATCCCGCGGGCGGATATCCATAAGCCAAGACGGCATCTTAGCGACATGAACATGATGGTTTCTACCGGTCATGTGCCATGGTCAATATGGCACATGATTACCCAGCTGGCCCCAGCATAATAGTACTGCAAATAGTATGTCGGAAAACAAGCCGAGGAAGAACACACTTATACCTATCGTAAGAACTGTGACTTTGTGGTTGTAGATTATGTTTTGGTTTGAGTTGTCGAGAAATCAAGTCTTGGCTCTTCCCATTTACCTTCGGGTTCGGGTTGACGGAAGGAATGTCTCCCGTGCATCGCACCATCTGGAAAGATAGAGTTCGTCTTTCCGATGGGCTTAAAGGATTTAAGGACGAGGGAATTTAGCAAAGCAAGGGACGCGGAGATAATGACTAAGCCCGGATGACAGCGCTGACACGGAGCTAGCCTATCTGGGCCTAGTGCATGTGCCTCTAAACCGGCATTTAGATCTAAGCTCCGTTCATCCTTGCATTTTTCAGAAGCACTTGCAGGGATTCTATACCGTAAGACATCATCAATATCATATGGAACTCTACAAACCAGAGGGAAACCCTTCGAATATGCGGGCGTTGCTCAGTCTCGATCGATCGATACCAAGGAAAGCAACGGGTAATCTGACATCATAAAATGGTCAACTGAAACTCTACCTCCATTGTGGGCCTCGTGTTAAATCCGAAAGTATGAGTTCATGGCCAAGACAAAACCTGCGGAGAAAACCTACGGACGAAACCTACATATAAATCTGTCCCATCTCTGCTCATTGCTACGAATTTAAACCCAACAATCATCAAGCACTTCAATCACCTCAATAAATCCATTTAAAATCAAACTCACCAAGATGAATGAACTCTTCGCTCCAGCTCCCGAGCCGGCTACCCCTCTGGGCCGGTACCGCATTCTCTCCTCCACCGCAGGTGTCCGTGTCTCCCCTCTACAGCTAGGAGGCATGTCAATTGGTGACGCCTGGAGTGGATTCATGGGTAGCATGGACAAGGAGCAATCGTTCAAGCTACTCGACGCCTTCGTCGAAGCCGGCGGCAACTTCATCGACACAGCAAACAACTACCAAAACGAGCAATCCGAAGCCTGGATCGGTGAATGGATGACCGCACGCAAGAACCGTGACCAGATGGTCATCGCAACCAAGTTCACAACAGACTACCGCAGCTATGCCTTAGGCAAGGGTAAAACTCCCAACTCGTGCGGAAACCACAAGCGCAGCATGTTCCTCAGCGTCCGCGACTCCCTCAAAAAGCTGCAGACCGACTTTATTGATGTCCTCTACCTGCACTGGTGGGACCACACCACCTCCATCGAGGAGATAATGGATTCCCTTCACATCCTCGTCGAGCAGGGCAAGGTCATGTACCTCGGTATCTCTGATTCGCCCGCGTGGGTCGTCTCGGCCGCGAACACCTATGCCCGTGCGCACGGCAAGACTCCATTCTCAGTCTACCAGGGTCGGTGGAATGTGATGCGCCGTGACTTTGAGCGCGATATTCTGCCCATGGCTCGGTACTACGGTATGGCTCTCGCGCCCTGGGATGTTCTGGGCAGCGGTCACTTCCAGACTGCTAAGCAGCTCGCCGAGCGTGAGAAGAACGGCGAGGGACTTCGCAGCATGCTGGGTCAAGGTCAAACAGAGGAAGAGCGCCATGTTTCCGAGGCGCTGGCGAAAGTTGCAGCTGAGCACGGTACCGAGTCCGTTACTGCCATTGCATTGGCGTACGTACTTTGCAAGGCGCCGAATGTCTTCCCACTTGTAGGTGGACGTAAGGTTGAACATTTGAAGGATAATATCCAAGCTCTGTCGATTCGTCTTACCCAGAAGCAGATTGAGTTCCTGGAGGCTGCAAAGCCATTCGATGAAGGTTTCCCCAGTAACTTCATTGGAGTTGACCCCAAGGTCTCTGGCGGTGGTCCCAGCATGCTGATGCAGACATCTGGTCGCTATGACTATGTGCAGGCTGAGCGGGCTATCGGTTATGAGCCTGAGAAATAAGAAGGCAAGGGTCAGTAGGCACTGTATATAATGTTTGGTCTCCTCTCAATCAATGATATGTTCGTTGATCATGATCTATACAACCTGTAATTTTCAGGACAAAGGGACCAAGAAGTCTCAATAATAAATTGCTTTATTCAAACGAAGTTTATTGCTCCAGTCGAATCACTCGTCTGACTTATCCTTCATTCTGATGTTTTCGTTATGTTGACTCCATCCTCCTGCCCAAGCCTAATGCTGTCTTTCAAAAACTCCCACCACGCCGGGTAGTTGGCACTTGATCCCATCTTTAACCAACCTTAGTGTTTGTTTTCACCACAGACGGATGCAATGGCTTACTATCGTAACTATGAAAAAGAGCTACGAAGAAATCCATGAGGACTACCATTATTGTACGAAGATCACCAGGGAAGAACATTGCCAAGTATCAACCAAGAAAGTCACATTGTCTATATGATCAAAGATGGGACCAGCCTATTCATTGACGCCAATTCTATCCCAATCCAATTCCAAAACAAAAGAAAAAATCATTCCAGCTTCACAAGAGAAAGTTGCATGCCTTAGTAGTTGGGAATGCAAACACCGGCGTTCCACTCAGTGGCGCCGACACATTGCCAGCCATCGCAGCAGGGGTCACCGCCCGAGGTGCAGGCAACATCGTAGTCTATAGAAAATCTGTGTTAGCAAATATAATCTCCACTCTCGAATTGCTGTAAAGCTTACTGGCAACGCAGGAGCGCTTCTCAAAGCCGGAGGCGGCAGAGGCAACAGCGGTCATGGCAGCAATGGTAAGAACGATGAACTGCATTTTGATGGATGAAGTGGTTGATCGGAAGATCGGTTGATTGTTTGTTTGGTAGATTGGTGATTGTATTGATGGATGGATAATGTTCAATTGTCGAGGAATTCTCGAGGTATTTATTCCCAAACCAAGCCCCATCAACGCTTGATGTTTTCCATATCTAGTCATTTCTATACATAGCGACCAGATCTATGATGTTTCATAAAGACAATTGATTACTCTACTTGGATATGATCCTCAACGCGCCCGTAAGCCGCATATTGCCACCCCTATAAAGATCCGATTGCAGTAAGCAGCAGCTTGAGTGTTGATTTCCTATTTTGGTCAAGTTATACAACGGCCCCACAGTAAGCATAAAACTATGTGGAATAATGTCAAGTGGACAGCGGGGCGGATTACGTTAGGGCAGCGGAAGATTCGGGGCCATTTACCCCGTCCGGCGCGATGGATTTAGAAAAGGGTATCCATCGGGGATAAATATTCTGATATGACCGATAGTAGATTTGGTGATATTCGGGGCGGCAAGTATGTCTGTTTTCAACTTCCAAGGTCCAAGGTAAGATAATGAGATTACAGTTCGACTCGAGGCCAGCCCTTCAGTCTAGGTGGCAGGCTGGAATTTGAATACAGTGGCCTTTTTCACGCGCGACTCGGGGTCATGTTCGAAACCTTTGGAAGCTTGATCCTGTTGTCGGGATGCCGGTGATAGTAGAATTCTGCGGGTAGCAGAAAATGTCAGAAAAAGAATGGAAGGTGTCAGGGGGAGAATAATGAAATGTCGAAGATTTTACATTGACTAGTATTGTGTGGGGAAGGCTACACATGTGCAATATAGACGTATTGATATCTCCTTCCTAGTATTAGTAGTCCGAGGATGAAAGATGGAATTTCTTGGACCATATTTGACTGACAGTTTGAAATCTACTGTCGTTTAGCGAGACACTAACCGAGATGTTTGTGGACTGTTTTCCAAAGTATCATCATCTTCAAACTTGCGCTCTAACCCGCTGAGAAGAGATTAGTGTAGATATAAGGTTTGTTTTGTTTAAGCATAGTCGCTCGCGGAATCCATTTTCAGCCTCCGAACAAAATACAGGCATATCACACTTAACAACTTTCTCGCTCGCTTTCATCATTCCCTCTCTTCTCCAAACCTCCATATACATTGAAAAGTCGCTGGGTAGAAACCTTTGACGTCTACTTGGTTACATACGAATATTTTTCCATTTTGAGCCTTTCTTCTTTTACTATACATCTATCATCATGTGCCGCGACTCTCGAACGGAAACTAGCTGCGTCGAGGGACACCTAGAGAGTCTAGGTGTCATGAATTGCTTGCAAGAGTACAGATGGGGCGTGGAAGGACAATCCGATCAGGACTTAATGACGGCGATCACGGAAACAGAATACGAACTACGCACAGTCAATATACTCGAAGAAAGAGCTCGAGCGTCTTACAATGATTCTCCCCATGCATGGACCCTGGAAGAGCACCAGACATTCATGAAGGCCTGGGATGAACGCTACCAGCTGGCCCGTGGAAATTGGTGGAATTTTAAGAGTAAACTACCCGAAGGTCCTTGGCTGCGAGGATTCGAGTTGTGGCGATCGAATTCTAAGTGGTACATGCATCGCATGATGTGTGAGGGTTGTGAAGCACGACATGGTTGCTGCTCTCGAGCTTGTGGCTGCTGCCTTAAGCGTTTGGATAACCGAGACAGGCAGCTTGGGGCTGGCCATTGTACGACAGACTGCCCTTGTTGCAATAAGGCACGGGTATTTAGATCAGAGGAACCGAAGAAAGGTGACCCAATATTCGAGCCTTCCAAATACAAAGACATTTCTTTGCCAATGAGAAAGGCCATACTTCTGGGGGCAAGCATATATGAGATAGATAACAACGTTGGGTTTGGACTGCCAAAGGTCCAAGAAGATCTGATACTTCTATGATCTAATCCTTGGTTCCATTGACAGTATTTATTTACTTTGATGTTCTGCTTAGAAGCTCCTTACATTCGTTGTCCTGGATCTTCTTTCCCAATTTGGAATGCTGTAGGTAATAGAGGCAGTCTAATTGTATACTGAAGCAAAATCATGCCCGACTATGTACCTTTGAAGTTTGGCAAGACTTCGCCTCATTATGAAAATAAAATGCATGTGCGAATTGTTTGTTATGAGGATGAATTGAGATGATTAGAAGTACGAATCCTGCGTTCTTCATGTATGTACAGACCTCGGGAGCACTTGGTCAAGGAGAAGAGTAATCGCCGAACCCAAGAAAATTAGCAGGTATCGAGCCGCTATGCATGCTCATCACACTCACAGAAAGGAAAACCAAAACAAATACAAAATGTAAATTACAAGGTAATAACCTGCGGCGGATTCCTCAACCGCCCGGAATCCCGATACATGCACGCCGCATTAACAAACCAACCACCTCCATTATTCTCCCCACCCCAAACCTGTGCCCAGACAACGCCCAGCACACCATAGAAGACCACCCTGGCCACGTCAACCCAGCCTGCCGGATCTAATAGATCACGCATGAAGCCCAACAACGCAAGGATGCGACTATACTTCGCACGAGGACGACGCGAAGCACAGAGCCGCTCCCATGCTCGTTGCGCCTCATCCCAAAAAATCGGTTCCTTGCCCGCGGCGTAATGAACGTGTCCAAATACATGCAGCAACGGGCGGACGCGCCAACTTTCAGCCAGGAGATTGGGACAGCCTATTGAGTAGATAGGGGACATGTCGAGATGGGCTTGGGGCGGGGTATGGGTAATTAAGATATCGGTGTCTGGGGGTACGGTGCGCGACCAGGCATCGTGATGAGGAGGGTATGTGAAGGCGTGTTCCGGACCCATGGGGACGATGGCGGGGATCTGAGGAGCGCCATAAATGGTCAAATTACGCGGTCGGGAACTGGTAAGCGCAGATGTAGATGAAGATACGGAGTCGGTATCCGAAGACGATGGAGGTGTGAACTCGAGAGTTACGGCTGAGTGCTGGAGGTAGTGGATGTCACCCCAGTCAATACGCGAAGGCGCGGTAATATCATCCAGCGAGCGAATAGAGGCTGTTGACGCGGAAACAGCGGCGTAACCGTTTGACGTTTGATCATCGCGATCCTCTTCGAGACGCGATCGCGTATCGAAGTAGCTGTCATGATTGCCGCCGATCACGACCTTATGCGGGTGCGGAAGGCTGCGCAGCCAGTCAACGGCGGCTTGGATCTCGCGAACGGATCCATCATTGCAGAGGTCACCGGCGTGAATCAAAAGGTCTCCATCTGGGACGTTCGGCCATTCGAGGGCGTGGGTGTCGGAGATACAGACGACGCGTATGGGATGTGCGTCTGCGGGTGGTAGCCGAGGTGGTCCACGGAGACGCAGGAGAACCTGGTGTAGGGGGTAAAGGAGTGCGACCAGGGGAGAAGAGATGAAGTAGTCCGGAATTGAAGGGCGGTTGAAAGGATTTGCCATGATTAGTATGTATGTGTTTACAAGTCGATGTTGGAGATGTTAGGTAAGTGAGTAGTCATCAAGCGGGGAGATCGGGAATCGGTGACATCAGGATGTGGTCGAGACCTTCAGATCAATCAGATAGTGATGGATTCATGAAATGCACTTGGAAGGGGGTTGTCTTTGTTATTGTGAACACATATACAAGTAAATACTCCAATATCCATTCATTCCTAGGATGTTTTCATCGCAATCTCGGAACTACTCGAATCTCTCGAGTATATATACTAAATCCTGTATATCACAGCCCAAGATCGGCCCAGCCACTTACTCCACCATCAGCTATGACTTCTGAGGACCAGCCTTTTCTTATTTCAATTTAATTTGATACTTATAATCCCTCTGATTCATCTGATACTGCCGAGGTCATTTACTTCCAGATCTCCTGATATTTCATGTTCCTGGTCAATGCGACCTCTTTTGCCACATCCGTCCAAGTCTGCGCTGCATGCGGAATCGACACCCTGTTCACGTTAAACCAGTTCAGGTTACGGAAGTCTCTTTGGGCATAAACTTCAAACCCTTGAACTCTCACTATTCCAAACTTTCTCCCATAAAGTTCCTCTCGATCTATAGATCACTTGTTGTGTTCGTGTTTAGTGTGTTATTCTGCGGTGAAGTGCGCACCGCCCACCCATTTTCAGTTTTCCCGCGACCAACCAACTCGCATCCCGGTGCCCCGCCTCTTCAGCTGTGAACCACACCAACCAACCTCTCTGAATCTCCACATCATGGACGGTGTTGATCTTACAAAGGCTGTTTTGAACAAGGGCAAACAAATGGCTTCTGTTGCTGCCTCTGCTGCCAATGGCAATGGTGGCAAGAAGAGGAGAAAGGGGACTGATCTCAAACCCATCGTCACTAATGATGCAAATCCCGCCGCTGATGCGTATGTTTTGTGATTTTGCATTTTTATTCCCCCCTCTTGTCCGAACTTGCTACGGCAAAACAGGTCTACTCATCGTTGATCCATCGGCGATAAAACAAAATCTTCTTACTCAAGGCGCAACAGATCGCTAACTTATTTCTTGATTTCATAGCAGTGGCGCGGCGCCCGCAAACCCCAAAACCACCGCCGCTGCGTCGCGATCACCATCTCTCTCATCCGGTGATGAAGTCGAAACTACTGCTGAAGAAGAAGATTCGGAAGACTACTGTAAGGGCGGTTATCATCCGGTGTCTGTCGGCGAAACATACAACAATGGGCGCTACGTGGTGGTGCGCAAATTGGGTTGGGGTCACTTCTCGACTGTGTGGTTGTCAAAGGACACTACCACTGGCAAGCACGTTGCGCTGAAGGTTGTGCGCTCCGCTGCTCATTATACTGAGACCGCGATCGACGAAATCAAGCTCCTCAATCGTATCGTCCAAGCGAAACCCTCCCACCCTGGCCGCAAGCATGTTGTGAGTCTGCTGGACTCTTTCGAACATAAAGGACCCAATGGTGTTCATGTATGTATGGTTTTCGAGGTGTTGGGTGAGAACTTGCTGGGTCTGATTAAGCGCTGGAACCACCGAGGTATTCCCATGCCTCTTGTGAAGCAGATCACCAAGCAAGTGCTGCTCGGATTGGATTATCTCCACCGGGAGTGCGGCATCATCCATACCGATCTGAAGCCAGAGAACGTGTTGATTGAGATTGGCGATGTAGAGAAGATCGTCGAGGCGCATGTGGCGCAGGAAGAGGCCAAGAAAGAGAATAAGGAAGATAACCGCAACGGGCGCCGACGGAGGCGCACTTTGATCACAGGCAGTCAACCCTTGCCTAGCCCGTTGAACACTAGCTTCAGCAGCTTCGACTTCAAGCACAGCTCTTCCAACTCACACAGTAGCCTCAGCCAGATGGTGAATGAGCCGAGTGAGTTGCGCCTGTTTCCTAAGTGATTTCTTGTTTACTGACTTTAACAGCACCGGAGCACCCATCTATGAAGGAGGCGCTCGGCGTTAAGGAGGACGATGATAAGCAGAAGCAGCGAGAGAAGACAGCGTATGTCCCCCGATTATCCAAAATTGAATCCAGCTAACTCATGTAGTGATCTCCTGGAGAGAGAGGTGTCCGGTATCTCCCTGGATAAGAGCTCGTCAACCAAATCACTTGAGGAGGAGATCGATGCCAGTATTATCTCGGTCAAGATTGCCGATCTGGGCAACGCGTGTTGGGTGGGCCACCACTTCACCAACGACATTCAGACACGGCAATACCGGTCTCCGGAGGTGATCTTAGGCGCAAAGTGGGGCGCGAGTACTGATGTGTGGAGTATGGCATGCATGGTATGTGTTTTCATACGTAATTCCTTGAACATAGCTGACTCCTCAAGACCTTCGAACTTATCACTGGTGACTACCTTTTCGACCCACAATCTGGAACCAAGTACGGTAAAGACGACGACCACATCGCTCAGATTATCGAATTACTTGGTCCATTCCCAAAGTCCATGTGCTTAAACGGCAAATGGTCCCAAGATATCTTCAACCGCAAGGGTGAGCTGCGCAATATCCACCGACTCCGCCACTGGGCCCTCCCCGAAGTGCTTCGCGAGAAGTACCACTATACAGTAGAGGAGAGCATGCGTACCAGTGAATTCCTATTACCGATGCTGGATCTTGTACCCGAGAAGCGCGCCAATGCCGGTGGCATGGCCTCACATGAGTGGTTGCAGGATACGCTCGGTATGAATGGGATCGATCTGGGCATTGCACCAGGCACTCGGGGCGAAGGAATTGAAGGCTGGGCAGTAGAAATCAAACGGCGATAAAGAAATATCCCCCTCCCGCAGGGGTTGGGCTGTTGGGTTTTTGTCTAAGCGTTCTTTCTTGTCTTACTTTGTTTCTCATCTTGTGAAGGATCCGGCACCCTAGACGGGACGGTCCATGTCAGATGCTATGCTGGTTCTCCGACAGCGATTGATGTGTGGGTTGACGATCTTTTTTTTCTCTTCAATTATGGGATTGATACTGGTTGGTTATCTGTTGTTCTTCTCTCTTTTCCCTTGATTTCCGGTAGTTGGACATGGGGAGGATGGATTGTTTTGTTTTCTTTTTGCCGCCATGCCCGTACACCTCTACTCCATCTCCTGATTCCCTTTGATCCAACTCATCCAACCCCATAGATTTTCGTTTCCTGATTTTCTTCCAATGTCCCCACTCAAACGGGAAGTGAATTGGTCTGGTCTTTGTGCGAGCAGATCACGGTGATAGGACCGGATTGTTGATATTCGATCTTAAAATCACGCGTCACCCCTTGCAGCAGAGATCCGCAGGTTCTTGAATGGATGGAATCGGCCTGAATTGAGCTCGCCTAGCGATAATCGATTACTGCTTGTACTGCTCTATTTTACTTGACATCTTTAGATCAAATGATTCATGACGATATCCTTGCTGCAGGTCTGGGGCTGAATGATCTTCAATACCTAGTTTGTAAGAAGCAGTTTTTGGAATGCAGGTAAGTAGTACCCAGCCCTCCACAGGTGAGCGCTGTTATTCTGTTTGCACAGGCAACCTAGAGTAAGAGAATCGAAAGATAAAGTTAGCTAAAATAATGTTATCCAATAAATCATTTCCATGTTGACTTAACAATACCTTGAAAGTCATAAAATTGCTCGCTTGCCCCGCAGGAATCGTAAGGATAGTCATCAGTCTGAAAAGAAGAACGGTATGATTGAACTCTCGGCAATCTTCTCATAACGTTCAGAAGCAGCCCCATCTGAATTCTTATCACCGCCCGCTGGAGTGCTGCCAGTCCATGTCGGCTATCACAATTGCTTTCTTAATTAGGATTGGGTCACACCGTGTTGATGTCTTGAACAGAGCTGGAGAAAGACAATACCGGATGCTTCCATTTTCAGAAAGTTGTCCGGTAAAACTCGTCATGTCCTCTTCATTGAAAGGGGTGCCATGCACTGGCATCATGAAGGTGTAGAGGTCAGCTTGGGAATCTAACCTGAACTTCAGCTTCACAAACTGCCCTAGTAGCTCTGATAAGCCTTCATTTTGCCTGTGAGGCTCTCTGGACGAGTGCTGTATCTGCCAACCCAATTGCAGAGCAAGTTGTTTGCATTCAGCATCCAGATACCCATCAGCAATTGAGAACGTCGCTGTGCTCATTGCGGAGCGCCAGTGTTGAGAGACATGTGCTGGACCTAGACCTGTATCAGTAAGGATAGGGATTGGCACTGGTAATGAGATAATACTAACATTCTGTCCGTACTCTCTCGTCAAGCATTGAAACCGTCTTGCTGAAATCAGAATCAATGATACCGACCATTGTGCGAGTCAGGAATTTATCAAAGACGTGGTATGATATGACAGCAAAGGCGTTGTAGAATGCATCCAGACAGCCATTTTCGTAAGCAGATGGAATATCGGGATTGGCATGTGAGGCTTTGTTTGCGGGAAAAAGGTGAGGAAAATGCCGCTTAACCCATATCTCTAGGTCATAGTAAAGTTGCGCGGTGATTTGCCTGGCCTCATCATCATCTAAGCGCTCAGTCCATCTTTGAAGTGCGGCTTGTTGGATGGCAAGTGAGTTGTTCTCTTCGAGAGAGGCATCCAACACTGCGTTGCGTTCTCCGAGAATTTGGGTTTGGCGACGGAATCTCTCCTCGGCGCGAAGTTGACCCATTCTCGATACTTTCACTTCCTCTTTGCATGAACCGAGTGTTTTACTCAAATTCATGACTTTGCGTTTTTGTGAGTCCAACTGCCTTTGAAGATGTTTACGTTGTTTGTTGGATTCCTCCAACATCCTCCGGAGATCCTTGCATTGCTTTTGTGACTTTCGGTATTCCTGCACGTGTCTTTGATCGTTTGAAATCTGCGGTTCTTCATCTATTTGATTTAGTAAAGTGGGGGCTTTGTTCAAAATTCGGTATTCGTACCAGGGCAGTATTCCCTTTGCACGGTTTTTTGGGAGGAGTCATCATCGTAATCCGGATAACTGCCTGGGAGTTTTTGACGCGTCCAAACAGACCAAGTCATCGGGGCGGTAGTGGTACTGAATTTGCGACGGTAAGCAGGTCTGATGAGAGCGGAGAAGAGAACAGTGGGAAGTGTAGGAAGCGTAGGAAGAAGGGATAAGAGACAGATTATATATGGAGAGACTACGAGGCAGTTGAAGAGAGTATTACGCATAAGTGATTATGGTCGCCTTTGATGAAACACGAGAGCACTACACCTCAGCTAAATACTTAATCTCCTTACTTTGGCAGCGGAAGACTTTCTTCATCTCATACCTCATGACTCGTGAACTATTTCAGAATTCGCTTTCACTAAAGCATCCCTCTCAATCCCTGCTCTGCACATGAGCTGCCTTGAACTGGAGACTCATTGATCATTTCGAACTGACTTCAAAGGCTTTCTCTACTCTTTGCCGATTTGAAGCTCAGTTTTACAATCACTCTGCCATCTTCAGTCCCCCACATCACGATATCCAAGAATCAAACACAATGTCGGCCTCGAAGAGAAGAAAGCAAACGAAGCTGGTCATCGGGTTGGACTTTGGGACAACCTTTAGCGGGTATGTTTCTACAACTCGGTAAAATGCGATACACAAAGCTGACGATCACAGTATTGCCTGGGCGTTGGAAGGATGCAAGGGTGATTTTGTTGAAGTGATCCAAGAATGGCCTGGCAAAGGGAACAGTCAGTTACCTATGAGCCTTTTGCTGTATTGAATCTAACAGTTGATGTAGGTACATCGCAGAAAGCCCCTACTCTCATATCCTATCACAGCAATGAGATTCAATGGGGATACCAGGTCGACGACATCAACACCGCCGTCAGAGGTGTCAAACTTTTGCTTGATACAAGCCAACCAACTCGCTATATTCCTGCAGCTGAAAGTGAGCGACTGATCCGGGCACTTAAGAAGGAGCCTGTCGCTGTTGCCGGTGATTATATGAAGATGATTGTCTCCCACGCCAAACAAATCCTTCATCGCCAAGGTATGGGGGATCTTCTGGAAAGACCGGACGTTAAGTACATCTTGACAATTCCTGGGGTATGGTCGCACAAGGCCGAAGACCTGACAATGCAAGCTGCGTGTCTTGCGGGTATCCCAAGAAACAATTTGACTGTGCTCTCCGAGCCCGAAGCCGCGGCGATCTATGCAATCCGAACAATTCAACCAAACAAAATGACCGTAGGTGTTCAAAGATCTTAGCAAGGCGTGACTAATGCATAATAGGAGGGGGATTGTTTCATTGTCTGCGACGCAGGTGGCGGAACAGTCGTGAGTTCTTCTTTCCATTCAAGAAGAACTTGGCCACTAACTCAGCTGAATTAGGATCTCATCACCTACAGAATCACGCAGTTAGAGCCTATGAGAATGGAGGAAGTCACTGAAGGAACAGGTAGGATTACCCAATATGCTGATAATATGATACTTACGATCTCAGGGGAGGTCTGTGGCTCTGTGATCCTGGATGGGCTATTTGAGGATTATCTCGTCAGGACATTGGGTAAAAAGGTCTACAAAGGAATGAGTAATGCCACAAAGCGCATCGCGATGCAGCGATGGCAAAATGACATTAAACCCCACTACTCAGGGCCTGATGATGAGAATGAAGATCTCGACCTGGGTTATGTGATCCCAATTCCTGCAATGCCAAATGGAGTACTATACATGGAACAGTAATTCCGACTTCAAGATTAATTGAACGACCATATGCTAACCCAACTAAAGCGGGCATGTCAAAGGAATTTTCGATCATGTGGTGTCACAGATTGAGGGTCTAATCTCGGCACAAGAGAAGAGCATGAAAAGGGCCGGATTTTCTGCCAAGGTGACCTATCCTGGAGCAGGCGTTATCATGAATATGCTAATATTTTCCAGGCAATTGTTCTCGTCGGTGGTCTTGGCGCTTCAGAGTACGTTTACAAGAGGCTCAAACGCCGCTTTGAGGGAACAGAAGTTATGCAGCCACTTAATGCGTGAGTATGCCACCAATCAGGATTGCACCAACACTGACGTGAATTGTATTGAAAATAGCTGGTCAGCCGTTGTTCGGTAAGCTAGGAGCTCTTTCAGAAGCTAGAGCCTGTGGGAAAATAGGAGTGCTGACCAATCAGTGGTGCAGTTCACCGTGGACTCGAGGGAAACCAAGTGGATAACAGGAAGGCTCGGAGCCACTATGGTGTTCAAAACCATGTGAAGTTCGATCCTGCCATCCATAAAGGGAAGAGCCCAAAGTGGGACAGTCTTCAAGAGGACTGGCGTGTGCACAAACAAATGAGATGGTACATCATGAAGGTATGTGATGAAAATTCTCTGCTCAGTGTGCCCCGATTTCCATAACACTTCATTTGGCAGGGAGGAACAATATCAGAGGACAGCCCAATTAGCTTCTCATTCTACCGATGTGTCCGGAAGGGCCATTCGATGGTCTTCACCTCTCACCTGCAGTCTTGCCTCAAGGAGGCTGCCCCTGAGGAGTGCAGCTCTGGTAAGCTCCTGGACGTGAGAGGAAAGCAGATGGCGGCCCGAACTAATCATATTCTCATTGAAGATACCCCCACACTCTGTGAATTGACAACAGATCTCAGCCAGGTACCGAAAGAGCTTTTCCGTAGCCACGTGAACTCTCAAGGAGTGGAGTATTACAAAGTTGACTTCGACTTGGTTCTGACGCCGAGATCTGCATCTCTGCTTTTCGAGTTACGGTTCAATGGAATGAACTACGGCACCGTGCAAGCAAGATATGTTTAGGTACTGTTACGGATTCGTTGAAGCACTTGAGATAACACTCGTTTTTTCTTGATTTGCATGGACTTTGATGGATATGAAAGATATTTGAATTGTTCCAAGGTTGAGAATACCCCACAAGTTGACCAAGGACCCAGGGGTTCATTTAGTGAAATTCTGCGCGAAATGGATTTATGAACTGAATGAATCAATCAAGCCAGCAATATTTTCCAGATAATTGATAGTTGAGCAACAAAATGATTGAATCTCATATTTTATAACACATCGCCTTTCAAGGTTGAAGTGAAGCAATGCTTGAACAATTTCGGCCAGAAGGGTCAAGTATTTCAAAAAGCAATCTATAAATATAGAGGGACGGTTCGACAAAGAGAACAGTACAATTATATGATGTACTGCTTCCTTAATAGTGCTAAAGTCTCTATCAAGATTGAATCGAATAAATGTTAATAATCTGAATACTCCTTTTCATAGATTTGACAGTATCAACTTGCGATTGGTGGCATGATGGGCGCGTAAAAATCAAAGATGAAAGATGAAGTGTTATCGCATTTTCGTATTCACTGCTTTACTAGTTTTTTGATGCAGTCATTATCAGGGCTAAAGAGATTATAGTATGAGGAATCTCTCAAAGGTCTATGCCCCGTGCTAAGCCTTAATAAGAAGTTGGCCTGAGCGGAGGCAGCGCATCAATCGCTCTGATGGACCTTCATTCGAAGGCCAGATGAGGCTTAGAGCAGGGATCGACGTTTCTTGGAGCCTTGAACAGGTTATTTACCGCACAAGGCAGAAACATGCAGTACAGCCTTGGCATATTGTGATAAATCTCCTTTGTTGAGGCTCTTTGGAAGCACTAGGGCGCCTGACGTGCCATCTGGAGGGGCGGGGCGCCTCCTAGTGGGAAAGTGGTTGGCTATCTTCTTGCGCCCGGGCTGACACGTCAATGCTAGACCGCGACGATCTTAGGTACAGGGATACACCCTATGAGCTCTGACCAGTTATCCTCTTCTAAGAATAGCGCATTCATGGGTGGTCATTCAAATAGTGCCTTGGACCATTGCGAGGGGACGTTGATTAATATCATTCATATACCATGGCAGGTTTTTACGTATATATGCCTTCCCCAGCGGAATCTGGAGGCTTAACAGCTAAGGAGCTCGTATACGCTCATATGCCATGTCACTTCGGATTGCCAGATCGCGGAAATGGTAAGTTCTTTTGCAAAAGACGCTTGTAAGGAGATAGAAGAGTCTTCTCTGACATCAATTCTTATCGCTTCTGAAACAGAACTGGGAACCCTTCCTGATAGCTGTACCATATGCTGGGATGCTCTAGGAACTACTGAGTCATTTTATCGCCGACTCCCATGCGGCCATATTTTCCATCTACCTTGTATTGATCATTGGCTTCGGTTCCAGGACGCCAGCTGCCCACTTTGTCGCCGTACCTTCTATTATCTGAGGCGGCCCCGGGTGGTTTACCTATCCGAGGCATCTCATGGTAGTGCCAACCAGGAGTCTTCAATCATGTCTTACTTGAGGAATGCAAGGACAGGATTGTTCCGAAGGCTTGCTGTAAAATAGCAATTCGGAAGTCGAGTTATTAGGATTTCATCCATATTGTATAAGAATAATTTTCGTTGAACTTTATCACTTGACTAAATTCTTCCTTGTCCTTACCCAGCTTTCTTTTAAGAGAATACCACCTTCATCTAAGAAGAAAAAAGGAAGTTATAATGATAATGAAAGTTCAAACTTGAGGAGCCGAGCCAGGCGGCTTGGTTCAGGATGCCTTTTCGACCCCAACTAGAATCCCTGGAGAATCCGCAGCTGTGGCCCCAATAATAAAGTCTCGAGTCAAATCAATATCGCGCGCTCGAGACACCTGCGAAATATCGAACTTGAACTGTCGGAAAAGAACTGCGAGTATTATGAAAAGCTCTGCTCGAGCTAGATTCAATCCCAAACAGACGCGGACGCCTCTATTGAAAGGCACCAAGTACCGCTCTAACTGTCGCACTTCAAGACCTCCATTCAACCATCGTTCCGGTCGGAATTCGTAAGGCTCTGGATAAATGCTTTCATTTCCATGAATCAGCATTGAGGTCATGCTAACAGTCCATCCTGGTGGGATAACATAGTCCTGATATCTCAGTGCCTTGTCTGGGAACTTTCGACATAGTCGATGTGTCACAGGGTTGCAAAGTCGAAGACTCTCCTGAACCACCGCGGAGAGATAAGGAAGCTTTTCAAGCACTACAAGGGATGGGAAGCTTTCTGGAGATGGATCGGGGATTGCCGCTTTCAGCTCTTCGTATAGTCGCTGGTTCACGTCCGGATTTGCGGAGACATGATAAGCCGCTCCTCGTAGGACATAAGCTCTAGTAAAACATGAATAAGACAATATTGTCAAAATATGACTTTTTGGCATGATACTAACGTCGTGTCCGACCCGGCTGTCACTGTGCCAAGAGCTTCATCTCGTAGGCGATCCCTCTCTAGCTCCTTTGGTGGCAACCCGCTATCTAGCAGATCGTGAAATATGGTTCGATGAATATACGTCTTATATGACTCATTCTGTCCACTTCGAATAGCCTCAACTTGACGTGATAGTTCCTGCTTTTGGTTAAAAATGCGGCTTAGATAGACCTCAGAGGCGATACCTGTCGAAGATCCAAGATACTGGCCATGGCTGGTGCTAACCATCTGGTCACATTGTCCTGATAATAATCAGCAAAAGACGATTTGAATATTGGGGAGATACAATATGCTTACCGGAAGCGAATAGATTGCGCGCATGACCCATGGAATATGGCTGTTAAGCAGGCTGACCTCCACGAAAGCATCTAGATCATCATGCTCTTTTCGACAAAAGTCGGGGCTTAAGACAGCACTTGGCTCTTGTGAGAAACAATAAGCTGTCATGATATCGAGCGTGATCGCCGAGAAAAGGTATTTCAGATTCACAGATTCTTTGGACTTGCAGGCCTCACCTAGCCTGTCACAGACGATGTTTATCGGCCCCCACATAACTGGTATCAGCTTGGTGACAGACGCCTTAGAGAAGAAAGGATTTAGTGCAGCGCGACGGATGCGGTGAGTCTCGTGATACTGAGTCCCGACAAGCTGTCCATTATTTCAGTTAGAGACCAAACCAAAATGCAAATGCAAGAGTTCTTCAAGGGAAGGTCGAACTGAGAGGTGAAAGTACTCTGTGACCTGACTTACTGCTGGATAAGGGCCAAACTGTTCAGCGACTCTTGCTGGCTTTTCCACTCGACCGTTGCTATTATTGTATACAGCGCCCACGAAATCTGGATCATCGATATGAACCTCCTCTGGGCTGATCCGAACGATCGGTCCTGTCCAAATCAAGTATTAAAACAGCACCCATGTGATACAATCCACCTACTAACCATATACTTGATGCAGCTGTTTAAGATGAAATGTAAATTGCCCTTTCAAGTACAAATCATAGTACCATTCGTAGAGATATGTTGTTCGTGCCAACAGTGGCCCCGGAATTTGCGAGAGGGGATGGAAGAAGCAACGGTAGAAAACGAGAGTGACAAAATATAGCAAACAAGAAACGGTCGCATACAATGCAGAAGTAATCCACTGGCTCAGCATTATGGTTGAATAGATTCGTATGGTTTCTAGAGCTTCATGACGTTGGAGAGAATGGTTAAAAGTCTTAGAAACCTACGGTGGTGCCTTGGCTTTTTTAGCATTCTCTCTGCTGAGACACCGGGGTACAGTCTGGCATTGACCACAAAAACTGGCGATCCTTGCAGGGGTACATGGTGTAGTTATGTTGGAGGGGCAGTGTAGCAAGGCTGCGACATCATTTGCCAATGGTGAGGCTATGATTTGTTAACAAGAAAGAGATCTGCATCCTACAAACCCTCGGACCTCGCTTGTATCGAGCATTCAGTCAAGGTCAAAACGAATGTTCTCGTATATTGACCCAATAGAAGAGATATATCGAAAAATGAATGACCCCGCACACTCGCCACTTGAATCGTAGCACATGTTTGTTACGCGATCAACGATGCGGCTGAACGTTTGGCCCCATTAGTACCTGTGCATTAAGATAAACCCCTCCTTTGACCGCGTTCGTTGTGGAGCATAGCATTGGGCGATCTTTGCCATTTAAACGTGGAAGAGCCGAGTTGGTTGTTCAAGTCCCCATCTTAAGTCGCGAAGGGCCTCGCTATGACCCAGTTCGCAGCCCGGCGCTACTATTGAATCTTCATTTTTCGCAGTTTCTCTAGACATATTTTGATCTTTCTTGACTGAACTCCTGACCTGAAAACTTTTATTTCGCTCCGCTCCGTTGCAAATACTTTACTATGATAAAGCAACTTAATCCAGCCGCATATGCACATCCAGCAAACACAATCAGTCCCCAATACTGGCCATCACAGCGATGTAAAATCTCTCCTGCAATTGGGACGCCTGTCAAAGCCCTATGATAATGTTAGCAACCCAGTCTTCAAAAAAAGGACACAAGGCTCAGATACACTTACCCAAAACTGACAATTGTATAAACGGTAGTATAATACCTTCCATAGTTCTGCACGGGACATAGTTCACCCACACAGACCGGAACCAGACTGATGTTACTCCCACTAGCGAACCCAAATACGACTGAAAATATAATGACAGCAACAATATTTCCATCAGCAGGCATCCAGATAGCTAGCACAGAGATCAGACACAGAATATTGGTCAAGATCAATGTGTTGAATCGGCCAATGCGATCGGCTAGGATACCAGGTAGCCAACGACCAGGGAACGAGCCTGCATTCAAAAATACGACCATCAGGTATGAGAGGCGGGGCGAGATGCCCATGGCAAGAGAGTACGAGGCGACATATTCGAGTGGAATGAAGAACCCCCATTCGATAAAGAATACACCCAATGTGGTCAGAGCGAGAACGGGGTCCTTGAGAATAGAAAAATCCGGGAGGAAGACTTTCAATGATGGAGGTGCTGTTGCCTTGGGAGGAAGATTGGCTCGAACCAGAAGACAGCCAGGGATCAAGAGGATTGAAGTAATCAAGGCGATAATCCGAGTAGACCAAGCAAAGCCAATCCGAGGACCAAGATTCTCTAGCACAAGTGGAAAGATAACACCACCAATACTTCCACCAGATAAAGCAAGACCCGTTGCAGCTCCGCGTCGTCGACAGAAAAAATGTCCAATGCTAGCAACAGGCACGATGAAAATGAACGATGTACCCATCCCACCGAGAATGCCGATCACAACGAGAAAATGCCAGTATTCATGACAAAAGCCCATAAGGATGAGAGCTAGGACCACCAACGCCGAGCCAAACCACATAAGTAGTCTAGGTCCCTTGATATCAAAGATGGGTCCAATCTGGATCCCACAGAAAAAGACAAGGAAGTTGTATAATCCGAAGATCCATCCGATCTGTCCTTCGCCGAGATGTGACAATTGATGCGTGGAGATCCAGGCTTGGTAGATGCCTATACTATTCATCAATCCTAGTCCGCCCAATATAGCACTGAAGCTACCTGCCACAACAAGGTTGGCTCGGAGGCCACCTTCTGGATAAATATCTGCGTCAACCTTTGGTTCGTGGTGCATTTTCAATTCGATTGTTGATTCCAAGTTTTTGTGGTATGAAGGAAAGAGCAATTAAAGCTCAATTGGCATTTCAACTCGACTATATATGTTTAGAAGACATGAAAATTTCCACCTTCCAATGCCATTTGCTTTTAACTCAACATCTTGTTTCCGATTGCAGCGGCCTCAACATCGGCCATGGTTCCCGATAATGAGATGGCCGGTGGCCGAGACAGAGCCTAATAACGAGGCCGTATGTGGAGGTTTCTGGGAGGACCAGTATACATCGCCGAATTCGCCGCTTGGATGCCGAAGGCCCCTCGGCCAAGTCATGTGCATCCGACCCGGTGGCCGAAGTATGTGAATCTCGGCCTTAGAACCTTGGCATTCAGGCATCAATGCTTGGTTGACGTGGCATAAGGCACTAAATGTATCTCCTTCGCCGCATTCCATGAATAAATCATTACCCCCTGTTCCCCGCGGAGGCCGAGGAGGTTTAAGATATGATAAGAACATATCTGGTAGTTTCGGGGTCCTATCGCCCTGAAGCCCACTTCCTGAATCCGGGAGAGAATGGCAGAACAAGGGCGGTAGAGTAATACGAGCAGAAACAAAAGCGGTGAATCTGATGTTTATAGGTCAACAAAGGCAGCTGTATGTGAGGCAAGATCGAACATTATGGGACATAGTGAATCTCCGAACATGGTAAGAATTGAAATGAAAACCCATGATGATGGTACAAGAAATGGTAAAGAGAAAGTAGAATACACCGTGCCAGTCCGTCCCATCCAATCTCCTATCCAGTATGCTAACAACAATGCAAATCCAAAGGCGCCCTAAGGTCAAAATATAAGAACACGAAATTATGCGAATCGACGCTTTGAAGGACTCGGGGTACAGAGGTGGATTTCACGATCGCGACTCCGTTCGGTCACAAAATCCATTGGTTTTGTGTTTTCCAGCATCAACGGGGCATCTTGGTTTTGTGTGTAGCCGTGATTCTGTCTCGGATCAGGTTGTCCATAGTAACCGAAGGTCGAAGCATGCTGGAGGTGGAGAGGCTGTTGATGCATGTATGGGTCATGTGCAGGGGGTTGTTGGGGATAGTTATGTTGGTTATGCGAAAAGTTGGGCTGGTGACTTTGTCGGCTTCTGAAAGAGCGGAATGACCAGTTACTAACTACAGTCACTGTAGAGATGGTCGCGAGGAAAATCATCTAGAACCAATTAGTAGGCGAGCCAAAAAAGACGGCACTGGAGAAACATACCACGACCTTCCAGCTGATGGGATCGATAAAGTTGTTGATAATAATAGCCATTGTATGAGCAGACACCTTAGCTCGTCCAATTTTCGCTGGGTCGCGATTCATGCAACGCTCCCAATTTTCACAGACGCTCTCCAGGGCCGGCAAGCGATTTCCTCCGCCGCACCGGTTATCCACATAGTCCTTGGCACATTTCGCCATGTCGGCCAAGACGGAATCGGAAGCCTCAGTAGCCGCATGCTCGAACTCGGTGCGGATAGCCGAGACAAAGGTGAAGACAACATACACAGCCAGCGAGAACATCAGCAGGTTGACGACCAGCTGAGCCCACCAGGACAAGATGCTGGGAATATTGGGATGAGCCTCTAGCAAGGCAAAGAACTCGGAGAAAGAGGACATGCGCGAAGCGGGAGCAACTTCTGAGGACTCGTTCCCTTGTTTAGCTGGTTTGCCTATTCTTTGATCGGTCGGTCCGTCGCTCTCATCGTCGCTGTCCACTTTGACCTGCCGACTCAACTCCTGGTTCCGTCGTCGTTTCTTTTGAACCTTGTGCAGGGCTCCACTTGAATAGGGTTTCTGTTTCATGCGGGGAATCTCGCCCCGGCCAGGACTGCCCCCGAATCGCCCGTACATATTGAGGAGTGAATTTCGTCTTTCCGTTCTGACTGGTGGCTCTGGTGTATCTTCATTGTCTGCATTTTCGGGCGAAGAGAAGTTCTCGGCGCCGGAGGAGAAATCAAGGTCCACTTTGCGCGGTGTCATGAAGGCTGGCTGACCGAATACGGACTTGGAGGTAGGAGGAGGATCATTCCGCGAGAAGAGAAAGGGCTGTGAGTTGGGAGGGCGAAGGGCAGGTGGTTTCTTGTCTGGGGAGTCAAATGCGCTGTGTGTGCCTGTAGAGATGGGATGGTCAGCGTGATGCATTGCAGGAGTTAGCTTGAAGTGCCCACGTTTCTTGTTCTCTAGTTGGGAAAAGGGAGACGTCAAGTCCATTGGAGGACGTGTCTGCCACTCAAAGTCCATCGGACCTTCCGCAGTGCGCACCATTTTGTTAGAATGATGATGGTAGGGTGGGGTGGAGGTGAATAAGTTGTTGTGGTAAAAATGCCGCCGGGGCAACCCGCAGATAAAGCTAGAAAAACACAAGTCTCTACTGCTGTGTATTCAGCACTCGTCTTGGGCGAAATTGCCACCAAAATATATTTACTCCGTCGAAAGAATTCAGGAATCCCTATCGCTTGATACAATATGTGATTCTTTGTTGAGTTATTGCTGCACTAACGCATGGGGAAAGATCGCATCGTGGCACACGCGACCAGCCAGCAGCGCGCGCTTGTAAAATATGAAAAATATTGCCACGTTCATATTCAACCTTGAAGTATATGAGAGCATTTTCAAATTTGTCACGTTTTGATGGAAAGACAGGACTATGTTCTATCTACACTACAGCTACCCTCGGCGACATCTTCGTTCCTTCCCTGGTAGACAATAGCATATTACCACATTTGGCAAACGCTAGGTGCATGTTAGTGAATACCTACTAAGAAGGGACCGTTACAACTACGTTATTTTGACTTGAAATACTGGGGAGATTTGCAACTGTCCCCTGTAATAATTTCATAAAAGTAGGGAATCTCATTCAAATGCAACGGAACAGGCGCCAGCACCCATTCCAAAATTTATTGTATCGTAATTAATATTAATTTGATCTGAAGTGCCACATTGGCGCCTACTCGTCCATCTGCCACTGGTATTCCAGTGTCTCATTGCGACTCTTCTTATTCCGTGACGCAAACCAGTCCTTTTCAAACCCATTGCCCCGGTCAACACCATCCCACCGGTGTCCAGGTCGAATGCCATACCGATTCGGTTGAAATGAGCCCCGGTACAACGGCTTCCCCGTTGTACTAGCTCCGGGTCCTTTCTTCTGCGTCAAGAACTGAGCAGCAGGATCATTCCACCGTGCCTGTTCCCGTAGCTCATCATTCATCGCTTCATCCTCAATAGTGCGCGCAATAGGCATGGACTTGATATCTTGTAGTTCCTGTCGTCGATCCTCCCGCTGCTTGCGTTGGACATCACCCATAAGTGCCTCGCGCGCTTCCTCTTCCTTGATGCGTTTTTCTTCTTCGGCGCGGCGGGCTTCTGCCCGTTTCATCGCCACGTTGATGATACGTCCGGACGCGTCACGGTAAATTGTTTCTTGTTCCTTTTCGTTTACTGCTGCTGGGTCCTTGAACAGTGCTGCTTCGGCCTTGCGCCGGCGTTCTTGGACTTTCACCATCGCTGCTGTTTGTGCTGCTGTTTGGAGACCTGCTAGAGCGCCAGACTCCATGCGTGGTCCTTCCTCCTCTGTGCCCTCGATCATTGGTGCGTCATCATCATCTGCTCGTTGTGCTGCGCGCTCAGCTGCGGCCGAGGCCAGGATTGCATCGGCGGCTGCTTGGTCGCTTTTATCGTTCGGCGCCGGTCCACCAACAGTCTTCCAGCTGGATTTCTTGGCACGACGGAATTCGCTACTCTGGGCCGATGTATCGACAAACGGGCTGTCTTCGTCATCCTCGTTCAAGTTTGTGTTGGTGCTTCGGAGGTCTGGTGGGTCATCGTCTGCGATGAGAAGGCCGGAGCCTGTAGTGTCGGTAGTCTTGGTCTTCTTGCGTTTTTTCTTGGGGCGCTCAGGAGCTGGATCTGCGTTGAGGTAGTTTTTGGCGAGATAGTCAGCCAGCGAGCCCGGCATTGTGACGAGTGGTGTGAGTTGAAGATTGTAGAAGTATCCAGCGCACGTCCTAAGCTTTGGTCGCGGCAGTTTTACCGCTTATCGATAGCTGGAACAATATTGACCCGATCTTTGTATTGTACTCCGGATGCCTCGACCTCCACGAATATTGATCAGGAAGCAATTGTTTTTTGAGACTGAAAGTTAGATTAAATCACTTTAATATGCCCCGGTCGGAAGAAGCAGAATGGTGGGCGAACGCCGTTTACTCGGCTATCCAGGAAATTCCCCATGGCAAAGTCACCTCCTACGGCCATATCGCCCTTCTTCTGGGTGAACGTACGATTTACCCATCACGCATTCTGCAGGAGTTACTAACATGATTCGCTACATAGCCCAAAGGCCACGCCAAGTTGGCGTTTGTCTTAAGTCTTTGCCTGCTGCGGATTCTGGCATGCATTTCAATTCCAGCACTGTCCCTTGGCAGCGAGTCATCAATGCCAAAGGAATGATTTCACATCGGTATGCATGATAGACTTCTTCTCCATGTTGCTCGCATTCCTGTCTCATCCATAATCCTTCTGATTCTGGGTCTGTGTTTGTCCTACCTTTTGCTAATGATCCCATAGCGGCCCCGGAAGCGCAGAGCGGCAAGCAGAGGCCCTGCGTCAGGAAGGCGTCGAAGTGACCTCTGACAGCATGAACGAGATGTACATTGATTTCTCGAAATATGGTTGGTTTCCAAAGCAGCTACCGAGTGAGGAGAATGATGACGATGAAGAGTGATCGTCGATATGGATATGGCAGTGAATCATTAAGCGATTGTCTCGACCTTATGTCGAATTTGAGATACCCCTACTTCAAAGCCATCAATGTTCAAAAATCCACCCATCCAGCCGCCACATAGATCTCCCATGGTCTTTGTGCATAGTAGTGTACTTCTGGTGCTTTAACGTAGGATATTTGTATCCATATCGTATATCTTGCAGGCCCTTCAAAAAATTGGGCATCATATAACTGTCCATATCCAATAGAGATACAAATGCAGGAAATGTGTCTTCAGTGCAGTCAGACCCCCTCCGGCTTCGTGCCATGTATGTATTTCTCACACCGAGTTTGCACTCGCTGTGCCTCGAGGCGGGAACGGATATCTGAGACAAAGATTGGTTAGTGTATGGCTTTCTCTGTAGAGATTGATTTTGGGAGAAGTTGCGAATGGTACCGTTTGCACTAATGCACACAGTTGATGAATGGTTCTGTCCTATCAAGCACGAATCAATCAGCGGAACATTCATGAACTGTATGGCAGCCATGTTATACATATCCTATGCATTAGATCAAGGCCGAGGAACGTGCAGCGCATTGAAGCATGCTGGATGGACTGATCTTATGGATTGGGTCTGATTGAAGGATAGAGTATTGATTGTTAGCTTCAACACAGTGCACTGACTCAGCCATTGATACTCACGAGCGTGGGATACTTTTCCTGATTGCGATATCCTCACAAGCGAGCTCCAGGTTTCCTTCACTTTTCTCGCGCGACTATAAATACCCTCATCTTTTCCTCCTTTCTCTTTCTTCCTTCCCTTCTCCAAGCTTTGGACCTTCTCGACCTTCTCGACCTTCTCGACCTCGCTTTGTATATTCGAATCATGTATCCCTGTATCTTGTACCCCAGCTAAGTTCTCCTCCTTCCCCCTTCCCCTTTTCGAGGTTCGCCCTCTTTGTCCTTTGAGGCAATGGCCCTTCCACTTGTGGTCAACGGGTCTGTGTTCCATTTTGCGGGTTATCTTGTCCTTTGTGGCATGAAATGATGAAATCTTGCTGTCAATGGAAATCCGTTGAATTCTTTTTCCTTTGGAATGAATAAAGCAGAGTCTGATCTACAAACACAATCCCCTTCGCACTTCCTATAACTCGAGATCCTTGCTGGCTCCATGGCACGATCCCCAGTTCGATATGATGGCCTTTTGGGTCACTCAAGTTCCCCTCCACACTGGCTTTACAGTACGTAGAATGAGCCACCTTCCCTTTCTTTCCCCCTTTGAGTCAGCACTATGTACCTCTTCAATTTCACCTAAGGCAAGAAGGGACAGGGCATGTGATGATAACTTCGGTACTGAGTCTACGATTCATGATAACTATCATCGTCTTCTGAAAGCCCTCGCTCATCTTCCTCTCTCTTTCTCGTGGTGGTTCACTGGTCAGTGTGAAATATTGACAAAACCAAGATAACCCTAATACGAGCCCCACAATGCATAACTACGAACCGAGGACATTATACAAAAAATTCGATGTAAGATGTTGATTTAAGATTGATCCCGTACAAAACACACGCCCAAGCCAATCACAAGTCACTCAGCATATCGGTGGCGTGCAACCATAACACGAACACCCGCCAGGAACAAGATCCACTCCGAAGGGTTCAGATCTTGTATCCACTTCGCCATGCCCTTCAACCTCCAAAGTTCAAAACAAAGCAGCGAAGAAAACCAATGCAATTTGAATAAAAAGCTATGTGTCATCTTCTCGGCACTCTTGTCAACAAACAAAATTAACTTCCGTTGTCCACTAGCATGGTCATGTCAACCCAGTGCCCCGCGATCTACACGATGTTCCGCCGACCGGGTCATATCACGACATCGGGAACAAATGAACGCGGTCCGGAATCCTCCCTTCACAAGCCAAGCTGTACCCCACAATGGCGTGCAGGTAAGGAGAAAAAACGTCACTTTCCATCAGACCATTCACCGGAAGCGGCGTGGCGTTTTTCTTTTTCAACCTTCAGGTCACGACGAGATTACAACGATTGCTCATGGCTGATAAAGGGGATCTCAATGCTACAACCTATGGGGCAACTGCCACGGATGGCGAGGATACCAAGAATGCGAAACTCGGTGGGGAGTCGGAGCACGATGTGGAGGCTGTTACGGATCCCTTTGCGGCGCCGTTGAAACGGCAGCTCAAGTCGCGGCATTTGCAGATGATTGCCATTGGAGGTGAACTTCATTAGTAACAACTAGTTCGTCAGAGCTAACGACATTGCTAGGAATCATTGGTCCTGGCTTGCTTGTAAGCTCCGGCAATGCGTTGCATGAGGGAGGGCCTGCCGGCTCGCTGATCAGCTTTTCCTTGGTTGGGATTATCGTGTTCTTCGTTATGTCAGTAATGCACAATTCTTGATCATAAATGCTCTCTGACAGTTACAGGCAATCCCTTGGTGAGATGGCGACTATTATCCCCGTGACTGGCTCGTTCATTGAGTATGCTGAGCGGTTTATCGATGATGCCTTGTCGTTTGCATTAGGCTGGGCCTATTGGTATTTATGGGTTACTGTGAGCAATGGCTTCCTTACTTCAAACTAGCACGTTGCTCAAGTCAAACTCTAGGTCCTCGCAAATGAATACAACTCGATATCTCTTGTTATCGAGTATTGGACTACTGCAGTTCCGCAATGGGGCTGGATTCTCATATTTTGGTTCCTCTTCTTGACACTGTCAAACCTAGGAATTTTGGCATACGGAGAAATGGAGTTCTGGCTTTCCATGTGCGTCTGATCCTGACATTGAAAGACCCGCGCTAACAGCTTCCAGAATCAAGGTCGTGGCTCTCATCGTATTTTTCATCCTGGCTATCTGCATAAGTTCTGGTGCAATCGGACCACAAGCCATTGGATTCAAATATTGGCATCATCCAGGTGCATTTGCAGATGGCATTAACGGTGTGGCCAAAACATTTGTTGTAGCAGGGACTTTGTATGCTGGAACGGAGATGTATGCATTCAAGACCCCTAGCATTTACCATGGCTGACAGCATGTAGGGTCGGTATAACAGCGGGCGAATCGTCGAATCCTCGCAAAGCAGTACCAAGAGCCATCAAGCAGGTCTTTTGGCGCATTTTAATTTTCTACGTTGGTATGTGTCATCCAGGCATATGTCTATTCTGCAAACTAATATGTTTCAGGCACAATATTCTTCATCGGCATCCTTATTCCGTGGAATGACAAGCAGCTTCTTGGCGCAGACTCCAAAACCGCAAGCTCACCTTTAACCATTGCTCTAACAGATGCGGGAATCCTCCCAGCTGCACATCTCATTAACGCTCTGATTGTGATTAGTGTCATCTCGGCTGGTAACAGTTCTCTATATGTAGCCTCGAGAACACTTCTCTTCATGTCTCGCAATGGCAAGGCTCCAAAGTTTATTGGGCGGACAAATCGTGCAGGTGTACCTTGGGTCGGTCTGATCATGACCAATATCTTCGCCTGCATTGTCTTTCTGGAGCAATCGTCCAGTGCTGGGACAGTCTATTCAGCGCTCATCACCTTATCCGGCGGTATGCATGCTATTCCCAAGCCACAGAGCTCATACTCATCTAAATACAGTTGCTACATTCATCGTGTGGTCTGTCATCGGAGTGTGCCACATCCGCTTCCGACGCGCACTCGTCGCACAAGGGGAAGATCCATCCAAACTCCCCTATCAAGCCGTTCTCTACCCATACGGTACATACATCGCTCTCGCGGCGAACATTTTCCTCGTTTTCTTCCAGGGATACACGTGTTTCCTGAATCCTTTTAGCGCGTCGGACTTCGTGATCAACTACATTCTCCTGCCTGTTTTTGTTTTGTTCTTCGTTGTATATAAGGTTTCGAACAAAACGAAATGGATTCGATTGAAGGATATGGATATATGGACCGGTCGAAGAGAATTTGCGAATGATGAAGAGGAAGTTGACAAGGATCATGGATGGTGGGGGAAGCTTTATGCAGTTGTTATCGGGTGAAGAATTGCCGAGACATGATGAAGCATCAATTTACCCGATCAAAGATGATTCAACTTAAAGATTTTCGGTTCTAATTCGAAAGATTCTCAAAATTGGATCGATTTGCACATGCAGGGACTGAAGCTGCGGCACGGATTCCGTCGGATATCCGAGCTGAAGAAAGAGAAAAGACGCCGTTTCATCTACAGGGTAAAGCCATCGCAACAAGAATATGCATAATCTCCACTGTAATCATTTGAACGAGCAACACATTTGCACAACGCCCGCTCACACTTCTTCAACCCCACATCGCCCCGTCTCATCGTGCCTCCAAACACCAGCCCCAATTGGCTGGATAATGCCCTGCAGCATCACCTACCGGCCGAGGGCCCACTCAGCGCCAAGCCCTGTCGATCAGCCTGCGGATAAGGCGAGCACCAGTCGATCTCTCACGGTCTCCGGAATCGCCAATCAAAATGGCCATGTACCTCGCTTACGCCTGGTTAAGGGTGTGCCCTGCAGATCGGCTTACATTCCATTTGGGGTATAACTTCACTCATTGTCGGATGCTTCAGAACCTACGTTGGCGTAGGCCAATAGGATTGCATATTGATGATGGACAGATGTAACATTGTGTTGATTGAGAGGGGTTTGCATGATTAGGACTATCTTGACAACGATTTGGAGCGGGTGAGTTTTGTTATTTAAACTCGCCATGATCCTGGCTTTATCTCTTTGTTTCTTGGTTCAAGCAGCACTCCGGACATATTCAAATCCTTCAATCAATCTCTCCACCGTCGTCGAAATGCAGTACGCCAAGGTATGCCATGACTACCAATGAGCTTGCAAACATCCAATGCTGAACAACATTAGATTCTCGCCCTTGCGGTCTTCATGACCGGCGTCGCAGCCATTCCTCTCGAGAAATTCACTCGCGCCTGTGCCTACACCTGTGGTACAGTCTGCTACACCAGCAGCGCCGTCAGCGCCGCCCAGGCTGCAGGTTACAAGCTTGAGGCAGCTGGCAAGGCTGATGACTCGTACCCCCACGTTTACCACGATTACGAAGGCTTCGACTTCCCCGTCGACGGAACATACTATGAGTTCCCTATCTTGAAATCTGGGTCGGTTTATACCGGTGGATCTCCGGGTGCGGACCGTGTTATCTTCAATGGAGATGATGAGCTCGCTGGTGTCATTACGCACACTGGGGCTTCTGGAGATGATTTTGTTGCCTGTACTTAAGAACCTTGATTCGTGTGAATTGGATCATCGATATACATGATTGAATATCATTGTTGCTTCGGACTCCCATAAATTCGTAGCGAATGAAGATTGTGTGCAAGATTGGCTGTTGCGTATTAAAGTCATAACTCAAGGGATTCTCTTATTCTTGCAAAGTTCGAGATCCAGTCCGCCTGACAGTGATCATCCAAGGAGACTGAAACCCGAGTTGTGTCTTTCATATGGATTATCCACTCATCTTTGCCAACGGCATTCCACAATGCAGAACTACTTGGCAATGGAAAGTGAAGTTCAGCTGCACTCAACAAATCCATCTCTGCATCATTATCATCGATACCTTCGCCTGCTATCCTGTCGCTGCTTAGCTTCCCACATACCTTATACAAGGCGAGGTTGAATCGTTTCATTTCCTCAATCCCCACCCATGTAAATGAAGCAAGGCTAGTCTCTTGATACCTGGAAAGGATGTTCGGGTAATAGAACATGCCAAGCCTTCGGCAGCTCCTAACAAGTGTTTGCAGTAATTCGAGGTCTGCATGGGGAAGCGAGACTTTCAGATCGAGATTCAGAGCACCTTGGCTTTTGAGAATCAAAGAGAAGATAACATGCAGCAAAATAGCTTGATATGTCGGTATCGGCCAGAGACAGGCACTGCAAGCTTCATCTGTCTCCGAAGCATCCCATTTCTCCTATCAATCCCACGTTAGTATAACAAGTATATTGTAGGCCATGTTGATAAAACGAACCCTTTGGTCTCGGATAGCCAAGTCTATTTTATCATGAAGCTCCACTGCTGCAGATTGTGCAGATTCTTCTCCGCTGGCCCACATGCCTATAACAACCATTGATTGAAGGAGCAATGGAGTTTCATGGCGCCAATTGAAGGACCCTTTATGGACAAATGACCAATGGGGGTGGAATATTTCAAAATAAAAGCGGATGTATTCTGCCCCCTTCGCCAAATTATTGCATTGGGGTTGTTCCTGGGTCAGATCTGATAGACGGTCTGTTGATGTTTCGGGGCGTCGCTTTTGTATCACGCCAGAATGGTCGTCAAAGGAACATTCAAGCTTGCGACGTAGGCACTCATCACATGGCACCGCCCCTTGGCACCGAGACTTTGATGCATGGCAGTTCTCGCACGCTCTAGCTGCACGGTTTAGGGGCTCAATTACCTGGTGATCCCGTCGAACATGTCGTCTAAGTGTATCACTGGTTTCAGGATCCTACAGTTAGCTTGGACTTACAGAAAGGGACAACAAAGAACTTGGATACCTTCTTCCAAAGGTTCGATCGCATTTGGAGCATGGAAAGGTCTGTTGCTGGGAGTGTTTTGCTTCATGGCGGTTTAAGTGCTCCTTGCGCCGGTAGGAGGCATTGCAACTAGGAAACTGACATTTGAAAGCGCCCCGGCGAGTCTGTGGGAGATCACTTCCATTGGCTAGGTTTTCCATAGAAGCTTTGATAAGTCAGATGTGATAAAAAAGTTTTCAATAAAGATATCAGTGATGGTTTCAGCAAATTAGGCTGGGGAGTTGATATTCGCGCGCGTCATGTTATCTGAGTTTCCCCACCGGCATCCCACCAACCATCTTCCGGCCGCCCACCGACCTCCCACACCCCAATATCTCGCACATGTTTGCGCGGGTTACCGTCACCATTTGAATAGAATTCAGACCAAAAATGCGGAAATGTAGAACACGATATGAACTTACGTACCTTGTCTAGCAAATATCTTTTCTGAATCTTTGGAAGCCCCTCATTTCTCAATTGAGTCATTCCATGCTTCCTCTTGGTGGGATGCCGGAGGCCAGGGAAACGAGCATCATGATATTATATCATCCAAAGATTACCAACATTACTTCTTTGATAACGTGCTCTGATTTCTAATTACTACCAGGTACACCGCAGCATCTTTCAGCCGGGCACGGGTATAAGTTCAGACCACTCCCCTTGATCTTTAGCAGAAACACACAACATCTTACCATTCACTTGTCTCTTCACACAATCATGGCCCCAACTATCCTCATTGTCGGTGCTACCGGTAACACTGGCCAAAGCGTTGTCGAAACACTGCCAAAGTTACTCCAAGCCAGCAACAATCTATGTCAGCACCGCATCATCGCTCTTACTCGTTCCTCTAAGAGCCCAGCGGCACAAGAACTTGCCAAACTGCCTGGTGTCGAAATATTTGAGCAGAACTGGACCGAAATTACTCCTGACTGGCTTCGTGAACACGAAGTTGTGAGAGTGTTCATTGCATCTCACAACGAACCCACCCAATTCGCCGATGAAACCACATTTCACATTGCCGCCCTCAACGCCGGTGTCAAGTACGTCGTGCGAATCTCGACTACCGCCGCGAATGTACGACCCGATTGCAAGGCTTACTACGCACGTACTCACTGGGCAATTGAGACTCTCCTCAGCTCACCGGAATTCGCCGCTATGCAGTGGACTTCCCTCCAGCCCAACGTCTTCACAAACTTCTACCTTTCCAACGCCGCGGAACTGATCAAAAAGTACCGCCAAACTGGAAAGCAGGATAAACTCAGGCTGATGGCGTCTGAGGACTCGCCCTGTGGTATCATCGATCCCAAAGACGTTGGTATTTTCGCAGCCCATCTTTTGTCCCTGGACGATCCCACTGCGCATAATAAGGCCAAATACGTCCTGAACGGTCCCGAGGACATAACTGGAAAGCAGCTCGTCACCATGGTCGAGCAGTACATTGGCACACAGGTTGAGGAGGTTAGCTACAAGGATATGTCATTCCTCGAGATGCTTTATGAATTCAAATACGCCCAAACTTCCCAGTCAAAGAATGTCATCATGTCGATCAAACATGCCGCAGAGACCGCATGGGAAGGCAAATGCTCGGCATCCACTACCAGCCCTGAGGTACTGAAGCTCGCTGCACCAAAGGGTACATGCGCGGATGCGTTGAAAGCCTTACTACAGATGGAATGAAACTGCTTGCTGATCTGCCTGTTTTTCATCATGGCAAATGCACCTGAGATTAGTTAACTCGAGTCCACGGCTATTGGTTTGAGGCAAACTGGTCGGACATCACAGCAGCTAGATTTGGAGAAGAGATACGTAGCAATGGAATATATACCTCACAGAAAATCAAATTGAAGATCTATTTTGGAATTAAGTGCACATCTCATGTGACCTCCGGGACTATCATGGATGGATGCCTCTCAAGATTGATCGTAGTTTTTGTCGTGGTCTACTCCACATCTTGAAACCCCGATCAGAAGGGATTTTGTTTGTCTGTGAGCCAGTATGTGACGGTCATAATTTCTCATATTTCAACTGATCAATTTAGTTCAGTCAGAGGCGGCAAGATTAGATAACAGCCGACCCTGTGCTTTCGGGAACTTTCCTCATCATCAACACTAGAACCTTGGAACCACCAAATCTTCAAGACTAAAAGACAACAAATGGTATACTCAGCCCTATGACTCTTTTTACCAATTTAAAAGCTAAGTCAGCTCTCTAAAAGTCCGACGAACATCCCATTCATGTACATGCCGTGATAGGCTCCGTCTTGGCAGCCACGGCCGCAATCAAGTACGCGCGTTCAGGCCACACACAACAATTTGCCTCAGATTACTCGACGTACTCGACAAACACTGCTCTAGTGCTCTCAATATTTGCTTTGATTGCAGCCGTGGTAAACTATATCCGGACAAGCTCGGTTTCTTCCATTCCATCTGGCCTCGCTTTCTCTGTTCTCTACCTTCTCGGCTTTTTGCGTCTTCAAGCGGGGCAGACCTATGGCTATGAGATCAGCCTGTTAGCTTCTATCCTGTTGGGTACTTTGTTTCTGCCACGAACCAGACAGGTGGTGGGAAAACCGCTTCCCAGGGAGTTCTGCCTCCTTGGCGTTTATGGAATCGTCATTTTCGCGAATGCCATTCATTTCTGGCTGAGTCTGGGTCTAGCGCTATCTTTCGCCCTACTAGCGCTTAGTCATGATTTTAGTCAGATGTATAGTGCTTCAAGGGAAACTATTGGCACTCAGCACACTCAATGACTTTGGGAAGAATCACTGAATCGCGTGAGCATTAGGTGGAAGTCCAATATATTTGTACATACGCAGAAAACATCCAGAAACCGACAGTTAGAGAATATCAGTGGGGCCATGTCTCGGATTTACATCCGAGATCCGGGGGCCAATCTCATCCGTGAACACGCGATCAACATTGCTGGTACTTCCTGCTCGGCCTCGTGATTTTGAATATCTTTTTTCGATATCGCTATTTTGCACAGTATCTTGAACTTCGCATCTTTTACCTACATACGCGGGTTTGCAGGAATTTCGTGTCAGCATGGGTGAAACTTTCAAAATGAGTAACGAGCCTTGCCCTGTCCTGCTACCCAATTCGGAGCAGTTCTACTTGGACAGCGAGCAGGGAGAAAAGTACCTGATTCAGATATCTTGGCCGTTACATTGGCAGGAAAACGAGACAGACAGGGAATCACTTCCAATCATGTAAGGTTTTTCCCAGAATTTTAGAGATTGTCTGCTAATTTGCTGAGCTAGATACATCGTCGACGGGAATGCCTTGTTTCTGACCGCAACTGAGGCAGCCTGGCGCCGTGTCACTTCATCTCATTTTGCTGGGGGCGGCATCGTTGTTGGTATCGGATATCCCTTACAGGGGAAACTATACGATATTCAACGACGCAACCTCGATCTGACTCCGCCAACAGAATCTCCAGTTCCCGGATATGGAGGTGCGGATGCATTCCTAGACTTTATTGAAAATTCTGTTCGGCCAGCAGTAAAGGCACGATTCCCGCAGGTGACCATCTCAAGGGAGGCGCTCTATGGTCACTCATATGGAGGGTTATTCGCCCTTCACGCATTATTCACACGGCCCCATTCCTTCGACTTCTACATGGCAAGCAGTCCCTCGATTTGGTGGAACAGTCTGTGTATTCTGGAAGAAGCGAGAGCCTTTCTAGACAAGAATGAGGTCTCGTCTGGAGATACCCCATCGCTGATGGTGTCCTGGGGCTCATATGAACAGAACCCTCCTCAATGGGACAATGAGCCACTTGATAAGTATGAAGGGAGAAAGCAGACCGCAACGGACTTGAAAATGGGTGACAATGCACTCGATCTCTGCAAGATGCTTCGTGGCTGTGATCAGCTACACGCCGTTATACAGAATGAGTATGAAGGGGAAGAGCACATGAGTGTGATGTCGTGCTCAATCAGTCGAAGCTTGACCATGTTCTTCGAGGATTGGCCCTTTCACCAAACCTAGACCAGGTCTACCGTTGGTTTTACAGCAATCATAGCTCAATCATTGTACCTTATAGCCGCGAGAGAAAATCTCCCAGAATCAAGGATCATATCCCGATTACGGACAGTCGAGCCCCAGAATGGATGTGATCGCCCGAATGTGAAATTTTCCTCGAACTCTCGCACCGCTTCGTTCCGACCTCTACCGAATGTGGCTTCAATTGCCAAGCTTCCAAGACTCGGAGATAAGCAGCCCATTCCTGCACTAACCCAATCTAATCTGATCGAGCTAGTTTCTCGTTCCGTATTGTATCGATAATCGTACTCGGATTGGTCCAACTTGTGACTGCTGTCAGTTATTTGTAATGCGAAAATATGATCTCACTTGTCTTTTCAATTGACTGCCTGGTCTTCATATCTCTGGTTTCGGCTGTTTTGAACGTTATGCCTCCGCCCCCTTCCGAGTCATTGCCGATCTAGACAAAATAGATCTTGATATTATTAACATGTTCGATGTCGGTACATTGGCATTAGTCGCCATGCGTACAGATGCAGATTGCATTTCTTCATGCTATTAGGATTTCCTGTTCTAGCAAGATCATGATTTTGTCCGCTCTTACTACCCAAGAATTCCAAATGTACTTAGTGAATGAGCTGCTTGGCTTGACATTAGGCAGCGAAGTCTAATTTATCATCGTTAATCAAGAGTGGCTTGGCAATGGTAAAATTTAGAGAACTGAACACCTAAGGAACCAGGGGGTAATTAGACGAATGTTATTCCCGACTTCGTCTATCTTGCTGAATTCAAGTACACAGATTTCTCAACGTAACATCGGTAGGTGTCACATACCATTTGGTAACGAGGCAACGCCTGATTGATCCATCCACGTTGAGTCCATACTAGCGTCAGCCGCTAAGCGTAATTATACCCACACAATGGACCCTGAAACGTATCGTCCCGTATTAAAGGATTTGGCACTCTCTCTGGTCTTGAGTTTGGTCGCTAAGGGGCTCACATTGGCTCGTTATTTCTTGCCTTTCCGATCCTCCTGTTGACTGTTGAAGAATCCTGTTTTGCCGCGGAGCCCAGGGACTGTATTTACGTAAATTGTTTTCTGAGCCAGGATGAGTATTAATATCCAGGGCTCGCATCTTATCAATCTTTCAATCTGATGCAGTGCAGTTTTACCCCTTTGGTCGGTTCAGAATGGCCATCATGAAGAGATTCCACTCCATTGTTGGAGTCAAGTCTGCTAGTGATGGAACATCGGTTGATGATCCAGGCGCTCTCCAAATGCGAGCTGATGACAAGGAAGCTGCTCATACGCCTTTCAACAAAGTGAGCAGCAATGAAGAGACTAAGCCGAGCGAAGATGCCCAGCCTGGTGTAAAGAAAATTGAGGCAGTGACGCTGGCCTGGTCGAAGAAAACTGCCTTTGCCGTCTTGGTTCTGTATGTTTCTGAAAGGCCCAGTCCCAGAGCGGTAGCTAACATGGCTGCTATGCAGAATCTGGTTTCTTACACTGGTCAACGATATGAAGGCCTCTATATTCCTCAGCTTGAGTCCTTATGCTACGAGTTCCTTTCTTGGTCAATCGCTTTTGACCGTGATCAGTATCGTGGCGTCTGTCATGGGAGGAGCAGTATACATCCCCATGGCCAAAGCGCTGGATCTTTGGGGCCGTGCAGAGGGGTTTCTTCTAATGACCTTCTTCTGTGTCATAGGCTTGGTTCTTTTAGCTTCAGCCCATAATCTTCCCACTTACTGTGCAGGGCAGGTACGTAGACTATCGCCCTCATGTGTGTCAAAGCTCATTTAGCCTTCTTAGGTATTCTACACGGTCGGCTTCGGTGGCCTCGGATACACCTGGGATGTCTTAGCCACTGATGTGACAAATCTACGGAATCGGGGTCTGGCGTTTGCCTTTACCTCTTCCCCTGCTTTGATCTCCGCGTTCGGTGGCTCGAAGGCTGCAGCCAGTTTCGTGGCTAATAACAACTGGCGATGGGGATACGGGATGTTTGCAATCATTCTGCCGGGTATCGCTCTGCCCATCTATGGTATTCTGGCCTACTATTTACGCCAGGCTGAGAAGAAAGGCATCATCGTCAGGGAGAAGAAGAGTTGGAAAATCACTCCCAAGACGATCTGGTGGGGCATTTTGGAATTTGATCGTGAGTCCAGCACAGTTATTTTGCCTCGGATTGATCTGGTACTTACCAATCACTAGTCCCGGGAGTCCTTCTATTCGCCAGTGGGTTCGTCATCTTCCTGCTCCCGTTCACTCTGGCTGCTACTGCGCCCCACGGCTATCAGACAGGCTACATCATTGCCATGATCGTTCTCGGTCTGGTCCTCATCATCTCCTTTGGCTTCTACGAGACATTCATCGCGCCTGTGCCCTTCTTGAACTATAATCACCTCACCGACCGAACTGTTTTGGGTGCCTGTCTGCTTGACATGACTTACCAGGTTTCATACTACTGTTATGCTCTGAATCTCACCTCCTTCCTGCAAGTCGTATACGAAGTAGATGTTTCCACGGCCGGATACATCAGCAACACTTTCAGCGTCGTGTCTTTCGTCTTCCTATTCATTGCGGGTGGACTTATTCGCTGGACGGGCCGCTTCAACTGGCTCCTGTGGATCTGTGTTCCTCTCTATATCCTCGGAACCGGTTTAATGATCCACTTCCGTACATCAGGTGGATACATTGGGTATATTGTCATGTGTGAGGTGTTTTTCTCTGTTGCTGGCAGTATCTTCATTCTGTGCTGTCAACTGGCTGTTCTTGCATCGGTCGATCATCAGCATGTTTCAACAGTTCTGGCTTTGCTATTCGTCATGGGCAGTATTGGTGGTTCTATCGGCAGCGCTATCAGTGGAGCCATCTGGACGAACACTTTCTTGCACAAGCTTCAGCAGACTTTGCCGGAATCTGCGTTGCCAGATATTGCTACGATCTATGGGTCCCTTACGGCTCAGCTCAGCTACCCTGTGGGAAGCCCTACGCGAGACGCTATTGTCGAAGCTTACGGATATGGCCAGGAAAGAATGTTGATTGCCGCCACGGCATTTATGGTTCTGAGCTTCGTTTGGGTTGGAATGATGAGGAACTTGAACGTCAAGAATATGACCCAAACCAAGGGTAACACTCTGTGAGGTGGTAATCTCACAGTGCTCTCGTCGGCTACCCAGCTATAGCTGAGCAGTTTATATCCTTGCTTGGTATAATCCCGCTTGGTGTATGAAGATCGATTTTGTTGGAAGGGAGCAAGTCCGTTCATTTTGCTAAAATTATTCTATACAACACGATCTCTTCCAAATTGTTGCAGACAATCCTGTTCTATTTTCCTATTTGGAGTTCTAGTGAGTAGCCCTGAGCCTAATATATGCACTGTACTAAGGCTTCCCATATTAAAGCTAGAGCTAAATTTTAAAGAATGCACCTGTCTACAACACGTCAATAGAGAGCTTGCTAATATTACATAAGCGTGGGGTAAGCTCCGATGTGCCGGCATCTATCTCTCGTCTCTCTCGATATAATTCTCCCTGCAGCTATCAACCTTGCCCATTACTACTCTTGACTCACAACTGAGCTGAACAAAAATAGCGATAATTCCACGCCCGATTCCGATCTCTAAAAGACAACGCCATTGCGCTCATAGCTCAAGCCGCAACTGCCCCGCGGTCGTAACAAGCCTAAACCCCTCACGTCGCAAATATGTCCGTCTACACAACAGATCATTCCACCTCCGTCCTGAGCACACACCGCTGGCGCACGGCGCAAAACTCCGCGCCCCATCTTCTTCCACATATTAAACCGGATATGAAAATTCTGGATGTAGGCTGCGGCCCGGGAAGCATTAGTATCGACCTCGCAAAACTGGTACCCACCGGCCATGTAACTGGAGTGGAATACGTTTCTGATCCACTAGAGGGAGCGCGGAAACTTGCTCGTGAAGCGGGCGTCTCCAATATATCGTTCCAAACGGGTGATATCCATGCCCTGCCCTTTGAAGATTCAAGTTTTGATATTGTACATGCGCATCAGGTTTTACAGCACATTGAGGATCCGGTCCTGGCACTACGAGAAATGAAGAGGGTTGCTAAAGTGGGTGGTATTGTCGCTTGTCGGGAATCCGCCTCTATGACGTGGTATCCGCCGAATGAGGGGATAGAGCTTTGGAAAAATGTTACGGAGAAGATGGGCCGGGAGAAGGGTGGAAATCCGCATCCTGGATCTATGATTCATGTTTGGGCTCAGAAGGGTGGTTTTAACCTGGCGGACGTGCAGAGAAGTGCCGGGACGTGGCTGTTTAGTACGCCGGAAGAACGGAAGTATTGGGGTGGGTCAATGGAGGAGCGAGCGCGGAGTTCGGGTTTCAGTAGAAAAGCTGTTGAAGAGGGATATGCGACTGCCCAGGAGCTGGAGATGATCGCGAATGGGTGGAGAGAGTTTGTAGAAGATGCTGATGGATGGTTCGGATTGATGCATGGAGAGATATTGTGTTGGAAAAAGTCATGAAATCCTTTACCTTGATCGCATGGGATAACAGCGGGTTCAATGAAAATTGGTGTTCGCGTTTGCGATGATTTCATGGATCTAGATGGGATAAACAAAAGAGAAAAGGAGGCTAGAATATTCCCTGTAATAATGCGCTAAAATCCGTGCCGAATCCCGAATCGAAAACCACGGAATGAACCTCGAAATTGCTTGGAATGGCTATGATAGTGCCGATCACTCCACAAATTGACATTACCAGCCGCCGTCGTCTTCATATTGGTCCTCGCGACCATCTTCATAGGCACGACGTTCATCGTCCTCCTCGTTGTTCTCATCTAGACGAGCCAATTAGTGCACGTTCCAATTCTTATCAATTGTACTCAAACATACCAACTTCGTGCTCAATGAAAGCACCTGCCAATCCACCGACAGCCACACCAGCCAAACCAGCTGCAATGTACTTTCCAGTGTTGCTCTTTTGCTCAGGCTGTTGCTGCTGTTGTTGTTGGTAATCATAGCCACCGGGACCGCGCTGGTCATAAGCTCCAGGAGGAGGGCCCTGAGGAGGATAGTAACCAGGCTCAGGTGGGGGACCACCACGAGCGCCATATTCGTAGCCAGGACCGCCAGGGCCGAAAGGAGGCTCCCATTGGGGACGACCGGTGGCATCCTCAACCCAGAATGCGCGACGGGCGTTGGGCTCCCATTCCTGGTGCCAGCCTGGTGGGAGGGGTGGTGGGGGGCCTGGAGGGGGCGAGCGCCTGGGGGAGGACCGCTATATCCGCGGTCGTAGGGAGGTCTATCGTAGGGAGATTGCTCGTATGGTGGACGATCGTATGGTGGACGATCGTAAGGAGGTCTGTCTGATGGGGGGCGAGCGTAAGGGTCACCGCCGTAGTAGGCCATGATGGTGATTATGGGGGAGATGAGGAGGGAAGAAAGAAAAGAGAAAGAGAAGAAAGTGAGAAGGGGAGGAGGGTTTATTATACAAGGGACTGATTACATTACTTCATTTATTATTGTCACTAGTCAACTACACTTAGTTGTCCTAAAGATCCGCTCAGAACCGAAACCTCCACCAAAAACTTCAACCGATTTCGGTGGAACTACCTTACTGTCTCCACAATTGCGGAGTTGGAGTTTGACAACCCCTATCACCGTCGCCTATCACTGTTCCCTGACGGGCCCCAGTACTATTCTCGTGGCGCCTACACATGGCCCGTTCCGCGTCGGACTAGGCAGATGCGATTTCCCGCCAAGTGCATGTACTGCACTCCCCCTGAAACAAGACTGGTCAAGAAAGTGTCGCGATTGGGCACATTATCAGCGCGATGGTCATCAGCACCAAGATTGCCTATTTCATAGCAACAGGAAACAAATAGGCCAGTCAGCAGGCGAAACCCGTGTCACCGTCAGACCGGCGGTTGCATCGCGCGCAACATGAAAGAATGATAGGACAACGTGAACAGATAAGAATAAGACCTAACTTTAGGAACTGAGCACGGAGTTCAATAAAAGAAAAAGAACATCATTCCCCTGCTGATCCGCTGAGCTCCACAAGCTTTGACTCGACATGTCCCGCCGTACCCCTATTCTTACTCAAACATGCGCCGCTGTACTCTGGAATCGGACTTGCGGTGAAATATCAGTCCCTGAACTCAATTTGTCCGGAGGAACTGGATGCACAAAAAATCACTCAACCCCTCATCTAGGTGGGGCTCGCAGTCCCTGCGTGAAAAGACGAATTGTTTTGTTGCAGCCGCTACTTTTTGCCGAGCCACGATGTGGCTCGGGCAGCATTACACAGCCACTTGTCGTGACACACGTGGCGCAGGGGCTCCACAAGAGATGGAGCTAGGTTACATGCAATGTATATGTGAACTAGGACCATGTACGAAAGAGATTGAAGTGGAGTGGTGTTGGGATTAAGGGGTCAAAGATATTTCGCCCTGTTCCCGAATAGAAAAAATTCATATAGGCATGTAAATCGAAGAATATCCAATCTAGAAGTGACTACATAGAAGATGAAACAAATGAGGATGATCCTCGATCATGTGGCTCATCCCAGTGATCTGCGTAAGGCGATGGGCCAAGCCGCCTGGGCACATGGCCGAATTAATAAGCCTAGCCGGCTAGGTTACTCGCCTGCTGACTGTCCGGGTAAAAGAAGGATGCAAGGCTAAAGAAAGGTCAGAAGGGGCTCTATCGTGGAACCAGAGTGGAGAACTTACGCAATAATCACATAGGCTGCGATAAGCAGTGCACCTTCCAGGTAGTTACTCCGTCCGTCTAGGACCAGGAAGTTAACCACGAAGGCGGTGACGAACAGACAGATGGTTTCGAAGAGGGTGAAGTACAAAGACATGTCCTTGTCCATACACCATCCCAGGATGACAACAAGAGGAGTGACGAAAATGGCAATCTGGATACTACTACCAACAGATACACCAATAGCCAAATCCATCTTGTTCTTGGTCGCAACACTGACGGCAGTGACGTGCTCGGCGGCGTTACCAACAATAGGCAGAATAATCAAACCGATGAAGGCTTCGCTAACATTAGAAGTCTCCAGCATGTCGGGAATGGCATCAACCAGGAACTCGGCACAGACTGCGACAAGAGCAGTGGAGATCAGGAGCAGGACAACAGCCGCGGTACGAGACATCACAGGCTCCGCATCTTGAGGGGCATCAGCGACAGGGGCGGTGGGCGCAGCGACACGAGCAGCACCACGGGCGAACTGCACGGCATTACCAGCAGGAGGCATAGCATTCATATGCGCAGGCAGGGAGTTACTACGCTGGAGACCAGGGTGCGAAGGGTCACCAATGCGAGGCGAGTTAACAGGGGACTGCGAGCTGAACACGGTGTTGGACAATAGCGAGGGAATAGGGCCGAACGGCGAGCGCTTGCGAGAGTTCTCAATTTCCCCAGCGCCCTCCAATCCAGTGAAAGTGGGAGCAGAGGCAAATCCCTTCATGGTCGGTTGAGACTCCTTGGCCTGGGCATCGTTATTGGCGCCAGCAACCTGAGCCTCGACCTTTTCGGCACGCTTGGAGCGACGCTTCTTGCGTTCCTTCTTCCGGGCCTTGTCACTAGAGGCACTGTCGACGCGGGTCATGGGGAGACCGAAGTCACGAGAACGAGGGTGGGCATCGTCGTCGGCATCATACCGCGCCTCCTCCAAGTCGACGGCACTGGGGTTGCTGTCATTATTACTGACAAGTGAATTGCCAATAGAGCTTTGATTGCCATTATCCATGACCTTCTTGTCAACAGATTGGGCTGTGCCTTTGGAACTGGTGCTAGACTTTCTGCGTCTGCGATGCCTCATCGCCCGCTTAATGCGCTTAGCAGTGGTCCATGAGGTCATAGTATCAACCGAGTCATCGCTATCGCTAGACGAAGAGTCGGATGAGCTATTCAAAAACTCGGCAAGAACACCAGGGTGCGATTCCTCGTCAATGATTTGTTGAGGAATACTGGCGTACAAGTACGAGTGAGACTTCAGCTGGAACAAAATGTACAGCATGTAGACCAGCAGGAGAACGACACTGGTTCCACGGCTGACCTTCAGCGTCTGCTTGTCCGCGTTGGCAGTCTCAGAGAATGAAGCATGGAAAGCGGTCGGAAGCAGCAGACTGGTCACACTTAAACTGAGCAGACAGGCGCTCATCTGAGTAACCGTGCTGTTGTAGATCTGTTCCTGGAAACGGAGACCGCCCAGTAGGAACGCCATGCCCAGAATCAATAGCAGGTTCGCCAGGATGGAGCCCAGCAGGGAAGCCTGCACGATGCGAATTTCATTTTTCACCAGCGCGATGATGAAAATGATCAACTCAACAGCATTACCAAAGGTAACGTTGATGAGAGCACCAATTGTGTCGCCAAGGCGACTGGCCACGCTCTCTGTCGCGTGGCTCAGCAGTCCAGCCAAGGGGATAATGGCCACCGCGTTCATCGCGAAAACGATGTCGGGGTTTAGGCCAGCTGCTTTGGAGGCAATACCCACGGGGACGAAGATCAGCAGGACATTGACCCAGCTGTGGAATAGGGCATCCTTGGTGTGGGTGTAGAATCGGCCGCTGCCATTCCGCATGCGAAGGAGCAGGCCTGGTTGGGAGTTCTTCTCATCGGGCCCCGGCTCGGTGGTCGGGGCCACGGGGGTGTCATTCACTTGTCCATTCCGAGAAGCTTCCGGTATAGGGGTGGGATCGGAGGGTTGAGCTTGAGCTTGAGCTTGGGGTTGGAGTTGAAGTTGGGTGGGTTGGTCGCCACGAGAAGAGGCGTGAGCTTTCGCCCACGAGTTAATCCGGTCTAGATTGTGGGTCAGCGAAGCCGATGAAGATAAGATACGGCATTACTCACGCATGTATTTCAAGAACCAGTGACTGATTCAGCAAGGCAACAGAGCCAAGAGTTGATAGAAAGGAAGAAGTCTTTTAGACTATCCGATGGAATGGAAGGAATGTAGGAAAAGGTTTAGGGGGAGCGAAACCAACTTATGTGTCGAACAGCTTGGCGAGACTTGGCAAATCCTTAGACGGTTGAGATGGGAAAATTATGGAGACTTTTCTCCAGGTTTATGAATCACTTTAGCACCAGACTGTACCACGCAAGCCCGTCGATCCATGAATGTGGACAATGACAGCCGCATTCTATGGCTTCGTCAGCTTTGTTATCCCTGTACATGATGTTATCCCTATGTTCAACGAAACAATGACGCGTTCTACTGCCAATCCCCGTACCCTATTTTCCCTATAGGGATCAAAAAAGGATTGTGATCCACCATGGACAATGTCCGACATCCCCTGGTTCCCCGTTTCTGATTGGTGCAACGTATCCACACGATCGACGCATGTCCACGACTCAATAATCTCTTCACCTTGCTGACATCGCCTCGTCTTAATAGAAACCCCGAGACAGATTGTCCTTCTTAGTCCTCAGCATGTCCACCATAATTCGGTTACTGTCCGAATTGACAATCGCGATGCTCGGGGCCGCATTCCCTGCGGCCTAATACCGAGATAATCGATAACCTAGAAGCACGTAGAAAGTCCGATCGCTTCGCAACAATGCCCGAAAGTGTTCTAGCCTAACTGCTTACAGGTGTCTGATACGAGAGGCGAAGCTAGCGGCCAGCCACAGATGGGACTTTGGACTCGTCCATTCAAGTCTGGGCCTGGGCTCCACATGATGTCATTTGTGCGTTGATACACACGACACTTGCCCATGCACAGAGCATGAATTGATTGTCTATTTGCCTCCGACGCGAATTAAGGCAGTCACAGATACAGCATCCTTATCCATGGGTGAGGTCTTCCAACTGCAAACCTGATCGCTGAGCCACAGCCAAGCCCCAGTTGTGGCTGTGGTCTTGGCGTTTCTATTTCGAGATCGCTCGTTTGACTCATGTTGGGCGCCTGTGAGGCGTTAGTGAGGCGTAGTGGGTGAATATTGTAGTCGACACGAGACTAACTAAATGGATGGTCACAAGGTTCTGAATCTAGCGCTGCTTGTATCCACTGGAACGTTCTCAGCATCTAAACTTACATAGCAGGTTCTAAAGCTATGTTTCAACTGGTTTTTCAAGTTATATTCAGCAATCTAGCCAGATGATAGAATATAGTACCATATCTCATAAATTTTAGTCGCTAGATCTTGAGTATTCGCCGTGGTATCAATACTGAAACGACAGAACAGATGTGTACGATGTAGGTACCGAACATCTGCACCGGTACCTGTGGATATACATCTCCCATTGTGATGACTGCTCCTGGGGCGAGGCAAAACGCCAATTTTTTATTTGCTGAGTCGAAGTTACAAATCTCAAGACTAATTGCAAAATTGCCACTGTAGAGTTGTAAAGTCACACTACCTAGACAAACCCACAATTTAAACTAAGAGAATATCTGGATAAGACATGAAACGCTCATCGGCGTGAGTGGCGGGAAAGACCTACTCCGCAGCCATGCAACCAACACCCGCGGACGCTAATAGTGACGACCGCATATATTTTCAGTTATTTTCGTGGTCACTAACCTTGGAATGTTTGTGCTCTACAGTGAACATCAAACTGTACTCTCAGTTCAATTCAATCAATCGCCATCGTCTTAAATAGGTTCGGCCTCTTGCAGCTCACGTGATGACCGGCATCATCGATCGAACTCTGTTCTTACTTTGCCAATACGAATGCCGCTGGTCGATGCCGTCTTTGAGATTATCATCAATCCTAAAGTTTCCGAATCCCCTGTGTGGATGATGCGCTATTGAGAAGTTAAAATCACCTCTTCTCCACAGCCCTATCGGCATTTGGCTCGGCACGGCTCGCATGCCCGGCAAGCCGATTTGCATCAATTGATCGGTCACATTTCCACGCCAGATAAATCTCACTGCACGGTCGGCATTGTCATTTATTTCAAACTTTATGTCGACTGAATCGATTGAATCTCTATATAGATCATTCTATGCATGATAGCGCGTTTATATGACAACCACGTCTCCCATGGCTCAGAAGGAATCCCAGGCCGAGACGCCCGGGATCATCAGGTAAGCACGACTCAAATCGGTTACGGAATTTTACTGATGTCAAAATTGGGAAGTCATCTCAATCCAGTCTACTGGTGGCCGAAGCTAGAGCTGGACTCGCGGACTGCCCTTATGATGATGAAAGGTGCATTGGCGCCAACTATCACTATTGCCATGTATGTCAAAGTCATCAATCACGAATATATTCATTTGCTACGATGAGGAATATTATACTAACACTTAATTAAACAGATATCAAAGCAGTGCTATTTCAGACATCACTACTACTATTGGGTACTTGTCAGCCTTGATTTCCGTCCTTTCCCAGGCCTTGATGCCCCGGGCCAAATTCATGAAGATTATTTTCTATGATATATTATCTGCTTGTGTGTCTGCCTCACTCTGCTGTCTTGCCGTCTTCTGTTCTGTTAGGGCAAGAGAGCACAACACCCCTGCAGATGCTAGCGAGAGTGTGCGGACTGGCTACAACAGCGATGCATGTGCGGTGGCTGCGATTTGGTTGCTCTTCATGATTTGGTAAGAGCCCCAAAAGCAAAAGCAGAACATTCGACTCTAACCTAATATTATAATTCTAGGGGTGCGAACTCACTACGTGCACTGAAACCGATGGAATTGCAAGACCCCATGGTTGCGTTTTCCATTTTTGCTTCAGTTACCATCACCCGTGCAGGCATGTTCACAACCCTGTCCGAAGGCCTCGAATTTATTGCGCGGCTTCTAAAGGGGTTCATGATTGGGTTCGCCATCGCAACGGGCGTCTCACTACTGATCGTCCCAATAACAAGCAGAGGCAACGTTTTTCACGACATGAAAGACTACATAACATCAATAGACGAACTTCTCCAATCCCAAATATCATTCGCGGAAGACAGCTCCGTAACTGGGCTATTCAGCAGACGCGTTCAGCTTCGCAGGGCACGGACCGCGAAGAGCGCCCGGGATATGCAGAGCGAGGGTGAAGCAGATCTGCAATTCAAGCAAAAGGCGCTTCAGGGATACATGACTAAACTCAATGGCTTACACAGCAAGTTGCATGCTGATCTTTTCTACTCCAAAGATGAGATTGCGTGGGGTAAATTGTCCGCAGAAGATCTTAGCAGCATCGTCTCTTTATTCCGGAGCCTTCTTCTTCCACTGTCTGGAATGTCCATGTTGCCTGAGATCCTAGACACAATAATCAAGAATGAAGGAAATGACGACGCACGGGACGACAACGACGATCTGGACGAAGGGGCACGGAAACACTCTGAAATCCAAAAAGTGGTGGAGACGCATCATGCGCGGCTGGTGGACGCCTCACACCTGGTGAAACAGGGACTAAGCCATTTCCTATTAGTTCTGGAGCTTATCAAACCTAAGCATTTGGACCCGAAAAAGACGCACCGTGGTGGATCCCATGCCAGGGACGAAGAAGCAAGGGGTGAAAGTTTAAGCCCTCTCCAACCAGACTTTACATCTCGCTTTGAAACCGAGCTGCGCAGCTATTACTCTCGTCGGAAAGATCTCCCGGAGGCACTGGCATCTCTTGAGGCATTTTCTGCTTCGGAGAAGGTCGATGGTTCTGCTACCACGATTCCATCTGGGATACTCGGGGCGGACCCTGACGTACGGCAAGAATTCTTCTTGATTCTGTTCATGAGCCATCTGCAAGATGATCTGCTCAATGCAACGCTGCAGTTGGTCAAGTTCGCCGATAGCAAAGTTGCTGATGGGACAATGAAACGCAGCCGACTGATCTTTCCAAAACAAAGATCGATTCGCCAGTGGTTCTCGCTCAGCGCAGACCAGAAGGACGCTAAGCCTTCAGATAGTCGGCAGTCATCCCGGGTCGATCCCTCGAACATACACCGTCCTCAGGCATTTCCTGGTTTTCCAGATCCAGAGCATCTTCAGGCAGAGAATATCTGGGAGAAAGGAAGTAGCGTACTGCGCACCATTTCTCATGTCATCAAATCAGAACAGAGCGCTTTTGGCTTCCGGGTGGCTGCTGCTTCATTCTCGGTGGCTATTCTTGCATTCCTCCACCAAACCCAAGATTGGTTCATCCGGCAAAGATGTATCTGGGCTATGATTGTCATCGTCATCGGTATGAACCCGACAAGTGGACAGACTATGTTTGGATTCGTTGCTCGAATTGTAGCGACGGCAATATCACTTGCACTAAGTTTGATAGTCTGGTATATTGTTGATGGCAAAACAGCCGGGGTGATAGTATTCCTGTATCTTGCGAATGTTTTCGAGGTATGGTTGCCTACCACTGTGGGAATTGCAGCACTGACAGCCACAGTATTACTTCTATGTCAAACTACCTCAGTACTTTGGAGCCTCAGTCATCGCAATTGTCACGTTGAATGTAATTGTCGGATATGAGCTACAGGTAAGCACTTGTGTTTAATTCCGATTTCCTCAACTAACATATCAAAGGTCCGCAAACTGGGCATCACCGAAGCCACATCAAATGGCCAACCCTACTACCCCATCTACATCTTCGGCCCATACAAATTAGCAGCGGTAGCAGCAGGCTGCGCCATATCCTTCTTCTGGGTAATTTTCCCATACCCAATAACAGCGAAATCTCAACTACGCAAACTCCTCGGCAAGAGTCTCTTCGTACTCGCCAAGTTCTACAGCGCAATGCACACAACAATAGAGCTCTGGCTCAACAACGAGTTGGGTGATATAAGCGACAAAAACTCACCAGCCCACCAGCTCCTCAAATCTCGACACAGGATATTCAAAGAAGAAATGATGCTCTTAAGTGGTCTTCGCCAACACAGCCACTTTAGTACCTACGAACCGCCAATCGGAGGCAAGTTCCCGAAACAGATCTATGATAATATCATCTCAGAGATCCAGCGCATTCTCACGAGTATGTCGTTGATGGCTCATACAACCCAGAGCCTGGAGGTACTAGGTATCGAGCCCGAATCTTCAGGTGGAGATAATGGTGATAAGTGGAAAGCTCGACTCGCGGAAATTGCATTGCAATCTACGGATTTTAACTCCCACCGCATCACGTCCCTGCTTTGTCATTTATCAGCTGCTATTGCCAATGCACAGCCGTTGCCGCCGTATCTCTCTACACCAGATTCATTTCCACTTGCGCGACAATTGCATCAGATCGATGACGAGTTATTGAGTATTCGGCATGTGCGGGACCCGGCATTTTCGGCCTTCGTTTCGCTGGAGGTGCTGAGGTCTGTTGTTAGTTTCAGTTTGCAGGATTTGATTGAGTATGTTATCTTTACTTTTCCTCCCCCTTTTTGTTCTACCTTGGGACATCGCTAATGAGTCATAGCAATGTAAGGAAACTTGTTGGTGAGCTGAGCTTTGATTTCCATGTCAGGCAGACGCAGCAATATGCCGAGTCTTCTCAACTTCTTCAGAACTCAAGTCGCGAGGATGAATGAATCTTCAATACGCCAAGATCTTTATTTAAGAAATTTGGGTAATGTAAATAAGTAGATCACTGAATACAGATTGATAATTAACAACCATATCTATTTGATATTCACAAGTATGACTTTCTTCTTCGTGACATGTTTGTAAATCGACCATCTCCGCCAAATCTACTAAACCTATCTATGCATCACAGAAGCTTATACTTCGCCGCAGCGGCCATGGAAATCATCATGAAAGCCACAAAAACCCCCACAATACCAAAAAACCAACTCAACCCCTTGGTATCCTGCCCAGGAACCGGAACATTCATTCCAAACATACCAGTAACAAGATGACAAGGCACGAAAATCGTCGCCATGATAGTAACCTTGCTCATAACCGAGTTGACAGTCAAGCTAATTCGCAAATTTGTAGCACTGAGTTGTGCCAGGCAATTTCCCTGTGACCGTCCAATAATCTCATCGATATGTGCCAGCATTGACAGTGTTGTGACGAGATGATCTTGGACGTCACCGAGGTAAAGGATAAGTTCTCCTTTAGGAAAAACGGGGAGATCCTTGTCGGCAGCATGGCAGCGTTTCACGAAACCGTTTAGCACATCGACCTTGCCGTTTAGACAGCGAACGATGTGCGTGATTGTCTTCCGGAGTGCGTCGATCCGAGGGATCAGTTCTTGGACGTCGTCGATGCGGGCGATGAAGACTTGGTCTTCAATCGCATCGGATTCGGCGGCTGCGGCGCGACCGAATGGCTGGAAGCTGTCGACTATGTCATCACTGGTAGCTTGGTCAGTATCGTCCTTTGTTTGTGGCGGAGGCAAACATACATAAGGGCATAACAGATCCAGTCACTGGATAGCTCGGTATCGTGCATTTTGCGGATACGGTCGCGTACCTGAGAAATATGGGTACATCCGCTAGGCGAGAAGGTGACAACACCGTACTGGAAGACGAGAATGTACACAGACGCCGATGAAGGGATACCAGGTCTATCATTCTCATCTGGAATAGCACGCTCGACGAGTGTCTTGAATGATATCAAGTAATAATTTCTGAAGACATCGACCTTTTCCCGAGACTCTCGAAGCTTGATATCCTCCGATGTGAGTGGGTGTATAGACAATTCCTGCGAAACGAGGTCAACATCCTCCATCGTAGCATCGCAGATGTCGAACCACCACACTGGTCGTGACGGCTCTGGATGAGCTTTCAGTTTCTCCTGGATGATATCGTCCGGATTGCCGCTGGGGAAGAGACCCTCCCAAGTTGACGAGGTGATGGCCTGCTGTGTCTTCGAGGAAAAGAAGCTGAAGCGGGCTGAGAGGGCCAGCTCAGCAGAGACCTTCTCCCGTTCTTGTTGAGTCGACATGACTACAGAGGTGATTGTCGAGTACTGGGGTTGTGCTGGTACCGCGTCTTACTCAAGACCATGCGGCATTGGTGATACACGGAAGGCAGATGTGTGTGCCCGGAATGCTTGTTCATCGGTAAGGAGATCGAGTCGTTCAGCCCATTCTAATTTGATAGACTTCGAACTGGTTAGTGTGCACTGTGTACAATGTGTACGCTGTGCGTCTTTGGTAGATCAAATGGCGTCGTGAAGATACTTTTCACTCGAGACTGGTACATGAATGGGCCACAGGAACATTGATGAGTTCACAGGGGGGTATCAGGTAAAGTGGGAACCAAGACTTTCAGTGACTCAGGCCTAGCAGAGCCTTGTCACATCACAGTGGGCAAGTCCACCCCCTTCAGCCCTACCCGATGACCCATGCACCCGGAGTGAAAAAGTGGACTCAGCAGATCCCATAGCCAATAGTAGGGACGATGATGTGGATGGTGGGAATCAGGGCAGTTTGGGACAGTGCGGGACCGGAGAGACGATGCCGACAAGGTTTTCCCTTCTTACCACAGATACAAAGTTGACTGGAGACGTGATGGACAATTTGCAGAGATGATTCATGTTCAAGATAATTGGATACATATTGATTCAATAATACTGTCTATCAAATGGAAATGTCGTTAATTCACGATTTTTCAAGATTGTTGCCCCCAAGGTTTTCACGCTTTCTTACACAGTACGGCACTGGTGGGTCATCATCCAAGGCTGAACCAAGTGATTAATCTTGGCACTAGGCAACCTCTATTTTATGCGAATGACTTCGCAGTATATATTCACCGTTCCTCATCAAATTTTTGTCAAGGATTCAGAGACAAAGAGAGTAATGTATTATGACAGATTATCATGCAAGGAGCTTAAGAGAATATGGTATCAGCTCAGAGAAAGGACCGCTTTTCATACAACCCTTCAGATGTAGCCTTCAGGTGTAGACAAATACAATGTTATATCAAATAACCAAGAAAAACCAAAAAAAAAATCAAGCAAGGGTCAAAGAAACCAACTCCGAATCAGTGGCGTGACTGATCATAGAACACCATTCGTTATGCATTAGGCATGTCCATGGTGTCCATAGTGGGCTCATTATAAGGACATCGGAGCCTATGAAACGGTCAGTTACCAGCATGGAAAAAAAGGTCTATACTTCAGCATACCAGGTTGTCTCAGTTCTTCACTTCCGCCTGTCTTGGCTGGACCCCTTGCTCATCGTCACCGTTCACGGATTTCCGCAGATGTGGGTACGCGAGCAAAAAGAAGACAACTACCGCGACCAAGATCAAGAAAGTAGGCAAGAACATGAAGGTGAACAGAATGCAGCTCAACCCGAAGGTGACATTCTGACCCTGAAGGAAACGGCGGGCCATGAGATCGAGTAGCGTGGAGAACATGAGCTAATGACACTATCCACCTGCGATGACGATCAATCAACGTTGAATCGATTAGGACCTGAGAATCTTGGATCCGGGCAAGGAAGCCTTCCAGCTCAATTAGCGATGTGAGCAATTGGAGAGAAGTCTAGTCGCAGTCGATCGACCCATTCCCCATATATACACGCCGGAACGTAATGGAAGTTCCGGATCTGCACCGCCATTGTGGCTTTAGCCAAAAGTGGCTCATAAGTCCGGAAACTAGGATGCCTTGTTCCATTTGTTGGGATGCCGTCATGGATCCAATGGGGGTCTTCTCCACCCGGACACGGTGGAGTGAGATTGGCTAAAGGATCCAATAGCGACCTTGGAAAAGGCTAAAATTCAAACCTATTTCTATTATTAAGAAAACTTGAATGCACTTTTCCTGTACGAAGTCAGATGGTCCACGCAATCAATCCGGGGATACAGTCGGAACGGTTCCTTAAACGCTTTTTAAATTTATAAGCGCCATGCCAGTGCTCGGAGTTATGAAATTAAGCCCCATAAATCATAGGCTTGGCATGAATAGTGGCAGGCAGCAGTTTTTTATGTAATTTGGCATTCTGCGTAACATTTCTCGCCCTAGGAGGATATTGACCCCCCTACCGAATGGGTTGACGCTAAGACGGCTTGAGTGGCAGATAAGAGCCCCTCACTGTGGCATCGTGCATCATGCAGTCGGATTGGAAAAAGTTTCTGGTCTTTTCTACACCGAAGTGGAGCCACTCATCGGTCAACACGCAAGTTGTGGGGCTGTCGGACAAGGTGATTAGCGCCGGTCGGATTTACTGGTTACACTGCAGAAAACAGGTGTTTGAGGGGAAACAGGCCATGAAGGTGCTGCAATTGAGTATATAACGGTCGGAACTACTCTAGAAATTGATTCTATAGCTTCAATTTCATTTTCGCTGTTCTAAAATCCCCCATTACGCTGTATCCTAGCTCATGGTGTACTTGAACTTGCCATTGCCGATCGTGAGTTCAGTGGCAAACCTCGTGTAATCCCGCCCCGTAGGGCTGAAAAAGGCTTGGTTATGGATCCCCGGAATGAAGTCACACCCTGTTTACTGTAAAGACGATATTTAAATCTCGGAAATTTGCATATCTGATTATTCCCTTTCAATTTTGGATTTACCCTGGACCAAATATAGACCAAATAGAGGAGTCCCTTGCAAGAAGAACCAGATTAAGCGGCTGATTCCAATCGAATCCTCTAGTGGAACCTGCACATCAGCCTTTTACCCCCCACAGTTCTTTTTCAATTTACTTTTCCTTTTCCCTTTCCCCAACTTGCGTCCCCTCACCGTCTTTTCCATTCGGGCCCCTCTTCTATCCCTTCGCTGAACCCAGCCATGTCTTGGCTCGCGGGGTACGGCAAACTCGACGACGAGGAAAATGACAATCTAGGTGTCGACTGGGTGCTGCAGTATGAGTTCGGTGATATCGGTGCGTGCTGCATGGGGTACCCCGGAGGCATTGATGCGCATACTGACGATCTTCTAGACCAAGCGCAGGCGATAACAGAGTTTCGTACTCTAATTCGTGATCTGACCGAAGCTGGTCTTCGCGTTCAAGTTCGCCATGGCCATGGGTCCTCCCTATTGGTGTGTTTACGGGTGCCCCGAGACCAGCTTGGGAGGATGGTTCACCAGTCACGGTGAGCCTTAAGGGAATTGAATTGGTGAGAACACATGCTGATTGGTCGCAGAGTGAAAGACTTTTTGTTTGGAATCATACATACGTTGCCTGAGGGTGATCAAAATACTACCGCACACTCTGAGACACCCTCCGAAGAATTACGATCCGTATACCATGCTGTTAGTTGGAGCAAAGAGCTGGGTGGTGCTGGGATCACTCCCAACCACGGAAAATGGAAGAATGTCACGGCGTCCTTCCCGCTACATGATCAAGACGCGTGTTCGCAATTGTTACGTCAATGGAGTCGGAAAACCAATTTGACAGTCAAGGATTTGGACACGATCCGCGCGTTGTTTGGCGAAAAGGTACAATCCCGAGTGCTATTCTGAAAACAGAGGAGATGTTAACGATCTTCTTAGGTCGCATTTTACTATGCTTTCATTCATTGCTATTCGCTATTCTTGATCGTCCCTGCCGTTTTAGGCATCCTTGGATGGCTCTACCTAGGCCCTTACTCGATAGTTTATGGCAGCGCCTTGTGTATCTGGTGTGTGGTGTTTGTTGAGTACTGGAAGATTCGGGAACACGACTTGGCCGTACGGTGGAATGTGAAAGGTGTTGGTGTTTTAAAGGTAAACCGGGCCCAATACCAATGGGAGAAAGAAGTCCGGGACCCCGTCAGTGGACAAGTGATGAAGGTATTTCCTGGGTGGAAGCAGTTCTCGCGGCAGCTGCTGCTAATTCCATTCGCTTCAATGGCCGCCATTGCCCTCGGAAGTTTAATCGTGGTTACCTTTGCTTCGGAAGTTTTCATCTCAGAGGTGTACAACGGAAAACTCAAGGGATATCTTGAATTCGTGCCGACCATTCTTTTCTCGCTTTCGCTACCTGCCATCACCTCATTCCTGACCAGCCTCGCGACTCGACTTACCAAATACGAGAATTACCGAACTCAAGATCTTTACGATCTTGCTCAAACGCAGAAGAGCTTTATCATGAACTTTATCACGTCATTCCTCCCGACCATCCTCACAGCCTACATCTACGTCCCATTTGGCAAACAGATCGTTCCCCATTTGGACCTTCTCCGAAGAAGTGGTCTCAATTTCGACATGGCGTCCCATGCCGAGTTTGAGGTGGATACATCTCGATTCCAGCAGGAGGTCATCTACCTCTCCATGACCGCACAGGTCCTCGGTTTTGGTGAAGAGATCGTCATCCCTTACGTGAAGCATGTCCTCTGGCAGAAGTGGCGAGACTACCGCGACCGACAGCACGGTTTGACCCGCCAGCGCAGTTTCTCCACCGCAACTGATCTCCTCTTGATTGATCCTCCAGATGAGGGCAAGTTTCTGAAACGGGTGCGTAGTGAAGCCGGTGCAGACGAGTACAAGGTGGAGGACGATATCCTCGAGATGTGTGTGCAATTTGGCTACCTGGCGTTGTTCGGTGTAGCATGGCCACTCGTACCTTTGGGATTCCTTCTGAATAACTGGTTGGAACTACGAGGCGACTTCTTCAAACTGACCCTAGAGTGTCAGCGACCCCCACCCATCCGGTCTGACTCCATCGGTCCCTGTCTCCTGGGACTGGACGTCCTTTCATGGCTAGGCACCCTTTCTACTGCAGCAATTGTGCATATCTACCGAGGTCCTATGGCTGAGGTTAAGCTGTCGTCATTACTCCTGACCCTCTTCGGCGCGGAACAAGCCTATTTGGTCCTCCGGTTTACTGTCTCGACCGCTCTGCAAAAAATCTTCAACGATAGCTCACGTCGCGAAGAAGCCCAGCGTTACGCCTTGCGGAAGAACTTCCTAGACGCCAGCCACTCCCAAAGCGGAGTCCCTGGATCTCCTGGCTCTCGGGTGCGCCAGCGTGTGCGTTTCCATGAACGAGTCAACGTTTACGGGTCAGAACCTACACCCTCCCCTGACGGCAGCCCTTCGCCTGAAACGGAGAAACCACATGATGATGTGCTCCGTGGATCAGACCGTGAGGCCGAATTTTGGAATGGTTTGTCGTGTGACACATCGGACGCAGGCGTCAAGATGATCCGGGCGCTTAGTGCATCCAAAGTAGGGGATGAACCCAAGTGGACAAAGGAGGCATAGCTTTCTCATTTCTACTTGTTTACTTATTATTAGCTATTTAGCATTTGCATGTGTCGACCGCATATTCAACTCTTACCCTATAGACTGAGTCCACCTTTTGTGTAAAATGGCTGCCTGTCCAGGTCTCCGCACTATTTACTATCAATAGTCACTTCTAAAGCTAAATGTCCACCACACCTGTGGGCTAGAACCAGACCAGGAAAGGGATAGTAAGGGGCAAATATTATGAAAAAAAACCCAATCATGGGTTCCCAGTTTCACGGTAATTAATGGGGATCTTCAACCTGTTCAGCCCTACAGGGCTGCGCCAAGGAAACAAGTGGATCCTCCACAATTATGGATCCGACTGACCCAGTCTATACCGCCCGCTTGCGTATCCCCCATTTTTCCCTTTCAATCTTTTTCACCTTTCAATACCAGTATCAGACACGCCTCCCCTACTTCTATCTGGCTCCTCCCACCCCGGAGTCTGGCATAGACTCTCTCGACATGTGAGCCGGGTCCTATGATTTCAAAATGGCACTCCCCGGTGACTCCTCCGACACTTTAATTTCCCCTCCCTCCCCCGTCTACCACCCCAAACCAGAAACAATCCTCATGGAATCAGACCTGGAACTCTCCACCCTCGAGTCCCCGCCGCCACCCGTTATCCCCAAACTCTTTCGTGAGGCAAGCGACATTACCTGCCAGGAAACACTCGAGTCAACAAAGGATCAGGTCCCACTTATCCGGCGACGTGGCAGGTTCCGACTACTTCACCAACAGCAATTCAAGAATAGTCTGCTTGCAAGTGTCGGGTATCTTGAGCTGGCAAATGCAGGTGACTTCGCTGCTAATGTTTGGAACGACATTCCCGTGCCGACCTTTGCGGCCGTGCTAATGGGAATTGGTGGTACACTGGCACTGTTCATGGTGTTTGTTGCTGTACAAGACTTCCGACTCAGCTGGAGAAATGTGAAGCTTCTACGTGAGGAACGGGTACATATACAGCGGTTGCAGCAGTATCATTGCAAGAATCCGGAATTGACTCGGTTGCTCGATGCGAGATTGGGCGTTGGGATCCGTGAGATTGGAACGGAGGTCGTGGACAGAATTGTTATGGACATCCTCATGGGGTTGGGATCTGTTCTCGTTGGCGTTGGCACGCTTATGGCTATAGGGGGAGCAAATCCTCGTGTTTATGAAGCGAGTAACCTCCTCTCCGGATATATTGGTAATGCCCTGGCGGCATTGTTTGGAATTGCCAACGCTGTCTGGTCGGTATACCTTATCCACCGATTCAGGCAACATGATAAAGCAGTTGTCGCTCGTGAGCCTAGCGATGATATTCGGCGTCGGCTGCGTCTGCGGTTCAAACGCTTCCAATGGCACTCGGTCGTCAACAGCATCAACGGATTGGTTGCTGGCGCTGCGTCCATGGTGACTGCCAAGAAATGGGAAGGATACGTGGTTCTCATCCCATGTATAATATCATTGATCATGTGCAACTACTTCTGGCGTAAGAAGCTGGGCTATGACCGGCCGATTCTGGACCATATTTCTCTCGCCAAGTTGCAATTGACTCCCCTCCTGGAAGACCTGGAATACGCTATCGCTATGCAGCGTGGTCTTGCCGATTCAAATCACACCATTCCGCAGCCCATCGTGGATACCAAATCCCTAGACTCGATGCTCCGTTTTATCGTGCGAAATCGCATGCTGGAAACATACGTCGATTCCCTTGCACATGATAAACAGGCTCTGTCTCTCCTCTCCAAAATTCCCAGCAAAGAGCCCACCACCTCCCCAGACGAAGTAGTCGTCAGTTTCGACGTTCTCATCCAATTATCCGTTTCCAACCCAACACATTCACGACTCCTCCTGGACCACGCCGCCAAATTCCTTCGCGAGGAAGGCGTTCGAATCTTTACGCATCGCGAGCGCCACCTTTTAGAACTATTGGGTTATGCCGTCTGGCGGGATCAGACTGCAACCGAAGGCGCAGAAGGCATAGAGTCCAAGTAATATTTAGATGGTCCTTTTCGGCGACTGGATCGCCCCTCATCTGCCATTGCATAGCTTGCGAGGTTATTGTTTATGTGCTGGCCATATTAGATGAGCATTTCATTCTAGTCATTCAATTGATCCTTGCATAAGCAAGCTTTGACATCTTGCAAGTTTTCTATACATCAATCATTTCCAGCCAACATCCCCCTCAGATGTTTTCCAGTGTAGAACATTTAAGAGTCCAGTCCCGGGCAATCCTCGCTGGTCTCAGCCGTGATGCTAGTATAAGGAGAAGGATCCGTCCAAATAATGTTATAGCTGTCATCTGGGTAATCAGGTGCATCATCATCACCAAGTTCCTCAACGATATCAGTAAGGGCATCGTGTTCCCAGCAGATAAGAATGTTGCCATCGCCGTCGTAGGCGTCAACAACATCCTTAACACAGCTGTAATCCGTCTTGCCGCAAGAAGTATCAACAGTGAGGCCTAGTTCCTCAGCCAGGGGCTCCACGGTGTCATAGGGGCGCTGACGCTTTCCGCCTGCGATAACAGATCAGTATATAATCTATGAAGGGCCAATCGCAACAGATCTGTACATACTGCTCTTGGGAGTCTCAGCCATAATATGGCCAATATCATATCCTGAGCTTGGGCCGAAAACATTCTTCAGGCATTGAGCACGCTCGAGACCGGCAGCGCTAAGTCCATCGGAGCCATTGCTAGGCTTCTCGCCGTGACGGATCAGGTAGACGATCGGGTCGGCGACAGCGAGGAGGCAGCAGCCAAAAGAACGAGGAATTTCTGCATCGCGATCGAGATTCAATTGATGTAATTGAAAGGGTAAACAACGAATTGTGTGGATTCTAGTGAGTTGTTCTCGACTATCGGATAATAGCGGCCCTACTTATACCCAAGATCAAAACTTGGAATCCACAATTATCAATAAACACCAGCCACCAATGTCAACCTTCACCTGAAGAGTGCTGAAAACAATACTACCCTCCCAAACACCAATCTAACTATTTTCGTCGGTACCTGGTCCATTCAACGTCGGGATCGGCAAGACATGCGCGGGTGGCGTGTTGTGATTCGTGTGCCGATCGTTGAGCTAAGCATCGGGGCATTTGTGCCCCGCGCCCCGCATTGATTTTCTTCTGTGATCTGGTGCGATGCATACATCGTGTGCATGTGGATCGAGATTATTAAATTGGAAAGTAATTCACAAGATTATGGTGATAATCTGATAAGATCTTTATTGCTCATGTATTCAGTTCTCAACTTCAGGCTTCATTTGCTTCTTTTTATTCGCCTGTGTTAGATAATATCTTCCCATGGAACCCGGAACGCTTTGTTGCTCTGCTTATTGTGGATATAATGCACTGAACATTATCGCATCTCGTATTCGGAAATCAGGAGCATAAGCGCTGGAGCTAATTCATGCATATCTCGGAGATAACTATGGTACACGTGGGTGGGGATTTCAATCCTTCAGGACTATTTCCTGGTTCTAGAAACTATGCGAAACATGAGAGTTTTCTCGATCGCGCGGCATACGCCGACTGTTGCCCAGGTTTGGACTAGGCAATCCAGTTGCCCGGCCAGTACATGGAATCTGCGTTGGGGTCGAATGGCTCGGATACCTAGAGAGATTAGTCGATGCTAGAATGGAAGTCAGGTAATGATAATCTTACCATGAAATTCCAGCCCCCTTTTGAGCCAAACAGACTCTCAAAGTCCATTTCGTTGAGTCCGTCTAATTCCATCTGGACCTCATCTCCCTCTCCAACCCATTCCTCAAATAACGCTAAGCATTTCGCTAACGCCTCTTCGGCGGCATGCATGAACAAAACCGGAAGTTCGTCATCAGGGGTCCGAGCCATTAGCCCCTGGATCTGTGTGTTCATGAGTGACAGCATTAAGTACCCCTTTGTATTAGTCTCGCCCGCTACCAAGCATTTCCAACCCCATTCCCTTGAATCCTCGATGATGGTGAGAAGGTCGCGGCGTAGAGGAACAGATCCGGGATTGTCCTCTTCCCGTAGCTGATTTGTGAGTTCTGCTGCTATGAGAAAGCAGCATTGAATAGAAGTCAAGCGGAAAACTCCGCTTCCACATATCGTGAGGCGGTATAGATCATCCGTTTCAGATGGAGAATTGAGATCGCGTCTGGTAATCATCATGCCTGAAGCTGGGTTGGTGGTGCACCAAATTTGAAGAGCCGTGTCGATGACTACCTTTCTCGAAAATGCGTATGTAGTATCTCCGAATGATGATTGGAAGAACGGGATATGAAGTGCTAGCAGATAACGACGCATGAGGAAATCGAGTGTTTGAGTTTGGAATGGAGATGGACCATGTCCTGTGTCTGAATGGTAGCCTTGTAGTGTGCGACAGATGATCTTGTAGGATGCACGTAGATCCGTGTCCAGACGCAGGACTTTTTCGTATGAGCTGTGCGGGCCAGTTCCATTCAGTGAGGCTGCGATAGCGAGACGGGCTTCGAACATCTTTCGAAGAGCCAGTGGAATAGTCATCTGAGTAAAAGTTCCATCTGGCTTTGGGGTCGGGTCTTCAGCTAGGAGATCCTCGTCATCAAAGTTACCCGGTGGGTGGGTATCAAAGTCATCGAGGCTCAACAGGGGGGACCCCCAGACTCCAAACTCGTGTTCAGAGCCATCTCAATGACGGTGTTCCAAAGCCTTCGACGCATCTCGGAATCAAATGTGCTTGTTTTTGGGAGACACGAAGGGTCTCGGTGTAGCCCGATATAGACTGCCGTTCGTAAAAGGTCCCCCATGGAGATCCAAATCAGTCCTCCACTCACCCCAATAATCTCCCTTGCTAATAGGAGTAGTATGTTTGTTTGGATGAACTCAATAGTGAGCCTAGCCTTAAAGTTCGGCTCGGCTGCCCATGTCTGCGCCTCGTAGATCCAGCGAATAGAGCTTGTGCGCAGAGAGAAGTTTTCATCGTATATCACAGCTCCAACCGCCATGACCAACTTCAACTGGATGACGAATTCTGCATCACGCTCCTCTGTCGTCCATAGCGCTTCATAGGCCTGTCTGAACTTCGGGACATGTAACACACGATACCTACACTCGAAGGTGCGGAGATAGATATCAACGAGCGCATCTGCTAACTCCTTTGGAGGTAATTCAGACATTGGGGCAGTAGGCCATGGCGGCGCCCTTTGCTCTTTGATGACCTTGCCAAGGTATTTGCATTTCTTAAGATTGAAAATGGCTTTTGAATTCTCCCTCGACATGATAGGCTCACATTGGCGTAGAATTTCCTGACACTTAACGTAGGTTAATATTGTTCGACTCTCTTCGTAACTGGAACATACCTGAGTGACTCCGTGAATCCAATGACTTTGACCAAAAATGCGAGTCTTGTGCATTATCGTGCGTACGATAGTGGGAGCTTTACCCTCTGACGGAGCTTCACGGTTCACATGGAAAGTCCCGGCAATCTGTGGCGCGTCTACGCTAGAATCCCAAATCGGACTTGGTCCTATCGATGCCCCAGGTTCCACTCCCGCCTTGGCTAGTTGAGTTTCAAGCTGTTTTATTTTGTTTAGGAGCTCGGCTTCCCGTGCAGATGATTGGCTGGTTGGAGTATTGGGGGCCGTGGAGTGAGGTGCTGTAGACACGGATGCATGCTGTATTTGAGTTCCTCCAGTAATATGGGAGGATGGAGTCACAAGGGACCAGCCCTGAGGCTCTTCGGGACCGTGTTCCAGAGAAGTTTCTGTTTGGCGTTGTCTTGCACGATGTCGTGGGGGCGGCGAATGATCTACATACTCGCATGTTGACTTCTTGGAGCGGAGACAGTTGTTACACGGCAATTCTCGGTTGCATTTAATTTTTCGCTTCCGACAAAGTGTGCATGATCTGATAATTGTATTAGTTGTTATTTCTTCTATCCCGCAAAATCTCGGGCAATGCACTTACACAGGTGGTCTTCTCCGTCGGCGTTCGGGCTCGGCTGTCGGCATTCTTTCCGCTGGGGTGTTCATGCCGTCGGTCGGCGCATGTATCCCACTCTGCTGTTTCTTCAACCATCAAACACAAGAAAGCAGAATAGTCTCTGTAAGACTGCGCAGCAATTGATCTTATATTTGATCTTGAAGTGATTATGAAGCAAAAGGGGAACAGATTGAAGCCATAAGCTGACGGGAAATTGGGTCGGAAAGTGCATTTCTGGCTCGTCACGTCTACCATATCCCGGTTCCGACTCCGAACCAGTCCTTAGCAGAAAAGTGCGATGAGTATTCTAAGAGGATAACACAATTTGCTTTGAGAGCTCCTGGCTTAGCCTAGTTGATTGTATGGTTACAACATCCATGGAAATTCTCGCCTTTCACTGTTGTATCTTTGGTATGTCTGATAATGGCCCGCTCGAATTACTCCGTAAATCGTACCTGATAGGCGCAATGGCGGTTCACAATTTGGCTAACGAATGAAAGCGTTCAATTTAGAGGATATGAGTGGAAGTAAGAAATTCATTGTAGGTTGAGTAGTTGGTCTGACAGCACGTGTGGGCATTGCTGTGACCAGACAAAACGTTTGTAATATTGTCAAACATTCAACTTCAGTGTTCATTAGTGATATGAATATTACAAGTAAAACAATCTATCTGAAGTGTGCTGCCTGTTTTTAGAACCACATGCATAGCTGACATACGTCGCGTTCCCAGTTCCTTGGTATGGCATGTGTTGAACGAGGGTTCTAAGACACCAAAATGTCCCCATGCAAGGGATGGCACTACTGTAACAAAAGATACACCGAGCATCGGCCGCCCGGGGGTCATGAAGGGGGCTATTATTCCCAAATTTGTCTACAAGCCTAGATATGGAGGGAAAAATTCCCGAGTCTTCAGTGCTGGCGTGTGTATCATGCATTTTGACACGACCTCCCAGTAGATGGCCTTGATAGGAGTGAAACTGGGGAAACAAGTGATGATACAGGTCTTTTAAACTACCCCGTAATATATGTTGCTTTCTACATGGCTATCATGTTATAGCCTCCATGTCACTTGAAGAAAAGAAGATAGGCAAGCCATTGGAGTGTTGGTAACAGTGGAATGCTTAGTACTAAGGAGACAGGTCGGTGAACCAATGAAAATCAGAATGGGCTTGCCAAGAAATGCACTACCTTGGCACCAACGGCACGCTGATTTCTTGACGGAGCTCAGTAGTTGAACACCACAAAACCGGTTGGATACCACATCATTTCTGTACCTGGTATGGCGCAGTAATTGTAATTCAGAAAAAATGCTATCTCGAATATCGAAGGACATCGCATCACCTTCTCTTAATTCACACCAATATACGAGATAACGCTTCATTGGAGTCATGATATGAGTAAGCTTAGTGGGTATCAGTCTTTGATCACCTTCACGATTCAGCGTAAAGTATACAATAGCGTGAGCAAGTAGATACTTAGATATGTACTCAACAATACTACTCTCTGAAATACATAGTAGCAAGCTCCTTGACAAGGTTCATCCCCTCGGCACCCCGATTGGGTATCTTGACACCCGAAAGTTCAGGCAAAAGATTGCGTTGGAGCCTTTGACCAAGTAATCTCCTTTTTCATGCTTTTCTGATGAAATACATACGTTTCAGCTTCCCTATAATAACCTACCGCCAGATTCATGATATTGCTGGGGGGAATAAAGAAGCGTGATTTGTGAATTGAAGAATGTTTACTAGTCGTGTTCAACTTGAGCACCTCGATTGGGATACTAAAACGCTACTAACCTGATCACAGGACCAGGAATTTATTGTTCTAGACCAGATCCCGCTGCCATTTTTCTTGAATTGATTGTGATGTTCCAAGGCACGGCATTTTCGGCGCCTTCTCCAAACTTGGGGTTTGCAAGGGGGGACGATCAACGCAGCCCGCCAGGACCGCGCAGAGCAACCGACACCTACAAGCACATTCCAACCAAACATCCCCACAACGCGCCCATACCAATGTCTTGCTATTAACGCAATTGGTGTACGTGTTTGCGGGACTGGCATTTGCAATCCAGACCTTTAATGTCTGCCATTCCTTCAATCGCTCTGCCTTCCTGCTTCTTCCTCTCCTTTGCACATCCTTGTGGTTGAGGTTGGGATGATAGGCTTGAGGATGCACGGATCTTTGTCTTTTACTGCACTAGCAGCCATTGTTGCAACAGCCTGTAGTGCTATTATTCCGATTGCAGAAGAGTCTGGTCGTGCGATCGCACATGCTGTGCCCGAAGCTCCAGCTGAGCCTGCTTCGCATGCATTTCATATTCTTCCACCATGGTTGGAGAGTTTGATAGAGTCGTATGTGCGAGTCGTGGGATTGAATCATGTTCTATGCTAAAATTTCAAAACAGAGCAACACTTCCAACTTCTGCAGATGTTGACAGCTCGTAAGTGAACTATATCTTACTAGCGCAACGAATAACTAATTCTTCTCAGCGACGCGGCGCCTAGTAGTACGCTAAGCTCCAGTTCAACTACGACACCGAGCCCAGTGCCAACTCCAAAAACAACTGCTGTACCAGTTGCACCCGTTCCAACAAGCACGTCAAGCAAGCCACCGGCGCCAAAACCGTCATCATCCAGCAGTAGTACTACCAGTAGTGCTACCAGTACTTCCAGTATTAGCCATGCACCTGCTCCAAAATCAACAACCTCAACTTTGCAATCCTCAAGCAGTACTACAAGCAAACCAAGTGCAACATCGTTCACTCCGGCTACGAAGACATGCCCGGCAGGATCGCGGAAAGCGGCCGACGTCTACTGGCTAGATGCTCAAGATCATAACCAGGCTGCTGCCGGCTATGCACCATATGCCGCCGGAAGCAATGTTTACCCAGTCTATCGCAATGTTATGGACTATGGGGCAGTGAATGATGGCTCAGGTGACCAAACAGCCAAGCTCCAAAAAGCCATTGATGACGACGGCAATGGTGGTACTCGCAAGGGCAAGGGTACTACTCGATACCCGGCTGAGGTCTACCTGCCCGGTGGTACATATACTCTTGGAAGTACTCTAACCTTGACGGTTGGAACTATCATTGTCGGCGATCCTCAGAATCCCCCCATCATCAAAGCTGCCTCTAACTTCCAGGGTCAATTCCTGGTCATGGGATACGATAAGAATAATGGAAATCCTGAGACTAGCTTCATGATGCTGATCAAGAACGTTATTTTGGATACCACTGCTGTTGCACCCAACACCAAGATCACTGCTCTTCAATGGGGAGTTGCCCAGGGATCGGGTTTGACGAACGTTCAAGTGCACATGCCGACCAACTCTAAGGGCCACACTGGTATCGATATTGCTGCTGGGTCCACCATCGCAGTCACCGATGTGGTAAGTTGACTGTTTAATTGATACCTGGATTTGGTGCTGACTAGAAACAGAGGATTGTTGGCGGTGCGACCGGTATTATCAATTCGAACCAGCAAGTCAACTTCAAGAACCTTCAGTTCGTGGGATGTGGCACTGCTTTCTTTGCGAAAGGCGGATGGACAGTTCTCCTCCAGGGTGCTCTTTTCGAGTCCTGTGGCACAGGTATCAACATGACAACCAATGGTCTCGGAAGTCTAGTACTTCTTGACTCCACAGTCAAAAACTCCGGTCCAGTGGTCAGATTCCATGATTCGTCTCACGACACTGGAAATAAGAATAGCCAGCTTCTCATTCAGAACTTGGTGCATGATGGAACCAATCCCATTGCCGTGGACAGTGATGGAAAAACCCGCTTGGCCGCAACCTCTCATATTGACACCTGGCTTTGGGGTACTCTTGTTGAAGGAGAGTATGAGCAAGGAGCTACACACAAGACTCAACGATCTGCGAATCTGCTTGTCAATGACAAGTTCTTCACCAAGGCTCAGCCAACTTATACCGAATACGGCACAGCAGATGTGGTTAATGTTAAATCTGTTTCTGGATTCACAGTCAAGGGTGATGGTCTCACAGATGACACCGCCTCGCTCAATGCTATTCTCAAGCAGAACGCTGAGAACTGCAAGATTACCTATTTCCCATTCGGTGTATACAGGGTCTCTGACACGATCTTTGTTCCGGTCGGTACCCGTATCGTTGGTGAGGCTTGGGCTGTGATCTCAGGATATGGCGATGCTTTTAAGGATGCCACCAACCCGAAGGCTGTCGTGAAGCTTGGTAACCCAGGTGATGTCGGTCTGATTGAGATCCAGGACATGCGTTTCTCCGTTGGTGAGATTCTTCCGGGAGCCAAGGTACTTGAGATTCATGCTGCAGGTCAGCAGCCCGGAGATGTCGGACTGTGGAACACCAACGTCATGATAGGAGGCACAGCCGAGACCAGCATCTCCAACATCTGCACATCTCAAGATCCAAAGGACTGTATGGCCGCGTTCATGGTTATGCACCTGACCGAGTCCTCCTCCGCCTATATCGAGAATTTCTGGGGTTGGACCGCCGACCACAACTTAGACAGCACCTCTCTTCTCACAATCGTTTCTACCGGCCGTGGCATCCTGGTCGAAGCAACCAAGGGCACTTGGCTGACTGGAACTGGCTCAGAGCACCACTGGCTATACGACTACAACTTCAACAACGCGGCCAACGTATTCGCAGGCCTTCTCCAAAGCGAAAGTCCTTACATGCAAGGCTCAGGAGAATACGAGAACGCGCCTGCACCATGGACCGCAGATCCGAAGTTCGGTGATCCAGACTTTTCATGGTGTGCGGCCAAGGATCAGAAGTGCCGAACTTCCATCGCGACGAACATTGAGGGCGGGTCCAACATCGCATTGTATAACTCGGCTGCCTGGGCGTTCTTCGACGGCTACTGGAACGGGCTTTACAATGAGCCATGCAGTGGGAAGTGTCAGACTAATATGATGCGTGTTGCGGGTGCACCGCAGAACCTTGTGTGGTATTCTATTGGCACACGCCAGACGGATGTGATGATTCTGGACGGGAAGACTAATCCGCGTGAGGCGTCTTACCCTGGTGGATGGGAGGGAATTATTCAGGCTTATGCGGAGTTTTCTAACTAATTTCTCTGTTTCATTTTTCGTTTGGATAGCATCTGGACATATGCATACACTTGGTATTCTAGATTAAACATAATCATAATGATTAGCAACCTTGAAACCCATGGTTGGAATACACCCAAATTTGTTACATTTAAGTGAATTCACGGGTTTGTGGAGCTCCAGTCTACACACCTATGCCCAGATGGACGTAGAGATATGCGCCCATATAAACTAAATGATGTCTGCCAAGTTGGTGACTTCCTATCTGGGCTACCGCAGCTTTATGGGGGTGCTTTGGCTGGAGGTCACTGGGTCACATCAATAGAAACTTACAATTGAGTCAATGAAGGAGCTATGACATCGATGTTTTCCCTCTAAGCTTCGCGATCTCGTCGCCTGGGAGCTTGGATTTATCTTCCTTATTGTCACATACCCCGGTACAATCGAGACCTCAAGGAAGCAATATATCATGAGGGGTTCGAACCGACAAGTGGATCACCGACCGGGGGGAAGGTGGAGCCTTCATGCATAAAAGGGAACTCAGGCAACCTCTGGGACCCTGGGGATGGAAACACGACGCGTCAGCGGATCCCATGTGGCGTCCGACCGGTCTATATGTCTACTAGCCACCCGATCAAAATCCCGAAAGTCGGGCCATCTCTACCCCTCATTCTAGTCAACGATGGCATCCTCCTCGGCATCGCCCCCACAGCTTACGGCTCCCGAAACGAATCCACAGACCAAAGCCCAGCCCCCCGATGAAACCATGGCAGAGATACGGCCCTGCAGCCCTCTCGATGGGCCCGATCCCGATGATTCGAGGAAAGACCGGGATCTGACCGATGCCCCTGAAACGGGCAGCACCGACCGAGCTCAAAGGCAGAAGTTTCTTACGGGAAGCAAATTGCATCTAGTTTCAACAGCCTTTGGCATAGCCAATATCATGGTTGCCCTAGACAGCAGTATTCTCGGTAAGTGGGAAGCATGCCCCGTCCCATCCATCTCCAAATTCTAGACCGTGAGACTCACTCTTCTCCTTCAGCGACCGCATTACCAACCATAAGCTCAAATTTGGGGTCTACGAATGATATTGGATGGTATGGCAGTAGCTATCTGCTCGCTCAAATGGCCTCGCAGCCAATTTGGGGAATGATCTATACTTGTTTTGAACCGAAGCGTACTTATCTGCTGTCTCTTGTCATCTTCGGAGTAGGCTCTATACTTTGTGCAGTATCTCCTATCTCTGCTTGCCTTATATTGGGCCGCTCTGTCACCGGCTTTGCCGCTTCTGGGCTACTAGCAGGGAGTCTGTGAGTCCATTACGTCCTATATCGCCTCAAATACCCCTAAGGCTACCCCCCGCTCTACTGGGGCCTAGTGCGTTAGTATCTAATGCATTACTAGTTCCATATTTGGACAAGTCGTGCCACTACGACAACGACCGCAAGGTATGGCATTGATGGTCAGCATTAGTAATATTGCGTCGATGATGGGAAGTACGATCGGTGGTGTCATTACCGATTCTATCCTGACCTGGCGGTTCTGTTTTTGGATAAACGTCCGTACGTATTGACTGGGCTGCTAAAATTTTCATAACTAATCTTTAAATAAGCTCTTGGGGTTGGCTGTGCTATAGTCATAGCATTTATTTTAGAACGCAAGCTACATCCCGATCAAAAGCTTCCTCTAAAAGAGAAGCTATATAAAATTGATCTATTCAGCTTCCTGCTATTATTATCAAGTCTAACTTGCCTATTTTTGGGCTTTGAATGGGGAGGTCTATCGATTTCCTGGTCGAACCCAAAGGCATGGGGATGCTTACTAGGGTTTGCCCTTCTAGGTATTGCTTTCATTGCTATACAGGCATATAAAGGAGACAAGTTAGTATCGAATCCTCTATATTACACCAAGTTGATCATCAAGTCTGACTATCAAGTATCCAATAGTGCCGTAATTAACTTAAAATTCATGCGCCAACGCACTATAGTAGTGTGCTATCTCTTCTCGTTTTTTTACGGTCTAGCAATCTCTACGCACCAATGGTTGCTACCGACATATCTTCAGGTTATTCACTATACCTCAGCCACCCTTTCTGGTGTTATATGCTTAGCATTCTCTATTCCAATGACCATCTTCGGCTTATCTACGGGTTTCTTCACCACGAGATTCGGTTATTACGTCCCCTTCATGTGGGCAGGGTCTGTGTTGTACGTCGCTGGAAGCGTGCTCTTGTTCCGACTGGATGCAGATAGTAGCCCTGGTCATTACGTCGGTTACCAGATACTAGCTGGTGCAGGCTGTGGAATGGCTATCCAGGTCACTTTTATCGCGGTTCAGGTCGTGGTGTCGCCTCATGATATGGCCCATGCTTGCAATATGGAAGTGCTGTTCCGCCAACTCGGTAGCTCCATTGCCATTAGCTTGGCCGAGAATATTTTTCTGTCAAGCGTAACCTCACCACTTGAGAAAATTGTGCCTGGGGAGAGCTCTTCTATTCTGGCTACCGGGATCCGTTCATTCGTGCAGCTCACAAAAAGTCTCCCGTCTCAAGAGCAGTTAGAGGTGAAGAATCTTCTGGACTATGGTATTACACAAGCTTTCATTCTACCGCTCGTGGCCACCTCGGCTGCGGCAATTGCTAGTTGGGCAATTGAGTGGAAAAAGATTGAAGAAGATAGGGAGCCCCCGGTTCTTATGGAGATGAGTTGAATGGTTTTCACAACGGTGGATCCTGTTTGCTTTTAAAATGTGCATGCTGTGAAGCCTGCTCTTTATGGAGTAAGTGTGTCTCAGCTGGTTCTTCTGCCGCGCTGAACTAGGGACCTTGGTTCCGGAATATCGATTGGATGAGCGCCCTCGCGGGCTCTCTATACCTTAACCACTACAATGTCTAACTTTGCCCAGATGGTATCACCCGAAGACACCAATTCGTTTCGTGTCGCGATGCTCAACCTCGACACGGACGCAGGACCTCAGGAGTTCACCAACCCATTTTCATTCGATGCATGCTTAGCTTCCTACACTTTCTCTTTTGATTGCCCTGGAAGGTCAAATCTTGGTGGTGTAGCTCCAGCTTGTTACAGTATAAGCTGGCCAAACTTCGAACCCCAGTTTAGCCGTTAGAATGGTTCGATATCGTAGGTGCATATATATATGAGACTTCTCTCTCGGGAACGGAGATGTGTGTATTTCCAAAGTTCATTATTAATTGGAACAGGTTCACGGGTATGTATCCGTGAATAATGAAATATATATACATTCTGTCCATTGGAACGGCCAAGGTTGTAGGGATCCGTGATGAGATTACCTTTCCTGTGCAGATGGTGATAAATCGTAGAAAGATTGCTTCCCTGTCGACGCTTTCGAAAGTTGAACATCCCTTCCAGGTTGACTTCTGTAAAAATTCTGGGGAATTTTCGAGCTACCGTTCAGATTATTGATTTTCAAGGTTTATTGTTTTTGAATCGTCATTCTCTACCACCACTTTTATTTTCTCGAGGCTCTGAACCTTGGAACTTGATATCATAATAAAGACAACAATAACACATCTGTCCTCTTAAGCTTAGATTCTCTAAAGGAATCTTGCTATTTTCTTGAAAAACAATGATTTCATCTCACAATTTCCCCTTGAGCTCAGTCAACTTGGTCGATTCCGCAGATCACCCCCAAAATCCGACGATCGAATCTTCGGGTAGGCCCGACATCCCAGCCAAGTTCTTGGTTGGCACGTGACTGTGGCTCAAGGGTCTTTCCGATGATTCCGCCTCAAACTTGCTTCGCCCCTCCGGTGGCGTCCGAGGTCCAGTCGAGTCCCCATTCAGACGTCATGTTCCTTGGCTTCACATCACAGGCAACGACTAATCCAGCGGGTCTAGGTGGGAGGCTTGCACTAGATGCATTATGTGCCGTGATCTACTCGTTAGACTTTGACGCGACAATCTAAAGCCCTTGCATGAAATCTACGCGTCTATGCTGCCCAGGTCAACCTAGACTTGACGACTTGCACAGATACAGACCACCCAATAGAGAAAGGTGGCTTTCCCAACTGAAGAGGGACCTGTGGATATCTTCCCCATCGGACAATCCACACGGGACGGTGGCGGTGACCCTGGCGCAATTTCCGACCGCAGTCAAAGTTCGTTGGGGCCTGTGGAAGGCAGCAGAATAACAGAGTTTCTAATTCAGGAATCACAGGCAGCTCGCGTGAGACTGCGCGAAGTTGCACCCATAGCCTAGTTGCCGATACCTGATTTTGGCTCATCATGCAGGTCCATTCCCCAGTTTATGGCTCCTTTCGGACTGTTTGGGGTCCATGGCCAGACGCGGAAAAGTAGCGAAACATATCACTGGCCAGAGAGTGTCAGCCCTGAATTTTGAGTGGATCCCCAGAAACGACGATTGGCTGTTCCAAGATTGGCCATCCATTCGGTGCAGTTAGCGCAGATCGCCATAGCGAATATGCTCGTGTTCCGTTTACCCCCAAACCCTGTAGCCCCAAACTTACCCACAAACAGCGTCATGTTGCCACACTGCCACTTCTGACTGCCAAATGCGGCAACTGTCGAGTTTTTGTCCTTGGTTACGATCTATATTTGGGGCGCAGATCTGCCCAGAGATCTTCGCATATAAATATCCTCGGCTCACCCCGATCTTGCATACTTAACATTCACCACATTAGATCAATCGAACATACAAGTCCTTCACATATTTCAATCTACTCCCCAAACCACCAGCACTCCACCATGAAGTTCACTTTGATCACCTCCGCTATCCTGGCCGCGGCCGGCCTAGTCTCTGCTGATGGCGTTGGAGACATCGTTTCTGGTGCTGAGAGCCTCGGCAATTCTATCGCCACAGGTGCCGTGTCTGGCGGCGAGGCTATTGCTTCCGCAGCCGAGACCTACGCCAACAGTGTCGTCTCTGATGCCAACAGCATCGCTTCCAATGCCGAGAGCAAGTGGTCCACCTGGACCTCCGATGTCACCACCACCAACTCCAACGGCGAGACTACTACCGTCCCTTCCACTCTGACCTCCCAGGTCTCTGCCACTGCCACTGATGCCACCGCTACTGGCACCTCAACTTCGGGCTCTTCCTCCACTTCTAGCTCGTCCAGCTCCTCCAGCTCTACTGGTACCAACGCTGCTCCCCACGCGACCGGCATGGGTGTCGCTGCTGCTGGTATTGCCGGTGTGGTCTACGTCATGGCCGCTCTATAAGTGGATCAGATCTACATAATCTGAACATAATGACCCCCATGGATCTCGGTTTCCTTACTGAGATCGATCACGCTGTTTTCACGACTCTACTTGATTTGGATAAAACTTGCATTGAGCTCTGGTTGTCCCAGAGATTGACGGACTTGTACATATAATGTTGATACAATTAAGATTGAATATTTTTCATAACTCTTGATAGTAATTCTCCCATGTCAGACTGCTTGCCTCCACGTAGTTCACTCATTTGATGCTCCATTTGTTTTGAAAATTAGAGATTGCGTCTCATTTTAAAGCAGGGTGAAACCAGACACCCGGCCTGGGCATGAGGTTTTCACAGTGGAATCCTGTAGTTCTGCCCGGCGTCCCATCTCCGCCTGTTTTTGGGAGTAACGGGGCCGTGATGTCATGCATAAACACCCGAATGACCAATTTGCACACTATCATCTACTTTGCATGGCGATCGATCGGCAATGCGCCTAATGGCGACACGTGGCTTCTGCACACGATTTACCTCACGGCATTCTCTGTTAAATAATGAATAAACCGTATCCCCGCTGGAATTATGTATTGAGCATAGCCCGCCATGGTGTTTACGTCATCCTTCAAGGCATTTGCCTATTTTCTCACATTGTGTTGCGATCTCATCCAGCTATGTATAGAAACGTCTTTACTAATAAAGGGTAAGAAGCTCGAAAAGCGCTGCATAGAACTGCCCAGGTGGGTGGTATGGGCCTCATATTACTGAATTTGTGCATCAGTCTTACTAATCCGAAAAATCACTCTTGTTTGTGGTCATTAGAAGCTTGCTGGAGATCGACAGGGGCGGGCATTGTGTTATCCGAGTCAACCGATCCACCCTCGTCGACAGTCATCTTCGGCCCTGTGTACCAATGTCGTGCGAAAATAAAATAATAGATCATACACCCAATCCAAACAAATCCATTAATTACAATCGTATAGTTCATATCGGAAGCTAGATGCAAGTTAGCCAAGACAACCTCAACCAATGATGAATTAACTTACGAGCTGGGTCAGGTCCTCCACTGGGAAACATGGACAAAACAACCCCAAAAACAAGGTAAACAACCGCGACCCACGCAATAGGCTTACTATACCGCCCTGTGTAAAATTCACCAGGACGGAACCGATCCTGCCCCCAAACCAAGCGGCAAAATATTGGCGTACCCCAAGATAAGTAGTTACTCGCAACGAAAAGCGAGAAGAGGGCGTTTGCAGCGGCGTTGTTGATCAGACACAGCAGTCCTAGAACCAAACACACTATCACCAGACCACAGACCATGCGAACGGGCTGGTACTGAATGCGATTGCTGACGTGGCGGAAGAAGGTAGAGAATGGCAGTGCGCCGTCACGGGAAAATGCCCATGCTTGGCGCGATGCGGCCACGATCTGGATCGTTAGATGATAGTAGCATTAGGGATTTATTGTAACGTACCAAGCTGAGACCAATGAGATATTGAATTATGCACAGGACAATCATGAAGCCTAGAGCTCCTTCTTTCCCTAGTGCATCGTAGTAGATCTGCGATAATCAGTAAAGAGCCAGGCCAAATCAACTGACGAAATTGTCTTACCTGCGCCATAGGCTGACCAAATTGAGTATTGATTGTCTGCGAGACATCAGGATTCATAGTAGCAGCCATTACACTCAATACCAAAAATCCAAGCACACAAGCTGACCCAGCAGAGAACATAATTCCGAGTGGTACAGCTTTGGCAGCATGCATCGCTTCTTCGCTCATATGCACACAAGAGTCGAAAGACCCAATAGACCAGATCGGAGCTAGCCATGCTAGCATAAAGGCCCATCCAGTTGGCCATGTCGTCTCATTATCAATATGACGAAACACGTAATTGCCCGAATTTAATGATCCGCCTCGCGTGATCTTGCCAACCGGTAACGCGATCACAGTGGCGATCACCAGCGCAATGTTGATGTAGATACAGAATGTCTGGATCTTCGGCATGATTCGCCCCATGAAAGAACCGGAGAATCCATGGATGAGGATCAATGCGACGTACATCGCGTAGATCTCACCGCGAGAAGCCGACCATGCGCCATCGCGCGCGATGCTAACACAGGAAATGATCATGAGAGCGAGGGTATCTACACATTGCGTTAACAATAATAGATAGACATCATTTCATGCTATACTCACAGTCCACAGAACAGATCCCACCAATCAAGCCAAGCGTATTACTATATCCAATCAAAAAGCTCAAAGGACTTTTATATTTCGGGCCGGCGAAATAATGAGTCCACCAATATAGACCTCCAGCCGTAGGCATGGCAGATGCAAGATCAGACTAGACAATATTAGTCCGTCACATTTTCACGTGAACGAGCACCTGTAAGAAACTCACCATTGCAAGTCCAACAATGAAAATAAAGATACTCGCCGTAAACCACCCCTGTACTACCATCAGTACACCACATCACGCGACTTTGATTCAATTTCCTCATACCCAAACCATGCCGACCGGGCCCGCAGGTAGCGAAAACGCGATAGTGGAAGCGATAGAAGGTACCAGTCCCATAATACTAAACGCGATCGCAAAAACATGGGGCGTGGAATACTGTCGACGCAATTCCTGCTTATACCCCATTTTCGCTGACTAGTTAGTAGCGATCGGTTTACATTAGAACGCCAAGAGCCTACCTAGGAGGGCGGAATCGCCCGTGTCGCTAGCACTTGGCACGTTAGAGACTGCCGCCTCTGCGTCGTGCGCTGAATCCCGAGAAGCGTCCATAGCTAGAGGTTAAACGTGGTCTGCATGCGGAGCGGACATGGTGGGGAGGCTCTGCCCTTAAGAGTAATTGGTGTGACACAGTAGATCTTGGTTGCTTACAGGCTATTATGGGTCCATAATATGCGCAGGGGTGACTTGATTATGGATCTGCATATTCTCTGTTTAGCGAGAGCTAAATTGGGGATCAGTTCCATTGTTCTTGGGTTTTTCTTTTTCTTCATAAGCATTAACTACTATTATTCAAATGTCGCGATACGCATTGCTTTCCGTGAAGCTTGATGGTTGCTTATGTGCTTCAGGAGTTAAACTCGCGACGCGTCCCTACATTCAAATTCTCTTGAAGGGTTGGGAATTGGTGAACAAGTGGATCACGATGCGCGTCAGCAACCAATTCGACGCCCCTTTTTTGCATGATCCTTGGCGCAGGAACGTTCAACGCGAATAAGAATCGCTTTTTCACTTGAAACGCCTCGGCTGTTCTTGCCTGGAATTAATTTCCACCTGTTCTAATGCGGCATGATCTCACGCTGCATGAGCTTGCAACCCTGCTAGAGATAACCGGGTCTGCGCAATAGGACTGGAGCTCCCGCGCTGATCTTCCGCTCAATGATGTGGGCATATGTCTCTCCGCTAATGCTCTTGGCGGTCTTCTATTGGGTTCTATTGAGGGGTGCATATTAGAGCAATCCAATTCCAGCTTGTGGGTATCCTGCTGTTAACTCTGGATCCCAAGGTTACATTACATTAACTAGGAACGATTCGTTAGCTTAAAAACTTTGCTGAGCAATGCGCATTTGACCCAAATCTCAAAATTGTGGCCGATTACGCTGAGGCCCCCACGCCGGGACTTTATTTGCGCCACTTGGCTTTTGCGACCACTCGTTTACGTTTGGTGTACTCCGTGAATGTAGCACCATTCATACAGTGGAGATTAAGCTGCAACCGTGTATAATAATGTCCGATCGTAAGTTTTCACTATTATATAAGTAATGACTAATTTTCATATCTTCGTACTCATGTCACCCAAGCCATGCTTATACACAATCGGTATGAACTTGTATACACCAAGGCTAACTGTGTACGCCTTGTCCCGCTCCGATATCCACAAATGGTATTATATCCAAACTAACCATAGTATGCTCTACTTCAACTCAGAACCTCAATAGAAAATCGAGCCTCCAACGAGACCCATCAACCCAGTCTCCAGTGATGAGATCAAACCGCCTCCTCAGGAGGAGTGTTCTCAGTCAAAGGTGATTCTGGACCGTGAACCTGGTCCGTAACAGTGTTCTCCGACTTGGCTCCTGATGCCTTCCGCGCAGCTTCCCACTCATTATAATCCTGGCCAGGGTTGATCTTCTCCCAGCGGACCCAGCACAGCAGATGATAGAATCCAGAAGCGAGGAGAGAGCCCAGGAGCGGTCCGACCCAGTAGATCCAGTGGTATCCGGGGAAACTGCGATTGATCACGTCGGGGCCGAGGGATCGAGCGGGATTGAGGGATCCACCGGTATAGTAGTCACCTAGAAAAATAACATGAGCAAAAAGCTGTGTATACCATAGGTAAAGAACTTACCAATCATCTCCGCCACGAAGAAAGTCAGACCAATACCGACTGGGGCCAAGTAAGTCGACTTGTGCTTGACGACTGCTAGCATGATAATCACCAAAACCAGCTGTGCAGTGAGGAACATCTCAATGAACAGGCCCTGCGAGATAGAAGCACCACCACCAAGCCGGGTAGCACAATTCAGTGGACCTGGGAAGAGAGCGCTAACAACACCCGCCGATGCAATGCCGCCGACCAACTGAGCCGGGAAGACAAACAACCCGCGAAGCGCGGGCATACCACCCGTAAGGCAAAGAGCGAGCGTAACCTAAAACCATCAGCCCGGAACAAAGCATCACACCGATTCCTTCCTTACCGCAGGGTTAAACAATCCACCAGTAACACGGAAGAACGCCCACACATTGACCGTCAATGAGAAACCGAAACACAGCGCCGAGTAAAGCAGATTGGAAGTATTCGGATACGACCCAGGAGCAGGCATAGGTGTATTTGAAACTTGAGTTCCTGCAAAAGAGAAGAACAAGAACAAGAATGTGCCGACGAATTCACCCAAAACACACAGCAAGTTGTATCGCATCGTTTCCGGAAGCTGCAGCATAGGAAGCTGTCCACGAGACCCGGCACCATTCGGACCGGCCAACGTGGACGCCTCCGAAATCTGACGCCTGTGAAGGAACTTCATCTTGCCTCGGAGCTTAAGCTGAGCTTGTCGAGAACAGAATTCTAGTCGAGTTGAGTCAATTGAATAGAAATCCGGCAGCTATGATACCGGTCTATCAACCTTTCAGACTCAATTCGTACCTCAGGGTTTTATGTACTATGTACTCCCAGTCACAAGACGTCACGAAACCCCTGCACGAGGACCACAATTGGAATCCATGTATCATCGACCGCGCCATGAGCCAGGGCTCGCAGCTTCAATTACTATCAAATAGACTTTTAGACCTAAATTCTTCCTATTATTGGGATACTAACTTGTAGAGAAGATGTTTTGACTAGGTAATATGTCCGCAGTGATGAGGTCACGAGTGTAGGCAATCCATGTTTGTATAGATCTAGATCCCCGGGAACTCGTGTGGGCGGGAATCTCCGACCGGCCGAAAACGGATGAACCGGATTGTCCAGACTTGACAGTCACTGGGATTCTGGAATGACAGATGTGTATCGGTAATCTCCGTGATTGGTTGGATTGGCTTATCGTTTTTTGTATACCCACATCAAGGGCTCATCGACTGTGAGTAAACTTCGTTCATGTTTTTGTATTAATAGGAGATTACTTCCCACATTTCACCCAACAAAGATTATCTCTCATAATTGCAATGGAACTGAAATTTTCGCGACCAGACCTTCAGATTGTTTTTCAAAATGGACTGGTGAAGTAGTAGAGCAAGAATGAGGAAGTCAGGTTAGAGAATGAGAAGCAGGAGCTGTTGAACAAAAGCCATCTCATCGAATTGCAAAATCCCAAGATTTATTCTCAATCACTTGAATTTGAAGTTTCTACATTACTCCCGCTCAAGCTTGTCCATGACTACGTATAGCATCAGATTAACTTAACTTTACCTCCCGTTGCAATTGATTGAAAATTTAAGGTTTGCAGCTCCGTGCGATATTTTCACGTTCCTCCGGGGTCGTTCTTTATTTAGCATCGATCCAAAGGCTCTGAATCATAGGACATGATTCCAGTCCACTAGCATCGCTCTATACGAGTAAGGGTCCGACCCAGTAAATAAAGACCAATATTTTATTGTAACCCCCCAGTTGGTAAGAATAATTGGATCGCTCTTTGCCGTCGGACGCCATACACAGCCAGGGTTAGCTCGGCACCCATGATGCATATTAATTCAATGATCATGATTGGAGAAGGCGACAAAATAAAGCCTAGAATTACCGACATGGTCCCTTCCTAAACATTGTCGTGTGGGCTGACCGGGCGGAGTTGGCGCGTGACAAGGTGTGGCGAGCTTTACCATAGAAATGTGCTAAGGGGCTACCGGCGATAACATGGGTCTTCATTTTGAGAGTTTCTATCTACATGAACTATGAAAAGGTACCGTGTCCCTTCAGTCTTCAGTCTTATCGCTTGTACTCTATAGCCGGATGATCGGCGCTTTGACACCTGGTCATCAACCTTATCATAGCCGGGGGCGGTAGACTTGAACCTTGCATAGTACTTGTGAATATAATTCGAATTATGAATGCTCTATATATCAATGTAAGTGGCAATCCTTGACAGAATATTTCAGTTAAACCCGAAGACTTTTCGTGCTCCGCAACGAACGAAACCTTCGCCGAGAAAACTCCAGATCTAAAGCCGAGATCCAGCAAATGTCACGGATGTACAGTGACGGCTGCAGTCTCACAGCCACGGCTATTTACCGGACGCCTGCTTGGTTTTCCGAGTCCGCGGAAATATCTAATCTTCTTTCACGAAATAGTCTCTAGTACCTAGTATCTGACATAAGAAAATTCTGTTAGCCCTGTGAACTGCCAAAGCCACTCGGAACAATCCAACCACCGTTGGACCCGCTTATCTGTCCGCGGAGATGCTTGCTTCTCATGAGATCCCGTCGCAACCGCTAATCCCGTACTTTCGACAATTCTAGAAGCGAAGTCCGATATTGCGCGTCGCTTGTAGATTGACCGGTTTTTATAGGATCGTTGGGTGGAGATAAATAGCTAGCTGCCCGCCCTGATCGGAATATCTTGCCTCACAAATTCTATTGAACAAGCTTCGACATATACATTGCATAAAACTTATTCATATTTTGAGTTTTAACACTTCGAGCACATAATGGGATCCAATGCGGGTTTGACGTCAGACCAGGTGAAGCTTATCAAAGCGACAGTACCAGTCCTGGTCGCACACGGCGACACAATCACATCTGTCTTCTACGAAAATCTCATTCGCGAAAATCCCGACCTGAACAATGTCTTCAACACTCCCAACCAACGCAATGGGAAACAACCCCGCGCACTGGCCGGCGCCCTATTCGCATACGCCTCCAACATCGACAATCTCGGTGCATTGAGTCCAGCCGTGGAACTGATCTGCCAAAAACATGCCTCACTCTATATCCAGCCCGAATCCTACCAGGTCGTCGGCAAATATCTTCTTGAAGCGATGGGCCAAGTTCTCGGCGACGCACTCACTTCAGAAATCAAGGACGCCTGGGCAACAGCTTACTGGCAATTAGCCGATATCATGATCGGCCGCGAACACCAAATCTACGAGCAGAGCGAAGGATGGACTGATTGGCGCGAGTTCAAGATTTCCGACAAGATCAAGGAATCAGACGAGATTACCTCTTTCTATCTCGCTCCCGTCGATGGCAAGCCTCTGCCCACTTTCAAGCCCGGACAGTACATCTCAGTGCAGATTTACGTGCCGGAGTTGAAGCATCTGCAGCCTCGCCAATACTCACTCAGCGACAAGCCGAATCCGGATTATTACCGTATCAGTGTGAAGAAAGAGAAGGGCCTGAGTGCCGATGCCGATGCGTCCACTCATCCTGGTTACGTCTCCAACCTCCTTCACGATACTTTCAACAAGGGCGACACTATCAAGGTCTCGCACCCAGCTGGTGATTTCTTCCTCTCAACCGATGAGACTACCAACCCCGTTGTCCTGATCTCCGCCGGTGTGGGTCTCACGCCGCTCACATCAATTCTCAACACTTTGACCTCCAAGCCATCAGAGCGCAAACTCCACTTCATCCACGGCTCCAGGACATCAAGTGTGCGCGCTTTCAAAGAGCACGTCACATCGCTGACAGCGGCGTACCCCGACCTCCAGACTACTTTCTTCACCACTCAGCCCTCTGCAGCGGATAAGGAAGGTGTGGATTACACCTACGCGGGACGCGTGGATCTGAGCAAGCTCGCGTCAAAAGATTTATTCATCGAGAACCCGGCCACACAGTACTATATCTGCGGACCTGAGAAATTCATGACCGATATGGAAACCAGTTTGAAGACTCAGGGAGTCCAGGGTGACCGCATTAAGATGGAGCTCTTCGGTACTGGCGGTATTGCGCAGTAAGGGATGATGATGTTTAGGATTGGCGTTATAGATATACTCTCAGCTCGATATAATACCCGTGATTTACGAATGAAGAATTACATCAAAATCTAGATATTGATCATAAATGTTTCCCCACTCCAGGGGGATTTCCGAATTAATCATCTCGGGCTCCGCTTTAACCGACCGATCCCCTCCATTTATAAGCAATCGTCGTCGCACCAGCTCCTCAAGTCAATTTCCCATCTCCAAAGGGATTCATACGCGCATTAAAAAGTAAAGTATACCCATTTTGACACAGAGACACTCCCAAACACTCCACCTCAAATCTCGGAAACCATGTCCAAAATCGGAGTCTTCCCCGCCTCAGGTGGACTGGGATCCAGCATAGTGAACCACCTGCGCTCCCTAGTCCCAGCAACCGATCTCATTCTCATCGCAAGAAACCCTGCAAAACTGTCCGATGAGAAAGAGGCCGGCGCAACCATTCGCCAGGCGGACTACGATGACCCGGCAAGCCTTGACAACGCATTCGACGGCATCCAGACCTTGATGCTGATTTCGTATGCGTCTTTCGAGATCGATCATCGAGTAAAAGTAAGCATCTAAACTAAATCCTCACAATTATGACATAATGTTAATCTATCCGCTAGGCCCACCGACTAGCAATCAACAAGGCCATAAAAAGCGGAGTAAAGCACATCTTCTACTCATCTCTCGCTTTCGCAGGCCTCACAAACAAAAGTCTAGCACATGTTATGGGTGCACACCTTGCTACAGAGGAGTATCTATCCACAAAGCCTGAAATCAGCTACACGATTGTCCGCGAAGGAATATACACCGAGTCCTTCCCCATCTACACAGCATGGTTTGATCCACAGAACCCCGCTGATGAAATCACAATCCCGCACTCTGGGGATGGACCTGGTGTTGCGTGGGTTAAGCGGGATGAACTGGGTGAAGCTACTGCCAAGCTTATCGTTTCTTATGTCAAGGATTCTGCTGCATTTGGATATGTGAATAAGATGGTTTTGCTGTCTGGGCAGAGGGTTATTTCGCTGGCTGAAACAGTTCAGATCTTGGGGCGTGCGGTTGGGAAGAATGTAAGGATTCGGGAGATTTCTGTTGATGAGTATGCGAAGCTCCCGCATGAAGGGAAGCATACCTACCATAGAGTGGATTTGTCAAGGGAGTGGGCAACGGCGTGGGAGGCTATTAAAGATGGTGAGACTGCTGTTATTTCGCCTGCTATCGTTGAGATTTTAGGACGAGAGCCGGAGCAGTATGAGGATAGTATCAGGGATCTCATTGGATCTTAAGAGGAATAGGACATCCGTTGCGATGTCAATAATCAATACTGGTCATGTCTGTCACGGCCGGAAAGAGACGAATGTTAAATACAGGATATTATTATAAACAGTTGCGCTATTATACAAGCTCTCGAACCAATACAAGTGCAAAGCACATAATTTAGCAACCCTTGCACTCCTTGACGTACAGGTTGGCGGCCATGTACTCGGCGTTGTGAGAGCCGTACCAGTAGATCTCCTTAGCGGGGTTTGAGCCGTATCCGTCGACGGCGAAGTAAGCCTTGCCGCCGTGAGTGAAATAGCCCTTGTTGTTGACTCCGAAGCCAGTCATGTTGGCACCCTGGGGCATAGCACCGGAGTGGGGGCGGGTAAAGGCCAGGGGCTCGACCTCGTTGGGGATCATGTAGAGGCTCTGGAAGCCAGTGGGAGTCTCGTTCTTGGAGGTGAAAGAAACGTCGCCGGTGTTGCTGCTGCGGACTGTCATGCTGTTAGTGTTGCTCAACGTGACGTGGACGATAGAACTTACGGATAGCGATCTCGTGGGTAGTGGTGTTGGCACCGATCCAGAGGTTCTCTGTGGAATTGTTAGCCTTCGGTCGGACTGGTAGTTGGTTCGAGTTCACTCACGGCCATCAGTGAGAACGGTTTTTCCGCCATCAGCGACGAGGGTGAAGGCAGCAGGGAGGGAGGCGCTGACAGCGCTGGCCAGAGCGGCAACAGTAGCAATTGAGAACTTCATCTTGAATGTTGGTAGAAGAGGATAGGTAGATGAGATGATTGAATGTGGAAGACTGATGATGTCGAGGTATGGGTGCCGTTTATGGTCCTTTTATATTCTTCAGGGCTGAGATGTAGTGCCAAGTCATACTAAGACATCCCCACATATTGAGATCATAGTCTCGGGATCTGTTCCATTTGCAAATAAGGTAGACACGTTTTCTGGGACCTACCTGTTTATTCGGCGATCCCCCGGGGAAACTGAAACACGCCTTGCTTCCCTGGAGTTCTTCACGTATTTAACCGGTGGTGGTCGTGTTAGTACTTTTAATACGTCAAGGCGGGCGGATACACCAGTTCTATCTTGTACCAATTTAGTAGTCCCTGAGAATTTACATATATATGAATTAGAGATAGTACTAGGATCTGACTTCGAGCAGGAAACAGTGACGACCTTGAGACCCTGCATCATCCACGGAACAATTTAACCGAAGTGGAGCCGACTGGTTGGGGTAAAAGCCACTGCCGATCGGGTGGCTGCGGAACGGGTTCGGCGTATTTCCCTATTTGTCGTACTATTTTTGGTCGAAAATCTCTGAAAGAAGTTCAAATCATGGTGATCAACAGCCCGTTTACTATTGCTATGCTTTTTTCGGGACCTTTCTCTGTGAATTGAGGTTCTGTTCTGTCTTGGCCTTGGCTTTGCCCTCATCTTCGGGATCCTTCCGAGGCGGGCCAAGAGTAGCGTGGCTATGCTACATTTCCAAAAATTAGTAGGAATACATAGGTGTGAACCGTGGAAGCTGCGACGTGAATATGATGTAGAATAAAGAAACAAGACCGAAGGTTGTGTGGAATGACCTCGGGAGGAATAGGAGAAAGGAGAACCTCGGAAGAGGTCGTAAGAAAAGTTTCCTCTAGCTATACAATTACCCAAGTCCCGGCTACTTCAAGCTGCGGCAAAACCGTTGGGAAATTCGATAACTTTGCAGACCAGCCTTGCTCAGGTGCAATCTTGAAAGGTCAAAGGATAAAAGGGGTATGTTTGTTAATTAAGAGCTTGGCATTGCCGTTTGGCTTCAGATCGGCAAACGGCCCCTTAAATCTGCCCAGGTGCGCCGATCGAAGATGAATATCGTGAGAAGGATCTTACTGGAGATTGGGTTGCCGATAACCACTCGGGTCAGAATTAGAATGTCGTGCTATCTTCACTAGCTAGAGCTATTGACACTAGTGCTCTTACCAACCCCACTTGAAGCTATACGCATAGCATGCCGATCAATGCAGGTCTCTTACCATTTTACACCACTGAACTTCTATCTCGGACAAGGTAAAATTGACAGTGAGAGATTTAGATAACTTTAGATACTCAAGCGCTGCTCGATTGACAGGCAAACTCCTGCGAGTCCTATTTAGAAATTTAGAAACCCAAAACTCATCCGGGCGGCATTGGTATATATCTCCACTGAAGTCACTATATATTTCTACTTAAGGAGAACCTTAGGAGCAACCTTGGACCTCGGTAACACTGACCATTTCCAAATTAAGAGTGAAGGCCTTGAGATCCGGCCGAACTAACCTTGCCCAGGTGAAAAGTCTAATCAGACACGGAGAAATAGTCTGCATGGAAAGGAGAAATAGTACAGTATGATGATAATCATCCGAGTCTTGGCAATTACATTAATGCTAGAACACTATCGGAAAGCTTCCGACTCCTGTCGGCCATGTAAGGATATCGTATCCACAAAAACAGAAGACACTTTTGATGTAACCAGGACCCGATGAGGATGAGATGGGAGGACCATGTAAAAATACCAACGCCGAACCAACCAATTAGCCTTAATATAACCCAACTCCTGCAGCCGTAACGGATGTCGGCTCTAGGTATTCATCACGTCACGGTCATAAAAAGCCGAAGCCAATAAAACGCAAAGAAAAACAATAAAGCAAAGCATAATAGCGCATCCAATCACGAGCGTGATTGTTTGTGTCGCCACATGCTATTCGGAACCATATTCTGCTTTAGCAAAGCAAGTTCCTTATGCATAGCCTGATTCTCCTGCTGAATACTCTCAATGTAGGCGAGAGCATTAGTCAGAATCTCAGATTTCTTCAAAGATCCCGCACCAACGCGAGAAGTCTGCTTGTGAATACCAGCAGGCGAGATCGCCTTCTCTAGCGAAAGGAACTTAGTATTCATATTGGTGCGGTACCGCTTCTCGATGATGTTGTGGGCCGCGCGTTTGGCGGCATTCCGCACCTGTGGGTCCGGGCCGGTAGTGGAGTGATTGGAGTCTTGAGATAAGCTGCGTGTTTTGCGGGCGGATGTAGATTTCTCGCGAGGAGCGATGTATTCTTCAGCTTTGATTTCGGGACTTGAGGACCAGCGTGTTGATGAGTTCTGGGTCGAGGTTGAGCTGCGGGTTGTTGGTTTGGATTGTTTTTGAGTCGCCGGGGTCATGTCGATTGAGGGGCGCATTGACCAGGATTGATCGTCGCTGTCGAAGTCCTAATAGTACTTATGTTAGTATTATGTTTTTTGAATATCGGGGTGAGATACGAGGGTATTTACCGATGACATGGAAACGGTATCTTCGGTTGGCATGGTGAAGCCGTTGATGGCGGATGGGGTTCCAAATGGGTCCATGAATAGATCTTTCGTGTCGCTACTTGTCAAGCTATCGGCGAAATCGAAAGAGACAGGGTCCATATCGGCAGGAGTCAAGGAGAAGAGATCGATGGCGCTGTCATAGTTCCAATTGCCGAGAGTGTCGGACGCCTTGGAAGAAAACATGTCCATTGGACGAGACTGAGGGCTCAGCTCTTGACTGAGATATCTGTCGCCCATAGAAAGGTTGGATAATTGATTTCGGTTGAAGGCCATTTTTCAAAGTTGACAATGGCTGAATCAGGGGCTAAGAAAGAGGATATATAATATCCGTGCACAGGATGGGAAGTGGCGATAGATCGAGGAATCGGAAAATATAATCGAAAGTGCTGTGTTACCATGGAACAAAGTTCAGTTCCTATCGGCTGCAGGACCACTTATATATGAATATGATAGATCTTGACAGACCAGGGGGGGCCGCCCGACAGCCACGGATTACGACTTGGTGAACGGTAGCTCGACCGAGAGGGCAGCCGAGATTGACGTGATGTCAGACACTTCGCGCCCGTCGAGACCCTGCACGAAAACTACGAATCCACATCTTATCCACAACTAATCCACAGCTAGTAGTGCTCGGTGAGGTGTTGCCGAGATCACCTTAGCCAGTTCCACGGCCGGCTCCGAGAAAGATAGAGTGAAACCGTTGAAGAGCCAGCCATCAACAAGGCGAAGGTAAGCCTGTGGAGCCAACGGCGTAAGAACCAGTGGGTTGGGGCGCCAAGCTCTTTCCGGCCGAATGTCGGATCCGACAATTTATACACGTTTCATCTGTACTTTTGGTGTCGCTTGCGAGATGCTGCCCTCTAATTGATTCACAACAGGTAATCCCCTGGCGGAAAAAATCATATCCTGGTCTTCTAAGCCCTGTCAAATGCGTAGAACTTGCCTAGATCGTCTTAGCGTCGGCGATCTGCTGCTAGTGCACTCTGTCAGGCAAAGCATTACCTACCAGATGCAGTCCTAACTGCCATTGACATGTTACAGATTTTTCCCGCTGCAGCCATCCTAGGTACCTGAGGATATCTGCAGGAAACAAACAGGGGTAGATCATTGGAATGCTTGTTATGAAGAATTAATCGAGTTAATCCACGCTATTCACTATAAGCGAAGCCACCACCATCACCCTTCAAGGCCCGAGCAATGAATGATATCGAAAACAAGATTGTTTTCAGAATATATTGGGGGCTTCTCTCCAATCTTGGAAGCGAGCTCATGACGGCATTCAATTGAAGCGTGAAACAGGACTCCGGACTTCATCTCGCACGAGTCCAATTCCGATGTTTCAATCCCATGTGCCATATGCAATGCACAACGGACCTATGCCTAGCAGATGATACCGAGCAGACTAATTCCGAAAGTAATCTCAGTGGGGGACATTTAGAGAAGGAAAATTAGCGTGCGACCGCGGCCCCCGTTCCAGCCACTCCGGATGCCCACAATTCCCGCTTACACAACTTATTGCCTAGAAAGGATCTCCTTGCCACTTTAAGCCGTGGGGTGATTCGGATCGAATCTTTCCTTACTTTATCTTCGGGCTGAACCCGATGTTTACCGATTCATAACCTTGTCCGCGTGATACTTTGTTCGATAGCTTTTTAGACACGAAATGTAAACGGGATGCAATTGTTGTGTTGGGTCTCGGTGAACCATTCTGTGGTTGCGTCTCGGATCTACTTACCTTATGATGCGAGTTTTTCCCGTTAATTTCCACGGTCGAAAAGAGTCAATTATTTTCAAGTTCCGAGTCTCGTGATGCTACGTAGATAACCCAGGTTTGTTCATACATCGACATTGAACTCGATACTTCCCGTGAACCCGGCTCAGTGATGTTAAATGAATTATCCGTTAATATAGAACGTATGGAAAGATTAGGTAACAGATGGCTCTTCAGACCAGATTTTCGAGTATTACGTTTGTGGCAATGCAGATCAATCTCGAAGCTCCACAGCCAGGATCTACTCGCTAAGGAGGGCCTGGAGACCTGCCGAGATCGTTTCCGAGGCAAGTGGGGCTATGACGGTCTAATGCACGCTGACCGTTACGTTAATGTATCTTTAGCACTTAGTCTAGGTCGTCCGACGCGGCAAGCTGTCGGTCCGTGGTGGAGCCGTGAGATTCACGGGTCAAGACTGGATCTGACTGCCGATTCCTGACTTCCCCGGATTTCAGCTTCCGGAGCGGAATCTTACTCGGCAGCTAGATCCATTACCTATTTTTTGTCGATCCCTGAGAATGAGGGGGGATAAAATTTGAACCAGGATGTACCGGCGGATACAATTATAGCCCTGCTGACTGCCAGGTACGTGACTTGTAAATCAGGCATGGATACCGACCAGAAGGGTCTAAGGTCATTCAGATTATCCCTGGAATGTTATCCTGGTACGGAACATAGATTCAAGCGTGGTGCTAGTGCAAAATCTCATGATGTGATCATCTTCCTATAGATTCCGACGATTTCGGGAGTGTCCGTGGGCCCCTTTATCGTGCCTTGCGAGCCCGGAAATTTAATAAAACCTTGTTCATCCTCGTGCTCGGGACTGGCACACGAAATGAAGAATAGCTCCAAGTTCTCACATCATAAGATTTTTCAATTTTACTAGTGATTAGAAGTTGAGTTCACTTCTACGACCTCATGGCATACCTACGGCTTACATGAATGCCCGGCGGGTTTGATCCCTCATTGCCCAAGTTGAATTCTAAACATATGCCCACCAAAGTCCAACTCACAGACTAACCTTGGAATGACTTCACGGATCTTGAAGAGAGATGCCAGAAACTCCCCCGAAATCAATTCTATGACGAACTGACCAACAAGATTTAGGTCCCTGTAAGCCAGGCGGTGTAGCAAGTGGCTGATTCATCTTCTGCAGACCCTGTGACGCACTCGTGGCACCTAACCTTATCGCCGCTTGAACTCTGCATTGTCGTCATCAATCTGACGAATCGGACCCCCATCTAATTCAAATCTCAAGCTTTCTTCGGTCTTCTCCGCATACGTGATCATCTCAGCCACCGATGATACTTACCGAACCGGGCAAGCTGAACGCATCCCACTTCGTGTGGCAACCCCAGTCCCCAGTGGATCCGAACCAAACTTTCTTTCCATAAGGCTGGAGCTGTTCCACGGTTGGCGAGGGGAGAAAAGAAAGGGTACATGTGCTAGCTTATCGAGAGCAAGATGTCAATCGATATGGAAAAGGCAAATAGGCTATCGTGATGTGATGCCCCTATCCGGACACTGGTCATCTGCACGATTGCTCATTGAGGCACTATGTTGCCCATTGAGGCGCTATGATCGTCCAGATCCACATTAATGCCCCACCGTTCTCCTGGAAAGCGAATTACACGATAAAGTTTACATGAAGAGGACGATCAATATGTATGATCTGAACGAATAATATCCTCCTATTCATCCAATGACGCACATTGTGCTACATGATAGGGTTTCCCATTTTCAAGATCGGGGCTATAAATTGCTCGCGCGAAGTGGGATGTTTCGTTCCTGAACCATCCCGCCATACTCCCTTTTCCCAATCACATCTGGGAAACTACCCAAACAAACACAAAATGTCTATGTATGTTGGAAATTCAATTGAATAACTTAGCAGGGATACCGGCTAACACTTTACCCATAGCTCTCCCGAAGAAGAGTACGTGCAGCTCGTCGCTCGCAAGAACATTACAGAAAAAGAGTACCTCGCCGTTTTTGACAAGCTCAAGCCCGTTGCGCCCGAGAAATTCATGGGAAGCTGGAAGGGTGCAAATGTCAACTCCAACCACCCGACCGAGAAGAAACTCACCGACATGAACTGGGCCGGCAAGGATTTCAGATCTACCGAAGATGTTGATCCAATCATGATCACCAATGATGCGGGAGAACGCGTTTGGAACGAATCCTGGGGCCATGCCCGCGTGAGTCCAGTCGAAAATATCCATGCCGAGGATCCAATAATGGAAAATATACTGACAGCTTTGATTAGCTCCGCCAAATTGAATGGCGTGGTGTTTTGTCCACTGCTATGGTTTACGATGATTTCCCGATCATTGATTACTTCCGCCATGTCAATGATGACTTGTTGGCGGGTGCGATGGATGCCAAGACTGTCAAGGAGGGTACTTACTTTTTCTACTTGCACAAATAAATGAGCTTCGATGAACATTCGATCACGAATTTAATCTGCGGGTTATGTCGATATGAATAGAATGAATTGATTTTCGGTTATGACTGCCTCGGTGCCTGGCATAATGTGCTTTTCGCTCAAGGTTCATGTTCAACTGCTTGTCGGGGCTACTTAAATGTGGATTGTTACTCGTAATAGGTTCGATATGAGATAAATAATATTTTGGTGATGTGATGTAACTATCTTATAGACATTATTCTATGTGTACAACAAAACTCATGCCGAGATTATCGCAAGGCGGTATCAAAAACAAATACGCTATAAAACAAACACAAAAAATTAGGCAAAGAGATAGACATAAGGAAAGAGCAGGTATTAAGCCAAGTTCAGAGAATTCGGCGTTTGAGTCCCACTCGCCATGGATGCAGACCCAGACTGCCGGTAATCGCGGAACGCCCTCCAAGCCCTAGTGGAAATGGGGTGATACGACGAATCCGGAGTCTGAGGAAGAGTAGCTGTGCTCGAGAGATAAGAGGCCCGGAAAGAAGCAGGCTTCTTCTCCTTGATGAATATTCCACTGGAGGCATTAGAAGCAACCGCACTGCGAGCAATGTAGCTGTGACTCTGGTATTTACCAAGCCAAAGCATCTGCTCGTGTTCACGGAGGTAACGGTGACTGGAGAAGGAGTTGAGGACGTTGTCACGACCCTTCATTCCCAGTGCACGACGCTGATCCTGCTTCGCGTACATACGATCAGAGATGGCCTTGATTTCTTCGGGAGTGGGATGGAATTCAAGCTTGGGGACTAGATCTCCCTCCTTGTCTTCGGCGAATGGAGCCCACTGATCAAGCAGGGCCATAACGCGGATTTGAGCACGAGCGAGAGAGTCGTAATCGTTGGGTGCAACGACCTCCGAGAAACGTTTGCCTGTTGCTCTGTCTGTGACCACACAGAAGGAGGCGCCGACGTCTGTACAGACGACCGGGACACCGGTAAGAGCGGCTTCACCCATAGCCAACGGAAGACCCTCTGAGATGGAGGAGTTCATGAACAACCACTATTATTGCTTGTTAGTTATGAATTAAATATTAGTAGAGGAGGTGAAACTTACAGCATCCTGAAGGACAACCGACGGGTTACCGAGACCCTTGAGAATGACGTGCTCGCTGAGACCCTTGGAGGCGATAACTTCTTGACATTGCGAGGCGATGGCAGGAGCACGCTCCATATCTCCGTAAATGTGCAGCTGGTAATCCCGGAAGCCCCACTTGTTGACGATGAGATCTGTAGCCATGATGGCAGTCTTGATATCCTTGACGTAACGAACGTGAGACAACATGACACAAGTAGGTGTCTTGGTCTTAATCTTCTCGATAGGCTTGTATTTCTCCATGTTCGTAATACCGTTGACAACAGGGTCGATCTTGCGGGCGAAAGTGCGACGGTGCTGGAGGGCACCCTCGGCAGTTCCGAGCTCAACTTCCCAACCGGGGTTGAAGTACTCGGCGCAAGGAAGAACAACATCAGCGTGGTGCTCGATAAGAACACACGACAGATGACCAAGGGAGATGAGGGTGCTGTTGACGAAGGTGGAATCGAAGGACACAGCGGCGGAACAGAAGACGGTCATCTCACGGAAACTGATACAGTGATCCCAGACGTGGAGAGCACACTTGCGCTTGGCCTTGCACAGAACACCGTAGGTGGCACCTGTAAAGTGGTGGGAGACCTGGAAAACATCGGGGATTCTCTCGGGAACGGGGATAGAGAAGATGAATAGGTAGCGGTGCCACATGTCCAAGGCGTTATCAAGTTGTTGCAAGGAGGGGAGCTCAGCATCCCACCACTGGGAGGCGGGAATAGCATCATCAACGTCGTCCGAGAGCCAAAGCTGGCGCCAAGCCATCTTGACAGTATCGCTCATCCAAACATCGTTCCAGCTGCGACCGTGCTCAAAGTAGGCGTTCAAGTCAACTAGGGCGTTGGTAGCTTCCTCGATGTGGCGACGGGTCAGGTTGATTGTGCGGGCACAACGAACCAACTTGGTCAGAATAGGAATGAAGTGAGTCTCGATATCATTGACACGGGTAGCCTGGGCGCGTTCAACGACGGCGGAATCAAGGCAGTTTTGGAAAACACCGTGAGTAGGGTTGAGGAAATCCAGACCCCACTGAGGAAGGATAGTCAAAGACTGAACATTCCTCTCGATCTGGAACTTCGGAACACCGTAATCGTTGGCATTCTCGGAAAGAATGTGCCATCTGATACCGTTGAGATCGTTGATCATGTCGCGACGACAAGCAGAAACACCACCAGGCTCACAGGGCCAAGTAGCGGTATCCATAGCGAGAACGTGGAGCTGAGTATCAGTATCCTGGAGCTGGGTCGAGAGCGTGCGAGTATTGATTCTGGAGTCACCACCCTGTCCGAAGCTGGACAGATCGCTCATCTTGAATGCCATGAGAGTCCATGTACTGATATCGGGATCGATATCAACACGAGCGAGAATAGTATCGGCCTGGGCGTCAATGTAGTCTCCAGCCGCATCAAGGCGACCGAAGTCACGGTTGCGCCAGTAAGGAGCAAGGACACGGTCGGATCGGAGCAGAAGCTCATCAAGGAAAACGGTGGTCACGGCATCGAATTTCTTGCTGTTCTTCCAGGACTTCCAGAGGTGAGTACGGGAGCGCGATGTGGGAATAGGGCGGGCCTGGACGTTCAAGCGGAGCAAACGAGTCACGAAGTTGGATTCAAACGACTTGAAGAAGTACAGAGGATTGTCGTGCAAGAAACTACTCTTGGTGGGCTTGTCCAAGACGTGGAACCAATCCTCGCGGATCATGATCGGAGTTGGCACTTCCTCGCCGTTGAGTGTGGTCACGATAGTCGGGTGGAACTTGTGGTCGTAGGTCCATCGGGCGTGGTGCACATCGGATCCCTGGACGAAAGTAGCCTCGCTGACACGAGGGTAAGGGATCCACTTGTTCAGGCGCTCAGGTCGGTGGGGCGGAGGCATGCACCAGGAGACATTGATCCGGATGTGAGGGAATTGGTATTCACCCATCAGAAGCTCGTCGTCGAACTTGGCATCCTTTCGGAAGTGGTACTGGAATTTCACGGGGTTGACACCTTGCACGGCAGATCCGGAGACGATGTAACCACGGTCATCATACTGAATGACTTGGCCACCGAGCTCGCCTGAGGTACATTGTCGCTGAATGGGCAGCTTGGGAAGCTTCTTGCCATCGCCCTCTGGGTATTCGTAAGTGTAGTCATTGATGACCTCCTTGTTCTTGTACTCCTCGCGACGGCGGAGGATAACCTTGTCAGAGTAGGTGTTGATGGCAATCAGTTGTGACTGGTCCTCGGGCTCCTGGGCGTGGAGTCCAGAGTACTGGTACAGACGAGCAGTACGGTCAGGCAAAGGACGGTAGAAGCAAGTCATGGGCCCAGTAAGACTCTCGATGACGATGCGGTCCTTCTCAATGGTAGTTTTCCAGCCACCGGTAGCCTTGTAGAGGTCGGAAACGTTCTTGCGACCGTGAACCAGGACAAGAGGAATGAGTAGTCTCTGAAGGAGCTTGCAGAAAGACCACATTGAGTTGAGCAGGATTTGGATGGGGTAGGCGAAGATGATGGGCAGTCCTCGAAGAACATAGTTGAGCTCACGCTGGTACTCAGGATCGGCAACCAGACAAATGAAGGTGAACTTGACAACAAGGTTGATCTTGTAGAACAGGCTAATGAATGCGTTCTGGAAAGTCTCGGCGAATGGCAGGTTGGATGCGATGGGAGGGGGCAAGACACGGTCCACGGGCTTCTCGTAGGTCTTATCCATGAGCATTGGGTAGTCAGGGTATGTGTCATGCTCCATCCAGCGCTGGGCGAAGAAGTTGACAGAGAGCGAGATTCCAACGCCGACATTGTAGCGAGCAATGTAAGTGCAAACACCGTGGAGATCCTGAGCATTAGCACGAGCCTGAAGCCAGTTGAGCTCATCTGCCGCGATATGACCGGGGCGCCCTGAGGCACGGCGGACAAGAAGAGAGCGAGCACTCTCGGGGAGGTCGTCCCACTCAAGATCAGCATCAATACCAAGGAGAAGATGACGGAGGAAAGTAACGCGACCGTGGTTGGCGACACGCGCACATTCAGCCGGGTTACGCTCCAGTTGGTACTTGACACCTTCCGGCATGGACAGCTCAAAAGGATCGCGGTGCTCCATAACCAAGAGCTCAGACATCATCGAGTGATCGTGAGAGAGACCCAGTCTAGCTTGGGTGGTGGCCTGGACAACAGCTTCGGCAATAGTCTGGCAGTTACGGCGGATGTTGCTCGTCCAGTCCTGTCCTCCAAGACCAGGGCCAACAACAACGAAGATGCGAAGCTGATCACCAGTCAAGCAAGAGATGGCACGAATTCGCTGTTCCTTCTGGAGGAGGTGCTCGGAGGAAACAAACTCAACAATAGTTTGACCAGTCTCCCACAAACGCACGACCTCACTAACAAGGCTCTCGGCATCGGGGAAAGCAGCCTGTACTAGGAGCGAGCTCCTCCATCCAGCATTGGCAAGGATATTTTTCTTAACCTCAGATCCAGGGTGAGTAGACGCGTCAAGGCGGTAGCGGAACTCATCATCCAGAGAGCTGATGTGGTCAAAGGTCTGTGCCATGGTAGTCTGGGAGATATCCAAGTAGGGCTCGAGAGAACTGCAAGTGTAGGTTGAAGGAATTCCGACCTTGGTGGGTTCCAAGACCTTGGCCTTCTTGAATGGGGACAGACCAACATTTGCCTGAATCAAAGAGTAGATAGCGGCAGTCCATGTACCGGATGCAAGACCGATAACACTACTCCAGGTGAATGGAGGGAGACATACGTGCAGAAGCAAACCAGTGAGGAAACCAACGATAGATCCAAGGGTAAGGCAGCGAGCTGCTTCGGGACCAGTGAAAATACGGTTGTACTGGTAGAACAGAAGACCACTGTAAGCACCAATGTAGGCAACATACATGATAGTGGAGGTACGCTTATCCTCAAAGGCCCACATCAGAGCGAAGGTAATGGATGCACCCCAAATGTGGAGGAAGAAGAACTTTGTCAGGTTCGTCCAGTAGAGTCTCTCTCTGTCCTTCTGATTATGGGCCAAGACATCGCGCAAACCGTTCAAAGAGCCAATGGGCTCGGGGTTCCGTTTAGTGACCGCAATCCAGAGTGGCTGAGAGACGGCGTCAAGCATAACTGCACCAATGAGGTAGTATCCCAAGCCAAATCCGACAGATAGACGGAACTCAGCGCTCGAGGCGCTGGAAAGACCAACAAGTGCCTCACCAGTGAGTAGAGCAGTCCACTTATCAATCAAGGCAATGACGAAGTAGAGGATACCACACCAGACATCGGCACCAGTGTGACGCCAGTGGAGGAAGGCATTGTGCATCCGAATACCTTTCTGCATGTCTGCGATGGTATCCACAGCAGCCTTCAACTGCAAGTTCCAAGTGGGACTGTAGGGAAGGGGAATCTGAGTTCGCGAGTATCGACAGTACCAAACGAGCAGGAAAAGCGTAGAGTCGTAACCCTCTGCCATCTTGCGAATGAAATCATCGGTTGTAGCCTTCGACCAAACTTGACGCTTGCGCTCCTTGTTCACCTCATCAACCAGAGCCTGGCGAGGCACGGAAGACGAAGAAAGCTCTTTGAGCAAGGCCGGGCTGGGAGACGGCAGGGTCTTGACATACCAGTCTAAAACTTCACCGTCGGTGATCGTGGGAATGCTCAAGTACCAAGCGTTCCACTGAGAGATGACGCGACGCGCTCCCAGAAGGAGGGCGGTAACGAAGCAGCCAACAACACACAGGTAGATAACCGAATCATGGCCCACCCAGAGGGTAACCAGGGGAGAGATGAACAAGATCGGCACACACGAGATGATGACTGTTCGGCCAGACTGGAAGTTGAACCCAGGGAGCTGGTAAATGGACAGGACCGACAGGAGCATGAGGTAGGTGGACAGGAAGAAGAAGTAGAGAAAGAACAGGATACCTGCCGCAAAGCCGTGAATGCAGCCAAGGACGATGAAGGCAATGAAGCCACCGACGAATACAACAGCGAGACCAGCGATGAAGCGAGTCATGACGAACATACCCATTGCAGGGAAAGCCATTGCATACAGGTAGTATGTTCCACCGGAAGTAATCCAACTGCCGAATCCACCACAGACAAGAAGCGCAACCATGAGAGCGGTGGTAGCCAAGGTCTTGTCGATATCGCTCATGAAGGTAGTCAGGTATAATCCACGGCCCACGGTCGTCAACATAGTAATATCGATGAGGGCGGGAAGAGCAAAGATACCAAGGAAGGTAATACGGTAATACCAAGGGATGGAGATCTTGTCTCCCTCGGGGTTCAAGTCCATGTCCATGGAAGCATAAGCGGTCGGGATCTCAGTGAAGATCTCATCACGTCGAGTGGGCTGGTGAGTCTTGCAGTATTCGCGGTACCGAGCGGTAATAATCTTGCCGAGCTTCTTGGGAGTCATATCGAGGAACATCTCACAACGAGCACCAAGGGCATACATCTCGGCGAAACAGGCAGCCTGGACAGTGTGAAGGTTGGGGAGCGGGTTACGGTCGAGAACCTCAAGGTAGATCTCATCCAGGGAGACGCGGCGGAAAGCAGAGAAGACGGCAGTTGCGAGGATATCGACACCAGCATCGATTTGACCCTTCTGGATGATAGTTTGCATGACAAGTGCGAGCTGCTCAAGGGTGCGCGAGTCACGTCCCAGCAGCACCTCAGGCAAGCGAGCGTCAATTTCCATGAAAAGTTCCTTGGCAGCAATAGCGTCAGGAGCCCAGCAGCCTTGGTCATCGTAATAAGCCATGCGAGCGGCAACTAAATCCTCGCCTGAGGCTCTACCGCTCAAGTATTCACTAGAGCCGAGAGCGCGAATCTGACCAAGAGAAGGAACCTTGATAAGCTGGTGTTCAGTGCAGGCGCGAACATTTGAAGTCAAGTGCGCACAGTCCTTGCCCAGAGTGGTGGAAAGACGTCTCAACCAAAGCAAGGCCTCAGTAGGAGTAAGCTGCTGGATGTCGGCGACGATACGAGGAGAAAGGTTAGTCCACTTAGTGTGGAGAGCACCGTTGGCAGTAGCCAGAGCGATCTCAGCCATGAAACACTGGAAACGGGAGAATCCGCGGCTGGACATGTAGGTGTGGAGAATGGCACCGGTGCGACCCACCTCACACTTGCCGGAGAGGTAAATGTCGAGGGGACCGAAACCGGGAGTCTTGTCGTACATACCCCAAACCTGGGTCTCCATGCGAGTGCGGAAACCAGAGTGCAGTCCAGAGTAAAGGCGAATGCGATCGTTATCAGTACCTTCACAGGTGACGAGAAGATCCTTCAACTCTCCAGCGGCTTGAGATCCATCTCCTCCAAGCTCCTGCAACGCACGCAGCTCAGCAGCGATCTCGCGCAAAGCCTTGGGCTTGATTGGATCCAGAAGCTTGAGATCGCGAACCTGGCGTTGTGCCTGAAGGAGATCCTGAATGTCCTTGGCGGTGAGATCCAGACCCATCTGGAAACATCCCAGTCCGGTGTAGTCTTCGCCGTCAGGAGAGATCGAGAAGGGGTTGGTCATGTGGGGCTCATTCGGAGCGGCAAGCTGCAATTCATCGATAGTGACCAGTTGCTCGCTGACAACAGACTTGGGGCGAGGAGCGAACAGGGCGAGTTTAGTCTTAAGATCGGGCACGAACGATTCGAGAGAGTCGTACAACTCGTCGTTTCCGATAGCCGAGCTAGTAATATCCTCGTTCTGTCGCCAAATGTTGTGTGCTTCCAAGGTCGTCTCGTCCTTCATCCACATCAAGGCACCAATTGGCTCGTGTGAAACAGTCGTAGCAGCCGCAATAGTCGCATCGGTCAAGGCAGCCTTGGGGGCAATCCAGCTCATAGCACTGGTGTAGTTGCACCACTTGAAGCTGCGGTAGAGGACATCGTGTCTGATCTGAATACCATCGTCGACGGTATCCCACATCGCGAGGGTGGAGTCACCAATAGGCTTCTGAGCAGCAACGATACGCATAACAGTGCGCATCTTCTCCATGTGGTAGAAGTTGCATCGGTCGCCATCAGTTCGGATCGTTCCATTTCGGTAGATAACACCTCGGATCGGAGTCCAGTCAATTTCACGGCATTGCTTTTCGCCGATGTACTCCGTCGGGCCGAACTCCATCCAAACATCCAAACCGATACCGTTAATGAATTTCACAACCTCGTTCAAGACAACGGGCTGAAGATGAGCGTGAGAGTCGGCAAGTAGAACACCACTGAATTGAGCCTGCACATCCTGGGGACGCTTAAGGGTGTTCAGAGTGTCGTTCAGGACATGAATGGCGCGGATGACTTCATCGCGGTGCGAGCCGCTATCGGTAGCGACAAGTTTGCGAACATCCAGGCGAGCAAGGATGTCGGTGGAAGAGCAACCTTCAGCGAGAGCATCAAGAACACCGCTTTGGAGCGGGTCGAGGACAGTAACATCCCATTGGGACAAAAGGCGAGCTTGATCAGCGGTGGGTGGATTAGAGAAACTTCCAAGGTAAACACCGAAAGACTTTGGGGTCTGTCTATCGGATAGAGGCGTATATAATTTTTGAGTCTCTGTCTTTAGCTTTTCAATATACCGTGTTACCCCAGAAGGTACTTCTGAGAGTTCATGTCGTGCCTGAAAAGAGTCAGTTTCAACCACATGGATTTTTCGGGCCGATCGCACTTACGCGCCAATGCCGATAAGTCCACCGGCTGATACGGAAAATAATATAACAAGCACCAATAACGATTGTGGCAAGGAGACCAATAGCCAACACCTAAGATGAAAGTCAGTGAGGTTTGCAAGGAGGCAGGTACACCAGAGTTGAATTGAGTAACGTACCTTCTCCCACCAGGTGTTTGTCATTCGACTCCATCCTACCGCCTCCAGGCCCAAGTATTTGGGACCCATGTTGACAGTGAGTCAAGAATTAACGAGTGAACAAAGAAAGAAAGAAAAGGGTCTTGACCCCGTATTCAACTGAGGTCCCCGTCTGCTCTTCTAACAGCGGGGGAGAAAGTGGAATAAGTATATAAAAAACAAGGGCCATGCGCCACCAGGTCCTTGACACGTCTGGTCCACCGGCGAAAACCGATCAATCTCATGAATTGTAATCAAGTTACAAGAATAAGGAGACCGGATCCGAGAAGCTTGGGGGCGCCCACTGGCCAGGGGGCTCAATGCTGTCTCGGGTCCTGAGTCCAGTCGTGCTAGATTCATACTAGCGGGGGCCAATATCACGGTATATCGTGGTACACCCGAAATAGATTTTGCTTTTTGATTTTAAATTTTTTTTCTCCGTCTTCTAAACGAGGTCTCTGCATGCAAGTCTCACTAACTCCGCGACTGGTCTTACCGTAACAGAGTGGAAATCCCTGCTGGGGCTGACGGAGTGGGCCCACGATTGTGGCTCTCAAGCCATTTGTTCCGAAAGATACAAGCCGATTCGTTTAGCGGTATTGAAAGACAGCGCTAAATGAATTATAACCATGTTAGCTCCAAGACACCTAGACCTTTTGATGGTCTTTGAGTCCTTGGAACGGTTGAAATTGCCTTATAGCTTTTGATTTTTTGCCTCCCCCGCCATCAGCGAGAAAATCCCAAGGTTCTGGTGGATGGCCAAGTCCTGTCCAACTTGAACGGCTTGCATATCATAATCCATAATTACAACTACTCTTCCCTCCGTTGGGCCATTATTCCTCGTCTTGACTTGCTCTTTTTTTCCTCTGCAATGGAGTCCTTGAAGCGAACCGAGGGTGCCTCCCCACCACTGCGTCGGAAATTCAACCTACGACGCCCGTGGTGCCTCGCAGGGTTGATCACTGCGATTATAGTGGTTATTATTGTAATTGTGGTTCCTTTGGCGGTGATTCTCCCAAGAAAGAATTCACACAAAGGCAAGGCATCCAAAGTGTTATTCCCGGTTTACGTCTATCCTGAAACAAACACTACCTGGGATCCTTTGTATAATGCGTAAGTAAAAAACCGGAACACAAAAAAAGGAGATGGGTCTTTGGGATGTTTGGAGCTATGTTAATCCTTGAAACAGAATTTCGACACATCCTGAACTTGATTTTGTGATCATCATCAATCCATCCAGTGGGCCCGGGTCCTCCACCCCCAGCACTCAATACGCGACCGCTGTGCGCCGACTGGATACATATTCCAATGTCCAAAAGGTGGGATATGTGCCTACCCATTATGCCAATCGCAATCTCACAGCGGTGTTGGATGATGTGGCAATGTATGCCAATTGGACCGCGACCTCGACTGCTCTGGGCATGGATGGGATCTTCTTTGATGAGATACCCTATGATTGGAATTCTACCAAAGCCGAGTACCTGACCCAGATCAACGAGGCGGTAAAAAACTCCTCGGGGATCCAATCGCCACACTTAGTAAGTTTCGTTCCTGTTTTTTTGTCTTTTGTGAAGGAACCTGCATGAAAAAGTGGGCAACGTGGAAGAAAGTGGAAATTGGACGGCGGAAAGGTGGTGCATGTGGGGCCCGGATCTGGAACCATCTAATCTGTCGAACTTCGATCATAGCGATCGGTGGTACATGCGGACACGGCCGGAGTGGATCCGTTCGTTTTCGGTCTCGTTTGCTTGCTTGGGAATGATCTTTCGCTGCTCTTTGCTTTAGGACTAGTTCGCCCAATGCTGATCTTCCTAGGTTATCCACAACCCAGGCACCATTCCGGACTCCCGGTACGATGCCAACACTACCGACATTACCGTGGTTTTCGAGCAATCCTATGATTACTTTGAGACTCAGGAGAAGGTGCTCGCTAAGACCCTGAGTGCCTCAAACCGGACCGAATACTCCTACATGCTCCATTCGGTTCCCACTATGACCAACCACAGCCTGAAGAACTTTGTCGACGATCTCAGTCGCCGAGCCGCCTATCTTTTCCTTACCACGCTAACATCCGACTACTACGAAAGTTTTGGGTCTGGTTTGGAAGAATTTTGCGATGCTGTCCCAACGAAGAACTAAAGTCCGATCATCCCAATCTGATGTTTGCTCCGGGCTTTACCAGAGTTGGTAGTAAGAAGCGAGTGAAACAACCCGGTGTATCAAACAGAATCAAGTAAAAAAAAAAAAAAAAAAAAAAAGTTCTGTCGTGGCTAGAACGCGATGCGCTGGTGGCTAATGCGGGTGATGCCAAGATTTGAGGCGTGATTGACAGGGGATTAACGAGATCGGATTTGTTCCTGTGGGCGGGCCGTAATTGTGTAATTAATTTTATTTTATTTTTACATTTATCTTTCTTTTTTCTAATCTTTATCTTTTCTTTCAGCCTCGTGGTTTCGGTCATTTGGCCCTCGTACGTAACAACCCCGTTTCATGACTCCACAACGGAGTGGCGCGAACTCCTGAACATTGTCGCCCTTTAGCGTACCGTGGATTGGCTGGGGACCTTTTTTTCCCCACTTTTTTGGTTTTAATCTAATTTTTCTTGATTTTAATCTATTTTTCTTGATTTTTCAATTTCCCAATTTTCTTTTCCCTTCGTGACGGTCAGCGCTAGTGACCCGGCGCGGGAACTTATAAATCCGGCGTTTGGAGCCACGTATGGAAGTCATCCTCTCTTCCCCTGATCCACGGTGAACACGATTGGTTGTCCAGTTCCAGGGTCCGAAAAAAACAAACGGTTTTTTATCCTCTATTATTGATCGAATATGGCCATGCTGCCCAAATCGACCGTGGTGGTGCCTTTGTACATCTATCCATTGGACTCTGAAACCTGGGCTCCACTCTACGCAGCGTAAGTCTCTAATCCAATACATGGGAAACATTGGGCAGGTCATGAAAGAAGGAAAGCAAAAAAAGACCACTAGGCAACAGGGCAATAAGCGACAAAGCAATGAGCCAATAATTGATCATAATACCAGCATCGAGTCGAATCCTAATCTCGAGTTCCTTGTTATTGTCAATCCAAACAGTGGTCCTGGCGAATCTCCCCTCCCCGACGCCAACTATGCTCGAGAAGTTCCCCGGTTGAATGGGTACCCCAACGTGTACACCGTAGGCTACATCCGAATCGACTACTGCAAGAAGCCCCACTCAGAGGCCTATGCCGAGATCGAGCAATACGCGGGATGGTCGGCCCAATATGACTCGACAAAGTTGGGAGTGCGAGGAATCTTTGTCGACGAGACCCCTAACCATTACTCGTCTGATAGAGCCGAATATCTGAGCGAGCTAACTAAGTTCATCAAGAATACTCCAGGTATTCTTGCCGATCGCTTTGTAAGTGCCGTCCACGGAACTCTCGGGAGAACAAAACAGGGGCTAATGAACCTTGGGACTGTTTTAGGTGATCCATAACCCCGGCACCCCGCCAGACGTGGTGATTAGTGAATCCGCCGACATGTTTTTCATCAGTGAGGAGCCCTACCCGCGCTACCGATCGGATGAGGTCCAAAAGTGGCTGGGGCGATTCAAATACGACCGGAACCGCTCCGGTGTGATGATCAATGAGGTCCCATTGGATGATCTGGAGAAATTGGTCCATGAACTGCGCCACAGGGCTGCCTATATTTTTGTGACCGAAATTGCTGGTGATTTTTATGAGCGCTTTGGTCCCCGCAGTTGGGAGGCCCTTATGCAGGCTCTGCAGTAAATCCTTGCAACGTGGGGCCAATGGGCCATATGGCTAATGGATACTCCGTGGAGACTTTAGTTTGACTGGATGAGGGGCTTGCAATATTTTCCTCCCCATATTTTACTTTGTATTTTCTCGTTCCTGAGTACTTTGTTCCTGGGTCTTATGCATGCTTCGTATAGGAACTACATTTCGGTGTGTCAGATGCGGGCGTGGCGTTCGTATCCCGACTGTGGATGTATGCGGCAAAGTAATCGTCCCAATTTGTCCGCACTCCGCCCGTAGCTAAGCTCTAGAGCTGCCTATTGGTGGGCCGTGCTCGGGGTATTAACGCCGGGCCCGAAAATAAATAGATTAATCATTTTTAGCCTGCGATGGCTCATAAGGCGGTGCGCCTCATGGCGACAGATAACGGGTGAAACCTGTCTTATCACATGTGGCCTTTCTTATCCGTTAACGTTCTGCAAGGGGCAGGAGAGAAAAATAGACGATACATAAAGTCAGTCTTGTAACCGAGCGTCAAAGCTCGAAAAATCACAAAATCCACAATTTCTGTTCTCAGCGCCTACAGTCCAGATGTAAATGGACTCGATCACATAACCTTATTTCGGTCAATGCCGAATCATGGTCGAAGATCTTTAGCCGATGTTCCTTGTTGATCTGTAAAGCTGCCGTCAAAGTCTTACAACGGGTCAGAAAAAAAAAATTTATAAAATAAAAAATAAAATAAAAAACCAAGAAAAGTCAATTGGCCCACCGACCCAAACAACATGGCATCATCAGCTTAGCTGACGGCTATTTTAGAATCCCTTTGAGCCCTGGATACTCCGAGTTTCAATGCGAAACCATACATCATACACGTGGCAGAGTACCTTGGAACACATTAGTCCCGTATTTGTAAAAGCCAAGCCACCCGAGCCAGATAAGTGAGACATTCGATCTCGTCTCGCCTATCTGCAGAGAACCAAAAGTCTGTAAAGTCCAGCCCTGTTTACTTCAGAAAACCTGAAAATTTAGCCCCGGGTCTAGTTTTGTAATATTTCGATGTGGCAAAGATGCCGAGCAAGATTTCTCCAAGACAGTGTAAAAGAACGTATCCAAATCCACTTAATCCACAATGCAGTCCTGCAGTTACTTCTAATTTCTAATTCCTAAATCTCCGGGTAATGGATCATGGACGCTCCTTGAAGGGGCCTCTTGAGCTCCATCTCGCTCTACCTTCTTCCTCCCGACATTACACAACCATGTCGTCCCCTCCACCAGGATTCTCAACAGGCGCCAACTCGCCGCAATTCTCTTCAGATCCATCTACGCCAGCCACGGAGCCTGATGATCCGCTGGACGTTGACGCCGACGAATATGTTCTCGTAACAGGTGGCCTAGGATTCATTGGCAGTCACACATCTCTAGAGCTTCTCAAAGCTGGCTACAACATCATTATCGTCGACAATCTAAGCAATAGCTACAGAGATGTCTTTGCGCGCATCATTGCAGCCGCAAAGCTGCACTATGAGCCATTGGGTCGTGCAATTCCCAAGGCAAAGCTCTGCTGCGCAGATTACCAAGACATGTCTGCAATGGGTGTCTTACTCGGCACCCACCTGACCCGGAACCCCGGCAGCACGACAACCCGATCAAAGATCACAGGCGTAATCCATTTTGCGGCTTACAAAGCAGTCGCAGACAGTATCAAGCACCCACTGAAATACTACCAAAACAATGTTCGCGGCTTAATTGATCTCCTAAGTCTGCTAGACGACCATGGAATCAAATCATTCATTTTTTCCTCTTCAGCAGCAGTCTACGGAACCCTAGCAGACGGGACCCCTCGACTGCGCGAGGAAAATTGTGTTCATGAGCGCGTATCTTACTCCGCTGACGATGGCAACGATGTATCAGTTGAACCAGGCTGCACGGGAATCACAAACCCCTACGGCCGAAGCAAATGGTTCGGAGAAGCAATCCTCTCAGATGTATGCACTTCCGATCCTTCCTGGACAGTCTTGTGTCTCCGATACTTCAATCCAATCGGTTGCGATGCATCCGGCCTCCTAGGTGAAGATCCACGGGATTGCGCCTCGAACCTGTTCCCAGCTGCCGTGCGCGCGTTAACGGGCCAGAGTACTGAATTGTGTATCTACGGTACAGACTGGGATACGCGGGATGGAAGTGCTGTGCGCGATTTTATACACATTACTGATCTCGCGCGTGGACATGTAGCGACTTTGTCCGCTGCGCAGGAAGGCAGGATTTCTGGGTCTTTCCGGACTTTTAATCTCGGTACTGGAACCGGTCATTCCGTATTGGAGGTGATTGAGGCACTGGAGTCTGTTAGTCAGTTAGAAATTCCGGTGCGGATTGTTGGGAGGAGACCCGGTGATGTTGGATCTTGTGTTGCTACGCCCGACCGAGCAGAGCGTGAGCTTGGATGGAGGACGGAGAAGTCGTTGCAGGATGCTTGTGAGGATCTTTGGAATTATCTTAGAATAGACGCTGATCAGATTCAGAAGGAGTCAAGTGTTTGCTAGTGTATATAGTAATGGTTAATTTGGATAGATAATTTTTACGACTCTTTAATTCGGGACCTAATTCAGTACATCAATCTATATGCTCAATCCATTTAAACGTTGAATGTTCACATTCCAAGGTTTATACTCTCGTCGGTAATATGTGTTCGTCAAGATATATATTGATGCGGGGTAATGACCTTTTACCCCCGTAAAAACAAAAACGTTGGGACCTGAAAACCAGGGACGCAGAGAACCCTAGAAACCACTAGTAACTCAAAAACAACAATGACTTTTACCACGAAAATAATTATGCTTCCATTCATGGACTTACAAAATACGAGATGAAAGAGAAACCTCACCCATGGAACGACGAACAAAGAGGCCGACAGTATAAACTTTTCACTGCAGGGTCCGCCCCAGCATACGCCCCAAAAATAAAGTAAACAGGGAGATACGGAGTAGAAAGTATTCCGTCCTGGACATGATTATGCGGGCGAAAGGATCCAGACCAAGAGGGGCGCAATTTTAATCCAGTTTACTTGAAAAATACAGAGGTCCACGGATACCCCTCGGACTTAGACCTGAACAAGCGAATCCATCAAAAATAGACTCCAGTTAATATCAAATAATAGGAGAAATCAGGATGTCACTGAAGTATCAGTTGCGTCATGCAATTTATTTGATTGAGCTGCCCTGTTTAAAGGAAATGAATAGATTGATCCGCCGCCCCCGGGCTTCGGAAGACCCACAGGTAAATAATTGCCTTGGCCACGTAATGTCAACCATGTTTGCAAAGATTGACAGGATGCTGTTGATTAATTCACAGAATAATAATACAATTAATATATATTCAAGGCTAAGCTATCGGCATCCGTGCACTTCCGACACGACGTTGTTAATATATTTTAATCAGGTTAAAATGAACTACACATGTAATAAGAAAGGAAGTGATGCTATTTAGAGTATGTGACAGCTAAAGTTTGGATATGTATATGCGATTACGTTGTCATCGTTCACTCCTTCCTAGACTCATGCTCATAGCGCTACGTCCGTTATTGCGCCCCGTCAAGATCAGCATGGAACTGGGTCCTTCCAAGGGCCACAGTAATGAGCAGCAGCGGAATTCAGGGGCATTCGAAAGTTGACTGAACTTGAAAATATGTGAAAGCAAATGTGGAAACAAAGGAGGTTCAAGCCCGAAAGAGAGACACTTGGTCTCAAGTATCATGCAATGTAACATCCATGGATGCTGAAACGATATTTGAAATTTGACTGAAGCCAAGTAACACACAAAAGGATAATAGCAGCCGTAAATAGCAGTCACACATGAATTTGTCGTACAAAATAATCAACATTCGATCTATTCCCATCCTTGTTTACCTCTACTCCCATCACATCTAATGTTTGTTTGCTGCAGGGTGATACTCGTTCACGAGGCCCAATTGATTAAGTACTCGTGACTTCAGCCTCATTCTTACCAAATAACTCCCGAGCAAACTCCTTTAGCGCGTCGTTTATCTCGTTCGGTCGCTCCAGCTGAATCCAGTGCCCACACTCTTCAAATCTCTTCACCCGAAGATCGGCCACCAATTCCTTAGTACCAGCAATACCCATATCTGCCCTTGCGACATGATCTTTCTCACTCACAACCAAGAGTGTGGGTAAATGACAACGTCCGTCCGTAATGTCGGCTTCATCCGCTAGGTTGACGCCGCGAATCGCGGCCTTGTACCAGTTCATGGGGCCCCGATATCCCTGGGCAAAGATTTGCTTTCTCACCTTGTACTCCTCAGGAGTATACCAAGAAGGATACGGGTCAGTTCTACCTGTGCTGACGTACGCTGCCGCAGCCCCCAGGGGAGCAAAATTGACTTTCCAGTCATCTGGATTAGCTGGATAGACGAGCGTGAAAACTGACTCCGACTGTCAAATTCGTCAGCGCCTGTGGATCTAAGTTACTCTATAGCGAGGCTTACATGATCGTCACAATCCTTGACTGCCTCCTCGGTATTGTGCCATGGCCAGTAGCCAAAAGGCTCGTACCCAATGAGTGACTTGATATGTGAGTTTATTTTGTCTACGTTGAGACATAAGGATTAGAACTGCGGCTAAAAATAGGACTCGGATACCTTACCCATGTCCCAGACCATACCGGGTTTCGAATACCCGACCGAAATAAGCACAATGCCTACTAAGCGATCGGGCACATACGAGACAAGTCGTGAAAGCAGCCCGCAGCCCCTACATCGAATTCTCATGTGAGCACGTGTGGTGGCATGCACGACTCAGACATGCATGAATAGACTCACCAATCATGACCCACAGCCAGACAACGGTCGACCTTTTCGATGTCCAAGATTTCGGCCATATGGAGAGACATGGTCTTCAAGCGATAAAAAGCTAGATCAGCAGGCTTGTCCGTGCCGCCATAGCCCAACAGGTCAGGCGCGATCACGCCATATCCTGCGGCTGAAAGCGACTTGATCTGATGGCGCCAGTCGTAGCAAGAGCTGGGATATCCGTGGAGGAGCAGGAAAGTGATTCCATCGCCTCTGGTAGAAGGATGAGCGACATAACCATATGTTGTGCCGTCAGATAAAGTTGCCTTCTTGGCGAGGGACGGGAATGCTAGGGAAGCCATTATTGGGAGATGAATATGGTGAAGGCTCGTTGCGGATTGGAGCACGATGTGACGATATTTATATATATTCCTTTTACACAGTTTCTATACACATGAGTTTCGACATATGAAGCCAAACGAAGCAACCCTCCAAGGTTGGAAATCCTTCGTTCCTTCGTGAGTCATAAGGCTGACCGAGAAAAGGGATTGAGCAAGGCTGTCATGTACTGCTTAGATGGATGCCGCGATAATTTGGTGTGACTCAAATGGTCCCTCGTTCGTCGCCTATGAATGGTCGGATTTGTGGGCCTTTCAGTGGGGCAAATGGTGCGGGGATACCGGCCAAGTCAGAATTCCCAAGCCGTCTTTCGAACACTTCGTACAAAACATCATCATAAACTTCGCCTAAATACTTGCCAAGGGTGAGATGATGACAGAGTGGTGAGATAATATCAATCAGACTTGGCCAATACGTGGCGGTACAATAGGACATCCGCTGCTCCCAATCAGGCAACATTCCCGTTCTTATGCCGCCCAATAGTTATGCAGGGTATCAATAAAGTAGCCGAGCCGTTCTTTCGCCTTCATGGACGCCTGATACGAGTAATCTGAACCGCAGGAGTTCTCACTTAGCTTCAGGGAAGGGAATACCCTTCGTTATCTCCTATCTGTTCTCCATTACGAACCGGGCCCACATTGGTGACCTGTCACCATTTCTTTTCTCAGTGACAAAGGCTGCCAAGAAGCGCGCCATTGAACTATATATGCGCCTTTTACTAGGCGATTCGTATGTGCCAGCCTCTTCATGGGCCAGAGCTACTGGAAACTTCTGCCTTGGATGCTGGACCGATCTAGGCCCAAGACCTGCCCTCCACCTCAAATATGCACAACGAAGAGGCAAATAGCCGCAACATGGGCGTAGCCACCCAACGGCAAATGAGCTCTTGACATAACTATATCCGGAAAAATGATACAGACGATTCTAGGAGAAGATTGCTAACCCAATTGGCCCCTGGAGACAAGACAGGTCATAAGGGACATTGGTTGCCTGGGTGCGCATGTACTGCGGCTAGATCTCTGAAGCGAGATTCAGATACTGAACCGCCTAATTTGGCGTCTTTCATATGGAAAAGGATCTGCTTGAGCACGCGTCGAGTCCTTCAGCTACTACAACTCAGTCCTTACTTGTTACTTCTGATTTCCGATTCCGACCGGACAGTCCGGAGATCTTAATTAGATATCTATGAATTGTCACCGAATGCCCAATCTCTTTGTTTAGACTCTAGCGCATGTCAACGCTTCTCAGCTGTGAGGGAACCTAGTCGTTGACGCAGCCATCTCGGGAAAATAACAGGGGAAAGACATTGACGAACAATTACTTGATAACCACGACGGCAGTAATGACGAAAAGGACTCGCAATCAAACCTGGGAAGCGACGAACCTATGACAGTAGCTTAGCTAAGGAGATCAACCCATGAACAATGCCATACATATTGCAAACTGGGGTCCGAGGAGAGTGTCCATTGTAATTCTGGCAATTCGCTTCATCTATATAAACAGTCTACGTGCTAAAGCGCAACCTGTAGCCAAGGTCTTCTGGAGTATTGCATAGCGAAGTGAGGGGTTAATTGGAAGTGTCTTGAGGATGTCCAACAAATGGGTTCCTTGTTTGCCGTTTCACTCCATTCACGGTCCAAGGCTTGTTGTTGGTCTGATGACAATCTCAAGTGTGGAGATTATGGCTGGTAGTGTTACCAGCATTTTCTTGAGTGGGTGAGTTCCGTCAATAACGAGTAGGGAATGCTTCTGAAAAACTCAAGTTCACTGGCTATATATGATTATTTCTGAATAAGATTGCGAATACATATTGGCGAAAGCATTACTGCGCCGCAGGTTAGCTGAGCCCTAGGCTTCAGATGTATACATTTGGCGCTTCCCTCCCGTTACTCCCAGGGCTGTCCATTAGGTCATATCATCATTGATGTGAAAAGTTAACTTCAATAACAGATTACTCCAAGTCACAGAGAATCATACAAATTGTCTGGCAGTCTCGGATCAGTATGTCAGTCTCATTGATTTTTACTGCAGCATAAACCCAGGATATCACCTATGTAGGCAAGTCTCAGTCTACCAAACGATACTTTGCTGACGAGCTATATTGGAGCTATATAACTTTATATATTAGGGTAGTTCGTGATAAGCTTTCCCACTTCCAGCATATTGCACTGCGCCTAGGACCGCATTAAAAAAGCTGTGATTTTAGATATTGAAATTAGCCCAAAGATAAATGGGGTTGTAAAACAACTGCCATGAGCACCGAATGCAGCCCCAGGAAGAGAAAATAGAAGACGGTACTGTTAATATGGTCGTGTCAGCGAGTGTCAGATAATAACAGGAGCTATATCAATACTTTGTGATCGCTTAATGCTGCGGCGCTTAGAATATCTTGAAGTGCCAAATATCGATGCACGTAATTGACACTGGCATAAGAACCGACAAGAAGTTGCACATCAAGTTCACCACCAACCCAAGCAGTCAGAAAAGTCACCAATCAAGTTGATCGATGGTTAAAAGGAGGTATCTCTGCCTTGAAGTTCAGGCCTAAATACAAGCGTCAGGTTTGTATCACTAGCGAATCACTTTCTTGTTTCCCTCGACAGCTAATTCAATTCAAGATCTTTGTATGGAATGTATGGAAGTTTATTTCTATGAAGCTAATTGCGCCAAAGGCATATTCACCAAGGGGATTGAGGTGGCTATTATTTTTCGTCATCAGAGAGTGGAAAATCCCGCGAGCGAAAACTGCTTTTTGTATGTTTCAAAGTATCGACAATATTCTCAATAAGGAGAGAGGACAGGTGTGGTTCAGGCTCTCAGTCCCTCTTTTGCCGAGGTGATGCAAAATCCGAAATTCGGAGCGAGGACATTGCCGGTCTTGCTAGGTTCCCCGTTCTACGCAGCACATATAAGAATGCAGACTTTAGTCAACATAAATAAAACGAAGGCAAGACTGCTTCTCGCAAAGCTTTTTCATCTTTCAACTGTCTGATTGGAACCACTTCCCTGGTCTCGAAAACTTTTGCGATCTGACAATCATGGCTCTACGAATGGCACATGGACGTCTCAGGTTGTTCTCACCTGCACTGAGCTACTATCTCAGTAGCGCCCCCTCATGCTCATTGATTACTCATGCCCATAAAAGAAATGCTCAAGTGACGCGCAAATTCATCCGTCCGAGTCTTTCATTTTCAGTCAGGCATAGTTCACATTCACCCATGGGCAAATCTACTACGAAGACCCGAAAGAAAATAACAATCCAAAGCCTTGTCCGTCTCTATGAGAAAGAAGAGCCGATCAGTGTCCTCACTGCCCATGACTTCCCAAGCGCGAGTGTTGCCGAAGCTGGAGGAATGGACATAGTGTTGGTCGGGGATAGCTTGGCCATGGTTGCATTGGGCATGGAGGATACAAATGAGGTCCTCGTGGAGGAAATGCTACTGCACTGTCGTAGTGTCTCACGGGCTGTCGAAAGTGCATTCACTGTAAGTGATGAAGTCTTCTTTTGGAAAACTCAGATGCTTATCTGTGTGCCATGGCATAGATCGGAGACCTGCCCATGGGCTCCTATGAGGTCTCGCCGCAACAAGCCATGCAAACAGCCGTTAGGTTTGTCAAAGAAGGTCGTATGAACGGCGTGAAGCTCGAGGGAGGCGAAGAAATGGCACCAACCATTAAACGAATCACTGATGCGGGTATTCCAGTGATGGCGCATATTGGGCTTACCCCCCAAAGACAAAATGCTCTCGGCGGATTCAGAGTTCAAGGAAAAACAGCTGCTGGTGCATTGAAGTTATTGCGCGATGCCTTGGCAGTGCAAGAAGCGGGTGCTTCTCTGATCATTATAGAAGCAGTACCTGCTGAGGTCGCTGCTCTAGTAACCAGTAAGCTTCGGGTTCCAACAATTGGAATTGGATCAGGTAATGGGTGTTCCGGGCAAGTGCTTGTTCAAATTGATATGATGGGCAATTTTCCACCTGGAAGATTTTTGCCCAAGTTTGTTAAAACGTATGCGAATGTCTGGAATGAAGCTTTGCAGGGAGTTGAGAGGTACAGGGATGATGTCAAAAGCAGAGCTTATCCTTCGTCGGAGTATACATACCCTGTGTCGGAAGAGGTGATTGAAGAGTTGCGGCGAGTGTTGGATGATAGTCATCGGAAATAGAAATATATGTATGAAGCAATAGACAGAATCTGCCAATTCCAACCTTCACACGCCTTCTTCTGCCGCATGTCGTAAAGTCCTTAGCATCTCAACCCGTGGACATTGATCAAACACATTGTATACTACGGTACATGTCTGATTATGTTATAGGGAGCCATAGAACATTCCGGCCACTGTAGAATGATCTGATCCTCGCTATATCACCTTTTCAAATATGAATAAATCAAAAGAAAAAAAAAAAAAAAAAAATTGGCGTGCGCTCAGTCGAGGGCCTTCAACGGCTGATGTAAGGTCACACAATAAGCCACACCCGAACGTGGCTCTCGCGGTACCTGGCCTGGTTTTATTACCGAAATGGGGTAATTCGCTTTCCGGATCTGGTTCATCTCCCCTCCCGATTGGTTAAGTAAGTGCGCACAAAACACCGTTGTACCCCCCAAGACGTCAACCTGTCAATTGTGTGCCATGGGCTTTTTGATAGCTGTTTATTTTGCCTTGTCTACGGCGTGTGAATCGGTTTTCATTTTTTATCTCCGGTCGCGGCAATTTACGACCCTGTCGGACTGAAATATGTTGTGTATATCTGTGTCCTCTCCACTTTCGGCGTTCGTGTCGACTCAGGTCAGCAATTTACCGTGTATACTCTGGCACGATACTGAATTTGGTATACACAGTCTCGGCTATGCAATGCTGGGTTTTATTGAGAATAACATGCAAGTCCTCGCTCTTCATTTCAAACGATTTCACACCACTTAGAGAAAGGTTTATTCGATTTTGGCAGACAACCCAAGGGGAGATGCCTCTTGCGGTGATGGATCTGTCACACTCTGAGAACTCTTCAGGGAAACCCTGTCTAACCAAACAGGTCCCAGGATAGACAGAGAGGACAAGGCGACAGCCACATAGAAGGACTGGGTGAGAGCTTTATTGTACGCGGTCAAAACAGATGGCAACTGCTCCGCGGAAACGACTTTGCGCAGTCCAGTTATGCCACCTTCAAGGATATCGTTGGAGTTGGCATCCGGGGCATACTCATGCAGATTAGATACCAACTGGTTCTGGAAAACTGACTGACATACTGGGAGGAAAACTGCTCCAGCCAAAGTCTGCCCAAACAACAAGAGGGTCGTAGCTACGGGTATGTCCTTTAAAGGTACAGTGACTTGCGAGACAAGCAATACAGTCTGTATGCCAATTCCTAGGCCAAACACCATCAATACTTGATATCCAAACCAATATCCAATGCCCGAATCAACCTCCAATGTACTGAGCAGTCCAAGCCCTACTGGAGTGATGATAGCGGACACCATGAGTAGTGGAGTGTAATACCCGATCCATGAGGTCAGAGCTCCAGCGAATAAGGAGACAATGACCAAACCGAGAATCATGGGCAGGTTCATGATACCAGACTTGGTGGCTGACACACCCTTCACAGCCTGGAACCAGATCGGGAGCTATTTAAGTTAGCACTAACAAAAGCATAGATTGAGGGAGAGAGGTATACATCGTAGGTGAAGACCGTCAGAGTGCAGCCGAGACAAACGGAAAACCACAAAGCTCCAAGGATATTGTGATCCTTAGCAATATGCAACGGGATACTAGCTCGATCCTTCTGCCAGAGCTGAATGATAATAAAGGCTGCAGTAAGCACTGCGGACACACAAAATAGAGCAATGATACGTCCATTATCCCATGGATATTTCGTTTCCCCCTAACTGAAGGGCCAATAACAGAGAAACAACAGCTGGAACTAGTATCACTTTGCCGATCGGGTCAATCTGTCCGAGCATTTGCTTCTTGCTGAAATTGAGTCGCTGGGTGGGAGGCAATGGTGGCATAGAAAATACAATGCACACGATGGCAATTGCCCCCATGGATAGGTTCATATAGAAGCCCCATCTCCAGGTGACGTAATCGGTGAATACACCTCCAAGCCTGCTATGAGATCAGCTTACAACCCTTGAGGGCATCACTTTGTCGATGTGAAGCTTACAGAGGACCCGCCACACAGGCTATGCCATGCATCGAGGTCAAAAGGCTGGTATACATCGGTCGGTAGCGTAGGGGTACCAGTCGTGTCATTACGACAAACGAGCCCAAAGTTATACCCGCTGAGCCTAAGCCAGCGATACTTCGTCCGACGATAAGTGCCACTGAGTTTGGCGCCACTGCGCAGAGGAGGGAGCCAGCCTCAAAGACAAAGACTGACCAAAGGTATACCCATTTAGTAGCGAACAAAGAGTAGATCTTGCCGAATTGTAACTGCACGGCACACGTGGAAAAGAGGTAAGAGCTTCCATACCAGCCCACATCATCAAGAGAATGGAACTGAGTGGTGATCTTTGGAATAGCAGTAGCAAGGACGGTGTCATCCTGTAGCGCAATGAATTTAGTATTGTCCAGACATGGAAAGAATTACACTTACTAATGACACACAGAAAAGCGATAACATAAGGGATATTGTCAAAAATATTGACTGCCAGCGGGGGATTTCCAGCGTCTCCTGTGATTTGCTTTCTGTCGTTTCGTCCCCTGCCCCGTCGCTAGGTGACTTGAACTGAAGGGAAACTGAGTCTTCCGCCTCATCTTGTGCATCACGCGTGACGCTGTATTTAGGCTTCATCTAGTTTGGTTTTTCACTGTTAGTGGCTAGTGATATGGCGTCCGTCAGAACAATGATGCTGGCGTGAAGAGGCTTGCATATTGATGTGGTATAGGTTTCCTTTGCATACTGTACACAATACCCTGCCCCTTGGTATATGGAATGGTCTACCAGGGGATGGAAATATAGGAGAACGAAAGGAAAACTACTAAATCTGATCGACACGGCGAATACTTGATTAGACCAAGTCAGCTGGTATGACTTTCATATGTGAAAAGTATATACTCAAGCTCCTCATTATGTCACCTAGTCTTATTCAGGATCAAAAAATAAATAAATAAATAAAAAATTAGAAACAAAGAAGAAAAAAAGAAGAAGCCGCTCCACCTGCCTGTTTTGGAATGAACTCCACACTAATACAGGAGTAAACAAGGCAAGGTCAACAAATATTCTAGTAGAATTTGCATGACATGCTTTTGCAGGTACCCTTTGGAGTAATGTGATAATCATGAATCGGTAGAAGAAGACCCGGTTTATCAAGTTATTTGAGACTGACGTCAAAGAAGGCCTCTCGATTAATGACTACTATGAAGTAAATTCGTTGAACTGTTAATTTAGCGAATTGTATTGGAATGTATAGCCTGTCTCTAATAAAGCAAAGGAATGAGATTAATGGTCAACGAATACGAAAGACACTGCAGATAAAGACAGCAAGCGATTCTTTAATGCACAGCCTGGGGCCCAGATGATTTGGAGATGCTCTTTTGCTTCTCCCTAACCGGTGTAATTTTTGTAACGGTATCACGGCATCCTTTCTGTTTGCCTTGCTCCAAGCACTCCATGATTGGAAACATCAAAGCCTCAGAGCGCAACGCTTCGTAAATTCTTGTGATATAAGTACCAATAATCTGAGTATCCTCGTTTGTGGAATTTTGCGCATCTGGTTCAGTGTTGATGGACTTGTCTGTATGTTGAAAAGTAGGATGGTCGACAAGGCCACGGTTCAACGGGACTTTCAGTGTGTGGCGTACATAGTCATACATGATGCGTGCCGCCGATCCTAGGTATGTGGATGTTGGACACTTTGGGCTGACCAAGAGTAGTTGACTAGTTTTGAATGCCTCTGCCATGGCTGTTGCTAAATCCTGAGACCAGTTGTAGATGGTAGTCATCTGTGGACAGTATCCGGTTGCTACCTCAGGATGAGAGGCAAAGAAGGTCACCACCAAAGACTGGGCCGTTTGGCTAACCATGGTAAATCGTTGTTGTGAGTCCTTTGTGGTGGATGAAGCCGACTTAAGAGAGCTTGTAATATGTGTCCACAACAGCGAGTTGAGGTCCTTGCAGGCAGTAGAATTGGTTAAAAAGGGACCGTATGTGTTAGTGGTGATAGATTCCACGAGAGGCTGAAGGGCTTCCAGGAATTGCAACTGCAGCACTCTCAGATCCAGTCCTTGGCAGAGAACGTAGATGTATGATGCGGCAAGCATGGAAAAGACATCAATTGCTGTCTGTGTGTAACGCGCAGATATAAGGGCCAACGAGTTGATGGCCTGATTGGACATCTCTGCTGACTGCACATTTGGTCCGACCGGGTGAGCAAGAAATCCCAGCTCGGAAGTATAGGCCGCCATGCCAATATCGACTCCCTTGAGACAATAGGATAGACTGGGCTCATCGAAACACAGATTCGGCGGCAGACCATTGTTAAGGTCCGGATTAATAATTTCTGTGCATTGAGCAAATAGCATTTTGCTCATGAGTTGTAATGCTGAGCGGGCTTTGTCCATGGCAACGGTGACCGAAAGAGCCTGGAAGTTCCCGCCATGAAGTGTTCGACGCCCGTCGCTGTCGATCAGAGGGTTATCGGTTGTCGAATTGAGCTCAACCGTCACTTGCTTGTGAGCCAGGGTAAGATCTTCGAGCAATGGGCCCATCCACTGCGAGGCCGTGCGAAGTTGGTAGCGGTCCTGGCGCAACGGGGGAGCAGCTCCCACTCCCATCTTTTGAAACGCGTGTACAACCTGAGTGAGTTTCGACCCTTGTAGGAATTTGGCAATGTTGGCGGCACATTCGATTTGGCCCGGATGGGGACGGACCTGGGCAATGAAGGGATCAAAACTTTCGGGATTGCCAGACATGATCTCCACCGCCATCGCTGTCAGAACCTGTGACAGAACTGCCATATGATGCGTTTCATGGAGGCCCAATGCCGCAACTGCTGCTGAGACTGCCGTCCCGTTGATCAACCCTAAACCTTCTTTTGGGCCAAACGATATAGGCTGCATCCCGATCTGGGACAGAAGCCGATCCGCAGGGACGAGTTCTCGGCACCCAGTCTCCTGACCAGGAGTTCCCCTGCCCACTGGTGTCCGGAGCAGGAGCTTGGGGTTACCTTCCAAGACTCCGGCAATGTAGGAAAGGGGACTCAAATCGCCAGAGGCAGAGATACTTCCTCGCAAGGGAACAAGAGGAGTACATTTTCGATTGAGAAGCTCTGTCAAAGCTTCAATGATGGTAAATCTGACACCGGAATGACCCTGCACAAGAGTATTGCAACGGACCAACATTGATGCGCGCACCCATGACTCGGGCATCTCGGTGGTAGCTGCTGACTCCCCTGCACCTGGGTATCGATTCTTGACATTAGAGATAACCCCGTACTGTTGCATCTGCATCAAGGAGATTTGCAGATTCTTTGTATCATCCGTTGTTGTATTGGCACTACCTCCAAATCCGGTATTTATGCCTAGAAAGGGGAAATTTGATTAGAACCGCATCGCTTCGGCTTCTGAGTTATAAAGGATTAACTACCATATAGGATTTCGCCTTGCTCGACGCATTCCCGTAGAAAATTCACGCTTTTATCCACGCTTTCCCTCAATTCAGGTGATTTATCAATTGAAGCCGTGGTTCCGTACCGAGCCACAGCGACCACCTCCGCAAGTGTTAACTGCTTTCCCTTCACCACCACCGCATTTTTGTCGACTGCATCTGAAAATTGCTGGAGTCTCCTCCAATTTTCGAGCACGATTTGACAATGACTTTCTGCAGTCATGGTGGTCACTTGTCCAATATGGATTTTTCTGCAATGTGAGGAAAACAACGCGTGCTTGCGAGAGTCAACTTGTTAAAAGGAAGATGTGAAGAGCAGAGAGCAAGTAATTCAGCCATGATCAGCAAGGGCGCTTCGCTAGCGTATGATTGCAAGGTTACACATAACGATCGATCGCCGATCGCCGCAAAAGGACCCACTCGGTTTTCTGGAAACCTTAAATTCTAGACACACCGCCCGCTGGTCCAGGCTTGGCTTTTCGGCCATTTGCATACTACCCCTTTTAGTACACATAGAGAGGGATCGAAATTCGTCTAGCGGGCTTTTAGTCTCCATAATTGATTTCCTTGGAAATCAACAGCATCTAGGTATGCGAGTGCAGGCCCTTGCCTTACTATTTCTTTTTCCCTCGCTTGGCACAATCCTTGGAAATGCGATATCATATCTGTCATGTGATTAGGCATTACTATGCTGAACTCGCATCCATAAGTAGCATTCAATATATTTATAGAAAAAGGTTTGATCATCAAGGAAACGCGAGACAGGCAAGGGGACGGTGATGTAATGAGCTATTTGAGGGGAAGGAGCGACAGACAATACAGGGCACCCATGGCGAAAGGCGTTTACCAAAGCACAGATGCTCAGTAGTTTGTCTAGCCAGGGGTAAAAAAAGTAAGAATCGGTGAATATTTTGGCCAGGGGCGGATTGAGCACGTAGTGCAGCAACAACAATTCTAACACGAAAATTTGGTAAGCACAATCCCGTTATGATGAGATGATCTTTTTGTTGATAATTCCCCAGTCTTGGAATTTGAATGGGTTGAATTCTGCAATAAAGGTTTACGATGCCCCTGAATGTTTAAGGTTAGGGTTCCGAGGTTGTTTCTAAGGTTATGGAACCGCCCGAACCTTATGAAGTAAGCTTCGGAATATATCCATATATATTCTTTACAATCCACACCTGGGCACTGTGCCCTTATGTATTAACCGAGGTATCTATTAATATATTCAAGTGCCCAGGTGTCCAATCTCATATTTTTGGATTCAGTTCCACCTGGGCATAAGCATTGATTTATCCTGGAATGTATTGCACTAGGCGTTCCGTAATATATATTCACAGACTCACAGACTCCCTATACCATCCATAAATGTACAAATGTTATTTTTCAACGAAACACTCCAAAAATATCGCTACGCTTCCAGAATCTCTCAAGTACTAGAATTGAAAGCTGACTTATTCCAAGGTTTTGTGTTCTTCTCAATCTTCACATGTAATGCACTCGTCACATGTAATGATCGCGCGCAGGGCTTGGCTAAAGAGGGATGATATTGGATTGGAAAGCGTCGGCCTAGGTGCATGATAACATTGATTAAGGGCGGCAAGTGTACAGGTGTATCTGTCGTCCCCCCATATTCAAGTGCCCCTCCCCCCTATATTACCTCAGTATCATTGCTGAAATCCTCATTCATAACGAAGACCAACTGCTGTGAACTCTCTAAGGTTCCATGGTCCTCCCCAGACCATGATAAGTACTAAGGCGCGTCATTTAGCAGGATCATTCAGGTCGGATAGCATGGAATGCTGCGATTGGAGAAGGTGAATGAGGTTAGCCAGTGTTTAATCAATCTTGAAAACATCACACCAATCAACTCACCACATTCATCATCGTGTGATTGCCAGCTGTGAGAAACCCTTAGGCCCACCCCTCCACACATCTTCTGAATGTCCTCAAGAGTCCACTTGCCACTAATAATGGCCAGGACTCGATCACCATGATTGAAGATACGATCATCATCACCACCAAGACTCATTCGCACCTCCCGTGCAGCTTCGTAATAGACACGAAGCATGTGATCTCCCTTGTTGAATTCGCAGCGACAAACCCAATCATCTTTGAGAAAGACCTTCTTCCCCAAATGAAGATTGGCTTGATCCAACCCGTGGAGTATAAAATTACATAGCGCGGGCTCCTTGGGGTTATAGCTGACCAAGACCTTCGCTTCATCCCCGCAGCTATGCACCCCAACCAAAAATTGGCACGAGAAATTCAGACTTTCACACATCTGTGCGAATCCTTTCAAGAGCACTGCCGCGTCTGGGAAAGAAAAGTTTGAAATGCTGTTGCCAACCCAGAGAAAGGTAACCATCTTGGACCTAGAAGCAGGGTCATCACCATCTTTGCCATCGTGAAGATCGCCGGTCGCGGTCGCGTACTGCGAAAGCCAACCAATTCCGTCTTCGTAAGATCCCAAGAGACCTTGTAGCTTCACATATTTAGACTGCCGGAAGATAGCCTTTAGCTTGCCTAGACCTTCGACTAGTTCTCGACGAGACAAGTCAACAGTAGTTGAGTGGAACAAGCAAGGCCATCTCCCCTCGAAACATTAATCCATTACGCAGCTCATTTGCCAAAGGTCCAAGCATGATTCATCAAACCTAGCCATTGACGCGTGGGATGGGCAGCTGAGCTATGCACAACTTGAACACCTGACGACCGAAATTGCTGCAAAACTACGGGACTGGGGAGTTGGCCAAGATTGTCTTGTTCCTGTTTGTATAGAAAAGTCTCTCTGGGCCGTTGTGGCCGAGATCAGTGTTCTCAAAGCTCAGGGTGCTTTTGTTCCCATGGATCCTTCTCAGCCGGCCAGTTGGTGGAAGTCCACTGTCCAGGAAACCCAGGCAAAGGTGGTCATTGGGTCCGCAAAACAGTATCCAGCGTTGTTATCCGCTGAACTTGGAGTTCAAGTTGTTGTTCTATCCCCCGAGACTTTCAGTATCCCCCCTCATAACCACCGGAACAATGAAACCCAACCCACTTCAATCACACCACCCGCGAATGCAGAGAGTACAGCTTATGTTCTCTTTACCTCAGGAAGCACATCGAAGCCAAAAGGATGTTTGATGAATCATCAGGCACTCGCGGATATTATTCGACACAACGAAGCCCCCCGCATTTCTCATGCAAGCAGAGTGCTCCAATTTACATCATACACATTCGCTGTGTCCCTGATCGAGATTTACTGCACTCTCACAGCAGGAGGAACCGTGTGCATCCCTTCCGATGAGGATCGGATGAACAACCTCGCTAATTACTTTGAGAAATCGAGAATCAACTGGGCTCTGATGACACCGTCCACAGCAAACTCACTCACTGGACCTTGTGTGGCCCCAACCCTGCAAACCCTTCTCCTGGCTGGAGAGCCTATGGGGCAACGCCATGTTGATATATGGGCAGATGGTCTAAGTTTGCACCAATGCTACGGTCTCTCAGAATGGTCCGGGATCTGTGCAGTGACTGTTCAGATCTGTCCAAAGCGGATCTGCAGTCCGTGGGACTAATTCCAACCACACCGAACCTGTGGCTCGTCGATCCTAATGACCATCAGCGGTTGGCGCCGATCGAAGCCATCGCCGAGCTGCTGATTGAAGGTCCGAGCATCACTAGAGGCTATTTGAATAACCCGCAGAAAACTGCTGCGGCACTTGTGGACTTACCTCACTGGTTGCAAGGGGCACGAAAAACACCCCAAGAAGTTTCATCCACAAAACTTTATAAGACTGGCGATCTTGTGCAGTATTTGCCCAATGGAAGTATTCGATACGTTGCCCGAAAGGATACCCAGGCCAAAATTCGAGGAAAGCGTGTGGAATTAAGTGAAGTCGAGCATGCAGTAGGCGAGTACTGTTCCTCATCAGATATCAACCGCGTGGTTGCCGAGGCTGTGGTTCCCGGCGACGCGGATGGAACACCGATCCTAGCTGTTTTTCTGCATTACAAACAAGATGACAACAATTCCCGCGAAGGGAACAGTGGGTCTATGTTCATACGAACCAAGCAGCTGCTGTCCGACGCAGAGTCTTTACGCACGCACCTTCCAAATGTTTTCCCTGATCATATGGTACCATCTGTCTACATTGGCCTCGAATATCTTCCTTTGACTATTACCGGAAAGGTAGATCGAAGAGAGTTGCGATCATCAGCCAAAGTGCTCACACGAATGGAACTGGCATCATTTTGCACCACTGAGATAGCAGTCAAGGTGATTCAGCCCACGGAGCCGTCGCAAATCATCTTGCACAGCCTATTCTCCAATATCCTTGGAATAAACACAGACAGCTTTGGAATCCATCATAGTTTTCTCCGTTTAGGCGGCGATTCGATCAAAGCCATGCGCCTGGCACAAGCCTGCCGGCCGTATGAACTTTACTTTAGCGTGGCAGATATTCTGCAAGCCGAAACCATTTCGAATCTGGTGCCCCTTGCTCACAAGGTCTCTACGGTGGCTGGTGAAGATGTGGCAGAACAGCCTACAAGCGTACCCGTGAACAAGAACTATGTCCAGGGAATCGGCAAAGTTGAGGAAGTTTACGGCTGTTCCCCAATCCAAGAAGGAATCTCATTGAGTCAGGCACAAAATTCGGATTACTACAGACTTCGTATGGTCTGGGTCGTTCAACCAGCGTATAAAGGATGCGACGTGGACGTTGAGCAGCTAAAGAAAGCCTGCAATCAGTTATTTGAGCTGCATCCCATGCTTCGAACATTAATTAATATGGGAGCAGACGTTGATGGCTGTGCCGTGCAGATAACACTGCCCAAGCACACAGAATCATACGTACACATACTGCATCATCATTCCGTCGACCCCAAAGCCTTGGCTGTTGCTGCGCCCAGGGGCAGCCATGATGCATCTCCGCCAACCCGAGACTTGCCGGCTCTGTCGATTCATGCATCAAAGACAGGCCCAGTGTTTCTCACCCTAGATATCAACCACACTGTCATTGATGGATTCTCCATGTCAATCATTGCTCGAGATCTCGAACTTCTGTATGATGGGCTGAAGTCGGCCTCTATTCCTTGTGCTGCTCATTCTAAGTACATTGAATACGTGTCAGCCCAACGTCGGCGCTCGGCAAAGACCGCATTAAAATTCTGGCATGGCTACTTGCATGGCCTCAGTCCATGTTTGCTACCATCCTCGAAAGAACAGGACTCACAGAAGGGTCAATGGCACTCTTTATGTATTGACCTTGGAGATGCTAGGAGATATCATGAATTCAGTAAGAAAACCAGCACCACACTTGCGACAGTATTCAAGCTAGCCTGGAGCTTGGTCCTTCGTTCATTCGCCGTCACAAACGATGTCTGTTTTGGTTATATGACATCTGCCAGAGGAGTGCCTGTCCCCGGAATTGAAGACGCTGTCGGACTCTTCATCAATATGGTGGTTCGTCGAGTGAAAATTGACACACAAAGTACATTTCTGCGTGCTTTGCAACAGGTCCAATCCAAGTTTATCGAGAGTCTGGCCCATCAGCATGTATCCCTTGTCGATGTGCGCGCTTCTCTTGGCTTGACACATAATGACCTCATGTTCAACACAAGCCTGACATTTCCACCCGACTTTGAGGCAACTGAGAAACCATCTGTTAGAATCACACAGGCAGCTCTACATGATCCTACGGAGTTTGACATCATGGTTGAGGTACGATCAAATAACGAGAAAGTTCTGGCCACCTTGAAGCATTGGACACACAGGGTGCCCAAAAAAGAAGTCGAATGCCTGTCTAGAGCAATGGCTGTTGCTATTGAGCATATACTAGACGATGAAAGCAAAGTCATTCAAGGAGCACAGGCGTTGGACCCTATCGATTTGAGTATTATGGCTGATCGGAGCGCAAGTCTCCCTGGGCCATCTCAACTCTCCGTGAACGACTTGATTGAATATCAGGTTATTACCCGACCGACTGCGGATGCTGTGTGTTCCTGGGATGGCCAATTCTCGTTCCAAGAGTTGGGAGATTACTTTACTCGGTTTGCTCGGCTTCTTGTTTCCCTCGGTGTAGGCCCCGATGCTTTTGTGCCTATGTGCTTGCATAGGAGTCGCTGGACACCGGTCGCAATGCTAGCGGTTATCAAGGCCGGCGGGGCCTTCGTGTTGCTGGATGATAGCTATCCCGTGCAGCGGTTGAGAGATATTGTGGATCAGCTCTCCCATCCCGGCTTTGTGATCACGCTGCCAGAATCTGCCAGTATAGCAGCCCAATTGACATCTATTGTACATTTAGCTGGAGACGAGCCAAGCGCGACCTGGCCGGTGGATGATATACCACCTCACTCACTTCCCAAAGTTGAGCCATCCACTGCGCTATACGCCGTGTTTACATCTGGACCAACTGGAAAGCCCAAGGGAATTGTGGTAGAGCACGGATCATATGCTCAGAACACCTTGGTTCACATACAACATTTTGCCGTGACCTATCCTCGAGTTCTTCAATTTTCGGGATACAGCTTTGACGTTAGTATATTTGAGCATCTCACCATTCTGACCGCCGGTGGATGCCTGTGCATACCATCCGAAGCCGACCGACTGAACCGACTCGTCCAGGTGGTGTTGGATATGAGAGTAAACCCCATGTTTCTCACGCCGTCCGTTGCGCGGACGATTGTGCCAAGTGATGTTCCAAATTTCAAGACCTTCGGATTTGTTGGAGAGGCCATGAACCAACAAGGCGTTGAGCTCTGGAGTCACTTCGTTCGTTTGACCAACTGGTATGGCCCAGCAGAATGCACTGTCTTTTGCGGCATTCAGCCATCCATGGAAGGCCTTGATTCTCGCAACATTGGCTGGCCGGAAGGTTGCTCGTTCTGGGTCACCCATCCAGAAGACCCCAACCAACTTCTTCCAGTTGGTGCGGTGGGAGAGTTACTTGTGCAAGGCCCTGTTGTGGGTCGGGGCTACATCAAAAATCCCGAGAAAAATGCAGCCGCCTTCATCATGCCTCCGAATTGGCTTTCCATTTTCCCTAATAGCAAGCCAGGGCCGAGTGAACGGGTCTACAGGACTGGAGACCTGGTTCAGTGTTCCCCAGATGGGTCCTACATATATTTGGGCAGGAAAGATACACAGGTGAAACTTCTAGCACCGTTTGGAGGTGACCGAGGTGGAACATCATGTTCGAACCAGCTTTGATGGAGCTACAGACGTTGTTGGCGAAGTATTCAAACCAGAAGGGGCCAGCAACCAACCATTGCTTGTTATTTTCGTTGGCTGCCAGGCTTCGAGGGCAGATGAGCTCTCCACCAGCTTGTTAGGGCCATGGGATGATCCCCAGTTCAAGAAAACGGTAGCGGTAACCCGATCCCGTCTGCAAGACAAACTGCCAGCCTATATGTTGCCGAACATCTTTTTCCCACTCTCACAGGTGCCAATTTCTCGATCTGGCAAAACTGAGAGGCTGCACTTACGACATGCTCTCATGGCTCTGTCTTCAGATGAACTAGACCTCTACAGTCAAACGCAGACAGTAAAAGTGACACCGTCTTCCGAGATGGAGCTTCTCTTACAAGGCCTCTTTGCTCGGGTACTAAACGTGGATCTTGCTCAGGTCGGAGTATACGATGACTTTTTTCGCCTTCGTGGTGATTCCATTGCCGTAATGAGACTGGTGGCAGTCGCTCGCCAGGATAATCTTGTCTTCACAGTGGCCGATGTATTCAATCATCCCGCTTTGCATGATCTTGCCAAAATTGCACGGCCGATCACTGCCAAAGAATCGTCTTTGGACACGTCCATTTCATCCTCCATAACCTCATTCTCTCTACAACCAAAAGAAACTCATCGACAGGAGAAGATCTGGGAGCAAGCCCTCTCCATCAGCGGGTTGGACAAGGATAACGTGGAGAATTTATATCCGACAACGGCTTTACAAGAAGGATTAATGGCACTGACAGCACAACAAACAGCAATGTACACGGTCCAACTAAGACTCTCTGTCACTTCGGGGGCGGATCTTGGTCGCTTGAAAGATGCTTGGCAATCTGTGTTGGACTCGAACCCCATATTGCGAACGAGAATAGTCCCAACAACTGAGGGAAGCATGCAGGTTGCGGTAAAGCCAGAGACCATAGTGTGGATTGAGATAACGGAACCTCACTTTTCTTCGTTGGACGAGTATTTGGCTGGTGATCTGGCGAACCCGATGTCATTTGGTCAACCTTTGGTGATATTTGCGGTCACTTCCTTTTCAGACCATCGCCATGGCATCGAGAGCAATAAAACCTCGCCTCCCAGCTCAGAGATAATATTGACCATGCATCACGCCATTATGACCGCTGGTCTATCTCTCATCTTCTACAGCAGGTTGATGACGCCTACAGTGGTTTGCAACTACCATACGGGAATTTTAGTCCTTTCATTCGCTACCTGATTGATCAGGATAAAGAGGCAGTCCGCGAGTTCTGGTCTTCCGAGTTCAAGGGTCTTGAGATGGCTGAATTTCCTCCATCAAGCTGTTCGATGCCCAAAGAAAATCTAGAAGTGTCCCGTGCATCTGTGTGCTGCACTTGTCGCATTGACCTACCGCAGAACAGCGGATACACAATTTCAACTCTGATTCGGTTGGCTTGGGTAATAGTAGTATCCGCACATACCCAGAGTGATGATGTTGTGTTTGGGTTGACTGTGCTCGGCCGCGGGGCTGCTGTAGCCCAATTTGACGAGATGACCGGGCCGACTGTAGCGACCATACCCTTCAGGGTGAGCGTCAAGGCTACCGATACTATCGAAACGGCACTGGCAGCAATCCAGAATCATGTGACCAACCTCATGGAGTACGAACAAACTGGAATCCAAAACATTAGAAAGATGGGTCCAGAGGCGGCCACTGCGTGCGAGTTTCGAAGTCAACTGGGAATCCAGCCACCCCTCCGCAAGAATAGTGAATCTGATAGTGAGGATGTGATATTTTTCCTCACAACCTCCGGTCGTGATGCTCCAGTACCAAACATTGAGCTGATGACTGGTCCAACTTTTGCAATGGTACCATGCAGAGTTCGGATCTGCCCGAGTCAATCCATCCAGGATGCCTTGCTTTCAGTTCAGCGTACAGCCGCAGAGACAGTAGCCTTCAAGCATACCGGGCTGAAAGCTATTTGCCACATGAATCCAGACACCAAACGTGCCTGCGCTTTCAACACCCATCTCATTTTCCAAATAACTCCAGATGAAGCCTCCGACGAGCCAAAGCTATTCCAACGTCAAGCGACAGCAGCTCCCAGTATCGCAGGTTTCACGAGGGTCCCTCTCCTCGTCAATTTCTTCATGCCGCATGAGGGCAATGTAGTGGATATGCAAGTCGCTTTTGATCCACATGTTATTTCGAAACAAGAGATCTGTCGTTTCTTGTCTCAAGTTCAGCACGTCTTTCAACAAATCTGTGAAGGTGCTGTTCAGTCCATAAATGAGATACAACATGTGAGTCCGGAGGATATGAGAAATTTGCAGGATTTGCACACTTTGCTCCCTGCCAGTCGTACAGCCCCTGATACTCATCCTGTTGACGACCAGGGCCACTCCACTGGTAACATGGGCTGGGTAACGATTCCGTCCGATCCCTCACGCTTAGCTCCCCTTGGAGCAATTGGTGAACTACTGATTGAGAGTCCCGTGATGGATGAAGATAACTTGAATGACCTTGGCGTGACGCCTGGGGCTTACATTGAATCACCAGAGTGGCTCTGTCGATTCCGGGCTACTGGTACGGCCGGGCGTCTTCGTCGTACGGAAAATCTTGTCAAAGTCGGTATCGATGGTTCAACCAAGCTGATCTGTCGGGAAAACACAAAAAGACACCTTGGTCGCTGGATTGATCTAGCCAAGGTGGAGCATGAGGTTCAGTCCCATTTGAAAACTGGGCAGAAAATCGTCGCAGAGGTTGTCAGCTTCCAGGGGCAGGAACAATCCGAGTGTACGACCCTTGTCGCATTTGTTGAATGCAGTGAGGATGATTCAACTTCAAATGTTGATCTCAAATCAATGTAGCAATGAAAGTCCTTTCGGGCTCTCTGAAAACCTCCAATTCCTCTCAAAAATGTCGATACTCCGGGCTGGCTTGCGGAAATGTTTACCACCCTTCATGATCCCGGACGTGTTTGTGCCTGCTCGAAAGATTCCCCTCACCCCTAGTGGGAGGGTCAACCACAATGTTTTGCAACAGGCGGCCTCCCACTTGAATCTGCAGAAATTTGTACCAACGACTCCTAGGGAGGCACCGTTGACGAGGAATGAGCAACATGTTCATCGTCTAGTTGTTGAAACGCTTGGGCTGCCATCCAACGACATCGGGTTGCAAGATGATTTCTTCGACCTGGGAGGCGATGTTTTCAAAGCAATGCTCTTATCCACAAAAGCCCGTCTATCAGGGTTGCCTATCACGGCGGCTGATATTCATGATCATCCATCTTTACGAGAGCTTGCTGGCTTGTGTGTTAGTTGAAGTCTTGAGTATGAACCCATGAAGGGACCTCATATTGTACATAACTTTTAGGAGCTAGCCTTTGAAGGCGGCTCATGACTGCAAATGGCTATATGCCTAATCAAGAAGTTTGAGTCTCATTTCTATGCCCAAGTTGCAGAAAAGCTAAAAGTTCGTAAATACCAAAATCAAGCACAGAATCAAGACCCCGCAGCTTGGGAAGGCATGTCCATAGCGATTGACTGGTACTCAATCCTCGCCTAATTAGCCTTGGTGGACGAGAAAGATTAGGCTTTATACCTGCTCGGCTTTTTCGATCAGAAGTTTACCACACACCTGACTTTACCTTAAGAGATTTCTGTTGCTTACTTTCCTTTTCTCAATGGCTGAAATGATGGTCCCGTCCTCTCGTAGCTGAGCACATGAAGTAAGCTAGAAGTCAGGTGGTTGCACCGTAGCATGTAAAGGGATTATGTTGACCTAATCGGCATGGGAGCGGAGCACGTTTACAAGGATGCTCGTGAGTAATCCCTGAACATTTTTTTCAATTGTGGAAGTCAATCAGCTTATAAAATGTTTCATAACCCGCGACGTTCTAGGTATCTCAGGCGGGTCAGCCCGGGACATCCCTAAGTAAATACACGGGCACGTTCAACATAACCACCTGATTGATTACTTTCTGCAAGTGGATATTTTCCCAAATCAAGGAAGAAAGAAAACAAAAAAGGGAAAAGAAAGAAAGAAAGAGAAACAAATGAAAAAGCCAAAAGGAAACAAGACTGCAACATCAATCGCAACACCTAATCACCACCGAAAGTGAAAGTCAAAGTGCCATCAGATCCAGAATCGTCCCTAAAAGGGTCCTCAATTTGGAGCATAGGACAGATTTTGGCTGGGACGGACTCGCTTTGTGTGCCTTGAGTCGCAAGCAGGGCATCCGCGACTTACGTTTCTGAGTAGCTCTGTTCCGCTCCGCTGCAAGGCAAAGTTGAGAGTATCGAGGCGTGTTTGTGGATATATGCAAGTGTGCTTGGGATCTCCTGACGGTGGCTAGGATATTGCAGGCCTAGTTGAGACCACTGGTTGAAATCAGTACAGCTCAACAATCTATGGAGCGCAGGACAAGTTACTCCTGGAAAACTACGCTAGAATTCAAAAGGGGAGACTTAGTATATTAAATGGGCCTAACAACTATAACATTGGGATGATTAAACATAATGATTGAGCTGCAGACCTCGAGACACAGGAATACTGGCTATTCTCTGGTATCACGGGGTAAAGCAGGTCTGATTTATGAATGAGTTCAATATGACGTTGAAATAGCTCGACGGATGGCAAATACATGAGTAAGCCACTGTTAAAATGATGTTTTGTATTATGGGGATCGAGGCAGGGACATGTGTGATCGAATTGCTGTAACCCTTTCAGCGCCGCCATGAAAAGCTCTTTGGGTGCAGGTATATCTGACTCGACAAGAGCCGATCAATCGGTGCGCCTCAGTTCGGTGGCAGGTTTTGGAAAGTCGCGTCTTATCGGACGGGTGAGAACCACGTCCGTGTCGAGCAGGAGAAATCTCTGGTATGGCAGAATTTTCACGTCAAACAATCTTGGTTTCGTGATTGTATCAACTCAGCAATCCACGATTATTGTCAGGTTGAGGGCCAAGTGTTCAACCTCGACGAGGACTGGTCCGTTGTCTCGTCGTCTCAGAATCTCTTCTGAGCATTTAATTTCCCGGATTCATTGATAAGAGGAGAATACCGGGACTGGCTCTTGAGATTTGGTACTTCGATATTGAAATAGCTGATACACGAATGTCCGAGCGCTGAGGTAATAGGTATTCCTTTTATCGTTGCCCTCTTTCTTTGCCTGGAACTCCGAGGCCGGAAAAGTGCTGATGGCAAAGCGATGGCGGTATTAGGTGGAATCTCAGACCTTTCCAGGATTTGGTATGTCACTGAAATTATCGGTGAGACCGGAAGAGACAAAAAGAAGATAGAGAGTGAAGCCGATCGAGAAAAGACAGAAACATAGCAGCTTTGTGCTCAAACCCTCCTCTGGTGGCACCATTTTGACGATATGGCAAATTAATGGCTACTTCTCGAGGTCACAGCTGGCTTTTAATGTATCTATATGCCTCATGTATCCACCTAAGCGATCGCTTCATTTTTGTAATAGGTACGGTTACATATATATACTGCCGGATGCGACGATGCCGAGTAAAATTTGTTGCCGCATTTGGCCGTATACCACCTCGACTGGGGCAGCTACCTGAGTTTTCTGGTGGGCTATTACGTCTGTTCAGAGAACACTGCATACAGTCCCGCTCTGCTGCTACATTATTACAAGTTTCGTCTTTAATTAAGGTTTTTTGACCCTATCCGAGACTGATTAAGGTTATGATCTACTGAACTTTGAGCTGGCGCCAAGCTTCTCTCGTGTTAGTCATCATATTCGATCACTCGTGCCTCCCCTGTTACCTATTCCTTCACTTTTCATCTGACTAACTACAGTTCTCTCCTGCCGAGTTTACATGTGGTGCCGCCATTGAAGGGGTCTTGGCACCGCCTTTGAAAAGGGGCTTTGCTTACGTTATGGCGACGGTAACTCTGGTAATTACAACTGGATTACGCAAAGGCTTAGGCTATTTGGTATCGCTTAAGCTATGCACACGTTCCACCACACATGTATAGGTAGTGCCTCTCTACTGTAACTTACCCCGACCCTAGACCCTAATTTAGCATTCCTGCCACATACCCTAACCCCTGAACTGACCCCCTAATCCCTAACTTACCCCTGAAATAACCTCTCTAAGCCCTAATAGTAATTGTATAACGGCTTGATGAATGCTTAGTAGGTGCTTATATTATTAGCAATTAAAACAGCTACTTTTGTAAGAGCAACAGTCAGGGAAGTGGAGATCTGACGTGGAAATGTGACATGTGGGGAGTGGAAGAAGGAAAGTTTCCTCAATTCTGTTACAGAGATTTCAATTGGGGCGGCCTAATTGGGTATAGTCCCTTTTTAATGGCGATGCCAAGACCCCTTCAATGGCGGCACGACCTGTGTTCTCAGTCCTGGAGTCCTGCTACCACTAGGAAAGCGCCATGATGAATCACAATATTACATCCTCTCTATTAAGCCATTTTCGGCCCTCTTAATATCTTTCTCCAAATAATCTTTCTTATACTAGGCTGCATTGGCGGGATTTAGCAAGACTCTTAAATATTCAATGAGTAGCGAAAAGTCCATTGAGCGCCAAATCCTCATCGTAACAAGGATATTTAGGTAGTCTGGATCGGATATCTTTCTCAAATGGCCGTACCAAATGTATAGATCAAAGAAGGAGCTGGGGTCAGACCCAGAGTAATGAACCCCAACAAGGACTTTTCCCAGCCAAAAGGGAACCTACTGCCGAACCAAACTTGTTCATGTTATCTTCATCACTTTCTGTGGTGTTCACGATCAAATCATCGTAATTCAACGATCCAATCCTATATACAGCGTGGTTTCGTAACTCATCAAGATTAATCCGACTCTTCGGCCTCATATTTCCATCGGCGATGATTCTCAGGAATCCACCAATAGGCCACATGAGCCGCCTCATTCAGCCAAGCCGAGGCATTGACCCCATGCCGGGCCTCCACATCACGCAGCAAGGTCAAGAAGTCAAGGTCTTCATCAGGATAGAGCTCAAAGGGGTCAGCGATGATGTCCGTGAAGCGCCACGGCGCATCAGGGATGAGAGGAACGACCAATCGGTAGGGGTTCACGGCATCTCGCATGGAGAACCATGTACCGCCCGGGTTCATGGTGGAGAAATGCCACTCTCTCTTGCCGTCTTGTTCTGGGATGAGTGGGCGGAGCATGGACTGGCCTTCGTATAGGGGGAGAAGGTCTTTCACGACCTGCAGGGAGTCGCCAGTGAGAGAGGAGGATTCAATCAGAAGATCGAGAATAGTGGGTAAGATTTGGGTAGAGACGACGGGATTGTTGACCTCTACCTGAGGAAGTTTGGGGTGAGAGAAAAAGAGGGGTACGTGGAAGTTTCCAACGTGGGCGTCATGGTTGGCTGTTACACCGCCATCATTTGGAAGTGAGATTCCGCTGGGATTTGTTAGTCGGAAGTGAAAGGATGCGATGGTGGGAATGCGCTTACTGGTCACCAGCCATGACAAGAAGAGTTTCGTCAGCGATTCCGGCCTCCTCAAGGATCTCAAGGATATCGGCGATCCACTCATCCTGGTAAATTACCGTGTTGAGGTAGTTATTTATCTGCTTTTTCCGTCCAATCCATGACCCTCCGAGGATTTCTTCATATTCACCAGGTTTAAACCAGGGAGTATGTGTCTCGTGGGTTAAATGCGTGAGGAACAGACGAGTGTTGTTCTTTTTGACATCGGAAATTAGATCCCGCATATAATTCTTCAGAACCTTGTCCTCATGACCATAATGGGTCTCCTTCTCATCCTCCTCGGGTATGTATTTGCCACCAGCATCATTGATGGATTCCTTATCCATGACAGCCTGGTACCCCAAAGCCGGGGTAAGAAGCTCCTGCTTGTCCCAGGTACCATAGTGGGACTGCATCCACTGAGTGTGCCATGGCAACAAAGTCCAGTCATCAGATTCACTGCTGATATTTGGTTGATGACTTAAAGCATTGAAGATGTGGGGCAAACAGGGCTGGTAAAAATCGTGATAGTATTCGAGATTGCCCTCGACGGCCATAGCACTCACACCACACACCGTTCCAGTGATACTCTTCATGGTATACGTGCCCGATGTGAAAGCGTTGGTTGCACTAATACCACCATAAGGCTTTGGATAATCAGTGATATTCTCAAAGCCGGTCTCAAGTCCGGTCAATCGTTGGGCAGTGGGAGTAAGCTTGGATAGTCTTTGCTCAATCTCCTCCGGGACTTCGCCACCATAGGAGTCTTTGATGTGATTCATTATGTATGAACTGGAGCGGAAGGGCCACACATCTTGCCGGGTGCTTTCTAACTTCACGAGAACGATATGCTTGATCTTCACGCTTCCATTGTGAAGTGCCTCACGCATGGTTTCCAGAATATCGTTCTGTAGGTTAGGTATATGCAGGGGGTCGTTCAGCGGGTTGTAGTGCTCATACTCCTGGCCCTGATGTGTAGCCTTGTAAGTCTCATTGATGGGAAATGGGGACCAGTCCGGAAAGCCATCGGAAGAATTGTATCCGCGCAGCCATTCAAAAGTTGGGAATTTGTCCAAGGCAGTGTGTCCTTCCAACCAGCTGAAATCGCCGGGGACTGATGCGACACTTTCCTCGCCAGGACTGTAATTAGGACCACCAAAAGGCGCAAAAGGAAGGGACTGGGTGAGAAAGTTATACACCAAATTGTGGGGACGAACGATGGTAAGGAAAGCTATGATAGCACTGCAAGATACGACAACCACGCGGCTCAGGAGCGACCAACTTTGCCCCCTCGATGGCTCTTGAGATACATCCAGTAGAGATACAGAATCGGTGTCATTGTCAAAATCATCGATCGCAATTTGCTCGTAGTTCTCAGCACTTGTCGGGGGTTTATCCCCAAAGTAACTGCGAAACCTGGCGGGTAAGAATGAAGCCCAGATATCCAAGACTGCCCCAGTGGCCTTGAACAAATACGGCGTAGCAAAATATGCACCGGCAAAAATCAACCCCTCAATGAGGAATGAAATACCCAGCGCGGATAGAACCAACTTGGCGGATGGAATATCTCTATGAAATTTGCTCGTTTTGCGCCAAGGGACCTCTGTGCCCCTGACGGCGTAAAACGCGATGTTTGCAGAGGTGAACCCCGAAGCTTGTAAGCTGCGACGTCATTAGTAATTTCTTATTTGCCAGCGTGTTCGGCGCAACTAACCTGAATAGAATGACAATTAATGCGGCTAAGTCGCGACATATCCGCGACTCAAAGGATCGGGCAAGTCGGCACGCGACCAGGATAAGCAGAATATCCACCACAAAGAAGGTGGGCCCCCAGAAGAGGAGGGAAAATACACCCACCGTCCTGGGGTTGACATAGATATGGAAGCATTTTGACAACAGCAGTGAGATGCAAATGACTGAGAAAAAATATTTTCGAGAGGCCCCCCAAGCGCGATCAACGTAGAGTTGCGGCGATTTGGCGACCGCGAGGGCGAAGAAGGCCCACACTTGAAGCCGTTTGGGAAGCCTGTGGAAGACACCCCGGGCCCGGTTCACGATAGATTCCATGGCGCGTGGAACAATTCAAGGAGCGTGGTCGTCATGTGAAATCTTTGCACCGCGATGACAGAGAACGAGCGATTGAGGGACCACGAGGCTGTGTTTCAGGAGAAGATCGACTTTGCGAGATCGTCATCGGTCTGGTTTTCGCCCCATCTCTGGTGCTTGCCAAGGCCTCGCCAAGACCTTGACAAGACCCTTGCGAAGACCCTGGTTGATAACTGAAAAGGGTAGAAGCATTTTTGCAGAGACGAATTCTTCGGTACATGGAATAATGTAAACATGCAATTTGAATTTGGGAATTTTTAAGGTTGCTGATTGGATGTCACAGGATCTCAGCCCCAATTTACGCCCCCAAGGCGTTAGTGCAAGTGGCTTGGTGGATGCCCCATTACTTACTTTCCATCGCATGGACTATTGCAATATTTTTAGTGCCCCGGACCTGCCTTGTTTGATAATATTCGATCGCAGGTACACGTATGCGCGAAACAAAACGATCCCCCAGGCAAGAATTTAGATACTGTACCAACTATCTACCAGCTCGAAATATATCTTAAGGCCTCGCGTTCATCTCGCCATCTAACGTTCCCTGCAAGGTCCCGTTCGGCTTCCCAGACTCCTCGACTAGGTTTACAATCGAGATCAATGTTAACGTACAGACCTTATCTGACACAAGGGACGGTGGAGATTTGCCAGGCAACGCAACGACCTTGGGAGTTGGATATATTCTTGTACATTTCGCTTTTAAAACATTATTGTCTGAATTTAAGCTCTCTTCATCGTATCTGAATTATTGCTTGATCAGCACACCTCGGTATCTCATCTTACCCTCTCTGAGGGTCTGCATGGCCTCTTCAATGCCTTCCTTGTTCAATGGGAAGGTCATGGTAGTAGGATAAATCTTCTTTCTGGCGGCGAACTCCAGCAGAGTACGGATTGAGCGGCGGGAGGCGACCAGTGAACCCTGAATCCGGACACCCTTCCAGACCATATCCAGTAGGGGTACTGCAGAAGGCTCGAAAGCGACTGTCAATGGATAGATGCTACCATGTGTGTTCATCAAAGGAATAAGCCTGGTCAGAGGTTAGCCATGTTATTGGAATAAGATAACAACTGTGACTCACGAAATGTAATCAACGCTACCACTGCCGCAGAGAAGGAGGTGGTCGACAGGCTTGAAGTCCACGGGTGGCTGTCCACCAGACCGGAAGACATGATATTCAGAGGCACCGTAGTCCATCGCTTCTTGCCGCTTGGCCTCGGAGCTTGATAGTACGACAACGTGGCATCCCATCTCACTAGCAATCTTAATGGCTAAGTGACCCAAGCCACCGACACCCATCACAGCAACACGATCAGTAGAGCGAACATTGTACTCAGTCAAGACAGTCCAGACTGTAGCACCAGCACACATGAGGGGTGCAGCGTGCACAGAATCATAGCCTTCGGGGATGGGGTAAACACAAGTAGCATCCCAGATAGCACCGTAGCTGAAAGTTCCGTTAGACTGGTCGTGGAACCCATATTGTTTCTGATTTCTGCAGTACTGATCCCAGCCTAGCAAGTTGTTGTTTAGTTCTAAGAACGAGCGGAATGAAAAGATTGAATCATACCTGACACGCAGTTATCACACTCTGTGCAAACTTTGTGAGTGTATCCAAATCCAACACGGTCTCCGACCTTGACGGAGGAGACCTTGGGACCAATAGCTTTCACAATACCAACGCCCTCATGACCTAGGACCATATCGGCCTTCAAGTAATGCTCATCGGTTCCGCATAGTCCGGAGTGTGTGGTTTCGATAAAGACCTCATTCAAATCGAGAGTAGCAGTGGTCTTATCAGCAATGATTTTACCCTCGGATGAACCGCGGAAAACATCGTATGTAATGCTCATCTTGGAGATTTTGGAGAATGAAAGGTGATTGAAGAGTAGTGAGTGACATGATTCACAATGGTGGGCGACTGGCTTTTATACCCACCATCAACATCATCGCTACTATGGCCTTACCTTTTGAAGTAAACAAGAAATTTCTCTATGGATCCACATCGGTGCAATCCAAGCACCGCTCCTAAAAAAGGACAATTAGTGTAAGAGATTACGTTTCGCCCGCCACCATGAGAGTGAATTATATTATATGAGATTCTGCGAAATGGTCAAAACAGACATGAAAGTATGCGAACATCCTCAATGGTGTATTCGGTATATGGTCAAAAATGAGTGAACCGTTAGCACATACAGCACTTCAGAAAATTTTTTCCATACTGAAACCAAGACTCTATGCATGTGGGTCCCAAAGGCCAACGGGCATCACATGACACACCTAAATGCATTTTAGTGGCCTTTGGTGCCTGGACTCTGCCATCGTCTTGGTCGGAGAGATCGTAGCCCTAGGGGAAGTCTCCGACCGGTGGATCCTTATTCAATGTAGGCAGTTGACCCGTGACATGAATGTCTCCGGCCGGTGGATCCTTATTCGAGTGTGTTTCGGCCAACATCTCCCCATGAGGTAATACGCCGCAGACCAGTAGCCAAGTCAGGTGATCTAAAGCCTGACTAAGCTACGATTCAGTGACTGGATTGTTATCAGCTGTCTCCTCACTCTCCTCACTCTCCAGTCATTCTCAGTCTCGATCATTTTCCGTCTTTTCAGCTCTAATATGACCTCTATCAGCGTTATGGATGACTACAGCGAAGGAGCGCAACCTGATGTAATGCAAGCACTTTTCGGTGTAAGTGTGCAACAGAAAAAACCCGCAAGGGAACGAGGAATACTCCGATGCGGCTAAAACTTGTATGAGATAAGAAAAATACGCCCGTCGCTGCTATCATTCTGTCGTAAGTGGCACTCTTGCGAACACCATTTGCATGGGAAGCTGTCCGCGTCCGCATGAGGCTGTCATAGCTGCGACAACTGGTTAGATAACCGTTCGAGAAACTGTCTCTATTGAGGTGATTGGGCATAAAATTTTCACCGAATCCCCGTCAAAGGGACGTTGAGACTTTAAAAGATGTTTGGTCAAAATGCACGCCGATCACTCTTGAAGAAAACGATACTGGTCACATAGCTTGCTTTGGCCTAAGACATCAAGGATCTTTATTTCTTTGCATGGTGTGCAATATTGCGGTGCCATATTTTAAATTTGCCTGAGCCTACAGGTCTTACTGCGGTAGTAGTCTAGATGATCGAAAAGGAAGATGAAAATGGTCAAGTACTATACAGGAGTGATAACATAGACAAGGCTGAGCCTCGAACATAGGAAATGTCTGGATACGGCCGCAGAGACTGTGGTCCTATTGGCGAATACTTAGCATCCATGGATGACCCAAGAACCCATGGATGGCCCAGACAAGGCTACAGTAGCACGGCCTAAATGCCTGAGCGCGACATTAGTCAAGGCCCTCGCCTGGGACACCTTTCCGGTAGATTGTACCATGCCAGTTTCAGGCTTATTACAATATTAAGAATTTTTTTCTTTCTTCTATGAAAGAAATTGTCTAGCTCTTCTTTGTAGACTATTATTGGTGGTAAGAAAACAGCTAATCTATCTGCCTCAGTTTCAAAATTTACTTCATGTTGATGATCGAATCCACAGCTAACATGCAAATCGAAAAAGCTGAGCGACTTTCAGGTGAAAAAAGCAATCAATTCTTGGATGACTGCTGTGGAAAAAATGGGCGTGGTGCCAAGCCTTAGTTGTATATTACCTAGCGATAGAGCAGAGCGTCGGTTCTGAACGCTGATCCATGGGAGAGACTAGAACTACAGTACAACACTGGCATGCCATGACTTGTTACATGCACCATGCCGAAAGAGGCAACATATCAACAAAGTATTCCATACACAAGCTCAGTACAGCCCGTCCATGGATCTGTGCATTCTCGGTCACGGAAGTATTCTCCGATCTCTGCAGAATTACAAGGGATGTGTAAATCCCGAATGCAAGGGATATTGTACTCTCTCTCTCTGTACCCAATCAACTAATAATGTGGCATGCAACTTGTTACTCAACGTAAGGGTGGGTCCAGAATGTAGTAGCAGAGTCAACAGCTGACTATTTACTACTAGTCGGAATGAGAATGTATCATTGGTTCTACCCAAGACATTGGTAGTGCAATGAACCTTGGAATCCTAAAGCGTGCCGTCCCGAGCCGGTTAGTTATCCGAGTTTAGCCCATGATTCAGACGCGCTACGTGGCTAAGTCTTTATATAGTGCCTGCCTATGAGGTAGAATTTAGAAGATTGAGAATCGCCATAGTACCGGTTACTCAGCTAGCCCACCACCATGCGCCTGCTCTCCATCTTCGGGGTCGTCACTCTCTCCCTCTCGGGACTCTCTACAGCACTGACAGTGCAGGGGGACCCAGATGTCAATGACCCACTGGTGCTGGAGCATCTTCGTGACCGCGAGAAGCTCATCACGTTGGAAAAGACACACCGGCAAGGTTCGTTCAAGACGATCAATCCCTTAATCAATCTTCAATCATCAACGAATAATGTTGACCGTTCACGCAGATCATATCTTCCGCCAAAGTCTCTCACCAACCGCTCAGCGTGCAGACAAGATCGTTCGCCAGATCCGTCAGTATGAGACTGATTATTACTGGCGCGTAGCCGGTACCCCCGATGACGAGTACAAAGAGCGATTCGCAGGCGAGGTGTTCCCCCTTGCCCGGCCATACATAGCAAACACGACTCTTTGGAAGATTGTTAAGCGCATGCCCAAGGGTGCGCTTTTGCACGCTCACCTGTCAGCCATGCTTCCTTACGAAAAACTTGTGGAGATTATAATCCACACGGAAGGGATGATGATCGCCTCGTCACAGCCTGTGGACACCGACGACGCCAAGATGAATGCCACCATCACTTTTTCTCACAGCAACAGTACCACCGCCGAGCCTCAGTCACCGGATATTGACTCTCCCGACTATGTCCCTGGCACGAAGATACCTGTCACGACCGCCGCCGCCAATTTCCAAGGTGGTGAAGCGGGTTTCCTCGAGTTCATCAAATTGAAAACAACTGTCCCACCCGAGGAGTCGATCCGCCATGAGCTTGGTGTTGACGAGATCTGGAGACGTTTCCAGGCCTGCTTTGGTCCTACTGGTTCTATGCTAGAGTATGAGCCCGTCGTGAGAAAGTTCTACCAGACGCTCTTCTCCGATCTCGCTAACGATGGCATTAATTGGGTGGAGATCCGAAGCGGCGGATCGAGTGGAAAGCTCGTCCATGACGGCCAGGAAGATGTTGACCCTAACCTTGACGTCTGGTGGACTGTTCTTGTTGAAGAGATCAATAATTTCAAAGCCACTGAGGAGGGTAAAAACTTCTGGGGTGTCAGAATCATTTGGTCAGACTCGCGTGGTAAAAACCGGGCTTCTATTACCAAGAGTAGGTATCAATCCGCCAGATGAAGAAAGTCTTACTGACCTTGATAGGTATGAAAATTGCTCTCCAGAGAAAGCAAAATTTCCCTGAGCTGTTTAGTGGCTATGATCTTGTTGCACAGGAAGATCTGGGTCGTCCTCTTTCTGATCTGGCACCGGAACTGGTCTGGTTCCGTGAACAGACTGAAGCTCTGAACCTCACCATTCCGTATTTCTTCCACGCAGGAGAAACTCTGGGAGATGGGAACTCAACTGATGACAACTTGTTCGATGCGCTCCTGTTCAATACGCGGAGAATTGGTCACGGTTTCTCTCTCTATAAACATCCGAATCTGATCAAGCAGACGATCGAGCAAAATGTCCTGGTTGAAGTGTGCCCTATCTCGAATGAAGTCCTCCGCCTGAACACGGATATCCTTCATCATCCCTTACCAGCGATGATTGCCCACGGCATTCCGACTGCAATCAGCAATGACGATCCGGCCATTCTTGGACAGGACGTAGCTGGTCTGAGTTATGACTTCTTTGAAGCCATCCAAGCTTTTGACAACCTGGGTCTTGCCGGATTGGTAAGTTACCCCTGCCTCAATGTAATAAAGACTCTGCTAAATACATACAACAGGGCGCACTTGCACAAAACAGTCTGCGGTGGGCAAACTTTGAAGATCAGTCTGATACAGAGTGGATTCAGGATATTGACCGTGGTGAGGAAGGAACCAGTACCAAGGCCAAGAACATTCAAGCCTGGAACAGTGCATGGGAGGACTTTTGCAAGTGGATTGTGGATGAATATGCGTCCAACTACGAGGTTTTGGCAGAGGATTCTGAAACTTAGTGTCTCTGCCGGGACACGAAAATTATATACATAAATGTAATGTAACCTCAAGCTCAGACGTGAGAAGCTTACCTTCTTACTAACCCCCGAGTGGGTGCATGTATGTTGCAGCAGGTGTCTGTGTCCTCTCTAACCCCATTTGGACAACCTTGAACCGTGTTCTTGGGATCGATGAAAGTAAAAATCGTGAGCGTAAGGCATTCGGGTGCCTTCGGGTGCCTAACAAGTAAGGCATCAGTACTCCACGTGGGATATACCCCATTTTCCTGGCAGCGGGAGTGAGATGTACGCTGAGCTTTGCTCAGTCCACCGTGCCCATAATTACATAGGAAAGCTAGACCGCAATTAATAAATTCGAGCTTATTGATACATTGGATTCACAGTGCATACATTCGAAATCGGAAATTCACCACCTTACCTGGCCATCTCCCATACCTGGTCATCTAAGATCTTTCCAAAGCAACTGCCTCTCGACTCCTCATTCGGCGGCGATGCTATCAAGCAGAAATTGCTAAAGAAAGAGTCTTTTACTCAGTGAACTAGTTTTCATGGCCATTTTGCTTATTGCGGATGGCACTAGCCATGATGTTAGCGATCTCCCGGCAGGTGCTAACTGATCCAATGTCCAATTATTGTTGGTTTCGCGAGGCGCGTCGTGAAAGCGGGTGAATGCTGGATAGGGGAAGGGATCGAATCCGCGTCTTCGGCGAGGAAATGATCCTCTATGACAAAAAATAATTCAGCAATCAGGTGAGGAGGCAGGGCGGTTCGCCATGATAAGCGTACCGATGTCTGACGAATATGAAGGTAAAGAGTGCGAGGCAGCTTACGGCGAGGGTATTAAGTGTGGGAGAGCTTGATAGATATGGGGTTTGCGGTGCAGGAGTGCATGAAGTGAGGTAAACAAACTGTGAAAACCCTGCAAGGTCACGTATCTGAGGCTGCCACTGCAGCGCGTGTGTTACAGGGGGCGATCAACAGCGAGGGGACAGAGAAAATGGTGAAAAAGAGAGAAAAGAGCTCATGGCCTGTTGATTCCTATGACTAGCAAGCAGAGAATCATCGAGTAATGGAATGTGATATGGAAGAACAAGGAAACCACTAGGCACAATAAGGCCTCTTTGGCATTTGGTTGCAGGCACCGTAAACTAAATTTCACCACAAATCAATGGAGTCCTATCATTACACCATTTTCGTTTTCAAAGGTCATGCTAATTCTCTCCGTCCACGGTTTGCTGTTATAATCAGTGACAGTTGAGAATGTTTGAAACATGCGCGCGACAATATACGTTGTAATGATCGTTGCGTAACTCTCTAAAACTTCTGTATTAGCTCCCATTCAGGACGAGGCGATTCAGGAGCAACTCACGTCCAGGGCATGCCCTGGGACCCTTGTTAAAGGGGATAAAGCCTGACATGTCAGGACTGAGCTTCTCCCATCGCTCAGGATAAAATTTGTCCGGACTCTCTCCAAAGTCTTTCCCGAGACGATGCCGACTCCACGTTGAGAAGACAACGATCTCACCTTTTACAATCAGCACAGGACAGGTGCCATTCTCCCCACCACCGGTTGGGAGAGTAGCGTGTTTATTTGCTATCCTTGCATTCAAAACTACAGGCGGAAACAGCCGCATTGCTTCAAATATCCCATATTAGCCGAATAAATAGAATAGATCAGGATCCTTCAGCCTTATTACCTTCATTCATGACCCATCGTACATATTTCAGAGATCCGAGCTGCCCCCATGTCGGAGGCGTGAGCCCAATGGCGTCAATTATACTTGCGCGCAGTTTCTTGACTACGCGTTCATCTTTGGAGAGACAGAACAATATGCTTGCCAGAGTCGTGCTCATACTGTCGTTCGCGAGAAGTAGGCTCAGTGCTTGGTCGGTGAATAGCGATATTTGTTCATGCTCAGAAATGCAAGTATCCACCTTCTCAGAGGTGCCGACCATCTCATTTCGTTTTTGTACTTGCTGCGTTGCTTGTCGAATCACATACTCCCTTGTTCTGCGACAAGATTCTAGAAATGGTCGCTTCCAGGATAGATGACGAAGGGGACCGCGGAATCCATCTCGCACAATTCTTTCTTTCACTATCGACAGATCCACCAGAAATGAATTCTTCTCACTCGACTGGCTGGAGCTGAGGGCATCGACAGACTCTCCTAGAGAGAACACTGTTTGAAGATCCAAAGCGAGGGCATGTGCCTGTGATTGAACATCGAAGATCTGTCCATCGCAAGGAACTTTCTTTAGAAAAGACTGGAAATGTTGTTCACATATTGTTAAATCGATCGCCTTGCGGAGGTCACTCAGACGGGTCCGTAACTGGTCACGACTCCTTTTCCAATCGGCTCCATCAAGTGTGAAGATACCATGTGGAGTGATCGGTTCAATTATAGGCTTTCGCAGAGGTGAACTTTCGAAATCGGTAAACGCGGTTGAGAGCAAGTGTTTGGTGTTATCCTCGTTGCAGGTGAAGATGAGTCGATAGCCGATGACATTGGATGTAAACGTTTCCCCATATCTTTCGAAGAGAGAATCGGTATAGGCAAGAGAGGTCCGATTTCGAAAATGACTTGCCAATTCCAAAGTCTTCCTGATACCAAAGAAATCATACGGAAATCGGTCACTGTCGGTGGGTGGTCTTTCACATCCAAGCGAAGCCTCAAGGATTTTCAAACTCCGAGATCTGCAAGCTCTTCGTAAGAAAAAGTATGCAACAACGCCAGAGAGTAATAAGATGAAGATTGATTGGTCAATTGGGTTCAACAGTCTTTTCACTGGTGAGGACTCCATTGTTGCTGGAAGAGCAGTTGTGTAAGCGGGCACTTTGATTAACGATGTGATAATAAGGCCGAAAGCATGATGACCTGTCACATCCGTGGATTCCGATCCATGTGCACTAGACCGCCCCATCCGTCGTGCCGAACCTAATGTAAGGTAGTACCTAGACCGCAACCGACTTCCAAGGTTGCCAAGTATCTCCGGAAACAAGAAACTTGTATATCTGCTCATTGAAGGATTGATGCAGGAAGGAATAGAAATATGGTTCAGAGCCTGGGGTATCTTCCCAAGGTGGCAGAACGAATCTCCTGTATTCATGCCTTGGCACAATGCTTTTGGTTCAGGAAAAGGTCGAAGCCTCCGAGGAACAACTTCTTGTTCAAGTCGAACAATCTCTGAAACTTTCAAATGACTACGCTATTGATTTGGCTCGTCCAGATGGACACTGGTGTGGAGAGCTCAAATCGAATGTTACTATCACGTCTGAATATATCTTCCTTCGACAAGCTTTAGGACTGGACCTGAAAACCGACAATCCCGCTTACTGTCGCCATATCCTTTCCCAGCAAAATGATGATGGCTCCTGGAGTCTGGCCCCTGAGTATCCTGGCGATGTATCAGCTACAACTGAAGCTTACCTCGCGCTGAAGATACTAGGGATCAGCCCAGATGTGCCACTCATGCAACGAGCCAAACAATTCGTCCTCACAGCCGGTGGTGTTGCCAAAGTCCGTGTCTTTACGCGCATCTTTCTCGCAACATTCGGCTTGTTTCCTTGGGATTCAATTCCTCAATTGCCTGTTGAGCTCATGCTTCTCCCTCCAATCTCCATGATCAACATCTACAAGTTCGCCTCCTGGGCGCGAGGTACAATCGCCCCACTTTTGATTATCTGCCATCATCAACCCGTCTACGCGCTTCCGAATGGACAGTACGCTGGGAATGACTACCTGGATGAGCTATGGCAGGATCACACGATGAAAAACGTACGCTGCGGCCCCACTCTTCTCGAGATGGCCTCTCAAAGAGATGTGACAGGCCTTGCATTCGGCATTCTCGATAACCTGCTTTACCAACTAAACGGGCTTCGCTCCATTCCATTCCTCCGTACATACGCCAGGAAGGAATGCATGAAATGGATCTTGGAGCGTCAAGAGCCAACTGGCGATTGGGCTGGGATCTTTCCACCCATGCACGGCAGTGTCTTTGCGTTCATGTTAGAAGGTTACAGTCTCGATGATGCCCCGGTTCGCCTTGGTATTGAAGCACTCGAAAATTTTGCCTGGGAAGACGAAAATGGCAAGCGGATCCAGGCATGTATTTCGCCTGTTTGGGATACAGCCTTGATGGCCATTGGGCTATGTGATGCGAAATCACCTGATCACAAGACCGTTGAGAAAGCCGTTAAATGGATTCGGAAACGACAACTTCTAGAGCCCCGAGGTGATTGGCGGGTCTATCGCCCGGACCTCATTCCAGGTGGATTCAGCTTCGAGTACGAAAACAGTTGGTATCCTGATGTGGATGACACGGCTGCTATCATTCTGGCTCAGCTGAAGCAAGATCCAAAATCGGTTACGTCTTATTCCGTCGTCGCGGCAGCCACTTGGATAATCGGTATGCAGAACCCAGATGGTGGGTGGGCTGCTTTTGATGTTGAGAACGATAAGCTCTTCCTCAACAAAATACCTTTCAGCGACATGGACAGTCTGTGTGACACATCGTGCCCAGATATTACCGGCCGCATCCTGGAAGCTTTCGGCCTGATGATGAAAGTCGCTCCTGAAAAGTCGTCGGCTGGCTTACCTGCCCTACGTGCATCCTGCATGCTTGGTATTTCATACCTTGCTGCTACACAGGAGCCCAATGGATCCTGGTTCGGAAGATGGGGATGTAACTATGTCTACGGCACGGGTCATGCACTGTGTGGTCTTTCCTATCATCGCGATGATGACATAAGAGTGGAGAGACTAGTGCAGCCAGCTCTGAGGTGGTTGAAAACGAGACAAAATGCCGACGGTGGCTGGGGCGAGTCCTTGCTAACATATCGCACCCCTTCCACGCAGCCAATAGGATCGACACCGTCGCAGACTGCATGGGCACTGATGGGCTTGTTGGCACATCTCCCTTATACCGACCCGACAATTGGCCGTGGGATTCGCTACCTTGTGTCCTCACAGAAGCCGGAAAAGGGCATTGGTTCTTCCTGGCCCGAATCGGTATACACTGGAACTGGTTTCCCAAATCATTTCTATTTGGGCTATGACTACTACCGTCACTACTTCCCCATGATGGCTCTCGGTCGTTATCTGCAGGAGGCCCAGAGTAGGAATTAGATTGTGGCTTGGATCTGACAATTGCCATAATACGTTTTGCCGTGTGGAAATGAAGGAGATTCGAAAATAGGCTTGGAATGATTTTGATTTCAGATAAATTCAATTAATCGTAATGTGCTCAAGTGTGATCAGGCATTAGTATACGAGCCCTGGAGGTGTTCAAAAAGATGCATGTGCTTACCAAATATACCTAGTATGTGACCCAATTTTATGTTTCCTTAAATCAAGATTGAAATATGATAGATCTTGGAAGTTTGGAAGGGCATGCAGACAAAATATTTCCACTGCAAGGGTGTACCTCGAAACTTGGAAAATTAAATTACGGCCACTATTTTTAGATGGCATACAGAGTCCTTGTTGGTACCTACACCGCATTGTATTAGACGAGTGTCGACTCCAAGAACTTATCCCTCCAAAAGAGGGCAGTTGGGCGACAATTTGGTTTTGAATCTAGATCCGTCGCTTCACTCACATTTTCTGAAGTACTCAAGGTAGCCAGCCACAATGGGTCTCTCTTCTCAATTCTTGGGCGCAAACAGCCAACATGAGCATCAATGAGCATCCATTGGATTCCAAGATGCCTGAATGCGGTCAAGGCCAGTCTGTGCTGTCGCCCTCTGTCACAGAGTACGCACCGTTGGTGCTTGGCCCCTTCCGGTAGAGTAAACCGACCTTCCATCGATGGTATACCATGTTGTTGTGTTCAACGACGCAACACTTCTCACCTTCAGCTTTATTCACACTTTTGTGGATTCCATTGGGAGAACGAGTATCCACAAAGCCTGGATTGCAGTGATGGAACGGCGCGAGGAAGACATTCCACCATTATCTTCTTTTGGTCATGACCCCACAAAGGGATTGGGCGTGGAGTATACCGGAGAAAAGTATAGCAACTTCGGCCGTCTCATCTCATTTATAAAATTTGTGCTTTTGGAAACTTGGTATATGATTGAAACATTCTGGTATAGCAAGGTAGAAGATCATGCTCTTCGCATGCCTTGAGAATTCGTCGAAGAGATGAGGCAATGTGTGCTTCCCGAAATGGCTACCCTAGGCGCTACGGAAAACCCCTTTGTGAGCGAAGGTGACATTGTGATTGCTTGGAGGGTAAGGACAATGGTTGCAGCATTGAAGCCATCCGCAAAGCTAGCAGTTACATTGATGAATGTGTTCAATTTGCAAGCTCTTCCCCGAGCGCTATCCTGCAAGCGGAGTAAGCGTCATTGCCAACATCACACAATGGACGGTTCCAACGTTTCCAAAGTCCGAAGGTATTCCAATAGACTGGATCATCCCGATCGCCGAGAATATCACCTAAGGACGCCATGAAAGACAGGATGTGTGGAAGCATTCCTTGTTTTCTGACAGAAGTCCGTGCTTCCTTGCCTTGTGGCGCGCTTCAGAAATTTTGATCAACATGGCCAGCAGTCGACATTCTTGGACGCGACTAGCTATCAACTAGAAAGTCCTGATGTAATTCGAGAAGTTGTCACGGCCCATCCTCGACATGAATCCTTCGGTAGACGATATTCCACTAATAGGCATCAAGCCGTTTGTGGATTCTCAGGAACAAGTCATCAAAGCTCAAATTCACGTGCAGCCAAGCAAGGCCAACTTTTTCTCCATCTACCGACACGCGAACGCGTCACAGATATGTTTACTATTCGTCTCTGCAACATGTGCCGCGGCGTCCGGTGCCGCAATGCCTTTGGTGACGTTGGCATTCGGGTCTTTAGCAAAGGATTTTATCAACGGAAGGGATGCGTTATCAGATGATATTCGAGGTCACATTCAGCATCTGACGCTACGACTTGTATACATTGGTATGTATGGCCTATCTCAGATTGTCAGCACATTGCTTACACTATAATTCAGCAATCGGGGCGTTCTTCGCCACAATGATTAGCGCATGGGGATTCAATATCGTTGGGGAACGGATTGCACGTCGCCTCCAGCGTCAATATCTGACCTCGGTTCTAAGGCAAAATATTGCGTTCTTTGATGTACTTGGTGCAGGAGAACTGACAACGCACATTGATCAGGACATGAAGTTGATCCAGGCTGGCATATCACAAAAGGTTGGCGAGATCATCTCTGGACTTTCCGGGTTTGTGGTTGCCGTGATATTTGCGTTCATGCAAAACCGTCACTTCGCATCAATCATGATCTCCCAGCCAATTTCCCTGCTTGCAATTGTTGGCATAATGGGATTTTGGATGAGCGTCACGCAGAAACTTGGCCTGGCTCAGTGTGTGAAAGCCGAGAATTTAGCACAAGAGGTTCTCAGTGCCATGAGGAATGTCATTGCATACGGTAGCCAGCAAAGATATTCCAATAAATACCATGAAGCTCTTCAAGGTCCAACCACGGTTGACTTCCGGGAGCGATTCATCTTTGGTATCATTGTCGCTGGATCTTTTATGGTTCTGCACTGGACCAATGGCTTAGGCGTATGTATTGATGACTGATCCCTTGGTGATCGAAGCTCACGAAGCACTTATAGTTGTGGCAAGCCAACCATCTATTCCAACAGGGTAAATGTACAATCCCAGAGGCTTTGACAATATTGTATGCGGCGGCAGTGGCTGGTGGTATGCTCAGCCAAGTACTGCCTTGTATTGTTGATATTATCCAGGCCAACGGCGCATCTGGTCGTGTTTTCTCTATCATCAACCGCCCTTCACCCATTGACGCTTTGGAAAGCAAAGGGGATAGACTTGACTCACTACGAGGGGATATCAGATTTGAAGATGTCCACTTTGTTTACCCTTCGCGACCGGAAAGGGCCATATTGGAAGGGGTGAGTTTCCATGTACCAGCTGGTCAGACTGTTGCATTTGTGGGGCCCTCGGGATCTGGGAAGTCAACAGTGCTCAATCTCTTGGAACGGCTCTATTGCCCTCTTGGTGGCCATATCATGGTTGATGATCAGCCCATTGAAAATCTGAATATTTCATGGCTCAGATCCCGGATTGGATGTGTCAGCCAGGATTTCACTTTGTTCAATGGGTCGATACACGACAACATTGCAAATGGCCTTGATAATGCTGTCGCTGAGGTAGACTACCATGCTCAAGTTTGGATTTACATTACTAACTCACTTACAGTCATTGGATCTTGCTACCCTTCATGGGCTAGTAGTTCAAGCCAGCGAGGTTGCCCAAATTCATTCATTCATCAGCAATCTTCCACAGGGCTACGCTACTAGGATAGGTGCTAATGGATCGCATCTCTCAGGTGGGCAAAGACAAAGAATTGCAATCGCCCGCGCTATCATATCACAGCCATCCATCCTGCTTCTCGACGAGGCCACCGCTGCACTCGATAGTCAGAGCGAGAAAGAGGTTCAAGAAGCCCTCCAATCAGCGGCATCAGGACGAACAACCCTCATAATAGCACACAGACTTTCGACTATCCGTAACGCGGACACAATCATTGTCATGAAAGATGGTCGAATTTTGGAAAGTGGATCTCATATAGAGTTGTTGAAATCGTCCATACTATACCAAGGCTTAGTGAGACAACAAGCACTGAGGCCACCTGAACCTTCAACATATAGTCTTTTCCATGAGCTGCCGTCTGCTGCAAAGGTTGCTAGCGAAGGTATTCCCAAGCTTTCTGCGGACGTCACCGCAATCAAGACGTCAAATGATGTATCAACCTCAGCGTCCTTAGGTATGAACAGTATTCGGAGTATTTGGCGCCTCAATAAGCAAGAGCTGCCATACACCATCGCGGGCCTATGTCTAAGTATCCTTGCCGGGATATCATACCCGATTCACGCTATCTTTTTTGGCAATGGCATCATATCAATAATCAGCCCTGAGTTGAGCACTGGGGGTCGAAGCGTTCAATTCTGGGCACGAATGTACCTTATATATGGGGTTATCGTGTTTTGCGTATACTGTGCACGAGGGTACTGTTTTGCTATATCAGCATCTCAGCTTAATCTTCGCGTCCGGTCAAACCTGTTCAGGGCTTTACTGTGCAAAGATATTTCCTTCTTTGGAGAACCGGGACACTCTGTCGGAGATTTGGTGAGCTTTTTATCATGGGGTACCAGTAAGGTTACTGGGGTGTCAGGAACGTCGCTGGGGCTTCTTCTAGAAAGCGTCGTGATGCTTATAACGGGAATCGTTGTTGGATGCATATTTGGGTGGAAGCTTGGTCTTGTTTCAATGGCAACGGTACCGGTCGTCGCTATCTCAGGCTTTCTGCAATACTACATTGTGGAGAAGGTACAGAAGCATGTCAATCGTGACACTGAAGCCATTGCTGTGGCCCATGAGGCTTTCTCTGCCATAAGAACTGTCACGGTGTTGGGATTGCAGCAGAAGATCGGTGAGTCTTTTCAAAAGGCCGGTGACTGCGATCACCAAGGTCGGTACTGGCCAATTTCTGCAATGATGTATGGATCCACATTATTATTTCGCATACTGAGCATCGCCTTTGTGTTTTGGTACGGCGGGACTCGACTCGTCGCAACAGGCGAGTACAATATCCAGCAGTTCCTCATCTGCTTTGCAGCGACAATATGGGGAGCTCAATCGGCTGCCGCACTTTTTGCTCAAGCGCCAGATCTCGCTGGTGCCCGCAGCGCTGCTTCTCACCTTAACGAGCTGATGGGACCTATCCAGTCACACTTTCAAGCCGAGGATATTCAAGATGTCTCCCTCGACGCACCTACAAAAACTGAGCCCCTTAGTTTACGAAGCATTACTTTCGACTACTCCGATCGCGGGTCTCAGCCAGCATTGGATAATGTTAGTCTCAACGCTTCACCGGGTGCCTTCATTGCTCTTGTCGGGGCGACTGGCAGCGGAAAAAGCTCAGTTATCAACCTCGTGGAGCGCTTCTACTCTCCCAGATCTGGAAAAATCACTCTTGCAGGCAGATCTATCGATGTTTATAATATTGACAGCTATCGAAAGTACTTGGCACTGGTCGATCAAAACCCTTGTCTGGTGGGAGAAGATCTCCGAGAATGTTTACAAAGCGACGAAGATGTCATTTCCGACAATGAGATCTTGCTCACTTTGAAAAATATCGGAATCGGTGATTTCGTGGTAAGATATCCCCTTGCTATGATTTTCTTCTCCGTACTAATTTCCGTTAGATGTCTCTACCCGAAGGGCTGAACACCCCTATTTTGGGTAATGGATCTACTCTTTCGGGAGGTCAACGCCAACGCATGGCGATCGCAAAGGCTCTTCTCCGGAAACCCAAGATCCTGTGAGGCAACCTCTGAAATAAAGAATCCCGTTATATCCGTTCCTAACATCATGTGATAGTCTACTGGATGAAGCGACTTCTGCACTGGATACCGCGACAGAGCAATTGGTCCAGGAGACCCTCCAACGCGCCATGGCCGGCCGAATTACCATCGCTATTGCTCATCGACTAAAGACTGTAGTTGATGCCAACCAGATTTTGGTCTTCGATCACGGTCGTATTATAGAGAGTGGTACACACGATGATCTGATGCAGCTTGGCGGGAAGTACTTCCAGATGGCAAAGTTGCAACAATTAGACGAAGACTATTGATGGTATACAACTTATGTACATACAACCTTGCAATACATACTGTACATGCAAATGCGTACCGAAAATCCATGGACGAGGTTCATGCTCACCTATGCGCCAGGTGAATATATATCAAGCTTCTGGCATGGGAAATCAAAGCTTGGTGATTCAGACACTTTCAAACAACACTATTCCGACATTGATGAAGGACAATCAGCCATTCTTGCTTCGAAGAAGCTCTGGAGATCCACGGGTGACCCTTGATGGAAGTTTAATTGCATCGAACAGCCCAGGGTCCTTGCGCCGATTGGAAAATTAGACTTCCAAGGGTTCCACTTAAAGTTTGGCTGCTTGAAACTCCACTAATAAACTCCATTTCCAAGGTTGATGGACAATCCGATCTAGGCCAATATGGATGTAGCAAATTACTGTGTTCCTTGAGGCTAGAATTGCGGGACGTTTCTTGCAGCCGATGATAGCTGGAAGCCAAAACGTATCGTAATAAGTTGTTCATTATTCATGTCCAGCCTACTTACTGTTGTGGCTTTACATCATACTCTACGTCAGTTCGAATGATATACTTCGCTCCCTTCCTTACACCAGTACCCTCATGCAACAACGCCCCGTTTGCTTCACCATGCGGGAAGATGGCGACCGATCCCATAACCGGCCGCACCGGGTACGCATTTAGCGTGCCTTCTCGTGCAGCAGGCATGAAGAAAGTGGTCTCTCCACCCTCAAACTCATCATTGAGATATAGCAAGAAGGTATACATGGAGCTCTGCCTGTTATCTTCAGGTGATGAGTCGTACACATATGTGTCGTCCGGCAGAATACCGGATGGTGGCCACGCGCCATCAATATGGCATCGATATTCAGCACCCGGGACGTATCTGTATACACGGAATCGGCGGTTGATACCACGGACCATGCGGCCATTGATGGATGGTGGAACATAAGCGGAGATACGGGACCATAGTATATCGTGGAATGTGGTGTCAATGACCCAATAGAAGTTATGGGCCAGAACACTCATGTCGCCGTCTTCGCGGAGAGGCACGTCGGGAACGAAGTTGACAGATTCACCGGCAGCGATGATGGCTTTGCACTCGGAGGGGGAGAGTACATTCATGGCCATGCCGAGGCCTGGTACGGCGGGATGGGGGTGGTAGGTTATAGATGGCGCGACAGGGTTGAGAGGGACCGCATTGGGGATGGTAGTATATAAAAGTGCGGGATGGTGGTTAGGAGGCTTGCGCATGGGACCGGGAGTTGTTTCGATGACACGGAGGGCGGTAGGGGATTTGGGTGCCTCTTCTAGGATGGATTTGTCGAGAACCGAGGCATAGATTTGGAGGGGTTCCGAGGAAGGGCGCAGATCCCAGATGGATTGAAAAGCAATGGGGCCAGGTGAGTCAACGGCGTTCATACTGTCAATTGGAGTGCTGACGCGAAGGACAGCATCGAGGACACCGAGGAGATCCAAGTCTTCGGGGCTGCGCTCGGGAGTTTGGTTTGCCCCGGGTTGTGTCGAAAGACCGCTTACAACATCCAAGTCACGCACCCAACGGCACAAGGCCCCAATCTTAGGTTGCTCACGTCGGATCCGCATCTCAGCTAGCAGAATCTTAGCATCAAGGAACTTCTTGTCGGCCAAGGCACCTGTGATTCGTGCTGTCAAGTTTGCGCCTTCCGCAGAATTGACGCCCGTTGTGCATGCCTGGCGGAAATCGTAGACTGCACCTCGAAGGTCCTTGCATGCCTTTGACTTCGTAAGGTTGGGATATTGCGTGAGGGTCGCAAGAGTCTCGATAGTGATCTCGAGGTCCTCGTCCGGGACAACCGTGTTGAGGTGTTTTGGTTCAAGAATTGTGCCATCGGGAGGCGGCGTGAGGGTAGAATCAGCCTTGGGGAGCTTTTGAGGGAGATCGACCTGCGCATTGCGCTTGCGCTTGGCAGCTTTGGACTTGGCCATGTTGATTGTTGATGAAGATAATTGATATGATTAATTGGGGAGAGTTTTTCTGTGGCCGGTTTCCACCGGAACAATGATCTGCCGACTGTCATGCTTATCGCCACTTCAAAGTGGATCATCAATTTTGCGGGGAGTCGCCCCCAGTTCAAACTTGTACGAACAAAGCCAAGTAGGCCCGGTATCAGCATATTAAGAGGTAAAGTCGGGCAAAAGAAAGAAAGAAAAAAACCCCGGGTCTTTCGAGTTATTTCTGTCCATCCGAGTCATCCGCTTCTGGGATTCCAGCTAAATCTACAAGTTCGAGGTTGCATAATATTGAAAATTAACACAACTACTTAATGCGCTAATCTTCAAGGCCATCTATAGCTCGTGTTGAAATGTGATATCTTGCATTAGACGCTTTTAAGATATCGGCTCACAATGTTTATCCCCTTTTGAATTCAAAATACTTCCCATAGTATTCAAGCAGCGCCGATCAGTGCAATCAAAGGATAAGCTTCAACACGTCCACTCTTGGCATCTGGAGAATATCAGGAAAAAGCACAGTCGATCAAAATTAGCCATCAGTCCGATATCCAAGAAGTAAGTCGGCCATTCTTGCGTCTGGAGATCGGTTTGACGACCCAGCATACTCAACGAGACGGTAGACGTTTCAAATGGCGATCAGCACATTGCAAAAATAAAGCGAAGATAGTATCGCGTGCAGTTTGTGTAGATCTCCTCATCTCTGCGAAGTGGCGCTTGAAGATTCGGACATGAAACATAACTGCACATAGCACACAGACGCCAGAAAGGATCACTTGGAGACCATCACCTCTAAAGGTGTATTCTGGGTCCACAAGATATCCAAGGTGCTCTACGCCACCATATGTAGCCAGCACCGCTCGCCTACAAGACGAAACATATAGATCACCGCAGAGGGAGACCCTGGTTAGCCAGGTGATGCAAATCGGCGAAAGATGGGGGTATCCCGACGGGCGTATCAGACGACTTCAGGACATGTGAACGGCCGCGGAGAGAATCGCCGACGCGGGAAGGATAAGTATCCTTTGGGCTGTGTATAAGGGAGTCGGCGGATACGTGCTGTGCGAGTGTGTCCGAGCTAAAAGACCAAAAGTTCAACTATTTGAGCAGCCCGGATAGCGGAGGGATTGATGTAGATGACGATGGGGCTTACAAAGGCCTCTGATCATAATGGTAGGTGAACCGTTGTCGAGTTATTATGTTTTTGCAGGTACGCATCACAGCGAATATGAAGACCGTAATTAAGACCACGATGGCTATAGGGGACGGGACCTAGACTTTGTAAACATTCACCTCGACCGCCATCTTGACAACAATGTGGAAGATGTGGATGTCAATGAAGACGAACGTACTCAAGTTGTGGTGCTCTGAAGATTTCAATCCTCAGGGACCCTTGTTAAGAGGGGTGAATGAGGTTGTCCAAACAACAGCGAGATTAATTCTCTAACCTGAATCCAAAGAAGGGTATACAGACCAGGCTGAGCGCTGCCATGATCCCAGTTTGCTGCTCTTCAATCACAATTCATCGTGCTCAAGGTATAGCCAGGTCAGATTATAGAAACGATCGCTTGATATCATCTGAATATGGAACGAAAGAATTCCGGCTTCTTTTTTTTCTCTAATCCCCGATTTTTGGAGCATATTTGTAGGTTTCTGTATCAAATTGAAAGGGACAAGGCAAATTAAGGAAACAGATACCTCCAACATAGCAGATGAAAGAAGTGTCTTTCAAACCGAGGGCAATATATCAGGGGTAATCTTCATGCAAGCTATAATTATGCCAACTATCCACCTGTGAGTAAGTCACCTGAGTAATACGGAGATATCATTATCTCCTTTGCAAGGGTATTGCAGTGGCGAAGTCCGGGGTAAGCCCCCTAAACGCAATTATCAATAAGATTCTGAAATCATATATCGGCAGCACGAGGTCACTAAGATTGTGGAGGTAATATTTGGCGAGCTAAGCCTATCAAGGACCATCAGGCTAGCGATGCCTAAACGGGCTTGGGCTGCTGCGTGGTACCTGACTATCATCGGGACTATTGCGCCCGGTATATCACGAAGATATCAATGAACATCATATAAATAACATCGTTTCAAAATACCAATATTAGTTCCTCGTGAAAGTATCATGTCATAGAAACATACCCCGCATTCCACCCTTCATCATTGTCAAGTTTATCTCTACCCCGTGACGATGCAGTACAAGGATAGGAATCCACATCGCCGAAATAGGAAGGTGAAGGAGACCTTTGTACCGAGACGGCGATGTTGGCCAATTACGGATGTACGAGGAGACAGTAATCAGAACCATTTGTCTATTTGATAATGCGATATGGGCATAATTTCAAAGAAGGTTCTAATCAAGCTCTTACCGACTGTCCTCCGCCTTTTCATCCCCAGGATTTTGTGGTTTCTGGCGTGCCCAAGGTCCCCTTCCAGAAAACGGTAAGTCGACCCGTCAATGTGCTTGTCATCTGTTGATATTCTGGGGTATTGGTCTCGTATTGCCATTCGTGCCTTCATGCGGCATATTGCAACATATCTCTTGTCCACTTTGGATATCATAAGAGTGGATACCTTCAACGCTTGTTGAATCTCGATGCATCATCATCGCAAATAAGGCTAGATAACGAAGACATGTCGAGAGAGCACCTTCTTAAACAAGAAATCAAAGCTCCATTAAGATAAAGGCCATTTGATAATCAGATCAAGCAGTTGTGTTATAAACAAACCTAAGACGATAGATATTTTCCTGCTGTTAGTATCGGACTTTAGTCCGCTGTCATAGCGATAACGGTGGATTTGTTATCGGCGCATGGACTTGCCACTTCCGGCTAGCCGTCGCCACTGATGATCCGTTCATGGTTTGTATTCGGCTAACAGCCTATGGCTTCGATGGCTGCAGGGACCCTTGGATGCGGCGTAAGCGGCGTACTAGGGGCAATTAGATCCAACGCAGTTTTCACTACAAATCAACACTTGAATATGCAGCAATTGGCGTCGGAAGTTGCCGACATCGGAGGTCAAGCGTAATGCATCAACCATCTTCGCAGCGACTTACCCGCACTCTTGAATGTAATAAGCAAGCAATTGACTACGGAATTCATATTGATGTGAACATTTTCAAACCCATACTTCGCGTGTCTAAAATGCTTATCCGTTATCGATGGGCAAAGTGATAACCGACTGCAGTAAGTCCACCCGAAGCGGCGACGCTCCCCGCAAAAATTCTAGAAAAGCCACACACACTATGATCAATTCTATTACCAACAGTTTTCCCAGTCCATGACCAATTCCAACAATTCCCACCCGTCAAACAAACTCCAACTCACTCTTTCATTGGCCAATTCCATCGGCTCCAGCTTTATCTGGCGCCCCCGTATTTTTCCTGGGGAGAGATACAACAGATACCCGCGCCCGGTCCTACCCAGGACGATCAACGCGCGGAACGCCAGCAGCTAGGTTTTAGAAAAGATATATAGAATTCAGCCTAGTCGCCCCTAATCTTGTTTTTCTTTCGATCTCAGCTTCTGGCAGAAAATGGGCGCGACGTCTACTTGCTTCTCCGTTGAATTGATCTTTATTGCTTCCGGCTGAATACGATGGATTTGGAGTCGAACTCGAATTCTCTTCCCCTCAAACCGCCACTCGAGAATGATCAGGACGTGCAGGATGCGACCGATCTCGCGGCGATGGGTCACGCCCAGGCGTTGACCCGAAAATTTGATATGTGGAGCATGTTGGCTCTCGCTTTTTGTGTTCTTGGTATGTCGCCACTGTACCTGTACCTCCCGAAGTGCGGGATATATATTTTGCACAGCTTGGGACCACGCATACGGCCAACGGCATGACACCTACCGAGCAAAGCTGACTTGAACAAATTTAGGAACCTATTCTACTTTTGCACAGGATCTTAGCAGTGGACTTACAAATGGAGGACCAATTACCATCCTTTGGGGTCTGGTGCTCGTCACAGGCTGCAACCTCTGTGTGGCCCTCTCGCTGGGCGAGTTAACGAGCAGCATGCCCACAGCTCTTGGCCAAGCCTATTGGGTCTACCGACTTTGGAATACGCCGCTCGGTCGATTCGTCTCGTACATGTGTGCGTGGATTAACACATTCGGATGGTGGACCTTGACAGCATCGCAGGTCGCTTTCATGACTGAGTTCCTGCTTGGCATGAAGACCATGTTTGCGCCCAACTGGACCGGCGGTGATGCAGGCTGGTTGAACTTCGTTGTGTACATCGGTGTGGTCTTCCTGTTGACTTCCATCAACGTTGTCAGCTGTCGCAAGGAGAAGATCCTGCCCTGGTTCAACAACTTCGTTGGTGTGTGGTTTGGTGGTTTGTTCATTGTTCTCTCCCTGGCTCTGGTTATCTCGGTCGGTGTCAAGAGTGACCTCTCCTTCCAGCCTGCTTCGTTCGTGTTTGGAAAATGGATTAACCAGACTGGATGGAGTGATGGCGTGACTTGGTTCACTGGTCTTGTCCAGGCTGCTTACGGATTGACCGCGTTCGACTCGGTCATTCACATGGTTGAGGAAATCCCCGACCCACGCAAGAATGCTCCCCGTGTTATTTGGATGGCCGTTCTCTTCGGCGCAATCACTGGATTTATCTTCATGGTGGTTTGTCTTGGCTGCATTCAGAACCTGGATAATGTCACCAATGCCGACCTGCCCTTCATGGAGCTTATGCTCGAGACTATCGGCTTGAAGGGTGGTGCTGTGCTAATTGCCCTGTTCATCTTCAACGGACTCGGCCAGGGTGTCAGTGTTCTGACCACAGCTTCGCGTCTATCCTGGGGATTTGCTCGCGATGGCGGTCTACCCTGGAGCCAGTACTTTAGCCACATCGATCCCGTGTGGCAAGTTCCCGCCCGAGCCCTCTGGGGCCAAGGTGTCGTTATTGGCATTGTTGGTATTCTTTACTTGTTCGCCAATACCGTCCTCGAGGCCATCCTGAGTGTTAGCACTATTGCCCTTACTGTCTCATACGCCATGCCTATCCTCGCCTTGTTGATCGTCGGTCGCGACACCCTGCCCGACGGGGGCTCCTTCAAACTCGGTCGCTGGGGCCCTTGGTTGAACTGGGTCAGCATTATTTACTGCATCATCACCACTATCTTCTTCCTCTTCCCTGGCAGCCCCAACCCGGCACCCTCCGACATGAACTACGCTATTGCCGTTTTTGGTGTCATGCTTGTTATTTCCATCGCTTTCTGGTTCATTCAAGGAAGCCGGACATATCTCCAGACTGAAGATGCCATTGCTCAGATGGTCTACGCTCAGCACTTGGAGAATGAAGAGGAGGCAGCGTCTCTTGGATCCGGTCAACTATAAAAACCTGAAAAGGCAGCAATGCTGATGTACATAAATACCTGATTGTTTGAGCATTCAACAATGTCTTGCACATAATAATCGAATTTGAATTTCCTCAGAGCTTTTGGTGCTGTCATATTATAATTTTTCATTTGCAATACTGAAAATTTTGAAGTTGCTCGTGAAGCTACTTGTGTACGACCTGTTCACGGGTGCACTGTTGCACCTGTGGAACTTGGGTCGGGCCTGTTATAGGTTGACCCCTGAAGAGGAAACATGGGTTAGTTCGGAGATAACTATGGCCCGAGATCTCTCATTAATCACGATCTCAATATTCAGAGGGCCTTGGGTGAATACTTATTTACTCAGCCCAAATTGAAACCTCGTGGCTGTTTGAATTGTTTCAACCCAGATCCTCATGGGAAATGACACGTTTCAGCTGATTGTCTCATTCACTGGGATCTATCCCCAGGCTATTGATCTCCGTCAAAAGTCCACAATACCGCTTGCTATTAGACTTCTGCAAAGATATGGTGATCATCGCCAAGCCGTGTTATCCTCGGCAAACTTCCCCATGATCAAACGTGCACATTCCGGTTCTCCGATTCCAACTCCGACCATCACAATTTCCAAATTTCACTGCATCTGCCACTCACATCTGATGCATTAATCGATCTCATCCGTCCTACACCTGGACCAGCCACATTGAATCTAAACTCCAAAAGACGTCACCCTCACATCCCCTGTATCAATTGTGGGTCCCCGCCGATCATCACCCCAAGATCGCGTCGCGCGTCCAGGGTCGCAAATGTCTCAGCCCAGCCAGGGAGGGGTTTCTCCATACCGATCACATCACTGGCTATTCAAAGTACCCTTGGCCCAACCCCGTTGACGAACCGACGGCAAGCTGCAGGCTGCAATATCCGATTGGGTTAGGGGTTCAGGGACCGAATTACAGGCCGAGATGATGGGTCACTTTCCGACGGGCATCCGTCCAGGGTCCACTGGGATAGTGGGACTATGCAAGGCCAAGGACTCATGAGCTGCAGTGTTCCCACCCTTTAGGAGTAGCGTGAGATAGGACTGGTTCCTTTTACACCACATTCTTGGCTCTATTATCAGTCATTCCCCCGCCAATGCAACCATAATAAATAACCCGCGCCATATCTTCCCCTCACGTGTCGGTCATTCCGAGCCTTGCCTATTTAAATATTTGGCTCGTGTCTCCTGTACAGGGTTGTTCACTGTCTAAATCATGCTGTCGTTTTTGAATCGCGGCGCCTTGTCGCTGGCGGCTGTATCGCTTCTTGCTTCATGTGCTTCAGCTGAAGTGTTTGAACGCCTTGCTGCTGTCCCTGAGGGTATGTTAATTCCTCGATCTAGCTGACGGAGCTAATCTGAAAATCTTAGGATGGCATTATTCTCGCACCCCTCGTGCTAGCCAGCCTATCAAGCTTCAGGTGGCAATGGCACAGGGGAATGTCCCTGGATTCGAGCAGGCCTTGATGGACATGTCGACCCCTGGCCACGCGAACTATGGCCAGCATTTCCGGACTCACGATGAGATGAAACGTATGCTACAGCCCAGTGTTGCTTCAGTAGATGCTATTCAGCAATGGTTGGAGGATGCTGGCATCACAAACATTGAACAAGATGCCGACTGGATGAAGTTCTCCACAGACGTGGAAACAGCCAATAAGCTCCTGCACGCCAATTTCCAATACTATGCCAGCGATGGACAGCATGTCGAGCGGCTTCGTACCCTGGAGTACTCGGTTCCTGACTCGCTAGTCGATCATATCAACATGGTTTCGCCAACTGTGCGTTTCGGTCAGATTCATGCCAACCGTGCTACTATGCACGGTCAGAAGAAGCTTGTGACTGAGAAATTCCGTAAAGCTTCACACTTCACCAGCTCAGACTGCAACAGCGCCATCACGCCTCAGTGCCTGAAGGATCTATACTCAATCGGCGATTACAAACCTCAGTCTGACAACGGCAACAAAGTCGCTTTCGCCAGCTACTTGGAACAGTATGCCCGGTACCAGGATCTCGCCCAATTTGAGAAGAACATCGCCCCATACGCCATCGGCCAAAATTTCACGGTGATCCAATACAACGGTGGGGGAAACAACCAATCCGCGACCACTGACAGTAGCGAAGCCAACCTGGACCTACAATACATCGTCGGCATCAGCTCCCCTGTCCCAGTCACTGAGTTCAGCACAGGTGGTCGCGCCCCGCTAGTCCCGGACCTGGACCAGCCAAATGCAAACGACGACGAGAATGAGCCATACCTCGAGATGCTCCAGAACGTTGTTAAGCTTGATGACGCAGATCTCCCACAGGTCATCTCGAACTCCTACGGCGAAGACGAGCAAAGTGTGCCAGCAAAATACGCCCAGAGCGTATGCAACCTCTACGCTCAGCTGGGCAGCCGCGGCGTCTCGGTCATCTTCTCGTCTGGTGACTCGGGTGTCGGCGCAGCTTGCGAAACAAACGACGGCAAAAACGCTACCCACTTCCCGCCTCAGTTCCCGGCCGCCTGTCCTTGGGTTACATCGGTCGGCGCAACAACACACATCGCCCCAGAGACGGCGGTGTACTTCTCTTCGGGTGGATTCTCTGATCTCTGGGACCGTCCTTCGTACCAGGATGATGCTGTGACCGATTACCTCACCACACTAGGAGATCAATGGTCCGGTCTATTTAATCCCAAGGGCCGTGCATTCCCCGATGTTGCCGCTCAGGGTGAGAACTACGCTATCTACGAGAAGGGACACCTTAGCTCTGTGGATGGAACGTCTTGTGCTGCACCTGCCTTTGCGGGTGTTATTGCCCTGCTGAACGATGCGCTTATTCAAGCTGGCAAACCTACCATGGGATTCTTGAACCCCTGGTTGTACTCGACTGGTCGCTCGGCTTTGAACGATATTACTACTGGCGGTAGCACTGGCTGTGACGGTAATGCTCGCTTTGGCGGTGCTGCGAACGGTGGTCCTGTTGTCCCTTATGCTAGCTGGAATGCTACTAAGGGCTGGGATCCTGTTACTGGTCTTGGTACCCCTGACTTTACCAAGATGTTGGCTGCTGCTGGTGTCAACTAAGAGGTTGATTTGATTTTGGGTTGGAAATGGGTTTTATGTTGCATGCATCAATGTCTTTCTTGGTAGCTGGTATGCATCGGCTATGCACATAGTTTCTGTAGCTAGGTTTATATGAATATCGCAATTTATGCATTGAATTGACCTGTCTCTTCACTTTCTGTCCTAGATCAGTATATAGGATACGTCAAGTGAAGCCAGAGAGAATACGGACCGAAGCTCTGCATCGATCAGATGCTAATCAAAGAACCTCAATCCCACAAAGTCAGCTCCCCAAGTCTCAGAGACATCCGTATCAGCAGCATTAGCAACAACAACCTCATTATCACCATCCACCCACCCATCAAGCAAAAGCCCAAGTGTAGCCGTATCCCACCATCCCAAGCCAGGACTATAAAGCTCGCTATGGTGCCCTGAAAGCGGGACCTCGAGTCTGACAGGGTCGCCCCCATTAACCGAGACAGTGATGTTCCGCGAATTAGAGCCCCAGTCCCAGGTAGTCGAGAATGCAACATCATTATTGATGTAATCTATCTCGATGTACTTTGCCTCTGTTCCGCTGGCACTTGAGACTGTTGCCGGGATGGTAGCTGTTGCTGTACCTGTAGAGCTGATATAGCCGATTTTGTAGCCGACTGGGGCACAGCCACTGGTTCCGCATTGTTCAATAACTGCGGATCCGGCCAGAGTAAAATCTGTTTGACCTGCGTAGTATGTTCCTGTTGGTGACTCGATGGTGATAGAGTCTATTGTCATACCGGATTTGATGGTTATTGTGTTTGCTGATCCGGCTGTCAGGGAAAGGGTTGACGTGATGGTTTTGCTCGAAGCGGGCACCTTGATAGATTGAGATGTTGGGTTTGCCGAGGTGCTAAGCTCGATGGTTGTGGCTTTTGTTGGAGCCGTGGAGAATGAGATTGAAACGGTATACTTTGAACTGGTCGTGTTGGCGTAGACGGACTCGAAAGTTGTCGTTGTGCTGCAGAGAGTCAGCATCTGTTTTCCAAAAACAGGCTTTCCACTTACCCATCTGAAGACCCGAACAAACTGGTAGGATAAGTTCCAGCCGCAGTAGTATCCCCAAGCTCAAGCAACAAAACACCGTGAGCCGCAACAGATCCCGAATAAGAAGTCTTCACACCCTCAGCCGAGTTACCACCCCAAATATCCTTAACAGAGCCCGCATACTGCAAACCAACATCCGGCAAATCCAATGTCAACTCCCTCTCCTCGTCATCCCAGTTAATAACAGCCGCAACAATCCTGTCCCCAGAAAGCGGTCCACTCCAAACCTCATAAACCTCCTCAGTCCATCTCCTCTTCAATCCAGCACCAACACCAAGGCTATCCTGGTTATATCCAATAACATCCTTATTCATCAAGATGTCCAACGAAGCCTCGCTAATAGAGGTATACTCATCCTTCAGAGCACCGCCAATAACAAGCGGACTTTTAATGATAGCCCACAGCGAGAAATGCGTCTGTTCTTCCGCGGTGGTAAAGACATTGTTTCCCACCTCAAGCATATCAAGGTCAGGCCATTGGCCCGGTCCAGTGTAGGGTTGGTTGGGGACTGCCTGATTCAAAATGCGGAAAATCGTTCGCCAGTCTGGGATGATGTCGTTGCCGATTCGCCAGGTGTTTCCTAGGGCGGGAGCCCAGAGCGCTGGGAAGTCGACGCCCCATTCGCAGATTTGGAACAGAACTGACCGGGACTGGGCATCCAATGCTTTGGTCATATTTGCGTATCGCAGACTGGGTGATGTGCTAGGAGTGTAATCTACATTTGGGTAGTCGGTTGCTGCATCGGAATAGCAGTTGTCATCTAGAAACGTTAGACAAGTTTTCCAAATTGGTGAGGGTTAAGGGGGGATACATTTCAGCGAATCGATGTTCCATGACATAAATGTTGCGGCGTCCTGAGCTTCATGGTCTATAATGACGATTAGTTTGGAACACATGGATTCCTCGAGCGCCCTGAAAACATCAGAAGTAAGACTCACATAAACTCCCAGCCTGATCCTGTCCCTCACTACATGTCTTGATCCCCGCATCCTCATAAACACCAAATAACAGCCCCAGGCCATGCAGAAACTCGCCAAGAGCCGGGAATCCGCTTGGGAATAGCGTTGCATCCCAAGTCAAAGACCCATTAGCTAATCGATCAGCGACCGTCCAGCCACAATCAGTGGTAACATATGTATATCCCAGATCTGCCAGACCAAGATCGACAAGAGCTTGCGCATTAGAGTGCACAATACTCTCATTGGGATAGCAGGAGTAGTGGTTATACGTATTCCATCTGCATAGATTAGGCCCTGTTGGCTTTCAATGAATTTTAGGTAAAAAACGTACCCCATTGGTGGCGTTTTGGCAACTCCATTATCCGCTCGCCGATGCGGATGTGGCGCCGCATCGGCGAGGAAGGCTGAGAACAAGGATGCCTGAACAATAGTGCCGAGCATGACGAGTGTGACGTGTACATAGAATTTCCATTTTGCGCGATCGCAATGAAGATGTTTAAATACTCAGTTCCTGGGTTTATCCGATCGCGATATCCGGGAATTTGCCTTATTGGGATGAGGAGAAGAGGAGAAATGCAGGTTAGGAGCTTTTTAATTGAACACCACAAACCTAATTTAACACCCTCACTAACCGCATTCAAGTTAGCGCAGTATCCAAGATCTAGAGAGTAGTATTATTGAGTACATACCCAAGGGCGTCAAGTGCGTACTTGCTCACTTTACTTTGTAGACTACGCTGGAATGTGAAGGTGATTAAAGAGTGATACCAGTTAAGCTACCTTTTATTACTTACATTATGATCCTAACTTAAATTGACGTGAATTAAGCGAGGCGATGCAATGTACTTTAATACTTGAGATGGCGATTTCTCTGAATTACAATTACTGCGCCATACCGGATATAGGGACAGAGTGGTGTTCAACTAATTTTGTGGTGTTCAATTATCGCGCTCCGCAGGTTAAACTCCACTAATGCGACGATCCGGAAAATTCCATCTTATTTTCGATTGGCTATACTTGCATCATTTCAAAGGTAAAATATTCATCATATTACAATAGGTATGAAGTACTAATACATGGGAAATATGTCGTTGTAAAAAAAACCACTTCAGGTTCCACATCATCTGATGCGATCCACCTGACCACATCACATCACCATACAATCCACGGCATATCCCTGCATTTAAGCAAAGACACCCATCACCCCGGAGAACAACACCATAGCAAGAACACCCAGCCCCATAGTCGAAACAGGCTGTCCAGCAGCTGCGTTCGTGGTCGACGTAGTCGTCGAAGTAGTAGTTCCAGTCGTTGTGCTCGTCTCAGAGGCAGTGGTAGTAGCCTTGGCAGTCGCAGTTGCATTCAGGCTATCATTGCAGAAGACATCGCGGTAGTTGTTTCCTGTTGTCTGGATACAATCGAGGAGCTTTTCGACAGTCTGCTCTTGAGCGAGACAGTAGATTCCGCAGTCGTTGTCGTATTTCACGGGGTTGTTGCCTTTGCAGCAGGTGTCGAATACGGAGGTCATGTTGCCTGAAATGACGGCTGCGCAAGCTGCGTCTGTTGTTGGGAGTTGGTAGACATTTCCTGTGCAGGCGGTTGTGGCGGAGGCGACGGAAGAGGTGGTTGTTGTAGACATTTTGGCTGAGTCGTTTGTGTGGGGATTATTTGAGTTGAGTTTGACTGTAGAGCTGGAAGAGGGTTGAAGAGGACAAGTGGAGTCTGAATTGAAGGGAGAAGTCCAGGATATAAAGGGTTCAATGAAAGCAGAACCAGATTAATTGAACAAGGGACAAGGTAAGACAAACGATGTATCATCATGGAACTTGACCACACAGACTGCTTCTGTGGGGAACGGACCCACCCTGCACAACTATACATAACACTAACCAAGAAATCCAGTTTCTGATTTCTTGGCATTAGGCATCTGGAATAAATTATTTCGACACATCAGCTCCAATTGGAGTTTGGTAAAAATCTTTGTGACGAATCAACTGCAAGATGAGCGTTATTGCAGATCACATACAATAGTTACAAGCCACACTGCGCTAAGCCAATAAGAATGGAGATCATATTCGATAATCATAATTCGACCGAGTGACCGATCATATCTGCACAACTGCCGATGCACATATACTAAAATATATAGTTAAATAAACCTTGGAAGGGTATCTTCACAGCACCTCCTTGCTCGACGCAAAGTTACTGTGTGGTATCGGTGTGAGTCTCAGGGGCCTGAGTCGTGGTCTCAACGACCTTTTCACTATGTGAAGCCTCGAAATCCTGCTTTTCCGCACCGGAGTGGCCCTCCACGCCGACCAGAGCGAGGAGACCAATTTCGCTTTCAATGCGATGCTTGCGCTCGGCATCTGCGGCGGCCAGACCAGTTGAACCGAAGATCTCGTCCATCTCCTCCAGAGTACGGCCCCGGGTTTCGGGGACGAAGAAAATCACGTATAGAATACCGACCACCGTGACGCATCCGAAGAAGATGAATGTACCGTAGGTTGAAGCCTTCACGAAGGGAGAGGTCGCGGTAGCGACCGCGAAGTTGTTCAACTGGGGCGACTAGTTAGATATGCAAGCAGTGTATTAGCGAGGAAAAGACCTACCCAGTTGCTGCTACCACCAATACTAACACCCTTAGCACGCATACTCAATGGGAAGACCTCAGAGGTAACAATCCATGCGACGGGACCTGAGGTCGTTAGTTATATGTCTTAGCCACGGACCGGCGGAACATACCCCAAGAGTAAGCAAAGTTGATCACAAAGATCCACACAAACACAATAGCAGTCCATCCAGCGGCCCGGTTCTCCAGCCATTTGCCCTGGTACCCGCCAATGATGCCGGCAACGATGAAGTGGCAGGTAGCCATACCCACAGCACCGGCGATGAGAATCTTCTTGCGACCGATTTGATCCACCCAGAGCACGGCAGGAATGGTAAAAAGGAACTCCACAATGCCGACGACACCGGTGGCGAGGAGGGTGGTGGTGTTTCCGGGCAGTTGCATATCCTCGAAGATGTATGGGCTGGAATATGTCAGTCACGTTCAACCAAAAAAACGATGGTACTCACGCGTAGTAGTTGATAGCATTAATACCGTTCCACTGCTGGAAAACCATGATCATACACTGAAAAGTTCAGATTAGCATTATGATCGCCAAAGAAGAACGAAACACATACAGCAACGGATGTCCGTTTGAACAAAGACTTGTTCGTAATGAGCGACATGTAATCATTGAGACCCATCTTGAAGTTGCTCTTGAAAGATCCATCTTGCAAATGCGGGTATTTCTCCGCGGCTGTTTCCCTCTCAAACAGGTATAAACTCTTGATTTCGAGGTGCTCAATCCGCACAAGCAGATCGTCGGTAGTGGTTCCACGCAGACGAGCCAAAGTCTGCAGGCACTCCTCCTCGCGACCGGTATTCATGAGGTGACGCGGGGATTGGGGCATGAAGAGTATCATTCCGGCGGCAAGGACGAGGGCGGGCAGAATCTGAATACAGATGGGGATCAACCAGGCTGCATCTGATTGGCCTGCTCCTGTACCTCCGATGTAATTCGTTCCGTATCCGATCTATCAACGTTAGAGTGAGAAGATCAAGCCATGGATAGTGGAACTCACCCAGAAGGACACCATGATACCGAATGTGATAGCCAGTTGTTGCACGGCGACGAGGGATCCACGAATTTCAGGAGGTGCCTGCTCTCGTTAGCTTGATTTCCTTCCTTCCAATGTCACGTTGGACTTACCAGTTCAGCGTTGTACAGTGGTACCACCATACTCAAACTACCAACACCCAGACCAGTGACGAATCTACCAGCAAAGACATAATCCTTGTTCTGTGTGCATGCCTGCACAATCACACCAACGCAGAAGACAGCCACGGCAACCAGCACAGTCAGACGGCGACCGAGTCTATCGGCCAAGTATCCATTGGCGAGTGTTCCCACCCACGCACCGAGTTCGAGCACCGACGTCAGCATACCCTGCTCGATACTTGTTTGGGCGGCATATCCATTCGTCTGGATAAGTTAGTCACGTCGACATAGAGCTCGGAGGACTTGACATACGGCTTCTTGGAAAGACTTCATGGTCAAGACCTGTGCGAACATTCCCTGGTTGTCTAATCCGGTCAGCGTCATCACCATCTCTGCTTGTCGATCAACTTACATCCATAAACGAAACCACCCAGCGACGCGAATAGTCCAATCAAGGAAGTTTTCTTATTACTGATCAAACCCAAGATTCCACCTTTACCAGCGAGCTCGGCACGCTTGGCCGAAATGGCCGTCTCACCAGGAAGAGGACCCATGATGACAGATGATCTGACAACGAACTGAGCAGAAGTGAATGGCCTGGGTCGATAGGTGATAGATACACGACGAAAAGACCGACGCGTCAAAGCCGGGGATCAATGCTATTTATTGACATCCACGACCCAATGTCGGCAAGCTCCAGACTGGTTGAATTTCCCCGGGACTTTACCCCCATGGGGCCATCCATCTTACGTTGTACATGGAACATGGTCTGAACCCATTCCCCACCGACCCGGCTAACATCCGGGTCTGGTATGGAATTAGGAAAGGATCGGTGCCGTGTCAGTGGCTGCGGGTGTGGCATCGCTAATTTATCCGGTCAAACTTTGGATAAATGCGTTGGTCACGGTAGTTAAGGGTGTGGCGTGTTCACGCTTGGCAATTAATTGTGCTGGTTCATAAACATCTGACATAGCACAAATTCAGGGCTGGCTTCGGTGCTCTGATTTGCTTTTTTTGGGTGTGATTTAAATCGGCTCGACTCGAGGCCGGGGCTAAATGTACCCCTAAGGCGTGCGCGGAGAGACCGAGATGCGATCTTATTGGCTCCGCTGATCCACTGACTCCGCAGTCAAACCCCCTGGGGACCCCGCCTTTCGTGCAAACCTGCTTTACAGAGTGTGATTTTGAAAACCGGGCGGTTCGAAAGTCTCCATAGGAAGCTAGAACTTTCGACTGGAGAATGGGATACCTTCCGCCAATGCCTCGACAAACGGAAGATGGAGACCAGCATCAACCTCGCCGGCACCCGAACCCCACACTAAACAAATAAAGCTAGTGCCGTACACTAAGACACCATCTGCCCACATCCCATCATTTAATCCCGCGGGTGAAACCGCTAATTTAGCCTGTTGACTGCCTTCCCTGCATACACGCCACTACGCCTCACCCGTCGCCCTAGGGGCCTAATTTACTCGGCTTCTCGCGGCAAGAATTGCAGCCGAAATGCCTGATCACCGGGAAATATCGCCGTTTGACGGCATTTGTCGGGCTGGCCTGATCTGATCTGGTCTGGATAAATACTTGGTTTTGATACTTGGTTCTGCCTTTCCGGGGTATTACCCGGTGTCTTTTTCCCCGTTCCCCGGATATGAACCAAGCCGGATATGCGGGCGCTGGGGCCGTTTCGGGATTTTTCTCGGATATTGGTCGGTTTGATGTGTTTGGCATTGATCGTCGTTTCGGGAGGGCTGCAGCGTAAGTCGGCGAATTCCCTGGAACATTCGGCGAATATGTACAGTCGACGTGGGGTTTGAGCGTGGGCCATTCTCTACCGATGTTTACCCGATCAAAGGCCGATTCTGGATCTCGGGCTGCTCTTCATTCCAGAGTGTGTGTTATGACTGGTCTACTACTCTCTAGCACTTGCGGCTTATATCTTCGGGAATCCCGATTTGAATTCTAGGGATGAATTATGTGCCGGATCGTCTCGAACATCCCGAGTTCGCGCCCTTGGAAGCCTACAGAATCACGGTACCTCCGATCCGCTCGCCGAAACTAGCGCGAGGATAAATGGCCTTGTCAATGCGGTGATATCAGTGGCGCTGGCTCTGTATGGTAGCGAATCTATATTCAGAACGGTCACAGGCGTGATTCCGAATGGTACCTCACCCCATTGTGGGTTCAGGCCTCAGCCTCGGCCACCGGGCCTATCTAGTGCAAGACGGTTCGGGGATCCTTAACATGTCCTCAGTAGTTATAGGTCGGTCTTGGGGTGATGCGTAGCTCCGGTATCTGGGGTACATATACCTGTAGGAATACATAGCAACTATATTCATACTGATCTTCACAGTTTACATATACGGTGTCTGAATAAACAACGTCCGTAGATATGAAGTACGCTCCTGCGAGAAATTTGATTCAAGGTAAAGCGATGTTATCCACGACCGTCCACCAGACGAGAAAAAATTCAACCAACGCAATATCCATACAAAGATCTAACCCTTCTTCCCATTTCCCTCTCCCCCAACAAACTTCCGAATCTCCTTAGCAAGTCGATCCCTCGCCCGCTTATCATCTCGATCCATTCCCCCACTAAAAAACTTCGGCAAAGCACGCAAAGAATTCGCATGATCAACCGCAAACTCCGGACCCTGCAACTCAAGTTCCCGGGCATACTCAATCGCAAATTGCAAAATCCCCAATCCAACACCATTCCCACGATACTTCTGTAGAACAGTCCAAGCCCGGATAACCACCTTCTCTGGCCGTAAGACGGGTTCCAAATGGGCAGGATGACAGTACTCATCTGAGTCAACATCGGGTTCAGAGTCGTACTCGTTCCGAGAAACAGTGACCACTGAATCGGTGTCCACGGGCATAATACGAATGACCAGTGTAGCGATGACACGTCCGTTGAAGCGTGACACAAAGACTTTATCCTGCATCCACCCCTCGTCCAAACTTTCCTTCTGCACATCGATCTCAAGTCCAGCACTAGCATCAGCGCTAGCACCGGCACTGTATTCTTCCCATGCCTTTCCCATATCACAAACACCACCAAGAGACTGTCTCAGAACATCCTTCTTCTTCCCATCCCTCTTCAGTGCACACCAAGCCAAGGCCTTCTCAGCATGACCACCAGAAACCCGAAACCAAACACCCTGACACAAAGTCCACCTCAGCGGCGACCAGCCATCATCATTATCCGCGCGTAAACCCCCATCAAAATTAGAAGCCCACTTACTCCCAAAAAGCCAAGACCACCGCCCAACACGCTCCGCTTCATCCAGGTATCCACCCGTCCACATCTTTATCCCGCTCAAAGTGGCGATCGCGAAGCAGATCCAGAGGAGTAGGATCATAATCCAGTCTGCGGATGTGTGCCAGAGGACGCGGTAGAGGTATTCGAAGACGATTACGAGGATGGACCAGTAGAAGCCGCTATGGAGGATAGATTTTGCGGCTATTTGGCGTTGTTGCGCGATCGAGTCGGCGATTAGGTGGAGGGAGGCTATTAGGTCTTGTTCAGTTGTTGCGGGAGTTGTCTCGAGGATGCCTTCTTCTGCTGGGATTTCCTTCCGTTCGGCGGTTGGTTCTGGGGCTGGGCTTCGGAGATCTTCTGAATCTGAAAACGAGGATGCGTCTGATTGTGGTGTGGTTGAGGGGAGTGTTGGATCTCGAGGATTTGGAGATGGTGGTGCAGGAATGGCATTGATTGAGGCATTGCTTGCTATGGGGTCCGAATTTGACCCTGAGCTTGCAGTTGAGGTTGGGGAAGGCGGTGGTGAATCGTAAGGCGCCTCAAAGGTTGCCATCGTAGGAGTTAAGTCAGGTTCCTGCACGACCAATTCAATCGTGAGACCGTTGCTTGTAGATGCGGTCTTGTCTGTAGTATTAATAACTGGTGAGGTATTGTCCGGCACGCTATGATTCGGACTCCTGGCTTCCGGGACCTCGATGCCTGGAGTGCTATATTCTGGCGCACTATTACCCGGAGGGTGGCTTTCTTGATCGCCGGTGACTGGAGCAGTAATTTCCGAAGTTTTATCGTCTGGAATATCGTTCTCTGGTGTGATACTATATGACACGTTGATATTTGGGTCCTTGGCTTTTGGGTTGTCGATTCTTGGGATGTCTGTGTCTGCAGTGCCGTTCTGCTCCGCGCGATTGTCTGGATGGCTGTTTTCTGGAGCAGGAGTTTCTGGATTATTCTCGTCTGGGGTATAGTTCTCACTTGAGTTGCCAGGCGCTGTGTGCTCCGTAGTATCGCTGTGATGAGTGTCGTTGACATTAAGCAGTACGGACAACTCCTCGGATACGGCTTCCATGAACGCAGAGCTACTGTCGTTCTCAGTAACCCTCCACTCAAAAGTGCATTTCATGATCGCCGATCCGTTTCTCAAAGTGTCAGAAGCAACTCTAAAGCAGAGTGTAGGGTATTTATCAGTCGCGCAGAAGCTCAGCTGTGCCAGCGCAAGACGTGTCAGACATTGTCTTTTTCTTTGTTTGAAATGGAAACACAATAATGTAGAGAACGCAAAATCAAAGATCCAAGCTGACTCACAATCTAATCCAGGTACTCAGTCAGAAAGTCCCTACAGAACCAAAGAAAGAAAATGATGACAAAGAAGAAGAAATAGAATCCGATCAGGTTGAAGAGGATGCTTGATTCGGTGGGTGCGTGCAGGTCATCAGACATGATTGTCGATAGGAGTGAAAAGTTTGAATAGGTGATTGACACATGTGTTCAGATTGTTCGGCTTTCATTCATATCTGGCAGATATTGAGAATCCATGGTTGCTGGCAGGAGAGTTTGATGGTTGTCCTGATACAGAACCGGACTCCAGCTCATTCTTCTTTCTAGCTTAAACTTTTAGAATGTTCATTGTCGGCTTGGACTTATCTTCTCTCGGTTAGGATATCGAAATTGCAGAAAGGTTCTCATATTCGTCTGGGGTGGTATTGTCTCGTGTCATGAACCTTACAACAGATGCAGGTATCCGATTCGCCAAGGAAGAGACAAAGGACTTTACCCAAAATGCCAGTAATAATAAAAAGAAGCGATATTACTAGCTATTAGGTAGAAGCCATAAGTAAGTAGTGCTGCTAGCTTCTAAACTCTGACTGGAGCGATAAAACATAAATCAAATACAGCTTGGGAAACAAGATAGAAAGTAAGAGGCAAAAATCAAAAAGAACCGCTTCCGCTGCACAAATGGCAATTCTGTTCTGTCCATTGAGTGTAGGCTCATTCCCCGGGGCTGTCGTAAAACACGACTAATTTCCCGGAGGAGTGACGCCAGACACAGCAATCATGTCAGGCTTCTTACGGCTAGATTCCTCGGATGCATGATGGTGGGTAACACCATCATCCACAATTTCCTCTCCGGCAAGACTCTCCAGAGTGCGTCGCTTGGTTTCGGGAATAAGCAGAGTTGTAAAGACGCCACAAAGCATGAAGAGTGCGAAGATCTGCATGACATGGTTGAGCCAAGGGCTGTTGGAGGTTCCCTTGGGAGCACCTTTGTTGACGAGGGGCCCAAACACGCACTGTGCGATGATTGCACCGATCTTGCCAGTCGCGGCACTGATGCCGTGGGAGGTGGAACGGTACCGGGTAGGGAAGCATTCCCCAGGCACAATGAAGGTAGTCGCGTTGGGACCGAAGTTGAAGAAGAACTGTGCGAGCACGTAGAGAGCGAGCAGACCATTGTGCGAGTTTTTCAGAGGGTGGTAGGCAAAACCGATGATGATGAATAGGATTGTAAGCATAATGAACCCAAACAACTGGATTGGCTTACGGCCGATCGTGTCAACGGTTGCAACAGTCACCCAGTAACCCGGGATGGCACCGGCACAGATGAGGATCAGGTTACCGACGGCGTTGCGGTAGAACACCTGGTAAACATCGTGTCCGCCTGTCCATCCGATAGCACCTAGAATAACCGAGTTGTTCAAGCCGAGGCCGTAGAAAGCTAAGGAATTGGTTAGCTAAAATCGAAATATTAGAAGCAGATCAACGTACCAACATCGAGGAAGAACCACGATCCAGCCGTGCCGAGAAGGACCTTTCCGTTCTTCCAAGTGCCAAAATGGTTGTACCAATCCGCGAATGTCGCCTTCGGAACCATGGCTTCGGTGTTTTCATTGCGAAGGAGGGCGATGCGGCGAATTTCATCCGGGTGGCCCTCACTCTCTCCTTTCATGTAGGCACGGATATCCGAGTCAGCCTTGAGAATGTCACGGTCGACATCGAAGGTGTAACGAGGGGTCTCGGGGATGGTAAGTCGAAAGTAGAGGGCTGCACACGCAGGCACGGCACCCAGTCCAATGACAGTGCGCCACATTTTGTCAACGGCGAGTTGACACACTCCCGTGCAGTGAGCAACATCCTTTGCCGTTTCAAGAGACTCTTTGAAGGCGGCGGTAACGATCAAGGCGATAATTGCGGCAGCAAATTGCCCGATGCCTTGCATGGCAAAGACAGCTCCCATCATCGCACCACGCCATTTGGTGGTAGCAAACCTACTTCGTCAGCAAATCAGACCCAAGGGTGGTCAAGGAAGTTCACTTACTCAGAAGTAATGATAGAAGAGAGCGGATAATCTCCTCCGATGCCAATTCCCATGATGACACGCCAGAAGATCAACAGACCAGTGATGGAGATGGAGCGGGAGTCAGATGCGAGGGCCTGAGCCAGGGTAGCAAGGATAATGATCATGAGCTCAAAGCCGTACATGCGCTTGCGACCAATACGATCAGCAAGCCAGCCGAAGAAGAGCTGACCAATGACGGTACCACCGGATGTTGCGACTTTGATGGCGGTATCAGAGCTGGAGGGGATCTTGCCAGGATTGGACTTGGCTGTCTGCCAGTAGACGACACCAAGCATGCTGACACAAAGATTGATGGCAAAGATATCATAGGAATCAGTGAAGAAGCCCACACCGGCAACTACCACGGCGCGAACATGGTGCCATCCGAACTTGGCGTTGTCGATCTTGGCCAGTGCACGTCGGCGCGCTTCCTTGGGGTCACTCACATACGAAGACTCACTGCCATCTTGGATAGCTCTTTCCTCATCTTGAATTGGGGGAAGGCTGCTGAGGGGAACAAGAGGAACCTCTTGCGTGGACGTCATCTTGACTAAGATGAGGGTAAACAGGAAAAGTCAAGGTATGAGGCCCTTGAAAGTGAGAAGGGTGGAGAGGGGAAGAAGAAGAGAAGGGAAGGAAAGGAAGAATAAATGAACCGTTGGCGTAAACACGGAAGGTAAAACTCGTGGGGATTGTTACACTTGTCCCATGTGGAAAAGGGCTCCATACCAGTATAGAGTAAGATCCTACTGTCAACCATGTACCACACTGATCCTATCCAGGCACCGCTGCCTATTTGATCCGACCAATGAGAAGCATTCCTGAAAGCACATGGCATCCAAAGTGAAATCGCTCCTTCCCCAGATCATGATCTCCCTTTCCCGAAAAGGGAAATGACGGGCGTGATGATGCGCTCTTGCCTCAACACTCCTTGAACACCACCACGCTTCCGCTCTAACTCCACTAATTAATGAATTGAAGATCAAGTTTGTGGTCTCTGTCCCTTGTATTGAGAGAATCCACAACATAAGTTACAAGCATGCTAATAATGGTGATTTAACGCCTAGATCCCAGCTGCAATATAACTTGCTGGGAGGACAGCGCATGGTACCTAATCCCATCACACTTCAATGGGAGTGTTCAAGTTACACTATTCCCAAAAATAGCACCCTCATTGCGAGCCATGGTCCACGGGTAGTTTCACCAGGTCTCCAGTCGATGTAATCCCGACATCACCCTTGACTTCGGCCACCCTAGCCACTCCCGAGTCACTCCCGAGCCACCCGTGGCAACACCAAATTATATATATCCGACATTGACCATGCACTTGGAGGAATCAGAGCATTAAACTCAAGACCTTAAATCACAAGCGAAGTATGAATCAAGAAGTCATCGAGTACAATTTAATGTCAAATTAGCGGTGCAATCTCAGGAACTCTAGATTTCTGACGCCGAAAACATTGAATTTAGACATGACATCGGAGGCCCAGAGGGACAATATCGGCGATGACAGGAAAACATTCATATTGAATACGATTTGGAAGCCAATCTTGAAGATGTTACCAGAATAATCTGTGTGATACTATTCATTTATCTCTGACAACGAAGAAGCTAAATTGTTCAAAATGCATGGTCCAGTGCAGCTAGCTATGCGTAAGTGGCTTGGTATCTATGGAAAGATATAAAGATGGGACGGCAGATTATTGACAGTCTATCTAGCAAGTCCCGGTGTCAGATTATGATGGTTTGGCTCAATCCTAGGAATGACCTAACAAACGGCAAGTCGAAGCGACAGCTTGGCGTGGAAAACATTGACCCAGCCCTGTTATGCTGCCAGACTCTGGTGGCCTTGCACGAGCTCATGCGCGCCAAGGCTGATCAAAAGATGCCAAGGTGCTCGACATGCAGGCACTAGAGACCCAGAGGAGAGTTCTCAACACGGGAAACTTGGAGACACTAACTATCATGTTTCAAGTTAGTGCTTTTTTGCTCGGGCCAACATTGGAATACAATATGCTTAAGAACTAGGCCTGGTAGAATCCTGTCTGTCATGGCAGATCTAGCAATGAATATTGCATTCAAAGCTTATTCCTGAATGTTGAAGCACTGCAGGTGAGAGTGCTGTTATCCAGACGGTGCTGGGCGTAGGGAACTCTGAAAAGTCGCTTAATATGAGCAAGCCAGGAACCCTTTACACCAATTAAGAACGATGGCAAGATTGTGAAACAATAAATGCGCAATTACACAGCATTCAGAAGAAGAATATTGGAGATGGTCATCCTGGAATACTAGAGAGCATGTTTCATTTGGTGAAGGCTTGAAAAATAAGCAGTAGGGATACCGATGCCATCGAACTGACAATAACCTTCAACGCTTGTTGTCCTTAAGAATATATAGCCACCCTTGACTACACAGGAAAGTGAAACTTCAAAAGTGGCACAGAGACTTGTGGTTTGCGGGCAACTTCTCTTAGCCCCTAGAATCCTCTGAAGGTGAACTTATAGTCAGAAGTTGAGTCAAGCCAGAGGGGTTCTATGCTACGTAATTCTTTGCCTAACGTGAGGCTTAAGTATGACTACTCCCCTCCAACTACCTCTTACATCTAGTTGATATATGATATTTCAGATCGCTACAATTATTTACACTTTATCGTAATTATCTATAGTATGATGAGACCTTTGTGGATTCAGTTCATCCTCCTACACGCGTTTACGCTTGGTTCATCTCTCACCTCTGATTATCTCTTACCTTTGTTCATTCACCGCTTCTCATATCTCTTCAGTCACTACGTAAAGCTTCTGGCTGTGACCTGCTCTTGTCTCTGACCGTGACATCTTCTAGCTACCATAGCATCCTACCTCTACCACAACATCCTCTACCTACCAAAACATCCTCCATCTATCATACCACCCTCCATCTATCATAACATCCTCCATCTACGATAACATAACCTTGTCCGTCACGTCGTTGATCACAGCATTATCGACCACAACATCACATTCGTGAGCGTATTGCCATAACATCAATGAGCATAATATTTTCTTGTCTGTCACGACGTTGACGACAGTATCTGTGACACATTGCCACCTTGTCCATCGCCTCGTTGACCATACCATCGACTACAATAACATCTTTTCATATCCAACCATGGCCCGCCTCCTGCGTAAACGCCGAGACCGAAAAGAAGCTCTTGGCCAAGCTAAGGCCTTGGGCTCTCCTGTTCCTCGCGCCCAATCATACAATCTCGTGGCCTGTACTTCTCATAATGCTAAGGCGGACGGTTGGATCTTCTCGGATTTCATGGGAGCTTGCATGCTTTTACTGGACAGGCATGTAAAAGGAGACTTCTACTCTTGTTTCCCAGTCAAGGAGCATTTTGAGTTCCTCGCCAAACAGCCCACTGCCATTGACACCATCAAGTTTGGTTATTTTGGAAAGGATCGGGCTGAGGCCCTGTATCAATACACCAAGGACCAGTTTGACAAAGGGGACAGATGGTGGGTTCAAGTCAAGCCAGGCGAGATTCGTCGCCGGATCGACAGCTGGATCAGTCAGAAGTCCAAGTTGGCGAGAGATGGCGATTTCGTCAACATCTTCTTAGACGGACATGGCCACCGGCGACATGGCTTGAAAGCCGGGAGTGAATACCTGCACCAGCAGGTATTCGCCCAGCAAATTTCGCATTTCTGCAAGGGCGTGCAAGTCAACTTGATCATGGATTTCTGTCATTCTGGGTTATTCAAAAAGGCAGTCGAGGTCTTAGAGAGAGATGATTGTTACATTATTACTTCATGCGGCGCTCCAGGTCGCAGTTGGAGCAATAAGCTCAGCGGGAGCGGCAGACACCGAAATGGGAGGTTTGCCACGGCTCTCGTGCATGCCTTTACGTCAGGTGGCCCGAAAACCCCTCCATATTCAATCCAGGACCAAGAAGATTCCATTCGCAATCGACTCACTCGCGACGTCACACCTGAAGCGACAGTGTCCTCCCCTGAATTTTGGTCTGGAGACAGCGTCAAGCCAACTGATTCCGTAGATGATATTTTCTTCAGGAACATGGTCAATGTCTCATCACACGGTCACTACGCCGCTGGTCGCAACAAGAGGGTTGAATGGCCAACGACAAATCAAGCAATCCGATCTAAACTTGGAAATGCTACTGGACTTCCCCTCACAAACGCTGTTACAGCGGTGAGCAAGCTTGTCAAGGACGAAATCTATCTCTGCGATGTTGACCTCGGCTACCCTCCAGATATGGAGGTTTACAGTCAAGTTTCGAGCACAGCACCCGATTACCGGGGGTTGGTGCGAAACCTCTACTGGAGAGCCCGTCGCCAGTCCACCGTTTGGAACATCTACTTGCTGCTTATCGAGTATGGGTTGATCGACTTCAACGCCCTTGTCACCCCTATGGACCTCCTGACGGTGTCCAACAACACCGACACCGTCGCTTACATTCTCAGTTGCTTTTCGAATGTCGACCAAGATGTCACTCTGATCGCAAAGGATAAGATTGCATTCCAGGGTAATGACTGGAGTGCAGACATTGAATGGTGAGTTTCTGTAATACTTTCACCCACTCTAATAACAATATCGGTTTGCTAACATCTCACTGGTTATAGGCTCGCGACTCTGATTGTGAGAGGCGGCTGCGATTATCTTGAAATCTTCCAAGCCATCATCGACAGCAGGTACCTTGGTACTATCAACGCATGCGGCTCGGATGCATACAAGTCGCTTCATCTGGATCTTGACCAAAGTCGGAATCTCCAAGAGCGCGAGGGAACATGGACAGCCGGCGGAGATAAAAGGCCGAACAGGAATGTATTTGGTTTCTGGCTTCCCCACGGTTTGAGCGTCGAAGACGCAAAGTGTTTGACGAAGAGCGGGCATGGAGACTGCCTTGATCGATTTGATGAGATCGAGCGAATGTTCTGCGAAACTGAGGGCATTGCTCAAGCATCCTTGTCCGATGATACTGGTGAGGAGGTCGTTGACAGCATGGCGGAGATTCCCAAAGACTTTATCAGTGCTTGTTTGGTCTCTGAGGATGACATTATCCCTTCGTGGCTTAATGATTTGAAATTGAGGGAGTGATAAGGAGGTCGATGGCCGCGGGACTGGTGTTGCTTGAGCTTACCAGGTCATGTAGGAGTGGATGGCATGTAGGAGGATTTTCGTCGTTTGGATCGAAGTCTCCCCATTTGTGATGTGCGGACCCGATAGAAGGGGATATCCAAGGGGTTTAACGTTGTGGAATTTGCGTTGCTTGGATCGCACAGGGTATGTATTCGGCGTTAGCAGGGTTTTTTTCTCATCTAAATTGAAGACTTTAAAAGCACTTGCATCGAATTCGAGCTTGGCTGCATTCATATAGCTCGTAAGGAGGCTGCCAGAATCGACTCACCCCACTTTCGCTGTCGCCGTCCCCCGCTGACGGTTTGAAAGCCTCGCCGTTGGAGTCGTCAACAAGGACGTAGCCAAATCAAATATGAATAGTGGATTTAAAGCCGGTAAGGCTCCTTGCTTGATTATACAGCTTTGCCGTAGAGTGCATGGTGGTGGAATAGGGGACGTTTGAAGGTGATTTCTTTTCCTGCAAGATCTTTGCTGTTGGCCTTATATTTCTGGATGCTGTATGGCTAATCGTCTTACACTTGGCATACAAGACGACGTAAAGGCGATGGGTAAGCCATCAGAACCACACAAAACAAGTGAGGCAGAAAAAGGACAGATTCAGTAAAAGGAAAGAGAGGCGATAATTTATCAAATGAAGGCTTTGTTGCTGCTACCGGATGCCCTCGTTCAATTAAATACCGAAGTAAACATATTCATCAACTTCTAGTCCATATTGTTACACATCTAAGTTGTGGGCTTGAATGCGCAGAGGCTGAAGGTTCAAAACCAGGATTCCAACGGGAGGCTGTTCAATCTGCCTAAATGCCTCTTCGATCTTAATTGCCCTTTGGAAGCAGCGGTCCAGCCTCTCGTTGCGCACGTCCATCATATCAGTCAGCCCATGTGGAAGCCAAAAGCCGAAGGTATTCCTCGAAGGCGGGACTTTTCCATCTGGACTCATTGGTCCTTGCCTCTCACGGACATCCTGGTGGAGCTCGAATTCTGGATCTTTAGATCGACACTTAAAATATTGATCTTTATCCAATTTTCCGAGGATTTGACTTTGTGTGATTGCATCGACCACATTTCTCAAGTTCAGGGCGCTTCGGACAATGACGGTTGCAAGCCTATCAGGTAAGAAATATGAGTGAGTTGCATGCAAGAAAAATCTGTAGGGGCGGGATCAATACATACCAATCCCTATCAGTGGTCCATTCACCTGACTGAGAGGGGATCATGTTTTGAGATTCCTCCTGGGACTGATCAACAAAGAATTGGTAGCAGCTGAGGATTCGGGAAACGGTGTATGTGCCCATGGATGGTGTATGTAAGTCCATAGGGTAAGTCAGTGCTTCGGCACTGACAAAGTCCTCTCTAAAGAGGTGGAGAAAGACTTCCCACATTGTGACTTGCCGAAAAGATCTCCAGTAGAGGTTGTTTAAAACCATTCTCCAGTCCGTTTCTTCGAAGAAAAGTTGGTCAAAGATTTCTATGTCGGGAGGGTAGCCCAGGTCAAGGTCGCACAACTCTCCCTCGGTTTTTGCCACTGCCTGAGCTGATGGAGTTACATCTTGGCCACAAGCTGCCAGAGATCGTGTAAGTGTCTCCTTGACGATTATGTCGGCTTCTTTCCAGTTGATGCTGCCAAGTGGTGGTGGTGGTGGGGTATCTAGTCTTTCTCCCCATCCTGGGATATCCTCAACATCTGGATCATCTCCACCCAGCATCAACTGGTCCAGTGGCATGGTGACTGGGTCAAACCCAGAATGTAGGAACTGTGCGGTGAATAGGGTCTCTCCTGGGGTGATGTCCCGAAGGCGGTGAACTATGTGGTTGTCGTTGTCCGACACTGTCCAAGGGACCGTCGAAGGGGAAGTGACTTTGAGGAGGGATTCAACGACGGCGTTGGCGAATCTACCACTTCGAATGCGGCCACTGACGCTCCTTCCCATCGCAAAAGCTTTGTGCTTGTGGTAAGGAGCAGCGACGTATCGGCCGCTTTGGTTAGCAGTCGAACTTGCCACTTCCTCTGCAATGTGCCCAGAATAACATGCAGTGGAAATGACATTGATTTCGACACCTGGTTGGAACTTTGCCAAGAGTGCACTCAGATCTCCCGCAGGCAATATCTTCTTCCCCAAACTCAGATTCCCATCATCAGAGCCATGACAGACTAAGAAGATGTTGATGATGTCCCCATTCAAACAGCTCTTGCGCCTTTTGCCAATCCAGAACATCACCTCGTGTAGAAGTCTTTCGGGCGTTATCTGTGTCCAAAACGGAGGACATTGCTCAAATTGCGCTCGCTCGTATGAATGGATATGGGTGCGCTGGTTGCCGTAGAAGCCGAACTTGACGTCCGTTATGTTTCGACGACTCAAGTCCGCAAAATGATCCTTCAAGGGGAAGCATGAATAAAAGGAATTTTGCCCGCGTTGGCCCTCAAGGGCTTTGGAGAACCCCAGAAAGTCGGCGAACATCCATCCATCGCGGACCGAGTTGTCAGCGCCACAAACTACCAAAGTGAATACTTGGTTTGATTGTGCTGCAACAGCGCCCCCCAACGCCCTCTGTAGCCCATCAGCCTTTGCAGGGTCACGAGGCATTCTGGTGTATGCCGCTCGGCCAAAGCCTGTCTCAGAAGGGGCGTCAGAAAGACGAGAAAGAGACTCCACAGAGCTGATGGAAAATGTTTCGAACGATCAGGAGGCAAAGAGACGACGTCACGAGACAATAAAGAACACTCTCCGTGGAGCTAGATGGAAGATGGTTCGATCGTTCAATAGGTAACGAGACGACGTGACGACACAATAACAAACACTCTCCGTGGAGCTAGATGGAAGAAGGTTCGATCGATCAATAGGTCAAGAGACGACGTGACGAGATCATAACAAACATACTCCGTGGAGCTAGATGGAAGATGTTTTGAACGATCAGGAGGTAAAGAGACGACGTGACGCATAGGCGATGTGATGATGAGAAACCGCGACAACAATATAGCAGAATAATAAGAATGATGATTTGAGGTGATAATAGGATAAATGTTTCGTCAGATCGTAATATGTGACACATATTGAGAAGCCCAAAAACTGAGAGAGACCAGGACGGGAAGGTGATATGACGGCAAGCTGGGAAAAGGGGGTAAGGAGAATAGAGCTCCATAGTCCAAGAGAAGATGGAAGTGAATGACACACCTTGGCAGCACGAAGCCTGTTTGTGGCGGTAGTATAGAGGCATGATTCCATGGCGAATTGTGTACAGATTGAGATACCCATGAGCTAAGGATTATAAAACGAGGCATTGATATTTTCTGTGAAAGTATCTAGTTATTTGATTATTGATGCACGAATTGTATGCAGCACACGCAAATAGCCCTATCTGTTTTATACAGGACCCCCTTAAATGATCAACCCAAAATTAGTTGAACGCCCAAGTTCAGAGTAATGCAGCAAAATTCTATCTCAAGTACTGAAGGGCGTACAGATCACCATCCTTGATTCAAGGCAAGACGCATTCTAGCGCTTCATTGGGGCGAGATGTAAGTTAGAAATGGTGCTGGCTCAGCGGGTATCACTTCTTATACACCCTCACATTCTACAGCAGTCTATAGAGTACTACGAGTGAGTAGATACCTGAGTATGTACTCGATAATTTTACTGCGAAATTCGAATATGAGGTCTTCCCTCATACCGTTAAGGAAGTGTTCAAAGAGCAATTCCCTTACGCCCCTTATCGCGAACCGTGGACCATTATTGCTACTTCACCAGTCGATGTAATCCCGACATCACCTCGACGTCGGTCACCTTTGCCACCACTCGTGGCGATATCAAACTCTATATATACTTCGCTCACCACACGCTTGATGGAATCGGGGAAGTGGGGGTATTCAACATAAGGCGTTAAAATCACAACCGAACTACAAAAAAAATCCAAAAAAGGAAGTCCTGTCAAAAGTTCAAATTGCAACAGAAATATCTAAGAAGAGATGCATCATGGGTCCACGAAGTGACAGTCCTGCAAGTCACTTTCACGGCTCCCCAGCGTGAGTATCCGACTCCATGAATGCAGAACCTAGGTGGGACCAACTGTTAACCAATGATATCAAAAGGGAGCTCCACCCTCACACCCTGATTCGAGTGCCGAAATCAGAACAAGATACTGATCGTTTCGATTCGCCAAGTCCCGAAGAGCAGAATCTCAATGATAGCATGCGTGGTCTGAGCTTGGTCCATCTCCAGAATCTGAATCCGACCGTTGTCGATACATACAGAATCGCTATCCTGGAGACAGTTGGTTTTTGATCTTGGCATCGGGTCTGTTGAGTGAGGTCAAGATAGAATGGCTCGGACGACACCAACCTTGGAAAAGGATTGACATGACATGATGTATATACTTACACGATCGTTATGACAGTTATGAATTAAATTCGCCCTCTACAATCAAGTTTGGTTCCATAGGTATACAGTGAACAAAATTAGAACTCATCTATAATCTATGTTCAATCTAGTCTATGTAGCACTTGACTGACCTGATCGATCAGCGCAGCATTAGTAGTAGCAAACAATCCATAATACAAACAACCTTTGAGGTTGGACATGTCCCCACGAATCCTTAAAGTCCGCGCTTCATCTTCCAACGCATAATAAGGGTAGCGACGGGGTAGAATGCCAGCGAGACAGCGATCCAAGCGAATAGGACTCCAAAGTCCAATCCAATGCGCGAGTGGGTTCCGAACAAAATAGTACGCAGAGCCTCGACAACTATCAAAAAGTCAGTATACCACGGATAACTGAGAACATATCTCTGAAAGAAACTTACTCCGATGCAACGGCCAAGCATAACCCCATCGAAAGAAATCAGAGGCCAAATCCAAAGAATAAAAGCCCGTTGCCACATTCGTAATAACCCAAAAAATGAGGAAAAAGGAACTCCACGGGAAACCGAGAACCATGGCCATATTCTCACAAGGGAATCCCAATGCCGCCATCCCCACCCAATTCAGCATCCAGAACACCACAAACGAGCCTTGGCCATACGCATTCGCATTATTAGCAGATAGCGTATCTGGCGCTGGCGAATTGGAAAATGGAATCTGAAACGCAAGGGAGACAAGCGAGTAAAAGAATGACAAGAAGAAATAAGCCGTGAAACTGCAGCATGCGCGCCAAATAAGCCAATGTGGAACCTTCATAGGCGGGTGACCATCCGGCTTCATGAACTGAGCATGAATAGGCATCAAGAAGGGGAAATTGAAGAACGAGATAATGATCAGGTAGATCAAGCCGATTGATACAGCAGGCGCAGCGACAGCCGGCGTGAAAGGTCGGAGATCGATATTCGTGAACCCAATGCCTGGGTTTATCGCTTGTGGGGGGACGGTGGATAGATTGGTGGATGAGGAGATTAGCTCGCGGACCCACTGTGGGCCGAAGTTGGTCTGGATCAGGGTCTGGAGAATGGCTAGGTCGGGCAGGACGTAGGTGTAGTAGGTGTCTTCGTCTCTGGCGGAGATGATGACTGTTTGGATTGCGCCGGCGGGGTCGTAGGTTGTGTTGTCATTGTTGATCGCTGCGCGAAGGAGCGATGTTGCGTTCGGATTAATTATGACCGCGGCATAGGCGTGTTCATCATAGACTGCTTGGCGGACCTCCCAGGGGTCGTAGTTGAACTCTGCGGCTGATTTGAAGTAGTAGCCTAAGTGCAGGCTGGATGAAGCTTCATATTGCTTGGCTGTGTTAATGACGGCTGGACCGACGATTGTGTCGTTGGTGACGTATGGTTCGACTTGACCGTCGAAGTCGACGACCCAAACATGGAGATTGGGGAACTTCGTTTCGGTGAGGAACTGGGAGCCCCAGAATATGGAGAGTACAGTCAGGACGAAGACACATAGAATGGAGACTTGGTAATTTGTTAGTCCATGTCTGTGTTTGCTTGTGGCTTGGCTATTGCACCTGTCTTGGCACATTGATAGAACACGCGCTTCCGCACTTCTTTCAACGCCGGATCGAAGAACCCAACGGGCGCTGGCGGACCAGCTTGATCGCTGTCGGACACTGACTCTGCCTTTTCAGCTTGCATGGTTGATGGCAGATGCTTTGCTGGTAATGAGGGAGCGGTCCCTGTTAAATAAACAGCTTGAAATAGCGGCACCACCAGGTCCGCGACCCTGTTCCGTCGGGTGGTTCGGGGTTTTGACATTTTGGGTAATTGTCGTTGTTATCTCCGAGAATTGCGATGAAAATCCGAACTGCCAAGCAGTTCAACGGGTCCAGGGTGAAAAGAGAAGAAATTATTGATAATTGAAAGGTCTGAAGGGTAATTCCAATGCCGCCGGCTGAGAAATTCGGTGTTCATTGTTTGCATGTTGTTTTTCGTTGATGCCAAGCGCTGGAATGTATACTGACTTCCGAATGCGGCGACAAAACAGCTTGTATCCAACCCTGAACAACTTTGGAAACTTTGTATGAACTGCAGCGCCTTGGTATTGTAGCTTAATATATTTCTGAAACGTCTATCTGCTAGGTGCAGAACCTTCAAACGTTCTAGAATTTTCCCATTGGTCCAAGGCTGCAGGGATGAGAATAAGCAACGGACGTGTCAGATCTCACCCCTTGCGACTCGCCTTCAACAAGGGTCCTATACATCCCACGCACACATTGTGTCAGGTTTACAGAGCGGCAAGTGTCTGATCGCTCAATGGATCACACCAAGCTGTTCGAGACTTGGGTATCGCTGGCCCATCCCTTTGTTAAAATACACGATTGAACCAATTGTATTGGTTATTAGTGGGGTATGGAAAGATAATTACTGTAACATTCAATTTAATTGTAACCGTGCAAAATGAGTCCAAGTCGAGGCATTGAAGAGTTTATCAGGCCGAAAGTAGAGATACTCCATCCTGCAGTTTTTAAACGCCATATTCCCTGTCGCTGATGCGACCGCTAAGCCGGTGGCGCGCGAGGAAACGCTGAGGAATCTCCTGCAGCGTTTGCCCAATCTCCACGAATCAGAAGACGGGATTACCCCACGGAAAAAAAATAAACAGCAACCAGAATAGGGGTCATATAGGGGTCATAAATCATTAATTCTAGAATTCTCTCTATCTAATAATGCGAGCTTCGGCCGAAAGAACCTTGAAAGTTACCACCAGTAAATGAAAAGGATAGTCAAAACTCCAATTGAAACGCCGCCATATGTCCATATGTCTATGTATATAACTCCTGGGACCAGCCCAAAGACAGTGTTTTCGGGCTTATTTCAATTCACCCTTTTCCTCACAAGTAACCTGATAAGACCCGTAGCGACGAGTGAGTTCTGGTACTCGACAAAATCCCATGCTGCTTATCGGTCCAGCGATATCGGAGGTAGTCTCGGTCGCATCGCACATGGTGTTATCGAAGAACTCGATATGACAGCCCTCGGCCACCGTGTTTAATCTGTATGCGGAGGCGACAGTGTGGAGGTTTGCGCGGCAACCTGTGCTGCCCATGCCGGCGTGGAGATCACCGGTTTGGTTGCATTGTGGTGAAGGGAAGAGATCGAAGGACCATTGGATGTCGCGCTGTTGGAGGGGAGAGGCAGCGGCGACGGCGAGGAAGAGAGCCAGGGCCGTGATGTAGGTGGGCAGAGCGAACATCTTGAAGAATGTCTTATCTAGACGCATGTTAGTATCTAGAGACGCCGTGGATAAGGACAACAGGCGGGTAACATACAGTACTCTTGCACAAAGGCGTGGTGGAGGAAAGTTGGGGAAAAATTCAGGGTCTCCAGAAAGTGGACCGTGACAGGCTCATATATCTTTTGGATCCTTCCAGAGCAACGGGGGTAAGAACTTAAGGACAATTTATTCTGGACCACCCGACGATCACTGCCAAGGTTTGTGGCAGTTCTTGCCATACGTATACTGGGTCTTGGCGGTGGTCCCTGCACTGCGACCCACGACCGCCTGAACCCCCAATGAGACTGCTCCCAGGTTATCGCTGCGCCATCTTGGGGACAGCCAGTCAAAAATGGGTAAGCCTGCCACGGAGTGCGCCGAGGGCCCTGAAAATTCATTCCTAGTGACTTCATTTCTGTGGATAAGGAAGGTCGCTAGACTGGTTGGGGAAATTGGGTGGGGCGCGTGAGACGCGATCGACGCAGTTACGTAGGGACGTACGTACTCCGTGGCTGGCGGGGGTTGATTAGCAGGCACAGTGTGTCATGAAATTGGGAGATTGTGAAACAAGCATATGCTATCAGATTAACTGATCGATTTCTATTAATATCGTGCAAATTTCAATCCATGGTGGGGATGTGGGTTTATTCTATCCAATGTGAATAAAGTGGCAAATTTGATTAGGGAAGATCAAGTGACCGTTCCACACATGCCTGGTGCCTGACATGTGTACAGTGTCGAGGAATGTGAATAGCCACATAGACTGTTCAAGATGCGAAGTCATTCAAGACAAACTGTAGTTTGCGCCTTATTTTCCTGGCAACACCTCCCGCCTCCTGTTTAGCGCCGTAAGCTGACCCGCCACCCCGCCTCTCCACATCTTTTATACTCCCCATGTTTCACCACTTCCAGCGCATCCGGCGCGTTCAACAGACTAGGTGGCTGGCCCCGCTGTAGTCCCAGCCTTCCGTGACATGAGGGGTCCCTCGTTGATAACGCAAATGCTATGTATTCGCGGGGTAGATGTCGACAAGGTTAACTCGCTAGCTGGATATCTCCAGAGAGGGCGGTCTTTGACCCGCTAGTACGAATATAATGACCCAATAATGAGCGCTGTAAGTCATATCATTATCTTGTTGACTTCAAATGGTCATGCAGCTGAATCTGTATCTAATGATTCAAAGCCCAATGGCTCAATAACTTGATCTCGCCCTCAATGAGGACACAAGATTATGACTCATTCAAGGCACTCTATCAATCACAAACTCCAGCCATTCATGACCCTCCCTTTATTTGTTTATTTTTTTCTTACCTCCCACCCGCCAACTACCTGCCAGTATACTGGGAACACAGAGGTCTTCGCCATACACCTTCTTCAGGAGTACATCGGACTTTATCAACTATCAAACATAGGCACTCAGCCCTCAATCAACTCCTATGATGCTATAACACGCGAGCATTTTGAGTGCTTAATATGTTTTGACACCTCTGGAAGCTTCAAAGTTCGCTGTTATGAACGCGCAGTTTTTGGCGCTTTTTCCTTGTTGATGAGGAAAAGTCTTCTTGCAATCCCCAAAATTCTGTTTAGACGGTCAATGAGGAGATAAAAATGAGCAGCATATGCTGTTCATCATCACCAGGCCCAGGGTTTTCTGCTGGTCTCGCTTTAACCAAGCTGGGACAGGGATACATACATACATATATATATGGATATATCTAAGAACATGGTCCACAGAAGTGGGTGTACCGTGTGCCTGTGGATATCCTAAGCCTCCAGGCTTTTGTGGATGCCCGAAATGGTTTTCCAAGTTATTAATCAAGTCTGCTTGCATAAATATGCATCTATACAGTCGATGTCAACAAGATCATTTTCATTGATGATCAAGACGGCATCCGTGGATGATAGCTGCAGAGAGCTACGAGTCACACCATGATTGGACTCGGCGACGATCCGTTATGTCCTACAAATTGGCCTCCCCAATTCCAAAGATGACAGAGTACTCGATTATTCAACGAATTACGACGAGGTAACCATATCGCGCCCTTATCGAACTGCTCTGCACATGCAACTTGGTGGCAAATAAAATACGAAAAGAAAGCGACTCCCTTAAAGACAACCATTTCCAACACTTTTATGGACTCAGTCGATGATCACCAATTTTACCGATCGGATGGTTTTGAAATATTGAGATCTTGGATGGTGCCCACCAAGGCACCCCCAGACGAGCTCCATGATGTAGGCAGTGTTTTGAGTTTCAAGGCATTTGTAGTGAGTGGATATGAAAGTGGTGAGCAGAATGTATGGATCAGATTGATTTGTCCTCTATTTCCAAGGCTTGTTGGTGTTCCCTGATAACCAATTTGATTGCCAGCCAAACTTTTGTGTCTCATATCATATCTCTTACAATTCATTCTGGCCATTCTGAGTGTTACGTTCCGTGGGTCTCGCTACTTGTGTTGTTTCAATGACTCTATCAGCTCAGTGACTCTACAATTTTCGTGCTCATAAGCTTCGACTTGTTTTGTTTTACTAGATAAACATTGCCAATACTGTGTAGTGCTGTCATTCCTCCAACAACACGCGTGGGGCCTGCCGTCGTCTGCTCCGCGGAATTTCGTCACTTCAGCCCGGCTTCAGGCTAGTCAACATCCAGCGGGGCAGAAGTGGAGCCTGTGTCCCTGCAAAAAAGGTTTTTAAAAAAAAAAAAGAGAAGATGCCCTCGTCCAGGATCGAACTGGAGACCTTCGGATAGCAGTCCTGTTAACAGGAGCGTCATATGAAAGTGATATGAGACCAACGTCATAACCAACTAGACCACGAAGGCTTCTTGATAGCCCGGCTCAGACTGCATCATGTCAAGTGGCCTAACTCACTTGAGACGGTCTACATGATAGATTGAAATAGTGGAATTCTCTCTGAAGCGGTCTGACACTTCTGAAAATCCAGGCGCAATGGCCTACGATTTGGTCTCGTTGGTATCAACGAGTGTATGGAGTCCTTCTCATGGCCTGCCCATGGCAGCTGCTGCTTAGCGCGGACAAGAGGATAGATTGTTATTTTCAAGGCCATCCTTAGCTGTAACAATTAGATTTCAGAGATCAAAACCTTTATTCTTGAGAATCAGCGTTTGGTAAGAAATCATATTTGGAGTGTATCCATGTGGTTGTAAGACTGACGAATCACATCCTTAGGAAGTTAATATCGGCACGATCCGTCTCGCTTTGACCCCCACTTCATGATCCAACAATCTCACGACAACCCTCAATGTTCCTACACATATTTAAACCACCAACATGAACAAAACCCTCTCAACGGACGATGTGCCGCCCCAATTCCTCAAGGCCGCCTATCTAGTCGGCCATGTTCCACTAAAAGCATTAGCGTCTGATGCCCGCATCTCCTACACGCTCTACATCCCACCAACTCACTACAAAACCGGACCAGACGCCAAGAAGCTTCCCTTACTAGTCTGGATACATGGTACGCGTCGAAAACTAGATGCAATCGATGGGGGAGACCTTATGAGCTTCGCAGAGTCAACACCATGCGCCATTCTTGCACCTTTGTTTCCTGCCGGCCTGGACGGGCCTAATGATTTGGATTCGTATAAATCCATGCGTTCTAAGACGCTCCGATCTGACCTTGCCCTCTTGTCCATCCTGAATGAGATTGCGCCGAGGTGGCCAGGTCTTGAAACGGATAGGTTTTTCATGCTAGGCTTCTCTGGCGGTGGGCAGTTCGTGCACCGATTTCTGTATCTACATCCTGAGCGTTTGTTGGGTATTAGTGTGGGAGCACCTGGTCGAGCGACCATGTTGGATCTCACACTGAAGTGGCCAAACGGGATTGCTGATTTGGAGAGTTTATTTGGTTTGGCAGTTGATAGGAAACTGATACGACGGGTCGATATTCAGCTGGCGGTTGGGTCAGCCGATAATGAGGTTCATGGGGGCAATGAGTTTTGGGAATGGTTGCAAAAGCTCAAGGGGAAGGATCTAAAGTTGTCTGAGGGCGGAAATCTGGCTACCATGAGTCAGGGGAGACTTCAAACTTTGCTGGATTTACAAGCTGCTTGGAAATCTGATGGCATCGAGAGTCAACTGGATATAGTAGAAGGTGCCGCCCATGAAGCTGGAAAAGTCCGGCCGTGCCAGCTACAGTTCTTGTGGCCTTTGATGCAGGCATCTTATCAAGGCACCACCAAGACTGGGTAGAATTGCAAATTTTACCCCGGGCAATACATGTTCACCTTGCTTGTGACTGACTCTACCAAAATCCAACTTTGAAACAAGGCTAAGTATAATCTATTTCCGCAAGGTTGTTACTCTCCTCCACCTTTCAATCATGCGCAAGCCGGTAATTAAGGTTCCTGAGATAAGCCAGGGATTTAGCGGGCAATACGGATAACTCAACGGATATTTCAACGGAGAATTTAACGGAGATTTCTGCACAACATATTGACTTCATAGCCCCGTGATAAGGGTCCGATAAGCTTATCGCCACGTGCCTGTGTGCCGAAAAGCCGAAGCGATGCCTGAACCGGCGCTCAGGGCCCCAGTCTAACGGCGTTGACTGGTCGATCTGCCCTTCAATGCCGGTTCAGGCCCCCGCTAGGTGGTAAAAACTCCTCAACGCCTGACCCACCCGGTCTGGCTTCCTGCCAATCTTTTCTCATGCCTCAGAATCGGCCAATGAAAAGCTCCGAAAACCTTGAAACAGCCAAAGGCAACAGGCGGTGTTAAGCATGGCTATCCCCATGAGTACCCACTAATGCATTACAAAGGGCATCAAAGCTCTTATGCTCTCGATCTCGGCGCAAGCGATCCGTGTTTACAATGTTCATATAAATGGCTTCCCCCGCAGATTCTTCTTTTTCTGTACCTGTCGTGTGCCTGAAGAATTCAATACATATCCTCATTTCCAGAATCATCCCTCATCTTATCGGATCATAAATTCTCCTCCATTGATATAATTCTTAATACTGGCTTCACCCTGATGAGCCACAAGCATGGTGGAAAAGGACCACAATTCGAGTAGATCTCGTTCAAACTCGACAATCAGCACGGACTCGGACTCGACAGCATCAAGAGTTCAGTCTCGTTCACAGACCCGAGCATCTAAAATCAGCACGGAGTTGAATCGCACATATTCTGGATCATACCCGGACGACGTTGTTCCATACACAAGCTCTACACCCTCAGAGGAGCACGAAGACACTGAAAAAACTACCGAATTTCCCGAGGGTACATCTCGGCAAGATGTTGACTTGGAAAGAGGACCAAATGCGGGGCAAGTCCTCGAAAAGTCAAAAACGGGGAGATCTACACTTGCCAACTCCAAACTGGTAAGTCATTTTATGCAAGTCTATCATATAGAGCTGAGCTAATGAATCATAGGTAACATGGGATGGACCAGATGATCCCGCAAATCCAAAGAATTGGTCAACGCTCAAGAAATGGATGGCAGTCGTCATGGTCTCGTTGTTCACCTTCATCTCGCCTGTTTCCAGTAGTATGGTTGCGCCGGCCCTCGATGCTCTCGCGGCGGATTTACATATCTCCTCTACGATCTTACTTCAGTTGACTATGTCGATTTTCATCCTCGCGTATGCTGTTGGGCCACTCTTCCTCGGTCCATTGTCTGAGGTATTTGGTCGAACAATCGTCCTCCAACTAGCCAACTTGTTCTTCCTGGTTTTCAACATCGGATGCGGATTCGCAAACACAACAACCCAAATGATCATTTGTCGCTTCTTTGCAGGATTAGGTGGCAGTGCTCCGCTAGCAGTGAGTGTTTCCTTATAATTCCTGCCACAATGCCATACTAACAAATCCAGATCGGCGGAGGAGTCCTCTCAGACTGCTTTCCCCCAGAACAACGAGGCAAAAGCTTAGCTATCTACAGTCTCGCTCCCCTCCTCGGCCCAGCAGTAGGTCCAATCGCAGGCGGTTTCATCGCTGAAAACGTGAGCTGGCGTTGGGTATTTTGGTCCGTCTCCATCGCCGACGCCGCAATCCAACTCGCCGGCCTCTTCTTCCTCCAAGAAACATACGCCCCGAAAATCCTCGCCGACCGCGCAAAGCGTCTAACCAAAGAAACAGGCGAACAACATCACACAGAAGCAGAGCTTACAAAGATCCCATTCGGTCAGAAACTGCAGACTTCTCTCGTTCGACCCTTCCGCCTTTTACTCACCCAGCCCATCGTCCAAGTCCTGGCTATCTACATGGCCTACATTTACGGTCTGATGTACCTTATGCTCGCCACCTTCCCAGATCTTTGGACAAGCGCAGAATACTACAACGAGTCTTCCGGTATCGGAGGACTCAACTACATATCCATTGGAATAGGTTTCTTTCTCGGCTCACAATTCAGCGCGGCGATGATAGATCGAATCTACCGCGCCTTAATGGCAAGGAACGGCGGAGTCGGACGACCCGAATTCAGAATTCCGCTTATGACTATTGCTGCTATCCTCCTCCCAGCTGGACTCTTCATCTACGGCTGGACGGCCCAGGAACACTGCCACTGGATCGCGCCTAATATCGGTGCAGCCATTTTCGGAATTGGAACGATCATGGCGTTTCAGTGTATTCAGACGTACATGGTTGATACGTATACGCGGTATGCGGCTAGTGCGTTGGCAGCTGGTGCATTTTTGCGTTCGCTGGCTGGATTCGGGTTCCCGCTTTTTGCGCCCTATATGTTTGATGCGTTGCATTATGGATGGGGAAACAGTTTGTTGGCGTTCGTCTCTATTGGTATTGGCATTCCGGCGCCGATTATCTTGTGGAAGTTTGGAGAAGGGTTGCGGAAGAAGAGTACTTACGCAGCGGGATAAGTTGCATCATTGATTGTTGGGATAGTGGGGATAGTGATGGTGATGCGGGTGTGTAATTGTGGTGGCGTCGCATGCTGTCTGATGGTACTTTAGCATTTGCATATTCTGAGGCCGGGAGCCCTGTCGGTGTTCTGTTTATATGACGTTATAGCTTTGATCAAAAGCAACGCAAATAATGATTCTATTATCCCCAGTTACTAGTCCAGCCTAGATAAGTAATCAATCCACAATAATAACCCCGATGTACCAGACAACAGACGAGCAATTAGACAAAAGCAGAGCGATAACAAGAGACAACAAAGATTAATCATGAAAAATGAAAGGAGAGGGAATAAAGAAGCACACAAAACCCGCACTCAACTCACACCTCGGTCTTAAACATCATGAGCCCTCCGTAGATGTTCCTCCAGGTTATCTCTCCGGTTATACCCCTTTCCACACCTGGGATCTGGGCACGGGAAGGAATTCGGAGAAATATGCTGCGTATCGACATGTCGCTTCAGTTCGAATTTCCGGCCAAAAGCCCCTGTGTACCTACATCCCTCCCACTTGCATTTGAAGCGGCCTTGCTGAAATGATCGATCATTGTATATCGAGCTGGAGGCGCTGGAAGCACTGGACGTTCGGCGGTGAGTTGGGTAGGTTTCTCTCGGAAGGGCGGGCTCTATCGGTGCATTTGGGGAATAACCGGGATTGTAGCTTGTGGGCTTTGGTTGAAGCCGGGCACTTGTGCCATAGGGTACGTCGCGGGGGTGATGATGCATTCTAGCGTAGTCCGGGGAGTGTGCATGGGGGTGTGCGTGCGTATACGGGTATGCTCCATCCGTGGGAGAAGTATTGAAATCCGATCTCGAAGGTCGAGGTGTTTCTGGAAACGCGTGGTTCATGTGTGCGGCTCCGCTTTCCATGTGGAAGCTCAATAGCTCTGGTTCGGAGAGCTCGAAGCTTTCTTGGACTGGGGAGAAGGTTGACAGGGGTTCGTGGGGATACGTGGGGTACTCCAATCCCCCTGGTGCCCTGCCCAGCCAGGGGTTTGTGTTGTACGGGAGATCATTGGGAAACGACATGATTGAAGATCTGCCGAAAGGATATCTAGGAACTAAGGATTGGTATAGAGTTGAAACTTTAAGTCTGATGGAATTAGAGTGAGTCATGAGGACGATATAAATAACAATTGATATCATAAACAAAAAAAGCTACAGGTAAACAAAAATCTTTCCCCCTTGATGCAATTCAGGAAAGGACGTCAAGATCATCACTAGTGACCGGGCAAAAAGCATGTCTCGCCTCAGATTCTGCATACATCCAATCAACCCCCTTCAAACTTCCCCGAACAAATAACATCAATTCTAAACCTCCTTACGCCTGAATCATAATGCAACCATGTGTCCAAGTTACATTGTAGTAACACAGCAACTCCACGTGCTTGCGAGCCCAATAACGCAAAGATCCACAACAACACCTACCAAGCTAAGCAATGATCAACAAGGAAGCTATGTCCCCCAACCCCGCGATGAAACGAACCTCTCAAATTCGAAAGTAGGGCGGACCAATCAAGGACTGGAATGCTAGAGGACCAAGCTTCCTTGGAAAGGCCTAGCCGCGGGTAGAGCTGGAAGCTATGTCGCACATGGGAAGATCCGCAATCAAGGAGACAAACTTTCGACCTAGAGAGCTTCACTACCGCATTAAGGCTGTCCAGTGACTCTGATCGGCGGGAATGTGTTATCCAGACCAATCAGAGCGTCGGATCACTTTTTCTCTGGTTGCACCGGATCTTGGAGCTTGAGACCCGGTGCCTAAATGTGATAAGATTGTTACCTTGAGGCTCTGGTGACGTGGATATGCCCCGGGAAACTACCCTTGGTATTGCCAAGCTGCAACTTGCAGGTTTATGGGGATCTGTGGAGATTTGATGTGTTTCACGTGAGGTCTGGAGAAATATTGTTCCACTGAAGCCTAGCCATCTTATGAATGATTTGATTTATGTTCTCGAACCTGTATTCGCTTTTATGTTTCAAGCGACATACAAAATCATCACGATCAACAACGGGAGGCTCCGAGAGAGATGCACAGATAAGATGTGTCCAAATACATGAATCCAGTATCACATCTGCGTAACTTGGACGTCTGACTTGTGAACTCTGCGCAAATGTCCGTTCAGGTTGTCATCCCTGTTACACGGTCGGCCACATTTTGGGCATTTGTAGGCCTTTGGGAAGATGTGCTGTGTCTCGACATGGCGCTTCAGTTCAGCCTTTCGGCCAAAAGTCCCAGTATACCGGCAGCCTTTCCAGTGGCATTTGAGTATTTCGCTCGGTGAATTATTTGGCTGATGTGATTCCTCATGTTCCCCGCAAGCTAGGAACATTGCATGGTCATACGTCGGGATCTGGGGTGGTGAAGTGGTCTGGAGTCCAAAACTGTTTCCTTGCTCCTTTGGTTGATGAGGTGTTTCTCGCTGCCTGATTGTCTGCTCTTGTTGTATAGGCACCGCGCGATGCATCACACTAAAGGGGGTGCTGTTGTATTGCGAAGCAAAATGTGGGATACGCAACCCAGAATCTGGTGGTGGATTCACGATCTTGGGCGAAGAGCTAAACAAAATGGGGTCGACAGATTGCCATATCGGTTGCTGTTGTCGCAACGTCGTTGGCACATCCGCTTCGTACCTCGAGGGATCGGAATTTCCTTCGGGGATTCCACTAGGTGGCATGTCTGACGAGTAGTATTGGATGATGCGGTCAGAAAGGCCATCGTAGAAGATCGGTGAGTCAAATGCAAAGCGTTTCATTGGTCTATTGTGGGGATAAGGTTAAATTGGTTTCACTTTCTGAGATGAGATATATGGTAGTATCTACGGCGGCGAGACGTAAGAATTTAAGGAAAGGACGATTCTTTCACCGTTTGATGGGCGATGGGAGATGGACCTCGTGCCCAGAATAGTATCTCATTGCAAGAATAAGGCAATTATTGCCCCAGCTTCCCAGAGGTCCCCTATACGCTGCTCTATGACCTTGTTGATCTCCACCTACGTAGTTTGTAGAAGCCAATAGGGCTAATCTTCATCTAACTCCAACTCAGCAAAGGTTTTGCACTGGTCATCGAGCTTCCGAGGACTTTGAACCAAGTGGGTCAGGGGATGAACCTTCCTACATCATGCACCAGTACATAACGGGACGATCAGTAGACATCACTAGACTGGATCTAGCGCTAGCTGTCAATCTCGTATAAAGAATACATTTCTTTCATTTGTTGCCTAGGAAGATAACATAGATACCGTAACGCCGGAAAGGAAAATTACCGCCAAATCGAGGGATCTCTTTACCGCCAAATCTCCGGAGCCGCTAATGGTTCACTCAGGTGGACGATCGCCCACACATATCGGTCGAAAGCTGCATCTGACAGGCGTTAGTGCGACTTAGCACAGCCTTTGGCCGCATTTTTGTCCCTATCCCCATCAGCTTCGAGCCCGTCACCGCATCTTGGTCACCGCATCTTGGGCACCACTAGCGTGCCCGTCGGAAAATTCAGCTCCTGCTGTCCGGCGCTCAGGTCGCTTTCTGGGCTTCTGCGGTGTTCTCCCGTCACCTATCGATTTATATTCCCCTTGTAATAACTAGATGGAGATGATCATTCCTTGCGCCCACATTGTTCTGGCCCATTGTCGCGTCATAACTCCATTGAGACCCACATCTCCCGCCCCTGATGAACAGGTTTTCTTTGTTTTTCAGATGTATGTCGGAGATATTTGATTCACTGAGCTATAGTTGGTTTCTTTTGACCACAGTGGGGATGGATAAATAGTGCGGTACAACTACCATAAGGTTCATGGCGCCCACCGGGACGAATCTGACAGAACCTAGCCTCAATTATCCACTCCCTACGTCAAATGGGAGCCCCGCTTAGATCCAGGGTAGGTAGCCGTGGAAAGCCGCGTGGATGCTGCGAATGTGGTCGAATTTTCTGTTTCCCTGTCGCTCGAGACGGCCCGGTCTTCACCAAGGCATTGCGCAGGTTTTTGGGGGCGATCAATTAAACACTTTTCTAGAAAGGAGTTGTCAAAAACAATTTAAACCTACTGGAGTCGACGAGAATTCCTATCGGGAGGTCCTTGGACCGTTCGAATTACCACTTCTTAAGTATGCTTCTTTCGAAAATATTCTTTAGACGGTAGTTTGTGTGTAAATTAGCAATCCAAATGTCCAAATAGCAATGTTCAAGACAAATGCTCCAATCTATTTCTAAGAAACTCCTCCCAATATACAACTTTAAATGATTAAGAGAGACCCGGCTCAACACGTAATAACACGTAACGGAAAGGACAGACAGGCCATGTAGATATGGTGATGTCTAACATATATGTATTAAAATAGAAGGAACAGAGCGACCCGAAAAGGGGTACCACTAGGGCATAGTACCAGCGGACACCAGTTCACATCAGTAGCGAAAGAAAGAAAAAAGGGCGCTGTAAAAAGGGATCACGTCAAGTCTCACCTTTATGAGCCGCACGTAGGAAGAATATAATTAAAGAGCCAGGCCATATGAGAATGAAGTTGTAGGCATGAGTGGCAAAGAGGTAGAAGGATCTGGAGCAGTGAGAGAAGCTCATCAGACAAAGGAGGGCACCGGCCCAGAGTAGTCGATAATAGCATCAGCTCCTGGCTGGAACATCCGATTTATGAACATTTTTCACGTGTGACTGCCGGTTATCAGCCCTGTCGAATCTCTTCAGGCACCCAGGAAACGAACACTTGTAAGCCCCGCGGAAGTCATGCTTCGTCGTGATGTGACGAGTAAGATCGCTAGAGCGACCAAAGGTCTTGTTGCATCCTGGTCGGTCACACAAGAGTTGGGCCTTAGCGCGTTGTGGGACAGTTGGTTGGTTGACCTGTGCCTGCTCATCCACCGGTGTAGCGAGGAAAGCTGTTTGGTCGAACGGTAATTGTTGTTCTATCGCCGTTGCGGGAATCTGACTCCACATCTGTCCCCGAGCATTGAGACTGGGGTTGAAAGCGGGGGGTCGTTGGTAAATCGATCCAGGTACGTTCATTGCTGCCATCGGATGCATCGCGTTGAGAGAGTTGTCAGTCCCCTGCCCATTGGCATATGACTCTTGCGACCAAGGTATAGCAGCACCAGCTATATCGGGAGGCAAGATGAGCCCGGGAGCAAGAGTCTGCCATCCCGCCTCTTGTTGTTGCAAAGACGCCACAGGCATATTTTGGGGGTTGTAAAACGTATCTCCACGTTCTTCGGTTCCACCGAGTCGCGTGCAACAGCCACAGCCGCAGCTACAGCCTTGGAGAGGCATCAGAAAATAGAGGGAATGTATCTCCAAGATCTTTTTAAGGGAGTGTTCTAGCTGCCTGCAGCTTTAAGGATGAAGCGAAGTGAATGTACTGCTTTTTAACAGGGAAGAAGAGAAGATGCGGCTCTTTTATAACAAAGGTTTTGATAGTGCATCACTCCAACGGGTGACGAGCTTAAAAAGCTCCGAATGGCGTGACCACGTCCATATCATTCTGAAAAATACTCATATTCTCCTGAATGGGTGAAATCCAGGAACCAGGCGTGCATATGGGCCTCACCCGGCGCGAGGGACAGATGAAAGGCTACGTACGCCTTTGGGGAGGGAGGTATCTTTTGTCCAATATTACCCAGCTGCCTAGCTTCAGGGTGATCTGTATTCTTTTTGAAGCCGCAGGGACTGAAGATGCCAGAGCCATGCCTCGACTAGATTCCCTCCACCTCTTGCCATACAGCCACAAAGTACACAATCGTCATCGTGGCGCAACTCGGCTCTAAACGGGCGCTAGCGAAGCCAATGAGCTTCTTCTCATTTAGGACAGCAACGATTGGATCGCCGCCCCTTACCCCCTAGCATTCCGACGATCGTATTCTTGCGGCCTCAACAAATCCGATGTTTTCGTTGGGATCGGGGTGTGTCGGCCACGTGAGTTTGCCACATATGATAGATCGATCAACCATGTTAATCTGTGGCAGTGAGACTGATCCAATCCATCTTGACAAATCACGAAGATAATCTACTCAGACAGTGGGATACGCTGGTTTATCAAAGGGTCATGGCAACACCAGTCTCTGAACTACGGAGAACATAATATTCCGATGATCGACGTATTAATTGAGACCTACCACGATCTCGGGCCCATCTTCCCCGCAAATGCTGCGGCTCCTTCCGACGGGCTTTTTGCTTTCTTATACCAGCTACTTGTTAGTGTCTTAGGTCTGTTAAAGTCTACCCTTTGAGTTGAAGCAAGTGTCCAACAAACTCGTGTATTTCTCCACTTGGCACTAATATGAACATTTATTCATAGGAATACGGTCTAGACTTGTTTTGTTCTCCGCGACATTGCCCTTACATCGTGGCCCCTCTTTCCCCCGCCCACTTTTCACTAAATCATCCCGAGACTCGGTGCGTGGGTTCAAAAAGATTACCTATCAATTAATGGAGTCAAGCCGCCCTCCTAATAACTCCAGCGGTGTAGGTACGAAAAGGTCCCTCATGCTGAGGGGTCTCTCTGGATTTTTCCCGCTCCATTGTCTATTTCCAAGTGCCCTATGCCTGGTCCCTCTTCCAATTTCAATGCAGATCTCGAGTTTTGATTTGAAGCTTCTTCTCTTTCAACTCCATTTGTTCATCGCCCTCTCTTTTCCCGGATTTCTATTTTTGGACGACCCGTAGCATGTCTTGGCAAATTGATGGAGCGGAGATCATTACCAACACTTGGCAAAGTAACCAAGAAATCAGCAGTTGTAAATGATAAGCACGTACAAAAGGTTTTACCTCCCATTGAATCCACAAATCGATGTGTCTATCGTCAACATTTATTCTTGCTCTTTAATCTCCAATTTCATTAATATTCATGTTCTGCTCCTATTCCAAGGGAGTTGAAAGGATATCTATCATGTCTATACAGGCCTTTTCATACTCACTTGCAAGCCAATCTCAAATTCCCTCATCGAAAGAATGTTTAACTATATACCAAAAATACTGGCGCCCGCTGTAATACACTGCATAAAAAATAACAAAAAGCTTCAAAGAAAGAAGAGCCCTCAGACGAGGAAGAAACAAAAGCGATCTTACTAGGTTATATCCATTGCCTCGTCCTAGCCTTAACGATTTGGGCCTCGGCCCCTAACATCAGCGTTTTGAGAGAATTTTCTTTCTTCCCTTTCACTTAAGACGACCCACACCAGTGACGCCACCTTACTTTCTCTCGTCTTCCCCATCACGGATCGTTTGTAGCGAAAATCAAGTTCAAGGTGGAACATCTCACCACAGGATGCTCATCAGAGTAGGGAATAATGGACACAATGCCACCATATATAGTGAATTGGTAGCACAGACAAACAACAGATCGCGCGGCCAAGAGGCGTCTACTCCAATATTTGGCGAGTCACCTGCGTACCCGAGGTACCTCATGAACATTTTCTAAGTGACCTTGCAGATTTTCTTTCCGATTGAAATCCCTCCCACATTCTGGACATTTGAATGCCCTTGGGGAGATGTGTATTGACTTGGTATGGCGATTCAAGTCAGACCTGCGACCAAAGGTCCCTTTGTACGTGCAGCCTTGCCATTCGCATCTGATAGGGTCGGCATAATTCGGAGCATTGATCTGATGAGATTGCGGCATGCCTTTAATCCGGGTGTGGTAGATGTCCTCTAACGTTGGCACTCGGGTGGTGGAGCTGGAACCAAAAGTAGTTGGGTGGGTGCTCTTTGGTATTGGCTCTGTAGCGGTGAATCTAGAGTCAAAACTAGATAGGAGGTTACTCGCTAGTATTGCTTCTTGGATAGCGAAGCCGGTGTCAAAAGTAGTAGGATAGATATAGGGCGTGGGTGTATAGCTATATTCTTAGAATGTTAGCTGAAAATAATTCTTTTGGTATTCACGTATCTGCCCTGAGGGTAGATTTGCCATATAATGCATCGTGTTGAGAGAAAGAGTGTCAGTGTACCCTATATTGCTATAAGTTCTCTGGGACAGGGAACTGGTAGATGCGTTGGTAAGATCGAGTGAGAGGTCGAGCACAGCTATATCAAGTGGGAAGTCGCGTAGGACTTCATCGACTGGAAGCTCGCATAAAGCTGCATCAAAGCTCAAAGTTTCTCTCTCTTGCCAAGTAGTTATTGGCATTGCTGGAGGATCATTTGGGGTCTCTGAATATCCGCGATTCTGATCATGTGACATGTTTGTGAACCACAACAAAAGTATCAGGGATTTTTGAATATGAACTCAGGATTGGTGCAATGAATTCAACTTTATAGGCGAGGAAAAGTGATAGGTAATGCCACTGATGGGCGATGGGCGATGGGCGATGGGCAATAGACGGCGATGGGAAAGATTAGTGCCCAGAATTGTATTGCGAGATATTCTCAAAATGAATATCCCTTTAGCTTCGCAAAAGCCATAAGATACTTTCAGGCGGTCCAATCTATAGGCTACACGTAAGTCTCTAGTTAGGCGCAATATTGTGAGCTCATGCGCATTAGCTTCAACTGTTCTCTCCTTTTTTAGGTTGGTCTTAGTGACGGATTTTGCAATCAGAACACGGTAATGGGAAACCATTCGGGGTAAACGCCACACTTGATCTTTGAAATCGCTAATCGTACTGTCTATTTGATTTGGTATCCGGTTTCTATGCGATCCTAAAGTATCCGCAACCCGTGAGGATTCGGGTCAACCGCTCATGCTTGCGCCTGCTACAATCCCCTCTATTTGCTTAGACTCTAAAGAGCTTGCATTCGTCTTGCATGTTCGGTTCTCGTCGATTTCTCTTTCCATTGTCTACTCTCCTTTTCTCATTCGATCCCATTCCCATGCTTCTTTCCAACTTGTGTTGCCCCGACCCGCCCCTTTTTTGCCTTTACACATTATATTCACCCACGACGTCCCGCTAGTATTAACAAAGACAGAAATATTTCAAGCCTAATTTCAGGAATCAGGAAAATGGAATATCTCTAAGGATTCTCTAAGGATGGCAAAAGAAGGGCCAACAGCTCTTCGGGCCGAAGGTCAAGCGCCGCAATCTTGTTGAAGATTCCATCCTTTCTCAGCTCAGTCACATACTAGTGGGCTCATTTACTATTGGCCAATTCACCACCATGACCCACTCAAGGTACCCAGGGCTCTCCACTGTAGCACTCTCATGGGACCATCCAATCAGGTAGGTCTAGGGTTACCGACCCGAATGATTTGATAAGTCTAAGCCTGATTGGTGCGCCCATTGCCCAGATATGAGATATGATAGGCTCCTCTCATCCAATCAGGTCTAGAGTTACTGGCCCAGAGCCAGTAACTCTAGACCTGATTGGTTTGCGCCTTTTGAGAGTGGATCTCAAGACATAGCGAGCGTAGACAGACGAACTGCCATCAGAGAGGGTTGTGAGAGCCCCTCTTTTCGTTACTGCGCTTGAATCCCAGAGGCATAAAGACAAAGTCTCAAGTATGCGTCAAATGCCTCGGAGAAAAGATAGTGGAGTGGCTCAAGTTGCGGAAGGGGTTTTCAGCACTTAGTGCTGGTCTCGAGGTCGCGGGAGGGGAGACGAAAAAAGCGACTCGTCAGTACTACAGTACGACTGAGCAAGAGAGGGACAATAAAAAACGATACGTTGTAGTGTGAGAAGGTTGTCAAAGACGAAAGGAAGAAGAGGGCAAAGCGCTGGTTTCTACAGAAAACAGGTCACCTGATCTCCAGGCAGACTCTTGACAGAAGAAGTACATCAGGCGGTGGGACAAAGCCTCACCAGAGGGGGCTTCGGTGTCAATCCCCCCAATCCTTTATCTGTCCTTGCGCTTGTACGAGGCTGAAGATTTGTCTGCTTCGTGTTTCTGCCTTCAGCCCCAAGTCGTGTAGCCGTAGACCTCTCGCTCGCTCTAAGATATGAATAAATTCAGTTTCACTTTCTCCGCTTTTGCTTCTTTTCTCTTGAACGTGGCCCTAAACCCCCGAAAAACACGGAGTATCTGTTCCTGCCACCGCTTATCTGATTCGGAGTTCATAACCTCGTCTCGAGAGGCAGAGAATTATTTGCGTGCAATTTGATTAACGGTAACATGAAAACATGTACTTAATGAGCGTCACTGCAGTCAGGGCCAAAACAACCTCGAGAATATGAACTGGTAATATGACAACTCTAACCGAATTAGGAAGCCTAACAGTGCTTCCGTTTCCTAATTCGGTTAGGCTCGAAAGGACTAGGTCTGGCCCACCTTGACGATGATGATGATGATGATGATGCTTCCTGATTTTCGTACCAAGTTCTAGGTGTAAAACCCATGGGTAAGCAGAAACCTTCTTCGACTATAGTTCATTATACATGCTATGCTATACGCCATGGCGTCAGTAGAGTAATGCCGCTGAAGTCGGAAGACAGTGCGTGATACGTAGGGATTAGTTGATCGGACTCATGTGATTCGAATAAGGCATGAAGAGGAATTGTGAGCTGACGAAGAAGGAAGAAGAGTAAAGGGGAACTGAGATTAGAAGAAAATTAATGAAGACTTGTTAAAGGAGAGATAATATGGAGAAGAGCGCAAATTGGAAGAAGAGGAGCAGGAGCATGAAATTAGAAGGGAAGAGCAAAGTCTACGGGCCAGCGTGCCTGTGCCTGTAGGCGCTCGTATTGCATACGCAATGTAAGCCACAATTTTCGTTTTGGTTTGCCCTCTATGTTACTAAACTTGAGCATCCCTGCTCAGGGGGCGGGGTGGCTTCGACTTAAGCCCCCATTTTCTGATGTCATCAGAATCAACTTCTCATTACTCCCTTCTGGATCAACGGACTTGGTTGGCCGTTGCCAGGCTCTGTGAGACTTCGTATACTTCACTAATTGTGAGCTCTACTGACTAGTCGACGATACTTTGGATGCGTTCTAGAATAATAATGTACTTGCAGATCTAGCAGGATCCGCATCATTACGTGGATCCTATCTCCTCCGGAAAAAAACAACAACAGAGGACTCTTGTAAAGCTGCTCGCTAAATGAGACCTTGAGTCTTCGTTCCATTCTAATGACTAAATTCGCGGAAGGGGGAGGGTGATGGCGAAGCAAAAAAACTCCGCCAGGGAAATTATTCGTACCTAGACTTACGCTAGGATAGTGGGGAACGTATTCACCTTTAGCAGTGGCCTTTTGGTATCTATTCGGTCGACTTACAGCCAACGGATCTTTCATTGCAGAAAACTCACTAGCTACGTAGCCAATATCCTCTGGTAGCCACACCCTGTCAAAGCCGATAACCTACAGCCAGACCCCCTGAAATGTACACCAATGTCGGAGCACTGCTAATTTTTGTACACATCTACGTTATATTTCTCTACTCACGAAAGTATCAAAGTATGAGCATGTTACTAGGTTTTTCTTAAATCTAGATTCTTCATCACTTTAAAACAATCGACCCAAATTCTCTGTACAGATGGATCATTTGAGGCTGTCGGAAGGACATACTGGATGCTTACCCACCCCTCCCCGAGTACAATTAGCTTGGAGATCTCCTCATCGTCTCTTTATAGTTGCTTCCTAGCTCTTCAATTAAGCAGCCAAGCAGTGGTCCAGCTCTCCCTCGTTCTGATTTTTTTTCCTTCATGAATACTCCGTACTACCTTATAACCAGACACGTTGACTATATATCAGAATATGATTGTAAACGGCCCCCATTCATGTAATCTTTGCTCCTGCAGGGTTAAAGATAAGCCTGTTTCGTGATATCTGTCCTCGGCTCCAAGCGACCTATTTATAGAATCTTTGTTCAAATATATTTCAAATCAATTCCCACCTTCCCCGCTTTCTATTCTTTTACCATAATCCTCAAAGCCATAAAAAAGTGTTCTCTGCTTCCTTTTCATTGACATGACTGACAGTGCTTTATAAGCTCAGTTTCATTTCAATATTCTCGTTCTCATTACTGAATACAACAGACTCTGCCCTCGAAAGTACCCGCGCCTCCGCTGCATTGCATAAAACAGGAAAAATAGTCAAACTAGACTCATCGATAAGGAATCACCATCACAACCTTAAACACCAGCATTCATACTCCGACAGAGCAAATCCATTCTACAGTTCTTCTTGACAGCAGCCTGGCCTGATCATTCAGGCCTGCACCCCGGGCGTCAGCATGAATAGATAGATTTCTCTTCTCTGACGTCCCTCGCTCGAATGACAAGTCACACCACCATCCGTACCTTTATCCTTCCTTCCGACATATGAAACGAATGTTGATAATGAAAATAATGACTCCGTCGAACGAGATTCTATCGGGGAAGAGATCAGCGCACACAATACGTACCACCACCTCGACATCTCCAGCGGACGGGCAGTCTGATGAACAACAGACAGTGCTGGAAGAAGCATAAAGTTGGCTATAAATCACCGCGACAGTCCATTGAGCCCATGGTCTCTCCGCAAGTGTCCCTGCAGATTATCGTCCCTGTTATACTCTCTCGTACACCCAGGAAACGAGCATTTGTACGCCATGGGGGAAACGTGTTGCGTTTCAAGATGGCGTAATAGGTCTTTTTTGCGCCCAAAAGTTCCAGTGTACTGACAGCCTCTCCAGTGGCATTTGATAACCTCCTTACGAGGTGTGACGGCTGCTTGAGGGTGACGCAGTGTTGCGTCCGTCGATAGCGCGTGGCGATCCTGCAAAGTTTGTTCTTGGGCTGACGTGAAATCGAAGGAGGTAGGTTGGCTGTAGACTTCTTGGTGTGCTGCCAGCTGTGCTGTGTGCATTGATGTCCGAGGACCAGTGGCGCTGAACGGAGTGTCGGTGTACTGTGGATTGATGTATTCTTCTTGGAACCAGGGAGCGGCGGGTGCATCAAGAGGATTGAGTGAGTTGAGACTGGCTGGATCGAATATTGACCATTGTTCCTCTTGTCGAGGAGCTGCTTGCCTTTGTCGGAGATCATTCGAGGTCTCTGTATATTCGTAGATCCCAGCAGGTGACATGTTTGGTGGGCAACAGCCGAAGCTACATCTTGGAAAACACATTGTAGAATATAGATGCGCTAAACATTTATGCTGAGGCCGAATTGAAAGGGTAATTAAGCTGACAGGAACTGCAAAGGTAGCAAGGAGTGATAGGATGGATATTTGAAGGAAGAAGGGAAACGTTATGCAGACGAAGCCCGACGAGTGGGATGCGTGACGGGAAGAATAGGCGTCGGGCCTAGCATGGATGTGCACGCCTTGGCGTGATGAAATGCTTAGCACCTGGCCATCTATCCATAAATTTATGAAGTTTCCGAACTACGCACCATTATCGAAAGTCGCTAAGCGGTAAATCAATGGGGTGGACTAGGCACTTATTGTTCAACCGACAAACAAGGACTAAGGTTGCGCCTATCGAACTGTAACATAACGAAGCAGCCCAGGTATAGGCGAGAGTATTAGGCACAATCTTGCGTTGTGGCGGTGATGATGATATTTCCTTGGGCTTCTTTCCAGAGATACTCCGCCCCAGGCGCTCAGACCTATCGAGCTTGTTTTGCATTGCGCTTGCTTTGGAGGCTCACGTGAGTGTATTGCGTGCAGTGCCGTGCAGCGCTTACTCTCGAAGCTCGAGAGAGTGTTTAAGCGCAGACTGTCATTGTGGCGGTGTTGATGATATTTCTTTCATTTCCTTTTCGGAAAGCTACGTGTCCAGGGCTTCCACAGCCCATCGAGCTTATGGTGATCTGCATTTTCTCCTGAGCTTCGCCCAAATGTAGGCACAGAGTCGCATTGTGGCGGTCTCCGTGATATTTCTTGGTCTTCGTTTTCGGAAAGCTACGTGTCCAGGACTTTCAGGGCCTGTCGAGCTGATGGTGACCGTGTTTCTCCTGAGATTCACCTGAGCGTAGGCACATTCACAGTGTGGCGGTCTCTGATATTTATTGGGTTTTCTTTCCGGCAAGCTACGTGTCCAGGACCTCTAGGGCCTGTCGAGCTGTTTATTTGCCGCTCTTACCGCCCTTTCTCTCGATGCTCGCTCGAATGTCTGCACAGATTCGTCTTGCAGCTTTGATGCCGATTTTTGATTGCCTTTCAGGAAGGTTCCGTTCCTGAGACGTCATCGAACAAAATGGTATGGTGGTACCTCGCGACGTACCTAAGTTTATTTGCACGGAACATAAAGAGAGTCTGTGCTTTTCCGAAATCGTAAGCAGTATTCAGCAGGTAAACACCAATGGGTGTCTGGGGCTGGCTGTACCGCCACTCCGGTCGGGAAGCCCCAAAGACTATTCTACGTAATATGGGATCCGAATTGCTATGCACTGCCCTCATTGATCACATCTGACGGATGGAAACGCCCAGCACAAATAGTGTGGTTGCCTCATTTTTCCCAGTGTTCCTGTAAGACCCCAACTGCTCCGCAGCACCTCCACATTGCTTCTCGGGACATGGAGCTTTCACGTGGGGTAACATGAACATTGCCGGGTTTTGCATCAGAGCATCGTACTTTATTCCCCCTGTCCTTTACCCCTTGTGAGCTCATGAACACGCCTCGTGGCGTTTGTCTATATTCTGGATAGTTATGCATTATTTAGTACATCTACCAGGATCCACATCATTATGCGGAACCCACGGCTTGTCTAAACCCAAATTATAGCTTAGGTATCAGAGATCCCAAAGTCCATTCATACCACTGACACCACCTTCCCGAGGTCTATGCTTCCGCCTTTTTTTTTATGTGGAGCTATTACATCCAATATTGATAATTGGGAGACTCAAGCAATAGCACGTGAGCGCTGCGTTGGCTTTCTGACAAGGCCTTTATCCAACCCGCTACACGGTGGAAGCCGGGAATTTTGAGTCCACATTCAGAAGCGAGACAAAATCAATCGCTAAGATCTTGGAATTCCATGGGGCACAGGACAGTTCTTCGGTGGATCGGTAGACCCCGGTGCAGACTATCCGCTTATCGTACGTCCTAGTATTTCAGTATGCTGGGTAAGTAATCTTTCCAGACGATATGGATGGTCACCTGACTCTGAAGGAACAAGTACCAGTGGACCTGATTGATTGAATATCGCAGGGGTACACCGTCGAACGGTGTACCCCTGCAATATCCAATCATTTATACGTGTAATTCGAAGCAAAACCAAAAGTGAGCGGATTCAAATTTAAATCCCTGCTATGGAAACTTCGGCGTACCTTCGCCCTTTTAAGTGACCGCAAGACCCTAGTCGCATTGCAGTAGCATATCCACATCGGTTCCGATATCATCAATCTTCACTTGTGGGGATTCCTTTGAATCGACAGATTATGCATAGACTCCTCATCCGTCCATCTACAAGATTCATTCCTGCGCTGAATGGGGAAACTGTGCATAAATGCGGAGTTTTCCCATTCAGTTATGATGCGTTCTGGAAGAAATACACATAGATCTAGCGGGATCCACTTCAATATTAGGTGGATCGGATCTCGGGATTGGTCCACATATTACCAAATCCAATTAGCTTATAGTTTTGGAGGCTCATTGGGGAAATACATTGGTCGCAGGGCCCATGCCAGTATGATCATTATTCAATGGGCTCCAAATCAGTACAGTCTCTGGAAAAGCCTTCAAAGGATGTTGTTGATTTTTGGGGGGATTTTGATGGGATTGTCCACTCCTAACAGACGCTCAGTCTGTTTTTCTCTCCTCGGGTCATCTTTCTTGTTCTACGAGTAGTGGGATTCATGGGTTTTCAACTCTACTAGCAAGATCTCTCAGAACTTCAAAAAATATCCAACAACTTTGGAATGGATTTGTTACAATTAGTATATACGTATATAGGATGCGACAATGAAACCCGGAAATCCAGGTATCCATCGTTGCTTTTTCTCCCGACTGAGAATCTAAGCAGTGGTGCGAGTCTCCTTCTTGCCCTTCTGTAAAACCAGTTAGCAAAACATCTCCAGCTGGGATCAAGACAAGAAAACATACCACAGTGCGGAAGTACTTGATACCAGTGTTGGTACCGGACTTGGCATCGTAGGGAATGGGGGAGGAGTAGTCGAAGGTGGCCTTCAGGCCGTGGTAGGTACGCTTAACGACATCAAGGATGCCGTGGCCAGCGGTACACTTGCCAGAGGTGGCAGGGTTGGGCCACAGAGGCTCGTAGGTGGAGTAGTCACCATCGGACATGGGACCGGGGTTGGTCTCGTTGATGTAGAGGTTGTCATAGTCAACGTTCCAGTTGGTGTAGCCAGTCTTCTCAGCAACGAGCTTCAGGAGGTTGGCACCGCAATCCCAGCGACCGAGGGAAGGAAGACCCCAGTTAGCAGACAGGGAGGCGATAATGCTGTAGTGGGTGTAGAAGGTATCATCGGTGGTACCCTTCAGGTGCTCGGGGACGGCACCACCAACAAGGAAGGAGTAGACACGGTTGGGGACGGAGTAGTTTCCAGACTCGTCAAAGGTAACCAGGATGAGGGCATCCTTGGAGAAGTACTCATTCTTGAGGAGAGGAGGAACGAAGCTCTCAAGGAACTCACCAGCAACGGTGATGTTGGTGTCGTGGGCATCGTTGGTCATGTTAGGAGTGATGAACATGTACTGGGGGATACGCTCGTGCTTAAGATCCTCCTCGAAGGTGGTGAAGTTCTTGATCTGGCGAGGACGGACGGCGTCGTTGGTGACGGAGTCGAAGAGGATCAAGGGGTTGTGCTTGCGCACGTAGGCGTTGGATCCGGACTCGGGGTAGCGGTAACCCTGGTAGCCGGCGTAGGGCAAGTCCTCCTGGTACTCGCCCCAGGCAATCTTCTTGGTGTCGAACAGATCGGCAATGGTGGAGATATTGGAGGGCAACTGCTGGAAGTCATCGTTGTCCATGCCAAAGGCATCACCGGCAGCGGAGGCAGCGTAGTTGGGCTCCGAGGGGTGAGTCAACGCAAAGTAGTTGGTCAGGAGGATACCCTCCTTGGCCAGCTTGGCGAAGTTCTTGTCATCCGCAGCAGTTTGGTAGTCCTTGGTATGATATTAGCGTGCGAACATGAATGATATCAGATCAATTGGTGTTTAGAGCCACTCACGGTGTTCTCGATCCAAATCTGAGCAAAGCGGTTGAAAGCCAGACCCTTCACGTTCGAGACGGGAGAGTAAGGCAGGACAGAGGCCTGGGAGGCAGCGATCTCAGCAGCGGTAGGGTACTCATCGCTGGTAGAGATGGTCTTGGCCGAAGCCAGGGCCAATGCGCCAACAAAGGCGGTCAGAGTCTGCTTGGTGAACATGACTTTGAACTTTGTATATTATCACTGCCGATCGCGAATAATACAGTCGATGCGAAGAGAAAAAAGAAGTGATCAGCCAGGCGTTGGAGACGATCTTATACCTGGCGCAAGCAATGCGGAGAACCAGTCGGCCACAAGGTCCGTACACGGGATCCATTCTTCGCTTACAAGCTTGAAGGCGCCGCTGCCAAGACACCCGCAACGCCAAGAACGCCCGGAACAGGCGACATTGTGCAGCACGTTGCATTCCGAAGGTGAGTTACTGGCCGGGTTCCCCATGGACAAGTGCCCGCACAGGAAATGAGTGGGGGATGCATCAGTATTATGTCGATGGCGATTGGTGGATATAGGGGTGGGTCTTCCCGGTACCTTGCACGTTTCGATCAAAAGCGGCATGACTGGCTGATCTGGCACTGATGCTATATTGAATCGGGGATAAGCGTGGAAATATCAAGTACAACATGCATAGCTAAGCCGCGTGGCTGACCTAGAACACTGTCTTGGCATCCGCCATAACAGCCCTTGAGGCGGAATATGCCGTTACTTGGACCCATGGGTTCAGAGCTCGACTTCACTTATAGCAAGATGTCGTAATTTCTTGTTTGTTTCCAGGATTGTAAGATTGAGCTTTGTCATATCTGGTCAGTGTTTCGTGATAGGAGATCTTTTGGATATTCTTCCAAGCCCTGGAGGTTGTATAGGTACATGTTGGTTCCAAGGTTTGCCATAATATATATCCGAGCCGAGCAACGCGCGAATGCACATGTACTAAACAAAGCCACAGTAAAGTAGAAGAACCGCCACCATCCGCGAAGAACATTCGACGCCCACGTGGTCGACTTCTAGGTGCATCTGCTCTTGCATGCATCTACCAAATAGCCACCAATTTAGCTCACAGGATCTCGGGAGAACGGCTTCCAACGATTGCCCGGCAAAAATCACTCCAGTGCCGGCGACAGGTCATTATGACACACACGAGATGGTCCCCGAGGGTGGGGTTCAATGTTTCTATACATAAAATGCAGGGCGCTAAGGTACCATCGTTGAATGTGTGATGTGGTAAATGTCCGACGGGTGATTGGCTCATACGTTAGGACCTTGCTAAAATGACGCCATTCACAGCATTGGAACTTGAGTGCCCAGGTGTATCTTTTAGCATTCAGAAACCGAGGCCAATCAATTGATCACTTCTATCGTATCAATAAAATGAGGCCTTGAAACGGTATGAAAGACTATCGCCGTCGGCACTAGCAACGGTAATGTACCGGAGTCCGAACGTCTTTGAATCCCCGGGCAATTGCCCCATCCAGTCCAGCTAATCGGCTTCCGTGGTTCATCCGCTTCTAGCATGCATTGCATAGTTACGGATACGATCCTTAGCTATGCCTTCTTCGTCTTCTTACATAGGGCGCGGTCTCCCATAACTGTAAGTTGCTTCAATAGTACCTGTCCATGTACTTGTCAGCCATTGGCATGTTTGTATATCAGGACATGTAGCACGACCCCTCGATGTCTGTGTTTAGATTGCCTTTACAAGAGCCCCGAGACTATATGTAACACCAAGCACGGATCATCGTGCGACACTGGAAGTTGTGAAACAATCCAGCCTACCCTATCTTCACGACCCACATTTATCGCTGCAGGGACAAGATCCTGCACATGGAGTAATACAACTTTAATTACGATTGGCCAATCACACTAAACACATTAAGTGATACTATAGATTAGAAGTATGACTGGACATGAGAGAAAATAGCAGTCAATCCTTGGCTCATTATTCTTGCCTCAATAACTATTACATATCTATTCGGTTCAAAAGAAACAAGGGGAACAGAAGAGAAAAACATCGTCACCATCATCGAGAGAACGGCGTTCTAGCCGAGTCGGATCAGATAGGGCCATTGCAAAGACACGCCTGATCGGCGGCTTGGAGAGAATTAATGACAACAGAAGGGAATACAAGATGGGAATGTGAGGTGAAAAGGCCGCGCGACGGGTAATAAGCGCAGGAAAGATGTATGATGAACAGGAAAAGAAGTTTTATGCAATGCTTTACTCGGGCTTCTTGCCGACCATCAGGTACATGGGGGTGAAGAGGTTCTTCTGGGCACCCTCGACCAGGCAGTCACCAGCGAGAGCCAGGCTGTCGGCGGTCTTTTGAGAGCCACGGGGGAAGAGCTTGATGGTCTCACCAGCACCGACGAAGCGGTGGGCAAGACCACGTCCCCACCAGGTCATGCGGGCAATGGTGAAGAAGTCCCAAAGGGAGCCCATGTGCTTGAAAGATCCCGCCAGCGGGTAGTACCAAGGGGTGGGGTCGGGACGCTGAGCAAGATCCTCGTGGTGCTTGAGCTCGAAGCCGGCATCCTTCATGGCCTGCACACCCTCGGAAATGCGAACCATGTTGGAGATACCGTCACCCTGCTCGATACCGAGACGGATGCGACGGTGCTCAGGGTCATCGTTGTTGTAATCATCAGTCATGAGCCACTCGTAGACACCGAAGGTACCACCGGGCTTGAGAACACGGAAGATCTCAGAGTAGACACCAACGAGCTCAGGAGCGTGGACGGTAGCCTCAATAGCGTAGACGGCATCGAAGGTGTTGTCGGGGAAGCTCATCTGCATGAAGTCACCCTTGACAAAGGCCATCTTGTCTGCCAGACCCTGCTTGTGGGCGTAGTGGGTAGCACGGTCGATCTGGTAGTCGTTGTTGTTCAGACCGGTAACGTGAGCGCCAGTAAATTTGACGATCTCACGAGCGGGACCACCAACACCACAGCCAACGTCGAGAACCTTCATGCCCTCGGTGATACCGGTCTGCATGGCGAGGTAGTGCTCGTGGCGGGCGATGGCCTGGGCAAAGGGCTCACCGTAGGCGAAGCGGCAGAAGTGGAAGGAAGAGCCCCAGCCGTACTCGTAGAAGTCGGTGGCAAGGTTGTAGTAGCTATCAAATTGTCAATTGTCTTGCGATCAAAAATGCGCGGAATCGGCAGGCAAACGTACTGTCGGGTCAAGGTAGCGTACTCGGATCGGCGAGCCTATATGTATATTCCAGTTAATTATGGCCCAATTGACTCCAGTCGGCGCATTATCTCACCTCACGGTCCGCGTCAGTCTCGTCAGCGTAGTCCTTGTTGTCCCAGTGCTTGAAGTACTCGTCAACGGCGGCCTTCTGGGCAGCGCTGTCCTTGCCACGCATGGCACTCAGACCACCGCGAACATTGGCGGACTTTCCGTGAAGAGCCTTGTTGAAGGCGGCGTCACGCGCCTTATCCTCGCGTTCCAAAGCAGTAGGGGCCATTGTGAAGGAATCGAAGGGTGTTGGTATTAAAGGGGTAAAGTGTTGAAGAGGGGCGACAAAAAAGGACAACGGTCCGTTAAATATGGAAAAGAGGATACGGCAATTGGATTGAACCAAACAAACCGCAAGAGAAGAGAAAGAAAACTTGGGGAAGAGAGATCTGGAGAGAGGATGAAGGAGAGTTTAAAAAAGGAGTATCGAATGCGAAGCAACTTTTTGGCAATGCGAAAAATCAGGCCAATCACGGAGCCCCTGAGAGGGCAGGCCGTGCAGCAGGACTAGACCGAACAGAGTCTGGGGTGGCGGGACGAGTATGTTCCGGTCTGTGGCTTGTTCGGGTAGTGGCTCTCCCGGCTTTCGTTAGTGGTGACCTGATGTCTATACGATGTGGAATACGATATGAATGAAGATGCCTGATGAACTCGAGATAAGACAATCTAGTCGGAAGTAAGTTTACAGATCAATCCGAGAATCTATTGATTCGGAACGAACAATCAAATCGAAGATCAAAGAGAACAAAATGAACAAAATCATCGTACGACAAAAACACAGACAAACAGAAACAAACACATCCAGTACCGGTCACATGACCCGACGCCACAGTCACCGCCACTTTGATAATGTGATAATCAACTTTGGTCTTTGAAGCTTCCTTTGTAATCTTCAGCTTGTCGAAGCATATCCACCCACCATGCCTCCCCAGATTAAGCATGATCTCAACCGCTCTGGCTGGGAGTCCACAGACTTCCCATCTGTTTGCGAAAATTGTCTTCCTGAAAACCCATACGTGCAGATGTTGAAAGAGGACCACGGCGCAGAGTGCAAGATTGTAAGTCTTTGATCCGCTCACTATTCTACCACAGACACTAACCACAATGACAGTGTACTCGTCCCTTCACAATTTTCCGCTGGAAAGCCGACCGTACCTCGCGCCAGAAGCGCACCAACATCTGTCTCACATGCGCCCGTCTGAAGAACTGTTGCCAATGCTGCATGCTCGATCTGTCTTTCGGTCTGCCGATCGTTGTCCGTGATGCCGCCCTGAAGATGGTCGCACCTGGACCCGAAAGTGGCATTAACCGTGAATACTATGCGCAAAATCACGAAAAGGAAATCGAAGAAGGAATTGGCGCAGTCGAGGAATACGAGAAGACGGACGACAAGGCCCGCGAGTTGCTGCGCCGCTTGGCAAACAGTGAACCGTACTATCGCAAACCTCGTCGCATCGAGGGTGCATCTGAAGGCGACGCCGAGGGCAAGGAATCTAGCTCGGCAGACCAACCCCGCACAAACAGCCGGTACGGAAATGCGCCAGGCCCCATTCGCACAGGTGACAGCCGACTGGGTAACCGCTTGCCTGGCCGGGGAGGTCGTGGTGGTGGCCGTGGTGGTCGCCCGTTCCCCAGCACGGCACAGCTCCCTCCGTCGGCCGAAGACATCAATCCGCCCATGGACCCCAATGTTACGTCACTGTTTTTGACTGGTGTGGAGGACGACCTTCCGGAACATTCGCTGCGGACATTCTTCTCGAAGTTCGGCACTCTTCGCTCGCTTGTCTGCTCTCACCGTTCGCATTGCGCCTTTGTCAACTATATGAGCCGTGCCGACGCCGAGTCCGCAGCCAAGGAGTGCCAAGGCAAGGCGATTGTTCAAGGCTGTCCGTTACGGGTGCGCTGGGGTAAACCCAAGGCGCTTGATAACATGGACCGTGAGGAACGGATGAAGAATGCTCGCGAAGGTCGGCAGGCTGCGGGGCCGGTCCAGCGTGGTCAGTCCGATAAAAAGGCTATCACCGCTGCTGGTGATGCAGACAAGGAAGCACCAGCCAAGGGCTTTGCTGTGGCACCACCCCCAGGTTCTGGATCCGTCCAGTATGCCAGTATGAATGGAGATTAAAAGGCATCATATAATTGAACATTGTGTAATATCACGAGGAAAGGATGGGTTGTGCATGTCGTGGGTTCATACAAAGCGGGCGTTGAATATGGATTGGTTCTTGTTTCTATGCAGCTTCTATCACAATCAAAAATACCCCAGTGACGCCAAATAAAAAAACAAGAGTCGGGTATACTATAATACATCCAGTCTCATTGGCTGGTTCGAATTTGTACCTCCACCGATTGTATGCTGCCTAGGTGGCACTGCATGGTCATGGAGTCGGTGTAGCATGCAATATCAAGATGTTGAACGTAGCTTACGAAGACGACGAGCAAGCCTTGTGAATCTTAACGTCCTTGCCGGCAACCTTAATGGAGTCATTGTCGCCGCGCTCGATCTGGTCGTGGATTCGAAGTTCTGTACATACTATTAGCAATCCATTCTCAACGCTGGAACAACCTGCTTCAATGCAAATCCATCCTAGGCAAAGCAATCGTACATACCCCACTTGGCATCCTCGTTACCATTCTCCCGAGCACCCTGCACTAGGTTGTGGCGTAAAATGTTCGCAACCTCGATGGCGTGGTTGATCTGCATACCGGTGTCAACAGCGACACGGCGGTTTTGTTCGAAGTTGCGACGGGCTTCTTGACGAGAGGCAAGCATGACTCGGACGTCGTCTAGTTGTACAGTTAATATGTTGAATCGCGAGACGAGCAGCCGTCGGCTTGCTTGAGATAATCTTTATGAGACTGGGGCACGAACCTCGGAAGGCAACACGGGTGGCACGAAGGACCTGGCGGTAGGCGCTCAGGGCGGCAGTAGACGGAGCAGCCATATTGTCTGGGGTAAAGAGTCGGGTGTTTGGATAGGAAAGCCGGGGTGATGCCGTGTTATTGTTGGTGTTTGTTGACCAACAGAGGTGAGACAGGGGTCCGATGTATATAGTCAATTTCGAATAGTGAATAGGAGCAGTTGAATTGACCCAGATTAAAGCAGAGGCAAATGAGTGATCACAATGAAGTCGCAAGGAATCACGACCGGGTCATCCGAACTGTGATTGGCGGGCGGCCATTCGGGGCAGAAAAAAATATCAGAAAAACCTAAGTGGGACTTCCCTCACCCACCTTGTTCCTTTAACAACCACATTCACAATGGCTGCCGTTCAAGTTGTCAACGTTCAGCTTCCTGCTCTGCCTTCGGGCTGGAGCGCCGAGAAGGATTTCAAGCCTGTCGGTGCTCTCTCCGGTGCTACCCAGCGTAACCTGGAGCCCGTTGGCCCTCACTTCCTTGCCCACGCCCGCCGTGTAAGTTATTCAAGATGCCCCGCAACCATATAAATCATCACCGCTAATAAATTCTATAGAAGCGTCACAACCGTACTTTCTCCGAGGATGATCGTCTCCAGGCTCAGCAGAACGTCAAGAAGACCGAGGAGGAGTCTGATGGTGAAATCTCCGAGGATGAGGACCCCATGATGCTCAACCGTGAGGCCAAGGACTGGAAGGTCAGTGCTTTTCTGTCAAAATTTTCACTATTTTCAAACTAACTCCCTTAAAGTCCCAGGATCACTACGCCGTTCTCGGTCTCTCCCGCTACCGCTGGCGGGCAACCCCCGAGCAGATCAAGCGTGCTCACCGCAAGAAGGTTCTGCGTCACCACCCCGACAAGAAGGCTGCTTCTGGCCACCGCGACGAGAACGACAGCTTCTTCAAGTGCATTCAGATCGCCACTGAGCTGCTGCTTGACCCCGCTCGTCGTCGCCAGTTCGACTCCGTCGATGAGGCCGCCGATGTTGAGCCCCCTACCAAGAAGCAGGCTTCCGCTAAGGGCAAGTTCTACAAGGCCTGGGGCCCTTGCTTCGAGGCTGAGGGTCGTTTCTCCATTAAGCAGCCCGTTCCTCAGTTCGGTAACGAGGATAGCACTCAGGAAGAGGTTGAGAACTTCTACAACTTCTGGTACAACTTCGACAGCTGGCGTACATTCGAGTACCTTGATGAGGATGTTCCCGATGATGGAGAGAGCCGTGACCAGAAGCGTCACACCGAGAAGAAGAACGCCAATGCCCGCCGCAAGCGCAAGAACGAGGACGTCGCCCGTCTGCGTGAGCTTGTTGACGAGGCCCTCGCCCAGGATGAGCGTATCAAGAAGTTCCGCCAGCAGGCCCGTGCCGGCAAGGACGCTAAGCGCAAGGCCAAGGAGGAGGAGGCTCAACGCCTGAAGGACGAGAAGGAGGCCAAGAAGGCTGCTGAGGAGAAGGCCAAGAAGGACGCCGAGGAAGCCGCCAAGGCCGAGCGTGAGAAGAACAAGAAGAACAAGGAGGCCGCTAAGAACGCTGCCAAGAAGAACAAGCGTGTTCTCAAGGGTTCCGTCAAGGAGGTCAACTACTTCGCTGACGGCGAGGCTTCCGCTTCCCAGGTCGACTCCGTCCTTAACGACGTTGAGCTCATCATGGGCAAGATCGATGTTGATGAGCTCGCTGCTCTCGCTGAGAAGCTCACCATCGCTGGCAAGGATGGTGCTGCCGTCAAGGCTGCCTACGTCTCCGAGGCTCAGCGTCTTGTTGATGCCGGCAAGCTGAAGGCCGGTGAGGTCAAGGTTTTCGCTTAGATCTCTCGTCCACCTTTCCAACTGGACCATGCACTAAATCTGGATGAGGCTGCTTCATGTCCCTGATGACGACTTTTGTTTAATTTAGCAGTTACTCATGCCTATAGAGAAGACGATGCAACGCATTAAAACATATAGTTACCTTTTTATCGTATATACGCAAGTTTCTCCGTTTTGTAGCTTTCCAGTAATCACTACACACATAGCTCGCGCACTCTAAGAAGCAGATTGAGACAGTGGAATAGCCAGAGCAACATGTAATGGCTTCCCACCCATGGAACCAGAAAAGGTGGATGTGCACAAAAGCATTCCTAAGCCCTATTTTTATTTAAATCTCCTCAAAAGCCCGAACAATAAAGGCTTTGCCATCAATAGTAACAGTCTCCCCAGGGACCCTCCAAGAACCCTCTCCTTCCCCAGCAAATCCACTCTTCATCGAAGGCACAGCGCCCCCGTCAGGCCCCACCAGATACTTATCCTCCCAAGAACCCGAGCTCCACTCCTCCCTCCGCGCACTAACCTCAGCGCCGGCCCTTTTAACAGTCCACTCTCCACTCACACCCTTCTCCCGGGTGTGAGTCTGAACCTGACGGAAAGCCAAATAAGTTCCCCAAATCCGACCCATGAACATCTTAGTAATGGTAACCTCATTTCCCTCCCCGAAATCCAAATCCCGATCATCGGACTCCAGAATCCATGAAAGCCCCTTCTTGGGACCCTCGGGACCCTCCCGGAAAGCCAGTTCACGCCAGACTTCCTCAAAACCTGTCATCGGTGAACCGGGAAGGTCGGTCCGAGGCATCTCGCCACATTCGAGATCATCGCCGTTGGGGAGCGGGCTGAAGTTGCCCACGTCCACAATTCCGATCTCATTGAATGAATCCAGTTCACGGGTGAAGAGTACTTTCACTGTTTATTCATTAGCAAATTTGTCTAGTTATATTCCAATCAATTGGAATTTGTAGATTAGACCACGAACGCGGGATCTCGTTGGGATTCTCCTCGATTCTGGTTCCGGCCATTGCCCAGTCAATTGCTCCTGACGCTTTATCCATGCGCAGGTCGACGAAGTATTCTCCCACCGAGAGGACGACTGTATCTGTGGTCTCCTCCGGGACCTCAGGAACCCAGCGGAGTGAGATGCGGGTAGTAAAGCTGCTCTTAGAGCCTAGCATGGCACCGGTGGCGGTCATTTTTCTGTGGTGTGGAAGCCGTTCAGAAAGCGTTATAGGAGATACAATTGACGGAGACACTGGAGATTCCTTATGTTAAGACTTGAGTAGAAGTAGGGTTGGTGGGATCGGCGACGTCGACGAATGGGGAAGCTGGAAGAGATGGGGAGTGGGGCTTATCGTGGGATGTTTTTGTGGGAGTCGCTGGCCTGATCGCTTGTGCGCACATTGGTGGGGTAACCGATTAGATATGAAGTTTAAGTTGTTTTTGTTTCAATTGATTGAGTGTTATGAAGCAGTAGCTAATGGTCTATAGACAATCTCCAATCAAAGATAATTGGCATGTTGAAAAATTTCAACAAGGTTTTCAGGACCCAAATTAACCCGACTTGTAGCGATCCAAGTCATGAAGATTTTCGAAAATTGTACAGCTTCCAAAATCCCACGATTACTTGTATGTGCAAGTGCTAAGACGCGAGCTTAGCCCTACCTACTGAGTTCTGATTTGTCGATTGAATCATGTATGGCTAGTTGTAAGCACTAACGCAAAACAGGGACGCTAGAAAGTGGTAAAGAGTTAACCCACACAGAGACACATAACGTGGGAAATTGGCACCATGTAGTTGCTGACAAGATACAAGGCTAAAACTTCACTTAGATATTTTCCCCCTCAATCACTGGGTCCACTGTTCGATGATCTCTGGTTATGAAGCACTTCCGAGAGGGTCCTTTGGCAATTTGCATATGCATGATGCAAGAAAGGCTTAGTACGCATTTTAGACTCTGATATAGCGCCCTATCTAGAACCTTGATAGGCAATTGCAGATATTCATGGTTTGTTTGATACCAGGGTTTCCAGGCTTTAACATGCAGTTGGATGTAAACTCTTGACTCTAATGTTTTTTCTGTTTCCAACTCATTCAAGTTCAAGATGAATTATATATCGCGAGTCATTTCTCCCCTGCGTGACAAGCAGAGTTTGGGGCATGGGAAAGCTAGACCAGGAGACGACCTCGTGCTGATATCAAGCCCATTCTTCTTTTTCTTTTCGATCAAACTACCCACCCCTTGTATACGGCGGATATTGATGACAGAGATCTCGAGGGAGATGCTTCAAAGCTTCACCTTGAAGCCCTTTCTGATCCCTCAGAAATACACTGATCATGATCATAAAGGTCCAGATCACGCCAACAAAATAGCTGATTGGATGACGCTATCACTTATCGCGGTTGCGACGGCGAGCCTGAGTATGGGAAAACTTATTCACCTCTTCGTGAAGAGTGCTTAAGATTTTCCTTCAAACTAAAATACAGTCTCTAGCTTACCAGCCGATCTCATGGATATTTTTGATTACAGATCGGCCTTCAATGCAGGTGGGAGAGGTCATATAGAACAGAAGGAAGGACTTGAGGTCAAAAACTGGTCATTCTGCTTACAATTTGTGTTGAAAGCTATGTCTGCAAATACTCAGCGAACCTCGAGTACCTTTCCGATATAATGAGCTTCGAAAGTTCGATCTGTCGAGATGGATCATGCACTCGAATCTTTCAGGTTGGATTCTTATCTTCCATCAGTAAGAATACCCATGAAATACGGTACAGTGAGTTGGACTTCCCTAGATAAAGAGATAACGGGATGTTACCGAAACGTGGTAATGACGAAGATAAATAAAGTTTACCCCACAGCCTTGTTTCTTATCGCCCTTTCCCGTTTTCTCCTTCCTCCAACACACCAATGCCGCCCGATCGACAACGCGCTACACGCATAGTCCGCGTCCGAACCGGATGCTGGTCCTGTAGGCGGCGAAAGAAGAAATGCGATGAAGTCCGACCGATGTGCGGGGGCTGCAGGCGAAATGATCTTAGTTGCCAGTGGCCCACCGCTAATGGGAAGAATTCCGACCCGGCTAGCCACGTGTCGAGGATCAGCGAAGAGCGGTGTTCAAGCCCCTTGAGGGTTATTGAAGAATATAAAATGACCAAGTCTCCCAGTCCTGCATCTTCGCATCGTCAATCTTCTGTTTCGTCGAGTGGTGGCTTATCGGGAATTCTTGGAGAGGCTGATCATGCGACCCACGAGATAACGGATCGCCGGGATTCGAATACGACCAACATTTCGGAAATTTCGGATATCAGCAGGACTGATAATGCCCTTATACCGAATATGGCTGTTGGAAATGTCATGCCGAGGACGATGTCGATGCTTCCTGGCTATGACCCGGAATCGTATACATTGCTGAGCCATTACCTCAGCACTACGGCTGACTGCATGGCAAACGGAACAACCCCCATCAACCCTTTCTTGGTTCAGATTGTTCCATTGGCATTCACGAGCGACTTGTTATTACAGCTTGTGCTAGCCCAGAGCGCTGCGCACCGGGCATTCCGACGCCGAGATGAGTCTGATGCTGTTGCTCAGTCTCACTATACTAAAGCCATCCAGCTGTTCCGACATGGCGTGGGTGAATTCATCGAGGGAAAGGAGTCAAATCCTTTAATGCTACTTGTCGGGGCGCTTCTTATGTGTTTTACAGAGGTACTGCAGACCAACCGCTTATCTTCGACTATGGCTAATACTCGCGACAGACCGCGAAGGGGGACATGACAGGAACTATCTTCGACCATTTGACCGCAGCGAACTCTCTCCTGGTGAAGCTTCTCGAACAGAGCGACACTGCAGTTCCCCGAGAGCTGAAAGACTTCGTGATCGAATACTACGTCTACACCGCATCTGTCAGCATGATCTCGGTCGATGCGCGACTAAGCAGACAACTCTTCCTAAATTTCGATTTGGAGCAACGGGCTCGCGAACTATTGACCCTTCGATATGTCGGAAATTTGTGCGGTTGCTGGTTGGAGCTACTACTGTTAATCCCCGTCATTTTCGATCTCGGCCGGCAATGGATGATGGAAGACCAGGTTAGCATGCCGACCGCAGACGACATGGCCATGTTCGCTTCAATACAAGCCCAGATCCTACGATGGGCTCCTTTCCCATTCGTTGAACCAGAAGTCTTCATGGCAGGCTTGATCTTTCAGCAAGCCATGTTGATTTACCTATACACGTCTTTGGGGGGTTACAAGTACACGCGTGATGGGATGTACAGAGGACTTATTCAAACCGCAGTGACTGAGGCAATGTCTTACTTGGATCAATTATCGCCCAAGGCACGCATAAATTCTGGGATGTGTTGGCCTATTGCCGTTGTCGGCTCTTGTCTGGAGACCCCCGAGCAGAAGGAATGCTTCGGAAGCCGCCTCGTTGTGATGTCGAACCATTTTGGTCTTGGAAATATGCATCGCACACACCAATTGCTTGAGGCGATGTGGGAACTACCGCCATCAGAGGCAGGGCCTTGGAATATTTGCCGGTCCATGCAACAGAAACAAATTTGGATATCATTCGCTTGAGTCAAAATGACACCCAAAGTGTTCAAGATACCAAATCCACACTTTCTAAGTGTGGAGTCGTGCACCTAAAATTGTCTCTCCCAGGGACAATTAGACTCTAAGGACAACCAGACTATTGAGTCCACGAGCCCTTTTATCACTTCATCAAATGACACGTGAATTGCGTGTTCCTGCTTCTCACAATCTTTGCTCTTCTCATGCTGAATCATGCCAAGATTCTTAACTTACTCAACGATGGAAACACCGAAGTCTTTTCGAAGGCCCCCCAAACAAGAGAGGTTGAGCATGGCGAGGAAACGCAAACCTGAAGCACATCCCCGGATTATTCAAGAAGTTCACCAGAAGTACGAAGATGACTCGAACCCATGAAGCCGTCCGCAGCGTCTGCAATGTTGGACTTCTCCCACCCCGCCCGAGATATACAATATTGGTCGCGTTTACGCTGCAGAAAGGCAATGCCCTGGATCGATTGGCGACCGCGGATGCCTGGTACACGAATACATCAACTGGAAGCGGCATTGTGCTGTCTTTCAAAGTGACAATCCTCCGGTGGAAGAAGGATATTGAACCAATATGCTGCCTGAAGAGGAAAAATCTTTGACATGGACAAAGACGTGAGAGCAGCTTATAGTCGTTTTCCGGTCAAGTATTCTCTTCTGCAAATAGCAAGGCGCATATCAAGGCTGTGTCGGTCCTTCAAGAATTAGTATGCCTCTGAAGAAGGGCGGTTCTATGGTGAATGTTCTTTCACTACTTTAATCATCTTTCATGTGCCAGCTTGCGGAGAGCTTCAAGGGATGGGCACTGACCTGGATAGCCTGATGAGAGAAGATAAGGTTGTTCATGATTAACCGGAGGAGTTGTGCACCATGAGGGGTTACATTACGAAGCGGAGACCCCGACACGTGCCAAAGAAATAAGACTACTCCTCTTCAAAACCAATTGTTACTGTATCCAATCAGTGCCTATTTGACTGATCACTCATTAAACTTAAACGTATGTAGCATGATAAAAGTTGATATCATGGGAATTGATGTTCCGGGCCAATAGGGGACGTGCATATGCAGCGCGCTCCGGGACCGCGGTGTGGGTCCCGGATGAGATAAGCCACGTACTGAACGCTAAACAGGAATCCAGTAAGAACGAAACCATTCGATTTGCAGAAAGCAGGTACCTGCTTATGCTGGATTCTAGATATTATTTCTATAGTTTTGGTTGTCATATTTGTTGAATTCATGCGATCGACTCAACAATAAACTGAATAAATCTCCGCGCAAGGAACTCGCCATCATGCTCCTTCGCCACTCGTTTGCATCCGCTCTCATATAACTCATCATTAAACAATCCACTATCATGTCGAGCTGTCAAGAGTTTAGACATGATGAATTCGTTAAACTCCGGATGAGCTTGAATACTGATCAGCCGTTTCGGCATGTATAAACCCTGAACTCCGCAAGGACCACTGAATCCAAGGTTCACGCAGCCTTCCGGAGTCTCGAAGACGATATCACGGTGCATTTGATGCAGGAACTAGGTGTAATCAGTATCGAGTGATAGTAACAGGGAGCAGGGCATAAAATTCCACATACTAACTTGTCTCTTCCAAACACCTCCTTCCCGGCATCGGTGAGCGTAATCTCATCAACAGAGACCTCCCACCCCTCACCACGTCCTACACGAGCACCCAGCGCCCGAGCAAGGATCTGATGACCGAAACATACACCGACAACAGGCTTCTTGTGTGCCTGCACGACATCCCTGACGTATTCCGTCAACGTAAGGATCCAGATATCATCAGCAAAAGCATCATGTTCTGGAATGTATTAGTAAGACGGACCAAGTCGGCGACAGGAGGAGGAAAGTAACATACTGCTTCCACTGAGAAGGAAAGCATCCACTTCATTAGGATTCGGATAGATCGGATTCCCCACAACATTCCACTTGCTGATTTCCATGTTCACTGTAGACCCCGCAGCGTTCGTGAGGAGTCGTTCGAAGATCGCTCCATAGTTGCCGAACTTGTCCACGACGGGTTGGATGGGTGTGTCGCACTCGAGGACGGCGATGCGAAGGGGTCGAGACATTTTGTGGGTTTCTTTGATGGTTATTGAGAGAAGATTGTTGCAGACTTAGGATTGGAATTGTTCTGGTCGTTGTTTTAAGGTGGTTGTTCCGATGTCGTGGTTTGGATTTCGTGGGAGCGCTTAGCCCCACTTGCGCGGTCCGCTGTGATAACGAAGGTTCCCATTTGCCGACGATAACGATAAGTGTGTTCACCCGATGATAATGATGTTCTGGGAATCATAGTTGGTATGTGACTTAAAACCTTTATCGTCTTGCTTCGATTATAGTGGGGGCGGCTAGAAATCCTGCACATTATGCACCTGAGCGGAGACGTTGTGCAATATGCTCGGGACTTTGCCCCCAGAATTAATAGGATTATACGTCAGGACAAGCACTTAATACCATATACGCTATTTTTCAAGGCACATCCACCTAAAATTCCCGTATGCCAGCAGCTTATCGGCGCCAGTGAACGGAGCGGTAGAACGCTCTTCTTTTCGCTAGAATGGGCTCAATGGTAGCAGCCTCCCGATGAACATCTCTTTTCATTTCTCTTTAACATATTGATGGGATGAAATTCATTACAGTAGATTGTACTCATTCCTACCAGCACCTTACCGCCATTAGGGATAGGAAATGAAGAGTTGAAATGTCCAGACAATACGTCATGCATGATGTGGTGCGAACAAGCAAATCGTATTTTCAGACATCGCTATACTGCCTTCCTGCCAGCAGGACAAACACCAATAATTTCCGTGATGCGCTGCCCCAGAGAACATTGGTTGAGAAACAGAATTGCAACACACAGAAAAGAAACTACCTCACAGCTGCACCACTCAAAAGACACGACGCGCCCTTTCCGCATGCAATTCCCAGTAAAGGGTCTTGTCTCCCTCAGAAAGCTCACAAAAGACATTGAAAGCCTGGGCCTTGATTGACTTTTCCACCTCGTGAACGGTGTTCCGACGCATAACGAGCTTTGGTAAGCCGCCACCACCGGGGTGACGGGATATCTCCTGCTCAATGTCGTCCCGCTTCTTCTTTTCAGCCTCGAGAGCATCTTCCAGGCCGATCACCTCCCACAGCGCATCGGAGAGCTTGTTGGTTGCCTTGGAGGCGATATCTCGATTTCTCAATCCCTCCAATGCTAATACCTTCAAGGTTATAGCATTGGTGGACTCCCGCGGCGGGGTTGTTGGAGGCGTCACTATATTAAAATGAGTATTTTCGTTTGAGATGAAAGGCGCGGACTTGAGTGACGTACTCTTGCGCTTGTGGCGAAGCTCATAATGATGCAGTTGCGATCAGAGTAACAGAGATGGAATGGCCATTCATTGTGACTTCATTTACCCCTATATAGCTCCCTAGATATACTTCACTTCTCTCTCAGTTAATGTTCTATTGTATTGAAGGTTAATGTTCACTATAAGCAGGTTTAGGCAAGGGCGCTAGATTGTATCAAAAGTAGTATTTTTAGGCAACGAGAGCCCTTGTGGTACGGAAATGTCTCTACCCTATAGGCTGCCAGCCCTGGAGTCAAAGCTAGAACTTATTACTACGCGTAGTGCAACAAAAGCGTAATAATAATATGTATAGGGATTCAAATTTTTGGGTATCGAAAGTAAAAAATCATAAGTAATCCAACCGAGTCTAACAAGCCACTGAGGCTTCTATCCGTCCAATTAATATCTCCTAGTCGTCAACATGGTATGTAGAAGCCCAACAGCCTCACTACCTCCAGGCAGTAGCTTAAGGCAGAAGCTGGCCCTTAGCGGTTGCGAGACAGGAAAGACGCAATAAGGACAGCCACGGTAGCAATGCACGCAAGGAACATGAATGCGCAGTCAGCTTCAGCGCGCTTGCACCGGGACTTGATTGTAGACCACCCGTCGGAGCCCAAACTTCCGTCGCGACAAACTTTATCATTCCCCTTGCCCTTACATCCACCACTGATCAAAGGGTTGTCCCAAGTCGTGCCGTTGTCCGGGTGGGAGCAGTCGGCGCCCTTAAGAGCCACGGCATAAACCTGCAGTGCGTTAGTGTTATTTCAGATTGGGATTGATGGATATAAACTTACAATACCGGCTGCCAAGAGAGCAACAGCTGCTACTCCATCCAGCACCCAGATGATAATACCGCTCAAGCTGTCAACGAATAGAGCGACTATACCGACGAGCGCAACGAGAACACCGAGGGCTCCTGTGAAAGCTGCGTAGCCAGTCTGGGATGGCACACTGCCATAGTATTGTTGTCTGGCGAGGGTGATAGAAAGACCGAGGACAATGACGCTGAAGACGAGCTGGGGGCTGTTAGTTTGGTTTCATCTTCAAGGGGAGTAAGCACAACTCACCTGGAAGCCACGAGCAATAGATGTACCGAGCTTCATATTGAAGGTAGTAAATTTTTAAATGGTTTCAAAAAGGTGTGATGTAGAGGTACTGAGGGGAGAAAAAACCAAACACAAGAGCAGGGGCTGACAAGCTTTTTATCACTGACGACCTACTAGAAAGCGGTCTCAAAATTTTGCTGTTACCGAGTCAATTGTTGCCCGATCATGCTAGAGCCGCACTAATGAGCAGGGATAGCGGGATGGCACTAAATTAGCACGAAACGGGCTCCATTCTGGGGCCAATTGGGGCCAAAAGCTATGCACTTGTCTACTAGTTCGGAAAATTTCTTCGCTGATCCACTTAGAGTTATGGTATGGAAGAGCACTCCTGCATCATCTCGTGCCAGCGCATGCATGTTAAAGTTTTGTCTACTCCTGTATTTTCGGGTGAAGTTCAGGTGTCGGAGCCTTGTGCTTGAGCCGCACCCGTGTGATCTTCATTCAAGTCTGTTTACCAACCTCGGAACCAAGTCGCAACGCACTCCGTATCTTCTCAAAATTTATCAAATTGCGAAGTCCATCCTGGTAAAAGTATTTTTTGGTCTCTTTCTTTTTTTTGTGGAAATGTATGAATATAGACAGCTTTAAGGGTCTGAGTCAGGGAAGCCAAGCACAGCCCAGGGGCCGAAGCGCCCCGCAATCGCACCCGAAACGCTTGGCGCCAGTGTGCGATGTTTCCAATGGGAAAATGCTCCGGCGATCCAACTTTTGTCCAATCGTGCATTTCGACTATTAATAGAGGTGATTGCTCACTTCGATCTTCATCAGATTCATTCCTTTGCGACCGTGCGTATTTCGTTTTGCGAGCCGCAAGACTGACCGCTATTGCTACTTCTACACGTGAAGGGGCTAAAATTAGAAAATTTGCTATGCAACAATTTGACTCATTGAGTCGTTACGGCTTGTTTACCTAATTTCTACAAGTCCTTGACCACGACATGCAAAAAAATCAATAGTCTGCTTGGTCTTGTCACTGGCGCTCTAACTTCTGTATTACTCAATCTTGATTGGTTTAGTAAAGGGGAAAGGAAATGAGGTGGATACCGACCTAAGCACTGTATCGGAAGAAGACCGGATTATTGTATTTTGCGGCCGATGTTTGTAAAGCTGAGTGTATAGAGCGACTTGGTCGGCGCTAAGGCCCACGGCTGATGGTCACCTGAGAGAGAGGGGTTTTGGGTATCTCTACCCATGCACCTGCTGGGACACTCGTCCTGCCCGAGTAAGCCTCACTGTGTGCCTTCTCCAATAATCATGAATTCATCATCTTTTGATGGCACAAACTCGGGGACTCAAGTGGGGACCAATCAAGGAGTGATCAATATCTTATCGGGTTCGTGTTATGGAGCCTTACTAAAGCCGAATCATGATTATTGACAACCCTTTTAGGCCAAGACCGAGGAGAAACCCCACAACAAAGGACAGACCATGGTTCGCATCGCCTCGTATTAGCCAATGAGGGTATCACTGACTATATAGGCAGAGGTGCTTCGTTCACTGGCATTCCCGCAAATGCTAGATCGGAGGGACAATATTGAGCCGTGTCATACGAACACCTGCCATTGGATTCTGGAGCTGGAAAAGTACAAGTCCTGGAGGAGCCAGTCCTGCGGTCTGCTGTGGATTAAGGGCAAACCGGGAGCGGGGAAATCAACATTGATGGCTTTCCTCCACGATAGACTGAAGACGTTGCGAGACGAAAGTCAGGGCATTCGGCTCGACTTTTTTTTTACCGCTCGGGGCACAGAGATGCAACGCACACCACTAGGGATGTTCAGATCATTGCTGAACCAGATTTTTGAACGCGATACGACCGTGCGCTCTCAGGTGCGCAGGACCTATGAACAACGGTGTAGGCAGTTCGGATTTGGTGAACTTAAATGGGAATGGCCGCGATCGGTGCTAGAAGAGCTACTAACAGGTGCCATCCTGGAATCGGCTATTCGGCAGCCTGTGAATATTTTTGTGGATGCTCTAGATGAGGCTGGGGCTGAGTCTGCTCAGCAGCTAGCAACATACTTTCATCGGCTGATTGATCGCGCGGCAACAAAGAATTCAGCCGTTCAAATTTGCATCTCATGTCGACACTATCCTATCATAGGAAATGCTCAGGCTATAGAGATATGTGTCGAAGATCACAATCATAAAGACATTGCCGCATACATCAATGACACCCTTGCTGACACGGAGCTCGATGATGATCCTAGTCAGGGGAAGAGAGAGTTACTAAGGCAATTATTCCAGCAAGCCAATATGGTGTTCCAATGGGCTCATCTCATGATGCCTCTAGTCAAAAGGAAGATGCTAGAAGGAGAGTCGTTCGATGACATTCGTCGCTGGCTACGCGAAATCCCAACCGGATTAGAAGACGTCTATACCTACATTTTGAGCAAAGTGATAGAGGTCGCCAACCGGGAGCAATCATTTCTACTGTTTCAATGGATATGCCTCGCCGAACGACCCCTTACTGTGACAGAAATGCGGTATGCCTTGACGGCTAGTAATGCTAGAGTTATCACTGGCGCCCCAAGAAGATTGGAGAATTTCGACGGTTTTGTTGAAAGCAACGAACGCATGAAGCGAAGAATCAAGACCCTCTCGGGTGGACTGACTGAGGTAGTCCTGAATGGACAATCAGATGAGACCGTACAGGTGGTACACCAGTCGGTCAACGATTTCTTGCGCGCCAAAGGACTACGGCTTTTACACCCTCATCTTCCCGGTACCACGTCATTGACGGACGGCGACAAGATTCTTTTTCAATGCCAGGCAACTCTATACCGATCATGCATGGTTTATTTAGCAACAGCAGACTTGCCACAAATGGTTCAAACCGGTCGTTCAAAGAGGAAAAAGAAAATAATCCGGAACCTCCCATTCCTTGAATACGCCACTGTCAACCTCTTCATACATGCAGAAAAAGCCGCTGGCTCTCGAGCGGATGCAGTGCAGAACGAATTAGTTATGCTACAGCGAGTGATACGTGGATGGATTCAGAGTTACCACGTCGTGGCTCGATATGACATAGCATGTCCAGCTTTTAACGGCACGACTCTCTTACATATCGCTGCAGCTACCAATCTCGTTGATCTCATAGACTCCATGTTATCCAACGGTGAATCCAACGGTGAAGATTTATCGAGAGAAGACGAGAATGGAAGGACGGCATTTCATTTAGCAGCACGGTGGGGTCATATACCAGCGGGCAAAATACTCCTGGAGAAAGGAGCAGACTGCGAGGCCAGATACGGAAATGGCATAACCCCGTTAGTCGAGGCGGCAAGCCGTGGTAATGTGCGATTCCTTGAGTGGCTTCTGCATGAGGGAGCGAGCCTCGAAAGCACAATGAATAAAGCGGCAGGCGCCCTGCAAGTAGCTGCGGTGAGAGGTCAGCAGAGCGTGGTCAAATTGTTGATTGGAGCTGGAGCAAAGGTCAATGCAAAAGGTGGTGAATTCGGGAATGCCCTCCAGGCCGCTGCATATGAAGGATCCACTGAAATAGTTCAGATGTTACTTGACGCCCAGGCGGACGTCAATGCTCAGGGTGGTATATATCACAATGCCCTCCAGGCCGCTACATGTGAAGGATCCACTGAAATAGTTCTGATGTTACTTGACGCTCAGGCCGACGTCAATGCTCAGGGCGGTCCATATGGCAATGCACTCCAGGCCGCTGCATATAGAGGATCCACTGAGATAGTGCGAGCTCTACTTGATGCTCAAGCGGACGTCAATGCTCGAGGTGGTGAGTATGGCAATGCACTCCAGGCCGCTGCATATAGAGGATCCACTGAGATAGTGCGAGCTCTACTTGATGCTCAAGCGGACGTCAATGCTCGAGGTGGTGAGTATGGCAGTGCTCTCCAGGCCGCTGCCGCTTCGTCCCAAAAAGAGCCATATATAGTTCAGATGCTACTTGACGCTGAGGCCAACGTTAATGCCCAGGGTGGCAAATATGGCAATGCTCTCCAAGCTGCTGTATATCATAGATCCACTGAGATAGTGCGAATGCTACTTGACGCTCGGGTTGACGTCAATGCCCGCGGTGGACTGTATGGATCAGGGATTTCGGCGGCAATTTACACACACCATCTTGATATGGTCCAGAATCTACTCAACGCTGGCGCAGATGTATCGCTTGCAGATGAACTCGGTCAGACCCCTTTACATGTTGCGTCGTTCATGAATCAGCTCAACATACTCAATCGATTTCCACTGCTTGCCTCGACTGTCAACGTCCGGGATAAGCTATCACGAACCCCTCTCCATTTAGCTGTCCACCTCGGGCACAATGAATTAGCTTTGAGGCTTCTCGATCTTGGTGCCGATCCTAACATCCTGGATGGCTATGGCAGAAACATTTTGGACTGGGCACAAGGAAACCACAGACTGACGCAACAAATCCGCTACCATTTCCCTCAGACAATCCTCACCCCTGCTGAAACACAAAACATGAGTCTCCGTCGATCAGTCTCTCAAACAGCAGGTCTTCTTCTCCATTCTAGACTATACTCTCCAGGGCCTCTTTTGCGGCAACTAGGTCGCTTTCTCTTGTTTCTCGGCGAATCGAGCAATGCGCGCTATCTTTTCCAGCTACATGTGCTCCGGATATCACGTTCTCCGACTGACATATGGGAGATTCAATGTGATATTTGTAGAAACGCCATCTATGGCTCTCACTTTGTGTGCAAAACCTGTGCTCATGTTGACCTTTGCCGGGCCTGTGAGCCTGTATTGCTTCCAAATCAACGGCATCAAACATTCGAAGTGCCTGATGTGTCTGAAGATGAGCTGGAGCCCACTGGAATTTTATCAGAACACTTCCGTTCCCTTTTGAGGGATCTCGTAAGCGAATACTCTGCACCAAACAGCCATACAATGGAGAAGGAATCATCGCATGACTCGGGTTCTTGTCCGCCGCTAAAAAGGACAAGGCTTGTCTGAATAACCATTTTTGACCAAACAATGTTCGGGGCTTCATTGGTTATGTCAGGGTATTGGTACTTTTAGTTTTTATCAGATGCAATTTTCACGTTCACCTTTCTGGCTTACTATGATAGGAGCACGACTGGGTTTATGAAGAGATGACGTACGCTGAGCTATAAGATCTTGTGGTTTTGGAGAAACAAACAGGATCCTGTGGTTTGCTCGACATGAAAAGCTTGTGTTATTGCCTGTCCATCGAAACATCATGGCATGTATTATTTATGCGTACGATGCTGTGATATTATGGCACGATCTCATCATCCGAACATTATTTTAACATTCTAGTGCGACTTGGCATATGCTTAAAAGCGGTGGACCATGCATTCCCTCTAACGAACCTCTATGGGACGCAGCGGAGCTGTCGGGGCTAAGAGTGCCCTGTTCGGGAAGAAACCCGACGAGAAGTGGGTCACTTTGTCGCGGAGGCCATTAACGACGACTTGGTAAATGATAGATACTGAGACAAATAGATATTTGACTTCACGAGACTTGAAAATGAATGGATCCCAGGAGATGAGGTGTTTAATTGTTTGAACGCGCCTGAAGGATAGAAGTGTGGATTTTAGCAGGGGGCAAGTGAGCACTAGAAAGTTAGGCTTGTCTGACTTGACTCATCCCGATGGCAGCTTTGACCTCGCATTTTTGACAGTCTAATCTCCCGCCCCATATTGACTCTACCATAGACAAGAAACATGACTCATTCCTCGTATAGAACCCCTTTTCAACATAACTTTCCTGTCATCGCAATTCAACTTACAGCGTATGGCGACGGTCATTTTACAGAACAAAATGTCTACACCAACCCCATCTCCACTCCAATTCCGCATTCTCCCCGCAACAGAAGATGATTGCCACGAGCTAGCAAAAATAGAAGCAACAGCTCTAGACAACGTCAAGAAAGAACCACAGAATGCCCTTTGGGGAATAACCATCGGTCCACCAACAGAAGAAAGCATAGCCTTCCGCACCAAGAACTTCATCGACACTCTACAGAAAGGATCAACCAAAATCTGGAAAGCAGTTGTACCCGACGAAGCCTCACCAAGCGGCGAAAAAATAGTCGCATGCGCTCTTTGGTGCTTCTATCACCAGCCTGAGAAGATCGCTGATTGGAAGGATACTACCGATTGGCCTTCGACTGCGAATGTGGAGGCTTGTAATGAGCTTATTGGGGAGCTTAATATGTTGAAGAAGAGGCATATGGATGAGAAGTGTTATGGTCGTATGTACTCTACTAGACTTTAGATTGTGTTTGATGACAGATGCTAATCATGGGGTTATAGTTCTGAGAGTGCTTTGCACACTTCCTGAGTATCGAGGTTGTGGTATTGCCTCCGCGCTTATTAGGGTTGGGCTTGATTATGGGGTTCAGGAGGGGCTGAAGCTGTTTTGGCTCCATGGGTCTGCCGATGGGCAGGGTCTTTATAGGAAGTTTGGGTTTGTGGATGTTGAGGCGTTGGAGAGGGATACTGCGAAATATGGGGGTTCTGGGAAGACAAATGTCATGGGTATGAGATTGGTTGTTGAATGAGTGGCTCGCATTACTTAGTAAGATGGACAAGAGAAGGAAAGCATCACGTCAGCCTGTAATAAGAAATAGATGAAATAATTGAGATGAAGATCAACTTGCCAAAATGACTGCTGAAAGGACATGACTAGACAAAGGAACAAATTCATGACATGACATAGCTAGGATCACAGTGTGAGATTAGATAAGAGACTAAGACTTCTCCTGTCCATTACCATCCTCACCATTACCATCCTCACCATTATCATCCTCACCATTACCATCCTCCACATAAGCCTTGTGATCTCCATTTTCAGCCTTAGAAGGTGTCGTAGACTCAGTCTCCGTAGCCGCACCCTCATCATCCCCATTCTCGGTCTTTTCCGGCTTAGCCCGCTGAAGCTTAGGAGGCCGCCTCTCCAAAACCGACTTCCCCTTCGGCCTACCATTTCCATTCTCAGCTCCAGATTCCTCCGCAACAGTCGAAGCAACAGTCGAAGCCCTCCTCGATCGAGCATTCGCCCTCTTGATCATCCGATTATGATAATCCTCCTGCTCGAGCTCCGGATCTTCATGCAGAATACGCCGAGCGGCTTCACGTCCAACAACGGGTAATCTATCGACGCCGTGGACTCCATTTGGCACGAGCTTCGGGTCTAGAAGGCCTGCTTGCACTAGCACGCTTGCTTGGTCCCAGTACACATGCTCTGAGGATAGGCGGCCGCCTCGCAAGCTGACTATACTGACCAGGATGATTTCGATACGCTTTTCCGTTGGTGGGATACCGGGGAGCATCCATGGGATTTCTGAGGTGTGATGGAATGAGATGTAGAGTTCATCTACGATCCTGTCGGCGCCTGTCGTGCGGGATAGAAGACGGATTCGCATAGAGGTGGGTAATTTGCCGAGGAAGTACTGTTCGTAGAAGCGGCGTAGAGCCTGTGTGCCGATTCCTCCGCTTAGTGTCGAGCTATAGGTAACCGCCGGAGTTCGGTGCTTGACGTATGCATCCATTGTATTGTTCAAGTTGGAAGCGAAGAATTTATCTGGATTTGGTTAGTTTTCGTCGCGCATGTAGCTGCAGATTAAGGTGCACATACTCTCCTGGTGCTCCTCCCACCGTTTCTCCAGATCCACATGCCGGGAGAATCCCTTGCGCACGACCTTGATTGTCCGCGTCCAGGCGAGGTCTGCGGCTAAGTGATTGAACTCTTCCATATCGTTCTCTGCGAAGCCTGGTTGTGCGGAATCGTAGGTGAAAGTTGGGTATGCCAATTGAAGGCGTTCGCCTGTTCCAATACCCGGGTTGACTGGTCGTGTCGCGCGACGTTTCTTACCCTGAATTCCAAGTGCAGTCGGGGTGGTCGTAACCTGCACGCTATTACCGGCGAGATGAACCAGGGTCTCTAGTCCGAGGGGGAAACGGCAGCGAGTATCGGGAATGACGGTTGGGTAGTAGGCAACTAGACAGCAGAGCCTGCTGCAGTTCTGTCCCTTCATGTAGTAGTCGAGACAATAGCTGGCGGCTTCTCCGAATGCTATTGACCGTTAGCTTGGCAGTTAAAGTTGTCGTAGTACATGAAGGCTTTACCGATCACTCCATAGTTCTCGCCCACGCCGAGTCCCTCTTTGACACTTCGTAGTCGGGCCTCATAGTCCTTGCCGCCCTCGTTCAGTGGTAAATAGACAACATCATATCCCTCTTCCTGCCAATTCTTGATCGTCTCGAGGTCAAATTCACCGGTCTCGGCCGTAATACAGAGTCGCGCATTGTTGTCGCCATTGTTGTATAAGAGGCCGTTACTCAGGCCGGGTGCGTTGATTGAAATGCTCGCCATGTTGTTTAGTTCGGTCGAAGCTGTGTTTATTTACTGCGATGCGCTTCGCAGGATTCAATATAGCGCGGTCGGTAGCTTAGAGCTTCAAATTTACAAGAATCAAATTGCGCAAATGAAAGCAAAATCAGGAAGAGGTTTCCAGTCTCTGGGCTGTTAATCTGACAAGGAAGCTGAGGTGGTGCGATCAAATGACGGATAACGGCACTACGTCATGGGCGTGTGTCAGATTTGCCACGACGTCATTGTAGACGCAATGCCATGGAACGAGCCAGGACGGATAGATTAATCCCCCAAATTCAGTAATTTTGGGCAATTATCCAGGGGCGAGGCCCGGACAGGATGAAGAGCCACGGTAAGAGATTTGTTCACCTAGTGCAGGTGGCAGATTCGGTGAGAGTGCATATGTATGGTTTCTATGCGAATTCTAGATCTTGAGTTTAAATGTTCAAGATTAGTGCTTGATGCTTATGGACGAGGACTGATAGAGAATTTTTTTGATTAAGATCTTCAAGATATTCGCATTCCATGGTTTTGTCTGGTAATTTTTTTACTGTCAACAAGGATATTCAATGTGTTCTGCACTGTTGGGATGTGGATATGTATCCGTGCATCCATGGATGCGCTTTTCTCCAATGCAAAGCAATTTCGAAGTCACGGGGCCTATGTGCAGAGTCTGCAGCTTCCAAAATTCAAGTTTTCATGATCGAGGATTTTTCCGGAGATTCCGAACATTTGAAGTCCCCAGGTCTTCCCGAGGTCGCGAGAACTTTGGAAGCTTTTGTCCTTTCTAAGACACGGTCGCGGGTGAACTCCACTACGGCTTCCCACGTCATCTGTCAATGGAATTTTGCGACCGTGGAACTCTCGTGTAGCAACATTTCTATTAGAACTCAAAATAATGCAAGTCTCATTGGCCCAAGTTTAAACTTTCTACGGTATCTGAGTAGCTTGCCACTAACCTCTAACCTGACCAATGGATCTTAAGCTTGGACAAACAACCATATATATATGAGGGAAGGGTATAGCTAGCTAGTTTAAGCTTCAGAGCTCTCAGCCACAAAGCACTCTTCACACTGAAATTTGAAAAAGAAAATGGAATATTAATCGAATAATAAAAAGACAAATAACTTGACTGAAGACACCGAGGTAACTTTGAACGGGTCAGAGCTTCCTAGAACGGATCAGAAACTTCCACAGCAGGTCCACAACTTCCCCTCACATAAACCTCTTCACAACCTCGACACCTGTTCAACACAGAAATGTCCTTGGTTCAACACGTATCTGCCCTTGAGGGCATCGATCGTGAGCCTGAATCAGACGTTGGCGAAGATTTCCCGTCGATCCGTCGGAAAATCAGCTACGATGTTCTTCAACCGCCCACTCAGCCTGTTCCGGTCGTCGAGTCCGCTCCCGGCGTCCCAGCTTATAAGCATTCTGCACCACGAAGATTAGGTATGTTTAGCGCGAGAATCAGGAGGGACGTTAGCTGAAGTGTCTAGCCCAGGTCATATTTACGATTTTCGCGTGTTGGCTCGCGTCGGGAATTGTCTTCGGTTTTGCCGCGTTGAAGCCCGTTCTCGTCGAAGAAGGCGTTTATCATGATCAGTGTACTAAGGAGGAATTGAAGGATGGAGTAGAGTTGTGTAAACAACAGGATCTTAGGTATGTTCTTGTTTTGAGGCGTGTCGCTCCGGCTCTAACTTGCCTAGACTTAATCTGTTCTTCACCGTCGCGTCCATTACTGCCAATGTGTCCGCGCTCCCGGTTGGAACAATCCTCGATCGCTATGGATCACGTGTCTGTGGTTTTATCGGATGCTTTATCATGGCAGCTGGAAGTTTATTCATGGCTTCTTCGTTTCATCGACCGGGTGACGAGGGTCTTCTGCCTGGCAACTTCCTCTTGGCTCTCAGCGGAACTTTCATCTTCGTGCCATCATTTCAAATCGCCAATGCCTTCCCCCGGTATGCGGGTTCGATCGTCGCGTTGATTACCGGAGCATTTGATGCCTCTGCTGCTGTATTTTTGTTCTATCAAATGGCCTATGAGGCATCACGTCGGACCTTCACTCCTGACCAATTCTTCTTGGGATACCTGGTCGTCCCGGCGCTGATCTTCCTGGCCCTGCTTACATTCATGCCAAGTCGCGATTATGTTCCACAATACGAACTGGAAACCAAAATGGAATTGGCGGAGGACGCGACCCTCGACGTGCACTCGTCCGACGATGAAATTGAGAGCGATCGTGAGCTCCGCCGAGTGCGCAGTAAGCGTGCCGAGCGTCGGAAGCAAAAGGCGCGCAAGCTCCATGATATACTTGGCAGTAAAGATGAGATCCAGTCTCGCGCGGAGAGAGAGGAAGACCGCCAGCAGACCAGTCAGGTCTGGGGTGTATTGCATGGATTACCCGCTAGCAAGCAGATGACTACTCCGTGGTTCATCCTGATTACCCTCATGACGATTATACAAATGATCCGGATGAATTACTTCATCGCCACCATTCGAGCACAGTATGAGTACATGCTTGACTCGACTGAAGCAGCCGAGCAGATTAATACCTTCTTCGATGTCGCATTGCCGGTCGGTGGAGTCTTATTCACACCTTTCATTGGCTATTTGCTCGACCGCTTGAGTGTGCCTGCCCTCCTTGGGCTAATCGTGGCTTTCACTACGATCATCGGCGTGCTAAATTCGATACCGACATTATGGGCGGGCTATATGACAGTCGTGCTATTTGTTTTGTTGCGGCCATTGTATTATTCTGCCATGTCGTAAGTACTAATGAGCCTCTCCCCCGAACGCGTCCAGAACGCGTCCAAAACCGGTGCTAACAACCACAGTGACTACGCGACAAAAGTTTTTGGCTTCGCAACCTTCGGTCGTGTCTACGGAACTATCATCTGTCTATCCGGTCTCGCGAATTTCTCCCAGTATGGACTGGATGCCCTGACCCACCACACATTCCATGAAAACCCGATCCCGATCAACGCTTTCTTGACAGTCGCTGGTTTCGTAGTCGGGGTTGGCCTGGTGGGATTCGTCACTGTACAAGGTCACAGATTGAGTGCCCATGGAGAAGGTGATGAAGAAGAAAGGGAGCCATTGCTGGAGGAGGAAGAGGAAGATAGCGATGGATATGGATCTATTGGTGGTAATTAAAAGGCGACAGACCGCCATTTTTTTTTGTTTGCAGTGCTCAGCAATTAGCGACGTGAATAGAAATTGTATGGATGTTATCAAATAGATTATTTTTCGTGCCGAATAGACCCCTTGCATCCTCGTACCCCACCACAGTCACGATCGCGGAGCTGCTTATCACACAGCTCTTATCGGGGCTTGACGTTCACCTGCCGACAGGAACTTGTGTAACATTCATGGATCATGGAGGTCGGTATTTAAGTTCATGATGAGCTTCGGAGCTGTGTTTCTGACTTGAATGATGATTGGAAATGGTGATTGGGGGTGATTGGATGCTGCAGAACTTTTAGTGTCTCGCTATCGCTCCAGTAAGTATTCCGAGGATGAGGAATCCATCTTTGTCTAGAGCTTATCATTTCACTTCCCGCCACATGTCTTGCCTGGATTCCTTGCAATTGACAAGAAGGCCGACCGTGATACAATGTATTAGTAGAGTGTAAATGTCAATCTTTCCGTTGTGTCCCCGCTGTGTAGCTCCGGTATCGAAGCAATCCGGAGAGAAAGCTCCGCAATGTGGAGTCTTTATCGGTCTAGTTTCCCGACGGGAAAAGCACAGAAGAAGACAAAGTGGTTCACAGAAACGGTGGTCGGTCTCGTGATTGGTGAGATAAGGAGCTTATCATGGTTTCCCGATCACGGGATACTGTGGTTCCCCGCCGCCCTCGGTCAATGTAGGGAAAAGGTGTAATGTGGGAAAGGCTTTATGTACATCATAAATTAAATTCCAGCTCTTCTTCTTTTTTCTCTCCTACAAACCTCTCCCCTCATCTCTAACATCCCTGTTACCCCGACGTTGAAGGTGTTGGAGTTGCGCCCGCTTCCACTCCGTACGTCATCACCCCGGTAGCTCTAGCAATGGCGGCGTCTTGGTTTGCTCTTCGCAGCAGCCGTCAGCTGGTGCTGCGGTCGCGTGTGCGAGCTGGCCCTTCCCCAGTTGCACTCCGATCAGCTTCAATTGCACCATTGAACATCCGTCGTGGCCTACACACTCAGCAACCGGCCACCAAGCGCGGTGTCTATACTAGCTCCGTTGCCGCCCATGGCGACCCTCACCCGCAGGACATTTTCCAACCCCTCGATACATTCCCTCGTCGCCACATTGGCCCCTCACCCGATGCCGCAGCAGAGATGCTGGCTGTCCTTGATCCCCCGGCCGAGAGTTTGGATCAATTCGTCAAGCAGGTTCTGCCCGAGGATATCTTGTCCAAGAAGGACCTGAAGATCACCACCCCCCATGCCGATATCAAGCTTCACCGCTCCAGTGTGCAGGGCGGTCTGGGTGAGACCGACATGCTGAAGCTCCTGGATACCTACCGCAAGGATATTGATGTGTCTGGCAAGACCTACATTGGTACCGGTTACTACCCGACCATCGTTCCCCCGGTTATCCTCCGCAATGTCCTCGAGAACCCAGCTTGGTACACCAGCTACACTCCCTACCAGCCTGAGATCAGTCAAGGTCGCCTTGAGTCCCTCTTGAACTTCCAGACTCTCACTGCTGATCTTACTGGCCTGCCCTTCGCCAATGCATCCGTTCTGGACGAGGCTACTGCCGCCGCCGAGGCCATGACCATGTCTTTCGCGACCATGCCCGCTTCCAAGCAGAAGAAGGCCGAGAAGTCTTACGTTGTGTCCCACCTTTGCCACCCCCAGACCATTGCCGTGATGCAGTCGCGTGCCGAAGGATTTGGAATTAACCTTGTCATTGGAGATATCCTTGCCGATGACTTCAAGGTCGTCAAGGAGCAGGGTGACCACCTGATTGGTGTTTTGGCACAGTACCCCGACACTGAGGGTGGTGTCAATGACTTCCAGGCTCTCAGTGACTCCATTCACGGTCAGGGTGGTACTTTCAGCGTTGCCACCGACTTGCTGGCTTTGACCATCCTCAAGGCCCCCGGCGAGTTCGGTGCTGACATTGCTTTCGGTAGCGCCCAGCGATTGGGTGTCCCCATGGGCTTCGGTGGCCCCCACGCCGCTTTCTTCGCCTGTGCTGACAAGTATAAGCGTAAGGTTCCTGGTCGTGTCGTTGGTGTGTCCAAGGACCGTCTAGGAAACCGCGCTCTGCGTCTCGCTCTGCAGACCCGTGAGCAGCACATTCGTCGTGAGAAGGCCACTAGCAACATTTGCACTGCTCAGGCCCTGCTCGCCAACATGACTGCCATGTACACAATCTACCACGGCCCCGTTGGTCTCAAGTCCATTGCTCAGCGTATCATGTCCATGACCTCTCTTCTGCGCCAAAAGCTGGTCTCTCTCGGATACAACGTCCCCATTCGCTCCAACACCGAAGGTGAGGCTTTCTTCGACACCTTGGCCATTGAGCTGGAGAGCGCTTCCGAGGCTGATGCCCTTGTTGCTGCCGCCCGTGACGCGTCTCTATTCCTGCGTCGCCTTGGTGGCAACAAAGTTGGTCTCTCCCTTGACGAGACTGTTGGCCGTGAGGAGGTCAAGGATATCCTCAAGGTCTTCGCTACTCTCAAGTCCGCTGCCCCTGTTGATATCGAGGGTGCCCTTGATATCGCTCCCGTCCCTGCCGCTCTGGAGCGTACCTCGGCCTACTTGACCCACCCTGTCTTCAACAGCCACCACTCCGAGACTGAGATGCTTCGTTACATCCGCCACCTCGAGTCCAAGGATCTGTCTCTGGCCCACTCCATGATTCCTCTGGGATCCTGCACCATGAAGCTCAACGCTACTACCGAGATGATTCCTGTTTCCTGGCCTGAGTTCTCCAACATCCACCCCTTCATGCCCACCGACAAGGCTAAGGGTTACATCCGGATGATCGATGACTTGGAGGCACAGCTCGCCGATATCACCGGTATGGCTGAGGTCACTGTGCAGCCCAACTCTGGCGCACAGGGTGAATTCGCTGGTCTCCGCGTGATCAAGAAGTACCAGGAGGCTCAGGGTGATGCTAAGCGCAATGTTTGCCTGATCCCCGTCTCTGCTCACGGTACCAACCCTGCCAGTGCCGCTATGGCTGGTATGCGTGTTGTCACCATCAAGTGCGACACTAAGACTGGTAACTTGGATCTGGAAGATATGAAGGCCAAGTGCGAGAAGCACAAGGATGACCTCGCTGCCTTCATGATCACCTACCCCAGCACCTTTGGTGTCTTTGAGCCCGGTGCCAAGGAGGCTTGCCGCTTGGTTCACGAGCACGGTGGTCAGGTTTACATGGACGGAGCCAACATGAATGCTCAAATCGGCCTGTGCTCCCCCGGTGAGATCGGTGCCGACGTCTGCCACTTGAACCTCCACAAGACCTTCTGTATCCCCCACGGCGGTGGTGGTCCCGGTGTCGGTCCCATCGGTGTCGCCGCACACCTGGCTCCCTTCTTGCCTTCGCACCCCACCAGCGACTACCTTCAGGCCAAGCGTGGCGACAAGGCCTCTCCTCCCATCAGTGCCGCCCCCTGGGGTAGCGCCAGCATTCTTCCCATCACCTTCAACTACATCAACATGATGGGTGACCGTGGCCTCACCCATGCTACCAAGATCACCATCCTCAACGCCAACTACATCATGTCCCAGCTCAAGCCCCACTACCCCATCCTTTACACCAACGAGCACGGCCGCTGCGCCCACGAGTTCATCCTCGATGTGCGCGGCTTCAAGGAGACCTGCGGTATCGAGGCTATCGATATCGCCAAGCGTCTCCAGGACTACGGCTTCCACGCCCCTACCATGTCCTGGCCCGTCGCCAACACCCTCATGATCGAGCCCACTGAGTCCGAGAGCAAGGAGGAGCTTGACCGCTTCATCAATGCTCTGATCTCCATCCGTGCCGAGATCGCCGAGGTCGAGAGCGGCAAGCAGCCCCGCGAGGGCAACGTTCTGAAGAACTCCCCCCACACCCAGCGTGACCTCCTCACAACCGAGTGGGACCGCCCCTACACTCGTGAGCAGGCCGCTTACCCTCAATCCTGGTTGTTGGAGAAGAAGTTCTGGCCCTCTGTGACTCGTGTTGATGATGGTAAGCATTTTTAACCTTTTCTTCTATATAACAATGCTAATTATTTCACAGCTTTCGGTGACCAGAATCTGTTCTGCACTTGCGGCCCCGTCGATGAGACCGAATAGATTATATGATACCCCTGCGCTTATGCGCATTTGCGCGCGAGTTCTTTAACGACTCCGCGGTTACTTTCTGTGTATACATTCAACATTTTTTTGTACTGATGATGATGATTTTCTTTATTTGGTTTAGCCTAGATTTGACAATTGAACAAAATAATTATGATTCACTTCTTACAATCTTGTAGGGATATCGCGTGACCGCCAGAGTAACTCAATATGCGCGTGAAAAGTTAAAGAGAGAGCCATGGTGCTACATTACTATGTGAATATCAGTGACCGGAGCGCGACCATTGGACATCACGGTCCAGGTACTAGGTAAAGCGTAGTATTCGAATATCGGAGTAATTTTATCGAGTACATACTCTGGTGGTTCTCACTGATCCGTAGACTAATCTGGAATTTGAAGTCGATTCAGGAGTGATGCTCACTAAGCCGGCGCCTTTACCCAGTGTTGAAATGTTAGTGTATCTGGGTCTGGCTCCAACGAAGCTTTATCTTGCATTCTGATTTGAATCACTGAGAGCTGGTTTGGTCTTTAGTACTTGAGATAGCATTTTGTCTGAAATAAAGTCTCAACGCTGTGCTTAATGCGATTTGTGAAGTGTCGAACTAAAATTCGTGGGGTTTCAATTCAAGTCACCCTATCGACCAAATGTCCCTGTCCACTCTGGGTTCACTGTTCCAGATGAATCAAAAACCACTCCATAATGAAATATACTGGCGAGGAACGTAAGTAACGTAAGAAAAACGGCTTGTGAACCTTGGAATGAGTCGACTCGGAAGACCCGTCGTTGAAAAACCTTTGGAATAAACAAGGGCAAGGTATTTGCTACTTCCCAAAGCAAGACACAGAAACTAAAGCTCAGGCAGATCCGCAGCCATATCGGACTCCACATGCCAAAGATCAATCCAATCACGTAGGGGGTAAAGAGGAAGAATGAAATTAGCCCGAAGCATCCCAAAGAGTAGATTCGTTGCTTCGAGGAGATCATCCTTTGTAGTGGATGTGATCTTCCATCGATATGTCGCGTATGCGATATCACCCTCAGGAAGAGGTCTCGTACTAGAAAGTACAGAGGAAAATAGAGAATCAAATTAAACGTAACTGCGCAAGCGAAAACAAAAGCAATGAGTGCAATTCCGGGGCTTTCGAACGAATCCCCAAGCCAGTCGTAAAGCCAAGCTTGTAATGCGAGCAAGGCCGCATAGCAAAGCGTAAAATGTAGAGATATCGGAATGAATGCGATACGATCCAAAGCATCGGAAATCTTGTAACTGCGCCACGGAGGAAATGTATTTTCCGAGCTGTTGTCGAGGCTGAGAACCCGCACCAGCAGTATGAGAATTTCTCCACATATTATGGAGATGAAGAACATCATTGCCCAAGCCTGTGTCCAAGGAATTCCTTGCATCGACATGAGCTTTATGAGTTGGAATTGGCTCCCACCCAGGATCATTAGTATCCAACGGACAATTATCGACTGCTCGGCTGCCTTTAAGTCCCTTGCGCCCGATTCTCCATCAAAGCGTTCTTTCAGTTCGAACTTAATGTTCTGGAGCCACACTTTAGGATTCAAACTGAAGCCGAGAACGACGAAGACGAGAAACTGTACTACATCAAAAATGCAGACTATTGGCGAAGCGCGAATGTAAAAGCGGTGGTTTTTTGCTCTTATGCAAAGGACGTTCCCACATGGTTGGGTCATGGCTGTGAGTCCCAATGCAAGCAATGCAAACCATGCAACCTGCCATGTGACTTCCAAAGAAGAAGAGTCTGGAAATACTGTTAAAGATGATCGCCTAAAGAGCCTTCTCGTACTGGCTTACCCTCTGAACCACTCATGATTCGGATTGTGTTACTCTTGGTTGCAAAATGCTCGCTGAAATACTGAATTACTGCAGATTTATTCCTTTTTCTTCCCGAGACAACATCAAAATCACTTAGACGAGGCAGACTGTCACTGCCACGCTGGAGGTAGCCTCGTCAGCTCTCTGTCAAGGCCGTTCATGCATCAATGTTTGAATGGTTTGCACTGCCGATAAACACGTGCGATATCTAGCTCTATCAGTACCCCTCTTACAATACCTTACAAATACCAGCCCCACTAATTCAGTCTCTACGCGCGGATAAGGCTTAGATCTCATCCGCATGCGTATGATTGTATCCAGCAATACCCTATCGGAAGCAGCCGACCACCGGGTACAAATACACGGCCAACCCGCTGTCATTGCTAAGTTGATCCTCAAACTCAACACAACCCACCCGCACCAGCTGATACGACGGCCAGAACCGCCGTCAAATATAGAAGGGCCAACCGGGTGCTACCTTGTTCAGCGTCTTCTTGCCTTTTTTCCGACCTGCACGCGACGGATTCGCACATATATCAAGCGCTTTCTCCTCGACGACTTGTATTGATCTTTCGACCTCGTTTCCTGTTGTTATCGATCTGTCGATTTCTGATCTAGAAGCTCCAAGAACGTTTTTATTTTTTTAGATTCATATTAGACTTGGTTGAGGCCCAAGGGACCGATAGACGAACTTCTCCACTCATCTTTCTTCTGGGGCTGTTATACCAATCCTAAAATTGGACTACATCATGAAGCCCGAGTATGAGTTGACTCTGTATTTTGGCGCATTCATCCATCTTCCTCGGTTACCTGAGGGCCAATCTCGGGATAAACCAAAACCACAGTTAGTTCGAAACCATGGTCTGCTCTGGGTGTCTGCGAATGATGGTCGGATCGAGGGCTTTGACTGGGATGCTCAGCATTACACGACAGTTCAAGCATTGATGGCTCGCAAAGGTTGGGTGGATATCAATAATCCTGAGACCAATGGAAATAACATAGACGGAAAGCAGACCATGGTGAAGCTGGTCTCTACCAGCACAGACCAAAACGAGTTTTTCTTCCCTGGCTTCATTGGTAGGTTCACGCGTCTCTACACTTTTTTTTTTCACATCTAATCATTTCACCAGATACCCACATCCATGCTCCACAATATCCAAATTCTGGACTCTTCGGTTCGACTACCTTGCTAGACTGGCTAGAGGAGTACACATTCCCCATGGAATCATCATTCGGAACCCATGACAAAAAGGACTCCAGAGATCCTAAAGATACACCATCAAACAGCCTCCGCATCTACGACCAAGTCGTCGCGCGCACACTGTCCCACGGCACAACCTGCGCCTCATACTTCGCAACCATCCATATCGCTGCCACCAATGCTCTGGCCCGCCTCTGCTACAACAGAGGTCAGCGCGCCTTCATCGGCCGCGTTTGCATGGACAACCCGGATTTCTGCCCATCGTATTACCGCGACGACTCAGCTGAGGAATCTTTGACAGCTACTGAGGCGACAATTGAGTACATCCAAGCCATGGACCCAGAGGGCACCCTCGTGAAACCAATCGTCACACCCAGATTCGTACCAACATGCACACGCCCCTCACTCGAAAACCTAGGTAAACTCGCCGCATCATACACGCCACCCCTTCACATCCAAACACATATCTCCGAGAATATCAACGAAGTCGCACTCGTCAAGGAGCTATTCCCGGAATCGAGCAGCTATGCCGGTGTATACGACACATACAACCTGCTTACACCACGAACGATCCTCGCACATGCCGTGCACCTTACGGCAGATGAGCGAAGACTGATCCTTGAGCGCGATGCCAAGATCTCGCATTGTCCTGCTTCGAACTCTGCGCTCGGGTCTGGTATCGCGCCTGTCCGTACATTCCTTGACGAGGGAATGACCGTTGGTCTCGGCACGGATGTGAGTGGTGGGTATAGTCCCAGTATTCTTGAAGCGGCGAGACAGGCTTGTCTTGCGTCAAGATTGCTGGGCCACACCACTGCCTTTGCGAAGAAGGAGAACCACCACCAGTGCAATGGAAATGCTCAGGGCAAGGCGGGTGCAAAGGATGAGACTGGACGGGAGAAACTCTCCGTGGAAGAGAGTTTGTATCTGGCCACCCGTGGTGGAGCAGCTGTTATTGATATGGCCGATGATCTGGGTGGATTTGACGTGGGGATGATTTTCGATGCTCAGCTGATTCAGCTGGGTTGTGTTAGCCAGGAAAATCCAGAGACCCTGCTTGATGAGCGTGCCGGGAAGAATCTTGTCAGACCTGGCACCGTGAGCAATGTTGACATCTTTTCAACCGAAAAGTGGGAGGAGAGAGTTCATAAATGGGTTTGGGGTGGTGATGACCGAAATGTTAAGGCTGTATGGGTTGGGGGAAAGCTGGTTCATGAGCGGGATTAGGTTTTACAGACGAGTTTCCTTTGTATACATTTGATAATTTTCTCTTTCTATCAATATAAATTTCTAATATGGCATTTCTCTTAAGATCCCATCGCCTTGAAATCAAAGCACCTGCACCGGACTTGATCTCTTTTAACAGCCATACCGGTAATAAACTAATGGAAAGTAGCCCCGCCCATGGTTCCCCGAAAATCACAGTCCCGAAAACCTTTCGGAGTCCGAAGTTCCACAAAGTCAAATCGCACCAACTCCGAAGCAATTACCCGAAAGCTCCAAGCTGCCGAGTTCAAAGCTCTGAATGGACTGACATGCGAAAAGTATATTAACGTAGCAAAGGTACTATAACTAATGTGCGCTGAAATCCTACTGAATGTAGAAATCCCATGAAGGGGAGGCAATAAAACTAAAGATCGATATTTCAAGACAAAAAGAATCAAGCACATGTTCGTTTCGTAGATGACAAAGTTATCGACTACCTAGCTCTTCTGTGCGCTAGAAGGTTTTTATAGACAGCTAGCTTTGCTTAAACTCGGCAAAACCGCCCTTCAAAGATGTATCAAGACTCTTGTAGTAATTTGGAACACCACCAAAATAGACGAGAGGCTCCCGTACCTTGCCCGGGATATTTGTTCCCATGTACCACTGTAACAACAATTGTGAGAAGGTGGCAAGCATCGTACAAGGAAGAAAAACTCACCGAATCAGTCTCAGGTAGCAATGAAGAGTAGGCGAACTTGCGAATATCATTACCCCACAGCTGCTCTACGTCAGCTCCAGCCTCAATACGCCGTCGGCCTGTTTTCCGCATGTGTTCCATAACCCCAATGACAAAGTCACCCTGGTACTCCGCACAAGTCGGTCCGTTACACAGCGCGGTAGGTGCCTGAGGGCCATATGTGAAGAACATATTCGGGAAGCCTGAAACAGCCATACCAAGGTATGTCTTCGTTCCATCCTTCCACTTGTCAGCTAGACGCTGGCCATTCTTTCCCCTAATGTCCATCTGTAGGAGACCGCCAGTGACGGCATCAAAACCAGTCGCACAAACAACGTAATCAAAATCCCACTCTTTCTCCGTTGTCTTGATTCCGCGCTCGGTGACTTCGACAATTGGTGTGGACTTAACATCCACCAGTGAGGTGTTGGGTTGGTTAAAGATTTCATAAAATCCATTTTCAAGAGAGATACGCTTGCAGCCGAAGCCATGGGGCTGAACCTCGGGTGCAAGTAGATCCCGAAGACGGGGATCATGGATTCGTGGCCTAACCTTTGACTTCCAAAAGTCGTAGGCCTCTTTGTTTGCCTCTTTGGTGAACATCATATCTTGGTATGATGCAAGCCAAAAGTGAAAGTCCCCGTGCTTCCATAATTCTTCGTAGGTCTCCTTTCGCTTTTCTGGGGAGTCGCCAAAAGTGGACCGCGGTGTGAAATTGAAGTTGAATCCACCGTAGCTATCCCGGCGACCATTGAACAGATCTGGATAATCCTTTCTAGGAATACCCTGCTCTCCGTCTTTGAAATTGACTTGCCCCATAGGCAAGGCTAGATTCGGCGTTCGTTGAAACAGAACGAATTCACCTGCGACCTGACTAAGTTCCTGCGCGAGTTGAACTCCCGTCGACCCGGTGCCAATGACAGCAACCTTCTTCCCTTTGAGATCGGGCTCTTCCTTGGGCCAGTACGAAGGATGAATCCATGTACCTCGGAACTTGTCAATCCCTTTCCAGTTCGGGATGTGGCGCTTCGCAGAAAAACCAGTATTAAGCAAGAAGTACCTCGCGACAAACTTCTTTCCACTTGAGCTGGAGATACGCCAGACATTACTCTGCTCATAAAAGATAGCCTGGGAGATGAATGTGTTGAACTCGGTATCCCTTCTTAGATCCCATTTATCCGCCACGAAAGCGAAGTATTCGCGGAGCTCTTGACTGCCAGGAAAGCGTTGCTTCCAGGACCAGTCCTTCCAGAGTGCGGGATCAGAGAATTCGTAATGTGGCACTGTACTATCGACTCGGGCGCCGGGATAGCGATTCCAATACCAAACTCCGCCGAAGTCCGTGGCGGAGTCGACAAGCTTCACGTTGAATCCTTTCTCGCGGAGGTGTTTGAGCTGGTAGACGCCTCCAAAGCCTGCGCCTACGATGAGGGCATCGAGAATATCGTCGTCAGAGGTAGAACCCATTGCAGTGAATGGCAGGAACTAGAGAAGATTTAATGTGATTGAATAGGACACGAAAGCTTTCGGATGTTTTGACAGGATATCAGTTCTGGGTGCTACTTATATAGTGTTGTCCCTACGATCGGAGCTCCTGGATACTAGCCCCGAAACCTTGGAATGAATATTTCTGGGGTATTACTGGCCAGACTATCGGAACAGAATTACGGGGATATTGACAGGCTTCGGAAAATTGCATCACTAGATGAAAGTGTGCTTGTGACAAAACGCAGGTACTCTACGTATGCTTCGGACTTGCGTGTTGATGGGGCTAGAGTCTCCGAAAGCTAGTCCGAAGCCAAGATCTCCGCTTTTAACAATGCTTCAGGCTTGAAACAAAAACTTGTTCCAAGCTCTGGAAATTCTTTTTACCACAGCTATATACTATAGGAATACTGGCTGAACAACTGAAAGCGAGCTGCAAAGTTGATTTGGCGAAAATCTTGGAACGACTTCAGAACCGGATACAAGGCTGGGTAGCACGTTGAAATCCGAGCATTGAATGGTATGGCGGTCCAGATATATGTACAGAAATAATTATACATATTAATAGATTTGATCAGGATCCATCGATAGGGGTTGATAGTTTCTACAGTCATTCGACCGGGCCCCCCCAGGGTCAGAATCCAACTCCAACTGTGAGCCCGAAATTGAACCGCAGAATAGTTGATCCCAGATGGCATTGACGTCGTTGGTCAGTGACTCACCGGGAACCTCCGAAAGCTGAGCCTGTATCATGCCATCTAAGTCTCCCACGTCCGAGCCGTTATCCCAGCCCTGTGGCGTGCATAACGGAGATCGGGAGGGGGTAACAGGATGATCCTGGTGACGCATGGGGTTTAAATGACCAAAAAGGCCCTCCACCAACGCCTCTTGCTGTCTCAGATGACGGTAACGCCGTCTTTCAACAAATTGATTGCACGAATTGTGAAGATCTCGTATAATCAGGAGACTCCATCGTGCCAGCGCATCATTCTTTTGAAAGCGGTCTAGTAGCCTCAGTGCTGTCTCCATGGCATTAGCTAGAGGAAAGAGACGATCTAGATCCGCAAAATAGGCTATTCCCAGCACAAGAGCAGAGTTTAAGACTGAGTTAACAACATAAGGTAGTCGTTTTGGTATTTCATCGACGTCCAGTAAGCAACTTAGGAGGTCGACTGTCAATACGGCCGAGTTTACTGATGCATGCGCGAGCAGAGTATCAGCTGGCTGCCCTATTGGTGGATTATCATTACCGATGCTTGATGGCGGTGTATTCACCGTATCGGAGGCCAAGTGCCGTTCAACCAGATCGATCAAATAAGGGCGAGTCACCAACATGATTGTCCAGTAGTAAGCTGCTTTGATATGGCAGAGTCCAATGCTGAGCTTTCCCCTCCCACTTCCACTGCTCACATACTCCTCGGTGGGGATGTGATCTACTGTGTGGCCTTCTCTGAAATGACAAGCCCATTCCCGATGGTGTTTGCTGACATTTTGCAGTACAGCGGGAGACACCTCCTGCTTTGAGTAGACTTGGGACAGAATCTTCTCGAATATGAGACACAGGTCGGTTGAAGCTGAATACCCCTTTTGTGATGTGGTATCACGAGTCTCCGTAGTCGATGGGTGATGACCCAAGGTTGAGCTCAAAAAGAGATCCTGTACTCTCAACACCTTCCAGATGCGCTCGCGCTTGAAGCTCTCCATTGTTGGGAAAAGACCATTAATATCTGCTCGATGAATTCCCAAGGAGTAGGCAGCGCGGATAGCCAGTCCGAGATTCGTACTAGCCGCATGAGGACGTGCTGCATTTAGAAGATACGTAGTAATCAGGCAATGAATTTGGACTGTGGCAATGGTCGCTGTTTCCATGAAATTCAATGATGACAGATAACGAGCATAATTGAAGTACGCGGCTGTCACCTCATCACGGCTCTCAGGCCCACACTGGGCACCGATGGCAAGGACAAGAAAGTTGATGCAAGTGCTGGAATCGGTAGAGGGAGCTCGCTCTAGCCAGGGGATCATCTCTGTTATCAATTCTTCATACCCGAAGAGATCAAAGACATCGCTCGTCGCGCTTGCATACCACCGGAGGTAATAACGAGTATCGGGTATCGATGGTCGCGTGGGCTCCATGGACGTTTCGTTTCGGTTCACTGACTCTGCAGGGATATCGTCGACAAGGTCGTTCTCCGCGGATACGTCCTTGAAGTAGCCTGTCCCGAGTGTACCGTGAATGATCTTCCGTAAGCTTTGTACCACCGAAAGATTGGCGGATGGCCCCAAATATACATATGTTCCCTGAGGATCTCGAATCAATCTTGACATGTGAGATACCATGGAGCCAAGCGAGGAGGAGATCGAGAGGTTTCGGGAGATAGTTGTGCGAGATGGAGTGCCGGAATTGAGATCCACTCCCTGACAGTCTTGTCGGTAATTGAAAGCGTCACCGGTATATGCGGGGCCTGCAGTATTCTCTCTATTCTCGCCGCCACTGCTTGGGAAATATGTCTTTGCTGAATCCCTTCTGCCTTGAAGCGGATGAGGCGGATGAGGCGGATTGAATGCAGAATGACGCAGCTGACACTGGCTTTCTACATTCCGTCTCCGACATCTTCCACATGGTAGGAGCCCATCGCATTTTTCCTTACGCCGCCTGCAGTTGTCGCAAGCCTTCCGACGACGGGAAGGATGTTGTTTGTAGGGGCTAGTTGGTTGTGCCATGGAACATGTAACGTATCACATAGCATGAATATATCCAGTACTCTTGCCAAAGGTTCTGAGTTAGATTCGCTTGTGTGTACGTTGAATCGAAAGACCGTCAAGAGTGACATCCGGGGAAAGTGCGGGGTTGTGGGGTTGGTGGCGAGGCCCGGGAAGCTATTGCTGTTCACCAACCAAAGGCAGAACCTTCCAAGCCGAAGCGTTCGATCTAAGGCCAGTATTTCATGATATCTATCGTCACGATTAATGACTAAGCCTTATTGGTTGGGCGATGATTTGCTATTGGGGACCAAACATTTACTCCAAGGGGGCGAGGGGCTAGTGGCCAAGGGGACTGGGTTGCTTCAAAAACTTGGTAATTAGCGCCTTAAACTATAAGAACTTTAATTTATCGAACAGGCATTAATATATCTAGAACCCTGAAGTGGAAACACAAATGGTGTAAATGAGCTGGGATTTGTCACCAAAATGCCCTGATCATTGGAGCTTGTTTCTCGTTGCACCGCCCAGCCCTCAACCATCAACCATGGAACCTCAAAGCCTTAGTCCAAACGGAACAGTTAGCTCTTTTGGTGGAAGATATTACGTCGCGTGGCTCAGGGGATATAGGATTTGAAGTTCATCTGGCTATGAGCGATATGTATTATTGTTCCGATCGGAAGGCCTCAGCCGATGGCTTCCGAAGAGGCCGATGGCAACTAAGGTTCCGCCTTCGAAATCCGAAAGTAAATTGGCCAATCATACAAAAGGTATCCTAGTTCAGATTGTGGGGTAGCCTGGGGAGATAGGCCCAACGCATCATCTCCGATAGCTATGCCGTTGAAGTTGGACTGCAATGCAGCAGTCGCTAGACTACATAAGGCACCACGAAGGCATCTGAAACAGAACTTCACTTTTTCTAGTCTATAACCATTTCTTAAATTGAATATCAAAATGGCCGCCAGTGATTCATCTAAAGAAGACCATGTGGATGTCCTCATCGTTGGTGCAGGGCCCGCCGGGCTCATGCTGGCCAACTGGCTAAGTCGCTTCGACATTCGGACTCGCATCGTTGATAAGCGTGGCTCAAAGGTCAACTCCGTTCCCACATGGTCGTCTTGAATGATAACTGACCTAGGTGCAGGTATTCAATGGCCAGGCTGATGGCCTGCAATGTCGTACTCTGGAGATCCTTGACTCCTTCGATTTTGCTCATCGTGCTTGGCGCGAGTCCAACCACATGCTTGAGATATGTCTGTGGAATCCTGATGAAAATGGTTGCCTTCAACGATCCGATCGCATTCCCGATACTATTCCTGGAATTAGTCGTTTTCAGCAGGTTGTGCTGCACCAAGGTCGCATTGAACAGTTCTTTCTGGATTCAATTAAGGAGCACAGCGATATTCGTGTTGAGCGTGGTGTATTGCCTACAACATTCGACTTCGACGAGACGAAAGCCAGTGACTTCGAAGATTACCCCATTAGTGTGACACTCCGCACACTCTCCGATAAAGATTCAACGCCCCAGCAAAGGCAGACACACCAGAAATTGGCTGATGGCCAGCAGGCGGTGATTGAGGATGGACTGTTCCGTAGTAACCTGGTTGCCGATGACACGGATAACCTAATTTCAGCGGCAGAGGCCAAAGACAACCGAAATGCAAATGAAGTGGAGACCATCAAGGCGAAGTTTATGGTGGGTTGCGACGGGGCTCACTCCTGGGTACGCCGCCAGACCGGCTTCACTCTGGAAGGTGATTCGACCGATTATATCTGGGGTGTACTCGACATCATCCCCATCACAGACTTCCCAGATATTCGCCATCGATGTGCCATTCATTCCGCCAACGCGGGTAGTGTGATGGTCATTCCCCGTGAAAATAAGCTCGTTCGTTTGTATATCCAGCTTCAATCGACAAGTCATCAGAAGAATGGCTCCAAAGCCGACAGATCCTGGATCACTCCTCAGATTATCCTGGAATCTGCCCAGCGCATTATCCACCCATATAAGCTCGATTATAAGTACTGCGACTGGTGGACTGCGTATCAGATCGGACAGCGGGTCGGAAATAAGTTTTCGCTCCGCGATCGTGTCTTCTTGGCAGGTGATGCTGTGCACACGCACTCTCCCAAGGCTGGACAAGGTATGAATGTTAGCATGCAAGATAGTAAGTCTCCTTTCCGGTCCTTTGTCTTGATGTTATATTGACCTTTTGCATAGCGTATAATCTTGGATGGAAGCTGGCACACGTGATCAATGGATCCAGCGAACCATCGATTCTGTCAACGTATGAGGCAGAGAGGAAGCTTATAGCACAGCAGTTGATCGCTTTCGACAGGCGATTTTCGCGACTTTTCTCCGGACGCCCAGCTAAAGATGTCATGGATGAAGAGGGAATCAGTATGGACGAGTTCAAACAGGCATTTGAAAAGGGCAATGAATTCGCTAGCGGTGTTGGTAAGTTCTTTCATACCGTGCGGCATCTGCAGAGCTAATAAAAACTTCGAAAGCCGTCGATTATGCTGCAAGTGTCCTTATTGCCAAAGGAACCGATGATGAAGGACAAGGCAATGACACCGATCCTATGAATAGCAAGAAGCATCAGGTGATCAGCAAGCCAGAGCTAGCCACGAAGATCGACATTGGGAAACGCATGCCTAGCTTTAAGGTGCTCAATCATGCTGATGCACGTCCCTGGCATCTGCAGGAACTGTTGAAGAGCAACGGCCGCTGGAGGATCATCGTCTTTCCTGGTCAACTCACCAATCCTCTCAACATGAAACGCCTGAAAAAGCTGGGTGAATCCTTAGGCTCTCCGGGCTCTTTCATTTACCAGTACACACCATCAGGTAATGCAATTGATAGCGTGATTGAAGTCTTGACAGTTCACTCTGGACCCCGGGCAGGCATTGAACTTCTCGATCTCCCGGAGGCATTCCATCCTCATCACGGAGATATGGGATGGGATTATTGGAAAGTGTTTGTTGACGAGGAGTCATATCATGAAGGCTATGGTCAAGCCTATGCCAACTATGGCATTGACCCTACTCTGGGTGCCAGTGTTATAATTCGTCCTGATCAGTATGTTAGCTGGGTTGGAGAGGTGGATAACTACGAGAAGATGTCGCAATTCTTTGGTGGTTTCATGAAACAACGGCGAGCTTAAATCCTAGTATCTGGAATATCATTGTGAATAGTTATTGCAGGTCGTGAGAATATAGTGAGATTCAGTCACGTAAATGTTTCTGCCCATCCCAAACCGGCGCTTTCTTGTTGTGTCAACGCATAACTCAGTAAATCTCTGCATCTTCTTCAAAGAAGCATTTAATCTACCACTCCCTGCTTCCCGATTTCTCCACCAACAAAGAAATGTCTTCTTGGTATCTTGATTGGGGTGTCAGTCCCTCTGTGCCTCATGCTTCAGCTGCACGAAGTAAGCATTGGGAAATCATCGCAAACAGCTACATATACTGACTTTTTAGACACTGCGCCGCAGCTACGCGTTCCTAACCGCCAGGCCATTCGTCTCCAGAGGACTGACATACAGCACGAAACTGCGCAGGCGGCGATTGCTGCGTACCGTGATCGGGTCCACCCTCGGCCCGTGCCTCCGAGTCTAGTTACACAAGGTAGGACTCGAATATTCGTCGCAACCACGATATACTAATATTATATTAGACACTGCGCCGCCACAGCTGCCACAGACGTCACAGCTGACCATCCCTAACGCGCTGGTGATTCCTCCCCCACCAAACGATATCCTGTATGAAACCACGGAGGCTGCAATCGCTGCTATGAATGTCTTTGCAAAGCCGTATGGATTCGCAATTTCCACTATGAGTTGTACATCATGGCAAGGTACCAGGCAAATCGTTTATCTTTGCTGCCGTCAAGAGAGGAAACGTCGAATGCTACTGCCTCCAGGTTACAAGCGAACTGGCATTGACTGCCCCTTTCCATCCATTCTACGACTTCAAGCCGATGGAAGATGGTTGGTCACTCTGCCAAACGCTACTCATAACCATGGGATCTACACTGGATCAACACACATCATTCACCGGCGTACAGAGGTTACGCAAAAGGCAGCACTAATTGACGCTCAGATCCGACGTGGCAAGGGTCCAACTGCAATTCTTAGATTTCTTCGTGATGAGGATCCAACGACGTGTATCCTCGTACAAGATATCAAAGCTTACCGAAAGAAGGCTCTGAAACTAGCTGCTCGTGAGCAGGCTTTGTCGACGCCAGCGTTCATGGGACCTTACCAGGTTTCACAGCCGAAGTAGGTTGATTGATCCGTTTTAAGTGGGCTTGTTTCACTGTCGCCCAGGCTTTGTTTTCTGTGCCCTGTGCTTTGTTATTTCCGGACATTGGTTCTCTCCCTGTATTAATATCAAATGGAAATGTAGATATGTCCTGGGGATAACCTTCATCATTGTTGCAATATTGATGGGTATTACAGAGGCTTGTAGACACAGTAGGGACCAAAACAAGTCCATACTCTTGTCCTTCATGCTCTGAATCTCCTGTATTTCCAACATGCAAAAAATTTTTGTCTTCCAATCGACTGAGCTCTTTGAATACCTTGAAACGTTGCTTCAGCATTTTCATCAGAGTATATAATTGCATCTCAGGAACACTGACTTGACGTTGACTGTCATGGTCGTGTCCCAAGTTTCTCATCGCTTAGATGCAGTACTGCGGGTAGCCGAGCCTCAATGCCGATTCCGGCATCATTGGCTAAGTTTTCATGTGACGCCCATTGAAGATATGAAGGTACTGGGGTACGTTGTCTCTTGCATATCCGAACGGCCATACACCGTAACAGCCACCTTCACCAGCTCCTCCATCTGCGTTGCAACGCCAACGTCGGTCTTCAAATAAAATCCCTCATCACTGGTCTCCACTATGGTGTCATGCGTAGTGATCTCACTTTCTTCCGTTAAGCGCGACGTCGGACTGAGGTCGGCATAGACTAACCTGGTTCCTTTGGCCCCGTCCAATTTTCCTTTTTCCTTAAAACAACTCCAACTTTTTCAAGCATTTTCAAAATACTGGAATATCCAGTGCATCTCTACTCTGCATTGCGTCTCACAGCACAGGCTCAATCACAGCATCAATCACAGCTCGCTGTCGCTTGCATTGTAAAAACGTTGCATTATACTTCTCTTTTCTCTCACCTTCCACTCAACAGAACCTGACTTACAGGTGCGGTGTCAGAGAATACTCAGATTTTACTGAAGATGAAGTGAGGAGTCAAAATGGCACTCTCTTTCGTTGGCTTTGACGGTCAGTGCGTCCTCGGACGTCGCTTGTTCGACAACCGACAGAAAGAATTCGCGGTGGGAATTGCCACGCCGACGCCAGGAAACCTGCAGGGGAGGCCACTGACCTCTATCGACGATACGGCTCTCCGCGACTACCAGATCAACCATTTTGACATGAAAACCACCTCCAACTTACATCTGGCCAAGATCTGTCTACCTGATCAAGGCATCTTTTGGGTTTGTAGCATGGTCACAGTCAATTCGGCCGGATGACTTGTACTTGCGCATCGGAATTAAAGGAAGCGCGATAAGACGCGATCCATCAGGTCTTCCTGGTTCGCGTTGCCTGAGATACAACCCTTTTGCATCTTCCTTGGGAAAATGGTCTCTGAGTGGAATACTTTGTGCTTGGTATCATGTGACGGAGAGAAGGCTGAACCTGTGACTCTTTAATTATTAGGTAGATTAGTTAGTCACCAATAGGATCATGCTTCTTCGTTTCCATCACTCGGGACAGGGACTGAATCAAATACTAACAGCGTGCGCAGTCAACGGAAGAAACAGGCGACACAGCACATCAATGCTGGCAAAGGACTGAACTGCGTCCATAAACCCATTGGAGGCGATAAGCGAGCTTCAATACCCCTCGTCAGTCCCGGATAGCTTTGCGATTGGTGTAACATATCCGCCAGCCGTCCGATCCACAAAATCAGGGGTAGGATAAATCTACCAACCGAGCTTCCAGCCTTGAACAAATTATGCACGAGCCTGTGGCGAGGATATGCGTACTCAGACGCGGACCTGGATCCGATTGGCCGGGAATGGCAGCTTATCTTTTTGGCATCACTATCCGACTGAGCTCTCCTAATAATTTACGAGAATTACAAAACCCAGTGCTAGCTCTACGTACTAATTCGCTTCTGATATGTAGAGACTGACTGGTTGAAATAAAAAGAAGAAGGCGTCTTATCAAGGGGTCTGTGGGTTATTTCCTATAACATTGATACATATCGCATAAAACCTACCCCTTCAAATGTCGATGCATGGGCAATGGTATCCAACAAAATTCAAGTTGTTCATTCTCATTTGATTTCATTGCGCCCTTGTAAAATCCATTTGAAGTCTCAGTCGAGAAAAAATGGCATTAGAAGTCGGCAAGGTCCAAACCTCTCATCTTATCAGCAATCATCAGGGTGTGATCTCGGATCATGTTCCTGGCACGGAGGTTCTAATCATCCATGAGTCGCATGGAACATATGGAGATGAATTGATCCTGATTCCAAAACCGCAAAATGATCCTCACGACCCTCTTGTAGGTTTTATTGCATCCCTTGACTGACATGATCGAAGTGGAAATTGTGGGACCTATACTGATTTGGGCATCAAATGCATCTTAGAATTGGTCCCCTTGGTGGAAATACGCATGTCTCGCGAACATGCTTTTTCTGATGTTCCTCGGGAATTTTTCCACTTTGTCAATTTCGCCCCTGACGCCTGTTCTGATGAAACAGTTTGATACCACTGAGTCAAAAGTCGCTGCCCTGGTAAGTGAACCTACTCGGATGTCTCTGGTTGTGGTCAAGTTAATAAAAATGTACTTTTTCTATGCAGACAGGTGCTTGTATCTTGGCGTTAGGCTATGCGAACTTCATCATCATTCCCTGTGTCAACATATTCGGTCGTCGATCCACAGCTCTTGTTTGTATGCTGATATGTATCGGCGCAAACATCTGGCAAGCTGTGAGCACATCATATCACTCCCTCCTTGGCGCCAGAGTCTTGATCGGAATAGGCGCTGCATCAAGTGAGAGCATTATGCCGGTGGTCATATCAGATATGACGTTCCTGCATGAAAGGGGTACGTGGATGGGGGCTTATTTGTGAGTAGCTCATGTTTGTATTTTACTATTTCCTGCTGATTCAGTCCCTCTGACCTTCCTCCAGTTGGGCCTACTTTTTCGGCGGATGGGTTGGACCTATTGTATCTGGTAGCATTGCCGCTCATGTGTCTTGGCGATGGTTCTTCTGGCTGTCAACCATTTTGAATGTGGTAAGATTAGATTATAAGCCGCCTCGCTAGTTCTGACTACTAACACCTGTTCTGCTCTTAGGTGAGTTTTGTTGGGATGTTCTTTGCTCTGCCCGAGACAAAATACTCCAATATATCGGGTCTACCAGCGGATGCAAGAGATGAAACAACCGAAAGCGTGACACCAACCTCCATGTTGAAGGAAAAGTCGAATTCCGAGCCAAAGCAAGCATCTGACATTGATATGGAGCGCCAAACAAATACAGCGGAGCTGAATTCATTTTTGGGCTGCGGGTATCCGAGTTCAAGACAGAGGTGGCAACTTTGGAGCAAGCCGGAAAGCATGACATTGAAGCAACTATGCAGATATGTGATAACCCCGCTTCATCTCGCGATCTTTCCAATTACCCTCTTTGCATCTCTGGGTGTCATGTCAGGTTCAGCATGCTTGCTGGTCTTGAACTTGACCGAGTCGGAAGGATTCTCTCGTGCTCCGTACAATTTCTCGACGGCGTCGGTGGGGTTTACAAATTTTGCACTGATGGGAGGGGGTGTTGTTGGTCTGGCTGCAGCAGGGCCACTATCCGATTGGGTTTCCATGGTATTGACGAAGAGAAATAATGGCGTTCGAGAGCCAGAAATGCGTCTTCTGACATTCATACCTTTTGTTGCTATTGCAGTTGTGGGAATGACGGTAAGTCTCACAGCTCATCTTGAATACTGATTGCAGACTCCAAGGTCATGAACTAATAAACATTTGACCTTCGAATCAGGTTGCTGCTGTTGGTCTTGAGCGACTTTGGCCATGGGAAGTGATAGTGATTGTTGGCTTTGGCTTGACGGGAGTTATTGTCATGGCAATCCCGACCATCGCGACCACTGTAAGTGTTGGTGAATACTCGACTTGCGTGTTAAGGGACTCACTACTTCTTAGTATGCGATTGATAGCTACAAAAATGTGGCTGGTGAAATCATGGTGTTGGCGACGGTCGCAAAGAATACATTTGGGGTAATGTTTCTACCACTTTCCTTCCATATCACTGAATCTAACTATGATGTTTTTCAGTATGGAATGACCTATTTCATAATCCCGTGGGTAACGGAGCATGGGTTCCTTTATCCCATTATCACGGTTGGTATGATTGCGGTAGGTATTACACTTGTCGGGGTTATTGTTTTCTTCTTTTTCGGGAAGACATTTCGACGATGGACAAGAGATTCAGGTATCCATCAGTAATCTTCATGAACTATAATCATAGAAAAATTGAATCAACAATCAAGGGTAGCGTGCCCATTAACAGAAAACTTGAAAGGCCACTGGAAAATCGTACTATCGTCTACCCTATAGGCCCCTTCGCTAATATATCAACCTGGGCCTGTAAAAACGCCAAAGTAACACTAGTTTCCTTCCCTTTCACAAGAAAATATGTCGTATCACCGGCATTGAACTCGATTCTCCCAACCTCAGGTGCCATTATAATGCGCCATGCCAACAAGAACCAAGCCACATTCCAAGCCACTTTCTCTGAAGCGGTCGGAAAAGTGGAGACATGGTCGGTCCCGCTACTTCGCGTCTTTCTTTGAAGTACTCGGTGTATGTGTCCACCCATGCATCATAAGACTCCAAGACAGAGGGTGGAAATGAAGCGAGTAAGTCTTCTGGATCTAACGTAGTGTCCCCCTCTTGAGGGGTAACATCATCTGGATCACGCCAAATAAAATCTGTGCCGTAGTCAGCAAAGATACGATAGTGGCGAGAATCTCCCGTTGGTGTAGATTGGTTGGTGGATGAGGTAGATAAAGGAGGTTCGCTGGTCGACATCTCAGCAATCGTCGACCTTGACTGGCGTTGCTCTTATAGTGCGTTTGTGATTTTAAGAACCAAATCAAATTTGGTTTCCACTAAAGCGGAGTTCTTATCGCACTCAGAAAGAGGGTTTTTGGCAAGGGTTCGCCACGCATGACCAAGGTTCCTGATGCTTTTGATGTAATGCTGAGACTGGGATTGACCGCAGAATACCGCCAGGAGTTTGAGGAGGCCGGATGCAGATCGGAAAGCATCATTACGATCATCTGAAGTTATTCGTGCCGAGGAATGGATTTGAATCGCTTGATGCAAGTCAAGAAGCGTCTGAGCTCGCCAGACGGAACAAGGATATGACTCAGTGAAACAAAGCTGCTCGCAAGGAGCAGAAGCGAGCAGATGGAGTCGATGCTGCTTCAGGATGAGGCTCAGTCAGAGTTTAGGTTATGGGAATTCATATATATCAACAACACGTCTAGTGAGAGATATTATCGTGGCCTATAAATACCTTCATTCTTTTTTTTTCTTTCCTTCTTTCTTCCTACTTCCTCAACCTTTCTCCTTACAATTTTTCTTAGTTCCTCAGACTTTTTTGACAACACTACAACTGATCCATATTGCAGCTGGACCCCGCCCCGCAATACCATCTAGGGCCTATTGCAATTTTTCACTCAATTATCATATCACCCGATCCTTCACTTTTCATCTTCTTTTCCCCTCCTTTCCCCCTCGATCACGAGAACGGTCGGTAAATGTGTCTTCGTTTGGTCACTTAGACCTCACCTCGACAGGATGCCCTCACTCCCAATTGATAAGTTTGTGGACCGAGCCTTCTCCCGAGCCCCAAAGTTTGAACCGTTAGATGAAAAGGACCTGAAGCCTAAATCTATCCCACCACGTCCGGGTCCGATTCCTTCTCGTCCACACTCTCATCTAACCATTTTAATAGACGGTCGGATTCCGGTCAATGTGCAGTCATGACCCAGTATCTGCGTGTTGTCACAACCCACGACCGTTTTCTTGGATTAAGAGTCAATCCGGCCCACGCTAATCTAGGGAAGTAGCGCTCGTGTAGGAACTTCAACAGTTCCTCGATTGAGGTTGCCATACCGAAATCGTCATCCATGAAGAAACCAAACCCAATTTCCGCTCCATCCGTCAACGCAGATTCCGCGTGCGGACTCGGGATCGGTCCAGTCGCTAAACCCTTCAAGCGAGTGTACGTCCCAGGAGCCCCAGTCAAGCCTTGTCCCATGCTCAAGTAACAGTATTGACCCAGCGACGTTGTGAATGCGGTCTTGTAAGCGTGCTCTTCTGCAAGCGGAACAGCCCAGTATCCATTTGCTGCATCTGCCTTGAAGAAAGCTTTCCACCTCGATTGTCCAACCAAATTCAATAACGGTTCGATGCGCCGCATTGGATAATTCATCTTAACCGTCGCCTGATTCAATTGAATGTATTGGTTGACCATTGGCGCCATGATTTTAGAGCGAAGTTGAATTTAATGTTATTCGTGCAAAGTAGGAGAGGCTCGGCGTTCTTCAATACCACGCGAGGTTTGTTGTTACTTTACGGAAGCTAGATTACCGCGCCGACATACCCACTCTAAAACGCCTGACCATCGATGAGTGAGCCTCCCACGAACGACAAAACCCCACTAACCGCCAGTCGTTTTCTGTGACTACCTGGCGCTTGTTATGTTAAACTTGTTTGCCGACCGTGTATGCCGACCGTGTAGGCTGTTAGTACTGCAATATATTCTTGAATTCCATATTAGTAGACCCAAAGAACACGTCAAGTGGAAGTAAGCCCCTCCAAATTGAGCTGGCCCAGTGGTCCTAGCGTTTCTTGCCGACGCCGTCCTCGTGTGATGAACACTGTTACTGATCCTAACTAACATAATTATCCTAATTGACATAATGATGAATTCTTCATGGCCATCAATCAGTCCATCGCAGTCGGTTGTATTGACGTGTTTGGGCTATAATCAAGGTCACGAATTTGATCAACGGTTCTTCGAGTATTTCTCGATTCATGGAACATGATTGTGACATGCCAATGATACTTCAATTGAAGCAATTTCTGGGGAGCCATGATGTATACTCTACTCTACGGAGCATTTGGCCTGGCTTCTCAGACTCCTGGGATGTAAGTCGCCCAAAGCCCTCCCTTCCTTCCTTAACATCCGTGTCTGGTGGTTTCTGTCATAGTGAGACTGGCAGTACGGGACCTCGTGGAGCAGGTCTTCAGCATATTTTGGAACGACACAGCCACGAACTTACTCAATATGAGCCCCAGCGGTTAATGGAGCTTGCCGAAGCCTCGACGTCTGCCGGCCTGTAAGTTGGGTCTCAAGGTCGGAGGGGTCGAACTCGCCCAATCTTTGGGTTATCCTTCTACGGCGAGCCAGTTGCTATTGCTGTTCAGATTGGCAGCAATGGCTTGGTGGTTTCACTGAATCCAAGTACCCTCGAAAAGGTGGTCAAAAAGAATCCTCAGCATGGTTCAATTGGTGGATTAGTTGCGATCCTTCAGGCATGCCACAGGTGGCCTATCTAAAGTGCGGGCTCAACATGGAGATTCGAGAGCTTATAATCAATGGGGTTGCACGCTTTGGCGGGTAAACAGCAATGATTGATGTTTCCAGACTTTTTAATATTGCTCGTACATCTTGTTTCCTTTCTGGGTCTAGTTACATAGAGCAGCTTCAGTTCATGATTGACCCCTGGGTGTGATTCAGTTACCTAATTGATGTTCACCCAGGCACGTGAGTGCCCAAAATTGTGGCTCAGTTGGGATACCTGACCTGTATCTACCATATTCTTCCACTTTCAGTAGCTTAGACTTCTTCTCTCCTTACAACATCTTCACACCATTTACGTTCCACTCTCCAAACGTACGTCCATCAAGATCCTTTTCAAGACGTTCCTAAGTACATACGACCATAGGGTATAGAGAACAGGGCTTCCCGTCCGCTCAGCCGTACTTAAGCCACCGTTTTTATTAGTAATGGTCTTAGTGTAGATGCTCTAATCCTACCTATTTTCCTTATTAAGGCCTAGTGCTTTAGCCTATGATTATTCCTCTAGTTCTTCCTATTCCTTAGCCTACTATAGCTATTAGATAGTGCGGAGTTATTATAGTGCGTTATAGCCTCCTTATTCTCGCGTAGCTTTAAGTTATTATACTAGCTACTCTCTACTTTAGTAGTCCTTAATTTAGTATCCTAGTTTTCTATACTTAAAATATAGATTAATAATCTTACGTCTTTTCTATTCCTTATCTAGAAGTCTTACTATATTAAGCTCTATTAGTTATAGTCTATATAGATCACTATTCTAGGCCTAATTATAGTAATCCTAACGTCTCTTAGGTTATTAGTTACTATAAGGTCATTTAGTATTACTTTTCTACTACTTATATTCGCGTTATTACTAGGCTCTCTTATAGAGTTAATTATTATATTTAATAGCGATTTTAATAAGTTTAGCGAGTTTATTTAGTTAATTAATCCTTATAAGTTTATCTTTAATCTCTTCCTTAAGTCCTCGCTTAAAGAGCTAAATATATAAGTATTATTATCTATATCTAAGTATTAGATAATCTATTAGAATTTAGCGATATACGCGCTAGCTAATCCTATTTATTAAAGGCGGTTAAGTCGCCTTTCTATAGTATATATAGCGTTAATATTACTAAATATTTATTTAAGCTTTATCTTAAAGGCATTATAAGAGCTAAATATCTCCTAGGTTACCTCCCCCTATTTCTTCTTTAGTTTCTTATTAAACTCTTAAATAAATAGTTTAAACTAGTTAAAGGCTTATCCTTAGAGGTATATTATAAGTAATAAAAGGGCTAGGTAAGAAGATAGTAAATAAGATCTAAAAGGAATATAAAATAGTACTAATATAGTATGGATTTAAGGTCTAAGATAATATAGATCATATTAGTTTTAAAACTAATTCTTAAGGAAGGAAAGAATTAAAAGAGAGAGATTCTTCTTCTTCCTTAATATAGAGGAAGTAAGAGCTAAGTAAATAGTTTATAATAATCTTACTTTAAATATCTCTTTATTATAGACTAGCTGTAGGTAAGCCTAGAGCTTACTCTTAATCTAGATACTAAATCAGAAGTGATTTAGTACTATTTTAGATATCTAAGGTATCCTATTATAGTTTAAGTAGGATTATATACTATCTAAGGAGAACTATTAGGTTCTAACTAGATATTACTTAGGAGGATCTAGTAGGATTCTACTAGATAGTATAAAGACTTTATTATTATTATAGAGAACTTAGTAATATAGTAGTCTTCTATAGAGAACTTATTAATATAGCGGTCTTCTATAGGTCTTAATTATTATTATAGTATCCCCCTATAGAGTTTACTTAGTAATATAATGCCCCTTTATAAGGATTATTAATAATATAGACCTATCCTATAGACCTATAGCTATAGACACCCCTAAGTCTATAGATAAGAGGTAGAGACTATAATATATAGGAGTATAAGGAGGGAAGTCCTAATTATTTTTAGGCTTAAAATCTAGCGCGTTTTATCTTACTTTAGCTATGTTCTATTATAGAGACTATCTATAAAGATTAATAGGGATAGTTACTAGGTTTTAAGAGGTAATTAAGTATTTAAATAGGTATAAGAGGGGCGTTAAAGTATTTTAATAAGTATAGGAAAATCCTTTTAGGTATATCTAGCTAAAAGATATATATCTAAAAGACCTATAGCTCGCCTTAGTTTACTAAGAGGGACTACTTATTAGTTCTATAAAAGTTGACTATATACTCTTTAATTCTATAATAAGATATAATAGGGTACTATGGCTAGTGAACTAATATTAAATCTATAGTTAATCCTATGGGAATTAAATCGCGTAACGTATTATATTAAGTTAGACGGGCTCCTACGAAGTATTAAAAGAGGGCTTAATATATTAGCTATGATCTATAGTGGTTATACCTAAGTATATGATATATATATTAAGGAAGGCGCACTAAGTTTAAAGGTTTAGAAAAGATATTTATTATAAGTAAAGTAGCTTTTACTTAGATAGGCCTTATAATATTAATCATTAGTTCTTAACTATATAGGAGATTTCTATCTTATATAAGAATAAGGTAGATAGAGGAGAGGGTTTTTATATATTAGCTATAGACTATTTACTCCCTCTTATTTTATACCACCTCTATACTAAGGCCGATTATATATAGTCTATAGTACCTCCGTGACTAAGTAAGCTTAAAGTATTTAATAACTTTCTCTACTGAACGATAGTTCACCCCTAATATAATATACGCTATTCCTATTATCTAATTAGGCGATCTATAAAGTCTCTATTTAATAATCTATAAAGTCTCTCTTATTCGCCTAAAGACATCATAGGGACGACACTCTTACGTAATAGACTATTACATACTCCTAGCTAAGGTAGCCTAATGGTAAAGTTAAGGAAGATGTGTATGTATAACTAGGGGGTTAAGTTTTAAAAACAAGTAGTGCTACGCCGAAAAATTAAAGCATTAAGAACTACTATATAGTTCTTTCATAATCTATTATAGAGTATATATTAATAGTCTTAACCTTAATAGATGTTTAGCCTATATACTACTTCTACTAGACTAGACGATTAAACTAAGGCATGTCCTTAAGTCACCTAAAGCTTATAGAATAGAGATAGGTGGTGTCTAGGAGGGGCTACTATAACTAGTTATTATAGAGATAATAGCTAGAGTATGAATAACCTTAGGGATGATTTCTATTATGATTAGCGGCTAGACTATTATACTAGATTTAACCTTTCTACTTTATCTCTTATATATCTCCGTACTATACTCTATTACTAATAATATATAGCCTTTGATAAATCGACGACATTATTACCTAGGATATAAGATACTAAATCGGTCTCTAGTGTAGAACGGGCCTATTCCTTAATCAGCTAGTTCCGACTAACGTAACCCCTATGCCTATTAAGGTTTTAAGGTGCCGGCCGATCCGATCGTCCCGTTTCTAACCCTTATAGTAGATACTGATCTTACTTAGGTCATTACCTAGTCTTAGACATCGCGTAAGCTCCTAATTAGAAGCGTAGTAGCTAATCAACCATAGTAAGAATGTCTTCTAGTACCCTCCTTTACCTTTAGAATCGACGCTTATGGTAAGGCAAAACCGAGGATCTATGAGTACCCTTATAAGACTTTGGTGGATAGGGCTGGTTCGGCTAATTAAGTTAATTCTAACCCACTGGGCTGCGGGTCTTGGCCCTTCTAATCAAAGTTAGCGGTCCTAGACACGTTTAGGCCCCTATGTCGAGCAATCTTAATTAGTTTAACACCTGCTGAGGAATCAAGGGACCTTGCCTAATGCGGAGAAGCCGTGAATGTCGTTATGACTCAAAGTACCAGGAGTCGGGTCCCGCCTTACCTGGCCATTCAGATGCCAGTATGTGGTTCTGGAACGTGTCGATCACCTTCCATATGGCGCAAGACCCACCGCACATGTAACACCCCTGGACTACGAGCCATGGTAACTCCTTTTTAGTAAATGATCCATTCTAGGCTGGGGCCGATGAAAGCTTGACCGGACTTATGAGTTGGCTCTAAAACTTCGTCTCTGGGTATGTATATTGATACTAATGGCCAACTCGGTGACGTATACTTATTCTGACATGTCCTTTGAGTTGTTCATTAGATTAGACACCCGATAGCTGAGAATAACACGCATACATAACAAAGAACAATCTTCTCTAGCTCGCTCGCTTGACCCCTTCTGCAATGTCAGCGAGCTCTTCTGACTCTGATCTAGTGAATACTATCGTGCTGATCGCCGATGTTGCGTCATGACGCGACGCCTACACTGCATAGTCTGTACGAGTCAAATAACCATGTTCCTTGGCAATAACTGATCAACGCTCCGCAGGTTCCCCTTCGTATACTCAAACGATGAGACAGCTTCACTGTCGGAGACTCAACTATCTTATCCGACCACTTTGGGATGGAGACCATAAGACTAGAATGCATCAGCGATCCTCTTTTAAAACATCCCTAGATGATTTGTGGTCCTTTTTGAGGAAATTGACTCAGCTGGTACAGTACAGTATACAAAAACGTTTGACTAATATGAATGCTACACAAGCTAGAATATACCAACAGCAGCCTTTGCCAATTCATGATGATAAGTCTTCTTAAGGCAAGGACCGATCACTCTCTTCTCTTCTCAAAAGCTGGGGAAAACACTTACAAAGCATGTTCCAGTCAGTCTCCGTGATGTGATCCTGAATGGCATCATATTGATAGTCCTCTAGCCCTGGAGGATACCTACCATTGCTTCTGCATATCCCCTTCTTTTATCTAAGGTTCTCTAATCTAAGAACTCCTTTTCTTTATACTTTGTATTTGAGATTGTCTTAATATGTTATAGGTATACATATATAAAGGTAAAAATTGAACTATCTACTGCTAGGTATTTCAGTTCAAAGGAGGGGTTTGCACGAAATGAGAAAGGATGTATTGTTATACTTAGGTGAGTAGTCTCAACGCGACCTTTTGATGTACAACTGGTGATGTTAACCTTTTGATTCAATGATCCCACCTATACTATACCACTTGGCCAGCTCCCCTACGGGCATACACTGATGCTACCAGTCTCCACACAACATCCAGCGCCACCACCACAAGAGCAATCACCGCTCTGGAGATAATCCGAGAACTTCTTTCCATTCTTATCGGCATAATCTTGACAGCCACAGACGCTAGATTTGTACATTGCTTTGATCAGTATGCTTTGTGACGGTAGAAAATCAAAAATGAAATGCAGAAGAAGAATAATTGAAAGACAGGACTCATCTTACCTCGCAGTGTAGCCATAACCCTCATAGCCAATGTTATCGTAGAACTTGGAGATGGACCATGTGTCCGATGGGTCACAAATCAACAGGTTAAACATACCCGGCTGTGTATATATCCTTTTGTCCATCAGGTCTGACCAAGAGTGTTTCAAAGTTTCATCCACATTTGCAGACACAGATGGAGTATAGTTGAAACCACCTGTCACAAAGCTATTGTAACTGCCCTGAATGATGTCGTCAACAGTGAATTCATACGTCCCGGTTCCCAAATCCTATAGATCCATGGGTTAGTAAATGTGTTCGTGTTTCAGGCCAGGTGCCACGATTTCAAGACACCTGAAACTCACCTTGTATCCTGGAGGGTCGTCATATGTGAAGATGACATTATAATCGCTTATTCTGTAAAGAACCAATTCAGTAACGCAAGGCGACTGGGGTTTGGAATTTCATCTTTACCCTTGCAAGTAGCATCCAAACCCATCGTCCTGATCAACCCATGACTGGAGATCCGCGTTCCACTTGTCCGCGTAGCCATTGACTGGAATGAAACTTAGCAATTCCTTTCTAATCAGAAGTTAACAAATGATGCATATCAGCGCACATACAGGTGTCTTCATCCATAGGATAGCAGTATACGAAAACAGTATCTGCGTTCCACAGCTTATTGACTAAGCTAGCCTCGAAGATTTGTTGAATTTTGGTTTGGACTTCTTCCATTGTGATTTGATTATCACTTGTGGAGCTGATAATAGGGATGGTTCGCTCATCCAAAAGAGCCCCGTGGTCGAACAGATCAATCAGTTCCGTACTACCACCATCAACGTATGTTGCCCAGGACTGTGTCCACTCATTCTTAAGGTTATCTGCCCAATTCGAAGCCTCGCTGTTAAAATATTATTAGCCCAAATTTGGAAATACCCAATGCCGTACACTTGCAGTGGGACACTTACAGACTCATATCTTCTGAGGCCTCAGAATCAGCCTCCTCGATTGCGTTCAGGCCTTCAGTGACCATGCCCCCAAGGAAAGCACCCATTGCAGTTACCGGGACATCTCCCGTAAGTGTAGTGACAACTACGAGAATTGTACTGATAGCCGTCAGGAACTCGGACCAAAAGAGGCTCATGTCTGGAGGTGGAGGCCAGGTGAAGTCTTTGTACATGCTCGGCGCCAAATTGCTGAAATTGGCGGGCATATCACCAGTTGCTGTGTAGAGGGCTCGCATGATCTAAACGAGAGGTCATTATTCTGGCTTTTCTCAAATTCAAAGGACTTCGAATTTGCAAGGACAGGCCAGGACTAACCTGATTCAAGTTGGCAATGGAGAGAGCGGTGCAATATTCCCACCCTGTTCCCTCCGTTGTGAGCACGCAGTTTGGCGCAACACATGTGTTGCTATCAATTCTTCCACATCCTGCCGAGCCTTGCCCAATTCCCAGCGGGTTGATCATATCGAGAACAAAGTCGTCGCCATCATAACTATCCAAATAGGAAGTCAAGGCAGCCGTGGCATCTATTTTATCCCACATGTCGGCGTCGATGACTCCCGCTAACGACGTGACGCAATGATTAGCGAATTAAACTCATTTTAAGATTCCATCAAAGGGGAACCCAAAGGACCTTCAGGAATGGGAAATGGAGAGGAGAAGGGAAATACGTACGAGCACCAACATCTTGGCAGCTTGCGTCACTTGAGAAATTTGCTGAAAGCTCAATCAATGACTCGGGGTTTTCGCATGAATAGAAGCTTGAGCCCGTCATCTGCTCGCAGTAGTCGCTGGGACAATGGCCATACTGGCAAGCGAAGGTACAGAGACCTCCATAACTGGAATCTAAGGACGAAACTGGGCAGAAATTACCCAGTGTTTCAAGTGGTGGAGAAACAACGCCACCAGTCTCGCTGCAGGTACACATCGGTGTCGGGCAATAGTTGTACTGACAGGTGAATTCACACAGACTCTCGTAGTCGTCACTGCCAGTGCCAGCAATACAGCCGGTCGTGGAAACTTTGCCCGTGCAAGTAGGAAACGACGATTCACTTGGTGCGCTCAAGGATTTGCACTGTGAGTTGAGTGTACTCGAGTCTCCCTGAAGATCCACGGCCCAATCAGACGTGCCGCCAAAGCTGAAACCTTCGTAAAGTAACGACCGGACTGCCTTGTTGCCGTCGGTCATCCAGGCAACCCATTGCGTGTCTCCAAATATCAATATGTCAGAGTAGCTATCGTCGTCAAAGATGTACTTCGAGCCAGAAATGCTAGCATTTGCGTAGGAGATTTCCGCATTTCCAAGGTATCCAGCGGTATCGGTGCAGGAACCTTTCCAGGCCCCAGAGTCGGGTCCAGTGTAGGTGCACATTGGACCATAACAATCTGGAGTCGTCATTTGAAAAGAACGTCCATAGCTGGTAATGCCAACTACGACAATGTTGGAAGCCACACCAGCTTTAGTGATCATCGACAATGCGTTGATAGTCTCTGTCATATTCACTCCAGATCGCAGACAGTTACCATAAGAACAGCCATCCTGAGAGTAGGCATTGCTGTAATCCCATTGCCCATGGAGATCGTATGTCATGAAGATAATATAGTCGACAATCAGGCCAATAGCCTCGATGGGAAACCCTTGTAGATACCAAAACGAGGCTGGGGCGGCAATGGAAATGGATGCTCCAGGGACAGATGATTCCAAGAACTGAACCCGCAATTCATCCAAAAACATGAAGTAGTTAATGCCATCGTCTTCACTTCCTGCTGGAATACCCTCAATATCAGGCTCGCCGGGATATTCCCAATCAAAATCAACACCGTCAAGGCCATTTTTCTCCACAAAGGCAACAACGTTGGAGGCAAATGTGGCGCGATTATCCTCGGTGACCGCCTGACGGAATCGATCGTATGTGTCTGGACTGGTGGAGAAATCCCATCCACCAAATGAAAGGATTTTTTTCCAGCTGGTATCCAGGCTGATGAAGGTGTTAAATTGACTGGTAATATCAGAGACATTGACATTGAAATCGGAGGTGATCGTAGCGAATCCGAGATGCACATGTGTATAATCTTCACTGGCAATGCTTGCGACGGAGCTATCCAAGCAGGGACGTGTCTGATCGTAGGCTTCAAAGTACGCAACTTTTCTGAATTCCGAAGGGGCATCAGACATCACAATTGAAGTTCCACAGTTCGAAATACAACCATTTGTGCCATTCGCTGAAGTGCCGGGAGCCCCCGTACTAGATTCACTAATGGTGCAAAACTCGTCCGTGGTGCCGCATTGTCCCCAAATATCACAACAAGCATTCAGCGGGCATTCATTCATTGTTGTCAAATTTGTGCCTGCGGGCGGAGTTGCTGTACCAGGAACCTGAGGGCCACAGACAGCGCCGATAACCGGGGCAGGCATAGGGGACGAGCCGTCGCTAAGACAGATATAGCTCCCTATTTGAAGATCATTGCAGCCAAACCAGCCCCATGTATCAGCATTCCATTCCTCAATGTCGGAAGTTGTAATATCATAGGCCACTGAAAGGGCCTTGCAAGTATCATCTCTCTGAACCGTATAGCTGTAGCAGGTACCGTTCGAGTACTGTGAAGGAGTGTAGTCAGGGAGTGATCCTGAGGAACAACAGGCATGCTGGCCTGCTTGCAATGTAGTGCAAAAAGAGGAGCTTGGGTTATATTCGGTCAATTCGGCAACGGTAATGCCACATGCCGTTGCGACATCGGCACACAAATCTCCTTCATTGACTTGAGTGGTGGAACAGGTTGATCGAAGATGCAATGCGCGGGCAGCATGGCTTGTAGAGGGCTTGGCCGTGGAGTTGGCGACTTGGCTTGGTACTGGGATGGAAAAAGTGATATCATTCCAGCTCGATGGCGTTCCCAAAGAAGTGACACAAGTGCCATTGGTCCATGATTGGACTGCATGTTGAACCGCAGCGAGATCCCCAGTTGCATCGACGACGATCCCGACTGCATATCGACTACTGCGACTTTCATCACATAGTTGCACAAGGAGTTTTTCAGAAGAGGCACTGGTTTTCAAGGCAGCAATAAACTCCTTTATAACGGTGTCGACGAGACCCTGCTGTTGTATCTGAGCGCCAGCGTAGATACCCACACTAGCCTTGCTATATGTGGCAAAAGCAGCAGTCCCATTACAGGAGGCCTGCTGTTTAACATACTCTTCGAGCTTTTCAGTGACAGCGATCATATCAGAGATCTCGCTTGAGGAGTCCGTTGACACTGTTTGAGCCATCTGCAAACTTGCTGTGACGATCTCGGTCGTCCCAATTGCGCCCTCGCAGGATGCACTGCGGGAAGAGAGCGATGTATCGCCAGCGTCGACAGTACAGGCTCGAATACTCTTCTGTGTATTGCCACTTGACAGTGTGTTGAAGAGTGCAAAATCGAGCATCATAGTTTCATTGCACAATGAAAGACGGTCAACGCTATGATAAACAGACCAATTGCTAGGACTGCTGCCGCTTTCACTGCAGCTTACTGGGCAGCGATTCCTGGCAGCCCGCACAAGGGCAGGATTGGATTTAAGAACGCCATTGATAGTTGCTGTTGGGCTCCCCTGTGTTGTTGACGCGCGGGTCACAGTTGAAATGGGATGTAAACGAAAGTAATCATCCAATTCCGAAGGCAACGCACTAGCCAGCCATATCAGACTGACCAGCACGGCCCAAAGTGAATAAAATAGTCGCATAGAGGAATGCAGTCGCAATGATGAACTATTGAACGAGTGGTTTTTGAATATGGGGCTTATTGCAAAAAATTCCAGGAAACTGGGCTTTTACTTATAGAGCAAAGATGTCTATTGTTTTTTTTTATGACTACATCGCTCTTCGGTACGAGCAGCACATTCAATCCGGATTTAATGCCAGCGGTAAGTAGTTCAGTCTAATTTTCATTAGAGACAAGGCAATCATGTCCGCTCAATTTCCACATGTCCCTCCTATGTAACCCCCCTATTGATGTCCCCTTTGGGACTAGTGCCTTCTATCCCACCACTTAGGCTTTACCTCTCGTAGATCTTCTTCTTCTCCTTGTTGCTACCTAATATTACACTACGTACTATATTATATTACTTCCACTTTCTCTCGTATAGGTTATGAGCCTAGAGCTTACGAGCACTCTCACTAAGTAACTCGTTACTTCTATTCTAACCTCGCTATCGCTAAGCTTCTGCACGAGTCTTATTTATACGCTCTATAGCTACTTCTCTATAGTACCCTACCTATAACTACGTTATACCTAGTTACCCCTCTAAGTCGAATTTCACGTGTATCTATATATTAGGTTAGTCTAATATTTCCTCTTTCTATATATATTATCTATCTTTTCCATTAGATTCTATTAATAAATCTATAACTTATTAATCCCTCTAGTTAATATAATATAAGTACTTACTACCTTTAAAATTAATAGTTTTTATATATATAGATTAAGTAGATCTATATTTAGTTAAGCTTATCTACTCTTCTACCCCTCGCGTAAGCTTAGTAACCCTAGCTTATATATATAATTAATAAGCGCGCTATATTAGTCCCCTTATAAGAAGGACTTTAATAGTTTATATAAAGATCCTAAGTTATTAGATAATAAGCTTATAGATTAACTAGATTAACTCTCTACTAAGCTAACCCTACTAGTATAGTAGCTATATAAATAGCTATCTAGTATATTCCTATACTATATAGCTAATAATATAGCTAAATAATATTACCTTACTAAGGGTATTAATCTATTAGTATATAAGTCTACTCTAATTAGGACTCTATCTTTATAGTTAGTATCTTCTCTACTATCCCTATCTCTACTACTATCTCTATATATATAGGCCGCTTCTCTAGTTAAGATATCTTTTACCTTTAATAAGTAGAACTCTTACCTAGACTTATTCCTCTTTAATACTTAGTATAAGATTAAGCTCTTAAAGGAAGTAGACTAGGATTAGTAATATATAGGCCTAAAAAATAGTCTTAACACTATTAATAAGTGTCTCCTATATATACTAGATAGCTACTTATGCCCTCTAAGTAAAAATATAACTAATAAATAACTCTATATAGTAGTCTATCTAGTATATAGTACCCTATATAATAAGATTATACTAAAAGAGATTATATAATATAAGATAGAGATTTTAGAGTATATCCTTAATTACTATATACTCTTATATATTAGTTCTATCTATCTTATAAAGTCGCTCTTAAACTCTACTAAATAATATATCTATAGCGTTAAGGGTTTCTATAAGGTCTTTAACTCTTTATAAAAGTAATATACTATAAGTAATTTCTATATAAAGTATTACTTATTTAATAAGTAATTAAAAGTTAGCTTTAATAAGAGAGAGTCTAGTATAATATTTCTAAGTAAATTCTAAGTAGCTTAGAGTCTTTATAAATTATCCTCTAAGTATATATTACTAAAGATTATTTTTTAACTATTCTTAGTAGTAGTTTTAGCTAATCCTAATAGTACTTACTTTATTAAGTTACTAATATATATAGAGATTAATTTAACTACTATAGATAATATATACTTATATCTCTAAGCCTTCTATAGCTCTAATCTCTTTAAACTTAACTATATAGCTACTACTACTATATTTACTACTTCTACTATATTAAATATAGCTCTATATGATTATAGAGCCTTATAAGATATAAGAGATAGTTATAGAGGATATAGAGATAGAGACTATAGTTATAGAGGGTTAGAACCTAATACTAAGAAGGATAAAATTCTAGAGATAGACTATTAAGTAGTCTAATACCTTTACTATAGTAAATTTAGTAATTACTATCTATTATAGTATAAGCTATTAAAAGATATTAAGAAAGTAATTACTATAAAGTAGTAAGCTACTACTACTACTACTATTATAACCTCTATTACTAAGGAGACCCCTATTATACTAGTAATCTCTAATTTAACTACTAGATATTAGTAGATAAATACTATAGTTATATCTTAAGAGTAGTTAGCTATTACTAACGCCGCTAAAAATCTACTTAGGTAGATACTAGACTTAGGTACTATAGTATATATAATATTATATTAATCTTTATATATTAATTATATATACTAATATATATCTATATAGATAGCTATAGATAATATATTCTAGATAGAAGGATATAGAGATATTATACTAGATCTAGCTATTAAAGATAGGTCTACTATAGGTTCTATTACCTTATATAAGATATATTATACCCCTACTCTTATAGTGTCTCTAATCTCTATCTTTAGCTTATTAAGTTAGGGAATTACTATATAATTTAATATCCTATATACTATTCTAGCGCTTAAGGGTTCGCTAGAACCTATAGGATATATATAGCTTAATAGCGCCTATTTTTAGTTAAATATTAGTTCCTTAAATACTATCTTATTATATATAACTATAAAGGACCCCTTATCTCTCTCCCTATCTATAGGTATATATTATAGTACTATAAAACTAATAGATAGAGCGATATCTATATCTCTTAAGCTCGCTTACTATAGAATAGTATATATAGATAAATATTAAGTTAAAAATATAGTTAAATATATTAATAGTATTACTCTAAAGCCTAGAACTACTATACTAGACTACTATATACCCTATATTAAAGGTAAGGGATATATACTTCTATTTAGGAAGAATAAGTATATTAAATCTATCTCTAGCGAGCTACTATATATAGATATCTAGGGCCCTATATCTATTAGAAGTATATATTATTAACGCTACTTCTTAACTATTATAGATAACGCTTCTTACTTTATCTAGCTATATCTACTAATATTATAAGATAAGGTTCTTAAGTACTATAAGTAAATTAAAGCCTTTCTCTATATATAGCTTAATATAATAGTATATTATATATATAGAGATAATACTCTAGAATATATATTATTAGTAAAATATCTAGCTAAGTAGGGTATTATATAAGATCTTATATCTCTATATACCCTATAGCTTAATAGTATAGTAGAGATTAAGAACTAGTAGCTTATAGAGCTACTTATAGTAATTATAATAGAGTATTAGTTACCTAAGTATTTTTAGGGTAAGGTTATTTAGGGTATAAACTATATCTATAACTATCTTTAGTATAGTAAGATTAAGTATATACTATATAAAGCTTTATTTAGCTAAAAATTTAATATTTTTACGCTTTAAGCGCTTAGCTACTAGTACTAGTATCTATTTAATAAGTCTCTCTATTTTACTAAGCTATACTCTTATATATATAAAGTATATCTACTTAGTTATAATAAGCGTAGAAATTACTTACTATATAATATAGAGACTAAATCTCTTATCTACTTATAATATATAATTTTTAATAAGAATACTCTCTATAATATCCTATAGTTAAGTAATATAATATCTTATATTTCTTACTAAGATAGCTTATAGGATACTATTATTAATATATCTACCCCTAAGTAATATATATTACTTAAGTTTATTAAGAACTTATACTCTATATCTTCTCTATTCTTATCCCTAAGGGGCCTAGCTATCGCGCTAGAACTAATTCTATTAATTAACCCCTTCTTTACGCTATTAAAATAGCTTATAGATAGTAACTAGTAGTTCTAGAATAATATAGGGGATACTATTATAGAGGTATAAAGTAGTAATAAGATAGTTACTTATAATAATATTTAGGATATTAAATTAATAGAGGTTATAGATAATAATAATATACTACTTAATAAGATTAAACTACTATATTACTTAGATAGAGCTTAGAGACCTCTAAATTATCTACTTAACTCTAAATTTTAAGCTTATCTAACTATTATATATATATATATACTATTAGCGCCTCTTAATATAGAACTAATATATATATTTATTACTATAGAGTATCTTCCTATACTTTTTACTACTATAATTACTATATTAGGATATAGATTTAAACCTTCTATCTAGAAAGAAGCTATAAACTATCTAGAATAGGAAAAATAAAGGGCCGCTACCTATAGAGAGTTCTAGAACTATATCTATAATAGTATATAGTATATAGTGCCTAAGAAAGTATATATAAAGCTTTTACCTATAAAATAGGTATTTAAGATTAAGTTAGATAGTATATATAAGGCGCGCCTAGTAATTAAAGATTTTAGATAAAGAATTATAGAATTTAGAGATATCTATATCTTTATTACTAAGTCTATAATATTTAAGGTCTTTATTACTATTATAGCTTACTACTAGTAATATCTCTACTATATAGATATTATAGTTATTTTTTTATATACTAAGCTTAAGGAGGCCCTCTATATAGAGCTTTCTAAGCCCTTTAATATTAATTACCCTAATATATATAGTCTACTATAGAAGACTCTATATAGCCTTAAGTAATTACTAAGAGAGTAGTTTAATCTTATATAAGATATTCTACTTACTAAAGGCTTTATATAGGCTATATTAGACTATTACTTATTTATTAAGAATAATATCTTTCTACTTATATATATAGATAATATACTAGTATTATCTCTATTAGAAGCTACTATTAAGGCCTTTAAACTATACTACTATATTACTTTAATATTATAGATAAGGGTCTAGCTATAGAATTCCTAAATATATAGATTCTATATAGTTCTAATAGGAGAATCTACCTAAGTTAGTATATATATATTAAAGCTTATCTTTATTACTTTAGATATAATATAATTAAGTTATATACTAAGCTATATAATAATAAGATTATATTAACTAAGTATAAATTATAAGCTATATTACTTAAGATTAGAGCTTTCTAAGAGTATATAGGTTATCTTATCTAGCTACTTATTAATATATATATTAATATAGCTTATATAGTAACTAAGCTTATAAGATATACTTAGAATCTAGGTCTATAGTATAATATAGTAATATAGAAAATATAGAGATATCTCTCTAGATCTAAGAACCTAGTTATATCCTACTTACCTATCTCGCTATTATTAGAATAAGCTACTTTTCTATATAGTTTTATAGACTCTAACTAGATAGGTCTATATACTAAGACCCACCTTTCTATCTTAGGATATCTCTTTAAGCTTACTAGTATTACTATTAGCTAGTAGTTAAAGAAGTAGATATTTATTACTTTATTATCTATAGAGGTAGAATATATAGATTAAAGTTATACTATATAAGAGCTTATATAGCTTATTTTACTTCTTATAGAGCTTATAGAGCTCTTTAGTATATCTAATCTTTACTTATTTAGTAAGCTAGTTAATATCTTTACTAATAATTAAGGTACTATAGCGCTTATCTCTAATCTAGAGAATTATATATACTTTAAGTATATAGATATTAAGTTCTACTTTTAGTAAGCTTAGATTAAAGCTAGTAACTACTACTTTATATATATATTAATAAAGAATATACCTATAGATAGCCTTACTAAGCTACTACTAACTATCTTATTCTATCGCTTTATTAAGCTAGTAGGTTTAATAAGCTTTATAGCTTAGTTAACTTACTTAGTTAGCTTAATTTAATCTCTATTTCTATACTTCTATACCTATCTAACTATTTCCTAGATTTTTTACTATTTTTATAGTATTCTATAGCGATACCCCTTATAATACCCCTTTTACCTTATTTTTTACTATCTACTATAGCTTATTCTTACCTATTCTAGTAACTTTATAATAGCCTAGACCGCCTTTTTATATACTTGGTTTTTCGCACTTATTTTCTGAGCTTCTTTATATATACGTAACTTTCGAGGAGAGGTGCCTATGACTAGTATATTAGGCATGGAGGGTGTTAATGTCCCCTTTAGGACTAGTGCCTTCTATCCCACTACTTAGGCTTTACCTCTCGTAGATCTTCTTCTTCTCCTTATCGCTACCCAATATTACACTACGTACCATATTGTATTGCTTCCACTTTCTCTCGTATACCCCCTATATAACCTAGGGGCCAGGACCAAGTAAAGCAGAGTTTTAAGGGTCTCACTAGTTTGATTCTGTTGGCGGATAAATAACTATGCACGCAATCCGCCACATACTCCACAACGGGGGAGATCTGGTGCTAAGCGTCGCTAAGAAAATGCTTTGCCGACCAAGAAGGTCGCGCTCTTACTAGCGCCATATAACTGACATACCATGTTCATATGGCACTCATTGACCTGACTGAGTCCAACCCTAGTTATTCTGTATCATCCACTCTATATGGTCTTTCAAAATCAAACTCTCAAGTACTCAATTAGCCATGCTCGTACTAGTCCGTACTGTTACGACCACGTTCCCACATAATTGATCAAAACGATGACCAAGGCATCGGGAGGGAAAAGGTACTATTGAGTCTCGGTCAGACCCTCCAGGTCTAACCATCTTTGAACTTGCACTTTGAGTACAAGTGCACTTCGAATTAAAGCGCAATACACATTTCTAGCATTAGGTTGCCCAGGTGGATAACTCAGATTGCAGCCTTTGCGACACTTTCCAATGACTTTACCAGAGCTTTCTCAATGAAGAACCCGAAATGAATTTTGAATCTTCTAAAAAGGCAAATTCGGCGCCCGAACTACATATCAAGCAAGCGGAAATACAACACCTTACGCTCGATTACATACCTTCGCCAGGGAACTTGGAATCAAAATTTCACGCTAGGCCTCCAAGGCTGGATCTTTTTTCTGGTGCCGGAGCACAAGAGGCCTTAGAGTTAGATTGAACGCCACTTGACAGGCGAACTCCGGACAAAATCTCGAATGTCACTCTATCATTTCACGGATGAAGATTTGACCTTCGTCTATGGCTCTAAGCTAGAGTCGGCCCATCATTCCTCGGTAGAGAAGGGATCAACAAATACCGAGAGCCTTGGAGGAGGGTATAAAAACCCCTGCGATGAGATCCCATCAACAATCAATCTCCTATCACGGACCTCCAAAGATTGCACTTGGGCCTTGGCTGTTAAACATGAGACTACTATTCTCACCTCTAGCCGTTATTTTCGGCGTCCCGTTGGCAGCAGGCTACCTCGTGGCCCCTCCAGGAACTGCTTTTCCAGGTACTATCTCAACTTGCAGTGCATGGGTTGCGTACAGCACGGGCCTTACATGTGACGAGATTGAAAGCACCTATGGACTTACTGCGGCTGAATTTGCTGCATGGGTGAGTGATCAGCATGATCATATTTATTTCAATGTTTGCGGCTAATTTAATGACACCCTAAGAACCCGGACTCTGCTTTGACCGGCTCTTGTTCACTTATGAGTGGCTTCGACTATTGCGTTCAGGTCAATTATGGCACGGCCTCTTCTTCAACTTCTGCTACGTCGACATCGAGCACTTCATCCATTCCAACTACCTTTGTCACCACAACAACCACATCGGCAGGAAATGGCGTATCTACACCCACTCCAACTCAAGTCGGAATGGTTGAAAACTGCAACAGCTTCTATATGGTAGTCAGCGGTGATACCTGCGCCAGCATTGCTGCCGCAGCCGGAATTTCTCAGGCTGATTTCTATGATTGGAACTCCGGTGTCGGCAGTGGCTGCTCATCTCTCTGGCTTGGATACTATGTCTGCACTGGCGTGATCGGATCTACCCCCACAACGACTGCGGTGACCACAACTTCAGCTGGGAACGGAGTTACCACTCCGACTCCTACCCAGGCCGGTATGGTCGATGACTGCAATGGGTTCCATCTGGTGGCCAGCGGCGATTCTTGTCAAACCATCGCTACCGCTGCAGGAATTGCCCTCGCAGATTTCTATGATTGGAATTCCGGTGTTGGTAGTGGCTGCTCATCTCTCTGGCTTGCATACTATGTCTGCACTGGCGTGATCGGATCTACCCCCACAACGACTGCGGTGACCACAACTTCAGCTGGCAACGGAGTTACCACTCCAACTCCGATCCAACCCGGAATGGTTAGTAACTGCAACAAATTCCACGATGTTGTTAGTGGCGACGGTTGCCAGACCATTGCCAATGCGGCAGGTATTACTTTGACCCAGTTTGAAACATGGAACACCGAAGTGGGCAGTAGCTGCTCTACATTGTGGTTGGGATATTACGTTTGTATTGGGATCCTTTAGCGGTCTTCATTTAATACCGCAGTGGAGCCATCCTTTAGGTGGTTGATTAGAGCAGACTGAGTTAGTGAAAATTGAGTAGGGGTCTGATCGCGTGACCGCATGACCCCTTGGACCACTTCCCTAAATACGACGGGCCCCCTAGTTCTACACCAAATTACATTGGGTTAACTAAACGAAAACTTGGCGGGGCGTTTCCTTACCGCTAGAGCCGCTAAAACCCAACTAAGCCTCAATGTTGTTTAGCTTATTCCCATGCATGTCGAGGCGTTGTACAGCCCAACTATGGGAGTCAAGCAAACATATCTGTGCTTTGAGATCATTCCAGGATAAGTTAGGCGCAACATGGCGGAGAAATTCGGCAGCTCAGAAAGACTCACGAGATCTCGCGAGAGGCACGGCGCTCCTGGGTATAGACCTTAATATGCTGTAGGGTAACTGTATCCAAGAAAGGTTCGGGATAAATGGGGCAAATAAATAGAAGCGGGGTAGTTTTAGTTGGATTGCCCGGAGGAACTAATTTAGTCAGGGTCACATCGTGCCTGCAGCCACTAGGCCTACTAGTCACATCGGGTGGGCGCCTAGGGCCTAAGGTGACCCTTAGTTTGGCCTTCACCGCCGAAATAATTTGGCTCTTTCATACCTTTTATTCCAGGTAATGTTTCTTTTTTCCTTTCCCCTTTGATCCAGTTTATACTCCGAAGAACATTTCATGTTAATACCCACTTTTCTTCTTCGACATAGCATGATGAGAGAAGTTCTGCTGCTCCTTGCTTGGTGCCTTTTTTACCCCCTGATTGTCTCCACGGAGGCAAGTTCGACGTACAATGCATCTCTTCCATTCCGACCAAGCAATGTGACAGGTCTCAGTGATATCTACCTTTGGGTTGGATCGTATGTCTAAGTTTATATACTACCTCATCTACCCTAACCACTCTAACCAGCTTGAGTAACCCCTTTAATAGATATTACAATGCCACAACGAAGATAGAGTTCACACCAGAGATCGGATCGACCACCAACACATCAGTATGCTCAAATCTTCAAGGTCAAAGATTCACTACAGAATTTCAATCTATCCTCGCTATCACCGAAAGAGGCCCTTATAATATCGGCTCGAATCCAGTAAACGCGCTTTTGACTCTCTGGAACTCTGGTACAGACTTTTCATCGGTTCTAAACATCTCCGACACGTCTCCATGGTCCTCATCAGCCCTTCGATGGTATCTCGAGTCTGCCCCGTGAGTTATCCACATACCTAGGTATCATAACTTATAGGAAACTCCGTATCTAACTTCTTCTAGCTGGGTGATTTATGCGAAGAATTCCACGACTCAAAGTGACTCGCCCTACGATTCCGTCAATGATATATTCAACTTGACGTTATCGCGCGACACTAGGGACGCTCCATATAATATAACAGGGACTATTAAGAACGCAGATATGATGCTAGATACGTTCGAAATGGACTTAGAGTCGTGTAATACTGCTATTGAAACCAAGCAGAATTCCATATCGCTAGTTGATCGCGACTGGTCTAATAATGCTGGCTGGAACTGGACATACCCAGTAGTTGACCTACAATTCGACAGCCGAACCGCAAATTTCACTCTGAATGGATATGCCGCTGGCCTTCCGTATCGGATTTCCTATACCGAGGGTGGCCAAAATATACAATTTGGCCCAGATGAGGTACAGGGCAAGATTAAGATTTCCTACTTCGGGGTCATCGATCTCTACCACTCGGATATCCTGGTCAATACCAGCGCGACGCCAACCTGGGTGAGAACAGTGGGATTTGGAAACAATTCCATGAACATCGGCTATGATAATGGTGGGGCTTTGGGCTGGCATTGTCCATCCTATTGGGAGGCCACTGCAATTAGCTGCATTATTTCCTTGACTTTGATGTATTCATAATTCCCGAGAAGAAAGTATATATGTATCCTGACATCTACCTGCATATAATCACTACTATTATTCTGATCTTAGCAAGCATCAAGGTTACACATAACTTTTTATGATCTGCAAAGTGGTCTATGCATTGGAATGTACAACTCTGTCTGCCCATGCTCTGAACAGGTTAACTATATACTAGATCAAATGCTTGGCGGAGTAACAGATAGTCCTATAGGAACACATAATTACGTCTGGGCTTCGCGATAAAATGCATGGATATCTATGCTTAGCAAGAAGAACTTAAAGCCGTACTGAAGCGGCCCGGCGTTCCTGCCCTGCGAGAAAATCAAAGCAATATAGCACGCATGCTCCATTGGTTCATCACAGCTTGTCGAGGATATCGAGTGGTGGGTTTGGACTTTTATTGTCGACCTCCATCTCAAGCGTTCGAATGGGATATGTTAGGTCGTCGTCGTCGTCATCATTGAGCATGGTGATGTTTGTGATGACACGTCCGTAGAGAGAGCCGAGATTCTCTTCGACATCAAGCTGGTCGCGGGTGGTGATAAGCGTGCCGGGGGCAATAAGACAGAGGTTCACTCATCCGGTGTTCTTCTTAGTCCCGGATAGAAGCAGAGAAGAGCTTAGGTGATTGGATTGGGGACGAAAGCAGTAAGCATATGAGGGAGTGGCGGAAGGGCTCAAAGTGGCCAAACAAAGGATGATCACGTACTTGCAAATGCACCTTTATCATTCGTGCCCGCCTATATAGTCACGGCGGATGTTCTGGCACGTCTCTTGCGCTGGCCCGTTTGATAGCATTTGACCCGGACTTGCTGCCTGTTGAAGCCGAACATCTAGAAATATTCTCGTCCAATCAGAAATCTCGGTCTCCTTATCTAGGAAGCATAGTAGATGTGATTTTTCTAGAATAAGGACATTGTCAGATTAAGTTGTATCTGACACGACTTGCTCATATCTGACGTTGTGTCTGCCTTGACGAGTAGACGCCGTGGCTCTTTTGCTTCATTGCCTCGTGGATGAGACGGGCCATGCCCCGATTTTTGCGGGATTGAGCAACCTCCGCTGGCAATGCCAAAATACAAGGTAAGTTCGGGCCCTGGAGCAATCTGCTCACCATTGTAGGATCCTCCCGCTTAACTGCTAATAGCAGGGCTGTCTCGCCCCAACGATTGATTACGTCAATATGGATGCGAGGATGCCTAAGCAACGTTTCTAGTATGTCTAGTCTCCCGTCACGAATGGCCACATAAAGCGCCGTCTCCTTATTGGGATAGTTCAACTAGTTAATCTGTAGCCGATCCCCCTGCTAGACCAGCAATTGAACCATATCGCGATGGCCCTCCTTAGTTGCTAAAAGAAGCGGCGAGTCACTGCATTTGTCTATGGCATTGACTTATGTCTTTGTGTGGGTGAGGAGTAATTTCACCCCTGCGGTGTTTCCTTGTTGTATAGCTAGATAAAGAGGAGATTGGGAGCTCCCGCGTAGATTCGGATCTAGACTCGGCTGACTTAGAAACCACGTAAGGACGTTTATATCTTTTCTTTTTGCTAAATGGTGGAGCGAAGTAGACGGAGTATCGTATTTCCCACGCGCTCTGAGCGTATTGATCTCCACTTTCTTCTCTTGTAAAAGCCTCTGCGTGACACGATCTTAGAATGAATAGGTAGACCACCACAGCGTAGTCCTGCCGTGACGGTCTTGACGGCTTAGGAGAGTCTTCGCGTGACGGAGCAGAAAATCTACCGCTAAAAGATGACCGGCCCTGGCCGCTGTGTGGAGTGGTATCAGTCCCTATTAATCCGCTGTATTAAGAGCTTCTCCCTAGAGGCGTAGTATTCGTAATGTAGACGTATCTCCGCGGCTAGCGGCTGATGCTACCGTTTCCCCGCTTCTAGCGAGCGTTTTATTAGGCGACACGAATCTAGGGGAGGTCGCCTTCTAGTGATTAAGTAATAGAACTACGATCTAGCTCCTATTGCTGGTGCATACTTAAATCTATGGCGATATTCTAAACTGATCTTTCGCGTTAGGGTTAGCACCGCTTAAGAGTAGCTAGCACACTAAGTCTTTATTATCTTAAAAGACCGTAAGCTAGAGCACGGTTTAGCCCTCGTAGTTTAGTAGGTCGATTCTAAGTTAATGGTGTTATAGGAGCTAATATATAACTATAGATAATGACTTACTTACTATATTAAGCTATAACGCACTTTCTCTTTAGTAGTTTCTTATATTTATATATAGTTTTTTCTTCTATAGTAAAAGGTTAATTACCTACCCTAAACTATATTTTATAGCCGTTATAAGAGGAGAAAGGCCATTAATTTATATATTAATATTAACGCCGGTTAGTTAGTAGTATGGTGGGTGACCACATGCGAATCCTGACTGTTGTATGTTTTTGTTTTTTCCTTTTATTTCTACTCGCGTTAGGCGTTAGAAATAGAAAGTGTGCTTCGATTTTCACCAGTGTGAGACATATTAAATTCTGTCAGACCCTAGAGATCAGGTGTCCTAGCCCCTGTCTGATCTTACTCCTCTTTGTACCACACCACGCCATATTATTCTATTTGTTCGTTTTCTTCCCGTCTAGTCTCATATTACCCTCGATTCGACCAAGGTGCGTCTTGACATCTTCCAATACCTGCTTATGCTCATACGACCATGGGTCTCCATTACTGACCTTATCATAATCAAGATGGAGATCGTAAGTCTCCAGTGCGTGAGTCACCAATCAGACGATTACCTGTTGGGGAGCCTTTTCACAAAATCATCATTCTTGCTGACTAAACACATACACTCTGAGTTAGAGACATCTAATATTGCCACCCTGTGCCCTAATTCTTGCCCCTTTTAAGTTCAAAAGAAATTGAAAAGGCGCAAGCGCCAATGCAATCAACGCCAAGAGACTGTTTTCCTACCACATACTCAGAGAATCTGTATGGGCCCTGACCCGCGAGAGGCAACAAGCCCTCAGCCAAACTTCTAAGAATTTTTCATCGCCGCCAACGCGGAGGTAGAATGTATCGTAAGTATATTGACCAGATAAAACTGAGCGGATTGGAAGATGCCCATCATGGCAAACCCAAGAATCCCCAGCCCAACTACTGGGACGACTGAGGACGCATCTCCCTTTGCAGCGACCACCCATACCAAAGGACACCTATGGGAGCGACCAGGCCTGAAGGGAGCATAGGCCAAATATACTTCTCGTCAGAGTTTGTGAGTCTTTGGTTTCGACTTTGAATAGAGACAAAATGACCACTACATTAATTGTACCTTGAAGGGTCGCCAAAATCGTTCACATTCGAAATCCATCATCGGCCATAGTTGTGAGTTGTACCAGTATACTATAAACAGATAAGCTCCCCTCCTTGATGGGACTTGCAGTTTGATTTAAACCACGAGGATATTCACCGACTCCACTCTAATTGCTAGATCTATCTTTGAGATGTTCTTTCTGTTTATTTGTCGCCGAATTTTGACCGTGCTCACAAACTTCAAGAAGCCTTAGAGCCCAGCCCAATTTGAGGCGCTTTCAGATGAGAACGGCTGCCCCCTTTCTAACCGAGTTCAATGCATTCACCAATCCTCCGATCGTAGCGGACTTCAAAGTGTATTCATTTTTGCGAAGGATCATGAAGACCACCTGCCTGTCAAACTTCTTGGCAACGAACACCAAGGTGACGTGAAACATATATTACGAAGCTGCAGAACCATTGGTTACCAAAGCTGCGGATGGAATTTGAGTTTAAGATTTTGGTTGAAGTGATTTAAACCATTACTTGATCTGACAACAGGACAATTTTCTCCTTGCTCGCTCGACTTGACCTACATTCCTTGGGCGAAAAGAAAATAGCAATTGAAATAAGACGTGAGCTTGGGAAGATTGAAAGTTGCTCCAATATATGCTCTTCTAATATGAGAAAGCGAGATCCCGCGCACGAAGACGGAGGCCACCCAGAGGGCCCCACGGGGTATGTCCCTCAATCATCAAATTTGAAACACGATCGAGCCAGAAACCAGTACAGTGAGCCCACAGAAGCCGTAAAACATAACGCGGCGATAACGGACTTAGCCAACCGCATATACTTGCTTCTTTGGGTATGGATTGGCATGCATAACCCGTCGGCTTCTGCGGATAACCCCAGCCTGTACTCCACAGCGGCAAATGTGAGGAGTCCACACTCTACCGTGGAGATCTAATTTTCGATATCAGAAATTTGCCACGAGATAGTGGAAGTTGGTTGTGACACATAGATCAGGTTCTAGGATGGAATTGTCGCCAGCAGAGTGACATTTAGATAAGAGCATTTTGTTCAGAATGTGAAAGTGCTTGTTTGTCATAACAATACTCATTTTCATAAGATGAAAATCAATTTTCGTGTAGTCTCAAAGAGATGAAGTCTACAAAAAGCTTGGTCCCCCAAATTATGCAAGGCTCTCCAAGTACCCAATCTTTCAATATTGTTTCACTGGGTTTCAAGCAGTGCGTAGTAAAAGGTATCTCAAGGCACTTGTCCATAAATATTACTACACAAGCGTCAGTGACTTGTCAGCATATTCAATTGTGTTTTGACCAAACAACCTGTCACCAAACATAAGCTTTTGGACCCCTTCCTACCCTACCATCCGCACTTCATTTAATGTGAAACAGCAATCTTGATACTGGCTTCTGATTTGCTATTTACAATATATAGAATGCCGGTAATTACTGTTTTGAATATAGGGCTTCAAGAGCCGTCAGCTGCCGATCCAATGTGCGTTCTTGTTCTGTGAAATAAAGTGGACCGAGAATGTTCCCTTGATCTGTAATGAAACGAATCAATCAAGAATGCGAGATCTAGATCCTAAATTCCCCTATACCGTGAGTTAAAGTATATGGCAGGACGTTTCAGGGTTGGAGCTCATTTCCCTAGGAACGTATAAATCAAGGGCGGTTCGTAGCAAAGATTTTTATCCTACCACATTCATTCCGCCAAGTTGCTGTACCTCCAGGGCTCAATATGAAGTTATTCATGATCTCAGTTTTGTCGGTTTTATCGTCTTCTGCGATTGCCTCTCACCCTCATCATCTTCCTCATGGTCGCCACGGTGAGGTTCTTCACTCTCTTCATGGAAAGAGCCAAGAAACTGCTTTGACCACTTCTATGACTTCGGCAGCAACTGTGCTACCTTCCTCATCTACACAAAGCATCGTCACTCCAGCTTCTTCTACTCCAAGATCAGTAGCGTCTACTTCAGTACCCTTGACCTCCGGCACCCCAACTACTTCCGGCACCGCAACTACTACTGGAGCTTCATCGACATGGGTGCACCCAGGAGTCTTTCTGAGTTCTTCTCAAATGAGCTACTTCTCCTCCAAAGTATCCATCAGTGAGCAACCCTGGGCCACTGCATGGATTGCAATGACGGAACACGAATTTGCTACCCGCACAACCCCCACCCCCTATGCAACAGTGGAGTGCGGCCCGTATTCAACTCCGGATGTTGGCTGCACCAATGAGGTCGAGGATGCCCTTACTGCGTATCTGAATGCATTGGCCTGGGTAGTAACTGGTTTGCAAACTCATGCTGACCTTGCAATTACTTTCATGAACGGGTGGTCTAGTACCGTGAAGGGCCATACAGGCTCCAATGGGCCCCTACAGGCAGGCTGGGCAGCTTCAAGCTGGAGCCGTGCGGCCGAAATCATTCGTTACACTGACGCTGGCTGGAGCGATACGGACATTACCATGTTCGAGGACATGCTTAGGGATGTGTACCTCCCTGCAGTCATCCCTGGATCGGATTATATGGGCAATTGGGAATTAGGTAAATTGATCCTTACGAAAATTTATGTCTGACCCATGGCTCATAATATTATAGTCATGATGGAGGCCGCTTTGGGAATTTCCGTGTTTATTGAGAACCGGACGAGCTACGACATTGCAATGGATAAGTTTTTGACACGGGCAGCAGCATACATCTATTTGACGAGGTTGGTTTTTTTCCCCCTGGGTCAAAGACTTGATGTCTAACCTCCATTTCAACTAGTGATGGCGACCTCCCAAATGCTATTGATGAATCGACAGAGGAAGATCTTATTGAGTACTGGTTCAACCAGACTACCTTTGTTGATGGCATTGGCCAGGAAACCTGTCGAGACTTTGGCCACATGGGCTATGGTATTGCTTCAATCTCGCACGTTCTAGAGACATCCCGCATTCAAGGTCGGGATTTGTATACTGAAGAAGTTGGATCTCGTCTCCAATATGCACTGGACTTCCATACGACATATGAAAATGGAGCCGCGGTTCCAGATTGGCTATGTGATGGCAGTGTGACACTTGGAATTGCCCAAGGTAAGTAATGACTTGATCTAGTCTCATATATATGTACTGACGAGGGACGAAAGTGACCGAGCCTGGTCTCAATGGGCTCTCATATCGCCTAGGTTATGCCATGAACCAAACCGAAGTTTATACCGTGAACGATCGCCCCGAAGACACTAACATTGTTTTCGTTGGATGGGAAACGCTTACACATGCCATGAACCCTGCTTAGGTTTGTTCAGCCTTAGATGACCAAGGGAAATATGAGAAATCTTATCCAAACCTCACTCTTTTCAATACTGTTAGAAAAGCATCAATTTTCTCCGTCTCCCCGCTGCACTCTTCACTTGTATGTTTGCGTCTCTATGGATATGTCGATAGTCCAAAGGTCTTCTCTCCTATGGCTCCTGATTTGACAGGCTTTTGGGAAACCTCCAGAGCATATGCAACCGGCGGGTTCCACATACAAGTGTTTCATGTACTCTGTATAGGTTTATAGGTTTATAGCAATCGGTCCGTTGTAACATTCATGAAAGCGTCATCATACACTTCCTCGTCTCGCGGAATAGCTGCAACATCCAAAGGAAAGTAGTTCGAGGTAATCGAAGGCCCCTGAAGTGATTCGTTACTGCATGAAAATAAAATACGTGACTTTGTATCTTTATCTATCAATAAGGGTATAACATTTTTTTCATCCTCGATGATTGAAGCAAGAATTGTTTTTTTTCTGGTGTTAGACAACTATCAATTTGAAGGAGAAAGGATTCAACTGTTTGAGTAGCTCCAGATGTAACAGTCATGAGTGTGGAAAGGTACCAATATTTTCATTGGTCTTCACATGCGTCACAATAAATGTGATGAGCCACTCGACATGAATCTAAGACTAATCAGTTCTTGATACGAGACCACGCTAAGAAGTTAACACTTGCTACCTTCTCATTGCTTACTCTTTCATGAGATCGAAGCACGGCAGTTTGTCGCCTTTATCTCGTTCAGGATCTCACATTCTACTGTTATCAATCCGCATGGATATCGAATGCGTTTGAAGTGCCTCGTAATTCGAAGATTCTTCTGTCTTTACAATGACAAGAACGTTGTGATATAATGCTGGTGAAGGTAGGGAAGGTATTTTGGTTGCAACAGTGTTCCCAAGATAGAAATGAAATATTATATCAGGTTCAATATGTATATTTGTGAATGAGATCTACAGATGGTTATCACTGCAGCTGCTATTGGCTGGGCGTATCAATTGCCTAAACGGGCCAAAGCTGAACTTTGCTGACACGATCCTCTCGACCCCTCCCAAGGCTCCCTCCACAGGGCGACCTTAACCTGCCACTTTGGGCAAAGTTAATAAAGGACGAAGACAACGCGAATGCCGAACACCGGTCAATACAGCCGACGCTGCTATTCATGTCGACAGCGACACTGCAAGGTACGGTGTTTTTGTTATTCACAAATGCATTATATTTACTGATCAACTTAATTATAGTGCGATCTTGCACGTCCCTCCTGTGGTCAATGTCTACGTGCAGGAAAGACTTGTTCGGGTTATCGAGATGACGGTAGCATGCGCTTCCGCATTATCAACCATTCATCGTTCCAACCGGGCACGAGGCGTCAAAATCGAAAGATACGTTATGAGGACCCACCGATGGTCAAAGAGAGCTCCACTGAAGAAAGCGAGACCCCTTCTGTTCAGATAATATACGAGCCCTCCCAGGTGTGGAGCCACCATGTGATTCCATTGGTCTTGGACAAGTTTACTGTTGACCTCGTGGATACAAGGATAGATAGTAGCATGTTCGCTACTATTCCACGCATTATATCCAGTACGAATGAAGGTTCCTCAGTCTACTCAGTCTGCAATGCCATCGCTTGTGCATATCTAGCTACTACAACGGGGACAACGGCTGCAACTGTCAACAGAGCTCGGGCGTATGGGACGGCACTAAAGACCGTGAATGCAGCTTTGAATGATCCTATTGAGTGTAAGAGTGACAGCACGTTGTTGGCCATTTGGATGTTTGTTGTGTACGAGGTAAGGTCTATCGGTGGAAAATTATGGTGCTGGAGAACTGATTGACAAACAGTTCCTATCGAATCCCCACCTCACAACTATTGCAGGATCTGAAGAGGGAGACCGTCACTGTCGAGGAATGGCCTCTTTGATTAGGCTTCGAGGCTCGGAGCAGTTTTCTAGGCAGGATGGACGGAATCTCATTTGGTTTGTCTGCCATTGCACTGTGAGACTCTCTGAACCTGAGCTTGAGATTCGGCGTCTCTAACAACACCAGCAAGCCAAGGCGCTAGTTGCCGGTCGCGAGTCCCCTGAAGAAGTGCTGGGCTGGATCCAAGAACTCTCCCAATCCATGAAGAGATCGGAGTATATCCTAGTCCAAGCCTGTACCTTCGCCTACCACTGCACTCGCCTTCTTTGTCAAATTCGAAATGTGCTAACCAGCAATTTGGACTTGGCTTTGACCACCTACTCGTCTATAATGCAGCAAATGGACGAGACAGAAAGACTCTGGAGTTCTTCGTATGATTCGGCTCCACCCTCAATATCGTCTATCGGAGTGCATGCATATCAAGGCAATTTTCGAATGCGTGTCTCAGCGGGGCTTTTAGCCTTTCTAGATCGTGCATCGGACTCGAGCCTCTTCGACCAGCCTCAATTTGATTTCAACACAATTCAAGAACGTTGCACTGCAGCCTTCCGTGCCACGGCTACATCCATCCTGAGCGTACAGGGCATTTCCCACGGTACTACCCACCTATCTAGTGATAGATTGAATCTTGGATGGGGAGATGCAGTCATGATTTATGGATCATTGAGAACCATCGCTGTATCTCCTATCTCACTAGACTGGCAAAGAAACGCGGCGATCAGTGTTTGTGCAGTAATCAAAGAGCGACTTGGTTTTCAACTTTTGATATGAATTCAATCAGATGCAAATCGCTCAGCTGGCACTCGAGTAGTATATTAGTATATTAGGTATATACAAGTAGAATTACCAAGGTAGAGTGAGTGTACACCGTGGCTAGTGCGGTGGGTCAAAACTTACGCCTCACCCCTGGAGCCTCTTTGATGGGCGATAGATATCCTCTGAGTGGCTCCTTGTAGTTTTTAAGAGTCTTTCAACATCTGGGTAAAGCCGGCTTATGGACCCCACAACCTAAGGGTCAGCCCTTCTATTTTTAGGTTGAGCACTGTCCGGATTGAAATCACGTGCACGATGGTCCTACCGCTGCTATGAACATGGCGTCTGGACGGAGGCGTCTTGGATCAACACGTCACACACCCTTTTTGGCCTTCACTCAGCTCAAATGGATGTGAGAGCAGCGGATTTTGTACAGCCACATTGAGCTCCATCAGCTTGCCTCATTCATCGCGCCAATCAACTCTTCGCAGCGATTGCAACGCCAAGACTTGGGTGTCGCCAATGTACTCAGTGCCGTGCTGCAGGTACAGGACGGCTCGTGTATACTCTTTCCTTTATTTATGAGGGGCACATGTGAGATCGGACTCTCATGCTTTGAGATAAAAACCGATAGAACTAGGGCGCAGTGAAGAGGATCTGTACAGAACGTCGGTTTATGTTTGTTTCATTTGGCTTCTTCAGAGAAAGGCCACTTCCCGCCCGACCCACCAGCCCCTGCACTTCTTCACCTGATCTGAATCCTAGGTGCCGCCCGGGTGAAAATAGGGTAAGAGTCGATCCAGTGTCATGCCTTGTCGCGTGGTGAGCCCCGTTTTGTCCACTTGGTTAGAAGGAACGGCTGGCATTTATTGGTAATCCGGCATGCGGCTCAAGAGACCTGTTTGCAACACCCTATCGTCGTATATAGTAAAATAACTTCAACAATATTATAACAACCCAACGGATGAGTTGAGGAAGGTTGTAATCGGGGCACTGACCAGTGGGAGGTCCACCCAGTTTACAGCCTTGTAGGGGGCGGGGCTGTTTAGCTCTGTCGATCTGACGAATCATCTGGACACATGAGAAACATGCGACAAAAGGAGTGATATGTGTAGGCAGACTAAATGATCGCATCAACTTTGGCCCCATCGTCCCCGTGACTTGAGGATCAATATTTTTTTTTATAGCTCCCTATTCCTCACTACATATTTGATGGAAACTGTCTATGAGCGGTCGGACCATAAAACCGAGACACATCTGGGAAGTCAAATACCATGACTCCGCGGGATATCGCCCACAAGTACGACTTGCGTCTTGATATTGCGGCGCCGCTTAACTGGCGCTACAGCCCCGGAGACACAATCATTGGAAGTGTTGTTCGAAACTCTCCCATCGTCTCCCCCAAAGCCACGCTCAAAATCTGGCTCACGGGGATGATCAGTGTCAGAATCTTACGAGCTGGATCCAACCGGCTTGATACTGATCACGAATGCTATATCAATAAGTGGACTCTGCTCAAACCAGAGGAACATCTCATCTTCAGCGGGCCCCTGCACCACCCTGAAGACAGTAAAGAACCCCTCAGTTGGTCCTTCTCGCTGCCTATCCCTAGTAAGCCAAAGGCATACATCACGGACGGTCATCAGCCGCACGCAACTTTTGTGCCTGTTGACCAGGATCACCCGGCTTACAATATCTTGCCCGGTACTTTACGCACGTGTTCCCATGGTTACTCGCCCCGGTCGGCAGCTGTAATCGAATATGAGCTTCATGCTCGGCTATATTATGATCGGGGTGGCTCCAAAAAGGCCCATTATGCGACTGTACCCATTACGCTGAGACATTCTCCGGGGGGTGCCGACATGCTCCACATATCAAAGGGAGGGTCATCATACCCTATGAAAGTACGAAGCCAGCGCCTACTACCGGAAATGAAAGATAAGGAGCTCTCATTTCGACAAAAGACAAATAAGCTCTTCTCCTCGTCTAAAGTGCCCGTGTTCTGGTTCAAGGTTATTATGGAATCCCCGCCGGTTGTTCAAGTCGACAATCCACAACCGTTGCCGATCAGGCTGAGTATTGCAACTTTGATTGGTAACGACCGAACAAGCAAAGTCATTGAAGATATCCTGCAGTGAGTGCAGATCAATTATGTGAAAATTCTAGTCAAAAGCTCGACGACAGTCATAGCCCCAGGAGGTTTCAGGAGTAGCGCGCATACCGGCCGGCAGGACTCTGACGTGGATTTACACTTTGAAGAAGCATTCAAAAATCTCGAAAGTCCCTTGGTACTATATTCTTCTGTAAAGTCCAGTGAGACTATTGATTTGGGAAATTTGTTCCAGCTTGTCTTGCGGAGGAATGGGCTCTATACGAACGGAAAGCGATGTTCATCGACCCCCACTCGTCTTCTTTTTCCCGATTGCTGTACTTTTATTCTCAAACATACCCATCAGTTCGAGTATAGAATTAATCTTACGATTGCTGGGGAGACGCAGGAGGTGAAGGTATTTGTGCCGGTCAGAATCATAGAAGCTGCTTGAGGACATAATGATGTTGTACTGTATCGTTATATTATTTTCCTTCACAATACATTCTACTCCTTGATATCGGTTTTTCATATGATAAGGAAATTTTCCGCGCATCTCTTATTCATATAAACTCACTCTCACCATGTACAGGCATCTAGAAATGAGCTCAAGCGTCTCATTTTCCAAAATGTGATTAAGGTGTTTCTATTTCATAAGTGCACTGCAGGAAAGGGCTTCGGCACATGTAGTGGCGGCAAATTGCATTATTTACATAGGTTGCTTTCCACTACGCTTGGTTCCCCGGGGCCTAAGAAATTATTTAACATTCCTAGCGGCTCCGCTTAATAGTCCTAGCCTTTTCCAAGGTTTTGATTTTTCAAGATCTTCTGTCAATTTCCTCCTTTTCCGCTTCCACTTCCACCCCCCTCTTCCGCCGAAGATTAAGCAGGACAGCAGAGTCACGGCAACCATACAGCATGACTTCTGTACCGGCTAGTTCATTCTCTTTCGTTGGGGCTCTAGTTCTTCGAGGGCCACCTTCATAGAGTAGCTCTCAGGCGGTTGTGAAATCCATTTTGAGTTAGAGGAAATGATGATAATGCATACTGCGTCTGTCATGAAGACTGTTGTCGTAGAAAATAGTAATAAACGCTTCAGCCTATAACTGAATAAAGCTAGCATTAGACTAAGCAGTTATCATCTAGAATATCCCATTCCAGTCCAGCACGCATCCAGCACCATTGTTGGCGCTCCGGGCTGGTCGTGAATCAGAGGAAACAGGAGGAGAAAGAAAAAATACGCCCGGTACTACCTAACGCAGGTCATGAACTCAGAAGAATTTGAATAGACTGAAGCAGAAAGATCAAAATGATATTGTGGTGGTAATATGAAAGAGGGAGAGAGAACGAGAAGGAGATTCGTAGATCTACACGGCAGACCAGTCATGTGACTGATAATTATGGCCCAAAAACGGAGATAGGAATTGAGGTTTGAAACCCGAAGAAGGAAATAAAAACCCAATCTGAACACTAAGGCATCCCGAAATTTCGGTATAAGATTACTGCCAAGCTTGCCAAGAATTTCGTCGGTTAGTCCTGCAAATGAACTGTCACAATACGGCAGCCCCTATTAACCCGGAAAATATTTCTCGCGGCTCTTATATCTGGTTCGTAACACGAATGTCTCAAGTTCCTTTGCTCAAATAGGAAACACGGGGAAGTAATTGGGACGCTGACGGGGAGTGGAACTGGTGGCTTGTCTCGCATAATCGCACATGATTCGCTATGGCGCTTTTGTAGCATGCCCCGAGGTTTTCTCGGTTTGCCTTTGGTTCGAAGGCCCGAGCTTGATGTTAAAGAGAGTTTTGGGGCTTACTGATTTAGCACTGTGCATTGTCTGGGTACAACCCGTCGCGAGCGAAGTGAGATTAACAACTATATTTCTCTGGTGATACAATTCGGTGGTTGTCGTCCGTTGGAAAAGCAAAAATCCCCAACTCAAAATGTAAGTGTTGCTTGTTCTGCGTAGTGGGGGAGACGGGGAAGTTTGGGAAAAACTCTATTCGGCGAAACTTTTCATCTTCACCAGTTACTCTCGCTCATAGGCACATCAAATTGTGGAATCTACAGCCGACGAAGCACGGGTAACAGTTCCCTGGTACCAAGCCGCGACAAGACTCTTGGCCGCCTTGGATGCCGATATTAATCCGTGGGCAAACCTTCTCGTATCCGGGACTGCGTCCACAGTGGACGGCGAGGGAGCATAGGGCATGTGTACCATAGTGGAGATTTATGAGGCATCATTCCATAGGGCGCCACGAGGAACCCCAGGTCTTTTGACGGCAGTTGGCAGTCCCCACGGCTATTCTTTCCCCACTAAATATGCCCCATGATGGCCAGCCAAACAAAACCTCGGGGTCAAGCCCGAATCGGGATCAGGGTCTGCGGGGAACCGAATGCTGATTGGCTAAATAGCTTTGTCCACTGCGCCACATAGACACTGTTTTGCTTTTTCTTCTTTTCTTCCATCGCGATTCCAATACGAGTGCCACCAAGGGCAGAGCGCGATCTCTCGAAACCTTTTCACACGTTCCAGGTCGCGTGAGTCGACCGTCGGGAACTACCATGTGAAAGTCGCCTTGAATAGTACTCACACTGGAGAGCGCATCCTGGTACTGAAGTCCACGCTTTTCGAATGGATACGGCTTTGATTTCTCTATCGCGAGATAAATTCTCTTGGCGAATCCAATCTACGACTGAGTATCGGTCAGACCCGAGCCAAGAGCCAACCATCCCGCCCCCGGAAATTTGTCTATCCGCTCTTTCCTTGCCCGCATGACATGACCCCTTTATTGGAGGTAACATGGACTTCTGCGTTACGCTTGATTGGAATCAGCGACGGTGCGATCCTAGCACATTTCTCTATACTGGCAGGGCCCAGGAGCCATGGTCCAACAAAAACTCGCGTCTAGCCGACCCACCGGGTGCCTTGACCGTGACCCAGCGTGCCGAGAGTGGCCAAAAATCCGTAGTCGAGTTCGGTCTAAGGTTGCATTAGACCGGGTTCGAGCTTTCTTCTCACTGACCCCCTGCTATTTTTGACTTTGAGGGCGAGCCCTGACAAGCGTTTGTCCGCATGTTATAAAGTCCATCCTTTTCCCCTTTCTGTCTGTTGATCATCTCCTGTACCCACACTGGTTCCATATCTACTTTCTTGCTCGCCTCTTCATTGATTGTTCCAACCTACTACACTCGTCACCAGTCTATCAGATAATCTTACTCCAATGCCCGGTGGTGCAGGTCCTGCCGCCGTGAGCGGCGTCGACGCCTTGCGCGTCGAGGCCCCCGTCACTATCAAGACTTATCTGATGTGTGCATTCGCTGCCTTTGGTGGTATCTTCTTCGGATACGACTCTGGATATATTGGCGGTGTCATCGGTATGGATTACTTTATCGAAACATTCGAGCATCTGGTAATTACACTTTGAGTATGGAGTACATCATAAGACATAAGCTTATATTTCAAACAGGACAAAAACGCGATCCCCGCCGCTCAGTTCGTCCTTCCCTCGTGGAAGAAATCCCTCATCGTCTCCATCCTATCTGCCGGAACATTTCTTGGCGCACTGATTGCTGGTGATCTGGCAGACTGGTATGGCCGTCGCACAACCATTATATCAGGCTGCGGTATTTTCATTGTCGGTGTGATTCTTCAAACTGCTTCTAGCAGCTTAGGTCTGCTAGTCGCTGGTCGTCTCATCGCTGGATTTGGTGTTGGCTTCGTGTCAGCCATCATCATCCTCTATATGTCTGAGATTGCACCCCGCAAAGTGCGTGGTACGATTGTCTCAGGTTATCAATTCTGTGTCACTATCGGCCTGATGCTGGCATCCTGTGTCGACTACGCCACTCAGGGGCGCACAGATTCCGGCTCTTATCGCATTCCTATTGCTCTCCAGCTCCTTTGGGCTATCATCCTCGCTTCTGGTCTCTTCTTCTTGCCTGAGTCCCCTCGTTTCTTCATTCGCAAAGGCAACAAGGAGAAAGCTCGTCAGGTTCTGGCTCGCGTTCGCGGCCAGCCCATGGACTCCGAATACATCACCCTCGAGTTGACCGAGATTGACGCAAACTTTCAGTACGAGCAGCAGGTTATCCCTGACGGTGGCTACTTTGCTAGCTGGATGAACTGCTTCACTGGAAGTCTTTTCAAGTCCAACAGCAATCTTCGCCGTACTATCCTTGGTACCTCTCTTCAAATGATGCAACAGTAAGTCAATCACCAACTAAATTAATAAAGCTCGTGTCTCTAACATTGCTATTTCAGGTGGACCGGTGTTAACTTCGTGTTCTACTTTGGCACCACTTTCTTCACGCAACTAGGCACGATCTCGGACCCCTTCTTGATCAGTATGATCACAACTATCGTGAACGTGTGCTCAACTCCCATTTCCTTCTATATTATTGAGAAGTACGGTCGTCGCACTATCCTCCTTTGGGGTGCGCTTGGTATGGTTATCTGTCAGTTCATTGTTGCTATCATTGGTGTGACCGATGGACAGAACAATAGTGCAGTTAGCGCTATGATTGCATTTATTTGTATCTATGTTTTCTTCTTCGCCATCACCTGGGGTCCTGGTGCTTGGGTCGTGATCGGCGAGATCTTTCCTCTGCCCATCCGTTCTCGTGGTGTTGCCCTGTCTACTGCCTCCAACTGGCTCTGGAACTGCGTACGTACCTGCTGATTCTTCATGTCTCTATTCTATGCCTTCTAACCATCTTCACAGATTATCGCCGTCATCACCCCATATCTGGTTGACGCTGACAAGGCCAACTTAGGCCCTAAGGTGTTCTTCCTCTGGGGTTCCCTTTGTGCCTGTTGCTTTGTCTACACCTACTTCCTCATCCCCGAGACCAAGGGCCTATCCCTGGAGCAGGTTGATAAGATGATGGAGGAGACCAATCCCCGCACCTCCGCAGGATGGAAGCCCCACTCCACCTTCGCCGACGAGATGGGTCTCACAATTCACAACGACGAGAAGGTTGGTGTCGCACCCGAGGTCCACCAGGTGGAAGTCTAGATGCAGGAGTGGCTCGGTTCTAATGCCCTCTGCGAACCATATTGCCTGGTGCGGGCCGGTCCCTTTCTTTAGCGGAAATACCGACGTGTTACGCATTCATGTGTTTATGTTTCGCCTTTGAACATGTGTATAGTTGGGTTGACTACAAATGTCATTCTTTATATTATTAATTGAAGACGGTATTGAAATACCTCTAAATTACTGACGCATGTCTCAAAAGTAAAATGTCGAGGACTAATAATAACTTACGATTTGGGAAGTTTTAACCAGGACTACGTATGTTGTTGTTGCTTTCATTGATGTACCGAAGAGAGACGCGGAGCAAAAATAAATGCATCATCCGTGAATCGAACACGGGCCTCGTCGATGGCAACGACGAATTCTACCACTAGACCAATGATGCTAGGTCACGTGGTAAATACCACAAGAATTTGTAACGTAGCGCTTTTCACTAGTTACGCCGCATAGAAATATCTAACCTTGGGGAATGGATGCATTAATTGTGAAAAATACAGGCTTTCTTCGGGAAATTTTCTCGGGAGGAAGATAGCCCGACTGAATGATGCCTTGTAGAACAGACGATCTAGGCATCTCTTCTCAACAATATACTGAGGCACATGCAAATGTATATACTTCTTATCTCATCCCAAGTTGACTAAAAATATCCCGCATCTCTTGAGAAAGAGCCACCCGTATTAGGAGTAAACCCGAGATTATATCTGTCCACTTTGTATTTTCTGCTTTTGAGTTTGCCTACGGTTATTAGTTTGATTTACTGCAAGGTTAAGAGGATTGTGCACTTACGGAAGCTGACGCATAAGGAATAAACGCGTCTACTCCAATTGACCGCAAAATACCTTGAACCCCCTTTTGATTAGATTGCGATAATTTAGGAGATTTAAGAGCGCAGCATAGAGGCCAAAGCACCAAGTAGCCCCCAATTGGGATTTTAGACCTCTCGCTAGGCTGATCTGTCGCTTGAATAGGCATTGTCTCAAGGATTACGGGAACTGCAGAGTATATACAATCCTCTGCCTCTTGAATGACAGTAGAGAGTATCGAGTATTCTCTCGTTTCTTTATAGTTCTCATTTGAGTGAACATAAATACCCATAGATAGAAGTAAACTGGCTGTGATGAGCTGGAGACAATGGTAGTCGTTCCATCGGACGAGAAGAAGCGCCTTATTTGGTGGTGTCAGCACGCCGTAATCCCCAACTGAAAAGGGTCTTACATTCATCAATCTTTCGCCCAGCGGAACCTTACTGATATCCATTTCTGCTTTGGGGCATACCATTGGAAACAACTTGAGATTCTTTTGAATGTGTTTGATAGAGGCTCGAAGTTTCTGCACATCCAGTTTTCGAGGGGTCTCTCCTGGAAATAGACTCTCATATTCTGATGTAGGGGGGTTGAGACAAAGCTTTGCGACGTCTAATACTAAGGACACTTTGACGTGGCTTTCCACGCCATAAGTTGCAAGAGTTTGAAACGCGTCGCCTTCGGATTTAGAAATAATAATTGCGTGATGTACTGTGTCGAATTCACCACTTGGTAATTCTTGGTGATAGATAGTTGGCCCCGACAAGATGTTCAGGAGTCCTTCGAGATGGATCCGCCATATGTGGTCTTTTGAGTCGATGTTGACAAGCATCTGAGTCTGTGATTAATATTGGTCAATGAAAGCCACAAATCTGAACGTACTTCATAAAGCGAAAACAGAAAGACCGCGCTGGCTAGAGCTGGCGAGTAAGGTGAGACTGTGAGCGTCGCCCTCAGTTCGCTGGTTGTAGTGCTATACGCGGCAAGCAGGGCTCGTCGATCCCGGAAAGATTGCTCGGCTTGCCGTAATGAGTAAAGACACCTCCTAATAGTTTTTATAGCAGATATCGCAACTTTATTTGAACCCCGTGCGTCCATCGCGTCGAATGAGTACCGCCATTCTGGCTCATGTGAGTTTCTCCCGCTGGTATCCGTGAGCAAAACTTGGAGAAGCGAAACTGCATTGATCGATGTCTCAAAATTTCTCGGTGCGTCACGGTTTCCAGGGTTATCTGACGAGCAAGATGAAAGTGATCGTTGGTCTGTCACATGTCTCGTAGAAATGCGTGTCTTACTTTCTCCATATCCCAAACAGACTCTTCCAGATTTGGTGCAATGTCGACAAATGGGACGTGCAAGATCACATTGGATTTTCCTTACCTGGCACGTCATACACCCTTTGCTCCGATATCCTGGATTAACCATTGTGGATTGCGGATTCTAGAACACTCGTTGTAATCCATTGGGGGAAAAAAGTTCACCGTCTCCCCCGCCTCGCGCTAAATTTCTCGCAAGTGCGGACGCTATTCCCGATTCGGACTGTACGCTAAAGTCTCACGTCAGGTATCTAATCTATCTCGCGCCATTTTTCTCGCAAGACAAGCTATTTGGTGCGATAAGCAATCCGTTGAGGTGGAAATTTATATGAATCTAACTCTTGGTAACCAACGAAGTCCCTGGTGAACATGCATTACAAATAGATATTGGTTTAGACTAGGATGTCCCGTGCTTCCATGGACTCCTTAGGCTAGCTATATAAGGAGCCAAGTAGTCCATAGGTGGGTACTCATTCCTGTTCTCAAGTGATTCAATCTAAAGTCATTTGATTAAAATATTGAATACATTTATTAATTTTCTGAAGTCTCGAAGTCTTTACTCTTCTCAATCCAAATGTCTCCTCAACCGATCAAAATCTGGGGTCACTGGGGTGGCCCCAACCCATGGTAAGCACTTTATTTTAGACTCACTAGCACAGAATAATAACAGCTTGTGAAGGAAAGTTATAGTGCTGCTTGAAGAGCTCGATCTTCCCTATAACCTTGAACTGGTCGAATTTTCCGATGTCAAAAAACCGGAGTACCTAGATGTCAACCCCAACGGACGCTTGCCCACTATCGAGGATCCAAACACCGGAATTGTTCTCTGGGAGGTAAGCAGATCAGTGGAGCTAAGCTTTTCACCGTGATCGAAGAGCTAACAGGAAATTGGTCGGTAGACTGCTGCGATTATCCCCTATCTGATCGAACAGTACGACAAGAAGGGCATGCTCTCCTATGCAGAGCTGCCTGAGAAGTACCTGTGCCAACAGTGGCTAGCATTCCAAGCTTCTGGTAGGCAGCAATTTCCCATGAAGAATACACAAATGAGCTGAGGCTGAGTTCTTGAATAGGCCAAGGCCCTTACTTCGGTCAGGCTACCTGGTTTGCTCGTTTCCACCCCGAGAAGCTCCCCTCGGCTATCGAGCGGTATGTCAATGAGATCTTCCGAGTAATCGGTGTCCTAGAAGAAGGCTTGACACGGAATGGCACCGGCTGGCTGGTCGGCGACAAATGCACTTACGCTGATTTGTCTTTCATCACGTGGGCTGGTGTCGGCGAAGGTTTGTTGCATGAATTGAACCGAGCCGATAAGTTGGAAGAAGATCATCCCAAATATACTGCTTGGCTCAAGTCGATGAGAGGGCGAGAAAAGGTGGCCAAGTGCATGGCTCTCATTGCCGAAGGTCGGGCCGCGCACAATTTGAGGTAGAGGACTAGAGAGCAGGCGATCAATGATCGTTCCCTGGATCAGAAATGGCAACTTGCGCGCTGAGAAAGAATCAAGTCCTGCCGTATGGAGTGCACCCCAGGAATTCTGACCACAAGAATCTGTAGATCTTCTTTTTCTCGCTGGCAGCCCTTCAGTTAGCGACTCTAGTCCGTAATCACGACTATGCATGTTAATTTTGTTGTAGCAAAGTTACTAGTGTAGAGAGACCCACATGACGGGCTGTCCTAGGTTTGTGCTTGATGAACAAGCTCTCTCTTGGAATATCTCGCACAAATCAAAAGATTGTTTGAGTCGATCAAGTAAAGGTTCGAAGGTCGATTTTTACTCACCCTATGCTCCGGAAGCCGATCACTTCACGAGGCGGCAGTTTTATCGTCATCGTGGTTACATAAAAACCCAGTATATAAAACTATGCACTAATTTTTTCTTATACCGCTTATATTATTCTTCTGTCAAAGGCTAGGGTCTCTAAAGCTTCTGCATTATCAGTTGTAAATCTTGGCAGCTGGGCATTTGCCTACTAGCTTGTCCGTCTTCGCACTCGGACAAAATTTAGGATTCTTTCCAATCTTTTCCGCACTCTGAGAACGTTCCTCTACCTCGCTGAAGCTGAAGCGTTTCTCAGGCAGCAGACTAAAGACACTCTCCGCGTATTGAGCCGCCACTCTATACAGCTGGGCAAGGTACTTAATCTGGATTTCGGGATATTCCACCTTTTGTAGGAGCCGGGCAGTATTCTTATGGAGGTGATCGCGGGCTTCATCATTCATGACGCTTTGATACAGCGCGCGCGGCTGCTCGTACTCGGTTGAACTACCCTCGTGCCAAAAGTGTGATTTGCGGCTAACGGTATTATCAGAGAGCTGATATGGAGCTTCAGCAGTGTCGGGGCGAAACTTGTCGACGAAGCTGTTTGGCGCGTACTGAGGGTTCTTGGCATGGTTTGCGTCGACTCTCATCTGCCCGTCGAAATTCAAGGAAGAATATGACGAGGCCATGAATGGACAGTTAACTAGATGCCAACAGCACATTGGTTAGACAGAACCCATCAAGAGGGGTGAAAAAGGCTTACCGGGTATCTGATGCCAGTTTACTCCGACGCGGTGCAGTTGCGCATCTCGGTAGAAAAAGGTGCGGAACTGGAGAAGCGGATCTGGGCTATCTTCAATACCGGGAACCATGCTGCCCGGAGAAAATGCAGCTTGTTCCACGTCCCTGTGGAAGTTTTCGGGATTACGGGTTAAGACCAGCTTTCCAAACTCTTGCAACTAGAAAGTATTTTTTAGCACAATATTTGCAGCGTGCTGAACATTAACTTACTGGAAATTGAGTTTTTGGCCAAACCTTTGTCACATCGAAAGGGTCGAATCCGAGCTTGTCTGGATCGGCGTCCTCAGGCTCCATGACTTGAACGTGGGCTGTCCATGATACCTTTTCCCCTTTTTCAATGGCCTGCCACAAATCTCTCTTTGAGTAGTCAGGGTCTTCACCGCTGAGGCGCGTAGCTTCATCATTGGTAAATTGTTTCTGGCCGTCGTCCGCAAGGAAGTGGTACTTGATGTACACAAACTTTCCTTCGCCATTGACCCTTAATCTAAAATTAGTATCAAAAGAAAATAGCAGAAACGCAATTCTGGCACTCGAGGCTTACCATTTGAAGGTATGGCACCCGTACCCGTGATTGGCTCGCCATCCTTGGGGTGTACCATGGTCGCTGAAAAACATCATGCCGGCGTGGTTACTAATAGTCGATGTCAGCTGCATCTAGGCTTAGACTTTATCTCATCCTTACCCCTCAGGAGTATTGCCCAGCAAATCAAACAGTGAGTTATGATCAAGAAGGAAGTTTTGCGGGCTACGATACTGAGACCGAATCACGTCTGGGCCCTGAATAGGGTCACGGCAAAAGAAGACAGGCTTCAAACAATCAGTACGACTCGGATTGTGGGTATCGGACAAATTTTAACTTACGAAATTTAAGCCAACAATATCGTAGTTGCCCTCGCCTGTGTAGAACTTGATCGCAAATCCTCGGGGATTCCGTGCCAAATCGGGAAATTCTCTGCCAAGAGTCACGGTTGAGAAACGCACGAAAACTGGAGTTCGGATGCCAGATGACTTCAAAAAGTCGGCCTGTCATGAAGATGTGAGCATAGTCTTTGGTTTGTGAGGGGCTGTCAGCGCCCCCAAAGCCATGAACACATGACTTACTTTGCACAGAGATGAAACGTCTTTGGTAGATTCGAAGTATCCAAAAGCGCCACTGCCACCTTTACATTTGTCAGTTAAACATGCCGGAGTAGTGGCGACTGGTGCCTACATGGATGGACCATTCTCTCCAGATTTTTAGACCGGTTGAAGTGCTGCTGCTTCTGGAAAAGATGGATATCGGATACCACTGGTATTCCCCCAGCCGTTTTGCTATGAGCTGGATCTGGGAAAGGGATGCCCTCATTGCTTGTGAAGTAAGGGCCGTCATCGGCTCTCTTCCCAAGCTCTTGGACACCCGTCAGCTTCGCTGCCGTACGTGCAGGACCATTATTCGCTCCTTGGAAGAGAGAGGAAAGCTGCTTGGCGCGAGGGTCAATTCCGACCGACCCAACAGCTTCTCCAATTGCTTGCAACGGATGAGTAGCCATTTTTGCGATTTTCTGTCTTCGAGTCTGAAAGGCTATGGACTATGACAATGTTAACTAACATGCCCAAAAATGCCCGCTATTTATGTGGTCTTTCACCACCGCTAGCCCGCTACAGCCTGTATGAAGAAAACCAAGAATTTGTCAATCCGAGCAGGCTGATGAAAGGCAATTGAGCGTAAACGACTCATAGATCCTTGGTATTCACATGATCTGATTGGCGGGAAGCCCTAAAATGCAGAGTGTCATTGTTACCTCAGGTGCGCGTTCCGCCAATGAGAACAAAGCTATTAAAAGTCTTCAATTGCTACAAACGCGCTTTCAGGTTTTTTTTGCACAAGGCTTTTGCTCAAAAGTAAATGAAAGAATTGAGAATTTGGAAATTCTAGCTGCATGGTTCGACCAATGCTTGGGAATATTGTTTGGATAATTTAATTATCGCCAAGCGCAGCAGAGAAGGTCCAAAAAGATACCTAGCTGTTAGCATTGAAGACACTTCGGAAAACCCAAACATAGTAGTGAGGGTTACCTATTTCAAATTACGAGTTCTTCGCTCAATTTATGAACTGGACGGCATAGGCGAAGATAAACAAATTGCGCTTATGGGTCGATCTACAACCATGTCTAGTGCGGTCCGCCATGTTTCGTCAATGCACTGCACATACTGAATAGGCATAGCAGTCCGTCACAAAACATCTCAAAACTCATGCTAAAGAGATATAATTCCCTTAAATGACGCGCGAGGGGATTTTTAGCACACTTTATTTTCAATTTACTGAGTGGAATGATAGACTGTGTTCAATAAGAGTGATATTATCGAACCCTCCTTCGGCATTATTACTCGTCAAAGAGAAAGGAAAAATATTTTCCTTCAAGATATGACATAAAGATCGCAACATTACTGGGGTGATCTAGAACTAGTGATATAAAATGATCGGGCCGACCCACGGATCTACATTCAAGATTATGACCACCCTAGGCCAACCAGAAATCAGAATTTACATAGCATCCTTGAAATCAATTGCAATGAGCAGACGTCCACGGGTGCTAGAAAAATATCAGGGACTCTCCCTCTCAAATTCTTGGAATTATCAGAGCACGGGTAATGGATTTACATCATCGTCGCATCATTTCTTTGGCGCATCTGAATCGTCCGCTTCAGTCTATGGTTCGACATCCGTTCTTTCTTATCTTTTTGACGTCATCACCACAGCAAACCTTTGACACGACTGACATATGCATAGCTCCACTTGCAGTTTCTCTGCAACTCTGGCTTACAGATCGCTCGATTCGCAGGGTATATGGATCATGAATGCTGAAGCTGCCTCCGATTTCTATTGCTCAATGTGCGGTGGACTACTCCATGATCAATCCAAATTGACGATCTATCGACGGATATTACTCATCTCGTCATGCTGATTTGTGAGGCAGTCCAAAGCAGGATGCGGACCGCTATCAAATAATCTAGAACGTTGAAAATCAACGACCGGGCCGTTTAACACGAATGTTTCCGTTTGTGGCCCCACTCATGTTATACTCAATTATCCAAACCACTACCTACTGCGAATAGTGGATTCAAACCATTGATTAAGCTTTTTCACTTCGTCAACAAGGTGCGATTGCCGAAATGTAGATTACCTCGACTCGTGAGGCCAATTTGTGGTGGTGGTTGTTGTTGTTCTTGTTGCAGTGTTAAACACCCAGCAGGACCCTGGTGACGCCGACCTCCCAGGGTACCGTAACCAATTTTTATGAGCATACATACATTTATCGCCGAATATAGGAACCAAATCATGTCAGGGCTCAGCGGACTAGCCAGTCGACTAAGACCATAGCGGAAGAAAAAAAAAAGAAATGACAAGAGTGGGATTTGAACCCACGCCTACAAACGTAGATCAGGAAATGATGTCAAGGTGGACCTTAACCTGACGCCTTAGACCAACTCGGCCATCTTGCCAGTGGATAGTGTGGAGCTCAGTTTTACGCTAATTGAAGGGTAACAAAAGGTTGTATTGATCAATATTACACTTTACCCAAAAAAGCACAGTATTCACATTACACGATCCGAAACTTTCCATTGATAATGCAGCACCTAGGCCTTGGTCGCGTGCTTGGTAACGGCGAAGCTATAGGAGGGCTTCATTTCGTCCTTGACAACGTAGTAGTCGGCACCCTTCATGCGCATATCCCGGACGTAGTACTCAAAGTTCAAGGCGCTGCGGTCGATATCAAGAGTCACAAAACCGTTGGCAGCCTGATCGGCATCGGCACCAAGCCACTTGGCGTAGGGACCGATAGGAACACCGTAGTTGCAGTCGCCGGCTTCAGCATAGCCTGCGCCACCGGTGAGGACAAAGTCAGTGCCTTCATACTGGTAGTGGGCCAAGCAGTGATCATGGCCGTTGATGACGACGGCATTGTTTTCGCGAACAATTTCCATCAAGGGGTTCAGCTCGGTATAGTTGGTTGAGGAGGACATATAGCCGTGGTGGATCTGCAGGATCTTCCAAGTAGCGTCGGACTTAGCAAAAGACTCGCGCAAAAAGTCCACCTGCTTTTGGGTTTCCTTGTGGCAGGAGATCACATAGTCGGTGTTGTAAACTGAGGTGTTGACCTGGTACTTGTTGATAAAGCAATCAGAGTCCACGACCACGAATGTTGCGGTCCAGTCAGAGCCGGTCAAGTCGTAGGTGTAGTACGGCAGGTTCTCGTGCCCAAAGTACCAGCGGTCATCGATCAGGGGCGCAAGACTTGTTTGGAAATCAACACCAGCCTGGCCGGCGACAACGTCGTGGTTGCCAAGAGCCTGGTACCAGGTCTTGTTGTCGAAGGCTTCGCCGACGTACATGTCAGCCCAGCCCTCGTAGAAGCGCTGGATACCCTCCGATGTGAAGTCCACACCGCTGTCGTAGAAGTTATCGCCGACAGACACAAAGGCATCGCAGTTCTTCTTAAGACAGACCTTTTCAATGTAGCGAGCCGTGCGGGCTGTAATAAACGTAAGCATTTATCTATTCTTCCGTTTCCTTGTGCTTCTGTTTCTTGTCTAGGTTTTTTCTTCTTCCTTCTCTGAACGATTTTAAATGATGGCCAACTTACTCTCCTCAATTGTGGCATTGGAGATGTCCAGACGGTCACCAGCATCGCAGTCATTCAGAATAGCTTTGGGGATCTCCACACCGTCGGCCTCGAGCTTTGACAAGACATTGTTGCAGAAATCCAAAGGCAGAGGCTGCCAGCCAGTCCAACCGTAGTCTAGATCTGTTAGTCCTCCTGTTCGGAAATTGATCTCCAACTTGCTAAAACAACAAGTACTTACCACCAAGAAGGGCCAGAGTGAGGCTCTCGGTACCCTTAGGGGCAGCGATGGAGTTTGGGGCAGCAGCAGCACCGAGGGTTAGACCCAAGGTCAGAGCAACACGAGACATCAAAGGCATCTTGTATGTGAAGAAAAGACAAACAGCTCTATGTTCGGCTTTATGCTGATTCTGCTCGCCTTTTATATGAGAGGTTTAGACAGTACAAAAGGAAAGAAACAGCCGTCGGTAGTTTAAAGACAAGGTAGGTGGATTCAGCAGGCTTCTAGAATCCAACAGTTATACCGGAGATATGTGGCGTTCCTGTTCCTGAATCCTGTTCGTGTCAGCCGTGGACGCTAGATGCCTCGATTAAAAGCTTGACTTTGCTTCTTCAAGGCTTCCACATTGCTGTAGCTAATGAGAGATCATGATTTGACATTGTGCCCCGGCAATACTAGTGCATACTGTTTTGAGACAAGTGCTCGGACAACACAATTTCCACCAGCGATGTCAATCTCTCTATCGGGGAACAAGAGAACGAAGACATAGCATTCGTCAATGAGAGGTTGCGCCAGCCCGAGATCCGCGTGGTACCAATGGAGCTTGGGATATCAACCCACGTGCATAAGTGCGATCTTGAATTTGAGTGTGATGAAATTAGTAAAGCCAGGCTAGTCATAGGTTGGACCTCGCACTCGTATGCAAATTTAGCCTTTTATCCATGAGCCATTGACATTCGCGGGTCAGGAGCACGTGCTCTACCGTAGAATAAACCACTAATTAAAAGGGTGATTTTGAACCCTTGATCACTCTTATCTCGAAAGGCGGGGTACATTTAGTTTCCTATTTCCAGAAACATTTATGCGACACCAACTTCTGCTTTGGGCCCTGCGCATAGTCAAACGCGAAAAAAAAATAAAAATCGAGTGTTGACATGTGACGTCACATCGTGTAGATAGCACTTCCCGCGTTTCCTAGGCTATTGGAGATTGAGATGAAGACCAAAGGATGTTTGACATCAACTCGAGTTTCAACTTTCACTGGTAATGTTGCTCACCTGGGCATTCGATATTCACATGCCACCTCCAGGGCTGAGGCACCTTTAAAATGGTTCCAAAGTAATTGTCCTGCAATATATATTTCCCGAGGTCCCTGGGTGTTGGGCCCGCACTGCCATTGAGCACCCGTATAAGTAGGAAAAAACGAATAGTTGAACGGGATTCGTATTCATGCGAATGTAATCTTTACCTTTTATTATCAGTCCCCAAGATTGGATAATATGGTGCATGCTCCAGGGCTGCAGTCTAGGACCTCGGGAGTCAAGTGGTTCCCGGGAAATTTGTTAGGACGCAACGGAGGCCTGGGTAGCTAAATTCTGGCTCGGTCTCCCTTAATGGAATCTCAGAATCCAGGTGCGGTTGACATGATGCGCATGTGTGAAGCATTTGCAATTTTTCTCATTGATTAATAGCTCTGCTCAATAATTTCGCCCGTGAAAAGTATTTCTCAGAGTGTGGATGATCTACATTCCAGGTCAACATTCCCACCAACGCCACTGAGCCGCTTCCATACCCAACATACCAAGCAAGGGGCGACAGGGGACCCAACCAAGAAACCATGTTATCAATGGGTGAAGCTTCTTGACCTGACGATATGAGTGAACAGAGTGCTTGAGCTAGTCAAGTTGAGTTAATCGAGAACAATACTACAGGTTGGGCGCCCCACCCATTGTTCTTCCTATTGTTCTACAACCCTAGAAGCCTCAACATTCCCGATCAGACACATGGCAAAAACAGTAATATGGTTTCGGCTGGAGATTAACTTTTCGTACTCGTGGTCCCTTTTTTTAGTCCAGGGCTGAATCCATCTTAATTCGGAAATTACCGTAAAACACCAGCCAACTGATTGCTTTGGGTAGCCATTTCTTCCGAGACTGTTGAACAGTGTATCTTAAACCTGATCTTATGTTTTGTAAGGTCATGCTGCTGAAATGTCCCTCTCTTAGGACATCAATATTAGCTAGGGCCTAACGGCCGGGTATAGAACAAAACAGGAAAGAGTTCGACACACGACCGGCAGTAGCTTATCTCGAACAAATAGTCGGTAGATCATGACCAGGTGTGGGCCCACGCATATTTGGGTCATGCAGATGAGGCCCACACCTGCACGCGACTCAGTCTCGGGAAGACCAGGGACCAATTGGGGCATCCGCCTGCCGGACGACTGCAGAAGCCTCATCGACGCAAACATTGTTCTACTTAGTATTGTTCTCGGATTTGGTGAATTATTACTTCCAGCATATATACCAGCAGAATCGCAGATCGACATGATGATTCCATTCCTTCTTTCATTAAAGCACGACGTGCGATCTTATTTGATCTACTTTGAACGAAAAAATGCTTTCCGGTACGATGTGGTGGGGTTTGGTGTTGAGTATGGCAGGGTCTGCTGCTTCGATGGGCATTTCGTCGCCGTTTCGTCGTGACTTGAAGCTTATGGCTCAGATGGGGATCAGTCCTGATGTTATTTTGAGTAAGAAGGAGTCTGTGCATACCCTGGTGGCGCGCAACTCTGATGAGATCAAGGAGGAATATATTATGGTAAGTATTTCGCAATTCATTTGATGGAAGGAGTACTGATGAATATAGATGCCAATTGATCATACCAACTCATCTGTCGGCATATACAAGAATCGGTACTGGGTGCAGGAAGAATATTACCAGCAAGGTGGCCCTGTCTTCATCTATGATGTGGGCGAGTCTACCGCGGAGAGTGCTGCGAAGGTACAGCTGGGGAATTCGACTTCGATGTTTGTGGAAATGCTGGCAGAAAATGGTGCGATGGGCATTGTCTGGGAGCATCGGTCAGTAAAATCTAATATTGTGAGATCTTCTTTAACTTACATACTACAGGTATTATGGCAAGTCGCTTCCTTATGATGTTAACGTCGATACACCGCCAGAGCACTTTGCCTACCTAAACAATGAGCAGGCCTTGGCCGACATTCCATTCTTTGCACAGAACTTCACGCGGGAGAACTATAATGAAACTGACTTGACCCCATCTGGCTCGCCTTGGGTCATGGTTGGAGGTTCCTATTCTGGAATGCGCTCGGCGTTCAGTCGAAATAAGTATCCCGACACGATTTTTGCTTCGTTCGCTTCTTCAGCTCCAGTCGAGGCGCGCATTGACATGAGTGTGTACTTCGATCAAGTCTATGATGCTATGGTCGCCAACGGATACTTGAACTGTACGCGGGATATCAAAGCTGCCATGGAATACGTCGACGCGGAGCTTGACAAGAACGCCGAATCTGCCGCAGCTATCAAGAAATTATTTTTCGGCGCTGGCGCTGAAGACAACAACAATGGGGATTTCACAACTGGAGTTGGTGGAATTTTCGGTTTCTTCCAGTCATACGGCTTTGGCGGCGGAGAAGGCAGCCTCGCATCCTTCTGCGAACATCTCGAGACGGACCCGCACACTGGAACGGTTGCGGGACCTCATGGCTTCGCACCCTACCTTGGCAACGAGTACGTGGCCAAACGATTCGCCTCCTTTCCAGCCTTCATCGAATTGGTCAATTTCAACTACTACACCAATTGCGGCGGTCTCGACGAAACCCAGCCTGTATCCTGTGTGCTGAACCCCAAAGCTACCGACCCGGACGTCATCAGCTGGACATGGCAATTCTGCACAGAATGGGGTTATTTCCAAACGAATAACATTGGCTCTCACTCTCTCCTCTCCAAGTATCAGTCCCTGGAATATGTTCAGTACACCTGCAACCGCCAGTTCCCAGATGCCGTTGCAGCAGGAATCCTCCCAAAACATCCCCTGACTGAAGAAACAAACGAACAGACCGGAGGCTGGACGATCCGCCCGTCAAACGTCTATTGGAGCGGCGGGGAATTCGATCCATGGCGCACACTTTCCCCCCTCGCCACGGAAAGCATCGCTCCGCAAAATGTCCAGTTCACCACCGAGATCCCCAAGTGCAATGTGGAGACAGACGAGGACACGGTTTTCGGTTACATCATGCCCAACGCGGAGCATTGTTATGACTTCTTGACCAATTTCGCGCCCGGGAGGACCTCACGTGAATACTTCTATAAGGCGTTGAAAGAGTGGCTGCCCTGTTTTAAGGGAAACACGCACACGATCACGATCACGGACCGCGGTCAGTGATCTTGCGAGGGCGCAAGGGGTTCCGGGAACAACCCGGCTGGATCCACTCATGGAGGGGAACTGGTAAAGAGGGATCGGCGCGGAGAAATGGGTGCATCCCGGGAAAGCATATTATTAGCGATCTAGTCTCTTTTCATACCAGCTTGCGATCGAGCCGAAAGTCTCACGTGTGACCCAACCGAGGATGTTGATGTCCATGTCAAATAGGATCCGCTGGATTTACTGCTATTCATTTAACTTACTTCTCATTCCTTCATTGTACGGAATTTCTAAATAAACTCAACAAATTCAATTTATTTTATATTGGAATAATATCGATCGGAAGATCATTCGCCTTCTTCATGCTGCTCAACCCAGTTGTGGTCCTGGTTGGCGCAGTATATGCGACCTTCCTGGTCCTGCGTTACCTAGCGCAGTTACACCATCATCACAAACAGTCTAAATCCCTACATTGTCAACCTTGTACGCCCGGTTCCTCTACGTTTTTCGGCATTCCGGCCTTTATTCGCCTTAGCAAAGCTGTTCGCGAAAAGCGATGGATCGATTATTTGGCCAATCAATATGCCATATACGGGAATACCTTTCAGCAGAAGATGTTCGGTCGCGAGATCATCACTACAATTGAACCAAGCAACGTGAAGGCTATTCTGGCGACCCAATTCCAGGATTTTTCCTTGGGCACGCGACATGAACAATTCTATCCTTTGCTCGGTGATGGAATTTTTACCTTGGATGGAGCGGGGTGGTCGCATGCGAGAGGATTATTGCGACCACAATTTACTAGGGATCAGGTATTTATTGGAATGACTTTGATAAAAGAATCAGCATGTACTCATTGTTCCTAGGTCGCGGATCTAGCTCTACTGGATGACCACATCAACCACCTCCTCGACCTCATCCCCAAAGACAGAACTAGTTTCGATATTCAACGCCTATTCTTCCTCCTAACCCTCGACTCAGCTACTCATTTCCTCTTTGGCGAGTCAGTTGGCTGCATGCTCCCAGAGTCTGAAACAACTGGAGTCCTCGCGAAATCCGCCGTACGCAACGCTCAAGGCTTCGCCGACGCATTCACAGTCGCTCAGGACTACCTCGCCTCCCGATCACGCGCCCAAGGTTTGTACTGGCTCGTCAACCCGAAGGCCTTCCGCGAAGCAAATAGTCAAGTCCACGAAGTCGTGGATCATTATGTCAATGTCGCACTGGAATCAAAGCGCAATCCCGACCGGAAAGAAGACGACCGCTATATCTTTCTCAACGCCCTCGCTGCTGATACAGATGACCCGAAGATGCTGCGCGATAACATGTTGAATATCCTCCTTGCCGGACGGGATACGACGGCCAGTTTACTGAGTTCGACATTCTACTACCTTGCACGTCATCCCAATGTCTTTACGCGGCTGCGTCGGGAGATCGTTGAGGCCTTCGGGGATAGTAGGAACCCGCGTGGCGAAATTACCCAGACGAAACTGAAGGATATTTCTTACCTGCGATATGTCCTGAACGAGAGTAGGTTCCACTCCACCCGAACTTTAATATTCCGCTAACAGGACAGCCCTCCGTCTCCAACCGCCTGTCCCGATCAACTTCCGAGTCGCTACAAAGGATACTTCACTACCCGTCGGAGGCGGCGCTGATAAACAATCTCCAATCTATATCAAAAAGGGAACAATGTGCTCCTATAATGTCTTCGCCATGCACCGCCGCACAGATCTATGGGGTAAAGACGCACGCTCATTCCGACCGGAGCGATGGGAAGAGAATGCCAAGCACGGATGGGAATACCTGCCTTTCAATGGTGGACCTCGGATATGCCTCGGACGTAAGTTTTGAATCTGTTTCGGTGTTGATTAAAGTTTTGCAGATATTCGTTGGGAAGAAAGTCAAACTAATTTACTCCACTGCAGAACAATATGCGCTCACCGAGGCCAGTTATACTGTTGTCAGACTCTTGCAGTATTTCGATACGCTTGAGAATGCGGATCCGCGGCCTAATCAGACCGAGGAACCGGTCAAGCAATCTAACCTGACTATGATGCATGATGCTGGTGTGCCTGTGCGGTTGTATTCTTCGGATAAGATTTAGGATACTTAGGATATTGGTTTACGATTAATGTGTTTTACGTTGGTACTTTCTGAGGGAATCGAATGGGTAGGTTCCAAGGTAACTACATCCAACGAGTTCGACTTTGTATATACTTTTTACCGATTAGGGAAACCGTGATTTTATGATTTTCAAGCTGTTTCCCGCGTATCCAAACCCAGCCGATGTCGGTGTAATCTATAGCCGGTGATAACCTTTAAAAAGATGAGTCAACGCAAAGTTTGTTTCTGGCATTTTCAGATCCTTCAGTGATTGATCGGACATAAGAAGCAAAAGCCAATTTCAATCATAACCTCTCCGAATTTTCTTGGCGGCCACGCCATTGTAAGAGCAGAACAGACTGTTACGCTATCAATGACTTGAAGGAGGCGGTCAATTTGCCGAAAGGGAGCTTCGACTGGCGAATTGAATTATCAAGCGTCGATTACTGAATGAATGGGCGTGGCGTGATGCCGTGGTGCTGGAAGGTAGCCGACGATCGAGAATAGGCGTCGCAAAGCTACAATTAAGGCCCCACAAGGGTATCAGCCGTAGACGCTATGGCAAGATTGGTGATCAATACCCAGCAGCTAAATTAACTCAAAATTGATAATTTTGAAGCCTGCCTTTATTAGCACATCCATTGCCCCAGCCTCCTCAAGACTCTGTAGTGATGAATTTCCAATCAATCCGCTTTCTACAAGTCCCGTGAGAAACGGCAACATCCTTGGGTCCTCCTTGTACATAAGCCCGGTGGTAATATCGACAAATCCAGCGCGCTGCAGACCACGCAGTCCATGGGGGTCTAGAAGACTCCGCAGATTCGCGGGCAGCTCACCAAGTATAACTTCCCCGTGCATTCCGCCTTCTAAGTAGCATTCACCAACCTGACGATACTGTCCAGCGACTGGGCGGAGCACCATAGGCTTCCATGAGCCAAATAGATGACACACCTCATCGTCAGGACGGACGTAGGCTGGGCCCATTCCCACGTGGCCATCTGCTGTGATGTATAGGGTACGGGCGGTGCAGGCAGCACGCACATGGACAAGACATCGGGAAGTGTTGGGATGGGATGGAAGTTTTGCAGTCGAGTTTTCTGGGTCGAGCAGGGCTCGCACTAGCGCAAGAGAGTCATTGTACGGCGATTCATGGGGCACCGCGGGCATCCAGCGCTCTGCAAAATTATTGAGCCAGAGGCTGCGGCAATATGCTTCTAATCTCTTTTCCCTGCTGTTGTAGACTGTATTATTGCCGGCTTGGATATGGCTGTCGAGTTCCATCAGTGCTCTGCGCAGCTCCCGTGCCGTCGTGGAATCGCTGACATTGTGCAGACAATAATCATCGATGCGAATGACATGCTCGACGCGACCGATACGAAAGCCGTAAGCTCCGAGATGACAATCATTCATGCTCGAGAAGGCTGGCAGTAGCTCAAACAGTTCCGGGCCGACCTCGTGCACACTTAATGAATCCATCGGGGCCGCCAAATCGGGAACCCAACTTGGTAGGGGCTCAGACCTTACAGAATGATCATCCAGTTCGCATTGACACAAGATAGCGAGACGCCCCGTGTGCCTGATGTGCCGCTGAGTTGCATCGGTGTAGATATCTGAGGCTGTCTTGTTGTAATCAGGGATAATACCGAGGTCGCCAGAGTCACGCAGGTGGTTGAGAACGCCATAAAGGCGATCCCGTGGATCGGAGCACTTAGAACTGCGTATTTGACGTCTTAGATTGAGAAAGCTGAATGCACGCCTGGAGTAGAGGCAGACAGTATCTATTTGTAGCATGCCGCGCCGGAAATCATCTTCCTGTTCTGTTGTATTCATTACGCCACTCACCGAGGGCTTTCTTTGGATAATGAAGATTGCTTTGCACATCAGTGGCCAAGAAATTGCTTTGCTGCCACACAGGAGCGTACCCTGGCGCCCGCTGAGGCCGATTTCTTGCCGGATCCAAAGCCTCCCGAACCAATCTCGGCAAATTAGGTGGTAGATAGCTAGAATCTCGCGTCGACCATAAGGTAGCGCTGAGTGCATGTCGGCCCAACTGCTATCTTTGGTCCCTACCGCGGACGATTTGATAAGACCAGAGGAGAAGTCCACTTCGACCATGTCTGCAAGGTTTTCCAAGATCTCAAGCGCAAGATCACTGTCGTCCTGGGCTGGACCTAGAAAACCAATAACCCTCCGAGCGAGGCGATAAATGTCACCTATCATCATGACTTGCTGTGATTTTTCTGCGTAGTCGAGCTGGTTGATGCAGATGGCATCGGCCCAGACGGTTCGCACAGAGTCGGCGAGACGAAGATGCTGAAGCGCGACGGCAAGGTTCTGAGTGACTAGGAATTCATGGAAGTTGGCGCTACCACCGGCTAAGACTAGCTGCACTCGAATCGTGGTAGGGCTATCACTCGAGCCCCAAACGTAAGAAAGGGCTTCATATTGTGGCACATGTGACTCCTCGAGTCTGCAGTGGAAAACTTTAATTTGCAGAGTATCAGTGAATGCTCCCGGTATAATATCAATCAGACGAATATCGTGATGCTCTGTTAACGGGAGATAATCCAGGAGAGCCATGTCCAACGACGTTGGAGACGGTGGATCAAGGAGCAACGCCACGGTGAATAAATACCCCAGCTTGCACAAGCTGGCATTGCACGTGTCTCTCGGTCACTGAAAAATGGGGCTGAAAGGTGAATGTGCTGCATCGATTAGGGTGATAAGCGCACCGACCGAGGATGACTGCCACGTCACAATAGTACGAAGCTGTAAAAAGAAAAACCCAGAAGAATCTCGATGGCAATGGGGCACCGCCAGCAAGCCTGTGCCGGCAGTGAGACCAATTAAATTTGAGCCGGGCGATGTGAAATCCCCCAAGCAATGTCGGAAACGAGGCTGAAGGCAGAAGAGGTACAAGTCAGGCTATGGATATTGGAGGGGTAGCTGCGGGAGGGGCTCTCCAGTTTCTCGCGAGGCTGCCAATCAGAGACACACATTGAAGTTGCCTCAAGTTATTAATAATTTTGAGTGATCTAGCTGGATTGTACGAGGACACAAGAGAACATAGCTGAGGAGTTATGGGCTACATCATATTCTACATAGTATTTCGCAAGCGGTCTGATGATAGCCTGGATGGGAGGGGATGTATATGATGACTGATGAGTTGTTCGGCAACTTCCATCTTTTCCCTCTCTGTCAAGTTAACAACCCTTCTTCCCTCGTGCTTCACATCCTGCCCCGATCTTGGTCTAAATTCTGATTTATCTTGCTTTTTAAAGTGCCGCTAACTGGAGAATGTACAATCTCTCCTTGTCGAGCGCTAGCAAATCAAAATCGCAACCACCACCTCCACGCGCTCCGAGGTGTATTGAATACCATCTGCGATCTCAAATTGGAACTTCTTGAGATCCTGCCGAGCTTTCAGGACAGAGAGGGCTCTTGAACACTAAGACAGACAATTACATGTGACTGCGGATGATCAAAGTAATTACTATTAGGACTTCTGGAGCTTCCTGCATCTAGCTCACTTAACTGAATCTGCTATCAAATTTGGATAGTAAACGACTCTCAAAGCTTCGATTCTAACATTGAAACATTTTTCACACCCCCACGATAAATTCCCTGCTTCAAGAAGACATGACGCTTTTCCCACCATCCTCCGTAAGCCTATTGCGAACTTTGATTACCATGTACCCGCCACCCAATGTACCCAACCTTTGAGGCTCAGAACCTTTGGCAGCAATGCCAGATACCGCGCTCGGGCAAAACAGCAAGGCTTCGCCTACACGTAGACGAACGATCTTATGGAACAATGCGTATTTGCTAGTTACCTCGCCATCTTCTGAGGGGTCTTTTTTCGATTGCGCACCGAAGGCGGCCGCGGCGATGTGGCCTTGAAGTGCATGTAGCCATGCTGGCGATGAAAATCGGTGCACAATTGTGATGGAGCAAAGGCTTAGCAGGTCGCTGGAGATGGTGGGCTCTTGGGTGGAGACGAAAATCCGGGCTCCGAGATGGCGTTGCAATCTGACAGTCGAAAGCAGAGTTTCAGTGAAGCTTTGAGCTTCGACTGAATCTTTCATGTACTAAAATAGTCAGCAGGCATGGATAGGACATTACCCTCCGGTTAGGCACGAACTTTGTGGGCCTCATCAAGTGCAACTACCCTGCCAATATTTGCTTCCTGTTCCATGAAGATGCCGAAACAGACGTTGAAGAGGGAACAAGCAGTATCTGGGGAGATACAAGGACAGGAGAGGTCGACGATCGTCAATTGCGATGCCTGATTCACGGATTAGCTTCATAATCTTAATTGGCCTATGATAAGCTTGCCTTTGGTCTCCAGCTCGAACCTGTAACCTTGGGATTTGATTTCTTGGTACTGAATGTATTGCCCAGGTTAACCTGTTGCAGGGGCATAAAACTCTCAAGGGTGTGAAGTCTTTGCTTCAATGGTTCAAGTTGACTTGGAAGAAGACCAGAGTCGAGGATTTGCCGCCTAAAGTTGGCGTAGTCGAACTGGGATCCTGTAGACTGCTGTAGCTCACGCATCTCCCGTAACACTCGCTGGACAGTATGCATGTACAGTGGCATAGCTCCATCATTGTTGCCTACTGCCATGAGATCCATCATACGCTTGGTATTAAGGTTGGCTTGGTCGATTTGTAAAGCCTCCACTTTGATGTTCTTGAGCCTAGAGTAGGATTCCTAAACCAGAGACAGTCAATAAATTGCAGAATATTAGGAAAATGTGCATCACCTTTATGGTGTGGAGGTTTGTTGGAGCACAGAGAACGCGAACTTCAATGCTGAGATTGGAAGAGAGAAAGGCTGCCTCACAAGGCGAACCATTACGGTCACTGATGAAAGTTTCATAGTGGAAAACAATCGCTGACAGAGGGTTCAAAAGCCTGCCAGCTTGAGAAGATATGAGGCAGCCTTCAAGTAAGCAGGAGAGCGTATGACTCTTCCCCGACCCCTGAGAGCCGCATATAAAGGTGCTTGAGGGGGAGGCCACGTTGAAAAACAGCCGGGGATCTTTCTCCAGGATTTCGTCATCCAAACTTGGAAATCCAATAGTCGCTATTTCTTTGATACCCCCAAGCAAGCCATACTGGGATGGGCCTTCACCTGGTAGATCGAGAACTGGGCCGGTAAAAACAGGAGACACAGAAGCGTCATCAACCTGCTCGGTCTCATCGTTGTGTTTCAGAAGGCTTAAATGGTACTCAAATTCCGAATCTGGAGACATGATTGGCGTCAATTCTGTGTGAATTTTTTCCTATTCTCAAAGGCAGACCAGGGGGATTGCTGTGTATGAGAGAGAAGTTGGTAACATGTCCATACTGATGGAAGAAAATGAGTTGTGCAGACTAAGGATGGACTTCAAACGGCAAAACATTGCATCCTCGTTTTTCATCGTTAAAATAGCGATTTCTAGCCTTGGAATAGGAAAATGCCGATAACCTGCTGTTTGCTACGCCCTCAATCAAATTTTAACGGAAACAACCGAATATCCCGACATAAATTATATCATTCTTGACGTTGCCTCTTCTTCACTTCCATCATCTTTCATTGATATTTGTATCTTACTTGGTTGAGGAAAGCCTTGTCCCTTGACTGTGAGTGTTTCCTAAGACCACATTACGCACATCTTACTGGTTGCTAACTTTGTATTTAGCTTTGTGCTTAAACCCTTTCAAATCAATCATGAAGCGCTTCAACGAAGAACTCCACGACCCCAACCCTTCAGTTAGCCAGGAACATGGCCACCATAAAAAGCCCGTCATCGTTGGTCTCTATGGCCTCCCAGGGGCTGGAAAGACATATCTTCTGGATGGACTTAAGCGAAGCGTGACCGACTTTCTATTCTTTGATGGCAGTCGTGCTATTGGAACCGTGACCCCCGGCGGGCTTGAAGCATTCCATACCTTATCAGAAGCCGAGAAAATAAATTACCGCGGTCGTGCCATGGAACGAATCAAACAAGGATGCCATGACTTTGGGAAAAGTGCTATCATCTCAGGACATTCGATGCTATGGACTGAGGGAGAGAAAACATATCAACTTATCTGCACACAAGCTGATTTCGACTCATACACTCACATTGTTTACCTGGAAGTCCCAGCTGGCGTTATTGCAGATCATCGGCGTATCGATCAACGGAGCCGCCCAGGCGCATCGGTTCCACATCTGGCCCAATGGCAGGAAGCAGAGAAGACTTACTTGCGTCATGTCTGCAGATTACACAACATTTTGTTTACAACAGTGACACCGCATCGTTTCCTGCCTGAGCAGCTTTCTGCGCTCCTTGAAGATTTCCATCGCCACACAGAAGACCTCAATACTAAGCTCGCTGAGGACCAGATAGACAAAATTTTCGATACTGACTCCGAAACTCCTGAGACGGTGCTCGTTCTGGATGCCGATGAGACCTTATCTCCATACGATAGCGGCTCTCTATTCTGGCACCTCACCCCTAGAACCTCTTTGATAGGTGATAGATATCCTCTGAGGGAACTATTTCGCAGTCACTTGCAGTATTCATACACTGCCTTCCGTCAAGCTACCCTTCTTTACGAAGAGGCAATGGATGGCAATGACTACGAGATATGTTGTCAACAGATGGCAACTATGATCAGAATGTACCCTGAGTTTATCAAATTTTTGAAGTCATTGAAGACTCACATGCGGGCAGTTGTTCTTACCTGTGGACTACGCCGAGTCTGGGAACTGGTTCTCAAAGAAGAAGAACTTTCAGCGATACAAGTCATCGGGGGCGGCCGTTTATCAGACAGACTGGTCATGACACCCAAACTAAAAGCCTCCTTGGTGAAAAGGTTGCGCTGTGTCCACAATGCTTATGTCTGGGCGTTTGGAAACAGTCCAGTTGACCTTGAGATGTTAATGGAGGCGAACAAGGCCATCGTCGTGGGTGTGTGCCAAAGATCCAGCAGTACTACTATGGACGATGCTTTGAGAGGATCAATTGGGCAAGAAGGCTTTGCGCCTCATCAGCTCCTCCTATGTCCTGGGGATTATCCACAACCTCTCCTCAGCGTTCTGCAGCTTCCTCTGGTGAGCTTGACTGATGAGTCTTTTCTCAACTCTATCTCTGCGCGCCGTGATTGTCTCAATGTCTTTCATGCTACGAATCACAATGGTGCCAAAGTAATGATGACAGCGATACGTGATGTTACAATCTCGGGGCCGGCATTGAGGAAATACCATCAACAGGCCGGATGGTACTTAACGATGAGATTCTACGCTGAGATGGTAGGTATCGAACCATATTCAATTACTCATGTCCAGGGTCATCAGACAGACGGGCATCGGACTGCTCATGAGAAAGTGACTTTAATCGTGGCCCTTATGCGCGGTGGGGAACCAATGGCCTTTGGCGTTAGTGAAGCGCTACCACTCGCCACGTTCCTCCATGCGAAGGATCCAATGGATATCCAACCGGAGCATCTATCAGAATGTGTGACGGTACTATTGGTAGACTCTGTCGTCAATACCGGTAGGTCCGTGTTGGATTTTGTTCAGCACATTCGAAAGCTTAATGATACTATTCGCATCGTGGTCATTGCCGGAGTGATCCATTCCCATACACTTTCTAGGGGAGGAATTTCTCAGCAGTTGAGTCGAACTCAAGGACTGTCGTTCATTGCCCTTCGCCTTTCAGATAATCATTTTAGTGGTCAAGGAGCCACCGATACTGGCAACAGATTGTTTAACACTGTGGATTTGGATTAAATTGACATTTTGGGGCGCATTCGGTGGATTAATTTGTTTCACGCTCGAGATTACGGTCATTGTTCGAAATCATGATAGAATTTGAAATGAACCTTGAGGCAAACTTAAACTTCTCTGTCCTTTCCTATGTGTAATTTTAGTGTTCTCTCCAAGGCTGTTGCCGTGAGGGTGACTCTAATTTGCCTGTCTATCTGCGGCTCAGAATCGGTTATTGCAGCTATACAAATCCACCCATCATCGTGTCAGGCAGAGCCACTAGCCTGCGAAGCATTGCTAAAGCTGTTCTAAGTAGCTGCAGGTAAAGTTCACACTCAACAATCCGGGTCATGTCCAGGTGATGTCAGTGGTAGAAGCAGCCGGACTTTACGGAGTTAATGGTCTATCTTCGCTTTACAGCCGATGGTAAGTATTTCCGAGGTGATTATAAGACCAGTGAATTAGTTCTACATATTTGCTTTCTAGTACAACGATCACTGAGGATTACTATTCACAATGGCTACACACAAGGCTCTTGTTCTTAGCTCATGCGACCGCCCGCTGACCCTGGAGACTGTTCCCCGTCCGCTAGCCAAGGCGGGCGAAGCAGTCGTGCAAGTTCTGGCTGCCGATATTGTCCCTTACATGGGTGAGGTATTAAATGGCTCTCGTCCGTATCCATTGTCTCTTCCTATGACACCCGGTAACACTGCCATCGGAAGAGTCTTCGAGGTCGGGCCGGATGCCGTTAGCCTCACGCCGGGTCAGTTGGTATTCTGCGACATCACCATCCGAGCACGCGACGATCCATCTGTCACCATTCTCTACGGAATCCATGGAGGTGGATACCCAGCAGCACAGAAACTGATGGACGGCGAGTGGCGAAATGCAACATACGCGGAATACACAAGATTTCCTCTGGAAAATCTCTATCCGCTGAATGAGGATCTCCTGGTGGCAAAGATGGGATACACGATTTCTGACTTATGTTTCCTGCCTGTATTTCTCGTCCCTTTTGGTGGACTGTCCGAAGTCAATGTTAAACCCGGCGAAGTGGTGATTGTGGCACCGGCAACGGGCAGATATGGAGGTGCCGCAGTGGCTGTGGCACTCGCCATGGGCGCTACAGTAGTGGCTGCCGGTCGCAATACTTCCGCCCTTCAGACCCTCAAGACGATACATGCATCCACAGGTCGACTTAGAACAGTAGTGGTCACTGAAGACTCTGCACGAAATTCCGAGCTATTCAAATCCGCCGCTGGAACGAAAGATGGTGCCGACGTATACATTGACTTTTCGCCGCCTGCAGTGAAGAGCAACGCGCTGCTTTGTTCTGGTATTGGCTCATTGCGTTCATTTGGAAGATGTATCATAATGGGAGGGAGGTCGGGGGACATTCAGGTTCCATATTTGGACGTTATGTTCAAAAGCCTCAGGCTTCAAGGTCGATTCATGTATTCACGACACCATATTCTTCAATTCATAAAAATGGTGGAGTCGGGGCTGATGGTACTGGGGACTAAAGCTGGCATTCATCATACAGAGGAGTTTGGAATGGAGTCTGTCGATGATGCACTCAAGCAAGCGGGGAAGCTGACAGGGTGGGGTTCACACGTTGTATTGAGACCCTATAATGGCTAGCCATCACTTGGTAATATCTAAGCATGTATTAAATTGACAACAATTGAGAAATCTCTTCGCAATTTCACAACGGGAGAATAATCGAGGTAGGGACCATCGATGGCGAGAACAGAGAATGGCAAAGCTGAGAGAACCTTGGTATAAGCTATGAAAAAGCTCGTCTAACCGCCCCAGACTGCCTTTTTTAGTACGCAGCACTTCGTAGTCAGGCTTGGAAATTTGACATCGCATATATCCGTTGTCTTGAGCCTGTACTTTCCTTGATTTTCCACAAGGTAGATGAGACTGTATGATCGACATTTGACGAATTGTGAGCTTGTGAGAATGGCTCGTTGACCTCGGAAGCCTTCAAATTCTCTGTGTCGCCAAGTTTCTCATAGCACTCAGGTTCGGAAAGCCGGCCTTATTCGCATTCACACAAGTCCAATGACAAGATGGGTCTCAAGACCTTGTCGGATACCCCTGTCTTAGTAGAAGGGGACCAAGTATATAGAAGATACCTAATATCCATGATCAGAACACTCTAAATGTAGGAAATCATCCTAGCGAAAAGGGCATTTGAAGGTTTTATAGTGTATGCTTAATTTATTTTTCACAATACTGAAGCTAAGTAAGGGTCTGAAGAAGATGTATGCCAGCCTTAGTCCCCAGTACCATCAGCCCCAAGTTCACCATTTGTATATGGATCGACCTGTATTAAGAGGCTACTCTACGACATTGAGATGCCTGAACAATTTAGGTCATTGTTGGCGATGAGCAATTATACCCCTCTAATTCGCAAAACCAGGAGTGGAGGCCAAAGAAATAATAACAATACGGGCAGCAATGACAAATTATCTCGTATTGCGGCACTACCTGCATCGGCCTCTAAAGTCTGATCGTTGCACTGATAGGTCAATGGATGGGTTCGCGTATCTTTCCGCCGGCATATGCTACATAAGCAGCTAAGCGACTCTCGGTATTTACCCCTCGCCTGCACCTAAGGCCATCTGAATGCGTCCATTCGGCGACAGGTCCGCATTTATACCACCCAAGCCTGTAATCACACACGCTGCAACGGAATCACATGTCAAAACCCAGTGAATAGCAGCTAGTGGAAACATGCCAAGTGAATCAATAGGGTATACATCTCGTGCAGCTGCGGGTGCGGCTGCAAGTGCGGGGGTTGCCTACACCGCTGGCTGTGCTTACCTATGCCTATTCCTCTCGACTCGCAAGCACCCAGCCAATCAGCAATTAGTCGACCAATCAAACCAAATTCTTCCACATAGGCTGATGTATAACCACAGGCAGATTCTTGGCAGATCTGTGAGATTTTAGATCATCTGAAAGAGCTCACTGGTTACTCCTTTGGGACATGCCTTTCTCACGGCTCGCGTCCCTACCTCAGCTCCCTATCAAAGGGAGATATCTCCCTTCAAATTTCTAGACAACTCTTTTGGTCTCATCTTCTGGGCCCGGGACTAGCTTCTTTTGACCACATTCCGCTACGATTGTTCGTTCTCGTCAGCCAAGATCGGCAAGGCTTCTATAAAGGGTAGATCTTATCTCTTTCTTTCTCCCCTCTGACAACAACAAACATTCCCCCAAAAAATATCGACAAAGTCAAATTGATCATCGGTTTCCTTTTGTTCTATCTCGATTCTTATATGAGTGTATGCCAAAAACTGTCCTCATCCTTACAAATCTCGAGAACGATGAATCAATCTACCACTATACTCTTTGTTCCAGGCGCGTGGCACAATCCCGATTGCTATGATTCCATTGTGAGCCGCCTCGAGGCAGTCGATTATAAGACCAAGAAGGTCCATCTACCCACAGTGGGTCCACTAACACACTACCTGGACTTTGACGAAGATGTTGCACATATCCGAGCGCAAATCGAGCAAGCAGTCAATGCAGGGCAGAAAGTGGTTGTGGTGGTGCACTCTTATGGCGGGGTACCATCAAATGAGGCAATTCAAGGACTGGACATCAACACGCGCCAGAAGATGGGTCTGACTGGCGGCGTCACCCATCTGTTTTTCTGCTGCTCCTTTGTCATTGCCGAAGGACAATCACTCATCAGCGCCTTCGGTGGAAATGACCTTCCTTGGTTTAGAGTGGCAGACGATAAGTTGGAAGTCAATGTTGCAGATCCAGACAAAGTTTTCTACAACGACTGTGATGATGCGCAGGTTGAACGTGCGGTCGCTGCTTTGAGATCCCATAGTTACCAGAGCTTCCACAGTATCTGTACTTATGCAGCATGGAAGCATATTCCATCAACCTACTTATACTGTCTTAAGGATGCAGCCATTCCTCTCGCGGTACAGAAGATGATGGTTGAGGGCACGGCTAAAGGATCCGGGATGAGGACGGAGACGGTGAATGCATCCCATAGCCCGTTTATCAGCCAGCCTGATGAGTTGACTGCAGCCATTCGACGGGCTGCTGGGGAGAGCATTTAATTGTTCTATGATTACTTCTTGCTGTGCGGTGCATGGATTATAAATCGAGAACTCTCGCTATACATATACATATACCTGGTTCCTGGCTATGTACTAAATGTTGAGTGGTTCCAGGCGGCGAATCTGATATATTGAAATTTATTCTCCTTGGAAGCCTAGCCGGAAGCAAGCCCTGGAGTCTCACGTCTAATTTTTATAGATGCTTGAGCAGCAGCCGTCCAGGAAAAATTGAAGTTCACATTCCCAGCTGAGCATCATGATCTTCCATAAGCAGCGGGGGATATATGTCTGCCTGTATTTCGATAAAATTTGGAATATCACTGAGAAGGGTCGCCTATCCCCGAGTACCCCGATCAAATCGTTCATAAAAAGTAAATTCCGAGATTAGCCTGTCGATTTTATTCCTATCGTCGGCCCTGAACTTGATTGTAGGAGCCCGCCACGCACAGCGGGGATTTTTGGTCACTGCATTGATGAACACCGTGCGGATCAGAGAATGTGGAAGCTTTTGGTCGCTGGGTAAAATGCCCTGGACATTGTCTAAGGCCATACGCCAGTTTCTCACGAAGACTGAATCATGCATACCTTGTGTGTAAACGCATGCCAGCCACTCGTTGTATTTTTCGGCGCAGGTAAACGCAGGTACCGATCCATATATCTTTGTCAGAGCAGTCCACATTTCTGCCGCAGTTTTGAGACGATTCACCTGAAGCTTGACATGCATGCTGAGTGTGGCAAGAAGGTAGCGACACAATTCATGGTTTGCAGAAGACCAAATAGCATATTCTTCATTCGGGTCTGTGTAGTGTTCTTTGATGAAGGCGTATGCTTTGGCCATGGTAATATTGTCAGGGCTGAGTATGAGGTTGTCCGTAAAGTGCTTTATTGCGATCAGGATCTTTGCCGTGTCTAGAGAGACAGGGGTGCGTTCTTCGGTGTATTTTGGGGCAGAAAGTCCTACCAGGAGTTCCCAGTATGTACGGTCGATGTTGTCAAGTGCTACCTCCAGGCGTTTAGAATAGTGTGAAAAATCGTCTCTACCTGTAAGCTGAGAGCCAAAAGTAGAGAGAAATATTTCCGTTTTCGAAGGTTCCATTTTGAAGCTGCACAGGTGTGCGCAGGATGCGGGTCGGGTTGTTGTTGTTAAGGCTCGGCCCGTTGAGCTGGACTAAACGAGGCGCTGGGCGGAGGTAATGGAGAACGAACTAAATAGCTTTCGACGCTCTTTAATGGCGTGATGTGGACTTGAGAGCAGAAATTGGCCTCGTCTTCGGTGGTAGGTGGAGCCTGGAGAATAATGAGATGCCTGCAACGCGTAGTCAAATCGTCATCAGGGCGCAATGAAGATGTGCACACAGAGGGGAGAGAAAGGAGTCATAGGCCAGATAAATAGAAGAGAGCACATATCATCGATTACGAAAGGGTTGTGGGGGCACTGACTGAGGAGAAGAGGCCAATAGCGTTACAAAGAACTGATGGAGTGAAGGAAAGGTAAAGGAGAATGAAAGAGGAAAAAACGAGAGTCAAGGAACAAAAGATGTGAAAAGGGGAAGAAAGGATCACGAAATTATCCTACGCAGCTTGGAGATGGTACCTTCATAATTTTAGCAGGTCTATAGATTGTTTTCCCAGCTGTCTTCCTTCATTATCTTCATGCCTGTCATGTTGGCAGACCTTAACTGAATTCTTCGGTAATACCCTAGAGCCTTTTGATTGATGACCATTAAATTAGTTGTAGCGTCCCCAATAACCCCACTCAAAGTAGCGCAGCAAATTCAATCCAGACAAATTGAGATATGAAGTATTAAAGAACATGATCACCTCACTTGATTCAAGTCAACATGCAATATAACGCTTGGTTGAAGCCGAGTAGGACCTCGGTATATAGTCCAGATATTAATGGAATTATTAAACATTCCGTTCTCAATACCGTCAATGTGATTTTCATTAATCAGAATCCTGCATGGAAAAGCAATATGCCCATTCTAGATGATTGCGGAGAGCTTTTTGTTTTGCACCAAGCGAGCAATGATAAGCAGCATGCCGCCTAGGAGCAATGCCACGCCTGAAAATATAGACAGTGAAAGATAGCCGTACCTTTCGACCAGAGCACCACTGATCGGAACATTGGCCATCGCACTATCAACATGTTAGTGGTGTTCAGAATTCAAAGCGATAGACTCACGAAAAGGCAGTAGACCCAGCGACACCACCGATGGCGAGACCAAATGTAGAAGGTGTAGCTACCTGGGCAGCACAAGCCTGCTGAAGAGAAAGAATGCCCTTGGATAAAATCAGTAATTGAACAAATTAACTGGGTTTGAATACTTACCCCTGATGCGAAGCCGTAAGCAGCACACCAAATCACCAGGCCAGGTACGGAGTCCACACTAGTCCAACAGAACGCAATTATCCCTGCCGACAAGGTAGAGACAATGCAGCAGTTGAATCGCCCAAATCTATCAGCCAGTATACCCGGAATAATGCGACCGAAAAAGGAGGCTCCGTTGACGATGGACACGGTGTAGAATGCTAGCGTTGTCGAGAACCCCTTCGCAACTGCATATGATGTCGTATAGAAGAAAGGAGCGAACATGCCAAAGTATGTGATGAACATGGCGAGACATAAGAGCTGCATGGATGGCTGTCGGAAAAGTGTAATTGCCTCTTGCTTATGATCAACTTTCTTTTCTGGGGCAGATTCACCACTCGTATCGTTGCCTGTGATGTCGTTCTCCGGATCAACATCCATGGGAATATGGGCCTTTGGCGGTGATTTGCAGACAACGCATGAAAAGGCAAACAATGGAATCATAATGAAACCAACGATACGCATTGTCCAAGGAAACCCGATATCTGGCCGTTTGAGCAACTGATCGATCGCCACGGGCCAGATAATTCCACCAAGCGAGGACCCGGCAAGAACGATCCCCATCGCAGCAGCACGCTTCTTCTTGATATACTGTCCGACTAGCGCAAGTGCTGGCCATGTAGCCAAGGCCATGGAAATACCCAGGAGAATGCCTTGTGCGAGCAGAAACTGGTAGAACTCCTTGCAGAGCGAGGTCATCATGATGGCGAAAACCGTGCCGACCGATCCTGTCCATATCATGAGCTGGAATCGTCAGTTCTTGGATCCATGTTATTAAGTGGGCATGCATCCTACCTTGGGTCCGAAAATGTCGAGCATCGCACCGGCGATGGTGGAAATCGAGAAGAGGAAGAAAATGGCCATGGCTCCCAGCCATCCAATCGTTGATTGCGATTCATGGGCTAGTTGAGCTGTCGCATAGTAGTCTTCAAATACACCGAACGAGTTCAAAAATCCAACAGTGCAAAAAAGACATGTAAATGCGCCGAAGATTACGAGCCATGCTCGAGTTCTGTTGATGTTAGTTGTGATGGATATGTTTTGTATTGAGCAAGATACTTACGTATATTCGTTCTCAGAATCCGAAGACATTGTTCTGAGCTTGGTTGAGTTGAGAATATTTGGAAATTATTCATGCTTCCCGTAGGTATGACGGACTTTTAAAGGGATAGTATCGACCTAAGCAGAAGTAGGGGTTGGAAAGCTCTGAACCGCGGAGCCTCCGGTGGACATACAGAATAGAGTTGGCGAGTGCCAAGGCCCGAGCCCGGACCCTCCGCGGACACTCCGACACTCTTCGCGTCCTCATTCCAACTCACAACTACGCCCTCCGGCTGATGTATTCCGTGAATTCTTTATTGTTGTCCTACAGGCCATCATGATGAAAAGAAAAGCCACCGGTGCACCTAATACTCCCTCGAAAAGACAACCCCGACAAGATCCGGTATCTTGCGACTCCTGCCGAAAGAAAAAGCTCAAATGCGACCGGAGCCATCCATGCAGTAGCTGTACATCTCGAAGATTAGATTGCAAATATGGTAACCACGGCCCCCTGGGGAGTCCGTGTATCAAGCCAGGAAGCTTGACGGAGAGGGTGCCATCGATCGACAGGGTTGAGCCGCGCCAATCTCAGTCACCAGCATACCAACCGGAGCCTCAAACCCGTAGAGATGATCCGTATGTCACAGCAGACCGACTGGAAACTATCGTCATGGGCCATCGGGTCCCAAGTGCCATACCAGCTTCGCTCCGAGCACAATTTTCACAGCCACATATCGATTCTCAGTCGCATCAGGAATCGAGAATATTTACATTTCTTCATGATAGTTGCATGGCATCCCATCAGAATCCCGCAACAGTCCCCCTTACCTCTTTTCTACCCGCTGAAACAGAAGTAATGGGTCTTTTCAATTACTACTGCAATCACCTCGACTATCAGTATCACCTCGTCATTCCCGAGCGCACCAAGCGGGATATTCACACGATGTATGAGAATGTTACACATGATGTGCCGCTTGACCTTAGTGTCCTCGCACTTCTATTCAGCATATCTGCTACGGCCATTTTCTTCGAGGTTCTTAGCACGGGCTCGCCGGAGTGTGCTGAACGTCGAAGTAGGGAAGCAGCATTCCTAGCGGGGGCGTCGCTAGTTCAGAGCAACTTTATGTCCTATCCGACCGTCGCAGGACTACAGGCATCACTTATCATTGGGCACCATCTATCGGGTCACCTCCTACATCCATCTATTGCTTCCTTCTTTGTTCAGGGTACAATGATCAATCAAGCAAAAAGCCTTGGACTTCATATCTTGGACTCTCCCAGCTCCGAGGAGGATCGTCGAGTGAATGGATTCGACGAAGGGGATGTGGAATTGAAACGTAGACTGTGGTGGGATCTTGCGACCTATGACTGGTACGTTTCTTGATACATATACATGTCATTTATTAATCCCTTGCAGGTTTCTTGGCTTTCTCAGCGGCCCACAGGAGTTCACATACTCTATCAATCCTAAACATATGAATGTACGAGTACCTTTAAACATCGACGATGAGGATATAGAAAGTGGTATACCTGTCTCACTTTCTACACCCACGTGCATGTCATATACTCTCGCCCGTCTGCGGCTAGCTGAAATATGTCGAGAAATCGTCGACGAGACTGCTCCGGAACACTTCAAGGGCGAGGACGTGCCTTACGAAAGAATTCTTGATCTAGAGCGCAAACTCCATGATGGATATGCGAGACTGCCTCCTTTCTTTCGATATGGCCAATCTTCACGACGTGAATTTGCAGATCTCTATCATGAGCGACCGGTATTTTGCTGGCAAAGGACATTCGTTCAGCAAGGGTATCACGCACGATTTCTAAGATTGCATCGTCGATATTTTGTGCGCGGAGCTAAGGATCCACGATATTCCTACTCTCATGTGGTATCGCTCCAGTCAGCCAGAAAGGTGCTAGAATTAAAGCGTATAATGGACGAGGAACATCCTGTTGTCGCACCCAATGGCTCCTTTTTCTGGGCTATCATGCATCACGTGTTCATGGCAGCTGTAACTTTGCTCATCAATGTGTGTTTCAACTGGGATGATATTCTTGCCGAGAAGCAAAAGCAGGAGGTCCTCGATGCCTGTCGCATGCTCAGCCGAGCACAGCAGGTATCTTGTATCGCACGGGAAGGAATCAATGCGATGATGAGTACATTGCGCAAACACTGGAAGCAGCAGAAGAGGCCTATATCGGGGACAAATCCAGAGCAACTGGCCATGACCCAACGGCCCCTCGAAGAGGAAATGGAGGAGAGCAGAATGGTTCCAATCGCGCCCTCTGCTCGAACCCCTTCGCATCTCCTTGAGAACACACTTGATCCCGGAACTGCTGATCTTAATTTGGTGCCGCTTGAAGACATTTGGAGCGAAATGCTCGACGACAGTGCCCATGTCGGGCTAGATACCCCAGCATGGATGGATTTGCTCAATGATTTGACACATACCGGCGTTCCACATTGAGCGACTTTGATGACACACATTACTCAAAAGAGCAAACTAAAAGTGTACTCATCAGACGCCGTGGCGTTTCTTTTCCACGAATCAAGCATCCTTCGATAGTCAACTGCTCATATGGAACCATTATTTCTCGGCTTTCTGATACTGAGGACCTGCATTCATTCCATCAATATTGCAGCAAACTCAGGGTGACACATGGGAACATCAACAATGGCCCATTCTATATGATCATGAAAATATGTTTTCACAGTCTGATTTTCAATACGCAACAATACGCAACATACTCACTAGCGAAAAACTGGCGTGGTGACTCTCAAAATTAAGAGGCCTTTGCTAATATATGCTAATATATGATGGATAGTCTGATTCTGGAGTCAGACCCAATCTCTTATGATGCTATCATGATGCCGCTCGGCATTTATTCCCGCATGTCCAAACAACTCTGTTATTGTCAACCATGCCTAACATTGACTATACCAATAATTCCGAAACTCCACCTATGTTGTTCAGAGTTTCAAGATGCACCCACATAAAGACAATGACCTCCCCGATATCCATCGTTACATAACAACCCACAGCACAGAAGGCGAGGCAGTATTCCTATCGCACGCACAGATCCCCGATTACATGCCCTCCCAACCAGCAGGAGGCGACGGCGAAATTGCTCTCCTCTACGCGACAGAGACGGTCCCCACCTCACTAGAAGATGAAGCCGATATCGCCATGTACGACGAATACCTCCACCTACCTCCCGGCTTAACAACGGACACAGGATCGGTGTTCCGAATGGTAGATCTGAAGCCTGGGAAGAAAACGCCGATGCATCGAACTGTCAGTTTGGACTATGGAGTCGTGTTGGAGGGCGATGTCGATCTTGTGCTTGATTCTGGGGCGAGTCGTCATTTGCATCGGGGAGATGTGTGTATACAGCGTGGGACTGCGCATGCATTTCGAAATCGGAGTGGAAAGGAATGGTGCCGGCTGCTGTTTGTTTTTTTACCGATACAGAAGTTGAGTTATAGGGGCCGGGAATTGGAAAAGGAGATTTATGGTGAGGGTTATGAGGAGGGAGATGAGTAGGTACATCTACTTCTCTGTAGTACTGCGCCCATGTCCGGGTAATCGCGGAAAGAGGGATATCTATTAATGATTATATTTGTCATCATATTGCGAGCTATTTTCAGTAATGATCATCTCCTGAATTATCAATGAATCACAGTGACCACAATCTCCTCCGATACGAACATCCACGTTGCCTTCTCATTCGACCGTCACTGCAACCTTAGATTTGTCTGTCAGGGATAAAGATTGATCAGTTATACTCAATTTGGCGCCAGGAGCCTAGCGACTCGGATGTTACTCACAAAAAGCTATGTGATCCTTAATGTTCGTTGCTTTTTCATATGGTGTAGCATAGTACCACGCTGCATCCGGAACGACGGTATCTGATTGGTCGTTAGCTGACAGCTGCCTATGACTTTCCAATAAATTGACACAAACCACCATGTTTGATCGTGTAGTACTCAGCGTCGCCTTTCCAAGGACAAAACGACTTCGTATACGATTTCACAAGGGCGTCCTGCTCTTTGATGGACGATGGAGGAAACTTCAGGTAGGATTAGTAATGGTCCAGTGATTCGGTTCCGTCAACTTACGTATACATTTCCCTCCACGGTCTCCCATGTATCAGTTTGGGCTATAATAAGGTCGCCCAGCTTGGCAGTAGCGGTCGGCATCTTGGGACTCTGTGAATTCGCGGTCAATAACTAAGCAAGCAAGGCAAAGGAGTACAGATAAGAAGTAAAATGGAACCAGCTATGAGAGGCTTGATGGTGGAAGAGAATAAGCGAGACAAGGTCAGAGATATTTACCGAGACTTATGTTCAGAATTACTAGGTAATGATTCGGAGATGCCTGTTCAACTGTTTGGATTCTAAGTGATAATGACGAGAAGTGACCTTATATATGGAGTCCTTGGGAAGTCACGGGAGCTCGAGTGCGGGGGCCATGTGAAGTCAGCAATATATTCCAATTACTAATTATCATTTCATTAGGCTTGAGTGGTTGTGGTTCTACTATTGATTATGAAAATACCAAATTGCCATTGTTTTTGTTTTTCTTCGAAATGTTGAACTTTTCATGGTAGGACAAAATAGAAATTTCCATAATTCCATAGAGGCTCAGGTCCTCTATTATCATTCATTTTCTTCTAAAGTTGGGGCGTAAGCGTTATCTTTCAAGACATCATTGTTTAAGCATGTTTGTCATCTGTCGGGATGTCGGCCGACGCTCCGCCATCCACTGAGTAAGCGCAGCCTTGTTATGCTCCACAAATAGTTATCATCTTGAAGAATAGCGTGTCGAGTGTTCCATCCTGCCATTGTGATTGGGATGCTGGGTTGCAAGCTTAGAAATCGTCTAATCAATAATTGAATGAGGAATTTCAATCATTCTCAGTGCTATCGCGCTAATGGTACAAAATCTACTTTATATAAGGCTCGTCCTCCGAACTTTCCTTTAGCTTTTGAACCATCGACTCACTTTATTTCTCCAAGAACTCTGCATTCTACACTCCAGAATACTCATCAACAAAATGGATATCCCAATCCGCCGCGTGATCACCTCCCATGATTCCAAAGGCAAAGCCTACTTCTCTTCCGACGAGACTCTGACCCCGTACGACCCGACCACGGCACCCGAATTCAAAATTCCAGCCCCAGATGCAGGCTTCGGTGTAATTCAGATCCACCGATCGCGCGGGTTCCCAGTCGACAACATGCTCCCGCTAGCTGATCCCCATAAGACGCTGGTCCCACTGGCTGACACGAAAGGGCCTTCCTGTCGCATTTTGGACTTGTACCCTGCCGAGAAGGGATGGATGCATCGTACATTGAGCTTGGACTATTTTGTCATTCTTACTGGCACTGTCGGCTTCATCACCGATGGTGGCGCGGAGAAAATCCTCAAGCCTCATGACGTTATTGTTTGCAGGGGAACGAACCATGAGTGGGTCAATCGGGGAACGGATGTTGCTAGGATCTTTGGTGTTGTTGTACCTAGCCAGGAAATTGTGACGGAAAATGGCGAGAGACTGGAGAAGACCGCTGCGGGACCTATCTTTGATCCCGAAGAGGATTGATTATGTTCGATCGGATTTTGTCATAGTTGAAATGTATAGTCTAGCATGGTATTGTCCCCCACGCTAACGTGCAACGTGGGGATCTGGCCGATGGTCGGACTTCATCCGAGTACACTAGATATACCCCATGTCCCCCACCCGGGCTTTCAATTTGATTCCATATTCTTTTTTCACCTTTTCAATTACCATGTCGCAAAACCCGGCTTTTTCTTCTACCGAGTCCCCTGAGGATCGATACATCCTCGTCACCGGATCCACCGGGTTCATCGGCGCACATGTGGTCGACAACCTTCTCGCGCGGGGATACCGCGTTCGAGGCGCCACCCGATCGGCCCAAAAAGGCGAGCAAATGAAGGCCGCCCGACCACAATATGCCTCAAAGCTAGATTTCGTGGTCATTGAAGATTTTACCAAGACTGGAGTCTTCGATTCGGCAATGGATGGTATTGATGGCGTTATCCACGTTGCCAGCGTACATACTCCCATCACAATAAATATACAAAGCAGCACTCATTAACATACCGCAGCCATTTTTCTTAGACACCACAAACAACGAGCAAGAACTCATTCTCCCCGCTATCAACGGCGTCAAGTCCATCTTATCTGCCTCCGCCAAGCCAGGAAGTAAAATCCAACGCATCGTCCTGACATCCTCCTTCGCCTCAGTTGTGGATGTAGACCGAACCCCTCCGCGCGAATTCACATATACAGGAGCAGACTGGAACCCCTTAACCTATGAAAAAGCTGTCGACCCGAGCTCAACATCCGTAATCGCATACCGCGGATCGAAGAAATTCGCCGAGCTAGCAGCATGGGATTTCATCAAGAACGAGAAGCCTCAATTCGACCTAGTCGCTCTCTGCCCACCAATGGTCTTCGGCCCAGTTGTTCACCCAGTGCCTAATGTTGAGTCACTGAACGAATCGAACTCGGATATATGGAGTGTAGCCGCCGGTACTGATCCGTTACCTAAAGCCCGCGTTACGGCCTGGATCGACGCGCGGGATCTGGCCGAGGCCCATGTTCAAGCTCTGATCACGCCGGAGGCTGGTGGAAAGCGATTTATCCCGGCTTCTTCTGAGCCTTTCTCCTATGATTATGCCGCTGATATCATCAAGGAGGAGTTTGAGTGGGCCGAGGGCGTTGTTACGGATGGATATACGGCTGGAGTTAAGCCTGTTGCTTCTTATGGGGTTGATGGCGAGACGGTGGCTAGAGAGTTGGGTGTTGAGTATAGAAGCTTTAAGGAGAGTGTTGTTGATTTGGTGAAGCAGGTTAAGGAGACCATCCTTTGAGTCTTATTGAAAATAGAATTGGATTATTGCGTCTTATCTATGCCATTTCGCCCATATTGAGCTGTGCATAATAGGATAACGAATGGGAGGCATATGGATGAAAACCCCATTTGACAATCTCATGAGGGAAATCGGGCTCTAGGCAGCCTGATCACGCCATCAATCTAATAAACCAATTCGTATTAATGGCAACCAGAGCCAGTCTTGAATGTCCATTCGCATCAGAGGACATGGGGTTGCCCCGCAATCTCAATTAGGGCATTAAAGGCCCGCTTCAAAACCCTCAAGGATTCTACCTTCCCATTATGACGTGCAGCTAGAAATTATTGTGCCGCCACCAGAAAACAGTTCGATATGCTTTGTGTTATTCATGGAAGGTTGAAGTGGGGTGAAGTGGCTCAATGAAGGTTGGTCATGCTTCTATGGATGTGTGAAACGTTAGCCTTATCTCAGTTGCTTTTTTCGGCCGTTGTAGGACAAACAGATTTCACTCTATAAGCCAATCTGTAAATATCAATTTTTCAGACTGACCAATTACCTAGGAAATGACAATCTTGCAATGTGGTGTAGCTGATGACAACGCATGGAGCTCTTACGAGAAAAGGCGGCACACGACTTGATCCATGCGCTGCTCCAAGCTGCGCTGCAGTAGCATTCAATTTATTCCCCTATCAGACTACCACCCTTCTCTACAACAAATGACCAGCATCCGTTTCTTTTGTGTTGGGCAGTCCATCAATATCAGCCAAATTTGCCGCCGGAGCGACCGTGTGGATTAAATCCAGCTCGGATGTTCTTTGCTGCAACTTGAAATCTGGTTTTCTTTACTTTACTATATAGACAACTCCCGAGGTCGCTAAGCTCAACATTGATATATGTGCCCCCCTACCCTGCAGATATACGGCAGTGATCTACATAGTGTGATTGGCAAGAGCCGCCAGCTCGTACAGATGTGGCCAAGACGATGGTATAAAAAATAAGGTTTGGTTTAGGGGTCAGATCTGCAACTTGATACTGTGTCTTCAATATCAAGCTCAACAAGTAGCTGATTCTGATAGCTGCCAATTTGAACCCAGACATTTTTCTACAGCAGCGCATAGAAAACAATGTCTACGAAGCAAACCATGGTACTACGGCTTCAAAGTCGTCGCAAATATGAGTGATTTGTTCCGCCAATATGTACGAGACAGCCTTGGAACATGATCCACACGAGCCTGTCGGAAAATTATCCGTCATCTTGAAGCTTGGATTGCTGTCAAAGCCACGCGGTAACAAGCAGTTGACGTGGGATGAGTGAATTAATGGCCCAGTCAAGCATTGTATACGAAGTTCTAGCTGCCCTGTCACTCCCCATGGAATACGCTGTACGAGGTGGAATGCACCCCCTATTCATAGGCTTGGCGTTATTGGCACCCCGATCCACTTAAACTGCCCACCATCCACATCCCTGATTGGCCATCTTGCGAAACAATTCCCGCAGGCCGACGCTTGGCGCGCGTGGGATTATCTTAGCGGATAATTGCTATATTTAATTTCTTGGATCCCCCCCTTTTCCCGGTTACACGCGTCAACCGGAACCAAACCACGAATATCTTCAAATATGGTCAGAGATGGCCTGCAAGCAGAGGACGACATTAACCCGATCAGTCCGTTCCGTGACAATTCGACCTGTGGAGACGACTCACATTTGATTGATGATGGCTCAAGTGTCGGTTCTGGAAATAGATCTCGTGCGCGGCAATGGGGGATCAATCGTGCGTATTCGTTTCTTCTCCGCCGGGCGATTCTAACATCTTAAATTATCAAAATACAGAACAAATTGCCGTTGCAAATGCTTCAGATAACATCTCTCGCCAAGTGAAATCCTTCTTTACACCCCGTCCCCGAAGTTCGACCAGTATTTCCCTACCAAGAGGAGTAGAATGCGACTATTGCGACAAACCCATCGCGGCATTCAAAAAACGAGCCAGAGACATTCTTCTGTCGAAGAACATGCTCTCGGTTCCGTTCACTCTTGTAGCCATCTTCTTCTCCGTATCCGATATTCCCCCGCTAGTGATCTTTATCTGGAATTTGATCGCTATCGTACCCTTGTCGATAACGCTCACCCTTGCGACCGAACGACTTTCCCAGGAATTAGGAGAGACCGCCGGCGCTCTCTTGAACATTACCATCGGTAATCTCGCCGAGTTAATTATTTTGTTCGTTTCCCCTGCTCCATACTTCTCCCACGCTCTTACTGACATATATTGGTTGTAGTGTGTAAGGTGTTCTTATCGGCACTAGCGTGGCTTGAACTAACTTGATTAGCACGGCACTTATGAAAAACAACATCAAAGTGGTACAAGCATCGCTTCTTGGCTCGATCCTTGTCAACTTGCTCCTGGTTCTGGGATCTGCAATCATCGCTGGAGGATGGGCATCTCCCGACCAAACTTATAATAGCGATCTGACACATGCCTTTGTCGGATTGCTGAACCTGACAGTATCATGTCTTATGATCCCAGTATGTCCGTCTCCCCCATATCAGAACATTAACTAACCTCCTCAGACCGCATTTTACGGAAGCGTGAAAGATATCAAATCAGCCGATCATATGGCCCTGTATTTCAGCAGAGGCGTATCCATTATTCTCCTGGCCATATATTTCCTATACCTGTTCTTCCAATTCAAATCCCACGCACATCTTTTCCGATCTCGCCCCGTCGGACTACATGTGGTTACTCCCGATGCCCAACCCGAGCGGCCTACCCGCCGCTCCTACGATGAGATGTTCATGGATATCGAATCCCAGGAATCGACAGAGTCCTTGATCAACAAATCTCGCGAAAGACCCGAAATGCAACAAATTCAGTCCGACGGCCCTACATCTCCATTGGACGATATCCATCCCGAGTCCGGACTACCATTGGATCATCTCGACACCGGTCGCAGACGCCCACATCAAGAATGGGACGGTGTCGCACCCAGAGCCCAGGAGGCCCAGCTGCACCACTGCAAAAATCTATCATTTGCCAGCCGAGCTGTATCTATAGCAGTGCTAGTCACAGCGACTATCCTCATCGCCATCTGCGCAGAGTTCTTTGCATCGAGTTTCGGCGTGCTCAACGAAAAGGGTATCCTCGGTGAATCCTTCGTTGGTCTGATCGTTATCCCGGTCGCAGGAAATGTCGCCGAGAATGTAACGGCCGTTATTGTCGCTCACAAGAATCAGCTCGATCTCGCGATTAGCGTTGCCCTTGGCTCGGCCATTCAAATTGGCTTGCTGGTTGCTCCTGTCATCGTTCTAGTCGCTTGGGCATTGGAGAAGCCTATGACTCTTCACTTCGATCGTTTTGGGATGGTGACGCTGGTCGGCTCCGCCTTACTTGTTAGCTTCCTTGTTCTTAAGGGGAAAACTAATTACCTAGAAGGCGCAATTCTTTGTGCCTGTTTTGCCGCTATTTCGTATGCTTTCTTCCCTTTTTCGTGTCTTCACATGGGGTCCTTGCTAACAGTGACAGTGTCGGCGCTTTCTTGTTACCCATTACTTAATTCACTAACCTGCATTCACATACATGCATTTTCTTCTAGCATATATCATTCCAAAATCCACAGGCATTCGGGTAGTCGGGGTAGAATGACCCGATGGGTCCCCCGGCGGATCACTCTTTGCACATATACATGCCAGCGCTTCCACTTTCATATTGTATATATTTATCGGCGCATCAATCAATCGGTCCTTTTGTTAATCATTGACCCACTAAAATTCAATAGAACCTTTTAGTGTGGACTAGCGTTTCACAATCATGGTCACAAAATGAGATTTTGGGCAGAAGCAGAACCCGGTTCTTCGCGGACCGGCAAGTGGAGACCGGAACTCCGAGAATAACGCCGAATCTGCATTAAATGCAGGTACAATATCGTGCCGAACATCCCTTGTCAATATGCTTAACTTATCCTGGTAATATCTACTGGATGAAATCAAAAGCAAGGTCCGTCCCGTGTTGCATCCACTTAGCATCCAGCGTACGCAGAGTACACCCTTAATCTCCTCCGTCACCGACCCACATCCTCCGGAAGGGATTTCGGCAAATGTTCCAAGGCTATGACGATCGTCCCGTGCAGAGTCCTGCATAACCTCACACACTAACTTGAGACGGGGCCTTGGCAGGCGTAGCCATGTCGATCCGGATATGCCGAGGTGGTATTTCGCCATGAAACCAAGGGCCAGCAGAACTTCATCGTAATGTTCCAAGATACACGTGGAGAACCCCACCAAATTCGATGGATACCGGTACTTTTTTTGCTGCATAGTGGGCCTTAATCTCCTGAAGATATATCCGGGAAGTCCGACTAACTCGACAGTATTAAGGTTGCGGGAGGGCGCTTCATTCCAGAAATTATTTACTATCAAACATGTTAGGATCAGCACTTCTCTTGTTGGCCTCTGTTGGCACTGGACTTGCCCAGTCCGCCCTCACCTTGGACGATCTCTATCTTGAGAATGCTCCAACTTCTCCGCGTCCCTACGTCATTCCGCACTACGCAAACTCCCATGCTGTCACCATTGGCACCCAGCTGTACCGGTTCACCGTGACTGGTCCGTCGTCGGATTATGCCTTCACCTTGATGAGCACCAATTCTCCCTCTAGTTCAGCTCTGGGTGTTCTCCCGCACATCCACGAGAAGCACTACGAGAACTTCTTCTCCTTCAAGGGCCGCTTCCAGCTCTGGGCTCAGAAGGATGACGATGAGCAACAGGCCCGTCTCCTAACCCAAGGAGACTACGGCTCCGTCCCCCGAAACACAACCCACACCTTCCAGATCCTCGACCCTGACACCGAGATGGTCGGCGTTATTGTCCCCGGTGGATTCGAGTAAGCTTCTCCAGCGCCTATCTCCCTGTACCATATTAACATTACCAGGGATCTCTTCTACTACCTCGGCACAAACTACACCTCCGGAACAGACACACCCTACGTTCCCCAGAGCTCGAACTCAAGCTCCTCGAGCTCTACCCCCTCGGCCAGCGTTATGGCCACCCTTAAGACTTTCGACGTCTACGCCCAAACCGACTTCGAGCCTCGCTATGATCTTGTAAATGGCACTGCCCCAACTGACAGCACATGGCACACCGGATCCAATGAGCTCGGCACCCCAGGTGACCCGTACTTCCTTGCAAATGGATACGGACCTAAGTACCTCAGCTCTAAGTACGGGTACCAGGTTATCCAGCCCCTTGTTACATCCAAGCAAGCCCAGGATACGAACTACACCCTGTCCACTATCTCGCTTAGTCGGCAAACAAAGAACAGCCCGCCGAGCTATACCCTTTCGGGCGCTGCGGCATTTGAGGTGCTTGAGGGTGTTCTTTCTATTACTATTGGTGACTACCCGCTTGCTACATTGAACATGGGTGATGTTGCTTTCATACCCGCTGGAACTGAGTTCACTTATTACAGCACTGTTGCCTTTACTAAGGTGCTGTATGTTAGCAGTGGCCATGATGGTGTGGATGCGCAGCTTATCCAGGGAGGTAAGAGCTGGGACTTCGTTACTTTCCCTAAGTACTAGACTCGCCTCCCTTTTTGGTGTTCAATTCTTGTATCCATTTGATACGCCATTGGTAGTGAGGACCTTGTAAATACCCTGTTGCTAGAAATTTGATACTGTTATATCTTAGAATAACATCTCAAGTCTAGCAATCATTTAACATCATATTCCATATTGCCTCGTCACGGTCGGTGCTCTCTTTGTTTTACGCTTCGAACAGGGGGGGGGCAGAAGAAAAACCGACCATCCGCCAGTACCAAGAGAGAAGATAGTCTCTAGATTCTAAATGTACAGGCGCCCACCACTTCTCATGAAGGACAGCATACCCCGACTTGATATCATCAGGCCAAGGCCACTGTATATTCCACGAAAGATCCACCATGGTCCACGGGATGGGGCCAGATTGAGTGAACGCGAAATTCAGAACGCTTTGGTCTGCGATACTACTATCAAAGCTATCCTTTGAAGCCAGCAAACACTCGAAATATTCAAAAAGTTCGAGCGAAGGTTGTAAGACCAAAAAGCCCGTATTCAAGTTATCCCATCCCCAGAAGTCCTCTGGCACACGAGATGGGTTTGCCGAATGATTGTGTCTGAGTTGAGGCAAGCCCGCAGTGACATATGTATGCGGAAGTGGCACTTCAACACCGTTGCACGAGGCTTTTTGCTGGACCGTAACTCGGGGCAAGGTTTCTTCTGTACTCAGGAGGTCATCGAGGGACCTTGTCAATATCGAGTCGGCGTCTAAGAAGACAATCAAGTCGTATTGATCCATCTGCCACATTCGAAGTTTAGTGAGGGCGTCGATCCATCGCCGATCCTTGGGGCGGATCCAGTCCACTCGGAAATCGGCTAGCTCGATTACTTCCGCGCCCTGGATCTGCAGGTGCTTCCGCTTGTCTTGGTCGACGTTCTCGTGGACAAATACCACAAATGGAATGTTCAATTTTGTGCGTGTCTCAGGGGCATGAAGGATTTGATAGGTGAGGATCCGAGTGGCATCAAAGTAAGGATCCACGGAAATCCAAAAATCGGAGATGGTATGGTTTGGCCACTCTGTGGGTGCGCTTAGGTACGTCGCATAAACTACACGGCGTTTTTTGATGGATGCCGACCGGTTTGTAGTTCGATCTGTGAAGAAGTGATTTGAAAACCATAACATGGCAAATGCCAGGCATGCGATGAGGGCAGCGCGGCTCAGTTTGCTTTGCATTTTCAGAGGATCTCTAAGAGATGAGCAAAAAAAGTGGAAGAGGGCAATTATCCCAAGATCTGTTGATAACCTTAGAAGTCTGCATGGGTGCTTTTACTTGACTTGGGTGGAGAAACATCATATCACTCTCTGGCCACCTTCTCTTTCTTATCACAAAACAACAGATACGACAAGGACTTGAAACCTGGGCTTCTCAGTTGAATTTCTAGTAGGCTTGTGCATTTTTCTGCAGGGTTGATTCTTGCAATTTGGCGTTACATTACTGCTCGGAGTTCCAGGATCAGTACAAACATTTATTGGTTATGTTTGAAATATATCCGCCATTACTTCCAGGGTTATCATGTCGGAGCCGGTAGGGTATCGACCAAACACATAAGAAAAGGAGTCAGGCAGTCAGATTTTGACTTGTTTAGTTCTCCACTCCTACTACTCATAACTCAATTCACCACAAGCAACAGCTTTTTGGGAGGTACTCTGCAAATAGAACTCGCAGACCACACTTACGATGGCGAGCCAAGAGGGTGCGAATTGGTTATGCGTAGGTGAACAAGAAGTTTCTGAAAAGCGTACGAAAAGGTTTTACGAGGTCCTGAGTTATAATTGGGTGATAATGCCATCGACGGTGTTATATTTATTCGTGAGTGAGTTGTCCATTATGAGCTAATTGAGTCCATGATTTTGTGTAGCTTACCAGCGCAGTTATATATAAAATTAGCATTTGGATAGGACTACATGATATGTTAGTTAAACCAGGTGCTCTCTGGACACCCGAATGCTCTCTACTAGCTCTCATATACGTGCCATGTCTGCTGGCACAGTGTCCACCGTACTCAACTTTATTGGGACTTTGCCTACCAATTCGGCCCTTCTCTTACGCAAAATCAACCAAAAGGCGAGGATTCCGGCGTTTGCTGATTTGCCTGGTGACGAAAGGTACAAATGTACAGGTCAGTTCTGTGGTCATCTTGCGTACGAGATAACCGATCTATTTTGGTGCTGAAATCCCGTGGCTAGACCGTGATTGATTCAATCAAACCGTGGAAAAATTGCAAAAGTTCGGCGAAGATCACTTTCCATGTGGTTCTGGATTCCAATATTGATCCTTTCCAGAGGTCTTTGCCTAGTTTTGTGAACATTTTGAAAGTGCCGCAATTTTTCCAACCAAAACTTGCCAAATACAAGGGACGTGCACTGGAATGGTGTCGACAATACTGGAATCTATCAGAATCGGATTGGGTTCTACACCTTGATGAGGAAACTCAGATCGATGAATACCTAGTGAAGGCATGTCTTGACTTTATCGAGCGAGGGGCAGAGGATTTTGGAATGGTGAGGCCCTGAATGGTCCATAATACGACAATAAACTTATTGTATTATAGGGAACAGTGCATTTTACCGCTCACAGCTACTGGAAGAATGCTTTCCTAACCACAGCTGAGACCTCTAGAGTGGCAGAAGACTTCGGTCGCTTCCAGCTTCCTGTTCGGCTGTTCAGGCGCCCATTGTTTGGGTGTATTCATGGCTCATTCCTTCTTATAAACGGAGCGGTAGAAAATGATATTACCTGGAACACTGATTGTCTTGCGGAAGACTTCTGGTTTGGCTTACATGTATGCTGACCCATTGTTCAAGCCTGGGGCGATTTGCTAATTCACTCAAAGGCCGCGCGCCGTGGCTTCAAATTCGGTTGGATCCATGCTGTTGCGCGAGAGCAAGCTCCGGTCAACCTACAGGATTTAATAAATCAACGTCGACGATGGTATAGTGGGATCATGTCTATACGGAACTGGGGCTCGAGGTTGCTGCTCATGTTCTCAATGATGGGATCCCTGGCCTCTGCCAGTCTGTAAGTAAATCACACGATCATGCAGGCCATCTACTAAATACCCGGACCCTTGATAGGAGTACATATTTCTTGCTCAGTGGCTGGAAAGTCTTGGTGCCACGTTGGTTCTTCATTTGGAACTTGTGGAACGTCGTTGTTGACATGCATGGCCTCATTGTTGCGAGCTTGCTACAAGACCTACACCTCCATGCAACACCTGCGACCACTATGGTCTTGCACGTGCTTCTGACGCTTCTTTGCGCACCTATAATTCAGCTGGCTCATTCATTTATTTTTGTATCGGCATTGATTTACCCGGCAAGACATTTTGTGATCATCAAGAAGGTCTAGTGGCTTCTCGAGTTCAGTCCCCCAATCCTTGAAGAGAGATCTTGATTGCGGATTTTTGAATGGTTTTTCAGCTTTGAGATTATAAAGAGAGATGTCACACATTCACCTTGAGACCAGACTCAGACTCAAAAGTGAGCCCTAGAAGAAAGGGTGTCCCTGTAACCATGCTTTTGCAGACAAGGAACCTCAGATCAATCGGGGTAAGTATTTTCAAATTTGGAGCCACTGAGAATAGATTTGCGCTGAGGACTTGGATCCTAAAAGACCACAAGAGTACCGTCGAGTTCCAGTAAGATTACGTCGATTTCATTCAGCAAAGAACTAACGGTGGATACATTGATTCAAGATCAGGCCAATTCAATTTGCAGATCCCTGTTGGTCCATATGCCATTCAATAGTTTTTCGCAGTCCATCGCGTAGCGGAACCACTGCTTCCCATCCCAACTCCCTTTTCGCAAGTGACACCTGCGGTCTTCGAACGGAAGGGTCATCCAGGGGTTTGGGGAGAAAAGCGACCGTAGCTCGAGGCTTGTTCGTCATGTCCGACACCAGTTCTATCACCATATCTGCCGCTTCTCGAATAGTAAACTCCTTGTCATTTCCAATATTCACTGGACCAGCGTCATAACCACTGTTCATGAGCCTATACAAACCCTCTAAACAGTCTGTAACATACTGGAAAGACCTTGTCGCCAGTCCATCACCATAGATATTGAGCGCATTGCCACTTAATGCAGATGCGATGAAGTTTGATATCACTCGACCATCCTGACTGCTCATGCGGGGCCCATGAGTATTGAATATACGTGCGATTCGGATATCCAGATTATACTGTACTCGATATGCGTAGCAGAGGGATTCTGCGACTCTCTTCCCTTCGTCGTAACACGATCGAGGGCCAAATGGGTTCACATTACCCCAGTAGGTCTCGGGTTGAGGATGGGTTAGAGGATCACCATACACCTCTATATATTTGGTGAGCTTAGACATGGTCCATAGTCGGGGCCTGAAACCGTACCAGAAGTGCTAGTATGGAGGATGCGGATATTGCGGTCTTTCGCTAGCTCCAAAAGATTCTGTGTGCCATGAAAGCATGTGTTGAGAGTTGAAACTGGCGCTCTTTGATATTGGACTGGGCTTGCTGGACAAGCAAGGTTGTAAATCTGGTCTATTTCTTGGTGCCAGTCAAGTGGCGAGCAGATATCCTGACTAAATCATGGGGTACTTTCAATCAGTGATCATGTCTGCGATCATTTCAAGGGGTTCCTACTTGACGAAAGTAAAGCCTGGATGATTCTCAAGGTGCCGCAAATTCGCAGGTGAACCAGTTGTGAGGTTGTCCAAACCGATGACAATGTGGCCCTTTTGAAGGAGAAAGTCCACTAAACTTGAGCCCAAAAAGCCAGCTGCCTTCCAAGTTTGAATAATAATGATGAGCAACGGAATATTCTCTCATGGGCTTCCACATGTATGTTACTTACTCCCGTGACGAGTATCCTAAGCATTGGTTTATCGGTGATCATGTTGCAACCGTCCTGCCGAGCAAGTAATAGAAAAGGACTATGAAAGGGTCAATTGTCTGGGGCAATCTAAATTTAACAGATGCTTCATTCTAGAGAGGGGCGGGGGGGAGCATTCTCTGAGATCTAAAAAATGTTTACGTGGTTTTTTGGGTCGCTTATTCAAGCACGACAATGCCCTGTACCAATATAATCCATGTGTGCGTATTTTAAATCAACAATGGTGATTCAAATTAATCGTAATACAGTAGGCTATGGTCCCTTGTCAAGGCCATTACATACAAGCTCGCAAGTCATGGGAAACGACGTCGTTGATAGGCCCCTTCATAGCCACCTTACTATTCTACAGCCCCGTTTTTGCTCATCTTTATCGCCCAAAAAGGGCTCTGGTGGTGTATGGACAAAATATTGGTACCTAATTCACCGTGTCGGTGGTTTGGGAAGCTATTCATAACACGTTACTATCGCGTTTGGTAACATATTGGCTGGTCTCCATGACCCAGAGTGCATTCCGGATTAGGGATACGGTGGCGCGAAAACCACCAGCAGGTGGCTTACAGACCAATACAGCCTAATACTGGCTGGTCTTCACGTCTTCCACAACCCTTGCCAGGCATTGGACGGAACTACACGCAGCGTATTTTAAGTCGTGTGAGGGGAGCAATGCAGAAGTGGAGACCTGCAGCGTGGTTCGGTCCTAGCTGCATTAGATCTGTCGATACTCAAGGCACCCATGTCATGAAGACGATCTGGCTCTTCTCTCATACATGGCGCATGTGGTCTGATTCCAGGATTTCTTAGTCGCGACTGTGCACATCATCGGCGGCAACCCACACGCGCCATTGGTCTGCTAAGCCTCCACCGCAACTCGAAAATACGATTCATAATATCTTCATCAACAATGATTCGGTCGTAGGCACGACGCTATACTATATGGGAATATCGGCCGGAATCAACACTAGGCTCCAGCTTTGCGCGTAGTTTGGTAAGGGCCTGGGAGCGGGGTAAATGTATAATCACAGCTTACCTCTTACAAATCCAGCGGGAAAAAAACCCCGCCTAAAAACACACCTGCAGCTGAGCGCGAGCAGTAGAAATAGAAGACCAAGCTCACAAACATATTACATCTTACAGGCATCAGCATCCCAATGAAAATGGCACCGTCACAACTCGCCCTCGAAAAGGCCACAGTGGAAGATGTCCCCGCAATGATAGACATTTGGTTCGCGGCGTTCACTCGACCACACGTACGTAAAGCCATGCCTGATACTCCGGGCGTCCGAAAATGGTTCACAGAATGTACTATCAACGACATCACCGAGCATTCATACCAGACATACCTGAAGATCGTCGATCTGGATTCCAATGATAACGAGGGGAAACCTCGCATGGCCGCATGGGGGAAATGGGATTCATCCATGCCCGATGAGCGTGGTCCGCGCTTTTTATTACCCTGGACTGATGAAATGGATTCCGACTTTTGCAGTATGGTGTTCGACGGCTATGAGAAGAACCGGAAGAAGGTCATGGGGGATGAGAAGCACATTTGTAAGCATCACCCTGTTCAGTGTAATTAGATGAAAATAGCGCTAACTGTGACTGAGTTCTGGACACGTTGTGTACGCATCCTGATTATTGGAGACGGGGTGCTGGGTCGATGATCGTCAAGTGGGGTTGTGATCTTGCTGACAAGGAGCGAGTCTCTGCTTACTTGGATTCGAGTAAGGATGGCGCGCCTCTGTATCAGAAGTTTGGATTTGTGGATGAGGGAACCCCGGAGGACACCACTGCACCTATGGCGAGGAGAAAGCGTTGACGGTCTAGTGAATCCAATGAATGATCTTGTGCTAACAGTTGCTGGCCAAGAGTAGCCAAGAGGAACGGATGGTACTTGATAAAGCCTTCAGAAGTGGAAAGAGGTTGTAGATTTGATTTGGCCAGTCATATGAAGAACAAAATCGCTTTTAAATATTTTATAAAGAAGACACAAACAAAACAAACTACTACAAATGGAGAACAATGTTTTTCAAGGGGCAATTATCAAGGAGTTCGTGTTTGTAGTGCGTCCATAAACCATTCCAATCACAACGCTAAGATGCATGACAATCAACGTGTTCTTCAATAAGCAGACTTCGCCAACTTTGCCGACAGACAACTTCCCATATTTAAGGCACCTGGACAAGCACCTGCATAGACACTGAGAAAGCCTCGGACGCTTATGAGGCTCTGATAAGTACATGGATCCGTACATACTATCGCTGATTCAGTGACTAAGTGTGAACTTGATAGAGTGAAGAGATCTTTAGACAGGCTAAAATCACGAGTGAGATTATTCCGCTGTATGTGGCATTTTCAAACTCATGAACCCCAAGTGCGGGGGCAAACGACTGAGCGATCTCGCTAATCGGCCACTGATGGTCCGACTTGGAGATGATCAGCTCTATGAGATGAGTTGGCATGTATTCTTTATCCACCAATTCACCGAATATATGACTCTTACTGATTTTATCGGCAGTACCAAAGAGGCAAGGAGATAGGGTAAGACATCGAAAAGTGTGTAGAATGGAAGCATGGTCCAGATAAGCTCAGTCAGGATGACGAAAAAGATGATGAGCGTTGGAGCTGTCGACTATTTGACGGTGCCCCACTCTTTCTTTTGCTTTGGTTTATGTAACCATAAATCTGGTAGCGGATATCAACAAAACACCAAGTGGTCGAGCGGAAACTCGACTATCACATCTTCCTTGGTCTAGTGGTCATGATTTCCGCTTGTCATTAACACCGATAAGCGCGGGAGACCGGGGTTCGATTCCCCGAGGGAGAGTTTTCATGGGCTTGTGGTTTAGTGGTATAATACTCCCTTAGCATGGGAGTGGTCCGGGGTTCGATTCCCCGCGAGTCCATCCTTTTTCCGATATGGTGTAGTGGCTAACATCGTCGTCTCTCACACGACAGCCGGGGGTTCGATTCCCCCTATCGGAGTATCTTTTTTTGTTGTCTTTAAAGGCTAGTTATCTAGAGAGATTCATGGCTATCGATTCATGCGACGTAAGCAAGTTCCTATTCATATTTTTTTGGAAAGTGAATCATGCAGAATTGGCTATGCGGGATTGATTTTATCCCTTGTCTACTGCGGAGAAGGTCTTGGCCCCGACGCAGGCACGATAGATATAATTAAAAATAAGCTAAAGCCGGGAAATAGAATACCAAGACCCGCCTGTGGCTTCGAAGGCCAGGAAGTGCAGGATCACTAATACTGCCCCATAGTGAGTGGCCTAGACCAAATTAAGGACAATCACGTTCAATTGATCGATCAGTCAACTAAACTCAAACACCAGTTTGTCGATACTTTGTTTCTTCAACTCCAGATCAGCAATCTAACGAACCCTTAACCTTTCGACTAGCCCGGCCTAGCAGTAAACAAACCACCCATCATGCAGAAGACCGTGCTTTCTCCCTAGCTTCTAATTAGCTTCTGCCAAGATGCCAAGCCAGCCATGGTCTGATGTTTACAAAGCCCCAACCATAAGTGGAGCGGCAGCGTGCACATCACCCGTCATCCCCGCTCCAGACCAACTGTTATTACCAAGCATCCCAGCCTCGACCTTTTAGCTTCTTAATCAATAGCCTCGCTAAACTGGCAATTCTCGGTGGACTTGATGTGTGCCAATTGCTGCCAAGACGGGAATCACGCAATCTGCGACCTGTATCCCTGCTTGGTTCTCAATTCTGAGTTCCTTCCGAGCACCAGTGGACGCCAAGAGGCTTGTGGTCTCGTCACAACCTTGCTTCGCGGGATAAGGGATTTCATGCCAAGTGTAAACAAAACAAATATTCTTACTGGCCAACGGGCTGTGTGGCGCACTATCGAGCCAATTAGGCTCTCAGTGTTTAGACGGCCACCGTTCCCCGTTCGGATGGGCCTTGTACGATATTCCAACCGATTGAGGGATGCAGCCGTCTCCACACCATCGGGCTTTGTTTTTGTATCACATCCGGCTAGTCTAGCCCCTCCGAAATAGAATAATCAAGTGGAGATTGGGTATTATTCAGCCCGTGCCTTTCCTCTCCCCATGTGGTGCGTTAGCTCTTTCGCAAGGTTCTTATGATTAGTTCGTCATTGGATGGTATTTTGGCAAGCCTGCAAGGTCCCATTTCTTGGAAAATTGACATGAATACAAAAGGTGCCTCGGCTGCCATTCTCCCGTGCTGGTGTTTGAATCTGTGTACAGCCTCGATACTCTGAACAATCACGTTCATTGATCACCATGCATTACGCGGTGCTCCTCGCAGGCCTCATTGGCACTGCCAATGCAGCTTGTCCGTATATGACAGGCGATATACCTGACTCTTCTAATCCTCTTCATCGTCGTGACGATGCAGATGCATCGGCTGCCACTGAGGACTTCCTTTCTCAATTCTACCTCAATGATAAAGATGCCTTCATGACTTCTGACGTCGGTGGCCCAATTGAAGATCAGAACAGTCTCAGTGCCGGAGAGCGCGGCCCAACGCTTCTAGAGGACTTCATCTTCCGTCAAAAGATCCAGCGATTTGACCATGAACGGGTATGAAAATTTACTAGATAATAATACACACATTTGCTCACTGGCGTGGTAACAGGTCCCGGAACGTGCCGTCCACGCGCGTGGAGTCGGTGCCCACGGCGTTTTCACATCTTACGGCGACTGGTCCAACATAACCGCAGCCTCATTCCTCGGTGCAAAGGACAAGGAAACGCCCATGTTCGTCCGCTTCTCCACCGTGGCCGGAAGTCGCGGAAGTGCCGATACAGCACGCGATGTCCACGGTTTCGCAACACGATTTTATACCGATGAAGGCAATTTTGGTAAGTTCTGTCCCTTTTATAACTAACAACACTGCTAATGAAAAGCAGACATCGTCGGAAACAATATCCCCGTCTTCTTCATCCAGGATGCAATTCTCTTCCCGGACCTCATTCACGCGGTGAAGCCGCGCGGCGATAATGAGATTCCTCAGGCTGCCACTGCGCATGATTCGGCGTGGGACTTCTTTAGTCAACAACCTAGTGCTTTGCATACTCTTATGTGGGCCATGGCGGGCCATGGCATTCCGAGGTCATTCCGTCATGTTGATGGGTTTGGTGTGCACACTTATCGATTTGTGACTGACAATGGGACTTCGAAGTTGGTCAAGTTCCATTGGAAGACTTTGCAGGGCAAGGCGAGCTTCGTGTGGGAGGAGGCGCAACAGACTGCCGGAAAGAATGCAGATTTCATTCGTCAGGACTTGTGGGATGCGATTGAAGCTGGGCGTTATCCTGAGTGGGAGGTGAGTGAAGCCCCCTGAGAGATCTACTTTGGCAAGTTCTAACATTACAAAGCTTGGTGTGCAAATCATGGACGAAGACGATCAACTTCGATTTGGCTTTGATCTTCTCGATCCTACTAAGATTGTTCCCGAGGAATACGTCCCAATTACCCCACTGGGTAAAATGCAGCTCAACCGCAATCCAAGAAACTACTTTGCCGAAACCGAGCAAGTCATGGTATGTTCACAATCCCAATATTAGCTTACTTAGCAAAACATCTAACGATACTCCAGTTCCAACCCGGCCACATCGTCCGCGGTGTCGACTTCACTGAAGACCCTCTTCTCCAAGGCCGCATCTTCTCGTACCTAGACACGCAACTAAACCGCCACAGCGGGCCGAACTTCGAACAACTCCCTATCAACCGGCCTCGAGTCCCAATTCACAACAACAACCGCGACGGTGCAGGCCAGATGTACATCCCCCTAAACAAAGACGCATACACACCCAACACCCCGAACAACGGCTCCCCCAAACAAGCGAATCAAACAGTCGGCAACGGATTCTTTACTGCCCCCGGCCGAACAACAAGTGGGAAGCTAGTCCGCAGCGTTAGCTCCTCCTTCTCAGACGTCTGGTCCCAGCCAAGACTATTCTGGAACTCGCTCATCGACGCGGAGAAACAGTTCGTCGTTGATGCGATGCGTTTCGAGAATGCGAACGTCGTCAGTCAAGTTGTGAGGGATAATGTTGTTTTACAACTCAATCGGATCAGTAATGATCTTGCGAAGCGAGTGGCCGAGGCTATTGGTGTTGATGCGCCGAATCCTGATCCGACTTATTATCATCACAACACTACTGCGCGAATCGGTGCGTTTGGGCAGAAGTTGTTGAAGCTTGAGGGGTTGAAAGTTGGGCTCCTTGCTTCTGTTGATAACACTTCTTCTATTGCGCAAGGCGCAAGCCTCCAGTCTCAACTCACTTCTGCAGGCGTTGATGTTGTTGTTGTCGCTGAGCGGATGGCGGATGGTGTAAACCAGACATACTCAGCATCCGACGCTACGAACTTTGATGCTGTGATTATTGCGGATGGGGCGCAGGGATTGTTCAGCTCGAGATCTTTGACCTCGGAGAACAAGACTTACGGAGCAAACTCTTTGTATCCGGCTGGACGGCCGCTGGATATTCTTCTTGATGCTTTCCGGTTCGGCAAGACTGTTGGTGCGCTCGGAAAGGGTTCTGCTGCGTTGAAGACAGCCCAGATTTCTACCGACCGCGACGGTGTTTATGCCGCTAAGACACTGGGTGACGCATTTACTGATGAAATCAAAGATGGGCTGCGAACTTTCAAGTTCTTGGATCGGTTTACTCTAGATGGTTAATGTGTTGATGTGGATTATGATTAGTTTGAATATTATTTGATCTTCCCAGGTCAATTTTACATATGTCCGTGAATGTCCTTGTCTGCCAAAATATCGATCTCAAGCATATTGAACGTAAAGTTGTTATATTCAAATAAAATCACAAAGAATATTTACTCTTTTTTCATGGCCCAATCTTCAGGCCGCTAAATCACCTAGTGCTGGGCCAAAAATTGACGACGACGCATCATAGATCCTGGGTCTGAAAATCTCGCCGCCTTCACCCCTAACTTCCTCTTCGCATTGGTCGAAACAGATGAAGTCTGGTTATTCGGGCCTAGAATAGCCCACTCAGCAACCGTCGCGCCTGTTCCATTGTTGTACTGCACATCAACAGCATCAAGACCTTGGTTTCCCTTAATTAGAAGCGATGCGTATTGCGCAGCTGGAATTGGTGAGGAGAGTGTGACGTTGGTAGTGTTTCCTGTGGGAATGGCAATGGCATCGAGATTGGTGGTCTTCGCATCATAGGGATCGGAAAGTACGATTCCATTCAGTGTAGTCGCGACCGTGTAGTGCATGTTTTCGTTGGATGGGTGGAAGGAATTCAATGTAGCATCAATACTCTTATCGTGGAAAATCACGGTCGCGTTGACGGGAGGTGCTTGTGCCCAATCGAAGTAGAAGCCGGTTACCATTGAACCTTGTTCTGCGCCTAGTGAGACTGTGATGGAACTCCAGTTCGCTGCTTGGGATGGCTGCCATTTCGTCGATGCGGCTCCGTCAATTGCTGAGATGGGGAACTGGCCTGGTTCATATGAATCAAGGGAATCCACTGGCTTGCATTGCGCAAGGTTTCCGGCAACGGTGTTTACGGACCCTATTTGACGGTTTGGAATAACCACGGATCCTACCAAGGGTAGTCGGTAGCTTGTCGAGTTTGACTCAGAACCCGCGCTGATGGTGATCGGCCTACCCGCGAACCGCTGGTCTGCAGTGCTGAGAGGGGCATTGCAAGCACGGCTGATGGTGGTGTGGGTATAGTTAGACCAAGCGGAAATGGGCCATCCGTGCCAGTAGAATGTTCGGTACTTGAGGTAGGGTATTTGAGGCGGCAGGTTCGGGTCAATGTGAAGGATATCATCAGGCTCGAGGCGGAGTCCCAAGTAACCGAACAAGACCACTTGGTTAGAGCCACCATGACCAGTGAGGAAAGGGAAAGCGGGATGAGTACCGCCATTTGTGGTAGAGTTATCGGTCAACTGCTCTGACATCTGGTAGAATGGCGCCCGGGCGTAAGGTCTAAACGCATATTGGGCGTAGGTGTAAGCCGAGCAGCCAGACGGAGACATGTCATTGGCCACGATGGAGAAAATGGCCCAGGTCATTGCAGGGCCATCAGATGACTGCTTAGCTGCATAGTAGTCTAGGTCGTTCAAAGAGTCTTGTGTAGTGTAGTTGGACGTGTAATCTAATGGATATGTGTTTAGAACCACATCAGCCTGTTTGACGACAGCACTCCCGTTCATAGTTGTGAACTCGAGGGTCACTCCATTTTCGCGAATGACCAAGACATTGTTGGCCATGTCATCCCAGGTCGAGTTTTCCTCAAGGCCAAATTGCTGGCGGAAGGCATTCGCGTTTGTGAGTGTCTTGGCAATTAGTGGCATAGTGAAGCCACCCGCATCGACCATATTCGCATACTCATCCTAAAAAGAGAAGTCAGAATTTGCATTCCAAAAGGATCGAGTACCTGTTTGACACCTACCGGATCTGTCATGTTACTGAGAGTCCAGGAAGATCCATTTCGCTGCAGGAGGTCTGTGTATAGCGTAGCTACAGAGTCGTAGATTGGGTAGAGATTCTCCTTGAAAAATTGAGTGTCTCCAGTAGTGACCCACTGGTTGACAAAGGACATGCCAATGTCACCATTCAAATGATATTCGTAATCCCAGCAGGGTCCGGTGGCAGTGCAATTGCCATAGCGTCCACTAGTCCAGGGGAAGATAGCCGCGGAAGAAGAAAACTGAGTCTGATTCTGAGAGCCAGCGTATGAGGTTTTAATGTTCTCCTGGGCCTGGTCATAAAGTTTGACACGATAGTTTGTGATGCGCTGAGCGGACTCGGGGTGAGACGCCGAAAGGCCAGGCTGCATCCAGAGATCGGCATCCCAGAATACTTGTCCAGCGTAAGAATCAGAAGTCAAGCCACCGACTGAAATACTGTCCGTATTCAAAGAAGTCGACGATGACACATTGATTGCGTTGGTGCCAACAGTATTTTGGAGCAAGTAGTATGTGTTTACAACAGCGATCACAGCAGAATCGATGATGAGGGTATCATTAGGCAGAGTGCCGTTAGGGAATGTATAGCGATCGACCGAATCATCAGGCATGACATTTGCCCACTCAGTAACATGCGAGCGTAGAGATCTCAAATACCCATTGCGCAGGGCGGTAGAAGAAGCATTCTTGGCTACCTGTTGAGGATCTTCAAAGGCATCGGACGATGCGCCGCCAACAAACTTGGTGATACGGGCTGTCTTGCCGGCCTTGAGACTAACGGTGACAGACTGGGCAATTGACGAGTCATTTGTGCTAACATATGGTTTTCCGGTGACAACTTGACGCGAAGACAAGTCCACGCCTGGACCTGTCATGTTGGCGTAGATGTAGGCAGTGACATTTGCAACTCCATTCGGTCGCACTGCAGAGTAAATAGCGCCATCATCTTCACCAGAGTTGACGAAATCCGTTCGCACAGCGGACGCTCCATCTATAACGTTCACAACTGTGGCATTGGTATCAACGCTCGATACAATCTGCATGTCGACCACCGCCTGGTTGACCCAAAGCTTATTGGCGAAAAGGCGATAAGTGATGTTAAAAGAGCTACTCACACCCTGCGGAGCCCAGGTGTACTTCCAGACCAGAACACCAGCTTGGAAGTCATATGTTGTGCGGAAATTGGAGATGGTAGTGTTGTCCACAGTCGCATCCAGGTAAACACCATCACCAAGATCAAGAATCAAGCCACTCCAGTGAGGCACTCCACTGATTACACTATCCCAGCCATACTGGGACAGCCACGGGTAGTTAGACTCATTGGTATTTGCCTGCGCATCGAAAAATCCACCGATTGTGGCAAAAGACTGACGGCGCGAAAACAGAGGCCAACCGCTAATTCCATCACCTCCGTCTTCCATTGAGTCGACCTCGAAGAATGGCCCGGCACTAGCAACGTTGATGCCTAGATATCCGTTCGCCACGGATCCTCGTGTCTGGAATTGACCTTGCTCCAGATTTGTAGTTGACAGTAGCCAGTTATCCTCGTCCCACATGACACCGTCGAAGTCGGTTTGGTAGACATTGTTGCTGAAGTTCCCAACACCAGATCCCATATTCCTTCGCAAAGATTTCGCAACACGATTTGTGGCAGAACCAGAGCATGCTGCTTGTACCGAAGAGCTGAGATTCAAAAGCAGCGGGAGCACTGCCCATACGGAGGGCTTTAAAATCTGTTAGCTCTTACTTGTACTTTGGTTGATAGATTTACTCACTTTGAACTGCATCTCGCAGTGTTCTCACCCTTGAGGGCAGAGTTTAGTAAATCAACCTTTGCGATTGCTATAATTTAGCAAGTCAGAACTGGCACTTGGGAAGAGTCAGAAGGCAAACGTGGAAGTAAACTTTATTCAAAAAAAAAAAAAAAAAGTGCACGGGAGGCGAGATTTAAATTGTCGCAGTGCCCACTTCAGCTTCTCGAGCTGCCAATTCAGGCACTAGCACTGCCACGCTCAGACCCTTCCGTGATCTCATAACTGGAATGTGGGGAAATAGTGGAAGCTTCCTCCGTTTCTGGCAGTCGGCGCCACTCGGCCACAATACGAGTTTAGGGATCCTGGCTGTGGGGACCGAGCCGATGCCGTTTGGGAAAAAGATTGGCAATGTCGTATGAGGCGGCTACTTGCTCCAATGACCTGATCGCCTTGCCGGAAGAACCGGTAAACCTGGAGGGAAGCCATGGCATTTTCAATGTTGCCCGCGTGTATCCATAACTCTCAAAAGTGGCGGTATTGGCCGGCCATGTGATGGACGGATGGAGGTTCGGCACGGCGTCATCGAGTGAAAGAGAGTTTTTGGGGCCTGTTGGGGTTCGTGTGGGGTGACTGGGGTCCCGCAAATCGTCCGATAAAAACCCGTTGGTTTCCATGAAAGGCAGGTGCCATGGCACATGAACTCAACTGCTCTTGGCTGATATTGTTTGGAATTTATACGAATGAGTTTCACAAAGATGAAGTACGTTCCAAGGTTCTCCAAGGGCATATTAAGTATGGTTGCCTGAGGCATTAGGCCGCTTCTTAACTTCGTAAGTCACGTGGATGCATCAGTAGCTATACATACCGGTTTTCCTTGTCGGGGGGGGGGTTTCCTTCCCCGGTTGCCGCCCCTTTTATAAGGACGTTAAGAATCAAGCTCACTAAGCATCTCATTATGCTGACTTGATAGTTAGTAAGTTATCAAATGCTTAGCCAGGACTTAGAAGCGCATGGTTGACTAGTGATCACTAAGTGATCATGATTGGCTGCTATTAACCCCGTTACGGCCACTACTGGAGAACGAGCAGTATAGAGGAGCGTCCCGGAATAAAGTTATTAATATGATTCAAAAGCGAGCTGCGTAGTCCTGAACACCATATTAAGAATGATGAATTTTAGGGTTATCTCTCATAATCTTGAGTTTCTTTCAGTTCGACATCTATAGATGATTGTTGATCAGGCCTTTCAAGATTATATATCACTACATTCTTAACTTCCTCTTCTATTAACGACAAACCGTCAAAGGCAAGATAACAGCGGACCGACGAGATGTAACGAGATGTTGTTGAGTACAGTATATATTATGGACGACCCAGCCAGTAGCATTGTTTGACATTTACGATTAAGAACAACGAATTGTGAAGTTACATTCCTCGAATGCTCAGAGCTCTCCAGCTCATGAAAATCACCCCCAGTCAGTACACCTTATTCAGAAATGCTGAAAAAACTCATATCCGCGAGTAACCGCGGATACGTCAGGATATCCATTGCTCTAATCCATGCTCGACAACATCACTGGTAATCGAAGCCATTGTTATGTAAAGAAGTGTTACCGGTTCTAACGGCTTCTTCAAAGATATTGTCTTGGTCAGTGCACAAGAGTCCTAAAGGGTCGCTGCCCCACAGCCAGCTCTCCTGATAATTATCATCTAGCAATGACCTATCGAGCTGCCCAAAAAGCCGTTCTGCAGCATCCCTGGCGTCGGCGCTGCTCTCTTGGCCCTCAGCAGAGCTAAACGCTGGCCATTCTTGTCCCGGCGTAACCCCGTCGCCGCTACAACCATCAGTAGTTTTCGCCAAGAGAACTTTACTCCAGTTCTCGATGCGAGCCTTCTTGACTCTGAGCGTCTTTGCGATCAGGTTCAAAAGGTTATTGTCCCATTCCTGTCCATATGCGGTACCGATCTCCTCTTTAGCAGCCTCGAATCTGGTAGCAAAGGTCTGTAGAGCATTAAGCACCAAATTCTCAGTTGCCTCGGCGTCAACATTCTTGGTAACACGTTGGGCAGTGTCTGCAGACACGTGAGAGGAAATATAGCTGACACGGTTAAACTGAGCATTGGCAAGCAGCGACAACCTCGCCTGGCGAGCAAGCATAGTGACTGCATACATTAGCTGGCCATAACCGGGCTGCGGCATATAAAAATAGTAGCAAACGGGTATGGCGAGCCAATTATTCACCCATGATCTAAGAGCAGACATGGCATCGTGGTAGCGATGGAATGCCTCCGCATCCAAAAGCGATGCAGGGACGGAAGGGGGACTTGTAATACTTGACAGTTTAATATCGCTCAGCAGCGGATCAAACAGTCTTAACCGTGCAGTACTATAGTGGCTCAATAATAAGTCTTGCACTTTGTTAGTAATAGGGCCACACGATTTAGGCTGTGAAATTTAAAGATCTCACAGTTGGTTTTAAGCTTCTTAGGTAGTGAATCCTCAAGTTGATCCAATCCTACCTGGAAGGCTGAGATATGCGCAGCAGCTGTTGTCTCTGGCAATGCTAGTCCAATCGAGTCAAATACATATTGGTCTCGGTGGTTGAACTGAAAAATCCTCTCGGTGAGGTGCTGAATACGAACTAGCTGTATAAGAAGTTCATCTGTCTCATATTCCGCAGCTTCTTTGAGCTCGTTAAGACACTGATCATGATGCTTCGTGTATCTTGGTGAGTCCAATTTATTGAAAGAGAGAGCAGCGCTGTGCGGTTGTCATTAGCTTCTGCGTTCTGTGCAACGACGGACCTACTCACTTTGAGCCCATATACCAAGCACCAACCAAAACCCTTCTCTCTTCATTTGTAACCACCCTTGGCGCTTCAGGATCCATTGTCGAATACGGTGCGGCTTCGCGCGGCTTGGTACGTCTTTCCAGACCTAAGTCTCCGATCATGCTGATTGCGAGGTGCGCGAGGTTGTTAAATTGCCCATGAGCTAGGCAATAGTAATGGTAGTAGCCCAAAAAGACAATAATGCCTTGAAGGAGGTCCAAAGAGCGCTCAGACCTTATGATCACGGCATCAGAAATATGTTGCATTACCGCATGACTCTGACCCCACATTGACCGTCGACATTTGATTGAAGCTACCATTCTGATTACCATTGCAAGGAAAGGTCGACTTTGTTGAAGTTGTACTAAATTCACCCCAGGTGGAATAACGACAAATGGGAATTGGGAGCGAAGCTGATTATTGTATGTCGATAACAGGGTCTCATCAGAATCGACTGGGCTAAAATCATCTTTACCGATTTTTGGCTGGCAGGTGCATGTTGGACGCGCGAATACGTTGAAACCAGGCAGTGAAGTATTCGCAGAAGTTTCGTCTTGACATCGCGCAGGGGTTTTGAAGGTGGTTGGTGATGGTGGTTGGTCAACCCTTTCAGGCGGCATTTCCGGAGACAAGGAGTTCTCTCGCTGGTTCAAAGATTCTCTTTCGAGACTGCTCGGTCTCTCTTCTAACCGAACAATCTGGCTACAAAGCCTTATCTGTTAGCCCATGCTAAGGCATACAAGACGACAGAGCTGCTACTCACGGCCCCCTAATCTGCCTTCTTTTTCTTGGCTTGCGCGCCTTTGGCATACAATCTTTCTTCAAGCTCTTGCATCTGAAGGTTGTAAGCATCAATTAGCGGATTGTCGTGGGGAGTAGACCGTATGCGAAACGAGCTGACCTGTCACATCTGGTCCCAGGTGTACTGTCAGAGCGAAGGCATCTGGCCTTTGCCCTTGCGCATGAATCACATGCTGCTCCCCAGCCAGCGCTCCGAGTGACTGATACCGGACTTTCCATGACAACGTTCAGAAAAGCAGCCAAGTCATCAACACGGACGGCATGTCCGTTAGTGAGTCGCAGTGGAGATTACAAACCAGGTTAAAAGCGACACCCTCGGACAACCCAGCTTGTTTCTGCGAACTCAGAACGGTATCCTTAATTGTGATCGAAGCTTATGATCGAAGCTTGACCTTCATTTTCTCCAGAATGGTCACTTCGACGTTGCCAACTGATGCCACCCACCGCCGACCTTGCAAGGGGCTGACTAACGGATGCTTCATCACGTGAGCAACATTGGGTCTAGCTCGTCAAGAACTAGTATATAACGCCTTTCCTAGGGCTTGTGTTGCTCAGGTTTTACGTTATACTTACCTTGATGTATGCTTCAGGTGTCCTAGTTCAACGGTCCTCTCGTTTACGGACTGAGGAGGAGCGCAGTTCTATGCTCAGGAATGACCTCTGCTTCTTCCCCCTCCGTAACATTATACAAGGCTTAGGAAATGCGGAAGTCTAACCAGTAGGTACATTGTCATCAGACAGAATCTGTAGAACACTAATACGCCTTAGCGGCTGATTTTCTAAGATGCGGGTTTACTACATTACCTATAATTCTTTCCACAAATAGAAAATCTCGTGTCTGCTATTTCGGATGTATGCTACTCACACAATTACCTTATCTCTCTCAGGCTTGGGCAATTCAACAACTTCCTTCCTAGACACATTCCTTCTTTCAAAAAACATCGATGGAAATACTGTTCTCAATCACGAGCGACCTTGCAAGTCAAACGCTCAAAAAATGCCTGCAGTGTGTTTCCCATTTGAACTCATCTTAGAATATAATTATCAGGGATTAGTGACATTCTCGATGCCCCTGCTAAATTGGTTATGGGCTATAAGTGTACCTCTCAGTGATAGGACGGGGTAAATGGAATCTGCCTACCTACAAACTTTGTGATTCGACAATTCGATAACCCATCTACCCCCTCTGCTCGAGTGGCAGACCACGAAGTATCATGCCATCGACTCTGGACGCTTTCTGCAATCAGGCACTCAAAAAACATCTCGATAGAAAGCAAAGGAGTAGAACGTTCATTATGAAAGCCACAGCCAAGATTCATTATTCTGATTTATTCCCAATCATGCTGATGAGCGTTCTTCATATCCTTGGTGAAGCTAGTGGCTCTGTGCCTATGATCATCATCAGCTTATGCAAATTTCTAGTAATTATGGTGAGAATTACTACTAACATCTAAGGCTTCATCGGCTTGACAATTGGCATTTTTGATTAGAGAAGTTGGATTTTTACCTGCCGACTTGGGGTGAATGCTCTCCTCCCCTGCTATCACTCAATGTCCGAAAGCTCAAGCTGTGGGTGGTCTCGTGCATCTAGTTTAGTCCTTTCCGTTCCTTTGGAGAAACCCGATGGATACCAGATGCTTAAAATTACCATCACTGACAACATCGGCACAGCATCAAAGACATACAGAAAGACCTCGTGTAGAATGATATACCCCTGGAAACCTTCGATAAATTCTGCCACTCGCACGATGTTTCGAACCATGATGAAGGTGCATGCGATGTATAAGATCCACATAAACCTCTTCCAAGGCAACAAGCCGTCTTTTGATTGACGAGTGGGCACGGCCCGCAGACGACGGTCAAATATCAGCGCCAAAACCAAAAATAATCCGAAAATTACGATCTGGAGCCATAATCCGGCCAAAACAATATCAGCGCCTGTCTCGGACATTGATGCATGGGAGCTAGCCATTAGCCCAGCACCTATACAAAGTCAGTACAATTCCTACCGCGACTCAGGTCAAATGGAAACGGTGTTTTATACGCACCAGCCAGCTGAACGAAGAAACAGACAACATCACTGATCACGAATGTTTTGGTCAACCACTTTTGTTTGATAAGGCTATATGACTCTGCGTCCACACTGAGGATGATGCGACCCAAGACCATGTAGATACTAGCTGCGAAGAGTGGCGGAGCGACCAGTAGAAGAAGGGTTTGGATAACGTAGGGACCAAGTGTCAAATGTGGTGCTTCAGTACTCGATATCGCACGGGCTGTATATCCAACAAATTCAACTGCGAATTACATATTAGCGGACATCAATGGAATAGAATAACTGCCAAAGCAAAGGCCTCGAGGAATACATACAAATTCCGCCGATGACCAAAGGTATGAAGTGTAGAGTCTTGTGCTTGCAAATGAGGAATGTATGCCAAATGGTAAATATTCCGAACAAAATCGCAAAAATGCAGGCACCGGCTAGGGAGGGATCGTAATGATAATATTTGTAGTATGTCATTTTGATTTTGGCGCTTGTTTTTCGCCCTGATTGGTTTGCGAGGTCTTGTAGGAAATCATTTGAAAGTAAGAATTCTGCTCTTATAAGTGCTTGAGCGACGCGGTATGATCTTCTGCCAAAATCTCCGCGGAGAGTTGGAATACCCCTAAATTCCGGTCCACTCTGCTGGTAGCTATTTTTAACTCTAAGACGGCAGCCTGTCAAGGTAAAATTAAGTTTCATACCGTAGAAATGAGTCCTGAATCTACATCTTCTGAAGTGTTATCCAGTAGAGATCATATTGTGAAATAGTTGGGCTAGGCCTTATCCAGAAGAAATAAACATAGCTTAGCGAAAAGACAGTGACAGCAGGGATCAGGCAGCCGGAGCCCGGTTGCGGCATATTAAAGTAATAGTAAACGAGTAAAGTGAACTGTTTGTTGATCTACGACTGAAGTCTAGCCATGGCGGTATGATATCAGTCAGTTGTCTCAGTGTCTCAGAGCGATAGCGAGATGGAGGAGTGAAATCTAATCAAATATCTTTGAGGGCTTTGAGTTAACGAAGGGACATCTTGATTGGATAACCTGTGAAGAATTGAGCTGGTTATGTGGTGGCTGAGTTTCCCCGGATTTTACGTTAACCTCCGAAAATTCCGCGGAGTTGTCTTTCACGGCGAAATACCTAGGGGCCACGAGGCTGAAGAAGGTAAGATCTACCTCTTTCTGATAATCCTGATAATCCTCGTGTTGCTGTTTCAGGAGACCTAACCCCTGATCGCTCTGCTGCGCAGGAATGAAGGTCTCTTCGGGCCTCAAGTCGCCTTGTCTGGCAATAATCCTTCAGTTGCAGAGATAAGCAAACAAAACCGTCTTTCCTTCAATAAGCCACCTCTAGGTCTCCTTGTTGGCGTGCCACCATCTCCAGTGGCGAGACCGGATCTCAAGAGTGGGGTTAGCTTGCCGTGGCATATGGATATTTATGTCCTACTGTGACTGCTCTTGTTCGGCAACCGGACATGGGTTTCACCAACCGAGCAATGACGGTCACAGATTGTCTGGCGCCAGTTTCTTCACAGCCAAGAAGAAGCGCTTGAGGATCCACGGGGTCCAGAGTGGTATGCCAAAGACCTCTAGCTTATTTTATACATTGCTGCACTAGGTACACCGGAATTTCCGGGGGTCTAGATTAGCCTTGTGGACAGGACGCCAGTTAAGGCGTGCTGAGGGTGGTGGGGAAAAAGAATTTTCCCACCTCGTCTCGAGCCGTACCTGTAAAGCCAATAACAGAGCAATTGAAGGGTTTTTATGCAATTTGTTATGAATTCTTCGTATACTCATTTTGTTTCGCTTCGTATTTCGAATATTGCCCGTCCAGTCACGGCATTATATTGGCCAGAATGCCCATATCCTCGGTCGCATGTTGTAGCAGGCCCGTGGCGAATGTATCAGGCGTCTCCCGCTTCTGTACGGCAGATAAGGCCGGGTTGATGCCCAGTGAGAGCTGTGGCGCCGGTGCCAAGGGCAGGGAGATTAGCTTCTTCCAAGTTGACCTGGCAGAGGGGAGAAATGCAGCCATTCTGGGGGGCTGGTTCGAGATTATAAAAGCGAATTAGAAGGATTGAGGAAATTAGTCAATTACTCAACAGTGAATATATGTTCCAGTAGAGTTCTAAATACGCCATTAAGTAAAGACAAGCTGGAACTGGGAGAAGTGAGAAAGTGGGGCAATGGGGAAATGGGAAAACTTAGGTTTTGCATGAACGAAGCTAAAAGTGGGGATTGCAATGTAGTCCGGGGTAGCTCTCTAGGGTTGCAACCCTTGACAATTCAGCTATTAAAGAGGATTTGAGAGATTTAACACTCCAACATTTGTATTCAGACATATCATCAAAATGGCTAGTATTACTCAAGAACATAGCTCTGCTCCGGGCACAGAGCTTTTGATCGATCAGGATAATTCGGACGCTATACAACACTATCAACATGTTGCCCATGGAGATTCACACTTACTGCTCGTGCCACAGCCTTCGCTAACAGATCCTAACGACCCCCTGTTATGGCCACGATGGAAGAAATGGACCGTGTTTGGCAATGGTCTTTTCTATTCTTTCAATGGAGGAGTCACAGGCCCTATGATGGCTGGAGGTATGTACATTTCGTGTTGCCCCAATAATCGGGTGCAGAAGAGCTAAAAACTTTTTTGCAGGCATGATCGGCTTATCCGTCTTCTTTCAGCGTCCTCTTTCCGACATCGCCTACAGTAACGGTGCTACCTTGATTTGTCAGGGCTTCGGTACACTCCTTTGGATGTAGCTGAGCCAATACCATCACTCATCCCATGAGAGCAATACTAACATGATATACTACATCAGGCCAATGACAGTCAAATTCGGTCGCCGCCCCGTATACTTGCTCTCCAACTTTCTCATGGGCATCGCCTGCATATGGTTAGCCATCGCCTCCGAAAAAACCTTCCCCAACCTCGTCTGCGCTCGTGCCTTCCTCGGTCTTTTCGAAGCTCCTATCGAAGCTATTGTCCCCAGCACTATTGCTGACATATTTTTCCTCCACGAAAGAGGAGAGATGATTGCCCTGTATGGATTGTCAGTCCTTGGCGGAAACGAACTTGGACCTCTCTTCTCGGCATATATCATTGAGTATCTGAGCATGAGATGGGCGTTCTTCATCATTGCCATCTCGATTGGAGTGAGCCTCGCTTTGATGATCTTCTCGATGCCGGAAACCATATTCGAAGGACACCGTCCGATCATCGTTCCTGCTCCAAATTACGACTCCAAGAAAGAACCCAAGAAAGAAGAAGGGGAAAAATATTCATCTGAGCACATCGAAACTGAAGAACGGGTGTCGGAAGAGTCATTGACCGTCACGAAACGAACATACATGCAGGACCTATTCCGTTTTACTGCGAACAAGGACGTCAGCCTTTGGGCCTTATTCAAACGCCCCTTTATCCTCATGGCGTATCCAACCGTTCTTTGGTCTAGTCTAATCTATGGCATGAGTCTAAGTTGGAATGTTATCCTGGGGGTTATGGTCGCCCAGTTATTTTCACCATCGTGAGTAGTTGAGGATCCCCTGTGAGTATTATGACACGCCACTTACTCGCCATTATGATAAACAGACCATATAACTTCACCTCTGGCTCTCAAGGCCTTGTCTTTCTCTCTCCATTGGTTGGTTCTCTTTCGGGAACATACCTCTGCGGCCCCCTTGCAGATCGAACCGCAACATGGTTCACAGCCCGTAACAATGGCGTGAGAGAGCCTGAAATGCGCCTCCCAACTTGCATCATGGCAGCATTCCTCACTTTCCAGGGTGCTTTAATTTCCGGTCTCACATACAATTTCAAAACCCACTGGGCTGGTCCTATTGTCGGATTTGGGGTGCTCTCCGCTGGTGCCCAGATGGGAGCCACTCTCGCTATATCATACAGTCTGGATTGTCATAAGGATGTATATGCTATCTCTACTCCTTTTCGGGCTCAGATACTGATATTGATATGGACTGACATGTATTTTAGCTGTCTGCGGAAATCATGGTGACGATCTCATGTCTTAAATCACTCGTTGCGTGGATCTGGACTTGGTGTATCAATGACTGGGTCTCGGCCAGTGGTATTTTGACTGTCTTCATGGTGATAGCAACGGTGAATGTCCTTGTTTACGGGACTACTATTATCTTCCATTTCTATGGAAAGTCGATTCGGATTTGGATCCATAAGAGCAACTTCATGGGTCAAGCGTGATCATGTGAATTGATGATTATATTGATGGATACTCTAATTGTTTTCGTTTTATGTCTTAAATCATATCATAGCTGAAAGTGCTGAAAGCAAGCAAAGTCTTCGCGAGATTTAGTAAAATCTTTGAGATAGAGGTGAGAAGCGTGGCCCGATTATCATTTACTAGTGGAACAGTATATCTGCAGAAACGGTTTCTGTTGAAATTTTCACTTATGTTCTTGGAGGTAGCATAGAATTTCATGAGTTGAAAAAGTCCAGTGATAACTGCTGACATCCGACATAGCGCCTGGGAGCCAGTGCAGAGTATCGACTCGCATCTCACAAAAAGATGCACACCAACCGTCACCCAGACAGTAGAGGTGGCCATTATGGACCGAATCGATCTAGTATGTGCCACATATGACATACACGTTCCTCCGTGAGGAATTGCATTGCTGTCGTGGCTATCCCCGATGGGATTCAAGCGGCAAGGCTAATTTGCTGTGGAATATCATTCATTCATTACTCGTTCGCATCGAGTATTGTTTCCAACGGCGGTATTTGCTCCAAAACCGCTATTTCTGGTCTGCCTCCAGGATATATTCAAGCCCTCAGAAGAAAGAAATGGTGAGGATGATGACAATCCGACTCCTAATAGACGGTGTCTCAATTAAGTGGTATCGAGTGGCCCATTGTCCAATAATCAACCCTCCTCTTCTTCGCCACTCGCATCTTCAGAGCTACTGGCATCTCCATTAGGAGCAGCGAGAGCAGGCGCCTGTCGGGCATTGGTTTGTCTCCGGGACGCGGAAGTCACAGCTCTTTCGCCGACGAATTTGTCACCTGGCCAGTCTTTCTTGCAGACAGGGCACTTTTCTGCCCGTTGCATACGAAAGAAGCTGCGCGTACAATGGTCATGAAGTCGGCCCAGGCAATCGCGGTCCTCGCAGCGTTGTCCCTGATAATACGAGTTAGCTCCGCCAACTTAAATCCAGCGTACAACAAAAAGCACATACCACAGTGATTATATCCTTGCAGGCAGAGCAAAACTTAATGCGATTCATTTTGCGGCCACTCTCCATCTCGTCGTTGTATTCCGAGATCAGCCACCCGCGCAACTCCATCAGTGCCCGTGGGGTCAGGCTGAAGTAATCCTTCCTGCTTTTCTCGAGCCATCCCTCTTCAACGAGGTGCTTCATCATGTTTTCTGCTTGTGTTAGCGTCAAAGACTGCGTAGCTCCGCCCTGGGTCTGCTGCGTTGCATTTGTGGAGCGCCGCCGGTTGGCCTCCGCCGAGGAACGGAGATTAAGTGATTGCATAGGTGTGATGACCATTCCTTCACATATCCGGGTATTATTTGTATCGAACATGAAATCCAGTAGACGCTTGACGAAAGCAATTTCATCTGCGGAGTAGGTTGTTGCAAGCTGCGTCAAAGAATCGCTGGTTGTGTTGACAAGGGCATATACACGGGTAGGTGGGTTATCATTGTTTTCTTGATCTGCCTGCTTTGGTGTCTGGTGAAGCAAGCTTCTGATTTCCAAGTCGAAGGGCGAGATTGCGGTGTTGGCAGCATCGATGTAGGATGAGAGATGCTCTTGGGTAACATCATTTGGGTCCACAATTTCCCCTTCTATGGTAATCTGGTGGTTAACAGCGGCTTTGTTTTATGGAACTCGGACATTACAGGTGAGTACACACTCTGCGCAGTGAAAATTGCAGCCAAAACTGGTTGAGCTTCCTCGAAGGTCATGGACGAGCGGCCCATGAAGGCCTGTAGGAAGGCCCGGTTGCTGTCGTCGTAGCCGTCCGCCATGGTGCTGTTTTATTGTTTCAGCGACGTGGTTGGGAGCAGGAATGAGAGAGAGGAAGCGCAGTGAACAAGTGTCGAAGATCAAAGATCAAAGAAGTGAAAGTCGCGATCCGACGCGACGCGGGGAACGCCAAGACTTGCAGACAAAGAGCTATATCCACCACAAGCACGGCTACTGCTTTCTTTGACTTCGAAGTTTGCACCTTGGCAATTTGATCCAGAATACTGTATCAGAAACCCTTTTTAGCCTAGAACTGAATGTGCTCTATCTCAATACCCCAACTTTCTGTGCCTATTGAGCATCCTGACTAAGCACAAAAGAAACCCTTCATGAACAATCAGTTGGAGATAGTGCCATTAATGTGATCATTATTCATCCTATATCGATATCAGATTTTAATACAATGAAGGTTTACAAATCTGAATCAATAATTCCATCAAAAGGTAACTACACTTTTCTTTGGCTTTACGAAGTCTTACTCAAGTTAAAAATCTCTTTCAGTTCAATTTAAGCTACAGGTACGTCCACGTACAAGCACAATACCCTAACAGATATAAGTACAGGGGCGGTGGCAAGTTTCCAACACCCACACCTATAGGGAAGATCATACACCCTTACTAATGAATCCGGTGCCGGGTTACCGAGGCAGCCATTATCTGGATGTTCCCCTAAGGTATAGAACAGTACCCCGGAGGTCTTCCCTCCAACCTTTTGGAGATAGGAATTCAATCGTATAAAATCGATTCACTCGCAGGTTTGATATCATGACATAATATACAAAATGCCAATCAGCAAAAGAGAATGCCGAAACCCCGGCCCCTAGACTCGGGGTGTAATCGCACCACCAACTGAGATCACCCAACGCCGAAGATGAAGGAAGGAAAAAAGGTAAATAGATTTGTCAAAGAAAGTCACACCCATCACCAACGACTAGCCTCTCCGCCGAGTAGGCTCAGGGCTCGGGCTCCGGGTAGCACTCCGCGGGTCGCGACCACGCTCCTTCAACCACTTCTTTGTACTGAGTCGCATATCCTTATCAAGCTCCGCTGATGGATCCTTCCGATGGATGAAATTGCAGAAGCCGCCTCGCACACATCCTTCGCCGCTATTCAGACGACAACACGCTTCTCGAAAATCTGTGACGGGCGATAACTCGCAGTATATGGGTCTTGCGGCGTACCAGCGTGAGTTGAGAGTGTCGCATGCTTCCTGTGCGTCTTCTTCGTATTTGAATCGGGCGTAGACGTTTCCAATCAGATCTGAGAAAGAAAAGAAGGTCAGTAACTTGATTTTCATGACGGAATTTTGTCATTGGTTCTAAGCCGAGAGAATGGGGTCAACTTACGGTCATTGTTGTTGTCGCAGACGACCAGTTCCTCGAGTTCACCGTATTTGCACATCTCACACCACACGTCCTCGTAGAAGGCGTCGAAGTGGTTCTGCAACTGGCTGGGGTTCATCTTGTTCTTGGGGTCGTAGGCCGGGTTCTGGTACATGTTCGGCATGAGGACAGTCTGCGAGTAGGAGGGCTTGACATGTTTGCGAGAGCATCGGTCGCCGTGTCGGCATGCGCCGATCTTGTAGTAGAAGGAGCAGTTGACCTTGTCCTGCTCGGTACCGAAAATAGACGCGAGGTAGTTGGCCATTGTGTGTCGGTATAGAGATGATGTCGCGCTGACTGTGAGAGTGGTGTCAGGGATGAGAGGTAAGGTTGCGATCGGTGAGAGAAGAACGGGACACGGAGCGGACAAATGCTCGATGATATCGGATGCCTGAAGTTTCTGGAGAGCTCGAGTGGCGCCGCTGACTAAAGCAGGGAGAGCTTTCGGAACAATAATCCCCCGATCTATGCATTTGAATGAGGCGAAATGGATATTTTTACTTGAAAATTCACTCGCGTGAGTTTGCTTATCAATTATTTCCTGGTACGTTACTTCGTGTTTTCCTTCCAAAGTAATGGCTTAGCCAGATCGAATGAACCATCAATATAGCGATGGACAGCCATTCACCGTAACAGCAGTCCACTTATGTCAGCAGATGTACGCTGTTCCATGATCATCTCACTGACCACCTTTCCAGTTCCTAGAGATAAAGTGATTCCCCATGGTCCATGTCCTGTAGCAATGTAAACACCACCTCTAGCAGAAGAACGCAGACCGTCACCCAAAGCCGCATCTCTGATTCGTCCAACCGTGGGGATATCATCCTCACCAACGGGCCGGAAGCAAAGACCCTCACGGAGAATTTCCAGATCGTCTTTATTGTTCACACCATTGGTAGAATCTGGCAAGTCATTTGGGAGATTACCTAGCAAGCGGACCGCAACATCTTTCAGTTTCTGTAATTTCGCCGAATCACGAAGTTCATGTGTGTCTTCCACGCATAATGGAAGCTTTAAATGGGGATTGTAACCTGCAATGTAGATTTCACCACCTTCCCGTGTGAAGATCTCTGGGCTGAATCCACACGATGGTGGATGAGTGGTAAAAATTGCATGACTTCGCCCACCATAAGTAGTTTTCTCGTGGTCCAGTGTATGTCGTGGTGAGCGGACAACCAAAGAATACCCGGCCAGAGGGGAGAGATCAAAGGAGGTTTCATTAGAGGGGAAAAGCTCCCGAAGAACTTGCGGTGTCCATGCGCCTACGCTCAGGACCAAGTTCGTACATTGGATCATTGACTCTTCCTTCGACTCCAAATGCTTAATTTTAATGCCAGTAATAATCTCATCGTCATCTTTTATGATGGCCACTGCCTTGGCTGGATTATGAACGTTGACACCTCGCGAGACAGCCTCGTTGATAAGAAAGCGGCACAGCCTCAACGGGTCTCTATCCAGGGTTCAGTAAGCGTTTAAGTGAACAAGACTCACAAGTACTCACACTTGGGCCACAGTTTCGTCCTCACTAATTCGCTCAAGGATACCTCCTTGTTGTTTCGTCAACCAAGCCGGCCATTCAGCTGGTATGGGACGTATAGCAGCCGCTGTCTCCGCACGACTGGTATCCTCGTGCACCCAATCATCTCCACGTGCACCACCGCATGTTTGATTGGACACAGTGTCCAGATTGAATGCAGTTCCTCTCATAAACCCCCATTTCTTGTCACCGCCGTGCTCCGCGGCAAGCTGGTGGTGCAAGTCAAATGAAAGGGCTCCGAGGGAAGCAAGTGCTGGGTCAAACCAGTCGCGTGCTAAAAAGCCGCCTGCATATCCAGAGGCTGAACTGAACAGTTCTGGTGACTGCTCAATGATGTGAATCTCGCTTTCTGGCTTGTTGACTGAGAGATAGTATGCGATTGAGACTCCAATTATACCCCCTCCTATAATTACAGTTGTCATTGTATTAGAAGACAGACTGATATGGACGGTGACCACTTCTGCTGATTCTTGCGCGCCTTCGGTTTACGAAATACAGTCGTTGTTTTTGTTTGGGAATATCGTGGTAAAAGGCAGTGGGGACGGAGAGTGGGGAAGTAACATTCCGCGATGGCCTTGAGATAATAATTCCCCGCACGTGCAGGACTGACAGCTATATTACGATGTTGGTGCCTTAGGTTTTGCGACGGAGAGTCTGACATTCTGTACTTTTATATTTCTTTCCAACCCATGTTCTGTCAACGAATACTTGAGACATCCTCAATTTAGAAAAGCTTAACGAAACGAGGTATTTGCTGAGGAATAGCTCCAATCTTCCTAAGTAAAGTCTTACACTGTTGAAATCTTCCGGCATCGACGCAATACGTCCAGGCAGGATCAAATGTTCACTCACTTGATTTCTTTTGTCCAAAAGAAGAAATTTTGTCCAAAAGAAGAATAAATTAGACGCTTGTAGAGACTCCTTGACAATCCGAATGTTTTACACTTGCGGCCCACTTATGGCCCCACAAAGCAACCAATATCATTTCATCGGAGTATATAGCCAGCGTACACCAAGGAGAAGGCTTCGAGTCTAATCTGTGACCCCCCAACATAAAAAGCCAACGGCCCCGCAAATTGAGGGCGTTGAAAACTTGGCGAATGATTGTTGGCAATTGACTCGAAGGATTGTTGGCTCCGAAGGCGATACCGCGCGTACCCATGAACATACTGTACACAGATCAAGCATTGTCTTCCAAGGAATGAAAGACTGGTATCCCGAAACTAAGCTCTAATAAATCATAGTCCTAAGGCGTGCAATCAATACTTCGTTCCTGGATAACGAAATATCGGCTTCAGAGCACGCAATTTAACTTAAAGATGGGCAATTGTTCCTGAACAACACGGACTGGGTCGGAGTTTCCGAGCCGTTGCGGAGCGCATCGCATGAAAGGCCCATTGTTGGATGGAATTAAACATTTTACTTTAATCAGTAGCCAAGTGCGGAGTAGTCTAGACAATATGTCATTTTAGAGCTTGATGGTGGCATTGAGCAATCTGATGACGACATCCTTAGCGTCCTCGGCTATGGAAAACAATGACGACGATCACAAAGCTTCATACTGCAATACACTCCATTATTTGCCGATCTTGCTAGTTTACACTAAATTCTTTCGCTTTAATCATGAAGAATTCACCTGTGCTCCACAATTGTGGAATGCCGCTGTCTTTTTCGGACAAGCAATTTCAACAATGGCTCCACCAGTCGTCGCGAGGACAGGCAGATGCCGTGCTGCTTTGAAAATGTATAAAAGGCGAGTCTGCGCGACTTGAAGACAAGCCAGACGCTGTTATCATTGCCTTCATCATGCGAACCTGGTCCTCTTCCCTCGCCCTCGGGTGCTTAATAGCGCCAATCCCGACTCTTGCCCGTACCATTGGCGCAAGAAAAACAGAGTCTACCCTCTGCGCAACAGATAGTCGGCAGTTGGTCAACAATGGAAGTGACATCTGGACTTACCAGACTTACAAGTCCTCCAACGTCACACCACCATACCTGTCGATCAACCGCACTGGTGAGGATTTGGCATCAGGTTTACTCTTCATTGGTCAAGAGGATTCTGAAGGGTCCGGCGTGGAATCCGTGGCGCCTTTCATCATTTCCGATGACAATGAATTGGTCTGGGGTGGCCCCACGGGTGAATCTTCGAATTTTCGCCAACAGTACTGGGGAAAGAAGTCTGTTATCACTTTCTGGACGGGCACAGGCGAAGCTGCGTATGGTGCCGATGTCGGTCGTGGATGGGGTGAAGTGCAGATTTATGATGACAGCTACAAGCTGATTAAATCGGTGTGTTTGCAACTTAACTTGACCATGCCGACTGGTACGACAACAACTTGCGACGCCGATGTTCACGAGTCGACAATTACTGAGGACAACACCATGTTGGTGACTGCGTACAACACATCTCAAGCGGATTTGACATCGCTGGGCGGGCCTAGTGATGGATGGGTTTACGATTCTATTGCTGTTGAGATTGATCTTCGCACGATGGAGCCTGTGTTCATCTGGAGCCCACTCGCTCATGTCGACGTCAACTTGACTCACTACGCGTACACCGGATCCAACCAGACCGACCCATTCGACTGGTTCCACATGAACTCCATTCAGAAGTGGGGAGATTACTACCTGATCAACTCGCGGCACCTGTGGCGTACATTCTTGGTGAACCGCCAGGGAGAAATTGTCTGGTATATTGATGGTCAAGATGGAGGAGACTTCGGCAGTATCCCTACCAATGGAAACTTCGTAAGGCTCATCACTCGATACTTCCTCTCCTCATTGCTAATTTCAACAGTCCTGGCAACATATGGCACGCATCCGCAACACCTCTACTTCCAATGAGGTCTTGCTCAGCTGGTTCGCCAACGACCTTGACACAACGACCGCTACCAACCCTTCAAAGGGTACCACCCTCCGCCTGACCCTCCCTCCCAACGCAAAGAATCCTCCCATCCTCGAGACCGACTTTTACGACCATGAATACCCCGTTTCCTCCGCCGCCGAGGGCTCCTTCACACCACTTGACAACGGAAACACCCTGATGGGATACGGTGACGAGCCATTCATTAAGGAATACGGTCCATCCGGCGATGTCCGCTGGTCCGCACAATACGCAGACAAAAACCTAGGCCAGAGCTACCGTGTCTACAAACAAGAATGGTCCGCGACTCCATACTACCGGCCCAGTCTCGTAGTGGCCACCGCCTCCGCGGAAGCGGATACTCTGAGCCAGTGCGCCGGAACTTCATCAACCCTCAGAGGCTATGTCAGCTGGAATGGAGCTACTGATATTGAGAAGTATGAGGTCTACGTTGGCGAGAGCGCCAGCAGTCTCAAATCGCTAGGCGAGATTGAGAAAAAGGGGTTCGAGACAGAGTTCTCGCTGCCGGCTGGCACTAAGGTTGTGCAGGTTGGTGCTGTGCAGTCCGGCCGTGTTGTACGGAAGTCTGACGTTGTGCGTGTTTGACTGAGTGGTTTGTTGATACAGAGCTTAAGCTCCTAGATGACTGCATGAGATACTGCATACTGTAAATAGATCAATATGTCGAATGATGAATTTGAACAAATCTTCAATCAACAATTGGATTCAAATGGTCCGGAAGAGAACACTGAAAGAATTGTGTAGCTGATCTTATTTCCTTAAATGTTGGAAATCTTGGCCCCGCCAGATGATTAAGCCCCGCACCCACGGCCCGGCGCAACAGGGATGCTGCTCCAACCTACTTTTCTTTTCTTGCTCAACGGCTACAATTTCAGCTTCTTGCATTCGTTTAAAAGGTTTGTTGTGCTTGTGACCCCTATTCTACCTCTCCTCTCCTGATGCCCTCAATCTTCTCCGAGGGCGTGCGCTCGAAGCTAAACAATTTGATATCAAAAGCCCCGAGCTCGATGGATTACCCCAATCAGCCCAGTAGACCCTCAAAAGGACTATTGCTAACATCAGCCACAGACACCATGGCGCCCAAGACAATTATCGTCACAGGAGCTTCCCGGGGTAAGGTTCCTCGAAATGCCCACCAAGAAGTCAACTGACACACCCTAGGTATTGGCCTCGCGATAGCCAAGTACCTGCTCACAGCACCGCAGTCCCACAATGTGGTGGTGGTGGCCCGCAGCCTTGAGCCACTCCAAAAGCTCAAAGAGCAATACAGCAAGCAGGTGGAAGTTGTGAACGGCGATCTTGCCGACTTCTCTCTTGCCCAGAAAGCCGTCGATATTGCCATTGAGACCTTCGGCCAGCTTGACGGCATGGTCCTTAACCATGGAATTCTCGGCCAGACCGGTAACGTCGCCGTCACTGATATCGCGGAGTGGCAGGCAGCTTTCAACGTCAACTTTATGAGTTTGGTTGCTTTCGTGCGTACCACTCTATCTAAAGCTTTTGATATTACAGACACTAATAGCTACGCAGGCCAAGGCTGCTCTTCCGGCTCTCCGCCAGTCTAAGGGAAAGATCATCTTCACTTCCTCTGGTGCTGCGGTAGGTAAGTACCGTGGCTGGGGAATCTACGCTGCGACCAAGGCTGCCATGAATAATTTTGCTCAGACGCTGGGTTCTGAGGAGCCGGATGTTACATCTGTCTCTGTGCGGCCTGGTATGGTTGATACTGAAATGCAGCGGGAGCTACGCGAGGTCCACGGTGCGACACTTGATGCCGAGATGCACTCCAAGTTCACTGGGGCCCACTCGAACGGCAAACTTGTGAAGCCTGAGCAGCCGGGCCATGTTATGGCTAAGCTTGTGCTTGATGCTCCGAAGGAGTTGACCGGTCTATTCCTTTCGTATGTTTATGCATTCGACTCCGAAGATTGAGCCAACGCTAATGGATTACAGGTGGAACGATGAGGAGCTTAAGGATTTCCAGGAATAGAATTTTCATTTGTAGTTTTTTTCAATATAGAGGTAAAAATCTGCATCTATACGGCAATCAGTATCGAAGGCCATAAAATTCATGAGTGAAATTTTCATTGTGGGTGATTGTAATCAGCCGAAAGATGAAAAGCATTTACATATTATAAGCATCAGGTGCAACACACCTTCATACTTAGCATGGAATGTAGGGTGTTCATCATACAATGGGGTGTATTGGAGTGTAAAAGAGGATTATCGTACCATTTGAGTCTGAATACCGAGGGTAGCTAAAGCCAAGCGGACATGAATAATCGAAGTTTTCACCTGTGATCTTGGAGGAGTTAGCGAGTGCGTTCAACTCCAAATGTTTTGAAATGCAAATTGAGCAAGTAACATTATCAGTTCGTCCGTTTGGAAAGACAGTGTAGATCACCATGGTTTTGTAAGATAGGGGCGACAACGAAGTTCATCATAGTAGAAATAAAGCAAAAGCAGAAGAAAACAAAACAGCACAAGCTTACCATTAGTGCCCTACCTCAGAACGAATCTGCATCAAGATTCACTCTGAGGAGGATATCGAGAGAACTCGAGTCGATTGAAAGAGTGAAAGAAAGTAAAACTGTTGAAGGAAAAATTCTCTACAAGTACCCATGAAGGCGGTGGGATATTTCTGCCGGCAGGAAAATATATCGCTCCGAGGCGCGCGCCGCAAATGTTAAATAGGAAGCGATTCAGGCCCCACGCTGATCCCCAAGAAATTCTTCCCTTTACTTCTCCGTTACCTGGGTTGGGTCGCTGTCTTATTCTGGTGTTCTGGCTTATTTTCTATCATTATGTCTGATCGTGAATTCAGCTGTATGTTCCTTCCTTTGTTTCCTAACCAACCCTGCGCTCGCAGTACGCTAACATGCCTCGCTTTAAAGCTAACGATGACCTGTCGCTTCCCAAGGGTAGGTCGCAAATAATCTCTCTTTCATGTTCTGGATATTTCGAGGTGGCTCTGTCGACGCGATCTCTTTGACGGAGTCTTTGATATCCCGCGTCGCGGCTCCAATCCACCAGCGCGTCCCGACTTGCCAGTGCCCCGCTAATCTAAAATTAAAATAGCAACGGTCCAGAAGATCATCACTGAGATCTTGCCTCCCTCCTCCGGTCAGACCTTCTCCAAAGATGCGCGCGACTTGCTCATGGAATGCTGCGTCGAGTTCATCACCCTGATTTCCTCCGAAGCCAATGACATCAGCGAAAAAGAAGCCAAGAAGACAATCGCATGTGAGCATGTTGAGAAAGCACTACGGGATCTTGGGTTTGGAGACTATATTCCCGATGTCCTTGCTGTTGCAGACGAGCACAAAGAACAATTAAAGGTACGTTTGTCCGGTCTTGCTGGTTTTGATCAAGTTAAACTAACCTTTTTGATTTTGCCAGTCCCGAGAGAAGAAACAGAGCAAGATGGAGCAGAGTGGCCTTTCGGAAGAAGAGCTTCTGCGACAACAACAGGAGCTGTTCCGGTCTGCGACTGAGAAGTACAATGCGGCGGAGTAGGACGGTTGTTCCAAAGACAACCTTGGAACTCATGCTGGTCATAGAGGAAAATTGCGGGCGTTTCTGCTTTTGCGTTTATGGGAGAGGTGGGACTGGAGTTATCATGCTTTCTTACTCTTTATTCCGATCATGAACCGGTAATCTAATGGTTTTGATCTTGCAATGCATTATGAATTCGAAATACTATGTTCGATCAGTAGTAACTGTGTGAAAATCAATCACAAGCCCTTCTTGTAATTTGAATCGAATAAAAGTGCCTAGTGCATTAAAGTCCTCTTGACTACAGCAGTAGGCATATTTGCATACAGATGTGGACCCGGCAGTAAATTTGAAAGGTGGTGGACCTGCTACCAAAGCTGCTACTAAAGCTGCTACATATATAGATGGATTATCCACCAACAATCCATGATGAGGGAAGATCCAAATGTTAAGCTAAGAGCCGTTTACATGAGTATGAGTAATATTGGAGTGAAAAGTGAGAGAAAGAAAATCAGGTTGAATGTCAATGTTCTCATGTGTGCAATCTTGTATTTGCTCCCATTTGCTCCACTTCCCAATTGCTTTGTACCGCCCACGTGACATTGCTGCCAAGACTTCGGTCAAGCCAATCCAAAATGAGAACCCCTAGCCGTCGAAAGCGTGACAAGGCGTTGAAGGAAGCAGCTCTGTTGTATCCTAATCGCAGTATTAGCACAATGCCACCCTTCAAAGATGAGCACATTTTGGTATGTACTGAATCCTCGAAGCTCACGCATTCCCAATCAGAATTCAACTAATCTCAACCTCACCAGCTCATTGCGCCGGGTTCGCAAATGACCCTAGCGCAACTCGGTCTGCCCGAAACATTCACCCCCGCGCGCTTTCGCTTCCCAACGCGCATGTTCCCCGCTGAAAAGAAGGGTGAATTCGAGCCATACAAGGTCCGCGAACGAAAGCGTGATGTTAAGGTCAATAATGATACCAATGGTGCCATTGAGCACAAGGCTCCGGACGTGGAGATGAAGGATGGCGATGCCACCGCTCAGGACAGCACAAACGGCACCGAGGAATCGGAGAAGACTGTTCAAGAGATCTTTTACGAGGAAGATGTCACGTCCGAAGAAGGCGCCGTACATCCAATTCAGAACGGGCGCATCGTCGATTGGCCCTGCTTCTTCGCTTTGTTGACCCACATCTACAACTCTCTCAGCCCGCCATTTCACACTCCGATTCTATTGGTGTCCCAGCCGGTCTGGTCGGCGCGCGATCGTGAAGCTATCACTCAATTCGTCTTTGAGAAGTTCAAGGTCCCGGGCTTCAGCATGATGGATGCGGCTCTTGCAGCATGCTACGGTTTTGGTGTGCAGACCGCAACTGTCATTGATGTTGGTAAGGGCAAGGTCGACGTGACGGCAGTGACAGATTACGCGGTCAATGAGCATGGCCGAGGCATTGCGTTGGAAGGCTGTGGCGGTGATGCCATGACCGATCGACTCGTTGAGCTGCTTGGGGGGAAGGGCTTCTCTCGGGAGATGTGCGAGCAACTCAAGCGAAGCAACATCGCGGAGATTCTTCCCCCTGGCGTTACTTTGCCCGGATCTGCAGCTACCTCCCGCCAAGGCGCCAATCCTGCCGCTGCCGCCTCGACTGGCGGGGGCGATGGAGTCGATGCTATTCCTCGTGGCCCTGGTGAAGGAACTCAGACCGGTGGTGAGACCAACGGCGAGGAGGACGAGGGCGTGTTGGATGTCGCGGCTATCGTCAGTGGAGACACGAATGAGTACTTGGCCAACATGGAGAAGGAAAAAGCAAGCAACAAGAAGGCGGGCGCGGACCCAAAGCAACCTCGTCTTCCCAACTCTAAAAAGGAGAAGGCGACCTTCCAGTTCGAAGAATTTGTACAAATGGAGGGAGATAATACCTCCCAGCGCTACATTCGCAACTCTCGCGAAATTGAGATTGGTGTTGAGCGCTTCCTTTTGGCCACGCCTAGCCAAAAGGTTGGAGATCGTCTGAGCAATGGTATCTTGGAGGATATCGCTACTCAGATTCACCACACTATCCTGGCTGTCCCTGATGCTACAAAGCGCAGTGAGCTATGGGACTCACTCATTATTGTTGGATGTGGTAGTAAAGTCCGAGGTATGCGGTTCCCCCCTTGTGAACACAAGAGCTCCTACTAACTGACATAAACAGGCTTCATCCAGGCCCTGCTTGCTGTTATCAACAAAAAATTCATCCTCTCCCCATCCGCCACAATCTTCACCTCCGAGATTCCTTCCACTTTCACTACTCCCCCTCCCGACTGGTGGAACTAATACTCCTGCTCCCATGGGCATGCCCACGCCTATGTATCACCCCGCGGCCCCCGGAGTAAGCCAACTCCTGGTGAACGCCACTCACAACCAGCACGGTATGCCCATCCCAGGCACACCTGGCATGGATCCTAATATGCCGACCCATCACCGCTCGACCGGCCACTCCCAGACCCCGACCTCGGTCAAGACCTTGCGACTCCCGGAGTACTTCTCTGATTTCAAGGATCAGGGTAACAGCAACGCTCCTGGGTCCAGCACAGGTCCCAGTGCTTCTACAGGCGGACATGGTCCAGAGGAAGCCGCCTTCTTGGGTGCCCAGATGGGAGCCAAGGTTTTCTTCGTGCTGGATCAAGGTCTCTCCAAGGGCTACATGAGCCGTGTTGAGTACAATGAGAGCGGACCTTCGGCCATTCACGAGTATGTTCTGTAAGTCAGCAGGGCTGGGTGCTTGTTGGCTATTATGGTTTCTACGAATGAGCGCGGATTTAGCTTGTCTGATTTTTTATGGCGAAGGGGACCCGGTTATGTTCTATGATTTTTTTTCTTGTACTTTACGCTGTTGCAATAGTGCCTCCTAGAAAAGCATTCGGTTGCAGGTGCCGTGGACTTTTGGAGTTCGGTCCATTTCCCATAGGCTCAATATTCATTTGAATTCGACTCAAATCTACCAAAATACTTTGCAAGTCCAATCCCAAGCGTTATTTGTACTACTTTAACTCTGCCATCATTGGATAAATTCGTCAAAGTGGGACCGCCGATATGGTCACGTGTTGTCTCTTATCGGTCGCGCCTCTGATCTTAATAATCTTTGATCTTCATCGACGCCACTTCACCTCACCCACTTTGATAGTCACTCCCGAGCTTCTCATTTTATATCCTACGGAGCTTACGCGGTTTTCTCTTGCGACTTCCTCCTCCACAGATCTGAGCGACTCTGCAACATTTCTCCGAGAGTCATCGACACTAAGTCGCAACCTTGAGTCTTCTCCAACGATAGACAGTTTCAACTCGTGCAACAACATTCACAATGGGTCGCGCTGAAGCTGGCACGGCGAAAGCCATCGGCAACAAGATCAAAGCCAAGGGATTAGGTCGTCTGAGATGGTACTGTCAAGCCTGCGAGCGCCAAATGCGAGACGCAAAGTAAGATCCTTTCACCCTTTAGTGTTATTCAGCTAACATTTCATCGCAGCGGGTTCAAGTGCCATATTACTAGCGAAAGTCATGTCCGTCAAATGTTGATTCTCGGAGAGAATGCGCCAAAGGCTATCAACGACTTCAGCCAGCAATTTATCGATAACTTTGTGAATAACTTGAGAACCCAGCACGGAGAAAAGAAGGTCCATATCAACCACTTCTACAATACTGTTATCAGCGATCGCGAGCACATTCACATGAACAGTACAAAGTACGTCATTTCCTCGTCTGACTGTCAGTTCGAGTGCTGACCTGTGACAGATTCCAATCTCTTACTCAATTCGCCCAATACCTAGGCAAGAACGGGATTTGCCGAGTGGAGGAGACCGAGAAGGGAATTTTCGTATCATGGATCGACAACTCGCCCGAGACATTGCGGAAAAGGGAGGCTATCCAAAAGAAAGAGCGGGAGGAGAAGAACGATGAACAGCGAGAACAAAGAATGATCATGGAACAGGTGGAGCGCGCCCGCAGCGCTGCCAAGGATATGAAGGCCTCCGCCGAGGAGGAAGATGCGGACGCAAAACTACTTCAGCGAGAGGAAGGCGAGAAAATGACCTTAAACCTCAGCTTTGGTCCGAAGAAGACCGATACAAAAATCGACACAAAGACCGATTCTTCGAAGTCGGAATCTCCAGATGTGAAGGATACATCTGGCACTGGTTCCCCAGCTGAAGAGGCTGCGCCGGCACCTGCCAAGATTTCCATGTCATTTGGTGCCCAGAAACCAAAGAATGTGTTTGCTTCGGCCGGGAAGAAGAATCCTTTGGCTGGGAAGAAGGGTCCCATGCTTGTGCAGCCTAAGAAGATGACTGAGCAGGAAAGGATTATGAAGGCGGAGATGGAGGCTATGGAGCGTAAGCGATCTCGTCCAGACTCGGGATTTGCGAATCAGAAACGGCCTAAGTTGGCGTAAGATGAAGTTGGATTTGTACATTAATTTAAATCATTATACCCCGCCAGAGTGGCGATGCTAAATGTTCATATTTTCAAGGACGTACCGGGAACTAGATCTTCAATATTAAAAACCTCGGGTATTCCCAAGGTGTCCAATATACCTACCTATTGATGCTGTGTTCAAAATCTCAATCATATGATATGGTGTGTTCACCTTTCAACATTCTACTAGTCGGGTATGTATGGATGTAGCGGGAGAGATATATATCCACACCCTAGAACAAGATCACCATAATGAACCTCAAGTGCTTGGAAGCTAGCAATCAGCCCTCGATTTATATACCGATGATAAGTAGTAGGACCTTGGAGCATTTGGATTCATGATCGATTGTCCGAGATATTCCACATGGAGGAACAATACAACACCAAAAGGTCGCAACATCCTTGGCCCAAAAAGCGACACACAATTTGTTCACATCGGATAAAATTGGCTCATAGGTTCACAAAATGTAGCCCTTACATCAAGAACAGCCCGGGTGGTCTAGTGGTATGATTCGCGCTTAGGGCAGCAACTCCTAAGCACTCCTGCGCGAGGTCCCGTGTTCGATCCACGGCTCGGGCCTGTTATCTTTTTGGCAATTCTTTTTTCTCCCTTGTATCCATTATGCCAGAGCCTCTCCAACGTTAATTTAATTTACAATTTTTTTGGGGTTCACACTTGACCGTCTTTTATCAGGCCAGCCAAGCCTATCAAGGGAAACCTTGCTGCCGATCAAATGACCGAAAACCACTAGTCCAATGGGCACCCGGGTCTATGGAGCCGCAAACTATATACCCCAACAGGTACTTTCTACCCCTAAATGAGTCGGTAAGAACGCGTAGATGTCACAATTGACTATGTAATTAAATATCTGACCGATGCTTTATCCTGGACAATGCACTAGTCCATGTTTTTGTACAATACCAATCAGTTCAGACCGTTCTCGGCATTCTCGCCAACAGCCGGAAATTCATATTCGAGAGCAAATAAGGGAGGATAACAGCTCCTCATTCTAGGCCTTATTTGTCACGGTGCATGAGTGTGAAGAGGAGAAATGCAGCGGGCTCTTAGACTCACCATTCTCCACTATGCCAACAAAACGAAAAGCAAAAAGAAGAGGCTTGCATCATCCGTGAATCGAACACGGGCCTCGTCGATGGCAACGACGAATTCTACCACTAGACCAATGATGCTAGTTCATGTAAAGAGTCGCGAATAAAAGTTATATGATCCAAAATCAAAACTCTATCCTATCCCATTCCAGTTAACTTCTATTTCATCCAGTTGACCATTGACCGCGAATTTAAGGATGTGGACCCACTTTATAATTCTCGAGCCAAGGATTATCTTTGGCGATAGTACAGCGGCCAGTGCATGACTTCATACCCAATTTTCAGCATTCCACAGATGCACATGTGCAGTTGTCCACATTTATGCAGTTCATGCCCAATGGATAGATCCAATCTGAATGTGGGCTATCCCCGGCCCAATGGCTCGATGATCTACTTGTTAGTGCGGGGGAGAAGCCAAACCTTCATTAGTCCGAGATAGTGCTCACGGCTTAACCCCAAGCGTCGATGGTAAAATCTTGCATCCGACAAATCAGGCGTCATAGCATCCTCTCGTCCCACGTTTTTGCATCCTTACGCGGGGATTCGATCTCCACATCCAAGATTTGCCCAGTCCTGGAGCATGTCGATCAAAGTAGTTACCCCGACTTCCCCAGTTCTCGGGGTTCCCATCAAGTCCCAAGTGCCGATCCCCTCCGGAAAAGTCGGTCGCATTGGAAATAGTTCCCCAGCTATAAATTATCCAGTGCAGCCAGTCCCCGAAACACAATTTCTTTCTCCGCATAGTGGAGGTGACTCCTGCAATTGACATTCATAATGGCAACCTCTGAACCCCACCCCGATCTTAACAAATTGGAAGCTGGTGAGACACATTTTACCAATTCCAGTAACTCATCGCAGCCACATAACCAGCATGCTTCCCAATTTGATTATGGTCCCCTGGCGCATGTCAATACCGCCGAAACACGTCTCGCACCGTTCGGTGGCGAGTTCCAACCTGGACTCTATCGTCCTGTGACGGACCGAAAGGTTGCGAACCCTGCTCCGCTAGGTCTTTGTGGTTTTGCTCTTACGACATTCGTTTTGGGCTGCGTGAATATGCAGACTCGTGGGATTACTGCGCCGAATATGATTGTTGGGCCTGCATTTGCCTATGGTGGATTGATTCAGATTCTTTCTGGAATGTGGTATGTGCTGCAAGACATTGAATGGTGAGACGAATGTTAATGCGTATATCTTTAGGGAAATGGCGATCGGAAATACTTTTGGAGCTACAGCCCTGACGTCGTATGGCGGGTTTTGGATCTCGCTGGCTATATCATTCACTCCCGGTGGATTCGGTATCCAACAAGGTTTAATCGAAGCTGACAATGGGAGTTTGGGAATGTTCTATGACTCCCTGGGACTCTTCCTCATGGTACACTCTCTTCCTTTATAATTTTCCTAGGCATGTTCTCTGACAAGTATAATAGGGATGGTTCATCTTCACCTTCCTGATGCTACTCTGCACTGTTAAATCCACCGTCGTGTTCTTCTCGCTCTTCTTTGCGGTCGACCTCGCTTTCCTCCTTCTCGGAGTCGGCTACATGAGTCGCAACGAACTGGAAGAGCCAAACGCAAAGGTAATCAAAGCGGGTGGGCTTTTTGCACTCGTAGCGGCTTTTCTGGCGTGGTGGGTGGCTCTTGCTGGTGTTGCCGACAACAGTAACAGCTTTTTCATTGTTCCTGTTTGGCATTTTCCATGGTCCCCTAAGGGTAAGGAGAGCCGGAATAAGGAGAAGGGAGGTGCTTAAATTTCCTGTCCAGTGGGTAGTCGAATTATAGACACATGAGCACGGCTCTTGCACATGATCTGTGGCTTATAAAATACTACAATATACAAGAATGCCAAACATTCATGATATAATTTTCTTCTTGGAATTTTAACGAATTGAGTGCGGGCTTATAAATCATCAGGAGTATCCAAGAGCGACAGATGGCGCGAGCTTTTGATTTCGCCGCGACAGATTATCACGCCAGTCATCTCCCTTCTGGCTAGTAAAAATCAAGTCCATCTCCCTCAGAATTTCATTGCTCACATCAGTCCAACCTTGACTAGCACTTTTTGGAACACAAGATAGAGGAACAATGTCGAACCGATGCCCAGCCCACTTCCCATGAGACAGATTCAAACCATGTCCAACATCAATAGGCCGACTGGACCATGAAATGCGCGAGATCAGAACCTCTGAGAACCCCAGAACGTCGATCTGAGGTCCATGAATGAAAGACTCCTTGAGAGCAATGACCTCACTACGAACATATTCCTTCGTTGTCAGATTACGCAGAATCCATGGCTGATCACGCGGATAAAACTCCAACATCTCAGGCTTGAGACCCATTAGAATCTCAGTCCGATCGGCCTCAGACATGGGATGTTCAGCCTCCCACCTCTTGAACTGATTCTCAAGCCTCTGCGATAACGATTGTGAGCCAGTTTTCTTCCATTTGTTATCAATGGTGAACGTATCAATGTGGTGCACACGAATCAACTGCGCTAAATCTGCCTGTTCATCCGCACTCAACAACCCCGGTGGAAAGTCACTTGGATCACTATCGTCGCTTACGCAGATGATCCGCTCCCCAGCCCAAGGCGCCAAAAAAGACACGATACGGTCCTCAATATGCGTCAAGCCTACAGCCCAGAAATAACGGTTGACCAGGCTCAGAGACAAGACATCCTCGATTTCGTCCAGACTATCGAAGATGAGATTGTGGACCTTCGATGGGAGTGCATAAAGCGAGTTCGGTTTTGTCTTCCTATCCGGACCACAGATATCCTTAGAATCATGTTGATCAATTCGAGCAGCCTTGTCCCAATGGCTTTTAGGGAGGTTATTGGTTCGTGGTCGCTTTGTGCATTCTTCCTCTTCTTCGTCTTCGATGTTCTCGCCTGGGTCTACCTGTAGATTTTCATGTCTAGACAATGTCAGTGACTATACTACAAGCGACCAAACCAACAGACCTGTGTGTATCGAGCGGAACTGCGAGGAGAGGTACGATGTTTGCAGCACTCCCGGAAACTAAAGCTTCCATAAGTTCGCCGAGAGAGCCCGTCACCTCTCTGCGACCGGGGGCAATTATACGCCAGAGTTGTTGCATGAGTTGAATTAAGGCGCGATCTACGATTTGTGATGGTTTATCTAGGCTGAGTCTAAGGCACTCAAGGGAGGCGTTGATCCACGTCAGACATACGTATATTGTCGCTCATTTCCCACCGGAAGCAATTTATTCTATAGTTTTCTAAAGGAAGCTCTTGAACATTTGAGCTGGCCTTTGCATGGAGGAAGTATTGGGTTCAAGTTTCAATACAGAGTAAAGAAGCCTAGCTAAAGTCAATTCAGGCCAATGATCCCACACAAGCTGCAATTGGTGACGTCACGGTATACCGACTATCAACAAATACGGTGGGGAGCAGGAAGTTGACGATGGTCAATCTTCGGAAGGGTTCAATTTCAGGTGCAATTTCTTCACCCAGACGTTCAGCAGTTTCTAGTGGACCTAGAAAGTATTATAATATTCGCTAAGGGTGAAATAAATAGCTGGTGATACTGACTCCAAACCCTCCCAGAGCTTCACTGCTTAGACTGTACCCCCAACCTCAGAAATTTAACACTTGTTCCCATCACTACAAGACTGATCACACTGATAAGTTCCAATCCAACTATCATCCCCATAAACATCTAACCCCATAAACCACCCATTCAAAACCTGATGCAAATAGTCCAAATTCTGAGGCACACCATTACTCTGACCCTCGGCGGAACAAGGGTAATCCTCCGTCAGGCCCTTGTCGTTATTCAACCCACTATCAGCAGTGAACCACCCGTTGTAAGACCCAAACGCCACAAGCGCATTTCCGTCCGCAGAATCCAACTGCGTCTTGAAATACTTCGTGCCCGCGTCAACGTTATCCTGGATCGAGTCTGTGCACTGGCCATTCGGGTAATTTTCGCAGGATACTTGCATCAGTCCCGGTGTTGGCCCACCTGCGTCAGCGTTGCAGGATGATTCTTGCATGGCAATTACGGCTAGGATTACCGCATCGACGTTGTAGGTTGAGCTGGCGCTTTGGAAGTAGGAGTCGTATTGCTGGCAGGCAGAACCGATGTTGTTGTAGAAATCGGTGATGGAGATGTGAGTTATGTTTTCCAGGGCGAGGAATGGGGGGTTCCAGCCGTTGGTTGTTATGCCGGTGTTGAGCCAGTCTTCAGATCTAACTGATGTTAGGACTTGATCAAAGGTCTTTTGAGAGAAGTAGATGCGTACCCGTTTGGTCCTGTGCTTGAGGTAGTGTCGTCTGTTGCGCCCTGGGCATCGGGATTTATTCCCACACCGGGGTTTGCAGATTGGGCATTTGTAATTGAAGCCACAAACGTGGCGAAGAGAGCTATCTTGGGGAAGGCCATTATGAAATAAAAATTCGATAGACAATCTGTCCAGAGGGAAAAGAAACATCGAGGAATGTGTCAGTATTTATACCTGAGATGTCAGTTCGGTGATAGCCTGGGGCGAAAATCACAGTACGGTTGCCTCGGATATTTTACACATGTGCATGCAAGGAACATTCAAAAAGAGATGTCCTCAGCAGTACTAAGAAGGACGAGTCTCCTAAACTGGTAACTCATGCAGGCTGACAGAGCTAGTGCTGGGGCCATAGAATTATGGAGCAAGGTACCAGTTTCTGAATTGAGTATGAACAGGGACGATCACTTATTCTCTGCAGAATTAATTTCAGGGTCGGCCAGGGTCCTCATGACAGCTAATCTTTATTATGCATTTGAAACTCGTGTTTTGATTTGGATGTCGATCGTGAGTTTATTCAAGCGTCAACATTTATTATTTAGTTGGAGTTTAGTTGGAGTTTAGTTGGAGCGGACCTCGTCATCCAACCCGATGAACAGGCTGTTTAGGGAAGACACCCGAGAAGTCAGGTATCTACGAAGCTTTCAACTGAATATTATAGATTAAATTATCAAAGCCTGTATAAAGTGTGTAAATTTGTGAGACCACAACTTCGGGAGAACCGCTCTCCATAGCCTGTTCGCTATATGGGAATGGCCACCAGTATACAATTTGCGGGGTGGATGACATACGGTGGAGCCTAGCCACAATTCGAAGTCCAAGACGTTCAATCAATCATGGTTTCATTGGAAGATAATGTTTTCTACTGTGAATCAAGAACTAGAAGCACCAGTAAGAGTCCGGCATATCTAGTTATCTAGGCTAAGCTAGAGTGTTCGGCAAATCGGGTTAGATCAAACCAAAAGCGCTAAACATCATGACGTGATTCGTCCCCAATCAACAGAACTGGCTAGGCACCATTCACACCTGAGCTCCGGCGGGATTTGATCCGTCTCTCTTTCCCCTCAAGAAAGAATCGACAACATTCTCCTAAACTGAAGAAGACTGGGATCATCTATCTCTCGCCCCTCGAACAAGGTGCTGGCTCATCAAGCGCCATCAAAATGGCTAGTCGTCTAGTCGAAGCGTATGTACTGACACCCTGGCAATCAAAATCGAGATGCTGATTGAATTTGCAAGCGATCTGAGTGGTGGTATTGTGCAGATCGATGTGGGGGAATCCAATACCCCGTTTGATGTTCACTTGGAACTCTTATGTACCTGTTCTTCATACTTTGACAACAAATTTTCAAGTCGTTGCGACGAAGCTATTACAGAGCCATTCATTTTCTTCCCAGACGATGATCCGCAAGTTTTTGCTCAAATCATCCTGTGGATGTACCGTGGCGACAATTCTGTTGAGGAGCTCAAAAGCAAGGAACTAGACTTCCTGATTCGACTTTGGATTCTGGCCGGCAAACTCGAAATGAAAGATTTGCAGAAATTGGTGATGGCGATATGTGAGAAAAAGTCCGGACATATGGGCCAAGACACAGTCAATTACATCTATTCCCACACCTTGCCTGAATCCCAAATGCGGCGTCTGGCAGTGGACATAGGGGTGCGAAGCGCCACTACGAAAGATTTTGAGAAAGAAAAAGGGAAATTTTCGCGGCCCTTTCTGGAGGATCTGTGCGCTGAATTGATCAAGAAAAGAGTGGATGCAGATTTGCCTATCCCTTTGCGCAATTTTCCAGAGGATCGTCATTCCACTCGCCTATCACCATCGACCGACCTTGAGGAACAGATATTCCGACCGGAAGGGGAGGTCGACACCAAAAAACCTGCTACTGTGGCCCAGATGAATTCAAGGAGGGTCAAACGCGGAAAAATTTAAGTCAAGGATGCCGGCCTCCTTCACGGCCGGTGGCGAAGCAGAAGCTCAGGAACAACAGGATCAGGCCAAGGATTCTTACAAATTCAACTTCCATAATCTATGACCTGGATCTGCCATGACCCGAGACATATTTGGATGGAATATGGGTTTAGCTTGATGAGAACGGAAGTAAGTTTATGAATTTCACCTCAGGTTGGAAGTTTTAGTCTGAAATTTATAACCCGTAATTCTGTTCTTTGCTATCGATGGGCTCAGCGAGAAAACCGGTTGTATGTTATGTCTTCTAGTAATTATACCAGCACTGATCCTGAAGTGAAAGAATGATGTGGTGGACGTGCAGGTGGCAGAATCGCACTACCTCAGTTGTTTGATGCGTAGAAATGGGGACTAACACAGCGCGTCATAACATAATACAGCTGTACGGAGGGTTTCTGCTCAAAAAAACGTACTGGACCGCTTTTTTACTTCGAAAAAGAAGTGACTCTTCTCTAAGCTTCGTCAGGAAGCGAATATCTTCCGTGGGCCAAGGTAGTCTTTATTCTTGATGAGCACGGCAGTTCTTGGTACGTCGTTAACGCATCTGGCTCAACACACATAGCTGATCTGCATACCTAGTCCTCTCTAGTTGTTCATCTGGTACATACGACCATAGGGTGTGGAGAACAGGGCTTCCCGTCCGCTCAGCCGTACTTAAGCCACACGCCGGTTAGTTAGTAGTATGGTGGGTGACCACATGCGAATCCTGACTGTTGTATGTTTTTATTTTTGTTTTCATTTTTTTGTTCTTGATCTTTTCAGTGGAAAGGGCTGTAAAAAAAGTCATTCAAATCTTGGAATTGGACAGTCAATGCCTGCAGAGTATCCTGTGAAGCCATCGTCAGATTGTAGAGCTTTGACATTCAATACCACCTACATTGCTCTGCTCAATGGCCATATTGACACCGGAGAAGAGTTGGTTGGTACCTGATTGCATCTACCTGAAATAGAATAACCTCATCTGACACGATAATAAATTCGAAGTAAAGCCTTTGTCTTGGATAAATTAAAATCTACATTATTTACGTTCGAAGAAAGCCCAGCTGTTGATCCATAATGCTTCGCACAATCTCCTCCCATGAGCGCCATTGCATTCCAAGCTCATTTTCTGCCTTTGACGTATCGGTGAGCGTGGAAGCGCCTTCAGCATCCTCTGTGAGCTTAGCACCAATATCGGGGTAGTACTTGTGCACAATGCGAGCCACATCCTTCCATGTTGTTGGCTTTCCTGCAAGCAAATACTTGGACCCACCCTTAATTTCCGGGCCCAGTGCTTTGATTTGCGCTTCAGCAACATCTTGAACATGCACACCCGTGATAGAGATACCTCCAGCTGCAGCTCCTTCCATCACACCACGCCAGATGACACCATTAGATCCTGATCGGATCCCTTCGGCGGAGGTTTGCACCAGGTTATGCCCGAAAACGAACGCCGGATGAAGAGTCACCAATGAGTAATGTGGTTGATTGGTCTTCCAAAAGTCCCATGTTGCCTTGTCCGCAAGCAATTTGGAAGCTCGGTACAAAGTCATTGGTGCTGCGGCAGGGTTCTTAGGATCGACGAAATTTGCCAATGGATCAACAGTAAGATCCCAGTCGTTGTCCTCTATGTATAGTATTAGTACATTTTCAATATCCGCCAGAAGCAGCACTTGTAGATCACGTGTTATATCTCACCTTTTATAACACCACCCTCTGGTATTCCAGTGAGGGGAAACAAGGAAGCGATAGAAGAAGTGATTACAACCTTCTTGATGCTCGGAACTCTGTCGGCTTCTTTGAGAATAGCCAGTGTTCCGTTTACCGCGGGGGTGAAATATGTTTCCTTATCTGTCCCGTGGGTAAGAGGTGACGCGAGATGTAAGACATAATCCACTCCATCGAGCTTGCCTCTAAAAGAAGCCTCCACAGTGAGATCTGAGATGACGACGAATTCTATCTGATCGCGATAGCTTGACAGTAAAGCTTTGAGCTTATCTGATTCCTGCCGGACACAAATTCGAAGTCGATAACCTGCCTTGAGAGCCTCAAGAGCGGTGGCGCTGCCGATAAAACCAGTAGCACCAGTTATGAAAACCAGTGGAGCGGACATGATTGTTGTGATTTCTGAAACCATGAGAATCTCAACAGGCGATAGATAGGATGATCTTAAATAGTTGAGAGAGTATGCATGTCATCAATATGCATTTGTCATCTATGAGGCGGAATTCAACCTCGGCTAGGTACGATCACTCATCATTAATTCGACGAACTTCTTGAGATTGGAATTGGTAATAAATTGGGTAAATTTAAAAGACAACTTATTAAGTGTATTTTCTCCCAGTAATTGGTCAATGCGCTACGTACTTCCAAGGTTTGCATAATTATTTATTCTGGTTGACATAATGGAACAAACATAACTTACCATGCGCAAACATTTGAACTGATAAGCCGTGTACAAATGGAATCGGATACAAGGATGTAAGCCAAGCCCAATTCGCTGGCTACTATCCGCTAGTTGCCTCTATCTCATCCCATCAAGATAATCAGAGTGACTTGCTCGGTGGAAAGGGTACCATTTCTTATAACATTATCACTTCTACGACCGCCCGTGGTGGCCTAAATTACCTAGTGGGCCTGGCTACCTTGAACAAAGTCCTCTCTTACTTGCGGATTGATTTCCTCATATCTTGCACTATATATTTCTTTCCTTTGCAGGGTCTAGTACATACGACCATAGGGTGTGGAGAACAGGGCTTCCCGTCCGCTCAGCCGTACTTAAGCCACACGCCGGTTAGTTAGTAGTATGGTGGGTGACCACATGCGAATCCTGACTGTTGTATGTTTTTGTTTTTCTTTTCTTTCTTTGTGTTGGGTTGAATGCCCTTGTTGTGCACCATTATTCCTTATTCGGGCTCGGTCGGCTTACAAGAATGCACCATCATACTGGATAGATGAAGGCGCTGTAAAGCAAGTAAAAACTGTCCGCGAAATGAGAAGCGCCGGGAGATTAAATTTCATAGTGTTATTCATGAAAGACGCGTCTCACTTCTTGACTGTTCCGATCATGTATACTAAATGACCTGTTCGAAGGGCGGGACTCTCTTCTTCATTTCCAATCTTTTTGCCATTCCTTTTTTCTTTCTCTTTCTTTCTTCTTCTCATTTTCTCTTCCCATCGTCAAGTGTTGGCATTGGTAGCTGTCCGGTATATAGAAATTTACGAGGACGAAGCTGGGCCGAGCAGACTTGCTGATCGCTATGCTACTATCAGCCGGCTGGGTGTCGCCCGTAAGAATGGGGTGAGCGCCATTTTGCAGTCGCGCGACCGAAATGGAAAGTGCTAATGCGCCCAAGGTAGATTCAATTTACCCTGACACCTCGCAAATTCTGACTATAGACTACCAGCCACTAAGTTGGGTCCGGATTGCTGTTTTGGTCTGGTGATTTTTTAAATATGATGAAGACCCAATTCTGAAAGCCAACACCGAGCCGCCCCCTTTTGAGTCCAGAAAGAAGAAGTTTACCGATGGTCAGAGCTGCATTCTAGCATGGATACATCATTTCCTCCTATTCATTGCTGATGGTCTTAGACGGGGGTGTATCAAGGTTGTGTCAACTCCATGTACCACGCAAAGAACAAAACAAAGATCCAAACTTGGAGTAAAATAAGTCAGGGGAATCCCATATGGCCAAGCCGGTGGCTTGTTATTTCGCGATGTACTTTGCGAACCCATGTCTGAACCTATGGTACACCTGCCCCACGGATCGAGCGGATGCCCCGGAAACGGAAGGCGATATTTGGGTACTGTGAACTCTAGAACTAGCCAATTGTCTTAGATAATCATTTCGAGCCAGACAAAAGCTATTGTTGTCATCACCCCGCCCGATTCTTACTCTTCCAATACTACATAGCTGTTTTCGGAAGCGACAAGTCCTTAAACAGAGCAGTCATTCATGTCATTATGATCATAATAGCATTGTTCAGTCCACTGAATTGTACATGGATGACAGACTCTTAGGATAAGAGATTCTAGATTTTCACACTTTTCCAACTATTGTAAAAGCCAAATGCCTTCTCTTGGCGCTCCAGTATCATATAAATTCTAGCTCGAGCTTAGATTTTAAAAAATTTGTTTATCTTTTCATTTGAAGACCGGCAAGCGATATTCACTATTCGGTATAATTACAAAACTCACTTCAGTCATCATGAAGGTCTTCTTTATTTCTCTGGCTCTTGCTTCCTCTGCCATCGCGGCGTCCATCGCCAGAGCCAGCACCACCTGCGAAAGTAACCAGGTTGTTGTTTGCAGTGGCAATGGCAATGCCGGCCTTATCTCCCTGGGTAATATCGCCCCGGGCCTGCTCGGGGAGAGTTGCTCTGGCGGGGATGTCTACTGCTGCTCCGAAAAAGACGTCGAACAGGTATGATGCAACTGTACTCTTCACTTCAGTGGGCAATCTTGTAAAATTGATTAACAACCAACAGTATGGTCTTATAAACCTAAACCTGAATGTCCAATGCAGCCTGAATCGTGTTCTGTGACAACACTGCTGATATTGCCGAATTCTCTGAGATGATATGTTGATTTTTAGTCTGATGATCCGGCCTGATGTGCTGAAAAAGCCCCTTCTTTACTATCCTTAATGGGTTCGTCAGATAATACATGCTTCTAGCAAAAACTACTGGTCTGCTTTTTTCTCCTTGTGAATAGGTGGTCCTTTGAGTTCGCGAGGTCTGTTAGACAAAATACTCAGACTCTACGTAAGCATTAGAATGAATGGACAAGAGTTCTACGAAGAAACGGCGAGAGACTCCATCACCCAGGAATTAGCACGGTTTTACACGACTACTGTACTCTTGAGCTCAAATGTATGACACCCTCGTCACCATAGTCAAAATTGGAGTACGATGGTCTAGTTATTTTCAAGCACTGCATTTTGGGGTCTGTGGGTTTAAGAAAGCGCATATGTAGAAACTGCGAGGAGACCTAGTCAAGTATATTCCCAAGACTAGCAACCCCCTTGTTTTGCGCCTATGATGATCTCGTCCGTATAATATGGAGGAGAGATGCGGGTAATGCCGACCAGAGAGACCTCAAGAACCGACCCAATGCCTCCCGGGGAGGTAACCTGGTTCATTACTGGACACCTCGTATGCTTAATCTGAGTTTTGAGTCTTCCAAGGGTCTAGCCCAGAAAAATCTGATTTCAAAACTCCGGGACGCGATATGTATTGAACTCCACATAGAACTAACTGTGTTTGACTTGGGAGGGATGTGTCCTTGTCGATAGGTAATCTGTACTGAGACACGGCGTTTGCATGATATCATTTCCAGTTTATCGACTTAAGATATCATTTGCCACTGTAGATCGATATATCGCGAAGGAACATGCCAAGGGAAAAACAAGTAGTTAAAGTAAACAAAGTTTGTGTGACCTTGAAATTTGGCGCGCCGTCGCTTTCGTTCTCGCTCGTTCTCGCTCTCGCTCGCAGCTTCTGCGTTGAAAATTGATGCGATTGGTCCTCGGACACACGTAGTGGGGCCTTTCGACTGACTCCACATGCACTCGGGCTCTTTTACAGGACTAGTCGTCGGGATCATTCAAAGCCGAATGAAGCCTAATTATTGTACCAGTCAGTCTTTGTGAACTGCTAAATATTGACCCCACAAAGTACCCTCTGTAAAGGCACGGACTCCAATTGAAGTTGAATGACACCCCTTCTAGGAAATTTCGGAGATAATCACCATGCAGGCACTGATTCTGTGGCATGACTTTTGGGGAAGATCGACAGCGGATAGGTTCGAGCTCATGCTCGATTTGGAATTAATCTACCAAAATTCGAAGCTAAGACACTCTTGGCAGGTACAGATACCCCTCGAAATTTTGGGCATCGGACTATAGGACTGCTATTCTACAGCTTTAGTGGGCTTGGCTTGTAGTATAAAGGGCTGGTGTTTTACTGCCGTCAAAATCATCTTCACACTCAATAACCTTCATTATCAACATTCCTACTAAAGTCATTCTTTAAAATGAAGTTCTCTTCTGTGGCTCTTGCTAGTGCAGCCATGGGCCTTGCCCAAGCTACTCCTCTCGCCGAGCGCGCCCAAATCACCGACGCCGACGTTCTCAACTATGCATTGACTCTTGAGCACCTCGAGGCCGCCTTCTACCAAGAAGGTCTTAAGAACTACACCCACGCCGATTTCCAGAAGGCCGGTATGCAGGACCCGTTCTACGCCAACCTCAAGGAGACTGCCAGTGACGAGCAGCAGCACGTCCAGTTCTTGACCAAGGCTCTTAAGGCTGCCGGCGCGAGCCCCGTTGAGGCTTGCACTTACAACTTCCCTTCCACGGATGTCAAATCCTTCCTTGCCCTCGGTAGCATTTTGGAAGGCGTCGGAGTCAGCGCCTACCTTGGTGCGGCCGCCAGCATCATGGACAAGACCTACCTCACTGCCGCAGGCAGCATCTTGACCGTTGAAGCCCGTCACAGTGCCTACCTACGTGCCGCCCTCGGCGAGGCCCCTGCTGCTCAGGCTTTCGACAACCCTCTTGACTTCGATGAGGTGTACACCCTCGCCTCGCTCTTCATTGCCTCATGCCCCGAGAGCAATGGAAAGTTGCCAGTCAAGGCCTTCCCCGCCTTGACTATGCCCTCCATGGCTCCTGTCATGACCGGCTCCAAGGTTGACCTGATGGTTGCCGGCGATATGGTCATGAACACCTCGGACATCTACGCGGCATTCATCACCGTCACCGGACCCGTCTGGGCTACCCTCGAGTCCACTGGTGCCGGAGAATATACTGTCGTTGTTCCCCAGGGCGTTGCTGGCCAGAGCTACGTTGTCCTGACCAAGGGCAACAAGCAGGCCACCGATGACAACATTGTCGCAGGTCCCGCAATCGTCGAAGTTGGTATGCCCAATGGACCCATGGGAATGGGATCTAAGTGCGGACAGTCTGGCTCGCAGTCTTCCATGTCTATGATGCCCTCCATGTCTATGTCTATGCCCAGTGCCTCCAAGACCGGCATGCCCTCTATGTCGTCTGGCAGCATGACCTCTTCGTCCGCGTCTGCATCCGCCACCCCAGCTTACAGTGGTGCAAGTGGAATTCGTGTGAGCGTGGTTGCCAGCCTGTTCGGAGCTGTGGCCTGCGCTGCTGCCTTTTTGCAGTAAACTAGCCGTGCCTTATAACCAGATAACAGGCGTGATAGTCGCTACAGCATGTTTATAATTCTCGTGTATATTAATTCAACATCATATTCTCCATAATATCGAATTAACTTGACAAAAAGGTACACATATTTAACACAGTAAGCAGGACTCAATTTCTAGTTCCTGTTGTAGCGCCAACTTACTAGACCTAGCACTGACCCACCAGTCACCCTCTACACCCTGCACCTGACCTGTCCCACGGGTGGTTAGTGGCTAATTCATCGACAGTAGGGCTAGACCTCATAGTATACAATCCTTAAATGACAAGCATTTCTAAGCATCAAGTTCTGGTTGAATAAACCAAAGAAAAAGAAACTTGAGAGATTAGTATCGGTATCCTCGCCATGGCTATGATTTCGAAATGAAGATTCGGCTAAATCTCTAAATATTTTGACCTGACGGGAGTAAGAGTCATCTTGAACGCTCAGGTGGGCAGCGGAGAAGGCTAAAATGGCATAGAAGAGAGGCGGCAATTGAAGCGGTCTTGAGAAGGCAGAGATGAACAGGTTGCTGGTCTTATGTGGAAATTTTTGCAGCTTGGCATATCCTTTCATCACATCTAAGTAGTGTTGAATCAAATGCGAGTTTTCCTTGTTAACAGTAATGGGTGTTTCGGAATCGACATCATCTGGTTGTTGGCTTTCAACTGACATATTGGTATGCGCACCTGTAAAGCTCCCAATAGACACTCCTGTATCCGAGAAAGTCTGTTAGGTCCCCAGGGAGTAGAATTATGAAGTTATATCCTACACCAGAGATATTGAAGCCAAATTGGTCACCTTTAATATCGAAATCGAAGCTCAGGTCCAGATCTGCAAGGTTTTGTAGTTGGGAGTGTATATATCGATCTATATTGGGGGAATTTGCATTCATCGGCATTTCTGAATCAACATTGGAAGCTGGATTGGGGTGATCGATCGAGTTGAACTCGGTCGTTGGACAAATGTCCGCCTTCTCTTGGGGGGAGGAACATAGGGCTCTCCAGGTGCTGGTGCACTCCTTCGACAATCAAGCCCAAGCCTCACGCACGTTGCACATTTCGGAGAGATATTTTGTTGGGCTTCAGTTTCTGCTCTTGTAGCTGCTTTCATACATCGAACCTTTCACGTCTTGCAGGTGAAGCAGCTGGGTGTATATTGTCAATTCCGGAAGTTGGTACCCGGCAGTCAGCGTACCATCGCGTGAACGGCGTCTTAAAGGTGCCTCCGACACTACATAATTAGGTGCCATGATATTAGTTCACAGATAGGAGCCTTCTAGAAGGCGACTGGACCAGAAACTCCTATTGAGAGGAGGGTGCTGGCTGTCAGCTTCGACTGAGATACGGATAGGTCACCTGGCTTCATGAATGATGTTGATAGCAACGAAGCTCATTATCAGAGGCCGAGTAGATGCGGAGGTTTATCCCAGTGATGTTTATATTTTGAGAATCTAAGAATTTAGATACTATGCATAATTGCAGTCAAAACCTCCTTTCAGGCACCGCTGACAAGGACTTCCTTTATCACATCGAACTCTCCTTCGTTTGCATAGTTCACAAGGCTTCTCACGGACTGAGTAGATATGCACCCTTTTTTTATCCCCAACAGAACGTATGGACTCACAATCAAGACCACTATTGGTGCAGTGATGGCAAGGTCGTTTGCTCTCACATTTGATTTTCCTTGCCTTACAATGCGCACATGGGGACGATCTGCCCACCTCAGAGAGCACCGAAGTTCGCTGCATTTGAGAGCGCACTTCGCTCCAAAGCTCTCTGCCTGCCATATCACATGCACTATCTAGCCAAAGGATGGCCTTGAGTGAACCCTTTAAATCTTTCCAATCGTCGACTTGGTATTGGCCCATAATATTTGCCAAGGCTATTGTATACCACTTTCTTTCGGGACCCCCATCAGCCGCAATACCGCCCATTGTCAGGGCCCACAGCAAAAGGCTATAGGTAATTGGAAGAAGTGACTGGTCCTCAAGTATGCCGCTATGTTTTATCTCGGCTTGTAACATTCTCACTAGTCTCGGAAATGGCGCCCCGACTCCTGCAAGTGGGAATGTCACACCGATACTGTAGATCATTGCAGCCAACCGACAAATTTCCGATAAAGCGTTCTCCTGTTTCAAACCACTTTCAGGAGCGATGCACATCAAATTCCATTGCGCGAGGTTACGTCTGTCACACATGGACTGAGCGTCGAGTCTTAATGTGTCTCCTCGGATGTAACTTTCAATGGATGTCGTATAGGCCGCTAGCTCTTGTAAAGAAAATAATATCCCCGGCTTTAAACCAGCATCGTTAAACAGTTTCATTCGAGCCTCTGCAGTGGGCTGTTCAGTTGCATATGTGCAGAGTTCCTGAAAGGATGCTCCTGAGAGCGGGTAGAAAGGGAGTTCCGGCGCGGTAAGGAGTAAGGTTGAGTTCACAAGCACTCGACTACGAATATTAGAAAATCAAAACCAGGAACCAAGACAAACCGTCGCCACTCACTAGAAGGCTGCTGCTGCAATCCCCGGTGTGCCAATATTGGAAAGGCCCCCGCGTAGCTTGACGATCTTGCATAAGCCGTCCTGGTGGGCAACATTAGGCTCCCTGGCACTATGGACTTTCAGCCACTGGAGGCCCTGAAGTGGAGCCTGAAATGGAGATTCTTGCGACCAGGGCTTGTCAATTTGTACATCTGGTTTTTCCACTGCCATAAGAACAGCCAATATAGTACTATCAGCTGTCGCACGGATCGGATCGCGTAGAGAGTCATTAATCGCCCTGATAGTCTCTCCGTAAGAAACTTGAAGATTGTGCTCAGTGTCTCTGGTCCACAACGAGACTCCGCCATCGAGGAGGCAATTGATTGTTTGATGGGAAAGAGAGGCAGATAGCAATGCGGAAAAGAGAGCCTTGTCGTTCATGGAAAGTGGCAACCAGAATTGAAGATACGGATTAAGTGAATTCGTTGCAGGAAGCACACGGGGTGTCATGACCGAGAGTCCTGCCACGATTGTGAGCATGTTTCTTGTTATCTCATATTCCAAGTTCTTACTATAGGAAAGAGCCTGCTGCACCACTTTCGATTCTAATGAAGTGGGATATGTTCCTAAGATGAATGTTTCGACCTTCCTTGCTAGGCTATCGAAATGGCCTTAATAGAGTGACGCAGTGAGCGGGTTGGTCCAGGGAATTCGAGCAAACCGGTATCAAACTTTACCTAAATGCGTACTCCTCTCGACTGAAGTGAGTCCGGACTCCTCAGGTTCTTGATCGTAGAGTTCATTCTTTTGATTGACCCAGAAGGAGTCGTCGCTTACTTCATTTTCCATGGATTCGGATCCGCACAACGAAAGTGTCTCTCCCCGCGATTGGAACGGGATTTGAAAAGTCATCTTTTGACTGAGGACTTCACTGATATGGTAGAGTAAGAATCCGAGTCGCCGAACTCCCAGTAAGACTGTAGATAAGGCAGTCAGAGACGCAAAAGTGGGGTAAAGGTGATACTGGGAAGGGAATATCGCTATGGTGAATTGACACGCCAATTCATTCCGCACTGGATGCTAGTGGCGTGAGTAGCGCGAATATATGTCAGTCAGATCAAGAGGTCGGCAATCACAGACCGTTGGTATTTTGAGTGAGGCTGTGCTCTGTGATGAGAAGTTGAAGTTCATCTCAAAGACGCGGAATAGGCCGAATCGGGAGTAGCGCCGAGGAAAACCCGAAACCACAATTTTCAACCCTGTAAGTAAGACATCAGCTGAATTCAGTCATCTTGCTTGTAAGAAACGTGCCTATACTAGCCTTGGACAGATCTAAGTCTGGGAATTAGCGGTGGGACTGGAACAACAATTTGCATCGGTGTTTGTAACAATTGCAGCTTCCAACAAAACATCCGGTATTCTAGTGTAGCACATAATATGTGAGAGAACATTGTGATATTCTATGACTAAAATCTATTGAGGGAAGAAAAACATTGCAGATCATCTGATTCTAAATAATGAAACTTGACAGTCGGTATTGAGGACGGTGCTGGTATGAATGTAACTTATACCCTGATACCAGCGGTGTTTGGCAAATCCTTGACCACAAAGCTGACTTATTTCGCAAGTGCATCCACCTCTGCCTTGACCATAGCCGGAAGAGCTTCCCAAACAGTTGGGCCCTGAGGCTTCCAACCCAGCGATTGAAGACGCGTCGCTCTGCTGCGACAGTTACCACCCCACAGGACTGGAGCCCAGGGGTGGAATTTGCTGGCCTCCTCAACGGACAGTTGATCGACATCTGCACTCTCGATTTTTCCAAGTTGCTTGGTGATTGACGAAATCTTCTCGGCGACGTCCTTCCATGCGATTTCACCCGACTCAACAAAGTAGTAGCCTTCAGAGCCCCACTGAGCAGATCCACCCTGCGGCTTGAGTGCTTCCTCGATCAGAAGCACACATGCCTTTGCCAAGTCTCCGATATAAATATCTGATCATTTCATTAGCATGTTGCGTGCCTGGAAAGAAATCCCGCGATGAATGGGTTTCACATACGATCCCAGATATTCTTGCCCTCGCCAACGGTGAAACCGCGGCCCCTCTTAAGAATCGCCTCGCTCAGGAATGGGACCTGCATGCTCCTCTTCTTGATCGGGCCCTGTCCCACACCATAAATGAGGGGAGGGCAGATAATGGCAGTATCCACACCGTGCAGAGATCCACCGGTCAGAACAGCATCATCAACGTCGCGGTGTAAAGCAGTCTCCGGAAGTGAAGTGATCTCTTTAATATCTTCGACGTCGTCGTACACCTTTGGTGCTGGATTACCAGGACCAGTAGACATATCGTTGAGAACTCCGGTACCAGAGATATGAATCAATTTGCCGCCTCCAGTTGCCAGCCCGGCGATAGCAGACTTCACAACGGGGATATGGTCGGAGCTCGCGAGCTCTGATATATGATGTTAGTTTTATCCTGTATCTGGACCGTAATCACTTACGCAGAACTACATTCGCTTTGGCGCTCTCCTCTTGGATGATCTTGTCATCATCCAGAGTACCAACGACAGTGGTAATAGCCGGCCAGTGACTCTTGAGTTTTGCTGCCTGTTCTTCATTCCGGACGAGCGTCACGACTTGGTACTCGGGGTGAGCGGCGATGAGCTCTCCAGTGGTGTGGCCGCCAACATAGCCAGTGGCGCCAGTGACAAAGATTCTAGGAGTCATTTTCATTTTTTACCTTTCCGTGTTGCTTGGCTTTGTTGATTGTTGTGTCGTGCGAAAATAGTAGATTGAAGTCTCAATGTTTATTGAATTGCTGATCTGGATAAAGACAATATGGACGGATTCTCGTGCCCTTTTATAATCAACGTCGCTGCTTGCATTTACAATGGATCAGAAACATGACTCAACGTGGCTTGCAGTTGATTTCTAATCCTGCGAAGTAGAGCATCTCGAATGAGTATTTTGTTATCAAGTAATCGTCGTTGAGGTCTCCCACGCTCGCCGAGTTCGCCGAGTTCGCCGCGTCGGCTAAATGCTCCCTTTGTACTGGGCCCACATCTCGCTCATGTAAGCTAACCAACCTAGTGGTTATGTAATGACTGGCGCTCGTAATAGCCAATCAGCATTCAACCATACGTTGTGTCTCACATGACCAAATACTCCCATAGATTAAGGCGTTTTCCATCTTCTTCCGCTAATACACGTTTCATGCACCTAAGCATTAAGTGGCGCCGCAGTATTACATAAACTACTAGCATGATTCTAGTCATGTGGCACATCTTACTTCACACCGAATTTCCAATATCACCATTGCTAGTCCTAAAATAATCTAACATACATGTAGCTAACACTTTAGCTTCACGGATGTCTCAGTCCGACCTTACCAAGCGATTGACAACAACCAAGTAGCTGATACCCAGAGAGTCAGAGAATGTCCCAGCAGAGTATAGCGCCTCAGCAGGCAGTGCATAGCATGCTATCCATCTAAGAGCTAGTGGAGATGCCGGCAGCCTTGATCAAGAACTCCGCAGCTTCAGTCGCATCGGAGCCGTAGGAAAGGTGAGCCATGACATTCTCACCGTTCTCGCAGACGGGGTCACCGGTGGCACAGAACTCCTTCACATCACTGGTGGAAAGCTTGCCAACGCTCTCAGACTTCAATGGGTCACCGAAGAGCACAGCGGCAGCCACCTGGGCAGCAGTAAGGCTGCTGGCCGCGTTGTGAACGACCATAGCACCCTCCGAGTATCCACCCAGAACGACCTTGGTGTCGGGGCAGTTGGAAAGAGCCGTCTTGACGAGGGTTGCCATGTCGGAACCACCGTCTTCGCCCATGGTAGAGTCACCCTATAAATCAAATGATTAGTATCAAGGTATCACAGAATTCAAGCGACACAGAAGGGTAGACATACAGCGACAGAAGCGTCGTAGTTCACACCTTGAATTGTGACCTTGCTATCAGTCAAAGACTGCAGCTTCGTGGCGAGAGGAGGTCCAACAACGGTTCCCATGTTGCCAGTCTCGTCAGTTCCGCGAGCAAAGATCAGCGTCAAAGGCTCACAGCTGGTGTTGTCGGTGACACCGTTCATGGTCGACGACACGGTGTCGCGCTTGAACTTGCGGAGTCCACTCAGACTGCTGAAGCTGCTGGAGGAACCAGAGTCGGCGAGGAGAGAGCTGAGGGAGCCGAGTCCGCTGGTGGTTCCAGTACCGCTGAGGGAGCCCAGGCTTGAGCTCGATCCAGAGTCGGCGAGGAGGGAGGACAGGGAGCCCAGTCCGCTGGTGGTTCCCGTACCGCTGAGGGAGCCCAGGCTCGAGCTCGAGCCAGAGCCGGCGAGGAGGGAGGACAGGGAGCCAAGTCCGCTGGTAGTTCCCGTACCGCTGAGGGAGGAGCTCGAGCCAGAGTCAGCAAGGAGGGAGGTCAGAGAGCCGAATCCACTGCTGGTGCCAAACTGTCGCTCCTTGATGGTGGAGGTGGGGGCCGCAAGGCTGGAGCCGACCAGGGCTAGAACGACTGCGGTCTTCATCTTGAAGAGTTTGAAAGAGAGAATAATTGAGAGAAGAGACCGGCTCTGGAAAGACTGTGGAAAGGAGAGATGAGGAAAAGAATGATAGTGGATGGACTACAAGATGGAAGGGAGTTGGCGAGATTTTATATCTTGACAGATACCAATGGGCCGAGGATCATTCCCGGTTTGCTGTTTACTTCGTGAGCTGAGTTTTGAGTTCTAGAACTGGGGATTCAATTACAAGATTGATGAAACTGTGTTGGTGGACCCTGTTTCATGGCGTCCGTTTCGTGGTTCGGGGTTTAAAACTTTATCCGATAGATCTATTGTTTTCTACGGGTTTTTAGATAGATCTTGATTAGAGATAGAACACTTGCAACGAACGACTTTCCTCTTATCTCTTTTCCATTTCGCTCACAAATGATTGGTAGATTCTGATGTTTGATTCCTCAAGTCTACATTATGCAGCAGGCCAAAGTCAGTAGGAATAGCTTTTACGCCACAATATCAAGGCGACAAACGGGCGCGGATTCAGATCTGTACTTCTGCATATTAGAAGCATTTTGAAACTGGGCACAAAAATACGAAAATCTGGAGATTTGATTAGATTGAAAATTGAATAGATCGACTCAATTTTGAGTCGTGGAGCCCAATTCGGGAAGCTCGGCCGATGGATGAAAAAAGGGTCCTGCAGCTAGACTTTTAAAATGAAACGCCCAGAATTAGATAAGGCTTAACCTCGGTAAAATTTGTAAAACTATAGCCAGATGAAGTCATCTCATTCAACCAATTATATAGAGTTTAGGATAAGTTGGATTCCACATGGCATGACTCGGCTCCAAGGCGTATTCCATGGTTTAAATATCTATTTACAACATACACTGGCGCAAAACGGCGCATTCAAGTCGAAAACCCCTGCACTTCTTAATTCAAGAGCGTCAAGAGTTTTTTACTTAGTGCGATGGTGAAATTCTGAGCTATCGACCTTTATTTCGGTTCGAGTCTCATCATATCTCTATGGGAAGTAAATTTTTCCCTGGCACCATTCCCCATATGCATGTCGATCGCAATACTCACTATAGGCCGGAAGTTTACCCCGAACTACAGACGTGGCTTGCTGATTGCCCCTGCATCGTCCGCCAAGGCTGCCTCGACAAGCTTGATGGCATCTTTGGCTTTCGGCCTCGGCAGGGTTGATCGTCCCTGAGGACCTGGATCATTCAACAGACCCACCTCTCGCCAGCCACCAATGTCGCCAATTTCAAGTATAGTCCCGGGCGGATATCTCGAATTTGTGACGAGCGACATCATCGCCTTGACAATTTCCTCCGGTGGCAGAGTGAAGTCATTTTCCAAGTCAATGTGCGCCCGAGCCTTGGCGCTATCGCGAAACAACGGAGTATCCACGACTCTGTCAAAAAGGTATTAGCAAAACGATCATATGTCTGTCTGAAAAACCAATCTGCCTACCCAGGTGCAACAGCTACCACTCGAATTCCGGCGAGATCATCCAGAGGTGCCATACATCTCACGAACTGGCTGATAGCCTGCTTCGAAACCGAATAGAGAGGATTTACGACGCTGGGAATCTGTGCCGTAATACTGGAGATATGCACGATGACGCCAGGCTTTTGAGCGCGGCGTAGTCTCTTGATAGCGATTCTGGACATCTTGATCGGATGCATGATATTCACATCGAAGACTTTGTAATGCGACGCACTATCTAGATCGGCCCAGAAACTGTTCGAGGAGGGCTCGTAGACTCCTGCACCAGGAACAATGATATCGGGTGCTCCGCCAAAATCTTTCTCGAACACATCAAATGCTGACTCGATCTGTGTCCAGTCTGTAACGTCGGTCTTGTGAAATCGTACCTTCGGGGAGGAGCGACTTCCGATACTTTGGAGCCATTCTTTGGCTGCGGCATGGAGACCGAGGTCGGCTATAAAGACAGAACAGCCATTCTCATATAATGCCTTTGCAAAGCCAAGACCGATTCCTGGTGTTGAGCTGACAGTTAGCTGGAGTTCAAAGTTCGAGCATCACAGAGTACTTACCCGAGCCTCCGCCAGTAATGATCGCTTTCTTGCCTTGTGGACTTAGAGGCGGCATTGTTTCGGGGTGTATTTGAAGTCAATAAGATCTGAAAGAGTATTGTCTTGAGAAATAACGACACTTTGTAGGGAAATCCGGTGATAAAAGCTGGCCAGGAAATTTGAGAGGCCAAATTCTGTATAGCAATTGTAAAGCTCCACCTAGCGTGCGTTGAGGATTCCGCGGAACCAGCACAAAATTCCCGGAATCAACAAAACATTCCTTTTCCACTAAGTGCCGACTAGTCTGGGTCTTGTGATTGGCCGAATCACGTTCAATGCACAATTCCAGACTTTGATCCGAATTCAGCATCATTGACCGGAAATTTGTCACCTTGACATCGCACCGTTCCGCTTCCCAGGATACCATATAGTTGAAGGTACCTGCAACGCCGCAGCTAGCAGTTTGAAGAAAATACCACTCTTGCTGCTTCAATCAATCATCAACATGGCTCAGAATTCAAAAAGCCCAGCCTCTACTCCGGCACCACTCCCAATCACCGCCGGAACACCCTACAAGATCGACGAAAATACACCTGAATTGTTCCGACCGTTGCAAATCCGGTCAATCACCCTCAGAAATCGGATATGCGTTTCCCCGATGTGTCTTTACTCAATCGAATCTTCAGGGCCCCTCAAGGGCGTGATGACACCTCTGTATATTACAACGATCGGACACAATGTTTTCAAAGGCGCTGCCCTGGCTATGATTGAGGCCACAGGTGTTCAGCCGAATGGCCGCATCACACCGCACTGTCCAGGTCTTTGGAATGATGCTCAAGAGAAGGGTCTGAAGCCCCTTGTGGACTTCATTCACTCCCAAGGTGGACTTTGTGGTGTACAATTATCGCATGCCGGACGGAAGTCGAGTACACAGCCTCCACTGGTTGCACAGGAGTTAGGGAAATCGAGTGCAAGGGCCCCTAAGGAGGATGATGGGTGGCCTGATGATGTTTTGGGCCCTTCTGGAGGTGCCGAAAACTCATGGGATGGCAAAGGTCTTGATCCATCTGGTGGCTATCATGTACCCAAGGAAATGACAGAGTCCGAGATTAAGGAGCTGGTGTCGAATTATGCGAAGTCTGCTCAGCGGGCTGTGAATGCTGGTGTGGATGTCGTTGAGATTCATGCCGCACACGGCTATCTCATCAACCAGTTTCTCAGTCCTGTCACCAACCGTCGGACCGATAAATATGGTGGAAGCTTCGAGAACAGAATTCGTCTTTTGATCGAGGTCATAGTTGCTGTCAGAGCGGTGATCCCGGAAAAGATGCCTGTGTTCGTTCGAGTCGGTGTGACGGATTGGCTGGAGAACACGGATATTGGAAAGAAATTTGGAACCTGGACGATAGAGTCGACCATTCAGCTGGCCAGGTTGTTGCCGGATCTGGGTGTCGACCTTATCGATGTCAGCTCAGGAGGAAATCACTATCAAGCTCAATTCAACGTCTTTGATGGTGGGGACAAGCACACCGAGATGGCATTAAAAGTCAAGCAGGTCTTGAAAGCCGAAGGGAGCAAGTTGTTGGTCGGAACGGTGGGCTTGATCACTGAGGCCAAGCAAGCTCGCGACCTGGTGCAGGGCAGCTTGATGAGAGGACCTGGTGTTGATATCATCTCTGTTGGTCGGCAATTCCTTCGAGAACCAGACTGGGTGCTGAACGTTGCTTCGGAGCTTGGAGTTGACGTCGCCTGGCCGGTGCAACTACAGCGACTTCGACCTGGCCCAACCTCTAAAATTTGAGAGAGAGAATATTAGAATGACAAAACAGATACTGGTAGAAGCGATGTGACTGGAAATCAAATATCAATATTTTAGGTGATTGACTACATTCAAACAATTCCAGAAGTCTCAATAGATGACATCAGTAACACACATGCATCGTATCCCAAATTGCATTTCAAGTAATTGGTAGTTATATTTCCTTTCTTTGCTTTCGGATCTTAATGCTACACTCCCCTCTATATTGAGGGCCCTCAAACATTCTCGGCCATCTCAACTGACGGGCCGGACATGTTTTTGCTATCAAGCCTACTGTCATCCCCCTCATCAATATTACCCATATTCAACTCTCGCTGATAAACGGCAACCATGTCTCCGTCGCCAAACATGGCCGCAATCTCCTCAAGCGGTTTGTTCCTTGTGTCCTTGAACCATAAGATAACAACGAACGCTGCAGCACCCGGAATGCAGGTGAAAACCAAATACCAGCGCCACGAAATAGTACTTATGGCGTAAGGCGTAGCCTGGAGCCACATCAAGTTGGTAGCTGAAAGAACGGCCATCGCAATAGCGAAGCCTTGTGAACGAACATGCGAAGGCCAGATTTCGGCAATATAGAAGTAGGTAGGCCCGTCAAGGGTAAGGGAAAAGTTGACCTGGAAAAGAAAGATGATTGCGACGCATGCGCCTAGTCCGGCACGGTTCTCAGTCCCGAGATAGAAACTTTGTAGTGCCGTGAGAGTGCCCACTAGAGCTCCGCAGCTTAGTAGACCACCGGCAATTAGTCTGGGGCGGCGTACACGGTCGACGAATGTCATGGCGATGATGTTGAAGACGAGGCCAGTTAGTTGGAAGCCGCATTGGAAGTTGAGGATTTGAACCGTGTTGAAACCGAGGGATTTCCAGATTATGGAGCCGTAATCTATTATGAGAATTCAAAAATTAGCAACACGTTTTGATAATACCCGATGAGATTGTTCACTTACTCAGGATAACTAAGACACCCGAGCTCATGAGAGCAAACTCAAGGAAAATAGTAATCGCCAATCTCTTCCGCATAGATGGTTTCTTAAAAAGACTCCAGTATGACGTGGCAAACTCTGCATCGAGTCGGATTTGCTTCTTCATCTGGAAGAACTCCCGTCGTGCGAACTCTTGCTCCGGATCATCTGGGCTAGAATGCATCCGGAAAATGATTTCACGCGCCTCCTCAACGCGATCCTTTGACAACAAAAATCGCGGCGACTCTGGTAACCAGTATAATCCGCATAAGATGATGACGGGCAGTACCATCTGGAATGCGATGGGTCCCCGCCACTGGTTATTGCCTGGGACGAAGTAAAAGCCCAGCCCGACGTAGCAAGCAAGTGTATAGCCGAACATCATCATGACAGCGTGTAGGTCGGTAAGGATGCCCCGGAGTCGGGGTGGAGCTAGCTCAGCGACCCAGATGGGAACACTAGAGAGGATGATCACGCCGCTAAGAGTGAACGAAGAAAATGTCAACAAAAGGCGTGATTAAGAATTGAGGGATGACACCTACCCAAAGCCACTGAAAAAGCGGAATGCAATGAACATGGTTGAGTTGACAGACGCGGTCATCAGCGCACCAGAAAAGATGAGAAGGCCATTTCCGAGTCCCGCTGAAAACTTCCGTCCAAATTTTTTGCTGGTCCATCCTGCAAAGAAACTACCAAGCACGCCGCCGGTATAGAACAGTGCATTCATCGCGCCTGTGATGGACTCTGCATTTGGAGCCGTGTCCAATTTGAAGTGTGCGATGAAAGACGGCTGTGTAAGAGTTGTTGCGATGACAGAGCCTGCATAACCATAAGCAGCGGAGCTTAGGGTAATAAAGAAGACAACGGCAGCAGTGTACAAGTTGACATGTTGCTTCTTATTGAATTGGTCGTCTCGGCTTTGCAGCGTTTCAGTCGGTTCTAAATTATTGAGCTGCATGATATTGAAAATTGATCCAAGAGTGTATTGGCTAAAACTCTCAAGAATATAATGACCAAGGACACAACCCGGGATAGGTTCTTAAATAATTACATCCAAGTATACGCGCTGTGGTTGTTTTTTGGACATCAACCGATGTCAAATGCCGATACCCCAGTGGCTGAAGCCAACAACTATGGATGATTCATCAGATCTATCATATCCCCCGCATTCCCAGATTGTGGCTTATGATCTTTCCACGGAAGGAACTAATAAATTCGGAATGATATGGCCTAAGAAATAAACTTTAGCCCCGGACTAGGCTTTGCATACGAGTATGGGGAATTGCGGGGTAAGTTTCAAGGTTGACACTGGTAATTAGCCATATGTCCTAGTAATAAAGATAACAGGTATTCTCGTATGTCCTTTGTAAAAGAAAGAAGATAAGAGACAGGGCGAGGTGTTGTGGTCGTATTTTTTTGTGGGTCGGCTCAGTTGCCTCGCCCTGCGACCCTTCCTTGACTTATGTGGACGTGCTACGCTGTTGACATAGATCAAAAGAAAGTGCTTTTTCCAGGACATGAATTCAAAAAGTAAGATCCTGACATTAGTTGCCAATCGGCCTGGCCGTGCAAAAAGAAATGCATTGACGGGGAATCGAACCCCGCTCTGCCGCTGTGATACTTGGTAGTATGGAAGGCGGCAATCATAACCACTAGACCACCAATGCTGGTTTAATTATGGCAAAGAAGTCCTAGACAGCATATATATAGAGAATGCCTCAACAGTTTGACTACTTCGGAATGAATTAATAACCGCCACTCAATATCCTTACCCAAACTGAAAATCGGAACGGTAGTATTTTTAAAGATACGGGCTAGTATGATGATGAACTTTGGAAGTTGATGTGACCGCAGATTGACTATATTGACTGAACGTACTCAAATCACTTTCTTGATTGCTTTCTACATAAGATATATATCCACCAAAACAGCTCATATGGTCTAAAACGGAACAACTCAGCCTAGGGCCTCAACCTCAAAATGTTGCTTTAATCATTTTGTCGGCCTGAACTGGGGGAATAAACCACCTGTATTGATTCAACGTTAGTCAGTCAAATTCTTAACTTGGTACGGGGAATTGGGCCACCTACGTCAAATCCTCTTCTGTCTCCTCTTTACATTCCTCAACGATAAAACCGTTACCTAGCCAGGCAAATGTGAGATCTTCATCCTCACACAGGCTGGTCCACTCGAAATCCTCCCAGCGAGGGCGACTCAAAAGCTGGAAATAATGCAATCTCGACCCGGGATGAAGTGAGATCAAAGGACCGTCTGGTTTACCATTCTTGTATGTCGATGCGCAATTGGAACTCCAGGCACTTTTCTCCAACCAGGCCAAAGCTTGGCGTTGGTACGCACGAGGAATATGTGGCTTTGGCATAACAGCGCTGTAATTCTCCGTTTGAAGTTTGCGGACGAACTGAGCAATGTACTCTGTCACGCGCTCGAGGGAGCTGACCACGCTGCCATGTCCAAGGGGGCTAGCTGGACCAAGGTAGATGAAGTAGTTTGGCATATCAGCAGCGGTAACTGAGAGGTAGCACTCGGGGTTGTCGTCCCATTTCTCCTGCAAGTTGACATTATTGCGACCGATAATAGGGAAACGAGGTGAGAAAGACATGTTGAAGCCTGTAGCGCAGATTATCGTGTCAACATCTCTTTGCTGACCATTTGTTGCCAAAAGACCAGTCTCATTGAATGATTCGACGCCCCCCCAGATGATCTCAACTTTGGGTGAGCAGAGAGCCTCGAGATAACCGTTTCCGGGTGTTGTGCGCCGACAGCTGCAAGTGATTTTTTTGTTAGCTTCAGCACCCTGTAGAACAAAACAAAAATGATTTACTCACCCCACAGCAAACTCTGGAATCAAATTCTGACCGACTTCTGGCTTGGCAGAGAGCTTCTCAGTCATCTGAGAGATAGAGTATTCGAGGGCCTGTTTCTGCGCCTCTGAATCTTTGAGATAAAGACGGAAACGAGAATTCAACTCTGACTCAACCTCCTTCCGATACTGGAGATACTCATCAGGATGCTTGGCCCAATGCTCCTTTTGCTCTTCTGAAAAGAAAACATTCGCGCCATTCGGACCAGCAAACTTCTGAGCAAAGCTGGCCGTCACCCATGTCTTACTACGAATGTAAACATAAACCTTTTCCACATCTTCAAGAATATTAGGTAGAATTTGGACACCCGTACTGCCGTTGCCAATCAGAGCGACAGTTTTGCCTTTAAGCTGGGCATTTTTCGGCCAAGCAGCAGAATGGATCATTTCACCCTTGAAGGTTTCTCTACCCGGAACGCTGGGCCACTTCCAGTCATTGAAGCATCCTCCAGCGTTAATGAAAACGTCACATTCTTCAATGAAAGGCTCTCCAGATTCTCCGTCTTTGTTTACTCGGTTGCTGACCATCAGGTCTCTGCCGTCGGTTGCGACAATCTTCACTTGCCACTTTTGTTTTTCCTCAATCCACTTAGCGCCGATAATCTTGTGAGAGACCTTCACGTATTTTCGAAGATTGTGCTGATCGGCGACTGCTTCGATGTATGTGTGGATGTCCCTGCCGGTAGCATAGTAGCTTTTGAAGTAAGGACACGGAGCCCAAGAGTACTAGGATTTTATTAGCCGACCGAAGTATCAATCAAAATTCAGTTCCAATACCTGATAGTTATGCACAGGAATATCACAACTGTAATATAAATTTAGTCTCGTCCTATAGTGATGGTAGGGAAGTGACATACGCGCATCTTTGAACAAGTCAGTAAACATTCATTCATAGCTAATTTGGAGCAAACAAGACATACCCGGGATACCTATTCTCATACCAAGTTCCTCCAACTGAGGCATTCTTTTCGTATACCGTGAGATTCACGTTGGTCAGGTTGCCAAGTTCAACCTCTCTTGCGAACGCCAAGCCACTGAAGCCTGCACCAACGCAGATCACTTTCAATGCTCGAGGTGTACCCAATGGAAGCCGTGATATGGCATATGCAACATCGTTCACTCCCTTGTAAAATTCGGTTGCCTCCCCCTGTGAAACGTTGGGTGGCAGAATCTCTTCGTAGGATTTGAGAACATCTTCTTGGGCTTGTTTGGGCATGATGGAGCGTGATCTTGCTTCAAGGAAATGATAGATCGCAAAGTAAAACGATTTCAAATCTTTTTGTTTGCCTTGGAAGCTTAGACTAAATAACTAGTATAAATGCTGTTATCTGAAACAATATGAAGCCGTTGGATCTCTGGTTCCGGTATAAATTGCACAAGTTATACAGATGTTTAGTAATTAACGGTAACGGTGGCGCGGTACGGTAACCTTTCCGACTCACATTAACGCCCAAGGCAAAAAGCATTCCGCGGAATGAGTTCAGGAGAAAAAAAGGGGTACCTACCAGAAGTTGATTTCCGTTACCAGGAGTGATACAAGGCGAGAAGAATGGATAAAATGAAGTCAACTGGACAGAAGTCATTCTCAATATTTTTACCGTAGAACCTGGCTTTTTTTATTTTCATTTTTTTTTCGAGTCCGCCAATACGCGATAAAATTCATATACAATAAGAGGACCAAAATTGTCAAGCCCAGATGCGCAAAAATGTGCCATCCGTAATACCGACTAGTCCAACCGTGCGTGATCTAAGACAAAGCAATTTTTCTGACTCGACACGTGTATTTGTGACCTGTAATATCAGGCAGAAACATCGTTCATGGTGATACTTAGCGAAGACTATATGTAGCCATTCACATCAAAAAGAGCTGTGTTCTATATTCTTTCCAATGGAATTGATTCATTCATTGTACATAAGCTCTCTATTCTTGGACGAAATTGATTAGAACTCGTCACATGCAAGCGTATTATCACTCGCTCTTCTTGTCTTTCCTTCTCAGCCGCCCCTACTCGTTTCAACAGCGGAATGCAACGAAACCGGATCCTCTCTGACCTCAATCTGAAAGTTGCTAACTAATACATCACAAGTGACTCTCATACCGCAATGCCGCCAAATGTCCTGCATCGACCACAATCGATGACCCAGACACATAGCTGGCACCACAACCGCTCAAGAATATACAAACATCAGCAATTTCCTCGGGAATAGCAAGTCGCTGCCTTGTGTTGCCATCCACCGCCCAGCCACTCGATTTTCCAGGGATGGAAGTAGTCCGAGTCGCAACCATGGGCGTCTCGGTCATACCCGGACACACAGCGTTGATACGAATCTCGTCGCGGCCATGGTCAACCGCCGCAGACTTGGTGAGACCAATCACGGCATGCTTGGAAACATTATATGGCATCATGTTTTGCAAACCAGCAAAGCCAGTGATGGAGGCAATATTGATGATGCTTCCTCGCTGCGCTCGACGTGGGTTATCGATACCAGGAGTGCAAATCGGCGTTTGTTTCTGCATCGCCTGTATCTGTTCCTGCATGCAAATCATGATACCCTTTGTGTTTATCTCCAGGATTTTATCATACTCCTGGTGAGGGTACTGCGCGGTGGGGACTCGAGCGGTGGTTGTGATTCCGGCGACGTTAGCAGCTGTATTTCCAGTGTCAGTGTCAGTGCCGTGCCAACCTTGCATTAATTCGAAAAACGAACCATAATCTATGCTTCCAAAAGCTTTGACAGTCTGAGCAACCATATTCTTGACTGAATTGGCATCCGCGACGTTTGCTTCCAATGCTAGGGTCTTCGTGCTATACCCTTGGGCTTTGATCAACGAGATGGTTTCGTTGACTCCCTCGAGATTGACATCAGCTAAAGCGATAGCCCTGCACCCCGCATGAGCATAGGCAATACATATTTGACGCCCGATACCAGATCCTATTCATCACGATAAGCTGCCATTTGCAATATTTTTGTAGGAACTTTTTTACCAACCTGCGCCAGTGACCAGGGCCACTCCATCTAATATTTTCACTCCTTTAGACATAATGTCAAATTTTTTCCAAAATTCCAAGTTGCGACCTATCACCTAATGTATGGCTCCGTGGAGCTTCATATACAAGAGAATATGCATGCACGCGCTGACTACTCACACCGCCCAGGCTCCGACCGGAAGTTTGGAGTGATCTTCCGTGGAACAATTCCGTAGATATTGATTGCCCATTGAAATGCCCCAAGATCTCTAAATGACTTCTGAATTGGTTGGCATTCTAATTTCATTAAATGATGTGCAACCTTCCACCTTTCTGTGTCCAAATTTGTTCTTTGCCTGCATATCTTCGTATGCAAGACATGTGCGTTTTTTTTTGCAGCCTTCGCACCGCCAAAAAAATCCAATGAGCTTTTCTGTCGCCAACAAGATGAACTACTTGGGTGACTTGAAAATTTGAGTAACTTGTGTCTTTTGAATTGTAAATTCTAGCATGAACAGCAGCCCGATCGGCAAAAAAAGGCTCGTCGCAACTCGGGTCATGGATTTCATTGAACAGGATCGTCGAGGATATATGTGGAATCATCTGGGCCAAACGAAACTCAATGTATGCTCCCTTGACTCGTGACCACTAAAAAAACCAAAATGATGCCGTGGCGGAAGTGGGGTAATGCCGTAAAACATAACTTTCATTGTCTAGCGTGTACCGGAGTATCCGCCATAGCCAGGCTTCCCCGCACGAGTTATGTACTAGCGAAACCAGGGATCGACGCCTCCCCGGACTTCCATGCCTCGCGTTCTCCCGTTCTCACCCAATTCCTTCTCTTTCCGTATCACACACTTCTTCTGAAACTCGCAACCGCATGCTCATTTTACGATTTTTCTCTAGCTCAAGAGAAATAGAAACTACAAACCCTTTCATAAATTAAAACAACAAGTGTTATCCCCATGCCGAAGGAAGCAGGTCGCAAGGAAGGCTCTAAGCGTGACAAATATACCTCACAAGCATGGTAGGTGTCTTCTGTTTTCGTATATTTACAGCATTAATTCTTGAGGTATTTAGTTTGGAATGTCAACGCCGTAAAGTGAAGGTCAGTACCGTGCGTTCACATAATACTTTTTTTTCTTCTTTCACGATTTGAATAGTGTCACTAATGTACCCAAAGTGCTCCGGAGAGCCCAAATGCTCTAGTTGTCAAACCAGAGGAATTGATTGCCAATATGCGGGAGACATTCAACACGAAATGCCGGCCCAGAAGAAACGTATCAGGAATCAGTAAGTCCTTTTGAAGGGCTGTGTTTACAGCACCTCAAAAACCCCCCATTATCTTTTCAATCGCTGTTTTGCCTTTTGGCAATTTCAACTACATGCCCAGCGGGGTTTTTTGCGTTTATCTTCGAAATTGGATGCTAACACAATACAGACAATCTGCAGAACTATCTCCCAAACCGCAAGCGCGAAAACGAAGCAAAACCTCAGTTTCCTTGAAGGAGCAGCTTTCACAACTTCAGGATCAGGTGAAAGCACTCTCCGAAAAACGAAGCCTCCACGACACAGAAATTCCTGCCACCGTATCTTACGATGTAATGAGGATGGCGGACTCTGATCGATCCTCCAAGGATATTTCGCCATCTATGTGGGATACTTCAGAGAACGATGCTTTTGACAACCGCTCGGTTGGCAGTTTTGTCTCGTATCAAGATCTTCCGAGTCCTTTGAAGGAACCGGTGGAGCCGGATATGCTCGGCGTCACCACCCCCTCACTCAACAGCCTACCCATCGGGTCTCAGCTCAATGCGCTCAGAAGTATGCGCCGATCTAGCACTCTTAGCGAGCTTGAGGGTATCTCTCAATCTGCGCTAGCCACGGTCACTTTGCCAGAGCCGCAAGTCCTTTGGGAACTTGTCAGCGTGTTCTTCCAAGAATTTGAATCCTATTTTCCATGCCTGAACCAGACCATCATTTATGATCGATTGTCTATGGTTCTATCACTCCATAGATATGACGCAGAGAACCATCGAGTTGTGATAGGACCTGATAGTTGCAAGATCATCGCTCTCCTTTTGAATATGCTAGCGTATGCCGAGTCTCTCACCCGCCCTATTGAGTCCTGCAAGCCGCGACCGATCTCGCAAAGTTACTTGCAGGGGCTCAAATTGATGCAACACTTCAATCAACTCCACGATGCGGACCTTGAAACCGTCATTTACCACATTACTTCATCTGCCTTTCTCCTCGAAATGTCAATGCATCACATGTCTTTACAGAGCATCACACAGGGATTTCAAATTGCGCTCAAAATCGGACTCAATAACCAAGCCCTATGGCCCAGTGACGATTGTGAACTGGTTTCTCGCCAGGGACTTTGGTGGACACTTTATTTCCTTGACAAGCGCATTACCCAGAAATGTGGTATTACGTACTTTCTACGTGAGGATGAAAGTGCCGTTAACGACTTCAGCAAAGTCCACAGTGATATAGGCTCAAGCAAGTACGAAGTCCTGCAGAGCTTAATCTCATTTAGTCGCCTGTGGGCTCATATTTGGGATGGTTTCTTTTCACCCCAAGCTCCAAAGGCCGATGACTGGGAGGAGTCGCAGATGATGGATACCCGGATTGTTCTTTCCTATCGGCAAATACCTTCAAGTCTTCACTGGAAATCTTCTATGGTCGCAGAGTATATGTGCGTTGAAGGGGCAGCACATATTCGCCAGAGACTGATCGGATTCTTGGTATGAAGCATCTCTTGATACATAGTCTATCCCAAGTTAGCATGCTAACATAGCCATTAGCGATTCCAATCCCTCCGTCTGAGTATCCGTCATAAGGCTCTGACGTCTAAAGAGCATGACATCGAACGCCGTAAAACATCAGTTTCAATATGCGAAGCAATCATAGAAGCAATTCGAAGCTACATGATCACAACCACCTCTTTGAAGCCATCCGGGTACATTTTGACTACCGCATTAGTCGAGAGTCTATACCACCTCATTCCAGAAGAGTGCCACTCAACCCCCGTGGTTTCAAACGAGCTTCTGAAGGGAATGATTTACGGTGCTAGCCAACTTCTTCAGACACTATCCAAATCAGTCGCAACGGCATCCAAGGTATACCAATATTTACAGGATCTTCTGCCTTCCGACAATGCGTTTAAACCACCAGAAGAGTTCTCAGTATCTCCACCACGTGAAAATTCAGTCGATCAGAGTATGCCACTGGACTGTTCTGCCGATCTGGACATATTCTCTCAGACCTTTTGGAAAACCTTCATGGATCGGTCGGAACAAGATAGAAGCCCAGCAGTACAGACGCATTCAGAATCAAAGAGCCAGAGCTTTATGCCTGGCTCTATGATGATGGCTGAAAGCTTACCGACTGAAGGTCTACCTTTCAGACTGGACGAACTACAATTTCAATTTTTGATGGGCATGGACCCTGAAGAAATGGCGTTCGAGGCTCCACTTTCTCTAGATTGTTCCACAACTGACTTCAGAGGGGATCTTTTGTAACACATTTATTATTCTTGTATAATGATATCATAAGTTTATCAGTTTATCTTCTTTCTCCGGTTCATTTGTGTTTAATTCGATGGGTCTACTGGAACTGCGGTGAAGATGCATGGTAAGCTGTGGATATGATCGTCAATCGCATTAGTTACTGTTCATGATTTAGGCCCCAATAAAATGGTCAAACGCCCCAAATTATTCACTGACATCACATAACACGGAAACAGATGCAGACTTGTGGAGCAGGCTATTCCGCGGAGGTATTTATGTATCACGTGGATGAATTATACCGAGCGTTATGCATGGATACGTGAAAAATACTGGAATTCCCCAATAGTACCCACACCATAGCTCGGCGTAATGATGTATCCATACCTCGTAATAACGGGCTTGACAAGGTGCCTACCCCGCAAAAGAGAAAGCTTGAAGTGCCAAACTGCTGTGCAGGCTTTACTATGCATAAACTTTGATTGGAGTAGCATAAAAACGAAAACTTGAATATATTAGACGTCAATTGTTTACCCTCAACTTTTGCAGTCTTGCTATGCTGCTGACCCGACCGATCTAATTCTTTTGATCGGAAGAAGACTGGCTCAATTCCAAGATGCTTCTTCAATCTGCCTCAGAATTTGTTCAAGAACACCCCATCCCCGTTCTTGTCACTTCGGTATGTTTGTTGAATCTCAATAGATGGCTAGTCGACATCGGCTGTCTTTCTCCATGTTTCTCTTCTATTCCCAACATATAGCACCAACTTGACAACCACATTCCTTCCACTTCCCCTGAACAAAAAATAACCAATACAAGGTTAACGAGCACACTTGGCTAACATACACCGACTAGATTATACTTGCCTTCGCTTCGCATATATACTATGAAGTATTCATCAGCCCCCTCGCCAAATTTCCAGGCCCAACCTTCGCTGCCGCAACACGGATACCCCTACTCTACCACACATTCAAAGGCGACCTTAACAACTGGGTTAATGATCTCCACGTGAAATACGGTAATGTAGTCCGTGTCGCTCCAGACGAGCTAAGTTACACAAGCGGAGAAGCTTGGAAAGGGATCTACGGCCACGCCGCAGCTGGAAAGAAAGTTACAGAGAAGGACCCCCGATTTTATGGCCCATCGTTCAATGGATCCCCAGATATCATCCGCGCAGGTGGGCCTGATCACTCACGTTTCCGACGCAATTTCTCACATGCCTTCTCTGATCGCGCGCTCCGCGAACAACAGTCGCTGATCTGTCAATACGTGGATATGCTGGTCGAGAAGCTCGACGAGGAAATCAAAGATGATCCCAAGGCACACATTAATATGGTTCGCATGCTCAACCTGACGACCTTTGACATAATGGGTGATTTGACATTTGGTGCTTCCTTGGATCTGTTAGCTGGCACTGGAAACACGAACTGGGTTTCTGCTGTGTTTGTCAGTATGAAAACAAATGCTTTACGCAGAATGGCGCGCTACTGGCCTTGGACTGCGCCTATTGCCCAGAGACTCATTCCAAAGGCGTTGAAGCAGCAGAGTATCTCTCATTACCGGGCTTCCCAGGGTCGTGTTGATAAACGAATTGATGGCAGTCACACGATTCAGAAACCTGATATCTGGGGTATTGTGATGAACCAGAAGGAGGATCTGCGCCTAAGTCGGACGGAGATGTATGCCAACTCGCAGGTCTTTATGGTTGCGGGTACTGAGACTACAGCTACCGCACTGAGTGGGTTGCTTTACTACTTGTTGATGAACCCTGCCAAGATGGATATCATTGTAAAGGAGATTCGTGACACTTTTGAGAAGGATGCGGATATTGAGATGAGAGCTCTAGAGCATATGACTTATCTCAATGCGTGTATTGAGGAGGCTTTGCGCATCTACCCTCCAGTTCCTGTCGGTCTGCCTCGGATCACCCCTGACGAGGGTTTGCTCGTGTGTGGAGAACATATTCCGGGAAAGGTAATTGCGCACTTCAATCATTCGCGTATTCAGTGGATGACTGACATCATAATAATTATAGATCGCTCTTTCCGTTAACCAATGGGCTACATTCCACAACCCCGAAAACTTCAAGCGACCAGAGGAATTCATTCCTGAGCGTTGGATTGGTGATGAATTTGCCAGTGATAACAAAGCAGCTTTCCAACCATTCTCATTTGGCCCCCGCAACTGTCTTGGAAAAAAGTATGGTTCCCCTTAGATACCCGGTCGAAGTTCCCAGTGATTAACGATCGAATAGTCTGGCATACCACGAAATGCGTCTTATCCTTGCGAAGGTTTTGTATAACTTTGAACTTTCCCTTCTGCCCGAGTCCTTTGGTTGGGAAAAGCAGAAGACCTTTTTCTTGTGGGAAAAGAACGATTTGATGGTTCAGTTGAAGCGAAGGGGTTGAATAGGCAGAACAATACCAGGAGCGCGACAGATTGGGAGACTGTTCTGACTGATATTGAAAAGGGGAAATTGTGTTCAAGCCTGGTGGCCACTTCATATTATGGCCGATGGCTGCCACAAAGTCAGATGTTGGATTTTGAGTTTCAATTCAGGTTTTAGATATTTTCACTTCAGGCAATAGAGCTATTTGATTGATTGATTTTGTCCTACGTAGCGTGACCATGGTATGATTTGTTTAACGGTTCTAATTCGCAAGGTTAATGGAGATTTTTCACATTGCTCTAATGCTTTTTGATTAAGATTTCGAACTCTGTGGTGCCTCAGATTTTTACCCTTATAGAAAATTCATGTCATATTGATGCTCATCTACAGTCTCTATGTAACTTAAGGTCTTGGCAGCGGATGCCGCACTCATTTTCTGTTATGTTTCATAATCGCATGAATCTGGGAAGCGACATCAACAAAACACCAAGTGGTCGAGCGGAAACTCGACTATCTCATCTTCCTTGGTCTAGTGGTCATGATTTCCGCTTGTCATTAACACCGATAAGCGCGGGAGACCGGGGTTCGATTCCCCGAGGGAGAGTTTTCATGGGCTTGTGGTTTAGTGGTATAATACTCCCTTAGCATGGGAGTGGTCCGGGGTTCGATTCCCCGCGAGTCCATCCTTTTTTGCTTCTTACAATTTCTAATCGAAAATATCCATAGGACATTTATTTTTATTTTTATTCATTTGACAAAATGCATAAGTTTTACGCTGTACCACACGACTTGATTGGTTCCGTCCAACCAGCAAGGTTCCGTGCATAATTCCATTCCGAGCCAGCTCTTCCGTTGATATTTGTATTCCGGTGGCTGTGATCATCCAATCATATTCCTGTGGTTTTCCGTGAGACTCTTTAATGAGAACAAGGATTCTTTACTAAAGAAACTTAATAAAGATAGCAGCCGACATCTCATATGCTTGTACCTGAATCATCAATCCCTAAAGCCATTATGACATTGAACGTGCTCCCAATTCCAGTCGACGAAGCCACCCTGCAGGCTCGACATAAGACTTTGGACGCATTTGAAGCCCAACTCGCAGGAAGTATCCAGTGGCAAGAATGTGAATCACCAGCTGCTTACCGCAAAATGCGGCGAGAAGGCCTCAACGGTTTCAAAGCGCCTGCTCTCAACCCCAACGCAAGGACCGTGAATGTGCAAGGACGAGATGGATATCAAATTGAACTGAGAATCATCGCACCCAAGGAGAAACAGAGCAGGGGAGTCTGGCTACATTTTCATGCTGGTAAGCAGTCCTTTTGTCTCAAAACCCGATATCGAATATCGACTCATTTGGATAATTGTCAGGTGGCTTTGTGATTGGTAGCAATGCCTCGTACGATACGTATTTGACCACTTTGTCCGATCGCTTGGGTCTGACAATGGCCTCTGTTGAATATCGACTTGCACCCGAAGTCTCTTTCCCCAAGCCGCTCCACGATTGCGTTGACGCAGCTCTCTACGCGCTCAGCCCAGCAGGCGAGAAGGAACTGGGCGCACCACTGAAAGTTCTCGGTGGCGAGTCTGCAGGTGGATGGCTTGCAGTCTCGACAGGCCTCTCTCTCCGTCGAGACCATGGGGTCGACGTGCGATCAACTTTAGATGCAATTGTGGCTGGATACGGAATCTTCGACCTCACTTACACTCCATCTCTTCTTGAGCACACTCGAAATATCGTGCTGAGCAAGGAGGGTATGATGGACTTTTGTGAAGCAGGGTTTGGTCATATACCTATGGCGAACAGGAAGAATCCGCTCATCTCGCCTCTGTATGCGGATTTGAAGGATATGCCGGCTGCGCTGTTCTTGTCGGGAGATATTGAGCCGCTGCTTGATGACAGTGTTTTCATGGCGGCTAAGTGGCAACAAGCTGGCAATTCTACTGAGCTGACTGTGGTTAAGGGGGCCTGCCATGCTTTTACTATTATTCCGATGGGTGATGCGACCGATCAAGGGCTGGATATTATTGTCGATTTTGTGCAGCGGAAAGCTAGTAAATAATTTGAACTGCCCAGGTGCCTTCAGATAGCTCTTAGCAATATATTCTCCCCTTCCAGTATTCAGGGCCTATATAAGGCATGGTTTATTGTCTTTGGCTAGATGCAAGCTCAAGTGTCTACTTTCCCAGAAAATCTGTATAGCCACGCAAGATTGCCCAAGCTCCGTGCCAAGTTTCGTGCTGACTTCGTCGAGAAATAAATCGACAATGGAAGCGGAGACTGAAGAGTCTTTCTTGTGTCCCTTTTTATTGCTTATTTTCTACAAATTTCGATATGGAACTTGAATGAGAATGTAGGTTCAAAATCAAGATTTACTGCGGAATCAAAAAAGCTACGACTTGGAAAAAAAGATTTGAAACAATTCAAATGTAGGCACACTTTGTTAATTCGTCAATATTTACATTTTCTGTATGAATATAGCTACTGGAAGCCACCATCTGCATTGAGGACCTAATGCCAGCCAAAGTTAGTATTTGTTATCCCACGAGGCAGGAAAATGCATAAAACTTACACTTCCTGAGACGAAGCTAGATGATTCACTTAGCAAGAATAAGATGCAACTAGCGATTTCCTCTGGTTGAGCAAGTCGTTGAAGTGCACTCTTTGAGACCATTCTCTGGAAAACCACGTCGGCGTCACCAAGAGCAGTAGCAAGAGGTGTATCAACAACGCCACTATGTCCATTAGCGTTCATCTTTATCAAGAAGGAATTGGCCACTCACGGAGCTACTGCGTTAACCCGGACGTTTCTTGACCCAGCCTCCTGTGCAGCTGACTTGGTCAAGGAAATCACACCCCATTTAGCGGCCCCGTACGGAGCATTCCATGGAGATCCCCGCTGTCCAGCAATACTAGCGACGTTCACAATGCTACCATTGTCGCTAATATGCCTCAGCTCTGATGATAAGCTGTTCCGAATACCATTGAGATTGATCGCCATCATCAAATCCCATTCCTCGTCCTTGATAACATCCAATGCGTATCCTCTTCCTTTGAACCCCTGAGTTCCGATCCATCCAGCCAGATTGGCTGCACCGTCGATCTTTCCAAACTTCTCTTTCGTCGCTTTAACGGCGGCTTCAATTCCTGCAGAGTCGGTCACGTTGACTTTAAATCCAATGGCCTGACTGCCAATCTTTTCAATCTCGGTGATGACTTCTTGGGGGTCGTTCAGGTCCAGCAGGCCAAGCTTTGCACCTTGACGAGCGAGGGCGAGGGAGGTTGCACGACCTTGCCCAGAGGCAGCGCCCGTGATGAAGAAGACTTTGTCCTTGAGATCAGCGTAAGACATTGTAAGTTGAGGTGGGTTGTTTTCAGTTAAACAAAAAATTATTTGACGTTTTTGAGTACCAGATAAAGATGCTCACTTGACTTAAGTAGCCGGATGCTGTTCGACGACTCTTCCTCTCGGAAATCGACCATTCTACAAAATTACACAAGCACACAAAAGATGTGTAGTGAAACGTCGTTCCGTGTTCTGAAAATGACATTGTTGTGGTTTGTTCCCGCCTTCGGAACAGAAGGCGTTCCGTTAAGTTTTGTTTCCGTTCGACAGACTTCGCGATCTTGCATCCGCCATGCGACCAAAAAATTACAGCAAATGCTTGGTTCCGTTGTCAGGGGATTCTATTCACCTACAGTGGATCCAAAATTGCGGAACAGGTGAAGCCTTTCATCATAAAAATATCATACAAATATCAATTAAAGTATTTCTCAACTCTTCCCCCTCCGAATCATTGAAGCAGAGTACCACACACCACACACCGTTCATCATCCACTCAGCAAGTTGAGTATCCAAATATGACTCAATCTATCTCAGTTGACGGCGCTGGGGGAGAAGCGCCATGCAAGCCTATTGAGGCTACAGAAGCATACCGCAACAAATTCCCGGTCGCTTATGAACAGTCAAAGCTACCTTTCGATGCGCCTAGGAAAGTCAAAGTTATTCTTGCAGGTGCAGGCATTAGTGGAATTTCTTTTGCTCACGCCGTGGAAAGTGGGCAACTACCTAATGTGGAGCTCAAGATTCTTGAAAAGAATGCTGGACTGGGAGGCACCTGGCTCGAGAATCGCTACCCTGGATGTGCATGTGATATCCCTTCTCATAACTACTTGGTAGGCCCATTGAAGCTGCTTCATCCATTCCCGAGTACTGACATTTTGTAGTTTACATGGGCGCCAAACCCCAAATGGTCTTCATTCTATGTCACCGCGCCAGAGATTCTTCAATATCTCGAGAATGTAGTTGAGAAGTTCGATCTGAGGAAATATGTCACGGTATGCCGCAAGATTACCAGCGCCGTCTGGAGCGACGAGAAGCAGAAGTGGATCGTCACCAGCAAAAACACAGATGGTCGTCGCACTGTCATCTCGTCGCAGGGTATTTCCGAAGGTGAAGTCGGCGAAGACATCGTCGAGGAATGCGACGTCTTTATCAATGCCAGTGGATACCTCAACAACTGGAGATGGCCCAATGTTCCCGGTCGCGAAAACTACCAAGGCGTTCTCGCCCACAGCGCCAATTATGACCCCGACACTGACCTTCAGGGCAAGCGGGTCGCCGTCATCGGTAACGGAAGCAGTGGCATTCAAGTCACCGCAGCTGTGCAGAAAGTCGCCAGCCATGTCGGAGCGTATATCCGATCTCCAACCTATATCACGGCTAACCTAGGCTCGAGATTCATTGGCCAGGGTGTACCCAACATCACCTATGACGATGAACAGCAGAAGAAGTGGGTGGAGAATCCGGAAGAGTACCTTACTCTTCGAAAGGAAATTGAGAAGGAATTGAACTTCCGCTTCCCCTTATATATCAAAGAAAGCGAGTTCCAAACTATGGCGAAGGACTTGACAAGCAAGGGTATGCGGGCCAAACTCGAGAAGAAGCCCGAGGTTGCAGATCTTCTTATTCCTTCCTATGGTGTTGGGTGTCGGCGACCGACTCCTGGACCAGGTTATCTAGAAGCGCTCGCTTCCGACAAATGTGAAGTGGTTTGGGGTGAGATTGATTCTTTCACTAAGACTGGTTTGAGATCCCAGGACGGCAAAGAGCGCGACTTTGATGTGATCATCGCCGCAACAGGTTTTGACATGTCTTTCGTACCTCGCTGGCCAGTCATCGGGCGAAACGGTGTGAATCTCCAGACAGAATGGGAGAAAGATCCAGCTTGCTATCTTTCAGCAATCGCGCAAGATATGCCAAATTACTTCGTCTATATGGGACCCGGCAGCCCAGTTGGTCACGGCAGTATGATCACCTCCATCGAGCGAATCACCCTTTATGCGGTGGACATGATCAGAAAATTGCAACGAGAGAACTACACTTCGTTCCGTCTCAAGGATGGAAAAGCCAAAGCATACCAATTCCAGATGCTCTCATGGCTCGACAAGACGGTCTGGGGCGACCCATGCCAGAGCTCGTTCAAGAACGGTATGAAGGACGGTGCATTGCATGCCTTCCATCCTGGTTCGCGACTGCATTACTTCGAGCTGCTTAAGCGCCATCGGTATGAGGACTTTGAGTGGGAGTGTCGATGCCCTGAGCCGGGTTTGGATTTCGCTTGGCTCAATAATGGTTTCTTGTCGCATGAGCTGTCTGCGGATGAGGAGGCTGATCCTACGTATGTCTCCCAACGTCCCTTCCCCCTTGATGAAATGATAACTAACTAGGACTGTAGCTGGTACCTGAATCAAGACAATGCTACTTTGACCAAGTTTGTTGGTGAAAACAAGGTCTAAGGTCTGGTCTTTGCGGGGTAGATAGGATGAAATATATAAACCTGGGGAGGCTTGCTTTGGCGTTGCAACCGGATATGTTAGGTTCGACTATTGAAACTGTACAAATGATAAATTGCAAAAATTCAAAGTACTTTACACCTAAATGTACGGAATTCCGTTTAGATCACTCGATTAAGTAGCGTTCAGGTGTCTTTTCCGTTAAAAAAGTATGATTGAAGCTGAAAGATTAAAAATATCTTCAAAAAAAAATGACCAGACTGGGGCTCGATCCCAGGACCTTATCGGTGTTAACGATACGTGATAACCAACTACACCATCCGGCCAATTGATGAATGAGGTCTCGCATATTTAATTTGAGTATGAAGAGCAACAGAAGGAGAATATGCTAGCAAAAACAAATAGGCCGCTAAACCCTATTGCGTATTTCAGAGGGTACCAACGATACAGGATAACCAACTACACCATCTGGCCAGTTCATATGTGGGGCTCTCTGATTACCCCACAAGTGTGTGACCAAATTATGTAATAAAGGTATCAAGCCGTGAAACTACATCTTTTTGACCATAGGCATGTGACTATGATCGCCAACAGACTTTATCGCTAATAGGATGTCGAGCGGTAGAACATAATAGTTAGGTTATGGTTCGACTGCGCGCTTTGAGACACAGCATATCGAGACGCTTATTTCGCGTTGCTAACTGATCAAAGTGAGTATGGCTTTTTGGCATTTGATACGGACTCTCTATGCTCATTCTCATGTCTCAATTGCAATTGCATATTACGGACCCACTTAGTCCGCATCGCAATTTAAGAACAGAGGACCAACCGACTCCCAGGAGGGAGCTGCAGGATTAGATCACGTACGACCAGACTGGAACCCTCCGCTCGAGCACTGATGCCGATTCCACCAAAAAAAAAAAGACAAGACAATTACGAGAGCCATGTGAGTAGAGTGCTCGGAAATCAAGGGTGAGCGCTCAGCAGGGCAGAATGACCAGGGCGGCGTAATGAAAGGATATCCAATACCTAGGGTCTGGATCAAAGTGACTAAAGCTGAAGGATACCTCTTCTTGTATGATAGTTTGTACGAAACAAGTAGTGAAGTGCTAGTCAAACTCTAGCCCTGGAGGTTCCAAGCAACAATGTCTGATAGAACGCGAGGAACTGAATACAGGTGTGGCAATAAGCGCGTCCTTATACATTCCAATCCTTCCTATCCTGTTAATGGGACCACTATCCTACTGCTTATATGGGATAATATGTGAACCAGTCGTTTCCTGCGATCATTATACGCCCAGGCCGTTCAACATCATGCTTAATAGCTGCGGTAAGTGGGGGCGGACTGGGGAAAAGGCAGCTCCACAACTTTCTCCAACCTGCCCCGTTTTGGTCGCTAGTCTCTCGCAGACATCATCCCATATTGGGCCTGCATATGATCTATCTGATAAGAGTTTCCTTTGGACACCTTGATGCGACTCTTCAATGGAACAACTATTTGGCCAAACCCTCCTTAGGCGCCTCACGTGATATCGGGATTCCATTCCCGGCATTGCGTCACCACATCCCGCGTTGTAATGTTTGGGGCGGGAATCATGGCCGATTGGCGCATTCAGAAAACACTAATTCTTGCCAAGATTGACTAATTCCGTATTCGCGGGGTAGCGTCAAACCCCGGATTTTGGATCGTCGCTTGCCACCATTTCCCCAGTCTGCTGAGACGACTGATGCTGGAGGAGGTCCCTTTGCTCCTGCAAGACCGTTGTACAGAGTTGGCGAAGTATGACTCTCTCCGCTCCCTTGACCTGCTTAAAGATATCCCGCACGCTGTAGAAGGCGCCTTTTGAGAGCGATCAAAGAGATTAAGGTCACCATTTAAAGTTGGATGAGAAGACTATCCCAACATATGAAACCGGTAAACTTTATCTTGGTGGCTGGTAGGATTAAACGTAGATATTCTAGCCGGCGGACTCGGCACTGTTTTTCCGTGATAGGGCATTCCTGGGCAAAGGATTCACAATATGCCAAAATTTCTAGTATATGAATCCATGCCATCCTCGTCCATATCACCTTCCAACCCACTTTTCTTCCTCTACTAAACAATTATCTTGGCTTCTACTATATGATGTCGCACGTGGAGCTCGCCCCAGATGGTCAGGTACCAAAGGGGGACTTAGTGTCTCAAGACTGGGTTGCCCCAGTTGAACGACGCCACCTCATCGTATGTCCTCGACTCTAACTTGGTGTGAGCTGGGACTAATTCGGATTTTCAGGATGAGCACGTTATTCAAGCTGAAAATGAAGACAAGATGACACCTTACCTGTTCTTCTTGATCGCATCGGTCAGTTACGACGCGTAAAAGCCTTTGCGAACCGACTAACAAATCCTAGGCTGCCCTTGGTGGATTTCTATACGGTTACGACACTGGTGTTGTTGGTGTTGCACTTCCGTATGTTGGGACCGATTTTGGTCATGAACTCTCCTACCTTCAACAAGAAATTGCCACAGCCGCCACCACGGTCGGCTCCATCTTTGGGGCTGCCATCTTGGGTCTATTCGCCGACAGCTGGGGTCGGAAGCGCTGCTTACTGATCTCCGACCTATTCTTTACTGCCGGTGCTATCATCATTGCATCGAGCTTTTCTCTCGGCCAACTCATCGCTGGTCGTCTTGTCCTCGGCGTTGGAGTGGGTGGTGCCGCTGTCATCTGCCCGCTGTACATTACTGAGCTAGCGCCCACGGCGGTTCGGGGACGGTGTGTTGGGTCAAATGGCTTCTGCATCCCGTTCGGCCAGACAGTCGCGGTTGCCATTGGTGCTGGTATGCAGCACGTTCCGGGTAATTGGCGGATTCTTTTTGGTCTTGGCGTTGTGCCCTCCCTTTTGCAGCTCGGTCTCATGCATAAGCTACCGGAGTCGCCTCGTGTTCTTATTCTTCGTGGCCAAGACGAACAAGCTCGAGAGGTACTCCAGACAATTTACAGCTATGCCTCACCGGAGATTATCGAGTTGAAGTTACAGATCGTCAAAGATCACATTGCCGCCACCACAGCTCTACAGCGCTCGACTACCTTTTGGGAACGCACCAAGAAGCTATGGAATCACAAGCCATACCTCCGTTCAATCTTTACGGTCAGCTTCATCCAAGTTTTTGGTCAATTTACCGGATACAACACCCTTCTCTACTACGCAGGAACTCTATTCGGTCTCTTAGGTCTTTCTAACCCTGCTGTTGGAGGGTTGATTCCCTCGATTACCAACACTTTCTTCCTCCTGTGCGGCATGAGTATGGTGGACCGGATCGGTCGCCGTGGGCTGCTTATGAAATTCGGTCCCATCATGGTCGTTGGTCTCACTTGGTGCCTCATCGCTTTCTACTACATGTGCAAGTCGACAGGGGGCGTCCTAGTTGATGGCTACCCGTATTCCCAGACCGACGTTGGCCTAGTTATTGCCGGAATCGTCATCTTCGTCTCTGGCTTTGGATCCACGTATGCACACCTCTGTTGGTACCAGTCCGAGTACCTCGCTCTCGAGATTCGTGCAGCAGGTAGTGCTATCAGCACGACTGCAAGCTTTTCCGCAAATTTGGTAGTCGCCGTGTCCTTTCTCACCGAGTAAGTGCCTCCTCATTGCAGTGTGGGGAAACTTTGACTGACCAGATTACAGACTCGAAAATCTGACCCCCAGCGGCACATATGGTCTTTACCTTGGCTTCGTCATCATTGGTCTTGTCCTTGCCTATTTCTGCTATCCAGAAACTAGTAAGCAATGCCCATTATTCGAGACACGGTGTGATACTAATATAATTTTCTTAGAGGGTCTATCGGTCGACGAAGCTTTCACTCTCTTCGACGAGGGCTTCGGTGTGAAAAAATCGAAGGAGATGCGACGAGAGAAGCTCGAAATGCAAAACAACCACAACTCCGAGCACCCCCTTCATATTACTGTAACCGAGGGAGTTGTCAAAGGCGAAACCACTCATACGGAGAATGTTGACCCCATCAAATCAATTGATGGTAGTGAATAAGGATAACTGGATACATTTGCTTGGTGTTACTGGATGAAAGAAAATTGCAAACTACAATTATGTACACTCATCACGTTGTATGTGGTCTCTTGACTTGGAAATTTGTCAGACTAAAGTGCGTTCAATACACTTGCTATCCACTCGGCATGACCTTCTCTCCTCGCGGCTATATTTTGTGAAGAGGGCTATGAAATTTTGCTCATAAAGTGCAACTGGTAAAGAGTGTTGGAAAAAAACACATACTGATGGCCACGAGGGCGCTGGCTCCTGGATTGACCGGGGAAAGTCCGTACGATTTTCTTGAACTCAATTGATATCGGTCGTGGAAGTTAAAGGCATAGCACATTGGATTATTAGGAAAGAATGAGGAAATTACAAGAATTGAGGAAGAAATTTATTGAACTCTATTAACCTTAGTCCAGGGACTTATATTCACAATGCGCCAACTGATGACTTTCAGAACATGCATGCCCGCCCCTTTTCAACTTTCTCAAGGCATTTACAACTCTTCAAGTCGTTTCTGCAAAGTCTTCCATGACTCAATTCCCCTGGAGGCGGCGACCTCCGGCTTGCTGTCCTTACTTTTCATTCCTCGGTCAAAGATCTCCATGGAAATCCAGCCTTTGAATCCGATGTCAACAATCCAAGCCTTCACAATCTCGGTCATAGGTAGGTATGCACCGAGGTCATGCTCGTATGGGAATGGACGACCGTGCTTCGACCAACTGAACTGCGGGGCTTCACCCTCCACATACCACGGGTGATCTTTGGAGAAAGGAGGGTCAAAGCGTTCGGCGTCGGATAGCTGCATAAAGAATATTTTGTCCACGGGAACTTCGGCAGTAAAGCGATCCAGCGAGTCCTTGAGTGCCGCATCCGAGTCAGGGAACTTGCCGGAAGGCGCAAAAAGGTCACCCCACAATTTTGTACCGATGTGGAAGGTATCCAGACACAGTCCGAAGTTGGGTCGATTCACCGCATTCACGTATCGCAGGGCAGTCTCCCATGTGGAACAATGAGTTCCCCAAGACAGAAACTCATATGCGATCGAGACAACGGGTTCTTCGGCGGCTCCGATAGCAGCCAGTTGTTGGAGGTCCGAGATAATAACATTCTCGTCGCCATTCGCGTCTGGTTGGTAGTTGGAGGGAATCTGCAAATATGGCGCCCGAAGGATTCTGGCTATAGCAATCCACCGCTTAGCCTTTTCCAATCTATCGGCTAAAGGCGACCGGTCTCCTTCGTAGTTCTCAAAAGGAGCAAGAGCCAGGATCTCCAAATTGGCATTTTGACACAGATTTCTGACTTTGTCGGCTGCCTCCAACATGGAAAGCTTGTGTGACTCGGCATAAGTTTGCAAATCAGGGTACACAATCTCTATGCCTGCGTATCCAGCTTGGGCGGCCGCCGTAATCTTTCGGTCGAGTGAATGGGAGGGGTGTTGGCCCAAGGATAGGCCTGCGATGGCCAATTTGTTGGAAAGCATTGTAATTGAAGATGAATTGGGTAAGGAAATGGGTATAAGCAAAGGGAAAATTCCTTGGAGTCTTTCAAAATGCAAGAGGGAGCGATGTTACTCATTCAAGCAATACCGTCACGTGGGTCGGGTCCCAATTCCCGATCTTCACAAGGAAGATGGACCCCGATGATGCTGAAGTCACTCACAATGGAGACTATAGACTTACTCCGTAATGATTCTAGTATCCTCTTGCCTCATCCAGTGTAATCGCCGACACGATTTCTCCAGTCTGAACTGAAACGGGTTTCAATTCACAGCCGCCCCAAGCCCGATACATTTTGTCTACCGATCACACTTACTGACCACCAGGATGTTTTTACTTAATTGCAAGTTACACAATCTAATCAACCATATTTTTCTTGGCTATCGTTCGCACCAGTGATAGAAGAGTGAATTGAATCAATGAGCTATGGCGAATGCAACAAGCCAATGAAAAGACAGATAGATATCATCAGCCAGCCCATGTGACAGAGAATTTGTGGATCATTCTAGAGTCAGTGTGGGGTAGCTACCATTTCAGCAGACCCCGGAGTGATTCCGAAGAATCTGCGATCCCGCAAATTCGTATGCGGGGTAGCCATGCGCCTCCGGGGCTAGCTTAAAGTGTATTTCAAGTGGGGTCCCGGTGAAACTTCCAATTGGATGCACGTGCGGACATTCCGCCAATTGAAGGACCTCCGGGATTCAATCTCCGCAGATTCTGTACCACTGCCCAGGTGAGATGTGAACCAATTCAATAGCCCCGTTTACTGACACTTTGCACCCTACCACGCCAGCCTATACAGGGCATTCCTTGGGCGTGGAGATAAGCGGTATTTTAATAGATGCAAGAAGTTGTGGTGCGTTGCCCTTTCGGTCTGCTCCCATGATAAAATTTCATAAAACCACCTTCAAATGATTGTACTTTGGTTTCCCGATCAATGTATCATTGCAGATTGAATTAAGTATGTGCCATTGTAAAGCTATTAGCAGGGAACTGCTTCGGTCACCTTAATGTTCAAGGGCGAGTTAGATTTGTAGTTTTCTTAAAAAACCATTCACTGACTATCATTCTGTCTTATATGTTCTATAACGAGCATCGGAAAAATTTGTTTTGTAACACATTTATTCATTATTTTCGCAGGTAGCTAAAAGCCGATGGGAATTGTTGAACAGTCTTTTGCCAGTACGATAGACATGCTGCCTCATTTGGACACAATCTGTTTCAAAATGACGGAAAACAAAAACATTGAACTAATAGTAAGGCAAGTGATCCCCTATCTGTCCTGGTGCTCTTTTAAGCAGACACACTCAAAGATGATAACAGGTAGATTACCACCGAATGACCTTGGTGGGGAAGAACTCATCGATGAGCTCCAAATAGTAGGGCTAGTGCAAAAATTGTTAGAAAACATCGTTTTGAAAATTATTAGAGAGCCAACAGAATCTTACCTTCAACTTCTCGGGGTCTGGGACCTCGTCGCTCTTGCTGTAGAGATCGTACGGATTGAAGGCACGCACTGCTGCCAGCATCTTCTTGTCATGTTCATTCATCAACTCGTGGTATGCTTCTTCGCGGTGCCAGGGATAGAATGAGTGGTAGCGAATCATAGCAAGACCTTCAGCTGGAATAGTTGACTGGTCCTTGACGATGTGGTAAAGATATTCATCATGGCCCCAAGAGAGCATGACATTGTCTAGTCCACAGCCTGGGGAGTAGATGCCAAACTTGGTGCTGTAAATCGGGTTGTTGAAATCCTCGTTCTTCTTGAAAGACTCGGTGCCAAAGATAATCTTATCGTCAAAGGCACATCCAACAGGGAACGTATCACCAACAACGTCCCACTGTCCCTGTGCTCCGAAGAAGAAAAGAAGTTTACCCAGATCGTGGATGAGCCCGACAAGCTGCATCCATCTCGGCTTTCCCTCATTCCGGATCGCTTCGGCGGATTGAAGCAGATGAGTCATCTGGGACTCCTGGGTATCGGGGTCACACTCGTCAATAAAGGTATTGAGCTTCTCCATAGCTTCCCAAATGGTCATGTGGGCACGAGTCTTATTGTGAAAGTCATTTCGGGCTTTGAGGTTGTAGGCCACGGTTTGTAAGGTGTGTTGCTGAGCGTAAAAGTTCTTCACTTGGTCACAAGCATCGTTGAACTGGCGGAAGGTGCTTTTGTCTTTGGCTTGGTCAAATTCAGATTCATCGTAGAGGTCTTTTTTGGCGAGGTCTTTTTTGGCCTGGGGGCGTTCGACTTGAGAACATTGACCAAGTCGACGCTGTCGGATGTGGCCTCAATGTTTGTTGCAGTGGGCTGCAGAACGGCGGCTACCATGGTGAATCGATTGCTAGTGGGTTGACTCGTCAAGTGTTTTGGTAGGAGGGATTTGTTTATCAAAGGCTGCTATGAGTTGGGATGCGGGGAGGGGGGTTTAAATCTTTGATCGATAATCAACGTGATGTTGATTAGCCGGAGACAATTCTCCGGCTTGTCATCTGATGGAGTGACTATACTGTAAAGTAAAATCCAGTATAATCGGTTTGCCACTTCCGTCGGACTTAGGAAACCGACTGTTTTTTAACACTATAACCGACTCTAATGATGGAAAGTAGTTTCCGTATTCAGCTACATGTCATCCGAGTTCACTGGATTTTGAAGTTACTTGATCTGATCGAGGTAAAAGTTGAAAATGACGCCATTTGTCATTATCCAAGCATGTACACAAAGCGCGTTATTTCCATTCACTAGTTACTAAAGCAATCTGACAATTGGCTGAGCTACACAGGCTCCTTTGTAAGCTCTCCAGGGGTTCCTTCAACCAATACATTGGCCAGTATTCGAGAAGGGTAGTAGAAGAATAGTGACTTCATTATTAGGCATTTGTAAGTCATTTCAAACACCATGTCGACGTTGATGAATCAACCCTCATCCACATTTTCATACTCCCAGATTCAATATTCGCGAAAATCAATCTCATCTATCCTCCATGACTTGGATCTAGCAGGCCTTTCAAGTTTTTGCATCAAATATACAGTCAATTGCTTCTACTGAAGTGATCCTAATTCTAGTTGTCTTGGTCATCAGACATTCAATTTTAATGACAGTGATAAAACTAAACACGAATTTGAAGACTTGACTAGTTCTTGACGCTTCTTTCATCGAAAAAGATCTTGTCACCAGTGATCATACTCCGTTGCAATGCCTGCCCAATAGTGACTGCCTTGACCGAGCTTCGGAGGCTAATAGGCGGGGTAGTATTTTCCAAGCAACACTCCGTGAATTCATTTGCCTCGGTAACAAAGGCATCCCTGAAGCGCTCATAATAATGCTGTGGAAGTTGGCGCCTAGAACCAAGCGAATCATGGATCTCAACATGATTCTTCCTCGGCTGTGAATTGACTTTCACTGTGCCTCTCTCACAGATCATTTCAGAAATATCCTCCTGTCCCGCCGCCATCATACGAGAGCAGTACAGAGCAGCAATCTTTCCACCCTCAAATTCAACGGTTGCAAGTGCGTTATCTCGGTCGTTACTCGCCCGGAGGTCGGGGTGAACGGCAGTGACACCCACCGACTGTAAACTTATGATCTTGGTATCTTCTCCAAAGAACCACAACATGAGGTCAATGTCATGAATAGAGCAATCAACGAAGATTCCACCACTGGTCTTGGCATATTCCACAAAGAAACCGGTTGAGTCGTAAAGATCAGCTGTTTGGGAACGGAAGATGACCGGGAGGCCAAATTCGTTGTTGGCAATCCTTGCATGAGCTTCACGGTACGAAGCATCGAAACGGCGAGAAAAGCCACACATGACTTTTTGATTCGGATGAGTCTTTAGGGATTCCTCATAGGCATCAACAACGGATTGGGCCTGGTAAAGTATAACGTGTAAGTACGCTGCGAACAAACAGGGCGGCAGCTGACTGAGAAACTTACAATGTCAATGTCAATGCTGAGAGGCTTTTCGCAGAGGACGTGATAGCCCTTTTTGATGGCCTTGATCGATTGCTCTGCATGCACGGCAGTGATGCTAGCAACTACCACAGCATCCAAGTCGTCTTCAAGCATCTCGTCAAAGTCGCTATAGATCTTTACCCCCTCGAGGTTCTCTGCTCCCCATTTACGCTCCCCCTCATCTGGCGTACACGCAGCGACAACATGCGCACGGGCTGTCAATTCGTGAAAGTTTACGGCATGACGCTTGCCTGTTACTCTTGTTAGCAGACTATGCTGACAAGTGACTTTCTCGTAGCACAAGCGTACCCATACGGCCAAGGCCAGCGATTCCGACACGAAGCTTGGATCGAGAAGACATGTTGACAGGAAAAGATGATAGCAAAACGGAGGTAATGTTATCAGACACTAACCCCGGATTCCCGGCATTTAAATAGGAAAGCTAGCTCTTCCCGGTCTCGGGCAAATGAGAGCGAGGCTTGGCTTGGCTTTCGGAGCAACGTCCGTGCACACGTGCGTTCGGGGTTGGATTTCCGAGTACCAACCTCGGGGTCGGATTGATCGACAAGATACGAACGAACAAGAAGACTGTAGAATCGAGGCCAAAATTAAGGCATTCATTTTACGGTCGCGGGCGTCGTGAAAACTGAAAACATTCCATTGGGTGCAAGGCTGACCGTAATCTAAACGAGATCTACATTTTAGCCGTCGTGAGACACAAGGTGATTTTCGGTACATAGTAAACATGTTCAGAAAAACCATAAAGTATGAGAAAGTACGTCAATTGGAAAAAGTAGCACTTATAAATTCTAAATTCTATATAAGTATTTCCTGGTCTATCAAGGTCTATAGAACACTGTAAACATAGAAGGCTAGGTGAAAACACCACACACAAGTAGTCCGGCTGTCCAAAGGATATATCAAGCCTCGAGTCAGGTAATGCTGCAATTCACCAAGGCTGATATCTGTTGAAGTTTCCCTCACGCTAAAACTTCACAGTGCTCGGAATTTCCGTAGTCTTTGTCCAGGTGCACGCTCAATCCAACTCCTCGGTCCTTATGAGCTAGGGTTGTAGCTGCAGACCAACTCATGTCGCTACCACCTTCATATTTGATTTCAAAGAGACGGTCTACCTGTTCCAATGACAGATTGGCCGTCTCAATATACAGGAACCAGATGATGGGAATGAAACAAACGTTGAAAATGGCAAAAAGCATGTAGTACTTCCACTGGATGTTGTCGATGGCAGTAGGAGTGGCGACGACGATTACGTAGACAAAAAGCCAGTTGACAGTTGTCGCAAAGGATGTGCCGATGTTGCGCATTTTCTGAGAATTGATTTCCGCCGGGTACATGTAAGGGATTGAGAGGAGGGACGTGCCATAGAAGACGTAGTACATGAAAATGAATACGACAGCCAAAATCGACATGCCCTTATTGTCTTCTCCGCCATAGCGAAGACCAACAGCAACGAGGGCAAAACAGACACTGCTCCCAGTCACACCGATGAGCATCAGCTTTTTGCGACCTATACGGTCAATCAAAAAGACAGCCATGGAGCCCCAGAACATCAGCGACATGGAGTCGCATGCGGAGAGAATTAAAGCCATGCGGGTACTGAGGCCCACAGACCGAGTGAGGACGACTGGCAAATAATATGCAATCACATTTGTGCCTCCGACTTGCTGGAAGAATGCTGTGCCTGCACCCAGAAGCATGCGACGTAATGTCTGTTGCTTGCTGTTTCGAGTGAAAATTTCCTTTAGAGGCACTGACTGTTGGACCTCAGCTTCGTATTCGACAGTTGCCACCAAGTTCTGAATTTGATCAACCACATCTGGGTCGTCGTTTGGCTTGGCCATCAATCGGGCGAGAATATCCTGGGCCTCGCTGGCTCGCTGTTTCATAACTAACCAACGGGGGGATTCCGGCGAGACGAGAGTCAGTGCGATAGTGATCAACGCAAAGAAACATTGGAACGCGAGAGGAAACCTCCAGCTGACAGGAGACTCCGGAATAAAGGTGAAGCCATAGTTCATCCACTGCATTGTTGTCAGTATCTGTCTCAATCAAGATGTACGGAAGCGAGGTAATCACATTTGTGAGGACGATACCAAAGACATTCGTCACTAGCTGAGCCACTATGAGCTTTCCACGATCCTGAGGGCGCGCAGTCTCTGTCTGCCAGATAGGAATCGCAATGGTGTTCATGCCGTTCCCAACTCCTGCGATTACACGCCCTACGATCATCTGTGGCAGCGTGTATGAGGAGGTTTGTAAAACCGCACCAACAAGCAAAATACAGCAACCGATCAAGATCGAGCGACGACGGCCTAGCTTGTCTCCAGCAAACATCGAGATCAATGTGCCTATAATGCATCCTATGTCGTACGTGGCGACAATCTGACCTTGGATCGTAGCGCCGGGATATCCAAACGTGCGGAGGAAGGGGTCATTGTCGAGCAAGCCACCGAAGACTCCTTGGTCATATCCAAAGAGTAAGAAGCCGGCACCACATGCGGCTGTGATACGAAAATGAAGCGATTTGCCTTGGGCGTTTGAGGAAAACATGTCTATGTGAACTCAAATAGTAAAAGGGGAAATAATTACACTTCCAAGGTTGGAGACTAGAGCAAATGAAGCATGGCCCTCCGCCACTGATTTATATGATGGACTGCCAGAGCCACTGAGAAGACGCCGTATAGGTCATCCTTTGATCGCCAAGTCCAAGTCCCTGTTTGGCTCTGGGGATATGACTTTGTGGAGGGCGCCTCTTTCTCCGCATCCCGTCCGGATTCGGGTCGGTAACCATTTCCCGGAAACTGGGCTACGGGCTACGGGGAGAAATGACTTGGAAGGCTATGCCCGATTGGCCGGGATGCGGGATTAGTCAGCCTCCACGTAGACTCACGTAGACTCACGTAGACTTCTCCGGTGACCGCAAATTGAGTTTGATCCAGATCGACACCCCCACTCGCTGCCCAATGAGAAAGCCCCTCGGATTTGCTGACCCTGGGCGTCTTTCCCCCGCAAATTGTGGCTGGTCGTGATATACGGAGTACACCACGTCACGAGGGATCCCCGCCCCCCACCCATCCCGAATGCAGCAACTTCTCTGATGCCGGGTTTTAATTTCCTGGCAGCAACCTTCCCCCCCCCGCAGTGCTTTGAACAAAAACTGCTGATCATCTTGTCACTGGTACAACGTGAACAATGCGGCCGAACAGGCTTCCAGTCAAGAGGAAGCATGCCACCATGGCATGTGTCTCTTGTCGGGAAAGCAAAGTCAAGGTAGCAACTCACCCTGTATATGGTCCATCGACTAGAGATCCTGATGCTAAATGATCACAGTGTGATGGGTTGGAGCCTGCGTGTTCCACCTGCGTGAACAGAAATCGGGAATGCCGTTACCATGCGATTGACAAGCGGAAGTAAGCAAGTTCGAGGTGTTCAAAATCGTATAGTTACTGAACAGGCCATTCGCAACATCTAGGCTACCACTACGTGTTGCCATCGATTTTTTGACTATGAGAGTGGACCAGCTATGTCTTTTTATAACTGAAAATGGACTACAGCCTCCGCAACTGCCACCAGAGGAAGACCAGGCGTTGAAGAACATATTGGAAAGCCTTGGGCTGAATAACGAGACAAAGTCCACGCCACCGCTCCCGAACGAACCCGAGGCTAAGAAGAATTGCGAGGTCTTGTCTGTGGATTCTAATGGGTGTTTACCAGACTTGCCGCAGAATTTCGTTGCAGCCACAACTTCTGGGTCAGTAGATTCAGGCACTGATACATTTGCCGAAAGAAACCTAGAGGCAGATATTCGCGCCGTATCCAGCTCCCCGCAATCCTCTCAGAATATGCCTTTCGACTTTTCATTTATTGAGACATCACAAAACAACGGCGAAGGCAGCCCAAGCAGCTTTCTCGGCTCTTGGGACACGGATCTTAGATCTTTGATATGCGTCAACCCTACAGCAGCTGGTATGCAAAACCTCTTTGGCTTGTCACATGGTCCAACTGGTGTTGAACCGGAAGGGTTTGTCAACTTCCTCGACCCAATAGCGCACGATGACGATGAGACGCTCGTGGAGGAACCGGAAACCGCAGAGGATATTGAAAGCCTTATTGACGAGATTTCCGACCGAGTGGGCACTCTCAGGATCGGGCCTGGGGGCAAGACGCGTTTCTGTGGCCCAACATCGACATTCAATCTGGCTGGCGTGTTGGAATCGGAAGAGCCAGCATCACGATCCAGCAACGAACTTGGTACGTTGGAGGAACATGATCGCTCATGGTCCGATCCAGAAATACCGTCGGATTTGGAGGAGCATCTCATCAATCTCTATTTTTGCTGGCAAGATCCATTTTGTCATGTGGTCGATCGCGAAATTTATACGGAAGCCAAAAAGAAATGGTGGCAAATGGAGGACACGCCGTTCTACTCGGAAACCCTACGATATGCGATGTAAGTTCGACGTATACTGATTCAACAACATGGAATTGAACTGACTGAATCGTACAGGTGTGCCATTGGCAGCGCGTTTGAGTCTCGTTTTCATCCGGCTCTCATCACATTTCCAAAGTCTCTGATAGACTTCCTCGGAGCTCGAGTGAAATCGCTACTGGAGCTCGAACTTGATAATCCTTGCGTGGCAACCGTCCAAGCATTGGTAATTATGAGTCATCATGAGATTGGAAATGGAAAAGATACTAGGGGCTGGCTATTCAGTGGTGAGTTTCAACCTTGCTCTCCCAAAAACCGCTGGTTTTTACTAACAAATCTGGTAAGGAATGGCAATGCGACTCTCCTTTGACCTTGCTCTGCATCTCGACATGTCTGAGTATGTCTCTACAGGGGACATCACCTCTGCCGGCGCAGAACTTCGTCGAACGGTGTTTTGGGCTGCATATACTGTGGATCAGTAAGTTCTATATACGTGCTCGTGCCTGAAAAGATGGGACTGACGGCCTTGCAGTCAATTGGGCTTTCATCTCGGCAGGCCCTCTCGTACCAGCATGGAGGATGTGACCGTTCGGAAGCCCCAAGCCCAAGCGGGTCAACCTGGGCAGCACCGGTGGGCGCCATATGAAACGCAAGGTTCATACAATTCGACGGCTGGCTTGCTAGACTGTACCGAAGCAGTGAGTCAGCAGATGGTTTCCCTTTGTGAGCTTATGGCACCATGTGGGTATATATTGTGAGTCTCAAACAATGCTGCAGTGATGAAACCAAAACTAAGCATTCTCTATAGATATGGCACGTCGAGAATCTCGAAGCCAGTGCTGCAAGATCTAAACGCAAATATTGTCGCCGAACTACGCAGGTGGAAATCCAACCTCCCGCCATTCCTACAGATCAATCTTCACGACTACACTTCGCCATACCTACCGCATGTATTGCTACTGCAGTAAGTCAAAGGCATTCACCACCATCTAAGAGCTAGCTGCTAATTATATGTCATGAAGCATGCAATACCATCAGAACATCATATACGCTCATCGACCATGGATGTCCAAAAAGGGCTTACAACCAGACCCGCCCAAAGGACCGGGTTATCTCCATGCTCGTGAGATGTGCATAAGCTCCGCCATTGCCATTTCGAAGATACTAGTTCTCTATGAAACACGATATACACTGCGCCGCATCAACGTGAAGGCAGTCTCGATAACTTCCTCTGCCATCCTCTTACTTCTTTTCGCCTCCGTGACCAAGTATCCAGCCCATTCACAAAGCGACATCACACGTTCCTTGAGCAGCTGCTTCCGAGCACTGGATGAGTTTTCGCGCTCCTGGAAGAGTGCTGGGCGCGCCAAAGACCTCCTTGTCAACTTACAGCGACAATGGGAGCTTCGAGCGAGGTTCAGGAATGATATCAGGGATCCTAAAAGGGGAAGTTGTTTGCCTCGAAAGCGTTCTCGGGACTCGAATAAACTCTATCGAGTGACGCCCACAGAACGAGAATCGTTCACTCGTCGCAGATGCGAGCCAGAAATGGATTTTCACTCAGAAGCAGAGTCCAGGTGGATGCCGATGGATGATGCGCGATTGGTGATTGATAATTGCAGCAAAGGACCCATCGATATTGTGCCCGGCGCTGGCTTTGATGCACCTCAAATGTCTTGAAATAAGACAAGTCGTGACTCGGCCATTCTTGGCCGTACGGAATCAGACTAATCTGAATGGATAGAGGCTGGTTGATGCCATGTCACTACAATTTTGGTACTTGACGGAATATTCACGAGCTTTCTAAATGATCTGACGAGCTGTATATTATTAGCAATTCACTTCCATGTGCATACCTTTTTTAACTTTGAAAGTAATTTAATCACCCTGTACAATATATGTATAGACACAGACACGCCCATGGTAATTAGTACCTACTTTTAGTTGGGACAGAGGCCCTTAATGTGCGGTATATACAGTGAGTGCTGGAGCGTACCTGGATGCGTATAACACAAAGTGCGCAAGTAGCTGCTATCTAGCAATACATCCCTCCTACCCATCTCCAGTCGTAGCAGTATCCTTCTCCCAAGGGCCCGTGGGTTGTTCCTCCATGGCGGACAAGCCACGATCCAAAACATGATCAGCTCCTTCCTTGTGCCCACAAGGCAGAGTTATCAACCTGCGAAGAGCTTCCCTCCAGCACTCGTTCTTTAAGAGGGCGTGAGGCTCGCTGATTTGGTCGCACGGATGGCTGAGTTGATTTCCTTCGGGATTTTTGGAAACAGGGAATGGGTCGAAGCTGTATTGTGGCCCAGTACATCACAAGGATCTTTAGAATCCAGCGCCTCGTTTGGGCTCTTTGGAATTGTCCAAAGAAGCCTCAATGGAAATTATGATAGCTGGGTTCTTTGCAGGTGGACTCAGGGCTTGCCAGCTACGAGCTACGATTCATAGGAAGACTGAGCGCTTCGCCAGCTATGTGAGAGCCCGTGGCCGACGGAGGAAAGTTTTTGCGTCTGGTAGAGGTGATGACTTAAAAGGTGTCCGTAAATAAGAAAGAAAGGAAATCGAGGCAGGTCAGAACAAAGAGCTTCTGTTTACAGAGAAGGATCTGTTTCCTTGGATTAAAGGAGTGAGCCGAAAGTCACAGATAGGAAGGTTTCTCATGAAGAGAGATGTATCGCCAAACTAGTGGTCGCGAGCTGCCATGAAATCATACCCGTTGTCTTCTTCAACCTTTGTTTCACATCAAATCATGCTGATAGAAAGAGATCTCTCCAGCTCACATTGAGCTTGTTTTGAGCTCGGCGAATAAGATTACGCGCCAGGCCTTGAAGTTTGTGATAAAAGATGCTGGTAAATACGACAAATTGCATAAATATATCATAGTTACGTTCAACCTTGGAATGAGAAAGAAATCAGCGATACATATGAAGAACTCGCGAAGCTTATATAAGACGAAAGAGGTCACCCAATCATATTGGACAACACTATTTTACCGACAATATTCAAGAAGCGAGTTATAACGAATCGAAGGATAGCATTCAAACGTCCGTTAGAAAAGCAGCTGAATTGAATTAAGGTGGTACATTTTAGCAGTATTCCACAAGAACAAATTGAATGTTTTAGCCTTGCAGAAACGAGTGGAGGAATATGGTTGATAGGGCTTACTCTGAGGCATTGATGGATCTGAATGCATATTACAATGTAAGTTATTTATGTGTCTCACAAATCACCAATATCAGGCAGGTCTTGGCAAAGCACGCCAACTACGAAGGCTCGGCCAGCCCTCTCCACTGCGCTCTGCTGGATTCTTTTCGTGATGTGGCTAAACCTCATTGTTGTAACCATATGCTGAAGGAGTGGTCTCATCAGTGGTCTTCGCTTTAGTTATGGCTGCATCCTCCTCATCACCTGGCAACTTCTCGCACTGTGAAGAGCCCCTCGGAATTCTCGCAATAGGATACTCTGCACCACCAGCCCCAGTGATGTGACTACTGTCTCAATGACACGTGGAGCCTTGACTATTCGGCATGTGCATCGCATGGTTTGCCTACATCACGGTCCCTTACTCGAGAAGCATATGTGCCCCGCTCTCTCGTAATCAGATACTCCTCAAGAATATTGCCTGTGGAAGCCCTAGAGACGGTACAACGGCTGCAAAATACAGGAAGTTAGACGTCTCTAGATTGTTGCATAATATCCACGCGTACTCTTATATGTAGCTTATCCACATACAATCTTCATGGGGGCCTACTGACGGGAAATGGCCCAAATGCACAACTGTGTCTGTTCAAGTCGGTGAAATTATCCAAAAAGGGTCAGATAGTTGGAGCTACTGCATCAATGGCGTCTGTCGCCGAAACCATTCAATCCTCTAATGACGGCGGTGATCTCTGCAGATTGTGTCACCGGAACAACTTGTTCCTGTCGGCGTAATGTTCGAATTCATCACCCTCACGATGATCTCAATCCAGAGTATTGCGATGGTACCCTATCTAGATACAGCTCTCTCGGCGCATGGTAGACACGTCTCGCACGAATGTGGTGCTGGAGCTTTTGCTGTCTACATATAAACCAAAGTGATTCAGCCTGCAGGCTGAAAGAGGTGTAAATGATCAGGAAAGAGAGAAGAATAGAAAGCCTTGTACCTCATACGCCATATCCATGAGAATAACAATCAATATGAGCGTTACTCCGTTTTCTTTAGGTTTCCTCGGCTTGCCCCTCTTTGCCTTGTTGAATGTCTCTTTCCCTTTTTTCTGCACGTTGCAATTGGCATATACCTTATTTGCAAGCTCAGCTGGCGACGCTTTCTGCTATATACCTTCCACTAGCAGTACTCTTCTGGCGAAACTGATATTGAAAAGCAATGTTCTGACTGAGCTTGGGGATTGACTTGAAGTGGCCATCTGTAATTCAGAAAATTACTCCCGAGCTAGGCACGAAGGCCAATCCTATAGTGATTGAAGCTGAGCCGGCTCAATAGGACTTGGCTTCTGGCTTCTAACCCCCTACAAAGCTCAGAGGAAGAAGAGGAAAGAATAAGAGAGGTCTCATATGAAGCTCTGTAAACATGCTACTGCAAATAGTGCAGATCACTAAATTGAGCCAAGTTCCCTCACCTTGTGATATCCCGTCCGTGCCACGTGAAGGTCACCTTCGTAACTGTTTCCACTATTCTCAATCGCCCTAAGTACCCTTACAATATACTTGAACATATCGTCAAAAAAAAGACGTTCGTTCCTGGGTCACTAGGGAATTTCGGACGAGGAAGTCTTTCATCGGGCCGATATAATCACAGTATCGTCACGGTGCTCATGGATTGTCTAATGCCGAGTCTGTGACGATTTCGAAATGGTGACCTATCAGTAATTCATCATGAGAAATGGTGGGGAACTCTATTCGATTTTGTGCGGCCGGAGTCGGATGTTCAAAAAATGTGGGGTAGTCACGGGAATCAGATTCCGACCTCAAGATATTTAACCACCGGCTCGAGGTTTCAAAATGACCACAAATAACACACCTTCAAGATGAATGGCCACGCTTCTATCCCCTCGAGGCTCTACAAGGCCGAGTCACTTCAATTCGATGACTTCAAGCAAATTTGCTCGCGTACCATTGATACATCCACCTACCCACTGGCCTGTGCCACTGAACGCAATGTCCCAATTTATGACCTTTCCGCACTCGAGGCACAAACAGTAACAGCCGATACTCTCTCTCGCCTTCAGGATGAGTGGCATCACATTCTGCACACCGGACCCGGCATCTTCGTCCTTCGAAACATGTATGCACCCACCCGGTACGGCAGCATCCTTTCCGCGACCAACGCAGCCTTTGACCAAATTATTACCAAAGAGCGCTCCTCCAACGTCTCTAAAGGCGACCACTTCGCCGCAGGCGGAACGAATGACCGCATCTGGAATGCCTTCCAGAAGCATGGCGAAGAAGACCCCGCCTCCTTCCTCGCATATTACTCCAACCCTTGGCTAGCCACCGTTTGCAATGCCTGGCTCGGCCCAGGCTACCGCATCACTGCACAAGTAAATGCAGTTCATCCAGGTGGCGCAGCCCAGAAGGCCCACCGCGATTACCATCTCGGGTTCATCGAAGAGGAAGCCTGCATGCGCTACCCGGCTGCGACGCAATTGACCTCTCAGTTCCTGACGCTACAGGGGGCCGTCGCGCATACTGACATGCCGGTTGATAGTGGTCCAACCCGCTTCTTGCCTTTCAGTCAAACATATGAGCCGGGATATCTCGCCTGGCGAAGACCTGAGTTCCGCGCTTTCTTCCAGGAGAACTATGTTGCTCTTCCACTCAGTCTTGGCGATGGTGTCTTCTTTAATCCTGCCCTTTTCCACGCTGCGGGGGCAAATACAATGGACCCATCAAACGGCTTCCGCCGCGTCGCAAACTTGCTTCAGATAAGCAGCGCATTCGGGAAGCCTATGGAAGCAGTAGACTCCATTCAGTTAGTAAACGTGACTTGGGATGGATTAAAAAAGCGCTACGCGAACGCGGGAACACTCGCAGACGGGGAATTGGATCCGGATCGGCACTCACTTGCTCAGCGCGAGGTCAAGGCGTTTGTGCAGGCTGTTGCAGAGGGATACCCTTTTTCCACCAATCTGGATCGAAGACCGCCTGCGCCGAATGGCATGGCGCCGGAGAGTGAGCAGGATCTTCTGGTGCGAGGGCTGGAAGCGGGCTGGAGCCGTGCTCAGGTTGTTGCTGCTCTTGAGGAGATGCGGAGGGATGGACGGCCTTGAGCTGGATTATAGGTGCAAGCTTAAGGCTAGAATATAATTATTAGCGGCCAAATGGTCGAGGTGTTGGGTGTTATAAATAAATATATCTTTAAACCCTAACCAATGGGAATCAGTGCAAACTCACCCTCAGCTCTCAGGGCTTAAGTACGAGGATAAAAGCTTGGCAAAAGTAGACTGTTAGCACTTTCTACGTACGATCGCGCTCAGAATTCAGGAAGTTCGAAGTTATCCAGTAGATTTTAGTATGGTTTCCTTCAGCCGGGTTCAATGACTGCGTCGATAGGCATGTCTGGTGCGGAAAGGTATGCACGCACTGACCATTCTTTCAACTTTAGAGTCGTTCCCCGCCGTTCGACATATTCCCTTATCTGATTGTGGCTTCGCCCGTAAGTGTAGCACAAGAAACAAAAAAAAAAAAAGATACTCCGATAGGGGGAATCGAACCCCGGCTGTCGTGTGAGAGACGACGATGTTAGCCACTACACCATATCGGAAAAAGGATGGACTCGCGGGGAATCGAACCCCGGACCACTCCCATGCTAAGGGAGTATTATACCACTAAACCACAAGCCCATGAAAACTCTCCCTCGGGGAATCGAACCCCGGTCTCCCGCGCTTATCGGTGTTAATGACAAGCGGAAATCATGACCACTAGACCAAGGAAGATGTGATAGTCGAGTTTCCGCTCGACCACTTGGTTGATTCTGATGTCTGGGTCTAGATTTATGGCCACATGAGCCAGTTCAAATAATAGTGGGGTAATCTAGCCAATCTTATGGCTTCATAGCCAGTGAGCGTTTTAGATTAGCTTAGTAAAAAGAAGGAGGGGGAAAAAAAAAAATTAGAGTAACAAGTCCGGCCATCTCTAGAATCAAGAGTCAGTCTGTCATCATATTTGGTACAAGCTGGCTTTACTAACAATTCGGCGTCATTCTTTATAAGTAGCAACATTCTGCTAAAATAGCCCAGAGTGAAGATCCCCAGCCACCAAACGGGATGCCTAACACTAAGATGAATGATATGATAATTGACTAGATTTGCTATTTTGCCAAACCGAGTACGGCATAAGCTTCATGGTTGCCAGGCTTGATATAAGCTACAACATATGTCAGTCAGCCTTTCGAAGCAAAATGTGCCACTATCTGTACGCTCTTGGGCTCTTTCTTGGCCACTGTGGGCACTCGGACTATATCATTGAGTCCCTGTTAAAAGCCGTATTGCCCTGGCTAAATACAGGTCAAATAGCCTAAATTATATTTCGCCTTATTGAATATATCACTTGTTTATCCAAGCCGTGGTTTACCATTACATGATTCGCCATTCCGACAAGCTTGACCTTCTTAGAACGGCAAGAAACCTTTGATTAGCACCACGTCATCAGAGATCAGAGAAAGGAGTGGGAGTGTGGCCCTTCTCCTTGTGTCTGGCTATATATTATTTATCACGTGTCAATAATGGCTAAACTTCGGGGCAACAAATAACTCTTGTGATCAAACGACGCGTGCCAAGATGACTGTCCTGCGTGGGGCAGGCTCAAGCACGCTAGAATACCTAAATCCATACGAATTAAATGTTGGCCCAGATACCAAACTAGCTCTTCTGTGTCATGATTGATGGAAACTGTTGTTTACTGTCTTATTTGCGGGCCCCACGAACCCAAGAATGCGGGGAAAGTAGATTCGTGGGGGCGCCCCAGAAAGGCCGTAACGGGTTGATTTCTCTGAAGGATGTAGCTGAGGGGGTAGCTGAGGGGTTGGGAAGTATGGATTAAAGCTTTTTAAAAGAGCTCGTTGCCAATTTGTGTGACTTGATTTTTATCTAGACTACAATACTTTTCTTTCATTGCTGCTCATCCAGTCCGATCGGCATTACACATCACCATGCCAGCCACAGGTAGGGAAGAGCCTGATATCATCGCGCCCATTGATAACTCGCGGAGCTCGAATTGTCCCGCTCATGAGCACGTCGCGCGGTTTCTGGCGAGTGTGGAGAATGGTGACGACAATCGCGCTTTCACAGTCGAAGAAGAGAAGCATGTCTTGCGTCGCATCGATTTACGAGTTTTACCACTACTACTGGGTGCATACTTCTTCCAACAACTCGACAAGTCTGCGCTTTCATATACCTCGATCTTTGGTCTTTCTGAAGATGCCCACCTTGTTGGCCAACAGTACTCATGGCTCAGCTCGATCTTATATTTATCTCAACTGGTATTCCAACCTCTCGCTGCATTTTTGCTGGTGAAGGCACCCACGGGAAAAGTTATTTCAATCGCCATATTCCTTTGGGGAAGTACATTGGCGATCATGTCTGCTTGCACAGACTTTACGAGCCTGTTGGGCATGCGCTTTGCGCTCGGAGCTTTTGAGTCGATGATAGGTTCGAAAGTAGGCATGAGAAGCAAATAAAATTAATACTAACTATGTTACTTAGCGCCATCTTGTATTGCAGCCACTCAGATGTGGTGGCGTCGAGGTGAACAGACTTTGCGTGCAGCCATGTGGAATGGAATGAACGGTTTGACGTTTATAGTAAGCTTTGAATACTTGCCCGGTAGGTGCAACATTCATATATCCCAGTCTAACTAAAGCATCTTGTAGGTTGGTAGCCTCTTTACGTACGGATTGGGCCATATTCACAGCGATACATTATTTTCATACCAGATAATCTTCCTGTTCTGCGGTCTGCTGACAGTCTGCTATTCATTCGTCGTCTTGATATTCATGCCCGACTCACCTATGGAGGCTAATTGCCTAAGCGACCGCGAGAAATTCATTGCCGTCGAGCGTCTGCGTGCCAACCAAATGGGTATTGTTTCTCGGGAATGGCGATGGGACCATGTGTGGGAAACGATCTATGACTTCAAAACTTGGAGCTGGTTCTTTTTGATCATCTCGATATCGTGAGTCTTCACCTCCACTCTGATTATCTTGTCAAGTATCTTATTTTGCCCGCAGAATCCCCAGCGGTGGAATCAGTAGTTTCGGAAATCTTATTTTGGAGTCATTTGGGTACACGAATTTCCAGTCGATTCTGTTCAACTTACCGTTAGGCGTCATTCAGATTATTGCTATCTTGGGTGGTGGTTGGCTTGCCACTCGCTTCAGAACGAAGGGGGCAATAATAGTGTTATTTGCTACGCTTGCATCAATCGGTACTATTTTGTTGCTTGTCGTCCCACGAAGCAATAAGGGTGTCCTTCTATTTGGGTACTACCTAGTGCGTCCTATAATTACTCACTTCCTTTTGGTTGATCATACTTTGCTGACACTTACAAGGTCTCAACCTTGGCTGCCATCACTCCTATGATTTATGCCTGGGAAGCTCAAAATACTGCAGGTGATACGAAGCGAAAGTGCACATCAGCGGTTGTTCTTGTGGGGATGTGCACAGGAAATGTAAGTACCAATGCTGTACGAATATCTTTTAGATGATAAACCCTTCCTTACATCTTACTAGGTGATTGGTCCACAGCTCTTCTCGACCTCTCAGGCCCCGAAATACCGCCCAGGCCTGATTGCAAGCTTGATTATGTTTATCCTGGTGGCGGTCTTGTCAATGTAAGTGAAGTGAGTGACAATCATACTAGGTCCTCACTAACCTGTCTACAGTTTGACCGAGCTCTATTTGATCGCGCTCAACAAGAAGCATGCCAAGAAGAGGGAGATCCTTGGAAAGTCAGCCAATGCTATCGATGAATCAATGTTGACAAAGGATAAAATGGAGACAAGTAAGGTTGTAGAGCTCGAAGATGTTCGGGATATTCGGGACCGCAACGTTGCAGACAAGGGTTTCGCAGATATAACGGACCTGCGGAATGAGGATTTCATCTTTGTCTATTAGTCGCTTTGACGCGCCTACAAGCCGACTCGGAGAGATGATATATATCGATCTTTTTTTATGCAGACCTGGTGGATATCGACTTGGATCGGATTATTGAATTTTTAGATATACATACTTATGAGTAAAGAAATATATATATGGAAGAAATCTGGTGATGCATGCCATTCCTACGGCTGACTTTTATTGCCAGATTATCAGGCAGCTTCAGACCTCAGGAGCTTGGAATGTAGAATATTCTGAAAAATTACCAGCCATCTCTACAACAACCAGAAGGGAGAACAATACACAAACGCACGTCGCTGAAAAGCTACCAAAGACAGAAAAAAAAAAAAAAGAAAGAAAAAACGCAACAGGAAACCAATGGCGAGACGGTTTCGTCCTCCAAGCACATCTCGTCAAGCCTGTCTATCATCGCCCAGGGTCATATACATCAACTCTCTAGTAGTTGGGGATGCAAACACCATCGCTCCACTCAGTGGCGCCAACGCATTGCCAGCCGTCACAGCAAGCGATGCCACCATTCTGGCAGGCAGCCTTGTAGTCTAGAATCAACATAATTAGCAACTATACTTCCAATCTGTATTTTTTTCAATCGACTCACTGCCTACGCAGGTGCGCTTCTCGAAAGCATCAGGAGAAGGAGCAGCAGTTGCAACAGCGGCCAGAGTAGCAATAATAACAGTGATGAACTGCATATTGATGACTGAAAGTCTTTGGTCGGTGGATTGGTTGGTGGATTGTATTGTTTGGAGTGAGTTGATTGATGGGATTCAATTAACGAGGAGATCTACAGGTTTTATATTGTAGCCAAGCCATTATATAGAATCAGTTTCAATAAGCCTTAATGGAAATTCTCTAAGTGTTTCATGATCGTATACACATTAGGAATCATTTTGCCTCTAGGCATCTTGGCTCTATGTGAGCCTCCCTTTTACAGTAAGCGGTGAATTTTGTAACTTTCCTGTTCAGGTGCAGCCCCCGCCACCGCCCCGCAGTACAGTAAGCAGTAGTCGAGCCCCGCAATCCGACGAAGTACGAACAAAAGACCAAGTCAACTAGGTGTACAAGAGAAGTGAAAAACGCCTGCATTATTATTAGGCTCTCCTGGGGCTTGAGGATGAGAAATAAAATCTGCTCTGATTCAATGCATGACATAATAGTGGCCCGATGTCGGTTTGCAGAGCTGCGATCTTTCAGAGGTTTGATTGGTTGCTTGCTAATTTCCGATCCCGGAATCTGACCACTCAGGAACGCCGCCTGGCCTTCATGACATAGCTTGCATTTGATCCTTACTGCCTTCATCGCTGTTACCCCACCATCTTTTGAGTCTCCTCTTCTTCTTCCTCTTTCATTCCTCCGCCCTTACCCTACATACTATTCCCAAAAACTCGCAAACATGAGCCAGCCCTCAGTCTACTTCGACGTTTCTGCCAATGGCGGTATGCTCTCCTCTCACAGATCGCTTGACGATCACAAAGCTCAATTTGTGTCGAAAAACTGACGTTTCCCTTGAATAGACCCCCTCGGCCGCATTGTTTTCAAGCTTTACAGTGATGTAGTCCCCAAGACAGCCGAGAACTTCCGCGCTCTTTGCACTGGCGAGAAGGGATTCGGCTACGCTGGATCTTCCTTCCACCGTGTCATTCCCAACTTCATGCTCCAGGGCGGTGACTTCACCAACCACAACGTAAGTGTTCTCTCACAAAATGGAAGTGGTCGGATTATGGCGGGATCGGTTATTAAAATCCTATCCAGGGAACTGGTGGCAAGTCCATCTACGGAGAGAAATTCGCCGATGAGAACTTCCAATTGAAGCATACCAAGCCTGGTCTGCTCTCCATGGCCAACGCTGGTAAAAACACGTACGTCACGCGAAGAAAACTGCCTTCTCATCCTGTACCGAACTCCCATTAACCTGTCATTCCCCTATAGCAACGGATCCCAGTTCTTCATCACCACCGTTGTCACCGATTGGCTGGATGGTGCCCACGTTGTCTTCGGCGAAGTTACCGAGGGTATGGACATCGTTAAGAAGATTGAGGGCTTCGGTAGTGGCAGTGGAAAGACCTCGAAGAAGGTCGTCATCGACAAGTCCGGACAGATCTAGAAGTCTTGTATAGGTGATAAACTATTGCAAATCCCTGGTCCCAGAATTGACATGACTGCTTGACGCCCCCTTCGGGCTTGTCCTGATCTGCAAAATAACAAGAATTGGCGGAAGCCTAAACATCTTATAAATTTTCCTTCTCATTTTGAGGCGCGCCAAGCATTACGATGCGTAGGAAATGTAGATTGACACAATGAAATTGGGCCACGCATCTAGGATTATGATTTCGGCCATTGAAGTAGACTGTATGAGACAAGAAAATAAGGAAGGAATATGTTACTATACATGGACAAAGCTAACGTGCAATAAAAAAAGCATTGTCACCCTGTCGGAGAGACAGGTAAAGGAGTGGTCAATTGATATTTGATCAATATTCAGACTTTGTAAGTTGGCCAGGTCATTGCTTCCGAATGCTCGCGTTCTCATACTCTACGTCGAACTTTTGAACAACACTGATCCCGTAAGGGCCCGCATTCGAGGCCAAGCGCTGTTCTTCTTCCGAGCTGACGGACTTGACATCCACATTGATCATTTCCGTTGACTCAAAATCGTTACCAACTTTGACTGTATGTGTCTTTGCGTCCAACGGGTCCATGCTGTAATTGCCATTGGTAGCTGACTGCTGTCCAAGGCGGTCAAAAGTCCGTTCTGAAGATCGGCCGTATTTCCGGTCGGCGGAAGATCCTATCCCAGGCGCGATGGCGGCGATGATAGTCTTGAAGAACGGCATGTTGGCGCAGATGATGGCTAATTGAGGCTCCAGAACAGTCCACATGATGGGATCGAGCAAGGTGAATGTTGGGTCCTCAAAGTCGAGTTTGTAGATCGAGATAAGGCGAATGATGCTAATAATAGAAATTCTGAAGAAAGTAGAATATCAGTACACGTAAACCATGGTGAAAGGTGAGTAGATCGGCAATGCTTCACACGTACACAAGTCCCACACCAAATACTGAGGTAAGTCCAATCTTCTTTTGCATGTTAAGCTTTAGCTTCCAAATGTGAGGTAAAGGCAGTCCTATAACCATCGCGTCGGTTATGACATTCATGATGCCAGCGACCATAAAGGCTGCCGGGCGATTTCCGCAATGGCCCTCGATGGAAGTGTCCCAGTTGTAGATGAACGGTCGACAGAGCAAGAAGCATTCGAGGATGATGCTGGTTGCCCATGCCCAAACAATGAATAGGGCGACAATAACACCGGCTTTGAAGGTACCGTTAGATCCAAAAATTCGAACCATAAACAGAGCGATCGAAGTCTTGGTCATTCCGAGCGAAGTACCATAGAGAATCTCCACGGTCAAAAGCGACTACGTCTTCATTAGTAACAAGCGACTGTCATGGCCCAATAGCCCAGACACCTACCTTCAGTGCTATAACCCTGGATTGCGGTGCAACATCCTCCACGTGGAGACCCATACCTCCATACTTAATCACTTCAATCCTGTTAGAGCTCCTGTTATTCGGAAAAGGAAAAGCGGCAGAGATCTTACTGATCCAGAGTAGAGCGAGAGCGCCATACATCAACAGCTATAGAGGATTTTAGCTGAAAGATTAACCACGATGCGGTTGATAACTTTATAACTTACCACTCCCACCAGGATGAAGAGCTCGGAAAGTCCAGGCTTCAGTGCCTTGAGATGCATTGCATATAGGCGCACAATAGTAGCAATGGTTGCCAGGGCGCCGAAGACCGTTGCCGCCACCAACGGGCCCTGAATATAGGACGGACTAAGGCTATATGTCACAGCCATAGTGATAATATTTTGTGCGTGGTCAGGTTAGAGGAGGAAGAACCAGGCTAGGTAAAAAGTACCTTCTCCCCTCGATATATGCACGGCGCTTTTAGCAGACTAGCTTAAATACCAAATCACCGAAGCTGCAGGTTATGATCCACGTGGAGAACATACACTAGCTTCATTTTTCTCGTATTCCTTTGCGCTTAATTTTAACATTGAGCGAACCAATCTCCACTATATGCATAGGATGTCTCAGAGTTAAGAAACTCTACTGCTGCAAGCGCGATCAATGATTCTCCACAACTCAATTTTCTAGAAACTGATCTATTGACAATTGTGTTATGTTGCCCTTTATGGGATAGCGTCTTTAGACTCGGACCTTATCCGGTTTTTATAGTTTGCCCTAGAAGCTCAAAGTCTGGTAAACCAAAATTTGGTCCCGAAGATAAAGCGACCGATGATCGATCTTAATAGCGATATATGGAACAGAAGCATTTGCCATGTGATAGGTGGCACAATTGAATAAAACAATCACAAAAATAAAAATCAGGAGAAGAGGATGGCAAGAATCTATACCATTGGAAATCAAATATGGTGGAGTTGGTCCTCCGATCCGATCGCATGGATGTCAAGCCACCAGGCAATTGCCAAGCACATCGAGGAATCAGTACGATGTGTATCTCAGGGGCATCGCTAGAGACCACCTCATTCTATTTTCTAATTGAACTGTAAAACGCCCAAGTGGGGGAGCGAGAATTGGAGCTTTCCCCTATTGCCGATGGAAGTTAATTGGACCATGATCGACCCGATTCTGATCCATCTTTGACGGACACGATCAACATCAGCCGCCAAAGCACACAAAAAAAAAAGGAATATTCAGATTCTCTGCATCCTGCTGCTTTCACTATGGAAGGAATATGGAGACAAGAGAAATCGACAACTGGAAAAAAAAAAAAAAACTACCCTACGGATCTAAACATACATCGGGACCCGACCCACCAGTCCAACAAGGGAAATCCGGCCCATCTCACGAGGTCCAGCCCCGGTTCCACGGATGCCCTAAATCAATCGCCAAGAACCATAGAGTGAAAATTCCACCTGAAGTTTCCACCTGGACAAACATCTCTCAGCAATTCGGAGAATTTATCCAGGCTCACAGACCTCACTGAGAAATCAAGTGGTGACTAGAGTTTAGTTTGAGCGGGTCGTATATGGGAAAACTCCCACGTAAGCAATTACTGTGGAGTGGTCTGGTATTCCTGAGGCGACATTTAGTTAAAAATATGTGATTACCACAAAAATGATGTTCAATGATTGTGTCTCACACCCTGCTTTATTCATTTGTCGGTACTCTGCTGACTTCAATAACTTCATTTCTTCTGCTCCGTTACGTAGTGTCCACGGCCATATAAGTCATTGGATTATTGGAGTTGACAACGTTTACGACAAACTAAAAAAAAAAAAAAAAAAAAAAAAAATATAAAAACATACAACAGTCAGGATTCGCATGTGGTCACCCACCATACTACTAACTAACCGGCGTGTGGCTTAAGTACGGCTGAGCGGACGGGAAGCCCTGTTCTCCACACCCTATGGTCGTATGTACCATTTCGTACGTCTAAGTAAACTATATAGCATCAAATCGTGAAAATTAGTACAGGTATTCGACATGAGATGTGATTCGAGTCGAACTTTCACCATTAGTCACCATCACCCGAGTTTCAAGATTGCCGCTATGAATTAACTGGCGCACTGGCCTGTATGCGATTTTGGACCATGAGAGAATATCGTCATCTTTCAGTTTTGAAGGTATCGTGCAACACTAGCCTTAGAAGAGGCCATACAAATGGAAGCCAACATCAACGATATATATCCACATACACCTGGGCAGGTAGTCTACTTCAATTACCTACATCGTTGGTCTTCCCCTGGACAAGCATTATACTGTCCTACTGCGTTCTGTATATTGAACACTAAGTTTCCTCGTCTACTTCAAAAGCCGCAACGACCTGATTCACAGACTCGGTATCAATACATCATATTTCATGCTAATTGCTTATGGAAGGGTATTCCATCAGCTGCTAGCGTTTCTCTTGGGGTGAGAAGTCCGCCGAATATATGAAAGTATTCCAAATCATTCATTGCATGCAGAATACAAGGTTGTTTAATTGATATTCTTCCAGAGTGCGCGTTTGGAGGGTGTGGTGGTCTGTCCACGGGTATACACGCGCCGGGTCCACTTCGTATGGAGGTTTTGAAAGCCATGATGATTGTACGTAATAATTACATAAGCACGTCGCCAATTTTCACACAAATTTGTAGCTCTGACAGGCGCAATTGTTTTCTACGACACAGAAAAACAATCAATAAAAAAATTGACCGACGCAGGGGTCGAACCTGCAATCTCTTGATTCGTAGTCAAGCGCCTTGCCATTGGGCCAGCCGGCCTTGATGTTTAAAAGAAGTTTATAAACACCTCTTCAATCTCGTGCTGTCATTGCTATAGGTTAGAGCCGCTTTCATCTGGGGTGCATGCGGCTCATGGCCCATAGCGTACCTATACATAGTAAACGATCAGCAGAATATAGTGGTACTTAATCAATCCACGCTTTCTACTCTGCCAGTTATTAAATCGACCCCAGATCGAGAAGCTTGAATGCTTCCACCCGCCACACTTTGTCACCACTCTATGCCGACTGCGATTGGCCCAGGTTTAGTGCAGAAACGGAACTTGCGCATTTCAAGACATTGGATAAAGCGGAAACAGAAGCTATTCACATGAACACTTCTAGGGTAAATCCCGATCAGCAAACATTAGGCTCAGAGTATGAGATTCTGCGTGGAGATTTGGCGCGCATTCTCGTCGACCTCATAAAGGATCATGAGAATCTCAACTACATGCTCAGTGAACAGCTTTCTTCCATTGTGCAAGATGTGAGGAAAATGGACCTGTTGAGGTCAGATTAATATACGGAACGCCCTCATCAGAGTATCACCTTTTTCGCCTTGCTGTGGCCTGCAACGGTCCCACATCGCGGACAAGGGCGATTGAACTTCGCTGTAGTGTGCGCGACTATATTGAACCTGTGAACCCATGGGCGGTTAATTCTTCCATCTAAAAGGACATCCTCAACGGAAGTCAAATATGCCATGGATACAATGCCGTTGGTGGTCGAGTCATTTGCCCTTACTCCGCATTTTTCTGGTGGCAATCGCGTCACGCTCAAGGGATCCATCCAAGCAACGATCATGAACCATCTAGAGGATTTTGCGAGGCAAAGTAATTTGGCACCGAAGCACTAAAGAAGTTCATCGCTTAATACTTCAAAGGAGCAGGATGGAAATCCGATGAAGTCATTCAAGGGGTGATAAGTGCCGACGGCTTCTACGCTAGTGAATGGGCACAGGCCAGAACCCCACTTTGCACAAAGAATAGTTCGTGTTTGTCGTCGATGTGGACTATGCGCCCGGTCCAACAGGAACGGGTATCAGCCTGGCCATTGATGGGGCATATCTCGAAAGCATCGTGGGGACCAAAAAAAGGATTGAAGGGATATGAGGAGCAAATTCGACCTCTCATCAATGAGATGCAACAAATCCCTCCGCTTGTTCTTGGGATTTCTGCACCCCAGACGGCCTGGAGGGTCAGGCTCCGCAATATGGTTTTTCCGTTTATCTGTTGAAGTAGCCTTCTTCCGCTCTTAGACAGGCTCTTCGGTGGCGCCTTCAGTCACTCTGATGGGTATAAGGTGTCTGAATATCAGTGGGGAGCCTAAAGCCTAACTAGCCCAAGGAACAATGGCATGTTATTTGTAACTGAGGTTCTCGCAGCTAAACCAGTTTTTGTTTTTGTGTTTTAGTACGTGAATAAGGAAATCGTGCAGTTTTTGGCCTTTGTGAATCTCCCAATCCGCTTATCATAGACCTCATGATGTTGTCTTCATACATTAGAAACGCATGATTAATCCCACCGCGTCATGCAATATGCTGGCAACGGTGCCTTTTGATAGGTTGAGTTAATTCAAAATTAACGGATCTCGGTTCCCGGCTTTCCCGGAGCCATTTTTCGGCAGAAATAGACTCCGAGATTCAGGCTTGAACATTATTGAATAGACCGCCACCAAGATGACATGTGGGTACCCAGCAATTATGCAAACGAATATTACATTGCTGTTCATAAGATATGCCAACAATTCGTCATGATTGGTACAATATCATCGGCCCACCAATATGCTGAATAATCTGTCCTTGCCAGCTAGACCTCATGACGATATAAACCCAAGCACCGACCGTTCGCCATCGTGTCAATTTCCTTACCTGTGCAAGTACCTGGATATGTCGTCCACTCTTACCGTCCACCATTTACGCCGCTCTCAGTCAGAGAGAGTGATCTGGTTATGCGAAGAACTCGGCATTCCTTACAACCTCAAGTCGTATGACAGGGTGCCTCCTGACATGAAAGCCCCGGAGGAATATCAAAAAATCCACTGGTCTGGAACTGCGCCTGTTATTGAGGACGGAGGCGTGGCTCTCGCTGAATCCAACGCCATTTTTGAATATATTCTCACAAAATACTCCGACGGGCGCCTGTCTCTGCCCCCGACCCACCCGCAATATGCCGATTACGTCTTTTGGCTTCATCGAGCAAACGGAGGCACGCAGCCTGCTCTCGTTTCTCTGATGTTCTCTCGTCTCGGTGGCAAAGAAGAGAGCCTCGAGTCCAAATATGCACAAACCCGCGTGAATCAGAACTTCGAAGCCATGGACGCTCAATTGGCCAAGTTCCCATATCTCGGAGGCGATGAGTTCACCGCCGCCGATTGCATCTCGGTTTTCTCACTGACTACTCTCCGTCTCTTTGGCGCTTACTCCCTTGAAAAATACCCGAACATTGTGAAGTGGCTTCAGCGAATCTCACAACGCGAGGGCTATAAGCGTGCTATGGAGAAGGGAGATCCTGGTTTGGAGCCTGTCATTTGCGCCCATGCCCCAGAGAACACTATCTGGTAAAAGTTCGATGATACTGCCTTTCCGAGCGATCTTCGACGATGAAGAATGCATTTCAACATTGGGCCAGAAGTATCTTTCCTGGTAGTTGGTTTCCAGTTGTTGGAGAAATTTGAGTTTTCGTACACTCCATCCACATATCAAAGACCATATGTACATGAAAACAAGAAATGAACTCGGATATATCATGCAATGCAGTAGTCAAACACGACCTGTCTATGGGACCTTCGTATTACTGACGGAGGAGAAAGAACTAATTCTATATACTGTCGCTCCAATGCAATGTCGTCTATGCTGAAATGGCCCCGGCTTCCTTCAACAACTTCTTTAACTCATTGGTAGACTTCCCCTGAAGATCTGAATTCCCGCCGATATGCTTCTGCTTGATAAAGATGTTGGGAACAGTGCGTTGGTTTGAGATCTCTTGCAGAGCAGCTTGCATGGCTTTCCCATCCTCTTTTGACCACGGCGATCAGCATTTTCATCAACCATGGACACAAAGACTGTTGGGTAGAGGCGTAGGAGTGAATATAACATACTGAGCTTATCTAATTCCTGGACCGTGAACGTGGCACCCATGTCTTTGAGCTTCTTTTTAGAAGCAGTGCAGTACGGGCAAGAAGCTTTCGAAAAAACAACTGGGCATTTCATTAGCTTTCTACCCCAGAATTGAAGTAAGGATATGGATTGATATTTGGCATACCAACGCCGTTTTCACTAATTATTTTCAAAACTTTCGCCTTGGTGGCTGACATGTTTGAAATTTTGAAAGTCCGAGTGATTGACGATATGCGACAGCAAATATATGCGCCTTCGAATTATGATTTATCTCGCGATGTCTAAAAGGGAAGCAATATATTAGAACCGGGAAGAGTTTGGGCTGTGGATATAAATCAGCTTGGCGTCTAGAACGATCGAAGTGATAAATCTGCTGCACGTGACCAAGACACAGGGGCTGGAGCCACGTGACTCGAACTGATAAATTACATACGAGTAACATGTATTTATGACGCGTGTGTACGCGTGGTAAATATCACAGGTGAATGACCTGGACTCAAATGTGGTGTCAATTGCATCAACATGGCCAACATCACCAGTCCAAATTTCTTCGCAAAACCTTGTCAACCATACCAGCTGAGCCACCCATGCTCCGCTTTGTGTTCGAAATCTCCCTAAACACAGAGCGCCCAAATCGGTTATACAATGGAAGCACACCTCCAGCATCAAGAAGAGTTTTCTCCATTTCCGACTGCTGATAATGGAAAATCTGATCCGTTCCCTTAACCTGGACTGTCCTAGCCTGTCGATCTATAATGACGATAGAATCTTCGTTTGCGAGCGTGTAAAACTCGGGATCCGGTAAGGTGATGTTGAACAGGCCCATATTGAGCTGGTTTCGGTCATCTGATCGCTCGTTGGCTCCTCAATCTTGTTTAAAAAGGTTACGCTTTCTGTAAACTTACAGATAAAGGCAAATGTGGGCGCAATAACCGCTTCAATGCCTGCTCCTTGCAATGCTCTAACGGCATCTTCACGAGACGAGCCACTGCCAAATCCACGATCTGCAACACTGGTAATGGTAAGCCTCGCATCTCAAATCTTGACGTTTGATCACACTACTCACATAATTCTCGACCCATCAGCTGCTTTTTGTCGGAAAATTGGCCGATCGTACTCAAAGCAGTGACTGCCCAGTTCGGCGTTATCGACACCCGGCACAAATTCAGCAGGGATAATCGCATCACTGATTTCTTGTTAGAAGCTGCTTGGGACGAGAATACTCGTCGACTTACGTATCAACATTTTCACCGAAACGCTGAACTTTTGACTGAAGAACGTCACGAGTGGAGGAATTGGCTGTTTCTCCTGGGAAAGCAGCAGTCTCAGTGGGAGTGCTAGTGCTACCGTCAGCAACGACTGGGGTGATATCGGATGCAATATAAGGATCAGGCTCGCTGATCTCAGGTGCAATGGTCAAGGAGACCTTTTCACTACCCAGGATCTTGTACAGTTTCACCCTATCAATTTGATTCAGCAGTGGCCGGGCATCAGTGACTACCATGTCAAAGCTCGAGGCGGCAACCACTGCAGCGCAAGTTATACTCCCAATAGCTCCTTTGCCCATTCGGTTTCGGAAATTGCGGTTCTGCGAGGAAAGCCAAACTTCTCCTTCACCAGCGACGTCAACATCGTTGATTCCAACGCAGTATGAACAGCCGGGTGCTCCAACATCAAATCCTGCCTGCCGGTAGATGTCTAAGATGCCGTGTCGTTCAAGGTGCTTGATAATGCTGAGACTTCCAGGGGTGACCCTTCTGCGTCCTTCGCAAGGAACTAAGCCTGTGCGCAGACCGGCATCTAGTACCAGGGCTCCGACAATCAAGTCTTCTTCGGTGGTAGTGCAAGCTCCGATAAAGCACCCATCTAACTTCGTGCCAAGTTTCTCTCCCACGGGCACAACATTATCCGGGTCGGGATACATAGCAATGGTTAACTCAACCTCAGAGAGATCGACAGTGCGCACCTCGGCATACTCGGCACCTGAGTCCGCTCTGAAGTAAAGACCTCCTTGATGCTCCAAATGCGGCCTTCGAGAGATCCATTCCGCAGTGCTGTCATCAGCCTCGAAGCACGCACCCATACCGCCGAACTCAGTTGTCATGTTTGCAATAGCGAACCTGGCATCCATGGACAATTCCTTCAATCCCGGGCCACCGTATTCCACTGCACGTTGGAAGGCAATGGTGTTTCGCTTGAAAATTCCGAGGATATGGAGAATGACATCCTTCCCACCAACGCCAAATGGTAACTTACCAACAAAGTTGATGCGGCAGATCTCAGGCACCCGGAACCAAGTCTCGCCTGTAACCATCGGCATGACAACATCCGCAGCTCCAAGTCCAACAGCTAGACCTCCAACACATCCTGCGGAACAGGAGTGAGAGTCACATCCGACAATAATTTGTCCGGGCAGAGCTCGGTCACGCGTAAAATCGGTATGGAGGATGCTTGTGTTCGCTGGGAGGAAGTTCACAAGCTTTGCTTCACGCTGGAAGCTTTCAGCCTTTTCAATGAGTCCTCGTTGTCGGGGCTGATGATTCGTCCGTGGGTCAACAGTGTGATCAATTGCCAGCCACATGCGATCATTGCGATGCAGACGAGGTCGACCCATTTTTTCATATGTTTTCTCCATTCCCGCCCAGAGGATCTCGGATGTCAAAGTCCAGTCAACCTTTACGCAGATGATCTCCCCGGTTTGTACTTCCGGTTTGCTCAAGCCAACCGCGGCGTGGGTCATAATCTTTTCAATTACACCCATTGGACGTCGTTGGCTTGTAGGAGCTACGCATGGCTGCCTGGGCAACGCTCGGGTTTCTGTCTCGGATCTGGCCGCTTCGAGATAAGAATCTAGATGCTCCATGAATTTGCTCATGAATCTTTCCGGAGTGGCTACTCCACCGGCATAAGGAGTCCGGATGTTGGAGCCGACAAGTTCGATTGGGTCCAGAGTTCGGCGGATTGCTCTGGTTACTGCTGCAGCTTCTGCACTTAGACCGAGCGATATGTCGAGCATCAGGCTTACAACCGGTAGGATCGAGATCGGATCCACCATGTCGCTTTGCGCACTCATTTTTCCAGGCTTGAAAATACCAAAGTTTCCGGCGCCCTTCTTGGATGGAATTGAGACATTTGCCGATGCCAGCAGGCCATCTAGCCCCATGCTGACGCGAGCCTTACTGAAGAGGAACTCTCCATCCGGCCCAGTGGTCAGAACGATCCCGTTCAGCTTATTTGGTTCTGAATACAGGGCTTCCGCCGATGTAGCGGTCGAAACATGATGTAGCGGGACACGTGGAAAGTGTTCGTTGAATACTTCGGTGACCACGGACTTCCAGAATGGCGTCAATGACAGTACACAATGGACAGGCTTGGGTGGGTGAGAACGCATAGCGTATGCTCCTACCCAGAGTGCTAGTTGTTCAATTGTCTCAGGAGGGGTCTCACTCCCCATTTTTGTATGGGTACTACCGCCAACGAAAGTGATGTCAAGCCCCTGGAAAGCGCTCTTGTTCCGCAGTCCTTCCGGGATGAGCCCAGTGCTTGGGTAAAATACCGGTTGGAAGTTGGCAAAACCGCCGAGGTCTCTGATATGCTCACTTCCAGGCGAAAGATGAACATCTCCGCACAGGAATACGGCATCCGAGTCTTGACCCGCCGGTGACGAGGCATTGAGTTCAATCACAGGAGAATCCTGGATATCGAATATGATTCCAGGTCTGGCTGTTTGGATGAAGCCTAGCACATCTTTGGCGAGAGATGCCATCTGAGCACCGACCTCATCTCCAGACACAAGGCTAACCTTGGCTCTCTGCGGTTGGGGTGGAGAAGACATAATCTCGGTGTTGAAATTGTTGTGAAGTACGTGCCACGAAACTTACCAGCGCCGGGGCCAGAGCCTAATATATAGCCTTCAATTCCGAAGTCGGCGGCCACGTCGCTTACATTCGGTTTTCCTCTTATTTGTTATTTTCGCTCTTTGCGGGGCCTTTCGCGCTATCACGAATTTGCTATGGCTATGATTCTACGTGCAAGGCGGGGTGGATTACTCGCACTCGTGGGTAACAGAAAGTGAAACTTCAGGAAATAGCTACTATTTCTCTTCGTTTTCATGTGAGAAAATAGTCATGCGCTAACGCTGCCAGGAAATGACAGATATCTAGGTGTGCGGTTGGTCATTCTAAGCTACCCCGGCCAAATAGAATCACAGCTCGCTGCCCACTAGCTGTTTTTTATCCTTCAGTTCGCATAAACGATCGGCAAGAGTCTCAGAAACTGCCGACTCGATGGAAGCTTTTCTTGCATATCCTGCTACAGGTCAGTATTCCGTCTAGTAACGATAACGTACTCGGGTATGAGGAACACTTACTAGAGCGGATGACAAACACGCCAATGCAATAGCGACATCTCCACGCTTGGCAGCCCTCGCGCGCCAAACATCTCTACATTTAACCAGCGCGATAACAAGAGGCTCTCCATCAGCTCCCTGAATACTACGTAGCACAACCTCAAACTCCAGATTGAGAGCAGCCAAGGATGAAAATGCAAATGAAACTGCATCAGCGGCATTCTCGCCCGTAGCCACGACCTCACGAGGCTGACCCCGAACTGAGATGATAGACCGCATGATAACGCGACCTGAGCCATCCGGCTTCGTAGTCACTGAGCACTCCAGAATACGGGAATCATTCTCCAAAATTGAGTAATGGCGCAGGAAGGAATGCGTGATTTCCGCCTCCGTAAGCCAGCGCTCCTTCTCCTCGGACTCAGACTTGACGACTTTGGAAAACGCCTGCTGGAACTCCTTCGGCAATTCCAGGTTCAATGTTCGCTGGAGAATCCAGGCAACACCACCTTTCCCGCTTTGAGAATTAATGCGGATAACAGCCTCGTATGACGCACCGATATCCTCAGGATCAATGGGGAGGTATGGGACTTTCCATATGCTGCTTCGATCAGGAGCGGCTTTCCCGTCACGCCATTTCTTGAATCCCTTATTGATGGCATCCTGATGAGATCCAGAGTACGCCATGAAGACCGAGTCACCGGCATAAGGAGCACGGATATGCACAGGGATCTGTGTGATTTTTTCCACGATCTTCCTAATAGAAGGCAGATCGGAGAAATTCAATCCTGGATCCACACCCTGACTGTAAAGATTCAGGGCTAGGGTAACGAGATCGACATTTCCAGTTCGCTCGCCGTTTCCGAAGAGACAGCCTTCGACGCGAGTCGCACCAGCCAGCTGACCCAATTCAGCGGCAGCGACGGCACAGCCGCGGTCATTATGCGGGTGAAGAGAAATGACAACGTCTGTGTCATCCGCGAACGCACGAGAGAAAATCTCTACCTGATCCGCATATGTATTGGGTGTGCACCGCTCGACGGTAGCGGGTAGGTTAAGGATAATGGGAATATCATCTGAGGAACCCCAGGCCTCCTTCACGGCTTTGCAGACAGCAATAGCGTAAGACGGTTCTGTGTCTGAGAATGCCTCGGGACTAAACATCAAGTTCCAAGTTGTGTCTTGTTGAGCTGGATCGTCTTTTGTGATAGAGCGCGTGTATTCGACGCATTCGACTGCGGTGTGGAGGACGGCTTCTTGAGTGGAGTCAAACATGGTTGTGATGAAGCTATCGCTAGTTGCGATATACAAGCTTATGATTGCCTTCTTTGCGCCTGTAACGCTGTCGACTGTGCGTCGGATAAGCTCTTTGCGGCATGGCGAGAGGACTTGCAGCCATACGTCGGAGGGAGCAGAGGCAACGACGTTGCGAGTGAAATTATACTCAGTATCAGATGCGCTGGGAAAGGAGATGTCGATCTCTTTGAATCCAACACGAAGGAGCATTTGAAAGTACTCCCATTTTTGCTCCACGTTCTAGAGGATGTTAAAAAATTCCTTTGTTATGCACAGTAAACAAACGTACCATTGGACAAGCAAGAGCCTGGTTACCATCACGGAGATCAGTCGCCAACCAACGTGGCCTCTTTGTGATTCTTTTGGAGGGCCATGTTCTGTCTGGGAGGTCTGGAGGGTCGAAAGCATCATATTTTTCGGAGGGGTTGCAAAGCCTAAGGTAAAATATGTCAATGTGTGGCCAATGGAGAAGAGGGAAGAAGAAGGACAGAGTATAGGGTCTCTCCGCACGTACATAGGCATGGTGATCAGGAATTTAGGAGACCTTTACTCTCCCTCACTCTACTCGTGGGGCACACAGTCTACAATTTAAATCATATGCTTACTCTCCCCTCACCATGAAGGAAGCCACTGAAGGCCAAATCCCGTCATCACATTTTTCCATTATCGTAATCCATTCGTCTACCCCACACGAGGGGTTCCAGCTAAACGATACCAGACACAACGGTCCTCATTCCATATCGTAATCTATGGCTTTACGGATCATGCATGTTTGGTCCGATATTCGCTTGCAAGGAGGCAGTGCTGTTCGCCACGGTCTAACTACAGGGATGTATAGCTGCATGATCTTAGCGTTTCGTTAGGCCCACCACATGTGCGTGATTTTGAATTTGGTCAGACTTTGGTCGATCTTGATTTGTGCGGGGCAGCCTTTGAGCCGCCATGTAGTAAGCGATGTCTGGCTATTGGTTAAATTTCCTGCAGGATTCAACATGCAGGTACTTATGAATCTAGTACAAAAGCACAAGGCTCCCGAGGTCGGCGTGTCTCAGTTCTATACCGCGGGCTATCTGGAGGGGCATTATGACTAATTACGTGGATTCTTTTGCAAATACAGCTTTCCGCGGATGGGTCTTTTCGTGGATAATTAGTTTCAGGTATTCAATTGGTCTGATACATCATATCTTTCCGAACTACTCTCGGAGTTTCCATTCGTGGCGGCTTTGCTTATCTTGCAATATTATGAGTATCAATCTGGCGGAGAACATGTCTCGATGCTATAGTGAGTTCAAGCCACTAAGCGTGGCAATGTAACGCTGTTCCAAGATAGTGTAACCCCCTGTCATGTAGACCGGCAGTCAGCTAGATCGGTAGTCAGCATGATCTAATACTCCCTCAGTATGAGGTAGGATATAAACCACCTTACTCAGAAATGACTCGTGCATATCAATCCGCCAATGCAGATTACAGGGGCCAATCCTTCACGCCACCTGCCAGTAAGGCCCCAATGTGTGGATTGTTCGGCTTCGGACTTTCCCCGCTTGCATTAATCAGGAAACTCGTAGTAACGATAGAGTAACAGAAATGAAAGATAGAGTCAGTCTATCAGCTTCGTTACCCCAAGATTGCTTGTGGGGCTCGCACCGGTGTGGTCTGACGCTTTACAATTATCTTATAAACCCGTATAGTCCACAAGGTCACTGGTGGGCCAGGCTGACTTCACCCAAATTCATCATGTCAATTCCCACTCTTGATGCCTCTGCGCTCTCAGGAGGAACTGCTGAGCAGCGTGCTGAGTTCGCTGCGAAGCTCCTCGATAGTTTGAACACATTTGGCTTTGCGAAGCTCGTGAACCATACTGTTCCTGTTCCACTTGTCCAAGAAACCTTTGATCAGGTACATAACCCTATATCCTCAATGTAAACGACCAGACTAATCATTGATTGGATAGATCAAACGCTTCTTCAAGCTCCCTTTCAATGTCAAGGTTCCGCTGAGAAACGACCCCAAAAAAGGTCAGCAGCGTGGATGGAGTGTCCCAGGAGAAGAAAAGACATGGTGGCTTGAAAGCAACACCGGTGATGTGAAAGAGCCCAACTTCGGTGACAACAAGGCAAGTACATTCGAGAATAAGTATTGAGCCGCTCTAACGTCTTCCTTGTTATAGGAGAGTTTTGACTGTGGACACCCCGACGACCAAAAATTCCCCAACAAATGGCCCTCGGAGTCCGATCTACCAGGGTACCAGAAGACGATGGACGAGTTTTTCTTCTCTTGCGGAGATCTCACGCTAGTCCTTCTGGAGTCTATGGCCACCGCGCTAAACCTAGACCCGAAGGTCTTCACGTCCCGATGCACCAATGAGGCTAGCACAATTCGCATCAACCACTTCCCTCCTATTGAGCGGGCAACTCTAGACGAGGGCAAAATCAGTCGCATCTGGCCACACAAGGACTTTGGTATCATCTCGCTTGTGTTTCCGGATGTAACTCCCGGTCTGGAGTATGAGGACCGGAGCAATCCCGGAACTTTCATTCCCATGCCATATGGATCTGATGAGGAAGTTGTTGTTATTGTCTCCGAGACTATGCAGCGATGGACCAATAATCAGATCCCTGGCGGTCTCCACCGTGTGACCCGGCCCCGCGACTGTGAGGGGGAGACTGTCCCAGAGCGGTGGAGTCTTGTCTACTTCAACAAAGCGGACCGCGATGTGAATGTCGGCCCTCTTGACGAGTTCCTCGGAGATAAGAAGCCCGTATACGAGGATTTGACGGCTCTGGAGTACCAAACCCTGAGAAACGCTGCTCATTACCCTGGTTAGATATTAGATAGCCTAAATTGAACAATTTGTTCCGAAGTTGATACATATCTTTACGTAAAAGTTGCATCAGTATTTACATAAAGTTGCCTAGGTACATAAAGACTAAGTTCACATGTGCATTTTTTTGCTTGTGCCCCTGCAATGATTTCTCCAACTTTCAGGGGCGAGAAGACTTGAAGGGAAAATCCTCGTATTGCCCCGCTCTAACTGCATGTGGAATTTGGTTTAAATCGTTTACAGTTTGGGCGCGGCCCGTAGCGCTGGCGAGTGGATTCGTCACGAGTGGGTCTCTTCATGATTACTGCTACTTTGACCAATACTACTTACTGCGGACCAATACAATGTCAACGGTGGCCTGGTCTCAAAGTTTCGCCTCAGGGCTCTTGGCAAGGTCAAGGCCATCAATCAAAACACTCCACTCATGCTCATCTTCACCATACTGTCTAGCTTCGATCCACTTCCTCATCTTGGTCGCCACACTCTCCTGCACGGATGACTTTCCGCAGCTAATCTCACGTCCCTCCCACCGAATAGACCCAATTGGGCTGACAACTGCCGCAGTCCCGGTACCAAACACCTCCTCCAAGTTCCCCGCCACAGCAGTGGCCTCCAACTCACTCATAGAGATACTCCGCTCTTGGACTACCCAACCATGTCCCTCCAACTTCTCCCGTGCCAGCCTCAGCACACAATCCCGGTTAACACCTGGCAAGATCGTGCCATCCAATGGCGGCGTCACGAGTTCGCGATCCCCGTCCGGTCTGCGGACAACCACGAACAGATTCATCGTCCCGGCTTCTGTTACTAGATTATTTTCCCCAAAAAGCCAAAGAACCTGATCTGATCCCCGTTGTCGGACCCATGCTTCCGCCATCATGCAGGGGGCATAATTGGCCCCGACTTTGTGGCACCCACTGCCACCCGGCCACGCACGCACCCATTGCGAGCTATTCGCCGCTTCCAACGTGATGGCTTTAGTTCCATCCTTGAAGTAAGAGCCGACGGGCGATGCGACTACGTATAGCAGCGCGGTGGTGGGTGGTGAGACGCTCAGGCCTGGATTAGTTCCGATTAGGACTGGGCGTAGGTACAGCGAGTACCCTCGAATACTAAATCGGTCAGTATTCAAGCTTTGATCCACACCATTCCATGGGTGGCTTGGGAAAATGTGTTCTTCTTGGGCCTGGCTTGCTTACGAGGGTATATGCCGAGACTCCATGGCCACGAACTCTGACAGAAGAGCCAGGAATGCGGTAGAATCGAATGTTGGGAGTGCTACTCGTGCTGCAGATTCGTTCAGGCGTGCGATGTTTACTTCTGGTCTGAATAGTCGCGGTCGGCCCTGTGCGTCTTTGTATGCCTTCATGCCTTCGAAGCATTCGAAGGCATAATTGAAGACACCGGCGGTTGGATCAATGCTCAGATTACCATATGGAATAATCTGAGGCTCGTGCCAGCCGTGAGACTCTGACCATTGTACCTGAAGCATATGGTCTGCGCGCCCCGTCAGCTTCTGCTTGCCACCCTCCAAGTTGATTTGATGTCATACCGGTCACATTCTTCCCAAACTGCAGGTTATCGGGATTGGGCAGCTCGGCTGGCTTGGGATTGCGAGTAACCCGCAGCTTGCTTGCGTCTAAGGCCGCCAACGTAGAAGGTGGTGCTGCCATCATCAATGGAGACTGTTCTGTTGTCATCGTGGAATATTTGCAAGTGATTATGATACTAGCAGGCTTATTGTCTGAACTTCATGCGAACATATATACGCTTTAATAATGTAGTCACGGTCCGATCCAGATCCTAGTGGGTGGCCTATTTTAAAACGTGGATCCATGTGAGACTTGTACTTTTGTATCTTCATGGCCCGCCAGCCAAGACTGTAGGTGAGTTCCGGTTTGTTCCACCTCAGCTGAATCAGCGCTAAAAGTACGGAATAATTCTCCACGTGCCGAAATCGGACCCCAAAACTAATCACGAAGTTCTGATACAGTTCTTTTGATACGGAGACTTATGTACACATGGTGAATTTAGCACTAACGTGCAGCCTTCATATAAAGTGGGCCGTGGAAATAGATGCTCTTAGTCATTGTCCCGATTAGATAAGAGAGTGGATCACGTCCGAGATACATGACTCATCACATATGGAGACTGGCGGTGTTCAACTTAGTCCCTTTCATGCATTACTTCCAGGGTTCTCGAGTAAAGGCCAATGCTCTCGCTGGTAATTAGCGCACCGCTCTTATCACCGAAAATACAATGGTTGGCCCAATCAACTACGCGGTGTATAGCCACCCTATGAGGTGATCATCAAGGCCCCGCAGCAGCATCTCCATCTCCACCTCGGAGTTTCCCGCATCGAGACTGGTGTCAAAGCCAACCAATCCGGTGCAGGATCTCCCATCCAGGGCGCCCTGTGGATGATTCCTTTGTTCTCTGAATCTTATTAATTTTTCACGCCAAAATTCTCTTTCACCCTCGTGAGAAACCTTCCCATAGTTGACTTCCCTTACCCTGGTTGTCGACTTTGTCTCTCGCAATGGAGGAAATAGGAGGCTCACACTCCTCGGTCAACCAGACCGAAAAGGGGCTTCACACCCCTCTAGAGGAGACGAATGGCGCTACCCACCTGTCGAATACTGATCATGGCAAACTCCCGCCTATGGATGGCGGCATGAACGCATGGCTTTTCCTTGCTGCGTGCTTCGTTATGGAAGCCCTGGTGTGGGGATTTGCCTTCACATATGGTGTGTTCCAAGAATATTACAATTCGATTCCTGAATTCAAAAACAATGGCAACATCGCTGTCGTCGGAACATGTGCTATGGTAAAGACATCAATATCTCTCCCTCACAACACATGTCACAAAGCTAACAAACCACCTCAGGGAATTATGTACCTTGACCTTCCTATCGTCTTCGCTGCTTACAGACAATGGCCAAAATACCAACGCCTCGGCTGCGGTGCTGGCGTTCTTTTGATGTGTCTCGCCCTGGGACTTAGCTCTCTCGCCACAAATGTCACCCATTTGATTATAACCCAAGGAATCTTTTACGCCATCGGCGGAAGCATCGCCTACTCTCCCTGCATCCTCCTGATGGAAGACTGGTTCGACAAACGCAAAGGTCTAGCATTCGGCGTGATGTGGGCCGGCACCGGACTAGGCGGTGTTGTCCTCCCCATCGTCATGCAACAGTTACTCGACCGATTTGGATTCAGAACTACACTGCGGGCTTTCGCCATTGCGCTTTTCCTTCTCACTGCGCCGCTTGTTTACTTTGTTAAACCTCGTGTGCCAATTCCTAAGAACCGGCCTAGTCCACCGCCGCCGAATCTGCGGTTTATTATGACCTCTACCTTCGCACTCTTTGAGCTTTGCAATACTATTGAGGCCTTGGGATTCTTCTTGCCGTCACTTTATTTGCCGACTTATGCCGGAATGATTGGAGCTTCGAGCAGTCTCCAAGCTTTGACTGTAATTCTTTTCAACTTGGCTTCTGTCGTTGGGTGTGTGCTTATGGGCGCTATTATCGATAAGCTCGATGTTACGGTTTGTATCCTTGTCTCAACCATTGGGTCTACTCTGGGCGTTTTTATCATTTGGGGATTCTCCATGTCGCTTGCTCCACTATTCATCTTTTCGATTGTTTACGGCCTGTTCGCAGGCTCGTACACCAGTACCTGGCCAGGTATCATGCGTGATGTTGTCCGTAAAAAGGCCTCGGCTGAGTCAAGCATGGTGTTTGCTTGTCTTGCGGCTGGAAGAGGAATCGGAAATTTGGTTTCCGGTCCACTCAGTGAAGCTCTTGTCAAAGGATTGCCATGGGAGGGAAAATTGGCTTATGGATATGGCAGTGGGTACGGGACGTTGATCGTTTTCACGGGCGTGACTGGTGTTGTTGGTGGTGGCAGCTATCTCGCCAGGCGTTTGAAGTGGCTGTAGACTCTTATTTTACCCTTGGCTCAGTGCTATACGAGCGCTTTGCGTTGCTAAAAGTACCTATTTTGCACGCTTTTTCTTAGCAGAACGATATATCACAGCAATTATTGTATAGCAACAATTATATAGATCTCAATTGGCAGACATCATCTGTGGTACATAACGTTGAAGCCTATGTTATAAATCTAAAGCATTTCTGAAGATGGCCCATTGACTCGACATCCATGGATCCACTCAGCTCTGCTCTTTGGAACATGTTTGGTGAGAATTCAAGGAATATTCAGAACTACAATTGTGGGGGAAAATCAAAGTGGGAGAAAGTCACAAAAATGGTATTTTCACCTTCCCTTATCATGCTCCTGAACTCGGCGACACTAACTGTCATGATACCTTAAATGACATTCAAGTCCAACAAAGACAATCGAATTCCAAATTTCAACGAGGACTTTCGATAAATTAACTTTTCCATGGAGCTAATGGGAAGCCGCTTTGACCCTATATACAAGTTTCGCCCCCAACTCTGTCTTACCCCTCTTCTTGGTTAATTCTAGGCATTGCGTGATTGCCAAGGTGCATAAAGGTGTAGACAGACGTCTGCCCAAGTGTGCATTATTCTTTTCGGCAATCTTTTCTCTGTTGCTAGGTACTAATGAGATCAATACAGGCCAATCCTGATATTTTGTTTGCAATTCATTTTTTATTCTTAGATTCAGTGCACTTGAGGGTACCCGTCTATGGAGGTGGCTTGCAGACTGCTCAGGGGGCCCTATGTTGGTGACGTATATTTGGCCTCTGCCGTAAAATAGGAAGAGTTCAGGGCATGGAGCCACAAGATCCATTTTGGCCTGAGAGATAGGGCATGGATGAGTAAGCGCACCTTTCCCCAGGTCCAAGGTTGGTTGAATATTCCGAATCTCCTTAAATTCTACCACCAAGTGTCTTATGGTTATATATTCAGACTAGAATTACAATTGATTATACATCTTGAGGTCATATAAATACCTGGTGATTATTTACATAATCAGATGCCTTCGTGGTCTAGTTGGTTATGACGTTGGTCTCATATCACTTTCATATGACGCTCCTGTTAACAGGACTGCTATCCGAAGGTCTCCAGTTCGATCCTGGACGAGGGCATTCTTTTTCCTATTTAGGTTTTCTTTTTCAGTTTTTTTTAATATTCAATTCTTTCCTCTAAGAGCATTTCTTCATAATCCAGTACTTCAACAAAATTCGATCGAGACAGCGGATCTCAGGTTTCGGGAAAATGAGTGGTAGTTTTAAAGATATAGGAGGCACACTCGCGGCAATCTACTAGTGTAAACAATATTCAAATTCCTTGAATTGACTATTCTGATTCCCTTGATAGGTCAACATATCCAAGGGTATTTCTCAAGTGCTATTGGAAACTTCTTTTCAAGCATCTGGACATCGCATTCCTCAGTTGTGTTCGCTCGGAGGCTCGGATTTGGTATCCCCTCTTTGAATGCTCAACACCGTGGGAATAGCTACCAATAAACTGGCAGTTGTTAAACCCCAATTCATTGCAAACTGAGTCATAGCACTAACACCCTCAGCATTAATTCTCCAGGCCATCGCACCACCTGCTGGTTTCAATGCCGAATATGCCCCAATGATGACTGCATTCACCACGGGGTCGCGGGACCGAGCCCCCATGATCCAGTAGCAGAACGCTTGCCAAAAGGAGTCGTAGGCACCATAAAAGAAGTAAAGAAACATAGGCCCAAGGAATTTTTTCCCTTCCTTGTAGTCGATGTCTTGTTTCAGACCCTGCTGTAAACGCAAATCATCCCAAAGCTGAAATCGGTAGCCTCCACCCCAGATCGCCATCCCGGTGACAAATAATATAGCCCAGCCGAGTTTGGCCCGAGTGCGGCGATTTAATCGTGGAAGATCCAGTAGAAACCCCATTAAAAGGCCCCCGACCATTTGTGCGATCCAGTAGAGGGCGCCATTGAGGGCGCGGGTACGTAGGTTGAATGTCTCACCATTGACATCGTTCTGTTGATAAGAATAGAAAATATTTGCCGTGAAGAACATAGGATAGAGGCACACATTTTTCCAGTCGAAAATGATCCGGAGTGCTTCTATCACAGTGCTCTTAAGGTTTCCCCAGTTGAAGGCCTTTGATTCTTCACTGATGCGATTGCCGTGGTAGTTTTGCGAGAGATCTTCCGTTGAGCACACGAAGACTGATAACAGCCACCCAAAAAGCATGATAACAATGAAGGCCACATATGTTGAGTTCGTCACTGTCCCAGACTCGGAGTGGTAGTTGATGCCAAAACTGGCCAATGATCCAACGGTCGCACCGAGATTAAAAACAACCCAGAAGACACCAATGGCTTTTCCACGCGTATCATCGTTAGTATAAGTCACCATAATGGTTCCTTGAGCAACCCAGAAGAACGCTGCTCCTAAACCCAGAAGTGCGCCCGCTGCAATCACGAAAGGGCCGCCGTCTGTGGTCCGGTCGGAATTCAACAAAGATCCAGCGTAGAGAGCGTATGTCCAGCCACCGATGAGAAGCGATATACGTGGGCCCAAGTACCTGTAAAAGGAGCCGGCTAGAACCAATGCGGCTCCGGCTGTGCATGCATGAGTTGCGACAGTGGCGTTGGCCGAGATTGTGCTGTTGACTTGGCCGGAGCCTCCCATTCCAGAGAGAGCATTATACATGCCAGGATTGCAAAAAGATATAAAAGAGACAAGGCAAATTTGGAGCCATGGTTCACGGTAGAGCTTGGTGAACTTTCTCTGGTGTGCTAGTGGATGCAGGACTTCGGGGTCATCGAACGCCGAAACGATCTCTTCTGGCGACTTGGTAGCCATCAGTGCATAAGAAGAATATATTTAGACAAGTTGTCGTGTAGTTGAGAGTCAAAATATTGGGACATGAGTTTGGTATATATAGATATCTCAGAAGGACTGCCACGCGGGTTTATCAAAGTAAGTATGGTGTGCTGCCGCCACAATCTGAATAACCGGCTCTCGCGCACCGACATCCATCAGCGAGATCCACCCCTCCGCGGAAGTGACCGAGGTGCAAAACCTCCTTTCAGCTGCAGTACTTTATTTTCTTGCATAGAAAGCCCGGTGGGACGCTCGGTTGCCCAGCGGAAATCTTTTGATCGAAGCCACATCTTACTCACACCATGACACCGTCCGATTGCGCACAGTTGGACCACCTACGCACTGCGGAGCGCAGTGCCCAGGCACATTCGATCGATTTTCCTGAGAAATCAGGCTTCTGCGTGGCCTTCAACCATGAAGAGTCGCTTGTATCTGCCTCGGTCGCGTGCTGTGTGGCGGAAATCGCATCATTTGTGGATGATTTAGTGCCTAGACTGCACGCGGGAGGACGACTGATGTACGTCGGAGCTGGTATCAGCTGGAACATAGCTTTGATGAACTGTACCGAATTGCCTGTTACATTCTTCACTGAGTCACATCGAGTTATCGCTCTCGTTGCGGGGGAATATGGAGCGGCCATCCGAACCCAGGAAGAACCTGAGGATGCCGAACAATATGGAGCTACGCAAATTAAAGCTTTGAATCTGACACCCGACGATGCTGTCTTGGGAATTTCAGCTTCTGGTCGGGCGTCATTCGTGCTTGGAGCTCTCAAAGGCGCTCTTCGGATTGGAGCCCTGACTGCAGGCATTACGAAGACTTCATCAAGCTTGGTGGGTAATATGTGTATCGACCATCAACTTGTTGCTTCATTGGAGATCGGGAAGATTTACAAGGGAATTATCTTTAACCTTCGAGTCGGGAATCACAAGCTTCAAGCTCGAGCTCGCAGATCACTACGCCAGGTCTGTAGAGAGATCGTGGGACTTTATTCGAAAAGAGGACTCATCCTACCATCTCAGATTTTGACAACATTTCATCAAATGCAGAACGAAGATGCAGCAAACGGCCTTATTCGCAGATGCAATGGAAGTGTGAAACTAGCCTGCGCCGTGGCTGTAATCAACATTTCATCTAATGAAGAGATATCTGGGCTTCAAGACAGGGGTAGTAATTTTGGGGAATTTGTTGCAAAACGCCTGAGCTTCAGCTATTTGAATGGCGATATTGCTTCAATCGGACATGGTGGCATTCCAGAGTATTATTTGGCCATTGATGGTGGGGGCACAAAGTGCGCAGTCTCAATTTCCACGAGGTTTGGGGTGGTGTCTCGTGGCTATGCTGGGCCTTGCAATCTCAATCTTGTCACTGCAGAAGAGTTTGTATGCCAGGTCAAGAGTGCGACGATGGATGCAATCACAGGTTTACCGCAAAAGGGAGATTCGCGTCCCAAAACAAGTCCTCGGTTCCGCAGAGTCTGGGCTGGAATTGCAGGCCTACATCACGCAGATAAATTGGAAGTCCTCATCGGTCACCTCGAGAAGCTGCTTGGGGTTTCTGCGGAGGCGGGTTCACTTCGATTGACAAGTGACAGCGCACTTCTTGGCGCATGCCTGGAGAGAGACACTTCCATTCAAACTGGCATCAGTATCATATCAGGAACGGGGTCGGTAGCAACTGCTTTCAAAAAGGGCTCGAATGGTCATGCTGTCGAAGTCCGTCGAACGGGTGGGTGGGGCCATCTTATTGGAGACGATGGAAGTGCCTTTCACGTTGGCAAACAGGCTCTGCAGGCTTTGCTGACAAGTATTGAGATCAATGAAGTTGATACTGAATCTCGCTTGACTGAGATGGAGGAGGAAATTGTTGCATATTTTGGCTGCACCAAGAGTGCCGTGTTGTCTCGCCTCCTCAATTCGGGAAAGAATCCCACGAGCGACATCGGTGGTCTCGCAAGAACTGTGACAAGACTTGCTTTCCGCGACGAGAACCCCGATTTTCAGGCTCTTGAAATCTTGAAAAATGCGGCTAAATCATTAGCCCAGCTGGTTGTACCCCTGAAAAACACATGCCCTCCAGAAAGCAGCGTTTTGATACTTTCCGGAGCACTGATGACTATCGCAAAATTCCGAGAGTTGGTCTATGACCAGTTTTCTTCGGCTCACATCACGGCGTTCAAGAAGATTGTTGTGATAAATTCTGCATCTGATTGTGCTGTGAATTATTTGGCCGCACAGGCAATTTAGGGGTATATGATAGCTAAATAGAGGTCTTAATAATAGTGTTTGAGGGCCAACCTAATTTAGTCAATATCTAAGCTACGTATCGACCAATAGCACAAATGAGCCAAGACTGCCGCACTTCTTGTCAATCCCCCTCAGGGACCTGTCTTCGTCGATAAGTTTAGTGTGAAGCTAAACTCAACTAAATAACTGGGACCCTGAAACAGATGCATCACCACTGTATATTCCATATAAAGAATCCAAAAAAGTGCGAGTGACATCTAGCCAAGGCTCGGTTCCAGCAACATCTTGGCAAGCATCATCACACACAGCATGGTTCTTGCCGCCCCAGATAACGAAACCATCCACATCCGAATTTTCAGCCAAAATGTCCAACTCTTCCTCCCAAAGACTTGACGGGATGAAAGAATAATTTCCATGATACTGAGGCCACGTGTATGGCCAAACTGGCAAAGAGTCGTTGATAGTGTTGATTTTTTCGAGAACAGTAGTCAATGAAGTGTGCCATGTAGTTATACTGCTGCTATAAGTGTAGGCAGACGGGAAGAATGCGTGGTCGCTGTAGTTTGCGATCAAGCTGCGGTAGTGATCGTACAACCCAACAATCGTGTTGCCAGATAGCCCGTACCAGCCAATGATCTGACCAGAAGGGATTACATCCGAGGCCCAGGTCTGGAGGGTAGACATTATTTCTAGGTAGAGGTCTGCCGTGGAGTCGTCGGTGAAATAGAGGTCCTCACAATCGATAACCAGCGGATAGCTTGGATAGACATTCCATTCAAGAACAATGTCTTTCCAGGTATCGGCTGAGGGAAGCACGCCTCCCTTAGTGAGAGGGTTGCACACGTATGCTGGGATCCAGTTGATATTGGTTGTTCCATAACCAATCGACGTGTTCAGATAGGCTGTATCATCGAATACACGGAAAGTTGAAGCATAAGCCGAACAAGCAATGACAAATCCCACTGTGTGTCTCAGGAGCGCCTTCATCGTGTATGACGAATTGAGAAGGAATGGGCTTCGCTATGAACTGAGCTTTTGGTAAGGAATTTAATGCGAAAATGGCCAACGTCGCGCTCATCACTGAATTATATACCTGCGTTGGTGGTATCAGAATTGAAATCATTCTGACTCTCGACCGAGATCCGATTATCGATCGGATCTCGTTGCTTCAATCAGGGGCGCTTGACCCTGTCACCTCATTTATCGCCATTCTCACAAATATCACTCTATCATGACGAAATTTGACTTGATCCTGGCGACTATCTTTTTGTCAAATTCAAGTTCAAAGTTTATTAATAATGTGTCAACGATGTAATATATATATATTTCTTTTCTGCTAGATTAGGTAAGTAGTAGAAGAGAAAAAGGCTCACAATCAGGAGTGTTTGGTTGTTGATTGTGGTATATAGTGACTGAATCAATGCGTATCAGAAATTATTCACTGCTTAATTCATTCCACTCTAGTGTTTGAGCATTCCACCCTGTAAGCTCATCTAAGAAAGTGGGATACCCTGCTGAATCAAAGATGAGAGTCTCTGACCAGTCGAAGGGGCTGGAGGAGACAAGGTCACCAAAGCTTCCGATGTTGCTATTGGCCGTTGGTGGCTGGGGCTCAGTCATAACGTCGAAAGATTCGCTCATTATGACTTCCACAGAAGAATTCAATGTATCGTGGTCTTGTGTTTGCTTTCGGGCCAAAGGATATGTCCCTAATGGATTCAAGATATAGTCAAGAGACGACTGTGAGTATGACACATTCTGATTATCGACCCCGCGGCCGGTTGAGGAGTGGTTTGTTTTTGACAGCTCCCCCACCGGCAATAGCTTTTTGAATCGCCTTAGGGCTTCTCTTGCTGACTGACAGTAGGCATCCACCTTAATGTATCTTTGCAAATACTGCAAAATGGTCAAATTATCTCGCAACATGTTCTCATAGTCATTCAATTCAATGTGGGGAAGCAAAGGCTCTGCTTCACCCCACGAGAGAAGAGTGGTGAGCAAAACACTGCTGCAAATCTGAACATGGTTTGCGTAAGAAGTATCAATAAGACTTGGCCGGTGGAACAACCAAAGGTCCTTCAAGAGCTTCGCGACGTACACAGCCTTCTTCAAACACATCCAGTGACATCTCTCAGAAAAGGCTTGTGGTGCATTTTCTCGGATCCATTTTGTTGAAGTGTTGGGAAATACTAGCTGTGCCACACAGATGCGATATAAATCATTGGACGTTTGTGCTAGCAGAATGTGAAGACCGAAAAATAGATTGAGTCTCCCCAAGGCCTTGTAAAGATATTTGTTTGGGGTAGTCATCTTAAATGTATCCGGAATGGAGCGCTCGAGACTCTGAAGCTCCGCATTCAGAAGGGAGAACTTCGACGTCTCCAACTCCCATGGTATTTCACCCTCTAACGCTTTAACGTATTTCAAAATCCTTGCACGGAGACTAATGGCGCGGACATAATATGCGCGCATGTCCAAATTGCCTTTGAAATTCGTATAAATGACAGGAATCAATTCGTGTGGAGTAAGCGATTCCGTATTGCAGGGCGTACCTCTAACAAAAGAATCTTCGGAACATGGCAGCTGAACTTGGATATCCTCCGCCGGTATTAGTCGGAGTTGATCAACACCACACTCAATCAAAGCATCAAGTAGATAACAAGCCCACATGAGCCTTCTCCTGCTTTCCCTGATGGTGAAAGAGACTTGCACTTTGTGGGTAACTGAATGAGGTTCAAATTCCTCGTTCAATTGAAGAAGCTGCAGATGTCTAGCAATTTGCCCAGAAATAATCAATGCTTTGGAGTATTCTCCTGTTCTTAGGTAGTACTCGTGAAGCAAAACTTCTGTTGCTAAACATTCCAACCTGGGGCTTCCTAGATTCTGGAAGGAACATTGTAGAGCGGTGTCTGCCCAACCTTTTCCCGCGTCGTAAAACCTTAGGTCAGAATCCGTGATGTCCTTAGATTGGGTGCAAAGGTCACTGTAGAGAAAAGGCGCGGCCAATGCGCACATTATATGAATAATCCCTGATTCCTCGGCTTGTGCCCTTTGAGGGGTCTTCAAATTTTCCATGAAGGTTGGAATGTGTATGAATCCCAAGCATCGCACTGTGTGAATACATTCAAAGTAGATATCAATGAGTCTGTTTAATTCCTTCCCGGGAGGTAAATCGGTTGCTGTAAGCCACAGAGGGGTTGTAAGTGACCTAGTCTCGAGGCCAGATGGACATCTCGGAGTACCCTCAGTTTCATGAGAGCACCTTAAGGCCTTTCGAGCACAGCGCGTACAGACAGAGCCCCCGGAACACTTTGACTTGGCTCGCTTACACTGAATGCAGGAACGCCAAATGCGTTTCCGTTGAAGTCCCGCCTGTGTCCTAGAGTTGGCTGGATGTATAACTTGCGATGGGCGAGAAGATATTAAATCAGACTCGTAAACACAATCTGCACCAAATCGAAGGCATCTTTGACATCTCTCTGGTGTGCGGTCGCATTTCACCTTTTGAGACTTGTTAAAAACTGATCATAGTTCACTGAAAAGGTAACAAACTTTTCTCTTGCGACATGTCTGACAGCTTGTGACTGCGACTTGACCGACATTTTGATCACACGAAACAGAAGCCATGAAAATGGCGCCCGGGTAAGATTTTACTAAGGTCGAGCTCTACGAAAGTGAAGTGGTATGGAAATTTCACTTATCTATGCAGCTCGTGACGCAAGATCAACACACAATGGTGTTATCTTGGTATGATAAGCGGGGTTCTCGAGATCCGGCGGTGCTCCGGATCTCGGTCATGCCACGCATAGCTCTAGCCTCCTTTGGTTAATCAAGAACAATTGCTCCTGCCCCTTAAATCCCCAGGCCAAAGCAAAATTTGCTCAGTGAAACCTACATATTGCAGTTTTACATTTTCCGGCACTCATAATGTCATTGCAAATGTAATCAAGAATAATCTTGAAAACATTGTTTTGACTCCTCGTAGTAGAAGTCATACCATTTGGTAGCGCAATGTCCTCGAGATCACAGGCGCCATTAATTGCCCGATCTTTTGTTAGGTCTGGGTCAGCTGTTCTAACGACGCACGTCAACATATAGTTGCACTCCATTTCACGTCACCCATTAGGCTCGAAGATAGAGTGTATCAGGGTCATTTCTTTCTTCTCTTTTGAGTTTTGGGGGGAGTGTGGATTATGAGAAGTAGGTTCGAGCTTGCGCGGGGTAAAGGAGAAGTGAAACCAAGCGAGCTTGTGGATTGGGAATCAGGGCTCACATGTGCTCATTTTTAAGGTGCTGAGCGTTAGAGAGCATCATGGCAATCCTTAAATTGAGCTCGCTGAACAAGAAATTAAAAAAAGAAAGCATACGTATGTTGTTGGTACCTCTCTCCCCTGGATCAAACGATACAACTTTCTTTTAAAATCCCTTCACTCTGTGCTTGATAGACCTCAAGTCTTCTGTCAAGCACTTCACAGTCCTATAGTCATTCTGGCTCCATAAGCTATGACCACCACCACTATCTGGTATGGTCTTGCATAATTATTGAACGACGCAGTGAACATGACAGCAACTTGTAATGTGTACTAATTACTCAAGTCTAATGGAAATCTGATTCCTGATAACAAATCTTATCTACTAACCCTGAGCGTATCTAGCGGTGTTTTAATAAATCATATGATTGAAGGAATATGTGAAGGGCGGTGTAGGTCATCCGACGAGGTGCTTCCCCGCATGTATCCTTAGCGAGTCCTCTCCCTTGTTCCTGATTCTTGGAGAGTCAGTCAAAAACTTGAATTATACCATTATTAGGAACCACAAGGCAGTATATTGACCATGCATTCTGTCTTAAAATAAGAGAACATCGGAAGGCAACTTGCTTAGGGAATGAAGAGAATGGTAAGCAAGGGCCCGTGGAGCCGGAATAGCCGGATGTTGAATAAGGTACCTAGCTGTCGAGTGAAAGCTACGATGTTTTTTTTCCTGAAAGCACCTCGGGAGGGTGATAACTTCAATAGGAATAGATAAAACCTTTAGCATAGTGTTGCTGCCGGTAAGCAAATCGAGCACCCATGCTCCAAGCAAAATTAAACGAGAGATATTACAACTCTGAATTAAATATTGGCATCACTTTAAACACGGAGATGTGGCTATTTGGGTGTCGGAAATCCGGATGCCAAGGCGCTTTGCCAAGACGCTTTCACATCTGCAAAACTATCATCACACCACAGAGTCTCGGCACGTGGAACGTCATTGCCCGAAATGCCGAGACTTGTCCCTGATTTACTGCATTGCCGAATCGCATAAGAATTAAGGCCATGTCGCATTTATATTAATCCTCCAATCCTGAGGTCGGGTAGAACCCACGTTTGGCAACTTCTAAAGTGGAGTACACTGCATGGCTTGAATAGTGCCCGACTATCTGCAAGCTAACCTCTTACCGAGGCAACATCATGCAGGATGACTTATTCTACACTTCGTCTAGAATGCAAGAATGTTTCTGCGATACTATATGACGCATATTTAAAGACATAAGTTTTCCCCTAATATGTTGAAATCAGAACAGACATCAGACTGAACACTGGAGCCAGGAATCAAAATGGTCAGAAACTCCTTGATCATCGGTGCCAGTCTCCTGGCATCTGCCCACGCGACTACAACTAGCGGCAGCTTTACTGCGTTGAGCTTTAATGTTGCAGGTCTCGCTTCGATCCTCAATTCAAACGATGTCAATGGCACGAAGACCGAAAACGCCGAAGAAATCGGCACTTACTTCGCGGAGTATGGCTATGATATCATCAATATGCAGGAGGTGAGTACGAACATTATTCGAATTTTCCAAGTCCACAGATCTAATTTTATTCAGGATTTCAACTACCATGCCTACATTTACGAGACTGATGACCACACCTACCGAACCGCAACATCGGGTGGTGCAGGCATCGGAAGTGGTCTGAACACCGTCTCCAATTACGACTGGGTGGACTTTACGCGCACTCAGTGGGATACCTGTTCCGACGCATCGGAGTATGATTGCCTTACTCCAAAGGGCTTTACTTTCATGCGCTGGAACCCATCCACAGGAGTCTACATTGACGTTTACAATCTTCATGCGGATGCTGGGTATGTTACCTTCCTCACAGAGAATATGAATCATACTGATAATTATCGCAAGTACTGAGGATGGTGATGAGACCGCTCGGAATGCCAATCTCCAGCAAGTTGCCGACTATATTGACACTTGGTCTATCGGAAATGCTGTTCTTGTGATGGGTGATACCAACAGCCGCTACACCCGTTCCGCCGACACTGGTATTCGTCTCTTCAAGTCTCAAAATGACATGGCCGATGTCTGGGTTGAGCTAGAGGAAGCTGGCGTTTACCCCACCGCGGGCGCAGATTCAATTGTATGCGATAACCCATCGACAATTGAGACATGTGAGACCGTCGACAAGGCTTTGTATCGTGGCTCCGACATCATCACCCTGACTGCCACCAGCTTCCTCTACGATGGTGAAGAATTCCTGAATACGGACTCTGAGTACTTGGGTGACGTTCTGTCTGACCACAACCCTATCCTAATGGGCTTTTCCTGGACTATGTCTTCCTCCCTTCGACAGAGTGAGTTCTCCGGTGGACCTCATGGAACCTGGTTCAACGACCTTGAGAGCATTCCGTCTTCTCCCGCGGCCTCCGTCCTTACCTTTGCTGGTGGAAGCCGCCTGGACTCTGTTGCCATCGAACTCACCGATGGTACCACTTTCAGTCATGGTGGAACTGGGGGAACATCGGTTTCCCTTACTCTTGGAACTGATGAGTACTGGATTGAGACTGAGCTTTGCACTGGCAAGTACAACGATGAGACCCGCAACTTCTACATCAAGGCTACTACTAGCGCCGGAAACACACTTGAGGCCGGAACTTCCACTTCTAGTTGCTCCACTTTCACCGCTGACTCTGGCTTCGCTGTTGTTGGCTTCATGGGTCAGGATGGGGACGAGATGGATCAGTTGGCCCTCATCTACGCACCTTACTAAACATCAGAAGTTGTCATCGAGTATTAACCCTGTTATCTATTTACTTGGGGGAATATATATATATTGACGTATCTCTCATCTTTCGTCAATATCCGCTTCATACAATAGGTGATAGTATAATGAGCATCAATCTATGACCGTGAAGTGTTAACGCTGCGCAGAGAGCCTATAAATGGGGCATTTTTACTTTTCAATGTCCCTAGAATAGCAGTCACAGCAGACACTGCGTGACATTCAGGTATTGGCAAACATATGAGATACAAAAAAAATAATAGTGTGATTTCGATCGCCCTAGGGTTGGAGGACACAGGGTGGTGAATGTTCCGTCAAAGCGTACACGTAATCCCTTTGGGCACACTACTGAAGAATGCTTACCTGACTACAGAATTCCAGCCAAGTTTTATTGGAATGTGGGAAATGGTTACAGTACCTACCCGCCAATTGGAATGGAAAGGTGTTCTCTTCCGCACCTAGTTTGCGCGCTTGAATGCTCAATGGGTCTTATGAAACGCCCTTATAATGTGAGGAGCACATGAAAAAGTTGTGACGCCTTTTATAGAGCTGTGCTTGCAGCTTGGATGCACACCAGGCGTATTGCATCATTCCTGAGACTCAAAAAAGTTTAAATTCATTTTTCTTACATATAAGACATTGGCGACATTCAAACAACCCGGATGAAAGATTTCAAAGTTTGGTAGCTACCCACATCAAGCTGTGTCTATTTAGGCAGCAATACGCTGGACGACTTGGTCAGTGACTCAGTGGTATAGTTGAATCGATATATTGGGCGCCACATCCCGTGACTACAGTACATTCTTTAGTGAACCAAGTCGGATTATAGAATGGTCGAGGGCGTCCGCCACAAACTTTTGTTTAATGCAGAGTCTTTTAAGATACTGTAGCCCAAAAATCTAAAGGCTTGCTGCTGTGTCAACGTGGAATTTCCATTAATATTTACTGAGAAAGGCTCAAGCTACTGATGCTAGGAAGTTTCCTTCAAAGCAATGCTTGACTTCAAACTATAAAATTAACTTTGATGTCCGCTCTGGCCTGGTTTTCAGTCATCGTCCCTCATAATCATACGAGGTAAACGGATTCTTTGATACCAATCTGCCCGCCATGCGGTTTCTTCGGATCCTCTTAGGCCTGGCATTGCCCACTATCATCTATGCAGATGTTCTCAACACGGAAGTATTGGACGATATCTTGAATTTTGAATGTCTTGTGCTTAAAGTCGAGGTAGACTTGCTACAAGACAGTCCTATAGCGACCGAATTTTGCGAATCTTTACTTGCACCTCTAACAACCACGATCAGTACAACGTGCGTACTCACAATTTTGATTATATACGAAAGCAAAACGATGTATACTGACAAAATGCAGTACCAAAACGCATTCCAGCTGCGCCTACACGTATTCAGTGCATCAGGTTATGGCCGGTGCTCAGTCGATGAATATGGCAGCTGCTCAAGTGCGCTCTTCCTTAGCCATGATACGAAAATTTGAGCCAGACTAATTTCTAAAGATCACTGATGCACCCGACATTATACCTACACCACCAGACTTGATGCCATATCCCATTTCGGCAGTTAGCCAAGCGTGCAAATGCCTCGGTATTCCGGCGTCAGACTTTACAACCCGCACCGCTACGACGACGACCACCACGACGACTACGCTCTGCCCAACTCCCACGACCTGTGGAAACGAAGGTGTTCAATGGGCATATTATCAGGATAGCAAGATACCATTCAACAGTATCACATGCAGCGGTGCTTATACCTGGACTGTGGAAGAGATTAAGGATATGACGCCTTCCTACAACAGCGCGACCACTTATCTCTTTTTGGAAAGCACCGGCAGCACGGATATCTCGATCTACGGTTCTAGTAAAACATTTGACACGACCTATGTTGCTCTTAATCACCGTGGATACATATATGCCGCAGTTTCCGGCGACTACACTTTTACTTCGCCCTCGGTAGACGATATCATTTTCTTCTGGGGCGGACCCAAAGCGTTTTCAGGATGGAGCGAGTCCAACGCCGATGCTACCGACTATTATTGTGGTCCAGAAGCCACGTTCACTGTGCCACTCCTCTCAGGCCAGTACTATCCATTCCGTATTGTGTATGCCAATGCGCAGACAAATTTGTTGGAGAACATCACTATCACTGGCCCTGATGGTACAGTTATTCTAGGCTCAGCTACAAAAGGCTCACCGTACATAGTGCAATATTCCTGCGATGGGACTTTAGCACCCCCGTTTCCAGCTTTTGGGCAAGAATTGTAAATGAGATGGTGTGAGGCAAAGTGCTGGATAGCCTTAGGTTCTTGGTTTTGGAAACGTTCGCTACCATCATTACTTCTTGCATCTTGACTTCAACACACGTCTTAATATCAAACACGTGTCGATTTTCAGTACATGTAATTGTTCATTCAATTCTTTGTATTACGAGTCGACTGGGAGAAGATACGACCAACCTGCAAAGTAGAAGATTATGATGGAAAAAATACATGAAATGGAAAGCTAGCATGAGGGGAAGCCACATCAGCGCTGTAGGTTGCGTGCAGGAAAGTAAAAATGTGCAACTGAACGCGGAGGGGTGAATGTATCTGCGGTAATGACTGTTTCCCTCTCGGGAACTCCTCAGTCCAAGGTCTGAGGCGCGGTCAAAGCGGGCCCGCAAGAAGTGGGTCTATCTTGGGGGCCATGAAAACTTTTACCGCGTTACTGTACATTTCTGTCTTCTACCACGCACTTTGTGTGTGGGATGACTAACAAAGCCATAACAGAGCCGAATTAAAGTTCCACTAGAGCGACGTGATTTCCATATCATGTAACCTTGCTCCGCACTAGACTTCGACTCGGGGACGAAAAATTGGTAACGCACGTAAGTGGGGTTCGTCAGATAAGAGGTGGGAGTGTGTGGAATAGCCGAATCAGATGGACCAATAAGAAATGATTTGTCTACATCGGCAGCTCTATCGAAATTCTTGGCACTCCGATTAATCACAAAAGACCCCGCCTGCTACAAATCCTTCCGTGACGTTCATTTACACATAGAGCTACATACATTTCAAGGTCATTGGGTCTCTGAGATTTTATCTTCAACTCTATGCTCGTCGCTCAAAGTACGGCTCCGATGAAGGGCCGCAAGCGGATCACCCTTGCGTGTAACGGTTGTCGATCAAAACGAACCAAGGTACAAGGCAAGGAGAATGGCCGTCAAGAGGCTCATTCATCTATATCCGTGGTGGTCATTTACTAATGTCAGGCTCAACAGTGCGATGGTGTTCAACCAAAATGCAGCGCATGCAGTTATCGCGAGGATGATTGTCACTATACTGACACGGAGAGTAAGCGAAAGTAGGCCAAAGCTTCGCTGGCCAGTGATTTCTCTTCCAATTGATCTGACAAAAGTTCAGGCGACCTAGCAACGCATACATCATGGCCTTAGAAGCGCGCGTGCAGTTTCTTGAAAGTCGATTAGAAAACGCTCTAGCAAGTCCAACGAACAGCTCTACCAAAGGACGCCCAGAAGAGTCAAGCTCGACGACTTTTACTGAATCCACAAATTCAGTGGATGATCTGACTCAGGCATTTGGGTGTTTCACATTAGGGGATACCGGGGAGCTTCGGTTCTTCGGTGCTTCCAGTAACTTTAGCATTATACAAAATCCCTCGCTCAAAGTCGCTTCATCACTTGAGGCTCGAAACCGGGGCATCGCAGCAGCTCAGCAGAATCCTGGATACTTCGAGCCCTCGGCGGAGTTACAGGATCATTTATTGAGTTTGTTTTGGCGATGGCAAAACTCTTGGCAGTATATTGTATCTCGAGAGTCATTCGTTCGTGATCTTTATGTCGAAAAGAGCGGCCGTTACTGTACACCACTTCTCTTGACAGCTATCTTGGCGCTCTCTTCTCGATACTCGTCCAGACTTGAGCTTCGCATGGACTTGGCTGATCCAAACACAGCGGGTGCGATATTCGCCAGACAAGCCAAAATTATGCTGGATTGCGAATACGAAGCTCCTACGACATCCACTGTCCAAGCAACTGCGATTTTGGGTCTATACTGGGCTTCGATCGATAATGAAGGCCTTGGATTCATGTATATTGGGATGGCATCTCGCATGGCCATGAACCTGGGGCTGCATTCGGACTGCTCTCATTACGTGGCTAAGGGCTTGATCACCCAGGAAGATGTGGAAGAGCGAAGCATCGCCTTTTGGGGAATATATGTGCTCGACAAGTAGGTTCACAAGCTTTCCAGGGCATATGATCTTTATTCACCTGAATTACTTTACAGGTTGTACTGCCTTGGCATGGGACGTCCTGCAAGCATCCAAGAGTGCAATATCACTACGACAAAACCTACTTTGAAGAGTTACTCGCATTCAAATTTGCCAGTAGGAGTCCGACAAATTTCCACTCCTTACGATACTGCTCACATCACCGAGAATTGCGTACACACTTGCGAGCTGCTCATGATTACTTCGGAAGTAATTGACAAACTGTACACTCGCTCCATTCCCGTCTTTCAGTAGCCACTTACGTGAGCTGACATTATTCCTAGGTATGCACAACGGTCGGAATGGACAGACCAAGAAAGAGAAGATCGCGCGATGCAAATTCACCTGCAGACCACAAAATTTATCGACCGTCTCCCAAAGGGTCTGAAGGTCTCAGAATCCAGCTTACAGCCTTCTCCCCCTTATGTCTACCAACTACAGTAAGATCACTGTGCTTCGGGAATTTTAATCTGCTGACAGCCTAACTCGTTATAAAAACTTAGTTTGCAATATCACCATTCAATCATATTGCTCCATCGTCCATTTCTGAGCCACTTCTCGGTATCTCGTCGATCGAGAGGTTATGATCCGAATGGAAGCGATATTCATTCAAAGTCTTGCCGGTCAGCCGCAATAAAGATATGTGGCATCCTTAGAATATACGGGAACAACTTTAGTAATGTACTGCCACACTGCTTCAATATCCAGGTCGGGGACAGGATGACTAACTGGTTTCTTGGGTTTAGCGCTGCTTTCCTGTTTCCGCTGTTCATCCCGCTTTCACAGCCGCAATAATCCTTCTCCTTGACAAAACGATGCGAAAAGAGGGCAATTCCAAGGAGACTATAAACTGCCTCCTTATCTGCCTCAAGGCTCTGTATGGAATGAACATCAACTGGAACTGGGCGAACAGATCCATTCAAGCTATTTACTCATTAGCAGCGCAGTGGAAAGTGGACTTATCGATACTTGACTTGGAACATGAAGTTCCAGAAGAGAACTTGAATTACTACAATCAATACTCCTCGGAATTCAGGGGGGTAGATCAGGCGAACGCGCCTGATTTTCAGGAGTGGTCACAAGTAAACCCGTCTCTCAATTTCGATGAAGCCTTTGAGCCTCAAAATGACGCACGATTTTGGTTAAATATGGCTTTGCTGTCTGGAAGTTCTATTTAATAACAAACAAAATATGTCTCTCTTCTTATGATTCTATTTAAAAATCACATCCATGGATGTAAGATATAGATGTCTGACAAAGGGAACAGGAAGGGGGCTGGTTGTTGAACACCAGTCCAGAAATGTTGAATAACTATGTGTACTCCCAGGGCTTGCGTAATATCCAAAATGGTATCTTTCAGGCTTTTGAAATAGAAGCCTTTCCATCTAGGGCCTCCGATTCTCGTTCGCCTTGATCGACACAGCTTATTCCTTGCAACACCGTTGCATCAAGCGCGTTCTTCTCCTCTTCAGTGAGATTTGTCAATTTGACAGCAACAGTGTCTCCGAATAGCCCATTGATCTCCTCCAAAGATAAACCTCTGGTCTACTGAAGGTTAGAATTTTAAAACGACTTTCCATTCATCACTGAGGCCAAGAAGAGTTTTGCTTACCTCTGGACAGAAAAATGCCAAGAGAAGAACATTAATTGATGGAAGAATGATAAACAGAAGATAATACTTCCACCCAATAGTAGCAAATCCGGTCGCAGATGACTCAAGAAAGGGTAATGTCGACAAGAAAAATATAGCGAGGCACCATCCCGTGCCTTTGGCCCTGAAGTGTGTTGGGAAGATCTCGGAGCAATACACGTAGACAGTAGTGTCTACAAAACAGCCGTAACTGTAGACAAATATCAGCATTTACAAACTTATAAAGGTCCTCGGCTGAGGAAGAGAAGGAATCATCATACAAAAGGATAAACCCAAACAGCATGGCCACGCCGGCTGCCAGTGCTGGTTTATTCTCGGATGTTCCATAATTCTTGTCAATTGCCGCCTCGATGATGACGAAAGTGACACAGCCACTGATACCGATCACTTTGATAAAAGTTGCGTCAGACTTAAAAGTCCCACGGTTGGATCGGAAGTTTTGGGGAGGTGGGGAAGATAAAGATAGGCTTACAGAGACTCCGAATTCGACCCAAACGATCCAGAAACGCAGCGTTCACAAAGTTCCCGAGACAACCTAGAGTAATCCATCCAGCGGAAAGAAGCAGAGCATTGCTAGCACTAAAGCCGAGTCCGTCAACCAAGCTGACAATATTACCTGCCATTATTTGTCAGTGAGTCAAAGCTGGGCCATTATGACGAACGGCGTCCTCTTTTCTTCCTTACTGTAGATGACAATTGCCCCATTTGCCTGAGAAGCCCACATGATAAGACTTCCTATCAGCATTCGTTTCCTCATATGCGGCTTACGGAAAAGATCAAGAAACCTTGATTCTCCATACGCCGCCGTATCAGCCTCGAACTGGGTAGTAATCTGCAAAAACTCTTCGCGGGCGAATTTTTGAGACGGATCGCTCGGATCATGATGGAGACTTGATATAACCTTCCATGCTTCTTCTGTTCGACCTTTGCTGACCACTAATCTCATGGATAATCAAGATGTTGTTAGCATCAACCTGAATTAAAGAACATCATGTAATTCTCAACTCACACCAGCGAGGGGATTCTGGTAGCCAAGAGAGAAAGCAGCACAGCAAAATTGGCCACAGTATCTGCAAAGACAGGGGAAAGCGCCAGTTAAACTGGGCATTGTCCGAGAAATATGACCCAACGCCCACCCAAGCCGCAATAACATACCCAATAAGAAAAAATCCACCTGGTAGAAATTAGTTGGCTTCTCGATAGAGAGATGTAAGTTTAAATACTTGCCATGCTGGCCAACAAGTAGTCCTCTAGATGCAGGGGGTGCCACTTCAGCTATATAAATAGGCACCATCGTAACGAACATGGCTGCAAGAGGTATATAGTGGTTAGCGATCTTTCTGAAGGCAATAAAAGGAGACATCATAATGTACCTCCAGCAAATCCTGTAATGAATCTTGCGGCAATGAACATGCCTATGTGGACTGATCCTGTCTGTAAAGCTCCCCCAACAATATTGATTGCTGCGGCGGCCAAAAGACTTCTTTTGCGACCGTAGACATCGCACAGCCAGCCCACAAACAACGCACCAAAGATGGCACCAGCAGAAAAGAGCCCAAATACTGTGCCGGTCAAGCGGGTACTATAAGCGTAAAGCGCCGCGTCCGTGGGGTCTAGTGTGAGGCCCATGTAAGCATACCAAGTGGGTTGGCCCACAGTAGTGGAGATGATGCTAAAATCATAACCATAAGAAATGCTCCCCAGACAGAGAGGAACCACCATCTACTTTCATATAAGCTTCATACCGTTGAAGTCCAAAGTTTGCAGCAAGACTTACTGCCAGGTGGGCGAACGTAAACTTTGCTTGTCCCATAATTGCGACTGAGACTTAGTAGTGACTTGCCATGCAATATTACCTGAACATCGGCTTTTATATCTAAACACGACTCATTGTTTACTTATCTACTGATATTGTGCTATGGCCTAGCTGGTAGGTTCAAGTCACTAGCAATTGATTTATCTACCGGATGCTAAACAACCGGATATCACAACTTTTCCAGAATTCAAATTTGAACTTTGATAAGAAGATTTTCAGCTACATTCTACAAGTTGAGGTTGTTTACACTTTTTAAAGTTTATAGAATATCAAACTCACGAACACGATTGACAATCTGGATATCAATTTCCCGGATACCCCGCATTTTCAGCTCGAGTATTTGTTACCCGGATAAAGAGGGGCGGATACTAGATATCCGAACAAGTATACAGGCAGGTAGAGTAGGATACAAATAGACAAGCCTTGGATCCTTTAACTCGCTTTACTATACATCATTCATCATTCACTTTATCACCACTCATAGCTCCGCTCGGGCTTCAAATTACCCTATCCTACAATGTCTGCCAAAACCGTCAAAGTTGCCGCCATCCAGGCTGAGCCTGTTTGGAACGATCTTGAAGGGGGAGTCAACAAGGCAATTGCTTATATCGAAGAAGCTGCTTCCAATGGAGCTAACGTCTTGGGATTCCCCGAGGTCTTCATTCCCGGCTATCCATGGTGACTAGTACCTACATTTCCACTTTGAATACGCATCATAGCTAAGTAAGACCCATAGGAGCATGTGGGCCAACTCCCCTGTCGAAAATGCAGCCTTCATGGATGAATATTTCCGAAACTCACTCCCCAAGGAGTCGGAGCAGATGGACCGAATCCGAGCTGCGGTGAGAGAGGCTGGAATGTTTGTTGTTCTCGGGTATAGTGAGCGCTACAGAGGATCAATTTACATTGCTCAGGTATGAAAACCCCAAAATGCTTTCCCCTTGCAGAAATACTGACCGAATGAAGTCTTTTATTGACCCCACTGGAACCATCGTGCACCACCGTCGCAAAATTAAGCCGACTCACGTGGAACGTGCCATCTGGGGTGACGGCCAAGCTGAGTCCCTCCAAACCGTTGTTTCGTCGCCTTTCGGAAATATCGGCGGACTGAACTGCTGGGAGCATACTCAAACTCTTCTTCGCTACTACGAGTACGCCCAAGATGTCGACATCCATGTTGCTAGTTGGCCTCTAATCTGGGACATGCCGCCCCAGGAAAAGATGCCATGGACGTACCAGATCACTCCGGGTCTCAACTCTAGTCTCTCCCAGATCATGGCCTTTGAAGGCGCTTGCTTTGTCCTTGTTTGCACTCAAGTTTTGACCGAAAAGAATCGCGAAAAATGTCGCCTGGAAAACTTCGAATATGCCACTGCGCCTGGTGGGGGGTTCTCCATGATCTACGGACCCGAGGGAACTCCTCTGGTTAAGCAACCAGCCCCTGGTGAGGAAATTATCCTGTATGCCGACATTGACCTCCATGACAAGGCGGTCGCCAAGCACAATCTGGATATTGTTGGCCATTATTCTCGGCCAGATTTGCTCAGCCTTCGGGTCACAACTGAGGCGGGAAAGCCAATTCATTTCAAGGAGTGAAACTAGGATATTCTCTCGTTGAATAGCTTTCAAGATGATGGACGTGGGAAGTGTTCTTTCCTTAATACTCAATTCTTTACTTGTCACGCTACTTTGTTCATTCCCGCAATAGCCCTCAGATTTGAAGTCGATTTCACAATACTGAGACTAGGAGTTCTTGTCATGTCTATACATCCGACAGTCATAAAAGAGTACATCAAAGCTCAACCCTGGAATTGAATCGTAATTCACGCCTAAAAGACCATAGAACGAGTAAATGTGTGTAGTGCTGATTGGTGTATGCCGAGGAACAGCATATATGTGCAGGCACCTGAATATGAACAAATATGCTATTGTTGTCGTTCTCGGGGAGATAAACACCCCATTGAAATGGAAATGCTAGTGCCGGCAATAATAGGTTTTAAGTGGCCACAACCTCTCATTTAGTCTCTGCTGGCCAGACATTCTATACAATAACAGCCCGTAGATATTGTTAAGCCTAGGCACTTGGTGCATGAATTCTCTTTGGTCCTCCGGAACAACTTTCATGACACCTTTGTGAAGTTACGTCTAAAAACTCTTTTTGGTATTTTCCGAAGTATAAGATTAGCCGCTATCTTTGAATCAAAAGCCTAGTCAGTCGATAAAAGGTGACCAAAAATGGAAGCGGCCAGCTGAAGTGGTGACTCAAGAAGGATTATGGCCGTATGGCGCCTAGTCTCGCTGGTAATAACACGACTTCAACGCAAGTTCAATCCGGTATCAAGTCAGTCATTACCAAGTCCACGATAAGACGATAGTTTTCCGTAGTCTAATTACATAGGGATCCGTGATTATACGTAATATGACTGGCCTGATTGGTCCATTCTGGTGATTGAAGCCTCGCTTAGAACGGGTGCATGGTTTCCGGATACGCCCCTATATCGGTGGCAAATTAAGGTTTAAAGTAAATAGTCCGCCAATGCCAATCTGCGGGGCGGGTACCAACTACCCGGATAAGTGATAGAAATCAAATACACCATTCCAACAATTGACTAGGTATAAATTGAACACATATTAATGCATCAATTCATCCGTTGCTTTTCTAGCTCGATCAAATCTGCCGCACAAATCGCTACAGCAGTTCGTTCCCTCACGCACGATGTTAGCCGGCAGATTTTCCCATTCGTCCTTTTTCGTCCAATGCTTCTTTGGGTGTCAGCATCATGGCCAAATTCCGGACAAGGAGAGGACAGCCCTGATTGAGAGTTTCCTTATGTTACTGCAAAGCTCTGCTACTCACGTCGACAAACTGGAGCAAGAAGACTCGAGAACTCCCGGCTTCTTAAGTACCATTTTTGTGGCCTATTGGCGGCAAGAGATGGATTACCAAAAATGGTGGAGAAGCGAACCAGTGAAGCAATTCTGGAAATCTCTCCCAGATAATGCAGGCTTCTGGAGGGAAAAATTGGCGTTCCCCGCCTCGAGAGTTATGGCCGAGACCAATCACCACCTCAAGAACGGATTTTCCCACGTCGCGGACTTTGAGCCACTGGTTGAAAAAACCGGATACTGGGGCGCTTATCGTGACCGTATCGAAGAGTCGACATCAGATGACAAACTGTCCTCCCCACTTGAGCTTGCTGTCCCTACCGAAGAGCACCGGCCTCAAATTAAGTTGGGTCGTACCGCGTTCGACAAGTTCCCTGACAATATTTGCTTCGTCGTTGAGGGTCAAGACTATGGTTCAATGGGTTCTACGGAAAAAGACTACTGGTTTGAGAACTTGGAGAAGCTTTCCGATGATTGGATCATGACCACGATCACCACAGGTCATAAAGATGGCATACTCTCTGCTCGGCTATGCCACGACCCTTCAAGTGGCCCAATCAAGCCTGCTACCGCAGGAGAATCCGTACCCAAGGCGAAGGCATTAACGTTGAATCGACGGATAGAATACTTCTACTTTCTGGACATGTCTTACATGGAGCGAATTGGTCGTAAATACAAAACACATGTGGCACTTCGACGCAAATTTATGGAGGTATATGGGCCAGGTGGTCCGATGGAAGGTGGAAAACTGGTTTTATGGGTAGATCTGGGAATCTTAAAAGGACAAAAAATGGAAGCTGAGTATGTTGGATGTTTCGAGGGAACCGGCTTCTTGGCATATGAAGATCACCCTGGATTTGCGACTAAGACAGACTTCGGAGAAGTGTAGGAAAATGAATGAAGTTTTGTCTGTTACCAAGTATCCATGGGGGGGGGGGGGGGGCTTTGGAGCTTTGCTCGCCTGCTCCATCTCAGTCTTTTTCGAGCAATTTGATTAGAGGTTTTATGGGCTTCTCTTATTATCAGAGACAAGAAATCATTGTCAAATTATTGCTAGCTGTGTCTTCTGGCTCTTTAGTTCTTGAAAAACGTTAGATGTCGTTCATTCACAAAAGTTTTCCTTCGAAGCAAGCGTTCGCAGCATTCCAGCATTACCTTGCCGGAAATTTCAACAAAAATTCCGATGTGAATTTAGGAAACGTTCGGGTCGTGCTCGTGCACTGAGAAGAGGTACTTCCAAACTTTACCTTCAGTAGCGAAAAGTGAATCATTTAATAGAAAAAACTCTCCTGGTGTTATAGCTGATATAACTCAGATTTACTTCGCATTTTTTTAGGACATATGGAAATGTAGTACCAAGCAAATAAATTCCCAGTCTTGAACACCATATTCATAATAAATACCAGAACAGTTGCAGAAACGTTACTTATTTCTCAATGCCAAGAAACAGCTGGAATGTACAGGAAACGTTGATGCCTTAACCTTCGGGCACTACTATTGGGTGCCATTTCCCTCAGGCCTAAATAGTCAGGCAACATGTATGCTTGGCATTCCGTTTTCGTAAATGCATCCCATCTAATTATGGCTTCACTTGATGTCCATTCTCATGCAAGATTAGCTTCGTGAATATGTGCTAAAAAAACGTAGATGATGTGTTCTCATTTCCCTCCCAAATATATTTATGAACATCGTTGATGGCAATGGGCCTCCACAATCGTTGTCACTATTTTAATGAGATGAACTGGCCGAACCTTTTAACGGATGGAGTTACCGAGTTGCTTCATTTTTGTCTGTTTTCAACTTGGTTCAACTTGTACAAAGGTATCACCAAACCAAGATACTGAAAGTCATATCCCTTCACTAAGATTGCATGCAGCAATACAACGACCTAATGTGATATTTTTCAACAGCATATGCGTCTGCTAGCATTTGTTGCAGAAGGAATTATTCATGATCCGCCTCTCAATAAGCAGCTCACTCAATATCAAATAAAAAAAAATACATTTCCGAGAACCTTCTGCGTAGCCAGTAGGAAATTGGTTATTGGTCTATCTGAAGGCCTCAAACAGAGCTGTCCAGTACCTGGGATACCCAGGCGAACGCAGCCTAACTAGTATTTATTGATTACCAAAGCCGGAAACTTGATCCAGCAGAAGCACAGTACCTTGGAGCCAATAAAAACACCGTTCGTTCGCTCGATTATCGCTGTTGCATTACAATGTGGCATCGGGCTGTGTACAAAGAGACGGTTAGACAGATCATCATTATTCCCTTCCTGTTCAGACTTTCCACATTCGTGAGCGATTTAATCTCTTGAATTTCCATCTCGCATTTGGATCTATGTGGGGATCGGGAGTGAGCGGCTCAGCCTCTTTCGTAGCGTGTTGGTTCTTTCCCCAATCCTGATACCGTTTTCGGAAATGTGCCTAGCCAAAACTTCACCAAGGTGGATTTACAATAGTACCACTTTGTGAGACTATCCTACGCTAACAGGACAACACTGCGCTTTCGTCGACGTCAATGACTATTAATGAATTTGAGTCCGGTACGCACTCTATTCATTTAAAACCCCTGACTACGCCCGCGCTTTTCGAATATTCAGTCACCTTCCCTTCCCCAATCACTCAACAGGTACAGTACCCTTTCTTAGGTCTTGAAAGCCATTGTCTGACTAAAGCTTTCTAGAACGAGCAACCCTCAACCCACCCTCACAATGAAGTACATCCTCGCTATCTCGGCTTTGGCTATGACTGCCATCGCTATGCCCACTGTCGAGGGCGGCAAGAAGTCCGACGATAGTGACAAGACCGTCTGTGAGAGCCACCAGACTGTCGTCTGCAGTGATAACGGAAACGGTGGTTTGCTGTCTCTGGGCAACCTGCTTTCCGGCCTTCTGGGCGAGAGCTGCTCTGGTGGTGATGTTTACTGCTGCTCCAGCGAGGACGTTGCTCAGGTACATTTTCTTTATCAAAACCTTGGTCCGAAATGATACTAATTTGATATTTTAGTCCGGCCTGATCAGCTTGAACCTCGACCTCTCCTGCAGCTTGAACCACCTGCTGTAAATTTCGTATCTGACTGAAACTATGTACCTTAATTTTTAATAAAAAGTTACACCCATAAACCATATTTCCAAGTGTACATTTAAAATCATAGGAAACTTACGGACAGAATAACGCAGACACCAACCAAGGCCGAGGATGGTAATGGTCTTCAACGTCAGCCATAACCAGTGTCTGCCATATTCTCCTTCTCCTATAGCGAAATATTCAAAGTCATATCTGATGGGCAAAGTCATCAATGCGCAGACTCGTCAGTGGCTGACGTGGCGTCTCGGAGAATAATTTTTAGTGGAGGTTGTGAGCAGATGGGTAGTATCGTATGCGGCGGACCCAGTAAACTAGGGCAGAAAAATGAAGCCTTTGACCCACTCGCCCTTTTAGGCTTCCAACCACTGAAGCCACCAAAGTCAGCCACCCGCACGCCTATGCTCTATGACAACGTGATTTTTTTTTGTGGATTGAGAGTCAGCAGAAGAAACAGCTGGGTCATCGAGTCAGAGTCTTTGACGAGTAATATTTCGCACCAAGCTGCACTTTGCGGACCTGTGATCGTGGAAGGTGAATTCCTGTTAGAAAAAAAAAAAAAAAAAAAGGAAAAAAAAAAAGTAAGAACGACATTGGAGTTACAAACAGGGAAAGGCCTTCCCATAATAATTTGATGAATCGATATGCGGTTCGCGTGCCACCCCTTAAAATCACAGATTGGAGTTCGACGTGGCGCGTTCTGGTATCATGGTGGTGAAGCTTTGGAGCCATAGGCCACTTGATGGTTCTGGTGGAGCATACGAGGCAAGGCAATGCCGGTTGTCTACAACCATTACATGGAAAGGTACGAAAATGGAGAATTAAGTCCTGTAAATTTCTAGCTAGAGTACATGCGCCGACTCAAATATGAGACGATCCCATTGGTACAGAGATGGATGCGATCTGTTTGGCCAAAGCCTGCAACCAAAATTGCAACAGATGCTTACAGGACGTGGTTGAGGTCGCACTGGGCGTCAACGTTGAGGCTAACGAGGCCGGACTAAATTCGACATTAGTGACATATTCCGAATGATTAGATTGGGTGCAACATACAGCAACGTCAGAGCTGGAGCAGCAGTAGACATCACCACCGGAGCAGTCGACACCGAGGGCACCGGGGAGGACGTTTCCGAGGGTGAGGATACCACCGTTGCCGTTGTCCTTGCAGACGACCTGCTGGTCAGACTTGCAGGTGGCGCCCTCCTTACCACCGGTGGCGGCAGCGAGAGCAGTGGCAGCGAGAGCGAGGGTAGCGAGGATGAACTGCATTTTGAAGGTTGGAAGAAGCTGTTCGGAGAATAAGCCACATGGATTTTCAAGTCGAATATCGAGACTGTCACTTACGTTTTGAAGAGACTTTGATTGGGTTTGTAGGATTGTGGATTGGATTGTGGATGAGAAAAACGGCAAGATGAGGCGAGTGATTGATTTATATATCTTTTTTCTGGATATCTATGTAACGTTGGTGAAGGGAATCGAGGGGAGCTTTTTGCGGAATGCAACTTACCCCTTGTGGCGGGCAGAAATGTAGCTCCACACGCCGTTTTCGGTTACCCTCACATTCCTAGGAGGACCAAGTTTTAACATACAGAGGACATTTGGAGTGGATATTATTATTATTTGATGCTGAAATGGTTTATTAAACGATCTAATTGAATGCCTGAATCAGTCTGGAAACATACATAGTGAAAACGCATCTAGTGCTAAATTATCATATGTTAAGGAGCCCAAATACATACTTATTAGCTTTTAAGCATACCGAGCCTCCCCCGCACACAAAGATCACGAGCCGCAACAAACAATGAAGGCAAACTTAAAGCTCTCTGCTCTTTAGGTTTAGGGCAGCTCAAAGCTCCGAGGCTAACGATACATGCACCCCATAGAACAGGAAATATGATAGGCTGTAGAATTGAGTCATTGACAGCAAGAAGCTGCACCAATTACCGTATTCATGCGTCTTAGGTCGATCTGGCCCCGATCTGGCGTCGATCCAAAGGGATGTAGTAATGGCTCACTAATAGTACTTACCTTGAAAGTTCATTATTGTGGAATGTCTCCTGAACTCTAGACCATCTCCCCCACAAAAATTTCATATAGCACGATGTGATTCAATGATAAAAATAAACTGACAGCTGAATGCGTTATTGAATGATCTCACCATCTACTGTGTTTAGTTTCATTGGCGAACCGTTGATGTATAGTTCTGGTTCCTGACTAAGAAAGGAAATAGGAAAGTGCAGGAACGCATACCTAATCATCGCGCTCAGGGTCTAAGGTACCTACTTCATTTGAACCATGGTGGGCATCACCACAGGCAGGGTTACTGTACAAGATATTTACGGCGTAGAATGTCATTGAATGGATCAGCGTAAGCTGGAGCTTAGAGCTTGAAATAAAGTTCCGTGGTACAAAAGCCAAAAAAGCCACTTCCGAAAATGGGAACCCGGAGTTTATCCTCCCGCTGAGGACTAACAATGATTCATGTGCGCATGGAATGTGACTTGAATTCCACGAGGAATGCTTTGAGGCTACCACAATCCTCGTCGCTCATCTTACTGTATCCACACTCATTTCTTCCTACCAGAAACCTGCCATTTCCAAGGTCTTTGGAATTGGTCTCTTAGGGATCCTCGTGTCTGTTCTAATGATCATACATTTTACCCCCTGAAACCGAACCACGTGGAAAGCCAATACGCCGCTAACTGCAGGACGCACGCGTCCTGGAACGTTACCCGAAAAGAGGGGTCTCTTTCAGATTGGTCGGGTGCTTTTACCGCTTGAGGATGAAGCTCCACAAAGGACGGCTGTGGGAGCGCCACGCACGTCGGTGGTGCATTGAATGTGGATAAGAGACTCCGAACTACGCATTAGATGTTTGGATGCAACAGTTGACTCCTATGGAATGACATGTGCTATGCGACATCATTACGCAGTGAGTGATCAGTCTTTGACGGACTTGGCATCAGGTGAAGACGTAGTGACGGATTAGCTGGTAAGTCCAGGACCCGAGTGATGTGCGAGATCATTATGCATATCATTTCAAATGTACTATTCTAAGTAACATCAATATCAAACACTTGGTATAGCATTCACGAGCTGACAGGCACTATCAGCAAATCTGCTACGGAGTCGCTCAAGGCTTCTCAATGGCCACATTTTCGATTCGCTCAGCCTCCATCCCCATTTTCTCCGTATCTTCGGCATGAGCAAGAAGCTCAGTCTGGTATGGCATCTCCTTCGCGACTTGAACAGTATCAAAGAAAGATTTGGAGTTTACAAAGATCTCGTCAATCTCCTCCAGTGTGCGTCCTTTAGTCTCCGGGCAAAAGAAGTAGAAGAAAGCGAGACCAAAGGCACTGATACAGGCATACACGATATAATACTTGTATCCAATATTGGCGAACCCAGTGGGCGAGACCTCGGCGAGGACAAAGCTGAAAATCCAGTTCGAAGCTGCCGACATAGCGGTGACTTTTGCACGGGTACGTAGCGGAGCGATCTCTGCAGCGTACATGAAGGGCACCAAGAACAAGCCAATGGGAAAACAGAACAGCGCGACGAAGTAGAAGGCGATTGATGCACCAGCTGCACCTGTGTTGCCAAGGTCACTGGACAGGCCTGCGAGACAGGTTTGTGCGATCGTCATGCCAATGGCGGCAGTAATTAGGAGGGGACGCCGACCGAAGCGGTCGATTAGGAGGACAGCTAGGCCAGCGGCGAAGAATTGCCAGATTTGTAGGCATCCTGAGACGATGCGGGCGATGGTGCCTGAGTAGTGGAGGTTGGTTTCCAAAATGGTGTCGGAGTAGAAAGTAATAATGTTGACACCCGTCATCTGGGCCAGGATGTTGACTCCGATGGCAAGTACGGTGCGGTGTAGATGACGGTTCTTGGTGCGCGCGAAAGGAGAGGATGAAGCCGAGCCCTCATCTTGTTCGTTCTCAGCAAGTGATTGCCGAATGATTTCCAGTTCCTGCGCGACATGTTCGGAGTCGACAGACACATCTTCCAGGCGTGCGAGAACCTCCGCCGCTTCCTCGATCCGGCCTACCTTCGCAAGCCAACGTGGGGACTCGGGCATGAATAAGATGCAAGAGACGACGAAAAGAGCAAAGATGGCCTGGAAGGCAATCGGGAATCGCCAGCTGGCGGAGTTGGTGCCCGCGTAGTATAGACCAAACTCTAACCATGTAGCAAAGGCAACACCTCCAATTGCAAACCAGCCTTGCAGCAAAACCATCCGTCCACGAGCTTCGGCATCGGAGGATTCGGATACGTACATGGGAATTGTCGCTGTGAAGCCACCAACACCCAGACCTGAACCTGTTAGCTTTTCGAAAATGGATTGCTGTGGATGTATATATATACATACCAGTGATAACTCTACCCGCAATAAGCTGGCCTAGAGAAAAAGGTGTCGCTTGGATGATAATTCCGACCAGTGCGATACATCCTGCTAGAAATATAGTCCTTCGCCGACCGAGTCGATCACCTAGAAAACCACATGAAAATGCACCAAGAGCACATCCAACTTCGTAGATCGCGACCGTGGTTCCTGTTCGAGTCAGCATGTGCAACATTCTTTTCGGCGGATAAAATCAGATGACTCACCTTGAATCGTCGAGTTGTGCGATTTTTGTGCTCCGCTGGTATTAAGTGTATCAATCTGCGGAAACACCGCAATAAATGAAGCCAAAGTCAGCAGTCCGTTGGCGACAGCTTGGTCGTAGCCCTGCAAAATGAAGCCTACGGCACCGATGATGCCGATGACGCGGCCAAGCTTCTTTCCACGCAGCTTGGCAAGTGCCATGGCGCTTGGCAGACAGATAAGCTTTGTTTAGATCGATGGAAGCCCCAAGAATGTATATGGAAAGGAAAGAAGACCAAAATTGATTTCCTTTGATAGTGTTTCACAAGATAATGAATAGGAGAAGAAAAGGAGAAAAAGCAATGTGCGTGGGACATGTAAGACTTAGATACCTCGTTGCGGGGACAAACTGGGGAGCGGAAGTTGTCCGATGTATCTTCCCAAGTGGACCCGGGGTACATAGACATATGAGGGGTTTCCCCAGTCTCACGGCGATGTCTTCCAATCACTGGCCATTGAAAGAAAGTTTACCAATGTCCCCAGATCTGTCGACACAGAAAAGAAATCCCCGAACAGCGTGGCCCCCAAAGTCTAACCAACGATTTTTTTTGTTCGCGTAACCTTCCCACAATCGCGGAATGCCAGATTACTGAACTGACTCGGAGGCCGAAAAATATAAGACCTTCACACTCCGCTTCGGTTACAGTCGGTCGGGAATAGAAACACACTCGTGCGCTTAGACCTTCGAAAGCCGACCGAGATGTAGGCTAGTCGGTGATTGAATTCAAATCAACCGGATTCCAATCGGCCGGTTCTCTCCCTTGATTCGTTCCCCCATTCTTTCTTTCAGGGTCGGAAAAGCCCGCCCCGGTACCCACTTCCCATGGAATCTGTCCAGGTGACCATCCTCGGTGAGGGACCGTATGTTGTCATAGCAGAAATGCCGTAGCGCGACAGGGATCGTCCCATATTACAGTATGAACAGGCCGGGGTCCTGCCTGCATCCCCGGCCCGAGATTTAGCCGTAGGCTATTTGAATGCAGTTTCCAGTCATGTCATTGAGTGGGGAATAGGGAAGGCTGGGGAGATGCGTGGGGGTCAAAAACCTAGAGAGAGATTTCCAAATTTTCTTTCCAATCACGCGTCTTTCAGATAAATCATCACATGATCATGGTGTTGTTGATAGATTGCCTGTCTATTCAGGCCAGACAAGTGTCAGGTCTCCTTTCTTCTCCCTCTTCACAATTCACCACTTCCCATGATTCTGCTTTTCCTTTCGGCTTTTATTTGGAGGGAGAAGAAACCGATCTGCTACAGTCACTAGCGGAGTCTGCTTCCGCCATAATCCTTCCTTTCTTTCCTCCGAAGGTACTATGATCTACATAGAGTAACATGTTTTCGTTATTCCGATAGTACTAAACTTGCAAAGATAAGTGAATTCCAGAAGGATGCTTTTTGGGCTACAGCCATCTCCTGAAACGGATTATCGACTTTTGAATAACGCTTCTTTCTCAGGTTGGAGTATAAGTATGCTGGATGAAAAAGAAGGGATCACCTTTTGTAATTCACTCATTCTCCTAACTATGGTTGTTCGCCAAAATGAATTTTCTCTTTTTGACTGAGCCCTGTAATGTGGGCTAAGATGATATTTTGTCGGCTGTGTACATTTCAAATCCCGAGATTCAACCGTATATAGACAAAAGCCGATATACTGAAAGGGGATCAACGTTCATTCTGCCAGCTTTAGTACCTCGAGGGCTTGTAATAGCCGCCTGGTAGAGGTCTATTGATGGCATGTGAGTGGCTTAAAATAAAACCTTCCTGGCAGCATTGATTCCACTGAGATCTCATCGTTGCGGTGCCGTCCTCTCCATCCAGATCGACCGGTCCCCCCAAAAGGCCGGACGCATGATTTGCGCATACTCCCAGTACTCGGGATACCATCCCGTAAATTCCCAGTCGAGTATGCCGCTAAAAATATTCTGCTCGTCAAACATGATAATGCGCGGCGCAATGTCTGCATGCGTGGATACTGAACGCTACGATTGGGGCAGCATGTCCAGCAGTTGGTTTCAAAACCGAGCACCTCCATGGTGTAGATAATTCTCGAAGATTCTCGCACGCAGATCTGGGTCACTCGAAAGTGGTCGAGCGGGCTCTTGTAAGTCTTTGAACATTGGGTCCCGCGATGGAGAGCCATCCGCTGAACACTGATAAAGTCCCTCAAACTCTGATGAAATAACAATATTTCGGACTCCTGAGGTTAGATCCCATATTTTATGGCAGATCGCACCCCAAACCCTGACTTGGTCACCCAGGAGGAATCCCACTCAAGCACGAGTCTTCCCATTTGTTTATCAAGCACAGTGACAATTTTTTTGGCCAGCTGGGAGGTTGAGTGGATCTTGAGTAGACGGGCATGGAAATAAAAATATTGCACTCCTTGATATATTGGTGCCCTTTGTGGAGATTCGCTTTTTCATAAAGAACCTTGGTTGGAGGTTCAGTCATTGAGCGGGTGATTCCTTGATCCTGGAGTCACAGTAGTTGTTTAGATGACAACAAGGTAGAGATCCGCCAAAGCTTAAATTGGGGAAGAGAACGAAGGCCTGGGTACGTATTGATTGATGGAGGAAAACAATGACCACGCGTGGCGTGACAAACAATACGGCGCTAAGCTGAAAGGGGCAAAAATGAAACAAGGGCGGGCCTATCATATAACTTACTCAGTCATAATCCGAGATGATGTAATCCAGGGGAACAGCGGAAATGCTCCGGCTGAGGGATCTAGGTGGTTCCTTGTAGTGCTTTCAGATATCTATCGTGCACGGAAAGAGCTGTTATAAGCGTATTCGTCCCGAGATAAGCAACGTGAGAAACATTTGTCATCTTCTACAAGCGACCCCTTAAGTCTCCTCTCTTGTCTCCCACCACCCCTCACGGTGACGAACTCAAATCTCGAGGTGGGCTCTGGCTCGCAGGCATCCCATAGAACGTTAGTTGCTACATTATCTACCTTATATACGTAGTGGGCCTAGCATACTCGCCTTAGCAGCGGGTAATGGTATAATTCTTATTCTACATCCTTCATGGGCAAGTATTGAAAGTAACAAGAGTGGATTGACTAATTCAATTAGCAGGGACCTTAGACTAGCGTGGCGTGTAACATTCCTCCTTCTTCAGCCTAAAACAGACGGCTTCTCATCGGGCCAGAGCAGAATCGCCCTAACTTCAATGCTTTCTCTGGGCTCTGCATCCTCATACTCAGAGTCAATGAATGCGGAATGCGGGCACGCCCTGGCACTGCCAAAGTTGTCAAATTGTTTGAATACCAAAACCTCGTTGGCCGTTTGAGCGAACTTATAATACCACTTGTGGACAGTGGGATTTGGTCGTATGCCCATCGATTCTCGAATTTCAGTGAGCCATCTGTTGGCACGAACAACGAGATCTGTATAAGGAACAGTGCTAGCGTCGGCAATCCCGAATGGGTGTTTGTACACGGGCTTGATTGGACGCCATGCCTGATTCAACCTGATGTCAGCAAGAATTGCCAAAAAGAATATGTAAGGACCGAGGACCGTACATTGACAATAATGCAGCGGCCGTGAAGCAATGCCTCGCATTCGTCGGGAAAGTATTTGTGGATCACATTGAAACCCTGCCAGGTCGACTGGTCGAGATGTGCTCCGAACACAGCAGGACCGGGCCGAGTAACATGATTCATCTCTTCCTTTTTGATGCTGTTAGCACCATGTGAGCTGGTGCTCACTCGAGACCCATGATGGATGACTTTCACAATAGGTGCGCCGGTTCTGGTAAATAGTCATTAGCGAATATCTCATATTGCCCGTGGTGGGAAAAGCTCCACGTACACCTCTTTCAACCAGGCTTGCATCTCAGGGTAGTATTCTTCTTTGATCTTCCTAGTGTTTTGTAGATCTTCAGTCGTCTTCATCACCGTACTCTCTTGCTTCGCGAGACAAAATCCGTTTTTCTCCAGGTTGAAGTCATTTTCGCGGCCCGTTAAATCACCCACGGTGATGTCAACCGCCATTTTGGGAGGGTCTGGATAGTAACTGAAGCCCTATAAGTATAACATGAATAAAAAGAGAGGAGGGTGAACATACACATCTCCACCCTGTGTCATGTCCTCTTTGCCACCAAAAGGCTCCAACTGCTTTGCGTAGGCCTCCTCATCGGCATGAAGGATCTGTGTGGGCAAATCCCGACGCTGGCCTTTCATGCCTTCAACGGCAAGAGTAGGAACTTCAGTAACAGTAGAAGACATCTTTAAGAACGATTTAGCACGTTGAAACTTGGAGACGAGCTTTGTGAGGAGGCAGTAGGAAAACTAGTTGTAAACGATGCTTCTGTGAATTTCTTTCTGTATGCGTGGGAAAGGTGAGTGTTTTATATCTTTTCTACTCCTTGGTCATGTCTCTTTGGCTCCGCAGTCAAAGCAGAAACTGAACCGCAGAATCGAGTCGAAGGACTCAGACCCCGTGTCTTGATCGATTCCTAGCCGCATATCCGAGTTCTTGCGTGATGAAGAATCGCCATTGTCGAGTTCTGCCCAATCTTATCATGTCGTCTTGAGCAATAGCCGAGGCTATACACTGATATTGACCTCACTCTTGGCAATTCTCGAGTTTCAAGATCACAAGATTATATTGGGCTATGTAGGGATCCTACTAATATCGTTAATGACTTTGTCGCATGATTACCGTCTATTCGCAGCCATTGATTCAACCTTCACTCAAGTACATCTGGTAAAATGAATTCTTGCCTTTATATTCGCGTATGATCATCATACAATACCCATAGGATATTTCTACTCCATAGCTACATAGAATCAGGTTTTCACTAGCAAAGTTTGACATAATAGGCGTAAGTAGTGTCCGGAGAGTGGCATTTAGATGCATGTTCATATGTCTCGGCTTGGATTTGATCCGGCTTCGAATCTGCATGATTTCTACCTCAAAACCCTGAAAATCAATGATTATAAATTTATCAGGAGACCCAATTGGTTGTATTATTATGCAGTCTAGTCTAGCCCTGGCCGAATTTGTGATCACGGATGGAAAAGGGCACCAATTTAATCACGCGTAGTTTAAGCGAGGCTCTGGAATATGCGATTCTTGAATCTAACACTATCCAGGACATGCGATTGTGATGTGTCTGAAATACGAAGTCGAAAGCCTTTTACTCCTGTGCTGGGCGAATCTCGGGTAGACGAACAAAATCCAAATTAAGTTATCTCGGACATGGCTTAGTTAATGGCTTGTACATGAAAGTGAATTCGCGCACAGTCCTACAATATTTGGTATGCGGGGTAAATGGACCTCGGATGTAAAGTGGTGGAAACCACTCTCATTGGCTGAGTGGGGGTATAAAGGGCTATACTAGGATAGTACCCTTATAGCTTCGTACAAGCCTCAGGTGCAGGTATCTATCGGTGCCGTCCAAGGATAAATCAAAGAGGGGGAGGATCAAAAGTCGAGTACGTCGTGGATACGGACGCTTTGACAATTGCGCAAATACTAGTCAATGCTTTTGCGGGGACATTTTCACTTGGCCATACTGGCAAAATGTCGTTCTCAGTGAATCACATAGTCCATGAACTTGAAACTTTTACTCATTTCACTTGAGGAAATATTAAACGATCCCTGGCGCTTCAAAGGGTTTGAACCCCTCACTCGCAACTGCCTTTTCTCTACATTGAAAATATCCTATCAGGCTATATAAGACCCCTTTCCTGGATGACAGGATACTATCAAATATAGGCTACTGCCATAAGCCCCAGAAAACGGGTCTACAGTTAATTGTCAGCACTTTTCTCGCTGAATACTTTTTCGTCTGTTATGATGGATGATACGGTCAATGACCAAAAGCCATCTGATGGAGTCGCCAATGAGCATATTGAGCAGATATGCAGGGATTCTGGGAGTCATAACAAAGAAGATGATGACTTGGAATCACTTGAGCGCTCTTACTCCAAGCAAATTAAGGTAATTTGAGTTGGGACTGCAGTACAACGCGAACATAGCTGACACTGCTACTCTCTTGCAGCTGAGTAATGTCAAATTTTTGATGGTCTTGCTCGGGTTTTGCATGGCGTTTGTCGGTTCCCAGGTGATTTCCCTTATATTTGCTGCTCTTGTTACCACTGTCGCAAATGACCTGAATGCCGTCGACGACTTGGTCTGGATTTTCTCTGCCGGTCTGGTGTCTATTAGCGCCGTAGCTCCCTTCGCTGGTCCAGTTGCCGATCTCTTTGGACGGAAAAGTGTGACTATTGTGGGAGTGCTCGCTTCGATGCTGGGTATGATTTTGTGCGCTGCAACCCCCAATGGAAAGGGGTTCATTGCGGGTCAGGCCATAGCGGGTGTTGGGGTTGGCATCCAGGAGCTGATGTCAATCTCTGCTGTGGCTGAGCTGGTACCGACTCGTCAACGAGGATTTTATGCTGCTCTTGTCGTATCCACTTTCTTGCCTTTTGCCCCGGCGTCATTATACGGGGAACTGATTGCACAGAGCAGCTGGCGATATTGTGCTTGCTTGATCGCAATCTGGAACCTGTTGACGGCTGTCGTTCTTGCCATCTTCTACAATCCTGCGCCTCGAGTCAACGCTATGGGACTGAGTCGCATGGAGATGCTTCGCAGAATCGACTTCCTAGGAGGATTTCTCATGATTGCGGGCATTGTTGTCTTCCTGATCGGGCTCAACTGGGGAGGAAAGACCTACCCCTGGGGTTCTAGTGCAGTGATCTCGTGCTTGGTCCTTGGTGCCATTCTAGTTGGGGTCTTCATCCTATACGAGACGTTATGGGCTAAATATCCCATGTTTCCCCGTCGTCTACTCCGTCATTCTCGTGCCTTTATTGCGTTAATGGTGGTGATTCTTGTCGCGGGTGTCAATTACATTCCCATTTTGTTCTTTTGGGTCATGCAATCGATCAGCGTATATGGCTCAGGCCACGTTGTTGCAGGCATTCGAACGCTGCCATTTGGTTTCTGTATCGTTGGGGGATCCTTGATTTCTGCCATCATGATATCGTCATTCAAAGGGTATGTGCGTCCTATAATGACAAGCTTCTGTGTCATACAGACTGTGGGTAAGTCTTCTATCTCTCGTTGACATTGTAACACTAGCTGAGCTTGTGGCTTATCACTGACATTTTCATACCAGCCATTGGCTGTATGGCTGCCGTCGATCCTAATAATGTCAACACCGTCTGGGCTCCTCTCGTGCTTGGCCTCATCGGCGTTGGTGGTGTTCTCGTTCCCAATCAAGTCATAGTCACAGTCATATCCCCAGATGATCTAATCGCGACCGCAACATCTCTAACTGTTTGCCTTCGCTCCGTTGGCCAAGTTGTGGGAATCGGCATTTTTTACACTCAATTTATAGCGAAGCTCACCGAGGAAGCAGAGATGAAAATGATTCCTGCGGCGATGGAAGTCGGCATTACTGATCCATTGATCCTCAAGGAAATGGCGTCCACGCTTCTAGCAATTCCATTCTCAGAGTACGCGGCAGCGCTTCCTCAGCTAAATACGCCGGAGAAGTATGAATTTTTGCATCTTGCTGTTATTAATGCGTTTGGAGTGTCATTTTCTAAAGTCTACTTGATTTCGATTGCATTCGGAGTTACTGCGTGTATCGCGAGTTGGTTCCTTGGGGATCTCACATCTTTGATGGATGACCATATTGCTGTGTCATACTTTTAGTATTGCATTTGCTTTGGAATGAAATGCGTTACCAACCAAATTTGTGGGGTCCCACTATATAAGTCGACATGGTGTAATTGAGGGGGGCAGGGGAAAGACAGTAATATTGCGTGGTGCTGTGAGGAATAACCGTGAAGTTATCGTCTAGTCCATTTGACATAATCAGGACTAGCCCGGTATCCTCATTGAGTTCAGTGCGTGATTGTCTCGACCTTTTCTACGTTCCTCTGAAAAGCTCCGTGGGGAATTCCACTAAATTGAATGCTGTTCTTTATCTTATAGTGGTTGAATACACCAACTTTACTTTGCCACTCTTATATTGAAGAGTATATAGTCAGGTGACGTTGAGAACTTGTTCTTCCATACGGTCCCGTTGGGGGCCAGTCGGGAACATATAGTACGAATCGTCCCGATTCCCCTGATGAAAGCATTCGAATCAGATCTAGCTCAAGCTACCTCTCTATAGTGTTTACCAACCTGAACGGATACTTAGATTTATAATTTACTACCTAGGTCCAACCCAGGGGTAGGACTTTACTACCTATTGCCCGCTCAGAATGGGTACTTCTTGGCGAGATCTAGTCAGAATTAACTCTCAAAGCTACACTTCTTAAGCTGTTTCCTTCATTTTCCAGCTTATTCTTGCCCGTTTACATACTATTTCCCTCCTTGCCATACTTATCTTGTGGCAGAAGAAATGTTCGCTATTACTGGAGAAAATGCATAATTTATCTACTGACAGGAAATCACGAGTTGGCATGTTTATTATGGGGGCGACCTGAGTTGGGCCCGGGCTGTATCCACATTATATTGGTCGTGCGATAGTCAAGTGGCTCCAGCATCTTATCTATAAAGATACGCGCCTCAACTCAGTTACCTACCTGAGCTGATCGAATGTCAAACCTCTACTTGTAGGAGATTATTCCTGTGGCGGGTATGTGTATTCAAAGCTCACTAGTACGACACTGCTGATGTGATGAATTTGGTGATCGACCCGATCTGTACGCATTGAACCGGCGCAGAGGAGCACTACTTGTAAAGCACAATCGCCTTCCAGGCTAGAGTAGATTGTGAGCAATATTCATCTGGAAATCGCCGGCACATGTGAGCCAATAAACCCTTCTCAGATCTACTAGTTTTTGAATGGCAGAGCACATCCGTGGACATTAGAGTGAAACCAAGAGCGTTCGACGTTCAAGTATTTCCCCAAGTTTACGAAACTGGGCATTTCTTCGATATCTGTGCCTCCAGATCCATGCGCACATCGCTAATGGATGGAAAAATTTGGAATGTGCCAAAAAGAATAAAAAATAAGAAAATAAAAATCAATAAGATCTCTGTCGTGGCGTGTCAACTGGAACTCAATGCCAGCGCTGTAGCTATGTATATCGGGTGAGTATCATTCTCAGCAATCCCGAGAAATCAGACCGAAGATTGGGTAGGCTTAACTCCGATATATTTGTAATGACGCTGATATATATAATTTGGGCTGTCGAGCTCGGTCAATAGCAAAGATACGGCAACATGTCCGAGCTGAATAGTAAGGGCCAACAGGAAGCACAAGGATACGTATGTAGTATTGTGAAAGTGCGCCCAGGAAGGAAGAAGAGATCTACGCGAGGATGAAGCTTAAGTGGTGTAGGACGGAAGGTACTAGTCCTAATCAGGCCATCAACAAAGCTCCTGGGAGGAAGAATTTCCCCAGGACGAGTTTTCAGCTGTGATACACCGGAAGCTCTGAGGAGATTACAGTACGGCTGGTACGAGGAAGTCAAGGTCGCCAGCTTTGGGCTGGGGAATTTGTTCAGAGGTTGGAAGTAGAGGCGATAAAGGCCCAGCACAACGAGATAGACCAGCTGCATGGAAATCGCTGCCAGGCACAGCTTAACTGGGTGCTGCCTTACAGCTCCAATGGCTTCAAGACAGTCCTCGATTAAAATCATAATGGCTCCCTATTGTCAACTTTCTTCATCTTTGCCTGCTTAGGCGAGATCGGCTGTCTCTATCTGTCCTGCCGAACTTGGAGATGGTGCCATCGTCGCGATGGGCTGACCTGAATCTGACGAGATAAGGAAATGGATAATGACTGCATATGCAATGTAACGTCGGCCAGCCCCTCCAATTGCGAGGCGTCAATCAAAATAGCAGTAAATTAAGGATGACCTGCATTAGTCTATATGCCAGATCAAACCGTTACAAGTATTTTCGCTCGTATTGTATAGGTACGTATCTGGTAATACATTGGTTTTCGAGGTAGTTGGCATACAGAATTTGTTTATGCGTATCCATAGCAGGAGGAATATTTCTGCTGTTCTCTTGCTTATTGACTCCTCTTTGCATACCACATCCACTACAATGGCACTTAATTGCTTGTAATCTGCAAATCCATACTCCTCACATTCATATGGGTACACCAATAAATATAGACTCCTCCAATACTATCTATCCAAACATCTGCCTCACCAGCTCTTGATTTGCAGCCAAGAACTCCTTAAATTCAGTCAACTTGAAGTCAACCTCTGCCTGCGGTTCTCGTGGCTCAAATCTATCCCTGCTGCTCCCAGAATCACAGTTGAGCGTCGATCTGGGGATTCGAGGAAGCCAGACGCTCCGCCAGATTGCGGGGTCATGGTCGACCACAATCTCGCGCCCGCTGACCTCAGAGATGGCGCTCGCCGTCTGCTCCACCATCAGGGCCTCACTTCAAATACTTACAGAACGGTGCAAGAACCGGTTTGGCTCTGTGAGAGCAGCAGCGGCAAAGCGCCCGATATCATCGGGGTCGATGAGCAATATCCCTCTCCCGCCGCCTAACAGTGCAAAGCGTACGGAATTCAGCCAGCTCAGGCGATTTTCTTCGTACACTAGGAAGGAGATAGTTTGTCATGTAGACGGGAGGACGGAGGATCGTCCAGTAGATAAAGCCGGCAGAACGCACGAGGTCCTCGATAGCAGTTTTGCTCTTGAATTATCCCTTCATCATTTCGAATATAGTGCCATCGTACCACCCAGGGAACCTTTCGCGCTGTTCGATGGCGCAGACAGTGGTATAAACGAGGGTCGCAACGGTACCGAATGCACGAGCGGCTTGCACGACGTTAGTCGCCTGCTGCAGCTCAGCTCTATGGCCTTGGAACGACGGTGACATGTGCAGGAATACTGCAGTTACGTTCTGGCAAGCGGGCTGGAGTTGCTCGACACGGTCGAATTTACCTCAACTAAAACGATGTCGCGACGGTGCAGGTCGAGCGCGGCGGCACTGGAGCTCGTCCGAACCAAGGCATGGACCCGCAATCCTCGGGCTAGGAGATGACGGGCTGTCGCTCCGAGTCACTGCCGGTGGCCCCAGTGACGAGGATGGTGGGGAACATGGTATAGGATAATATTACCTTAGTGAGAGGGGTATCGTTGAGGGGAATTAAAAACAGGGACAAAGACTGAAGGAAAGGACACACTTTCCTGTCTAGGTGTTACAAACCCAGGTACATTTTAGGTTTATTGAACAAAGGTTGTTCCCACCCAAACTCGAAATCACACTACATGCATACTTGAATTTCTTACCGAAACCATGTAATGTGTAATTTTATCGTATTTCTTATTGTAAGAAATCATCTAATCTACCCTCAAGGAGTATTTTGATCTCCGTTTAATTTTCAGTTGGGGAGATGTGAGTGACTTATAGCTTACAGCGGCGTTTTTAGTCACTATTTATCATAAACGCGTCATTGACAGCTTTAAGTAAAACTAAACCCAAAGGCTCTTCTGAAATTCAAATACTGGCAACTCCATGAGACAGAATCTCTCAAAAATAACGCAAAAGTCATTCCAAGAGCTAGTATTTATTTGAAAATAAAATACAATGGAGATGACCTTAGAGACACTTATGACCACGTCCTGTATGTATCGTAACAAGCAGTGCGGCTGTATACCTGCTCTGCTCTTGTCATACACTTATCTACCCTCAGACCCAACCATTACCGTCCCGACCGCATTGACTATCTCTTCTCTATACCTGGCCGGCACGCCATGACCCTCCCCATGTTCCACCACCGTGACACGAGCATACAGCTGCACCAGATCCAGGCCGTGGCGACGCCACTGATCTTGTGACCCCTGCGCGGGGGCTATCGAGATGCTGATGCGGTACGGGCCGACCGTGGCATGGAAAATCCGGTTCAAGACGTCCTCCGCCCCCTTGCCTTTCTTCAGATACACCAGGTCCGTGACTAGGTAGTCGGTTACTCGCATGAGCGCACCGGGCCGGCTGGGCTCGGACGCGGCGATGCCGAAGTACCTGCGGGCGTCGATACCGCAGTCCGCGCGGGGAAAGAAGGGAGTCGGCGACACGATGAAGATGGCGGCCTGGAAAGGGGATTTTTGGCCTCTGGTCCGGGCATGTAGGAGCATAGATGCGGCGACGGCGACATCCTGAATGATTCCCCATGGTTATAATACGGAGTATTGGGCTCTGAATACGGGTAGAAGATAGAAGAAAGTATACATACGTGGCTAAAGCCCAACAGGGAGAGAATCTGAACGATTCCGAGTGGATTGAGAGATAGAGGAACAATTCTCCGAAGATATTGATAATATTCCTAGGTTTGTGCATCTGTACATAGAAAATTAAATACTGTATGTACAATGGTCATGTAATATTTGAAGTAAGGGATTACCATACATGTAATTACTTACAGATCCTTGGTCATGGTTACGCACATACCCGATCGGGAATCCTCCAACGCTTCTTCTTTGTTCTCCTCTGTTTCCATTCTTTCTTTCTTTTTCTTTGTCCCACTTCCTACTTATTCGGACCAAATCTACGCCATTAGACACTACAGCCTACCCTTAGGATGTTTAGGCCGCCCTTGATCTCGCCTCAACGTCGGCATCCCAACCACCAAGAAGTGAACCATTGCTACTATGACTAACACAAATTATCTCATTACTGACGCCAGTCGCGGTATTAGCCGTGACCTAATCGAGCTATTCCTCGTTCGTTCCAACACCATCGTAATTGCGGCCATCCGGAGCCCGCCGGCGCTTCATCCCAGTCCCTGCAACTCCACCCTAAGAGTAAGTCTTCTCGCATGATCATCGTGAAGGTCAACTTCGACTCTCCCACTGACCCAGCTGCTGCTGCTGAGACCCTCCAAATGGAGCAGGGCATTGGCCACCTAGACGTGGTAGTTGCCAACGACAGCATCAGCGAGAATTTATCGCCCGTGCACGGGGTGCCCATTAACGTGCCATGCCAGCACGTCGAGGTAAACGGCTACAGGCACATATACCTCTACCAGGCGGTCTAATCGCTGCTCAAGAAGAGCATGAAGCCTATGTTTGTGGGAATCGGGAGTCCACTGGGGAGAATTGGCGGCGTGGAGCAGCGTCCGTATCCGTGTGCGGCGTATGGCCCCAACAAGGCTGTCCTGCACTGGATTGTGCGCAAGATCCATTTAAAACGAAGATTTTATAAGCTTTGTTGCAGAGTCTGGGTATTTCCTGCTCTTTTCAAATACTCATTGCGTCACGAATATTCTAATGTATATGCAATTTCTCCCAAAATGACATGGGCAATGCCGGCGCACAGGCTGTCGGTTTCGAAACCGCCTTCCAGGCGGTAGAGGAGAGCGTCGAGGTATCGCGAAGGCGATTGATGAAGGAACGCGGGACTCGGCTGGCGCACAGCTGCGCGTGAGGGATGGCCCTCAATTCCCCTGGTAGATTAATAGTATCAGAGTCATTATGCATGACCCCTTTTTACCCCCATGATCCAGACATTCCTCTCGCTCTTAGCTAGTGGTCTCACTTTAAAACACTTCAAAATACATTGCGTACAGCGGTTCCGAAGCGGATGATAGCATTATCTTCCGAAGGACTGATTTGTACAATTCCAGCTCAACTATCACGCTTTTCTAGTCTATTCTATCTTTTTTACTATTGACACATACGCCCATTGCCAGCCACCGTCCAAACTTCACTGCCAACGATACTGTGCGCGTAAAACAGATCCCCCAGGTCGTATTCTTTCTTAATGGCGCGCCAGCGGTTGTAGTAGAAGCCATAGAAATTCTCATTCCAGATTCACAGCATAAAGCTAGACTCTTTGAGTTAGCCACCGCTGCCCGGAGTAAGCTTGCGCAATTGTGGCTCCAGCTTGTTGGTCAATTGAAGCTCGCGCTGGACTTCGACGGAGCGAGGCAGGGTAGAATTCCAGACTGAAGGCAGGATAAGCGACACCCCTGTGTCGCGCCAGGCAGAGAGCACTGCGTTGGATGCTCCCAGATTATGGACGCTGTTGTGGAGAGATTGGCCACAAAGCCGACAGCGCAGAAGGGGTGGAGGCAGGGATGCTTTGCACTAGGATCATTGAATCCGAGAGACTTAAGGGTTCTGTGAAACGGATCGAGGGAACAAACGGCCGCCGATTAGTTGGGCAGTAGCGTAGGCACCCATCGGGCAGTGTACCAAAATAGCACAGGTAGTGAGATAGAAAGTCGGCGGAAGTGGTTATATTGGTTGTATAAGAGGCCTGGGTGACATTACACCAGTTGAGATAAAGAGCGGCTGCAGGAGGCTGCGCTTTTTGTCAGCGATGCCGTTCACTAGGGTGATCGCCTCGACGGTGACGGCCGACGAGATAACCAGGTAATTGACTGTGGTTCCGCCATTGGTCATGGGAAGCAGCATCTCATGCCATTTGCGAATCGTTCGTATACGGATGGGGCCAATCCGGTCGATAAGAGGCTGAGACTAGTTCCGCCGACCACCCCGGCGTCCGGATGGAGCCCGGATAGTCATCGAAATGACCATACCATAAGTGCGTGGACCTCCACCACTGAGGACTAAATACAGACCAGCACATTGTGAGGGAGACGCGACTAGATGCATACCTGCCGCTGTGACTTTCCCCCCCCCCCCCCCCCCCCACCCCCCCCACCTCCACCACTTGATCGGCGCCTAGTTCATACTGCGAGCTAAGACACTATGCCCACAGCCCTGGGTAAAAGCTCCAGCGACCTCAACATTTGGGCAGTCGTCACCTATGACCCGTAATCCGTGTTGGCTGGCAGCCTCATACGCAGCAGATATCACTACCCCCGTTCCCAGTTTCAGAGCTGGTCCGTCGTAATTGGTGCTGCGATAACTTAATAGCACTCCAATGGCATTGAAATTGTGCATTCACAGTCCCAAGCCCCCTTGTCCGGTAGATTCATCCTTGCAACTGCAGAAAAAAGCAAGCATTAGAGAGATATTCGCAAGAACATAGAAGCGTGTATTTACTGGGGTCCCGTATTCTTGATGACCAGGGGCAGGTTATTCTCCCGTATAGACTTGACCCCTACCTGCATATCGGCCGCGCTGGTAGCGCTGATTGAAGATGCCACCGAAGTGCCCAGCTAGCATGGCGTCGAGACCGAGGTGTAGAGGCTGCATTTCTGATCATGGAACTAGGGGGCCTTAACCGAAGTTGGGAACCTCGCTATACGGAATTATTTAATCATTGCGCAAAAGAGGGGGTTGCATTAGTCGTACTGATATCGCGCCCACGCCTATCACTCATGCAGCACCACATATGCGGTCTCATTGTACTGTGGATCATGGCACACCGAGGCCAGGGGTATCGTTGCAATCAAGCGCCCATCCACCGTGGCATTCAGCCTATCTCAGAGCTTCCTCTGCGACCATTGGACATCTTCTGGAAGAGAACGACACTGCAGTCCATAAACAGCTCCTAGGGCAAAAAGGGTGTCACCGCTACAAAAATAAAATACAAGTTCACAAAGTCTGATAGAAGAGCAGATGACAGGATATGACCAGTAATTAGACGATAAGGGAGAAGTATATTTTATTGACCAGAATCGGGTCTTTCCAACATGGTGGATGCATTCCCCCTTTATATTCCAGGGCCCATTCCTGAATCTCCTGTCATTCATTTTATCTTATCTACCACAAATTTCTCATCTCAGTGTAGATGCGTGGCTATTCGAGCTGTAATGATGATGTTGAGTAATACAAGCGCCGTTTTGGTGGTGTTGGTGGCTGATTCAACCAATACTAGCGTAAGTATTATGCCAATTCAACCCTTTCCCCTCTGCCAAACAATTCCCCATTGTGGTTTCCGACGATACCCCTACGGGCATCAAACATGAAGCAATAAGGTCTCTTATCGGAGAGGTTGGCTCGAGGCCCCATGGAGCTAGCTCATCTGACGGGTATGCGGCTGTTCCTAATAATTATTGCGCTGCTTCTGGACTCGCGTCTGGTAAGATCGGGGTTTTAAATAGCCGGAGATAATCCCGAGAAGACAAGGCTGCCGCCTTACTAGAGCCCAGGCCACGAATTACTAATCCGGCCTTCCTCCCTTGCCAATACAGCCCACACATAAAAGACCAACATTCCTTGAAAGCGTCCTAAGATCCAAAATTTAGTAAAATTGAAAGCCGTGAACAATTGGAAAGACCGGAGGAATAGTTTCAGACCCCCTGGACTGGCTTGACTGGGATCTTGTTTGACCACTACATACCGCGCATGCAATAACGGAATGATAATTTGAAATTTGGAATTTATAGACTTACTTTGGGGCGCTTATATTGTTTCTTGCCGTATTCCTGCTTTCTTCCGGGCTTAAGGCATCTTGGTGGTTCCTTGGCCAGATAGTACAGAGTGGCCTGCGTCGCTTACTGGATAAATGTACACTAGCATGTGCAAGGCTCCGATTGTGCTAAAGGCTACAGTGCTGTAATGGAAGAAACACGATGGTTTCAAACCAGTAGCTTTTTTCTTATGCAGCACGGCCCAAGTTCATGTTTAGGGATTGCAGCCCGCGAAAAAATCTATCTTTTCGTAGATGAACTTTTATCTTGCCCGTCCATTAAATGCCATGCAGGCAGATAAGCATGCTAATTTAGGGTGGGGTAAGCGGGAGCGGCCGCTTTCCCACCTGCCCATCGCGCAGTATACCCAATGGGGTTAAGGATAGCCGGATATCGCCAATTTCATGACCGATGGTGTTATCTTGCCTAATGGTTGGTAGGTGATAGTGAGAAACGCCATTTCAGGTCGTGAAGGATTCGGGATCACAGCTGAACACGAAGCTACGTGTATCGATTGTGTCAGACCCAGTCTATGGAGCGCCTGAAGAAGGTAAAGGGTGAAAGTGACAGCAGCTCTATTAATCGAGGTTGCCCAGGTCTAGCAGGGTCTCGTCTCTTTCCTTTGTGTTCCTTGATTTAATCCCCGCCGGAGCAAAAATGACCCCACAAGCTAGACATGTGGCCTGCAACTCCTGTCGCCAACGCAAGACCCGCTGCGACGGCAATCAACCCTGTTGCAATCAGTGTGCTACACGAAGCAGTGCCTGCAGCTACATTCGCCCCGAGGTCCAAGACCAACAGGAAATTCTAGGCCTGTTGAAAGATTTAACTCAACGACTGAGTGGGTACCATTGACCCAGGAATCAATTGATGCAATCTCCGCATAGGGCCGGCTAATGCGTCAATTCAATACAGGTGCCTTTGAGAATAACCTTGCACCTCAATACAAATCTATCGCTCCTGGGTTTGAGCATGATGCTGTGACAGACCCAGTGTTATTTGCATCAGACGACATGGTACCTTCGGATTTAGGGACCGTGGAACAGACTTCAGATGACAACATCTTCATGATGCCAGAGGTAACAGATATTGATTACCATCAAATACTGGCCGATTTGGAGACCTCCTCGCCACCAATTTTCGGGGATATGTTTCCAGTGCCGATGATGTCCTGGTATGATGCGAACAAGCTTGTCGAGCCCAGAATGGCCGACAATGTAGTTGCATCGGACTCGGAATTGCAGAACATGTATTTCTCACCATTCAATGAAGACTGGGTTATTCTGGGTCTAATTTCTTACCATCTAATCATGACATTCACAGATACCAGACATATACTTATAAGGCAAATTCTGGCTGTTTCATGATTGACCCTGATCATTTTCATGCAAGACTCCGAGAAGTCCCAGAAGCACCAGAGGTCAGCAGCCTGAAATATGCTCTCCTAGCTCAAGGAGCGTCGGCTTCAGCTACTCATTTGAGATACAAAGAAGATTTTTACAAGCTGGCTTGCAAATCCTTTGAACAGATCAAGGCCTCAAATCAGGGAAGGAATATCGTCGCCCTACAGGCCTGCGTCCTCATTGCATTTTATGAGCTGCAGCATGTTCACTTTGAAAAAGCCAGGGCTAGCTTGAACCGTGCAGTTTTGATGTCTAAGATATTTGGCTTAGACCGTATAGATCAAAGAGGAGACTTTACTCCAGTTACTGGTGACACACTAAGTGAATTGGAGGAACAAAGGCGAACGTTCTGGACTGTTTTCAACTTGAGTTGCTTTGCCAGCATCACAGCTGGTTGGAATGCACATGCGCTGATCGACTACAACCAGGTAACTTTCATCTGAATAGATTTTCCCAATTAATGTAAGCACAACACTCGCTGTGCCGAAGCTAATCACTCTGACATGTCAGATCACAACATTCCTGCCGACTTCATTGCCTCTTGATCAGGTCACATCATCATCGAAAATCACATTATCGCAAGTTCTCTGTCCATCATCTTCCCCTGAAGCATCGTCCACTGCCCAGGGATATATAGTCAGTTTTGCTATCCTAGGCTTTGCCTTTGTTCATCTGGAAAACTCATCTCAAAGACTAAATCCTGCCCTCGGACAAGGGGATTTCTGGCTACAACACTACCAACTTTGCGAGGCCTTGGTTCATATATTCGAAACTTTTGGAACAGATCAGCCCAGCCTGGTGGGTGGCGGAGATTCAGATCCAATTTGCATGTTTCTAAACTTGCACGCTACTAATATCACCCTGCACTTTGCTGCCAACCTGCAAATTGCAAATTCCAAGACTTCGCCTCTGCCTGTGCTGATCGACCATGAGACAAAATATTTGGACTCGGCGATAAGGATCGCTGAGACAACTGGTGCAGTCTGTCAAATGGACCGCGGTAAAGTAAGTTTCCTCCCTCCTCAGGGGTTAAGTAGTCGTTCTTTCAATTTACCTAACGTTACTTGTTAAACCTCAGATTGGCCCTTATATTCCGTGGGCTATTTATGTCGCTGCCCAAATTTTTGTGCGAGACTTGCAACAAGTCGGGATCTCATCAAACCCAAATCACCTGGACGCCCTGCAGAAAAAAGCCGCACCTGGAACCACCGGGTTGGGTACATCCCAGCACATATTTTTGGACTATATTCAGCGACTGCTGGGGACATTGTCAATTCTTACTCTGCATAGCCCAATCGCCGGATTGTTTATTTCGCAGATTAATTTGGAGATAATGGGAGGTAAGCCGTTCACGGACCTTCGACTCATTGGTCGAGTGGAGAACCTGGTACCTGGGTTCGAAATACTTCACGTTTGAAAAAAATACTCTTTTGGCCAAGAGCAAGAAATATCTATATAGAATTGATCTTCAGATAATATAAACCTAGATACACGAGACAAAGGAATGATGGGCGATATCTCAGACTGAGAAACAGTACCTAGCCCTGGAGTATATTCAATGAAATTCACATGCCACAATGAGTAACTGCGTTTCAACAGGCTCCTACGGACGTACGTATGGAGAGTACGGAAAGTATGTGGTGTGAAGATGTGGTATGAAGATGTGGTTTAAAGATGTGGTATGGAGAGAAGTCTAGGCTACTGAAAGTGGAGGGATATGGTAGATACAGGTCAAGTGACTCAACAAGGTTCTACTGCCCATATGTAATTTCCTATGCTGAAATTAAACTCGAAAGGAAAAGAAACGAGATAGCCACACATAAGCCAACGAGGGGAGTATACAGGAACGAAAATGCATTTGCTCCCTTCTTTACCTTGCTGTCATTGGGAGCGAACTGTAGCTCGTCGTCCCATGGCAGGGTTCCAGTGACAGCACGTTTCGGTAACTGAACATACTCTAACTTGCGAGAGGCTTTGATCAACTGAGCAGCTTGCTTGGCAAATGTAGTGTCAGGAAGGAAAGGGACAACGCGGGACAAAAGCTTGTGGAAGGGCGTATCCCAAGCCTGAATGCGCGTGGCAAGATTGGAGAAGTCGATTATTTTACGCATGCGCTCCTTCGTCAAACTCTGATACTCTGACAGCAGCTGTTCAACTATCTTTGCATCCGGACGGCCACCGGGGTGGATTTGGATGGCGCGATTGAGGAGGTTAGACAAAAGTACGATGCTCTCCATAGCCGAGTTCCCACCTAGCCCGACATTGGGGGTCATCTTGTGGACCGCATCACCAGCGAGAACCACGCGCCCAAAGTACATATGATTGAAAAGACCTTCTTCGACGTTGACTAGCTCTCCACGGATACGTGTCTTCCAAAGCTCACCAAAAACCTGCGTGCTAGAAATGGGGCAATCGGCGCATGCACGGGCCCGTTCATCCGCGGCCGCGTCGCTCCAACGAGGACGACTGGGCCAATGGAGTCGCTGGGGGTTCTTGAAAAATACGAACCAAAAAGTGTAGGTCTTCTGTCCAATGACGAGAAAGGAGCGACCTGGATAGTGAGTACATGTCATGTCGCAATTGCTCATGCCGGGGAGTGTCGGGCTAAGACCCACGAGGGCAGTCCAGTCACAGAAGAGAGCTGGGCAATGAATGTCAGCATGTGGAAGCTTGCGTTTTAGGTGACACTCACATTTCTTCTCAGTAGTCGTTATGAAGCCTGGGATTTTTGCATTGGCATTGCGCCACATAAGACTGCGAACAGCACTATGAACGCCATCACAGCCAATAACGAGATCCCCTTCCTCAATGCTGCCGTCCTCTAGTATAACCTTGACCCCATCGACACCATCAAGGATGTCCACTACACCAGACTTGGTGCGCACCTTGGATTTGTCGGGCAACTGTTCGTACAGGATTTCGAGAAATCGCCGACGCTCTAGCACCGGAATGGGATAGCCATGACTAGGGGTATTTTAGCAAAGCGATGGAGATATATAGCGGTGAAGCCTTACTAGTTGCGCGAGTGAGCAAAGAAGTCACTGTTCGCGATAATCTTACCATCGGGCAGAATATTGATGGATTTGCCCAAAGGATAACATTCCGCTTCAACGGACTTCAGGCACCCAATTTGGTCTAGGATGCGAGACCCCTGCGGGTAGATGCCAATACTGGCTCCCATCGGCGGAGCAATGACACCTTTCTCCAGGATCACATAGTCGATATTGGCGCGGTGAAAGGTGTGAGCCGCTGTCAGACCACCGACGCCGCCACCTACCACGATAACACGGAACGGTGCTTTTGGAGAAGAACTCATAGCTTGAACATGAACACAAATTTGAGGCAAGTAGTGTAGCGTGCTCTAAGCCATGGACGAAGACACAAATTCTTCGCTATTTGTTTACGTTTCTCACCCAAGGTACGGAGATCGAGGCCGAAAGATCTCCAAGGGGTCGCGCCATGAATCGCCGGCCCTCCTAAGCTTACTGTGGTGCCCTGCCGGCGTTCGGCCCGGGCTCTATGCTTCCTCACCGTTCGAGGTGAATTATGTCCTTGGTAGGTTTCACCAAGGAAATTTGGGGAGATTTAAATGACTGTCATGGCTCTACAGGCTGAAACTATTGGTTCCAGTCTACAGCCGCAGTTTATTCACTGAGTCGCCTGATCATGTCTGTTCCTACGATCAACTTTGCAACCCTACAACCTGCCATTGTATGGAAGGTGAATGCGGGGGCCGCGCATCTTGTTGGACCTCGCCAAAGTGGCTCGACATTGATCCATTTTGTATGAATTGACTCAAAACTATATTTATCATGGCAATTGTACTTCGGGCTAATAATGGCTGTGATAGGAAACCCCTAGCGGGACAATCGAGACCGTGCCAGGATTTGAACCCCAGTTCTCAGCCAAAGTAATCTTTGGTGCCGACTGGCTTGAATTTGATCCTGACAAGAAGCATGCGCGCATCAACATGAAAGCTGTTGCCACGTAAGTCTGCATTATGTGCCTGAATTCAATCAAAGTCCCCCTCTGAATGCATTTAGGACCGAGGACGGGAAGGACATTAGTTTCGGATACGAAGGCATCATCGAATTGAATGAGGCAGTGATGAAGATTTTCAACATGGAGGCAGATTCTGTCAGTGTTCCATTCGGGTTCAGCAGTAAGTCCTCCTGGTATCAGGTCTTGAGAGAGATGATGACTGATTAGAGGAAAAAGCGGGATCCCATAAATTTCATAGCGGTGACCCAGCCCTTGAAGAGCTGCAGAACATGACCCTGGTGGGCAATGGACGTATGTTGGTAGATGAGGACACGCGGGTCATTACGGTGGAATCTCGTATCTCACGCGTCATTCCTGCCACCGGGTTTGATTAATGATTTAGTTCATAGTAGCACTGAATTGTGTGATTCGGGCTCCGGTAGTTGCGGCGAATTTCGCCGGCCTGCCAATGCCCGCGTCGGGCCGTTCCCCGGGACAGTCTAAGAAATTTACTCTTCTTATCTTAAATAGATAATAATCTCCACGCTTTCACTGGGTATCAGTAATTACTCAAATTTGCATCTCGGTAACAATTGTTAGGTGACGACGTATCCTGAGTTTTTCCGGTCTGTCTCTCTTGCAGGTCTTTCCTCGTTTGTTCTCTCTCTCTTTCTCTTCTTCTTCTTCCCTTACTCGATCAACAGAGTTTCTTCTCCTTGTCTGCTCACAATCTATCCTGTCGTAGATTTGTGCCCTATTTTCAACAATGACCAACAACAAAATCTTGTTTATCCTTGGCGCAGGTCCTAATGTTGCCACTGCAACTGCCAAGCACTTTGCTGCGCAAGGCTACCAAGTCGCTCTCGTCAGCCGCGGTACCTCCACCTCTTTCGACCCTTCCTACTTTTACATCCAGGGCGATCTTTCCAGCCCTGAGAAAATCCCCGAGTGGTTTGCTCAAGTTAAGAAGAAGTACGGAGGTGCTCCAAATGTGGTGATCCACAATGGTAAGTACGCGTAATGCTTTTTGCCATACAGTCAAGAAGCTAAACATCCCTATCCTACAGCGTACCACGTGTTTCCCGCGCAGCCAAGTAATCCCCTGTCGCTCAGTCTTGGTCAGCTGAACTATGACCTGGCCGTGAACTTCACTTCCGCCTACCTCACCGCACAGGAAGCTATTAAAGGTTTTGAGACGCTCCCCGCTGAAGTCCCCAAGTCATTCATCTATACTGCAAATGGATTGAACATGATGCCTATGCCTCGTCTGGTCAGCCTCGGGCTTGGCAAGACTGCTTTGGGCCATGTCATTGAGAATGCTACCCTCGCTTTCGCAGGCAAAGGATATACGTAAGCGTTCCATCTACCCTTGGGAGTTTGTTCGACACTTGGTCAAGCTAATAATCTACCCACTAGTTTCTACTATGGCGATGAACGCCTTGCCAATGGCGATTTTGCTAGTGGTGCTATCAGCGGCGTTGCTCATGCGGAGCGGTACTGGGAGCTTAGCCAGGATCGTAAGCAGAGACCTTGGATGGATACATTTGTCGCTGGTCAAGGGTACAAGGAGTTCCCCAAGGTTTAAACTTGTAATCAGGGTCTTATTCAAGCAAATACTCGAGAGAAGCAATTTCTTCGCAAAGCCATTTTAAAATCTCAATGCGTACACAAGAATCATTGGATCCTTATCAGCTCTTTTTCAAAGCATTGTTAACAATCTGCCTAGCTTGAAAGGCATGAGAAATAAAGGAACTGAAGACAAAATTGGAAGCTCATATCGAACATTACAAAGCATAAGTGGAAATCACCTGCAGTTGTCGCATATGTTTTCCCAATTGATGACAGGCTGGTATTGGAAGATAAAATCTCTTGAAAGTGACAAGTAAAGGCTCTTCTGAAAAATCGTCGAGAATCATATATTCATTGCAAATGTTTCTTTTCAAAACAAAGTCGTCGCGAGATGCTGGCATTACACCATTACGGCAACAGTTGAGAGGATCATGATAAATGCGATACTAAATCCGAAAATTCTCCACGTAGATGAAATTCGCGTCAAGACTTTGGGTTCAGAAACCGAACCCTTCATTTGATTGGCGAAATACTCATCGATGAAACCATTGAAGTCTTCGGGACGGTAAGGAGAGAAAATCTCTGCCAGGGGATTTGACTTCCGTCGAGAGTTGATCCCCAAGTCCTTACATAGCGTATCAACATACTTGGTGCAATCAGCATATCGTGAGTGGAGTTAAGTTTGGAAGAGTAACATACTGGCAAAAAGTCGTAGAGGGAATAAGGAAACTTCTGCCCTTGGCTCAGGTACCGCTTTCTAGTCCAGGCATTCCACTCGGCAATTTCTCGAACCATAGTGTCGCTGTCCGGGAGAGTAATTCGACCAAGGAGATACAGAATAGCCCAGAAGGATTGGAACTCGGCCACTAGTGGGGTCTGTACAGTATGAATCTGTCCTAGGATCACGAGTGAGCGATCTCCCTTCTCAGCTAGCTCAAGAGGAACGGCGCGTCGGTAGAGACGCCATTTCTTCTGAGGTCGCTGGAGATTTCCTGGGTTCCGTAGTACAGGTGCGTATTCCAGGAACGGTAGCTTGAGATTTACAGCTGCATCGGCATCCTGATCGGCCTGCTGCCAGCGGTCGGGGCTTTGCTCAAACCTCAGATCCTTCGGCTTGGTCTGAGTAGGGAGCCCGATGTCTCGTTTTGTCTCTGCATCGAATAATGCAAAGTGGTCCCCCCAGCCAGTGCACATTACGATAAAGTCAGTGGGCACTCTCTCACCCGACTGCAACAAAAGAGCGTTCCGATCGATACTTTTTAGGCTCTCTCGCACCACGCGGACCTCGCCCTTGTGAATGATCGACCAGAAGTCTGGGAGGGTGACTACCCCCAGTCCCGAGTTTGCCCAGAATATACTAAGATATCACTTAGTTCATTGAGTACCTGATTGAAAGCAGAAACATTGCTTGCTCACCTCTTGTTCCCAATCTCGGGGCGCAGCTCAGCAACATGATCACCTTTGTAATATCCAGCGTGAAAGTCACTCAGCATCGCCACAGTGTCCCAAAACCGCCCTGTGAGCCAGCGACCGAAAGGATATTTCTGAAAAATCCAATACAGGTACCCATCGGTGTTGAGAATGGAGGGACTGAGCCCAGTCATCAATCTGGTGGATGCCACGCCAATACTGGTCCAAATTCCAAGTAGCTTAGAAGGTAGGATGGCCAAGGGCCCTGCGCCATCCTCTCGGATGACCCAGGTCACTTCTTTTCCCATGGTGAGCAGGAGATACACCGCGTCGTAAGCGGACTTGGCAGCGCCGACGACTATGACCTTTTTGATTTCAGGGTTCTGCAGGTCAGAGTAGGAGCGGCCTAAGTCCATAGAATGAACAACTGGCACTTTCGCAGTATCGGGTTCAATCCCGGGGATGTCAGGCATGTTGGGGATTGAGGTGACTCCAGGAGCGACCAACAACTTGGCGGTTTTGATGATCTCCGAAGAATCACGGAGAGTCAAAAGCCATCCACCCGATGAGTAATTGCGATTCACCCGAGTCACGAAAGTGTTGAACCGAATATGCGGGAGAAGGTTATGGTCTTCGGCATACCGCTGGAGATAATCATGGATCATGCGGCCGGTCACTTGTTTCTCGCCAGTGACGCCGATACTGGGCATTGGCGTGTCGGTATAGTTGAACAAGCCAAGATTTACCTGCGCTACCAGGTTGGGATACAACCGATCCTCGCTCCATACACCGCCCACCGTGGAGTCGGAGTCAATAACTATTAGATTGACATTCGGACAAAGGCGAAGATATGTACGCGCTGCAACGAGACCATACCATCCTAAATTGAATATAGCGCGTCAGCAAGTAATCCATTTTCATGAGACAAGGGATAATACCTGCTCCGATGATGGCTACATCAACTTGTTCAGCCGACTTGGACTCCATTTAGTGATGGGCGGGGACACCAAAGAAAAAATGTGGATGACCTTCCAAGGTGGGAGCGACCGTAGTGATTGGTATTTGTTATGTACTATGAGAAATTACTGGAGTTGATGTACTTGGAAGCAACCATTCTATTTGAACAGAGGTCTTGTGCAATCAGTCCAAGTGAGGCTAGTTCTTACAGCAATAATTCCAAACCTCATTCGTTGACGGAGGGCCGGCGGTAGTCCCCGGGCCCCGAGGTATATGGCCTGTGTCCAGGTGAGCTGTGGGCTAATAGAATTTCGGGGGTGGCCCCGAAGCGTGTGGCGCATCACTCGGCGGTCCCGGTCCGGGTGAGAATCGGAGTATTCCAGTAGAATTCACACGGTAAATAGTACTGGCTAACATTTAAGGCTGATACCACAATATAAAATGGATTAATCAACAAAAACACATTTGTTATTACTTACTGAAGAAGGTAACGCTCGTAGGCAGCATACCCGAGGGTGTGAGGGTCGATCCTGCCACACAACACAACAACACAAGCAATCGCATTTTTGTAAGATTTCTGTGGGTAGCACCTACATTTGCACATCAGACAATTGTAGAAGCGTGCTATTCAGTACTATCTTCGAGATGCTAGACCTCTTCCGGCCTTGGCCGTAATAACATGTAACATGGGGTTCCCCACTACACTATGTAGTATCACAGTATTGCTCGAGCTCAATCCATAGCACAAATCTTGAATTGAACATTGATGTGAGGAGCCCCGGCCATGGATATAGTTTTAAATGGCTTAGGGTGGTAGTCCTGGGGTATGTATATGATCAATCCATTAATTGTGTAAGCTTTTGTTTGACATTCTGAAGCGAAGATATTTCTGAAAAGTTTGATTTTCCCGCTTTTTTTGGGAAGTCTACCTCTATGGCTCTACAATACTGTATATATCGTAATTTGGAATGTCTAGGTAAGAACACCAAAAGAAACCACTCAAATGCTCCCGTGAGTGGGATCCAAGAATTGCTAAAAAATGTCCAGGTAGCTAAATTGATAGCACACAGTTGTAGGTAGCTATCATTTGGTTTTCCTGGTACGCAAGGAATCACTCTTCGTAAAAATCTCAATGCGCGCCATCACAGTTTCCCGCCAAAGCAGTACTAGTGATACAGTTGCACCTGTCCCAAGAATGACTTGGCCGATGAGAAGAAGGAAGGGTAAGAAAAGTCTGACGGGAGATTGCCTGTTCGATGAGCGACATGCAACCACGTATACCCACGACAAGCTAGACAGGGCAATGATAATCAAATCATACTGCAGAAATAGCCAAGGGCCCTTTGCCAGCAACTTAGTAGCGTCGGGGGGTCCGTGGAATAAATTCGGGATGTAAATGCGGCTCCAGGTCAACTCCAAAACGGAAGACCGAAAGATCACGCTGGATGCGTACAAATGGCCAACAGTGGATGAAAGAGCAGCAAGACCGTATGCGAAGTACACGCCGCGACGGCGATTAAGGGGACGTGCATTTATATTTTCACGCCTTGCCTGGCTCAAAATTGCGATGAAGATGACTTGGAAGATCGAGACCCATACAGGATCCAGCTGCCAAGCGGCCAAAATCTTTTGATGACGAATAGGCTCCCGAGGTCCCCAAGTAGGGAGCATTCCGATAACTGCCGGGGCCACTGCGCCCAAGAGGAAGCTTAATGACAAGGCATCGGCCGAAGTGGAATGCGGAGCCCCAACTTTATGAACCCCAACATTGGAAATCCACTTTAGGTGATGATAATAGAATAAAGGCAGGGAGATTGCAGCTCCAGCTGCCTGCCATAACAGGCCCCAAAGAATGGGGCGCGAGATGGTAGAAGGCTTTGAAGATGGTCGGTAACTTTCAATATATAACCACACAAAGGCCGACTGCAATGTTGAATAGGCATCGATGAGGAAGACTTGGTATCCGGGGTGAGAGCCATTGGTTCCATAATAGAAGAAGGCAACTAACAGGCCGATAGGAAAGTCTAGAGGGAAGAATCCCGTATAGCTAGCAAGAAAGGGTGTCCCATCCTCAAAGTGTCCGCGCCAGACTGTCAGGATCAGCTCCAAGACGGTGCCGTTCCACAAACTGACCCCCCAAAGCAGCAGCGTTGCCGCAACTGATAATGAGATGAAGTAGTTTTCCGCTGTCAACATTGCTACAGAAAATAAAATGATGTTTGAGATGAATCACGGTACTTGTAAATGCTGGCAAAGTTTAGAAAAATATGTATGTGATCAAAGGTTTGGCCACAGGGTCACAGGGAGCATAATGAGCAAATACCGAAATTGACAGGAGCCTACAGAAGTAGTATAGAGCTGGACATTGACGCACCAATCCCGCCGTGATTGCCGAACGTGGTATTACACGGGAACGAGTGTCATGGTTATTTGTGGCGGCTTACCCGGGGGCCAGGAAGAGAGGCCCCCGGGCCGAGCCTCCATATCTCACATTTCGCCATATCGGAACTCGGGCCGCAGGCTTACAACAATCATGATTTGGTTTGGGAGGTATCAAGGAGTGAAACAACATTAAAGGATGGCTTCGAGGTTGGATCTCATACCGGTTCTATCATCCATCAATTCAAGCTGGATTTGAGCCACTAGACTGTCCCGTCCTAAATCCGCCGACATGCCTCACTTCAACGAGGATAAACTGGGAGAGGACTGTCCGCTCGAGCCCATCGCAATTGTAGGCATGTCATGCCGCCTGCCTGGGGGCGTTGATAGTTCATCGTCCTTATGGGACCTACTCGTCCAAAAAGGATCAGTCCAAACCCCACGAGTCCCAGCCTCACGATTCAACATTGACGCCTACCTGCACCCGAATCTTGAGCGCCCCGGGAGCTTCAATGTTCCCGGAGGTTACTTCTTGGACAAACCGATTGAAAGCTTCGATCCTAGTTTCTTCAATATGACACCCATAGAGGCTATGTGGTTGGACCCTCAACAGCGCAAGATTCTGGAAGTCGTCTATGAGTGTTTCGAGTCGGCTGGTCTGACATTGGATCAACTGTCAGGGAGCAACACTGCTGTTTTTGTCGGCAGTTTTACTAGTGATTATCAGCAAATGTCGACACGCGAGCCGGACTTCCGTCACAACTATGCTGCGACAGGTGTGGACACGGGCCTCATCAGTGCTCGCATCGGAAATGTTTTCAATCTGCAGGGACCAAGGTAGGTCTGCCCTTACTCTCACCTGGAAAAGGAAGCAAGTCTGACTATTTGCCACTAGTTTCACAATCAATACTGCATGCTCATCGTCTATCTATGCTGTCCATAACGCGTGTCACGCACTTCGTGGAAGAGACTGCAATGCTGCTGTTGTAGGAGGAGTGAACTTGATTATGACAGTCGATCAGCACATGAACACTGCGAAGCTGGGAATCCTTTCACCAACATCTACTTGTCACACCTTTGATGCCTCGGCCGATGGTTATGGTCGTGCGGAAGGTGCTGGTGCTCTTTACCTGAAGCGACTGTCCGACGCGATTCGCGATGGGGATGTCATTCGAGGCGTGATTCGTTCATCTGCTGTGAATACAAATGGCAAGGTGCCTGGGATGGGTATTACTCACCCAAGCAAACGCGGCCAAGAGCGCGTCGTTCGGTCTGCTTATGAGAAAGCGCGCCTGAATCCCGATCGTACCGCATATTTCGAATGCCACGGAACAGGTACTCCAGTGGGAGATCCCATTGAAAGTCATGCTGTCTCGATGGCCATGAATGACACTCGCAGTCTGGAAAAGCCGCTGCTTATTGGAGCGATCAAAGCAAATATTGGTCATAGTGAGGCCGCTAGCGGTATTTTTGCCGTGATGAAGGCGGCTATGATGACAGAAGCTGCTGTCATTCCGGGCGTGTGTGGGCTAAAGACTCTGAATCCGGCAATCAAGGAGGATGAATGGAACATCAAAGTAAATGCCAACACAGTTCCATGGCCTGCAGAATTCTCTGAGCGACGTGCTAGTGTATCCTCTTTTGGTTATGGAGGCACCAACGGCCATGTCATTGTGGAGAGCATTGACTCACTGTTCCCCAACTACCAGCAGCACGGTAAACCCAAGTTTGAGGCTGCATATGACCACTCCGCATCTCGGCCATTTCTTCTTGGGTTTTCAGCTCACGGGAAAACAACTCTAACGCGAAACATTGTAGCACATTCCCAGGTAGCCGATCGTTACTATTTGGCAGACTTGGCCTACACGCTGCTCCATCATCGCACCAAGTTCACCCAACGCGCTTTCACGGTCACTTCCGAGAGCAATCTCGTTAATGCCTTTGATGCTAATCAGATCACCTATGGAGTTGCTCCGAAGGTCACGCCCAGTGTTGGCTTTTTGTTCACAGGGCAGGGTGCCCAATGGGCGGGTATGGGGGCTGACGCAATCAGAGCTTTCCCTTCGTTCCGAGAAACCATTAAACGCCTGGACAAAGTCTTGCAGACACTCCAGCCCACCCCTGGTTGGACACTTGAGGAGGTTTTGCTAGGCCCCATCGAGACCAGTCGTGTCTCCGAAGCAGAATTCTCCCAGCCACTGTGCACTGCTGTGCAGATTGCTATTGTCAACCTTTTTACTGAGTGGAAGATCACACCCAAAGTGACTGTAGGCCATTCCTCGGGTGAGATTGCAGCTGCATACGCTGCCGGACGCATCTCTGCTCCTGTTGCCATCATTGCGGCCTATCTACGCGGATTGACTGTAGCCCAGAATGCTCCGCCCGGCGGCATGCTAGCTATCGGCCTCGGACCAGAAGAGGTACTTCCATACCTTGAAGAGGGTATTGTCATCGCTTGTGAGAACAGCCCTGCCAGCGTAACCCTAAGTGGCTCGCTGGAAGCTATTCAGGCCGTCAAATCCAAAATGGATGCAGATGGGGTTTTTGCACGAGAGCTGAAAACCGGCAAGGCTTATCATTCCCCACAGATGGATCCCGTCTCACGTGTCTACGATGCGCTACTCGCAGATGCCGTGAAGGGTGTTGATACAGAGCCAGTTTTACCTCGGGTTACCTGGGTTTCGTCAGTCACCGGAAAAGAATTTACCGCGAAAGAAGTCCCTGAGTCTTACTGGAGTACCAACCTTCGTGAGCGTGTGCGCTTCAATACGGCCGTTGCTGCCATTCCAGGTCTCCTGAATGAAAATGAAAGCATCAGCATGATTGAGATTGGTCCTCATGCTGCCCTCAGTGGGCCATTTAAGCAGATTCACAAGGCCGTGAAGGAAATGGCACGATTCAACTACTTACCAACTTTGATTCGGGGAAAGGACAGTGCTGTCCAGCTTCTTCAGACTGCCGGCTCCCTGTGGGTTCAGGACTACCCCCTTGACCTCCGCCGTGTCAATGCAATGGACGCAAGTATCAAAATTCGCCGCCCCCGTACACTAGTGGATCTACCTCCTTACCAATGGAATTATGATAATACCTTCTGGGCCGAGCCCCGTCCAAGTCAAGAGATCCGGAGATTGACACATCCCCGTCACGACCTCCTCGGCAGTCGGATTGCAGGCCTGTCGGATCGCTCGTGCGTGTGGCGCAATGTGCTTCGGCACCGGGATATTCCGTGGTTGTCGGACCATAAGTTAGGAAGTGCCGACGTTTTCCCTGCTGCTGGCTATCTGTCCGTAGCAGTTGAGGCTCTGCGCCAAGTGTGCGAAAACCAAGGGGTCGCCATACCTGGTATTACCTTCCGTGATGTGGCAATCAAAGTTGCCCTGGTAGTCCCGGATAATGACGATGGAACTGAGATTCAAGTCCGCCTTTCACCAATCGCAAAAGGTAACAGTAAAGACGCGTCCAAAAGAGGATGGTATGATTTCACAGTTGAATCCATCCAAGATGGTATATGGGCACTGCACTGCGAGGGGAGAGTTGCGACGATGGAGAGCTCTGAGACTACTCGAGGACAGCATGAGCACCCAGTCGAAACATCCGCATCAAAACTTCCTCACCAGGTGCCAGGAAAACGCTGGTACGATGCCTTTCACCGCGTCGGCTTTCAATATGGTCCAAGTTTCCAGCCATTAAGCAAGATTCGAAGTAACGGCCACGACCACCATGCCGCCGCACAGGTGCAGATCAACACAGAGAGCGGGCTAATCACTGGCGAATCCCGATATGTTCTGCACCCGGCTACTATCGATGGTTGTCTGCAGCTCATCATCATTTCAATCAACAAGGGTTTACATCAGGAGATGCCCCACGGTGTCGTACCGATCGAGATTGAGGAGTTGTCGCTCTGGTTCCCTGACGAAACGGACATCGGACTAACTGGCCAGGCCGTGGCCTGGACCGACCAGGTTAATGGTCGCTATTTCGACACCAACACGAAGCTGTTCACTCCTTCGGGACAGCTAGTTCTTGACGTACACAAGCTCCGCTGCGTTTCTTATGAGGCTGCAGTTCCGCAAGTAGATGATGGCGTGGAGCGTGCTCCTTACATGCAGACCGTTTGGAAGCCCGAGATCACCACACTTGATACAGCTCAGGCAGTAGCTGCCTACCCGTCCGTGCAGTCAGATGCTGACTCGGCGGCTGCAGTGATTGAGCTAATGGAACATCACACCTCCTTGGCCCATCTGATGATCCTGGGTCGGCCTAATAAGGAAGTTCTGGAGGCAGTGTGGTCGCAAATCAACTCTTCCACTGCCGTCACCATACTCGATCCATCAGATGAGTACCTGAGCAACCTTTCAGTAGGACACTCTGCGGGTCGTATTTCCAAGGTGACGGTAGACGCGTCTGAAGAGTGGAGGAGTCTCAACCTCGCCCCCGCAGATCTGGTACTTGCAGGGCTCCACAGCGGAGTGGAGACTGCCCAACTATTGGCTGCCGTGAGCCCCTTGCTGGCAGAAAAAGGCAGCTTACTGGCATTGGTGTCTCCTTCTTCCACCTCGGACTTTGTTGAGAAGCTTGCAAAAAGCGGATTCTCAGTCCCCCAGCTACTCTTCCGGCTCCCTGAACTCTCTGTGGTCTTTTCGCATAAACAGGAAGATAAATCTCAATCTACCAATGGTAATTCATCGAAAGCAGCTGGGGTGACGATCTTCTATCGAGATGACAGCCAAGATCATCTCCTTGTCTCGCTGGGACAGCAATTGGGCTCCAAAGCAGGAGTAAGGATGCAGCAATGGCCTCTGTCAGAGGTCACTATATTGAGCCCTCAACCGAAAGAAGTATTTCTTATCCACGATGTGGATGGTAAACTGTTGTCAACTTTGACGGAACAAGCCTGGGTCTCCCTGAAGCAGATCCTTCAGTCTGGAATTCCGACTATTTGGTTGACGTCCGGCGTCAATGAAGGCCAATGTGTTGAGGGGACATCCTCTCAGGGCTTCCTTCGCGCCATTCGATCTGAGCAAGCGAATGCTAAAATTGTTCTGCTTGATGTGGATCGGAATGAAGATCAGGAAAGAATTGCCGAAACTCTTGCCAGTTTGCTAGACCGAATTCCAACCAAAGATTCGCGAGAGGAGACCGAGTTCTGGCTCCACAAGGGTATCCTTCACATCCCACGGGTCACACCAAATGTTCACCTCAATGAAACCTGGTCCAGTCCGGGGGGTAAAGACGTTCAATACACACCCCTTCCACAAGGTCAATCTTTCGCGGCCAAACCGGTGGCGGGAGAAATTGTTTTCCACGCCGCTACTCATGTCGATATTGCCGCAAATGAACTTGAAATCCAGGTTCATGAGGCGCAGATTTTCGAAACCGATCTGAAGATAGTGCCTGTCGAGCCGCGACTGGTTGCAGGTAGTATTACCCGGGTTGGAGCTGGGGTGGATAGCTCACTGATTGGCTCCACCGCTATTGCATATACTTCGGGCCCAATCAGCACTCTTGTGAAAACTACGTCGATGGCTGCTTGTGTTTACAATCCGGAGAATCTCAATCTCAGTGCTGCAAATCTGGTCACTGTTCTCCCCGGTCTTGTGTCCGCGATGAATTCTGTTCGGGGAGCTGCCCATGACTTAGGAGCGGCAGACCATCTGATTCTTCTTCCGGCGCCTTACTCGTTCGTCCAAGCGGTCATTCGACTACAGAGAGAATTTGGATTTCAACTAACAATCTTTTGTGCCGACGAAGAGCAGCGGCGGCTGATCGCATCAGCGCCAGGGCTCAGTGCCGAAACCCACCTTAGCGTTGTTGATTTGGATCAAGTGCGTGGGGCTTTGCAAAGTCTCTCCAAGCAAGCCACTCCTGTCTCTATTGTCAGCCATGAATGGGACACTCTGAGTCGGAACGCGTGGCGATCCATTCCAGCCCTAGGCCGATTTGTCTTCAACGGTGCTTCGCTGGATGAAGCACCTGATGTGGTTCCCTTCCAGCGTGGCGCCTCTTTCCAATCTACGAGTATTGAGACCCTTTACAAGAATGAAGGTCCGATTTTGGGTTCTTTGGTGAAACGTGCTCTTCACTTGTTAGAAGGGCAAAATGACATGCCGTTCGAAGGTGCCTTGCAGCACAAGATCACATCACTGGGTGAGAGCATGGCTAGCGCTGCAAATTGGTCGACTGGATACAATGTCCTTCAATTCAACTACGACGATCTTCCTGTCCAGGTATGATATTGACTTATCTAACAGAGACTAGTTCATGGGTTCTCATACTAATTCATTCTGGTATCAGATTTACTCTGCCGAAAGGAAGCTCCAATTTCCACCCGATGTAGCCTACCTACTGGTCGGCTGTCTTGGTGGCCTTGGCCGAAGTCTCACGACATGGATGATGGAACGGGGAGCAAGAGATTTTGTTTTCCTGTCCCGATCGGGTGATGATAAGGCTGAAGCCAAATCAGTATGTTACCTTTATAACCTGCATCAGGATTTTGTTGCTGACATTTAGTAGCTGGTCGAGTCTCTACGGGTAGCAGGGGCTCAGGTGCAGGTTTTCCGCGCCGACGCTTCGGATGTAGATGCCGTCACAGAGGCCGTCACTCGCGTCACATCCGAGCGGCCTCTTCGTGGAGTGGTACATGCCGCGATGGTACTGCAGGTAAGCAGCAAATTCTCTTAGAGCCAATTAATACGTTTTAATATCAAATCTAGGATGGAATATACAACGGCATGTCACTTGAAAAGTTCAAAGCGGCCCTGGTTCCTAAGATGAACGGTGCTCGTACCTTGCACGAGGTGCTGCAGGGACATGCCCTAGACTTCTTTGTCATGACAAGCTCTATCTCCGCCACTCTCGGAAACCCCGGTCAAGCGAACTATTGTGCCGGTAATAGCTATTTGGATGGCCTCGCGTGGCACCGCAACCAGCTTGGCCTTCCGGGTGTCTCTCTTGTCCTTCCCATGATCCTTGATGTGGGTGTGGTCTCGGAAGATCAGAGTCTTGAAGCTTCCCTGACGCGCAAGGCAATGTACGGTATTGACGAACGGGAGATGCTCCGCGGCTTTGAGGTTTCAATGGCCCAGCCAATTCCTCAAATCCACAGTCCGCCCATTCTTGGCGATGCTCAGATAATCCTAGGCATGGAGCCTGCCCGGCTGGAAGCCGCTTTGACAGCTTCCGAGTCGGCCGATGCTTACTGGTACAACGATGCACGATTTCAAAGTATCCGCCACACTGTTGAATCTATTGGTCAGGATTCTCCATCAGGCGATCCTGGTGACGGGGACATTATGAAGATCCTTAAGGAAGAGGGACCCGAGGCCATGCTTGAAGCAGTGGGTCAACATGTGATCAAGAAGCTCGCTGGAATGCTGCTCGTGCCATTGGAAAGTTTTGAGTATGATGGCAACTCCATTGCTAGCTACGGCATTGACAGTATGATTGGCGCGGAACTGCGCAATTGGCTTTTCAAGCAATATACTCTTGATATTGCGTTCCAGGAGCTTCTGGCAGCGAAAATGAGCGTCAAAACTTTGGCTACAGCCATCGTCAATAAGGTAGGCCTGCTCCCTGTGTTCCCATGAGATTTCTAGTTTATTTTATTTCATATGTTCCATGTCATCATTTGTTTCGTGAACCGGTCATTGATCGAGAAAGATGAGTCTAGATATCTCTCCAAGGCTTATTCGCTTAATTTGTACCTTCGTTATTGACAGATCAATATAAATTGCATTAAATGACAATGATTCTGTGGTTGTTGCGCTGTATGAGTGAACCGGGGCTCCTTTTAAGGTTGCAGGTACATTCTATGGAATTTGGCACCTCTCAAATGATATCTTCCCGAGTCTCTTCTTTTCTTGGCTACTTGTGATACTTTTGTACCCGATGATGCAGTATTTGATCTGAGATACCTCTTTATATAAGGTAAAGAACGCCAACATTTTTCCCGTGTTGCAAGGGTCTTAGATTGATTTCGAACCTAATTCATACCCTCAGAGGAATTGTCCCCAAGTACTAAGTTTTTACTCTTTCTAACCTTAAAGTACTAGGTCTGTAATCTCCCCAAGCATATATTCATCGCACATGAAATTAATGAGTAGTGAAAATGTAGCTTATACACTTCGTTGATAGCGGTATGTTTTTCAAATGCTCAGTGGTAGATCTTGATCCTGAAACTTGATTGAGCCAAGTGAGCGCACAAATAACCTGCCTCTATCCTCTTTTCCTTGCAGATCAGTACTATAGCCAAGACCTCCAGGAGGGTTCGCGACAGGTTAAGATTGCTTTGAATATTGTAACAAATTTTGATCTCGTTCTAGAAGGCTCCAGAACGAGATATACATCAGACATTCGTGGGACAGCCAAGTGAAGGCCAAATTGGTTCAAATCTACTTTGCAAATACAGCTTCGTAGCTCAAATGGGCGGCACGATTTGACAGAGCCGACTAAGCCCCCAAAACCCGCGTTTTTTCTCCGTACTTTTGCGATTTGTCAAATCCCGCAAAACCCTTGTCAACAACCAGATACCGGCGCCGCTCGCCGGGATGACGGCGAAATTCGCCGTCACTACAACACCGGACAGGAACACCCCCCAACACTTCAAGAATTGTATTTAGATAAAATCTCGACTGTCTCTGCTTCTAATATATTTGACGTGTCAAGTGACGACGTTTCCTGGACTCCTGGGTCTGTCTCTCTTCTAGGTCTTTCCTCGTTTGTTCTTCCTCTTCTTCTTCCTCTTCTTCTTCCTCTTCTTCTTCTACCTCAACCCTTGGTCAATAATACCCCTTTGCACAAGTTATCTTATTACATATTCGTGCCCTTTTATCATCACGTTCAAGCATAACCCATCAAATGGCCGATTCAAGCGAGAAGGCACCGTCTTCGGACGCGACCAATGCTGTTGATGACTCCAATGGGCACTTTAGCTCTGGTGAATCTGCGCCGGACACTTTAAAGGAAAGTGTGCAGGTTGAAGATGAGCGAGACAAGTACCGCCAAATTCATGGCATCAAAGTGGGATTCATTTCACTCCGGGCATTGAGTGACTGCTGACTATCGCAGTGGTCTCTGGCTGTGTTGGCCATTTTCTCGTCTGTTTTTCTCTTCGGCTTGGACACCACTGCAGTAAGATTCCAATATAACTTTAACCTCCCTGTCGCAATTACTCATACAAACTTGTCCACGCAGGTTGCGGATATTTCCCCCGCGATGATCAGTCGTTTTGGTCATGCAGATTTGCTCCCCTGGTTGAGCTCTGGCTATGCATTAGGGGCCATGAACATTCTGCCTTGGGGAAAGTCATTCGGTATCTTTAACCTGAAGTGGACATATATTCTCACGGTTGGCCTGTTTGAGGTGGGGAGTGCCATCTGTGGTTCGGCACCGAATATGACAGCCTTGATCATCGGACGAGTGATTGCGTATGTCTGGTTCCTCCTACTTTTCGGTTTCGATTGCTGACAATGTTGCTAGTGGAATTGGAGTGCGTTTTGGCAAAATCATTGGTTTTTTTTGCTTCTTCAAAACAATCGCTAACGTAACCAGGGATCGGGCATGTATCTCGGTTGCATCACATACCTCGCTATGACCACTAGCCCTCGCGAAGGTCCGCATTACATCGGTCTAGTTGGCTTTGTATGGGGCATTGGAACTGTTCTAGGCCCGATTGTATGACCCCTTTTGATCTCCTCAACATATTTCATATTCTAATTTGGTACATAGGTCGGTGGCGCATTCGCAGATAGCTCAGCAGGCTGGCGCTGGACTTTCTACATCAACCTTTTGATCGCTGCTCTATTTGCCCCCGTTTACTTCTTCCTTCTCCCTAATATCGACGCGCAGCCAACAGCGACTTTATTTGAGAAGCACAAGCAAGTAGACTGGGTGTCCATCATCTTTCTAAATGGATTCGTTGCATGCTTTGTCATGGCCATCAACTTTGGAGGTGCTGTTTATGATTGGGGATCCGCCCAGGAAATAGTTCTCTGGGTCATGACGGCTGTCATCTGCATTGGATTTGTCTTGGTACAGTATTTCCACCCTCTTGTGAAAAAGGAACAGGTTCTCTTCCCTAGCCATCTGCTGAAGAGTCCCCTGATGCTTAATCTGTCCGTTCAAATGTTTTTGTCATCCGGTGTGCTACAAGGCGCCATCTACTACATTCCCTTGTACTTTGAATTTGCGAAGGTATGCTTCCCTTTTCATATTATCGCTTATTTCACTCTCCGTGCTCTTCAATGTTAATCTATAAACTTCAGGGCGATAAAGCACTCGACGCCGCCGTACGGCTTCTACCTTACGTTTTCATGCTTGTCGCTGGCTGCTTGATCAACGCTGCTCTTATGGTTCGATTTGGATACTACATGCCCTGGTACTTTGGGGGTGGGGCGTTGGTAGTAATTAGTTCAGCACTGATGTGTACGTTCTCAAAGTCAGCAAAGATCCAAATACATTGCAGCGCTAATAAAACAAACTCTGATCAGGCACCGTCAATGCGAATACCTCCAACTCTACCATTTACGGATACACTGTGTTGTTGGGAATCGGCGTCGGCTCCTACTGCCAAGCCAGCTACAGTGTATCCCAGCAGTTGGTTCCAATGACCGAGTTGACTAATGTTGTTGGCTTGATGAGTATATGTAAGCACATGACGATTCTTCCAGCTTTGAACTCGAAGGCACATATTGACAGTCTAACTTAGCGCAATTCCTTGGAATTTTGTTCTTCTTGGCGATCATGGGAACATCCTACCAGAATCTGGTAATTGAGAAGATCCACAAGCTTTTGCCCAGTGCTAGCTATGCCGAAGTTCGTCAGTTTATTGCTGGAACCAGCTCCAGCCTCAGCGACAGCTTAACAAGCTCCCAGTCCACCGCCGTCATTGATGCTATCATCGTTGCCATGCGATCCGTTTGGATCTTACTTGCTGTTGCAGGTGGCATTTGTGTGGTGTTGTCTCTTTTCCTAGGGGTATGTTCTGAGAGCCCCAGCCTAAAATTCGGCACCCATATACTGACATTCTCTCCGCAAATAGAAAGACAAGTTATTCACTAAGGGCGCCAAAGGAACAGCAATCGCAGCATAAATGAGCCACATGGTTTGACAACGTACTAATTTCACTAGGTGGCTCTTTCTGCACAGATTGGAATTGTGGCTAGCACTGTCAAACCCCCCTCCGGTGTGAGCGATGTCTGGTCTTTTTGGGAGTGACTCCCGTACCTAGTAGTATTTGTCTCCTCGGGAGTTTTTCCCTCTTCATAGACCTCTTTTCACGTCCCTTCCGTTCGTCAGCCCAGTAGCCGCAGCCTGCTTGACGGCTTTGCTGTGTGACAAGTACCCAGAGTACATTAGTCTAACCTTGGAACTTCTTCTTTCCGCCAGATAAAATTATGATTACGTATGATCTTGATATTATTAAAAATCCTTACCGTATCCCAAATATTGTGTCGATTGTTTGCAAGCTATCTTCCAGTCTTTTCTTCCAACCTTTGTTCTTCGTTTTGCGGCGAAATTGGCCGGTGGGGGCCGGCCAGTTTCGCCGGCGCCCCATTACTAATAAATGGGCATTTATCCTCTCACTCTCAGTCTTAAAACCATCAGTCGATCTAGCCGGTCGGCCGCGGTGGACTTCTATCCTTTGCACTCTAATACAATTAATTAGTTGAATTTGCCATGTATTCGTGTACGCTCTGTTCGAAGCCCTTCAAACAAAGTAATGTGATATCCTTGACTCGTCTCAAACCTCACTGCAGAGGATCGAGAAGTCGCACGAGTGTCTAATTCTGTTTCAGTTTCCTCCCGGAACCGGCACCTAGAATATTGTCGCCAGGCAACAGACCGGCCTCGCATGCGAACCTTGTCATGTCGCGCCTGCAGCGCGGCCAAGACAAAATGCACCAGCTCTCATCCATCGTGCACTCGGTGCCTGCGACGCGGCATCGAATGTATATATGAACAGCGACCCGGTCGGCGACAACTGTCCAAACAAGGTGGCGCGGATGAGGCCCCTTCCATCGATCAACGAACACCGGCAGATTCAGTGAACACAAATGCAGATGACGGTAGTGCAGTCAGCCTGATGGCCAATCTTGACAAAATGGCAGATGACATTATTTGGGACGGGGACTCAAATTCCACAGATTTCCTTTTAATGGATCCAAGCCTCACTGACCCCAAGGGCGTGCAAGCTTCTGCACCCACAATGACCACGGCGCCGATAGTGGCATCCACTCCCGACTTCACATTTGGCTGGAGCATGGATCCACCAGAGCTGCTTGTAGCACTTTCTGCGCCGCCAAAGATCTCGCCCTTGGCTGATGCGGGCTTTCTCACGCGGCTACCTATCGATGATCCCATCGCACAGCGAAACGCCACTCATATGATTCAAATACTACGCGCTTTTCCTCAAATGATGGTCCGAAGGACTGTTTTCCCACCTTTCATTCATCCCAACTGGCACCGTGCGGATGGGTCTGAAATACGGAAGACACTGCCTGAGCCGCTTGGTAACTGCATGAGTATCGCACATATGTTCGCCTCCAGAACACCTGATACGAGAGCCTTTGTTTGGAACGCTATTAGAACGGAGCAACGAAGACTGATGGATCAGGTGGGTCTCTTTTGCCTTGCTGGAAACGCTTGGACTCTAATATTGTTGAAACTCATTTAGTCTCAAACATTCGGGCCGGAGGACTTGCTTGCCTCCATACAATGTTATATTATTTATATAATTATGCGGATAGTCGATGACGCGGCATATCATAGCGAGCATGACCTCAATATGCTGCTCACCTTCGCAGTGAGTTTTTTTTCCGCTGTTGCACATCAGATTTTGAGAGCCACACTAACAAGAAGGAAAAAACAGACTCTTTGTAGTCGCTTCCGCGGTATTTGCCAAGGACCATTTAGCCATCCAGAGCAAACACACCCCAGTCGTGCCTGGCCCGACTGGGTATTTGCCGAATCTCGGCGCAGGTACGCTCGATTCTTCCTGTTCGGATCATATAACTCCAGGCTGCCCTAACAAATACAATCATTAGGGTCGCTTGCATCTGGTTCATCATCGGACAGGTCATATCTACCAAAACGGGTATCCCATGCGACACATCCGAAGAATATCATTGTCTTCCTTTGCCGGGTGGCCGATCTATGTGGGAGTGCCGAACGAATCAAGAGTGGGAAGCAGAGTACAGCGCAATACAGACAACTCTCCCTGGGAGGCAGCTTACATACTTCGGAGACTTGATGGAGGCTCAAAAGGCGAGCAGTGACCGGAGCATGGTTCACAAGATGGATTCCTGGAACGCAGAGGCTGATACGGTTGGGTTCATGCTTACGCTAGCTACAGCAATGGTTTAGATGTACCTGTAATAGATCAGTATCCGAAATCCAATACTATAACATTGAATACCGCAGTGCAATCAACAAAGTGCGGGTACTTTACGGGCAAGAGAACCGGTTATTAGACCTCGAAATGATGTGGTTCTGGTTCTAAGATATAAGACCACGAGGGCGAATGCGACGGCTAACAGGCGTAGAACATTGTGTCGATGGCACCCCCAAAAATTACAGCTCAACTTCATAGTGTAGATACGTAGATTTGTATGCATCATCGTTTTGTCTGACTCTCGCCTGCTTCCAGTCACCAAGTGGCAAGGCATACAAGCACTTCCCGCTCAAGACGACTTGCTTTGCTTCCGTTGTGCTGTTCGAAAAGGGTAGTCTCATTGTAGGTAGATTTTCCCTCTCGCCAGTCATTTCGAGCCAATCAAGGCTGCATTAAGTCCAGGTGTGGCGCGAGATAATGCCACCTTCATAGTGAGCCGCGCTATCTCTGGGTTGGGGGTGCTGGCATCACCGGCGGCTTGTATATCGTCACTGCGCTGATTGTCAAGCCCACGCGTGTCCCCCTGTGCATTGGTCTGCTGGGTGTCATGTTCAGCTGTGGCAGTGTATGTGGCCCATTGCTGCGGGGAGTTTTCACGGATGAGGTCTCGTGGCGTTAGTGGTACATTATCGCCATTGTCCTGTTTATCGTTTGACGTCGATGAATCAAGCTACAACATAAAGCCATTTCAGGCAAATTTTAACATGTAATCCGATATGGTGTAGTGGCTAACATCGTCGTCTCTCACACGACAGCCGGGGGTTCGATTCCCCCTATCGGAGTTATTTTTCCAAAAGATGTTTGCATCTAACGTATTTGCTACTTCAGAGCCTTCGGGCCATGAGACAATTATCACCAATGCCTGATGGAAATTTCTTTTTTTTGTTTTGTTTTTTCTTTTAAATAAAATTCCACTTGATTGAAAAATACTTCAGATAAACCATGACTTCGTGTTTCGTGAAAAACTCCGTCCTCCCGACTACAACAAACCCGCAAGGATCCGCTAGGGTATCAAGACCGCACAAATTGGAAACTACACAATCTCATCAGTGTGCGTGGTCCCGCTTCCCTGAGTTACAGCAAGATCCCTCCATAGCAGCTCTAGCTATCTTAGCCCGGCTTAGCGGACGAGATGCCGGCAGAAAGTCGCGACCCACCGGCGCAGCATCCCTCTCAACCAAATCTTCAACATCACGTTTCGCGACCGTAGTATGATAGATCAAGTTAAGCCAGTTTCCAAGGCGATATCCTCCTTTGGCAATCTGCAACTCGATAGTACCGATCGCAGAATTATAATATGTCGGATACAAATCTCCCGTCTGCAACGCCGCAGCTCCATTCGGCATAACAACACTGCACACATAGGAGTTGGCATCCGAAGCCCATCGTGTCGCGGTCGTAACAACATCACTAATCGTGTCGCCCTTGATCCAGCTTGCGGCTTCGGATTTGTAAGTTCCTGAGGTGATCTCGTCGATTAAAGTGTTAGCCCACGACTGGGCATCAGTTAACGCGTAACCACCAATCAACTGCTCGGGCATGTATGTATCCCAATCTGCATGGAGGTTATCACTGTAACCATTGAAAGTAACGGCAATGTCGTTGCCACCGACTTCGTATGCTTCATCGTGCAGCGGCTGGGTTAGATCACCGATAATGTGGACGAGAAATTTAAGCGCCTCTTCAATGTGCTCGGATGAGAGGCGACCGTCGCCAGCGCGCTCGGTGTAATTGGCGATAGCGGAAATTGAGCATCCTGTGTCGCCGCAGTCACGGTCATAGTCCACGTTGCAGTCTGTTGGGGGGTTGTCCTCTGCGTCGATGAAGTGGAATGGGGCGGACCATTTGCCTGCGCTTGTTGCGCGGTATGAGTCAGCCCACGAGGCTATGTTGGCCAAATATGAGGTGGATGTGTCGCCGAGGACACCTTGGGCCCTGAGGTTGTTAATCTCAGAGTGAAATGATTCGGTTGGTGAAGAACTCACCATGTTGCCGTGTCGGCAGACACATAACTCTGTGCAACATAGGCGACTGTTGCATGTCCCAGGGCACCCCATGCATTTGCTCCATTCATGAGCCCAAAGGTGACGAACGCAACCTTGGATAAAGACGCCATGTTGAAGGGTTTTGCCAGCACAGTATCGTTTTCAGAGTATTGTAATGCGACAAACTTATTCTCACGCGCTGGAAAGAGACTTGAGACGTGGTGACAGGCGGTGTATTTATAGGGGCTTCTCTCCTCGTTTCAGTGCCCAGACTCGAGCGTTCGAGGAAAGTTAGCTCGTCGCTAAGCTTGAATTATGCTAAGTAATTTGCCAAGTCGATGTTGCAGTGGGATAGCAATAGTTTCAAGTGCTTTCAAGCGCCCTGTGAGTGTGAAGATAAGGATGTTTGACTGGTCGGTGAGGATTCTTGGCGGGATCAGCGCTGCAGGGCATCGGACTCCACCGGCACTCAAGGGGTGTAAATGAAATTTGAGCGCGACTCTCAGTGGATGAAATTAATTAAAGTCCATGAAGAAACTTGATAAGATGCACGTGGGGATTATCTCTGGTTTCTGCACAATCTCGCCCGCAGGTTAAAATAAGGGTCCAGCCGTTATACGAGGGGCGAGGGGTTGCATTGTCTTGGCTTAGCCATTCAACGGACAATATGAAGAAACGTGTATATGACCTCGGACTGTTCCTACAGGCAATTTAACAGTGTAACAGCGTTGTATCCCATCTTCAATCGGGGTAGGTGGTTTAATTGTATGCATCGTTCCCAGCATTGGAAGTTCCAAGGTTGACTGCATTTAACATTGCGGGCGGGTGGGGCAGGGAGATTGGTGCAGCATAAAGAACATAGATTCAATGCGAGATCGGCCTAATCCTTTATCTGGGGCAAGAACGCGGGTGAGATTATTTTTCAGACATTTTGTACCTGCGCTTTGTCCTTAGGTCTTGGCAGTTTTTGCTTATGAACCGTCGGGATCCCGTCGGCTCCAGGGATAAATTGGAAGTACGTCGAAAAATTCATAGTAAGCGCTTGAGGAAATGGGGGAAAGGGAGGGGGGAAGACTAGGGTGATCCCTTGAAATGGTTCTGGATAAATGAGTTATAAATACGCAGATGTCTGCGTGGAGTTAAATGCATCGCTTCGGTCCATGAGTACCTAGGTATGATATTCAATATTCAATGCCGTGAATGTCTTGACGTCAGCCCCAGATATATATACCTGCTGACCACCCTTCGACGGATGTGCGGGCACCACATCCACGGATTTTACGTACAAGATGTAGAATATCAGCCCAGTCAGTAGGTGCATGACTCGGGTAGCCAATGTCCTGCCTACACAATCTATCATGAATTCGAATTGTGCATGGTGCTGCTCGGCCCTCAGTGACCGCCAATTCCAGGACAAGGATCATAATTCATTATACGCACCCCTGCTTTTTTTTTTTCAATTAATTTTTTATTTTAGAACCCAAGGCTAAGGCACTGAAATCAAAAGCTATTATAATTTGGGGCAACATGACCATTTTTATCATAATCCAAGCGCTGGTGCTTATGGAAGGAGAACATAATTCATCCCGATTTGAATTTAGTTGTGGGTGAAGGGGGAACCCCGGTATGCGTTTCTAGATTACTGCGTTTTGTATGGTGACCGCCTTTTATCATCAAATGAACCAATGACAAAGAGGATATAGAATGAAGTGGGGACAATGATACCGTGACTGTGTAATCGAACCGAATAATGGATCCACTTTTCGTAGCTTAGACCCTGTATAATGTCCCACTAAATCAGGGTCTTTGATCTCCATCACTACAACCACGCGTCCGAGGTCCATGGATGCACATGTGCATCGGCCCAAGTGACAAGGATCAATTGACCTGTCTCATCACAATATCAGCACCACATTACGAATACCGGAAAATGTCACTTTCGCCAGAACTCACTTGATGTCCATCATGAACGCTGATCTGATACTCTGTACAATGAGATTGACTATCTTTTCTACATACGGAGAAGTATGATTCATACTTATGAAATATCGGTAACCTTGGACCCTCGGGATGATTCAAGATTGGCTCCAATGACAATGCACGAAGCTTAGGTGGATTGCTAATCCACTCGGCTAATCGGCACCCCCGCACGGCCATCAAGACCCAAACATGGGACGGAGATAACCCCAGAGTTGAGGCCAACACCGACTGGCAAATCAAGCTGTCGGGAATTATGTCATGGGATCGGATTACTCGTCACAATCGGACGAAATTGATGTGCAAAGACCGAATTTCATTCATGTTTTTTTTCCCTTCAAATGATTTCAATCTGTGCGACCGCCATCTCTTCAACACAAGATGGAGGCAATAGTGCGTATCTTGTCCTACGCCGTGAACAAACCGTACCGAACGACCCAAATCACCGATGAAACTCCTTATCTAAACGAAAATGGCTATGTTGACTTTGCAGAAGGTGATATTGAGAACCCGCGTAATTGGTCTATGGCACGCCGTACAACTATAACCATGAGCGCGGTGTTACTAGTGGTGAACGCAACTTTCGCCTCAAGTTCGCCGAGCGGGTGCTTCGGTTCTATATCTGAGCACTTCAATATCTCTACCGAAGTTGCCGGATTGACAATCACTGTCTTCCTACTTGGCTACTGTGCTGGCCCGTTACTATTCGCTCCATTAAGCGAATTCTACGGTCGGAGATGGATTTTCTATATTACCTTCTCGTTATACATCGCATTTAACTTCCTATGTGCTTTCGCGCCGAACCTGGGGGCTCTCTTGGTGGGCCGTTTCCTGACTGGAACGTTTGTTTCAGCACCACTGAGTAACGGTCCCGGTCTTCTCGCTGACTTGTGGGATCCGCTTCAGCGTGCCAATGCCATGGCTGGGTTCGCTGCTATGGTGTGGATCGGTCCAGCGCTTGGGCCCGTTGTTGCGGGTTTCCTGGAGTTGAAGGAGGATTGGCGATGGAGCTTCTATGTGCTTCTTTGGCTTGGTGGTGCGACCGCTATTGTCATGCTGACCATTCCCGAGACTTATGCGCCGATCATTCTCTACACCAAGGCAAAACGGATTCGAGAGGCGAAGATACCGGGGTATGAGCATGTGAGGGCAGCTGTTGAAGACAATGATCGGACTCTCCTTGCGATTTATAAGGTTGCCTTGACACGGCCTTGGATTATTCTTTTCGATCCTATCTCATTGTTGTGTGCCATTTATATGGCGGTCGTGTACACTCTGCTGTACATGCTCTTCACCATTTATCCGATTGTGTTCCAGGAGAAGCGTGGGTGGAACTCTGGTGTTGGCGAGTTGCCTTTGATTGGCACCATCATTGGTGCCTTGTTGGGCGGTGTTATAGTCTTGATTGACACGCAAATACGTCAACGGAGAATACGTCGAGGTGAGATGAAAATGGAAGATGCGACTCCAGAAGACCGCTTGCCACTCGCCATGATTGGAGGCATTGGATTTGCGATTGCGATGTTTTGGTTTGCGTGGACGGCTGAGTACAAGTAAGCTCTTCGCATTCGATGGGATACAGAAATGCTGACTCGCAGAAGTTCCATTCATTGGATTGTTCCCACCATCGCTGGGTGCTTCCTGTCTACTTGTATGCTGCTTCTTTTCGTTGCGTATTTGAATTATCTTGTGGATGTCTACTTGATGTACGCTGCCTCTGCAGTTGCGGCAAACACAATCGCGCGATCTGCTTGTGGTGCGGCCGCGCCTCTTTTCACGAGCCAGATGTTTGCCGCACTGGGTGTGGGAGGCGGGGGTAGCTTGATCGGCGGCGTGGCTGCATTATTGGCTGTGGTTCCATTCCTCTTCTACCGATTTGGAAAGCAGATCAGGATCAAGAGCAAATTTGCTCCAACATCACCAGCTCGACAGCAGAAATCGGATGTGGAGAGCAACCCACAAGATCAAGGCGTTCAGAGCCCAACGTCGATGTCCAGTCAGGATGAAGGGATCAATGAGGGGGGAGAAGAAAAGTAAAAGCTGGATCGAAAGCACGTGTTAATTGGAATCATTCAAGCGTTTTAATAGACAAGAAGACCTTAGATTATTCCATTCATTCAACCGAGAGTATGCCATACTGCATCGAAAAAAAGAGACTCCGTAATGCGACCATCAGGTTTTAGGCTCAATTCAATGCTCTATAGAGATTATTATTATTGCATGTTATATAAGCACCAGCATTGGTGGTCTAGTGGTTATGATTGCCGCCTTCCATTATCGGTTAGCGGCAGAGCGGGGTTCGATTCCCCGTCAATGCATTTCTTTTTGCCTGATTTCTTTTTTGTTTAGCAGTAAGCAGTGCTGATTTTTTTTCAATTAATCAATTGATCACTGTACATGTACTAGCCTAATCATAATATTTAGCTACAACACCACCAATAATAGGCTGATCACCAATTTCACTTCGTGCCAGACCCTTGTCAACCCCCCTTAGCCACTCTAGCCTTCACCCACTCCCCAGCAGTAATACCAACAGCACTGTTATCAGTTGTCTGATCGTACCCCAGACGACGCAGAACTTCACTTGCAACCGGGCGCAACTCAAGATTGTCCTCCGGCCGAACAAAATACAGAACGCCCAAACGGTCTACATCCCTCTGATCCGCAGGTGGCGCAACAACACGGTGAATACTGCTTTTGAGAAAGCCATTCGTGAGGAATTGAAGTGAGTCAGCAAGATTCACCGTGATGCTTCCCGGATACGGCTTTACCCACTTCCACTCGCCCTCCGGAGTGCGAACCTGCAGCGCAGCGACAGGCTGGCGGAAGAGTAGAGTCAGGCTGCCGAAATCGGTGTGGCCTTTGGACCAAATGCCAGCAGCTTTCTCATTTTCTTCTTCAGAGCGACGGTGGTATTTCATATAGCGTAGGTGACAGTCGCTTTTCTCGTCGTAGCGGTGCACTTTGAGGAAGTAATCTTCTGGTAGCTCGAGGATGATGGCGAAGAGTGTGAGGAGTTTGTGAACGATTCCGTCGTGGATATGGCGCGCGAATGACTCAATTACCGGTCGGTTATGGTTCACAATATCGGGTTGTGGACGTTCAAGAGCGGGAATGAACTTTGGGATATTGTAGATTTCGGTCTTATCGAAAATACCTGGACTAATTTCCTGTGCTGGTTGTCAGATGATGGTCGCACTCTATAGAAGTGGCGACTTACTCTGAGACCCATTGGCTTATACCCATTATAGCCGCCTTTCTCAAGCTCGGCCCGATACTTGAGCTTCTCTTCTATGGGAAGATTGAAAATCTCCTTGCCGATAGAGAATTGGCGGTCGACATCTTCCTGTGAGAGACCGAAGTTGATGATATAAAAGAAGCCTGGAGTATGCAGGTGTCAAAGTAGTAAAATCGCGATCAATTGAAGGGATCCGATACCTATATTTTGGATAGCATCAAAAAGCTGTTTGGCCAATTGCTCCTTGCCGCCTGGTTGATCGAATTGAGACAGATCCAAGGTAGCGAGGTCCGCCCAGTCCACTACATACCATGTTAGTCATGGAACTCAATATGTTAATAATACTTGTGTCGTTTCGGTAAGGACGAGCGGATGATGAGATGCGTACGGTCAAAAGACGTCTCCGGGATCTGGTGATACGTGGGGATATCGGAGCCCTCATGAACTGGAATTGGTGGTTGAGCTAGAGCTGCCATGGCAAATCAAGATCCAATATGCAATGTAATGTGGATGACTTAGAGTGAGATTGTTTGATGTGGACACACTGGAGTTCGCTGGAATGGCTGCATCCGAGAGATGAAGGGTTTATCAAAGTCTCAGCTTTCTTGGCTGCGCAATTGTATCACCATTGAGAGATGGTGATATAATACCCTTCAACCCAATCGGCAGTTTTGAAAGTATTGAAAAAGCGCCCTCAAATTCGATGTTTCAAATGTGTAAGATCACTGTTCATGTCCATGTGGATCCCCACTTTGGCCTAGATCTCACCATGTTATCCTCCGTTCGCGTGATCAGGACTTTTGTAAATCAAGGATCCCTGCAAAAGGCTAATCATAACCCGGCGAAATGGCTAGAACTTACTTAGGATGACTAGCCAAATTATTTAGCTAGGGATATGACATTGTGGTCTAGGCCATAGTATTTGCAATAAGAGCAATTTATGATACAATTATATCATACTAAGTATTCGAGTCTAAAGTAAGCTTCTGGAAGGGTTTCGGAGGGTTTATGAATGGTACAAATCTAGCAATGACCACTTGAGCTCTACTCGGTTTCTCAAGGGTAACTCTTCGAGCTATTACCCCGACAAATATGGCAGAGAAAGCAATAGAGCGGGTTGCGTCCAAGGATTTGGGCGGGACGAAAGTCACTGATATTGCATTCACTACTGAGAGCGATGTCTCCAATGAACTTCATTTTGCCCGTCGTGGCGAGGAGCTTGCCGAAGCCTCATCGAGCCAGGAAAGCATTGATGGCTACGACCCAGAATTGATGAGTGCCAGAACATTGCTCACAGCAGAAGAAGAGAAAAAGCTGTTACGCAAGATTGACTGGCGATTGATGACACTTTGCTCACTTATCTTCATGTTTAAAAACTTGGACAGCAATAATGTGCGTATACATTCATCCCGAAAGGTTGATGTAGTCTAACTCAAGCTTGCAGGCGTCCAATGCTCGAATCATGAATGAGGGGACGGATCAAAACATTATGACACAACTCGGAATTACATCTAATGAGTACAATCTGGTGACAGTTTTATATTATGTAGGACATCAACAGCGCTCAACCACATGTTTTGTGTGATGAACTGATTATAACATGTCAGATCCCATATATTGTGCTAGAAGCACCATCAAATCTGTTGCTCAAAAGATTCTCACCCTCCAAATGGCAGTCAAGGATCATGGTGAGCTGGGGTACTGTTCTCATGTGTAATGCTGCCGTGAAAAATAAGGGTGGCCTCTTCACCACGCGGTTCCTGTTGGGCTTGGTAAGCTTCATCCAAATATTTTGTGTCTACGGGGGAAACTAATCAAGCTGTAGGCCGAGGCTGGACAGTTCCCTGGTGTGATTCTTCAGATGACTTACTGGTATCGCCCGGATGAGATGTCCTTACGATTGCTCTATTTTTGTAAGGCTCGAACAACTTCCTGAAGAAAATGATACTGACACAGAGTAGATATTTGTGGAAATGTGTCGGGTATCTTCAGTGGCCTTCTTGCCTATGCCTTTGATACTGTCTCTGGTGCAGGGGGGCTTTCTGGTTGGCAATGGTACAACACAAATATCTCTGATCTTGGATTTTACTGATAACTTTCTTCCAGGTTATTCCTCACCGAAGGCATCGCGACCGTCATTTTTGGTGTTGCCATCTGGTTCCTTCTCCCAGACTGTACGGGCCCTCCCTTGCACTCACCAACACAGAACACTAATCCCCATGTACAGTTCCGGAGACTGCGAAGTGGTTGACCGAGAGAGAAAAGAAATTTATTCAGGCGCGACTACCATCCAACTCTCCCCGTGCCAATGAGCAAAACTTCAACTTCCGCGAAATCATAGACTCACTAAAGGATATAAGACTGTGGCTGTTTACATTTATCTGGGCCACCTTTACCGTTGGAACGAACGGCGTCACCTTCTACCAGTCAACAGTGATCGCTGACCTCGGCTACACGTAAGTCCCTTCCTCGCGGCCTGTACAAAGACACCCTTCAATGAACATGGCTAACAGCTTCTCAGGAGCATCGCTACAGCCCAACTCCTCAACATTCCCATCACAGTCTGCGGTCTCCTCTTCATCGCCGCCACTGGAATCACAGCAGACCGCAGCCGAATTCCCCGACCGCTATACCCGCTCGCATTCCTTCTCATCATCATAGTCTGCTATGGTGTATTTGTCGCGTACCCAAGTAATGGCGCAATATACGCTGTGACACTCATCGGAAATGCTCTGACTGCAGGGTGGTACCCCGTCATGTGGTGCGTGGTTCACCCCTATTCCCGCAGTTGATTACTACCACTGACATGACAACAGGCCATGGCGAGTCCAGACAACCTCCCGATCTACCGGCTCCGCGTTCTCCATCGGCTTTGTCAACAGCTACGGCCAGATTGGGGGTGCGATCGGTCCGCAAATATTCAAGAGCAAGTACGCTCCCCACTACACGGTCCCTTTCTCGGTGGCTATGGGGCTTGTGGGTCTTTGTGCCATCTTGACGCTGGTCACATGGTGGGTGACTTGGGATACGGAGCGCGATACAAGGAGGCTGAAGCTGGCTAAAATCGCAGCGGAAAGGAGAGGCGAAATTATTTTGGAAGACGTTGTGGATAATGATTTGAAGAACCGTTAAATTCACGGATAGATTGTGATATACTGTTAAGTTAGATCATGGATCAACTGCGTTTCGACTCGACACCCAAGATAATGTCTTGACATGGGGCATTCGTGACTGATGGCCTTGTATCACCCATCCATGCTCACTCTCGGTGGGTTCTACAAAAAAAGGTCCGAGGGGCGAATCAAAATGGCGCGATTTCCCCGCGCTAAGAAATCCTCCGACTCCATACATTCCCCTCATGTGGGACCGTTCATGTGACCTGATATCAAAATAATCCCTTAGCAACAGGGCTATTAGACATCATATTCTTTACTTGACTCACAGCTCAATAATGGATTCCAGTGACCAACCAGCAAGACCTTCAAACGATCCCTACTTCAACCTGGGAACATTCGGTCGCAAAGTCACCACCAATTCCCAGGAAGCCCAAATATGGTTTAACCGAGCCCTGGTCTGGACATATTGCTTCAACCACGATGAAGCCATCACCTGCTACAAACAAGTCATCGCGCACGACTCAACCTGCGCAATGGCATATTGGGGAGTTTCCTTTTGCTCAGGCTCAAATTACAACAAGACCTGGGCACTATTCGATGGAAGGGATCGCGTGAATGCAATTCAACAGTGCTACTTATTTTCTCAAGAAGCATTGAGCCGCGCCAGTAGCGCGTCACCCTGGGAACAGGCGCTTATTCAGGCTCTTGCGAAGAGATACCCCAACGATGACCCAAATAGGGATCTCCTAGCTTGTAGCAAAGCGTACGCCAACTCGATGCGAGAAGTATATTTTGAGCTCGGTCGCTCCGACTTTGACATCATTACTCTTTTCGCGGATGCATTGATGAATTGCGCTCCCCGGAAATTATACGACGCCTCTACGGGGCTTCCGATCGCATCATCCCCAGTTTTCGAAGTGAAAGATCTGCTTGATCACGCGCTCAAGATGACAAATGTAGAACTTCATCCTGGGCCTGCACACATGTATATTCACTTGATGGAAATGTCCGCGACTCCTGAAGCGGCCTTGCCAGCTGCAGAGATGATTCGTGAGATCTTCCCTGATACCGGTCATACATTCCACATGCCTGCGCACATCGATGTTTTGGTCGGTGATTATCGGCGCGCGGTCGAATACAATTTAAAAGCCACTATCGCCGATGATAAGTTCTTTCAGCAGAATGGCGGTTTGACATTCTACAGCTACTACCGGCTACACGACTACCATTCTCTCATCTACGCTGCAATGCTCGGTGGGAAATCCAAGGCCGCGTTATCGGCGACTGAAAGGATGGAGGCGACTATAACCGAAGAGATTCTTCGGGTAGAAACACCCGCACTGGCAAATTGGATGGAATTTTTCAAGGCCGTTCGAGTACATGTTCTTATTCGCTTTGGCATGTGGGATGAATTGAAAAAACTCGGCCCACTCGAAGATAAGGAGCTGTACTGCGTTACAAATGTGATGCGACACTACGGAAAAGCGATTGCCCATGCGGCTACTTTTGAACTCGAAGAAGCGGACAAAGAGCGTGAGCTTTTTAAACTCGCATCAACGCTCGTTCCGCCTACACGCCTCGACTTCCCCAATAAAATCATCGACATTCTCAAAGTAGCATCTGCAATGTTGGATGGCGAGATTGAGTATCGACGTGGAAATCACCAGACTGCATTTGCACGATTACGAGACGCTGTCGTCCTTGAAGACGAACTACCGTTCGCAGAGCCATGGGGATGGATGCTTCCGGCTCGGCATGCATATGCCGCCCTTTCTTTGGAACAGGGAATGGTTGAACAAGCTGCCCAGGCTTATGCGGAGGACTTGGGCCTCGTTCCAACACCTAAGCGGGCACATCAACATCCGAATAATGTTTGGGCGCTTCATGGGTATCATGAGTGTCTTCTGCTTATGGGACGCCATGCTGAGGCAAATATTATCAAGAAGCAGCTTTCACTGGCTTTGGTGGAGGCGGATGTTGAAATCACGTCTTCGTGCTTCTGTAGACTTGGAAATGTTCCTTCATGTGGGAAATTCAAGGTGAATGGTTGCCATAATTAGAAATGTAACTGATGAATAAACTCATGATTATCTGCTAGATGTGCTTATCTTACTCTTTCAATTAAGTAGTACTCAACAATAATTAGACACAAGGATATCATGCAGCAGCATTCTCGACTTGCTTAATCATCCCCTGAACCTCATCGACAATCCGAAAACATGGCACCAATCTTCGCGCCACAGGGTCCAACGGACAAAGATCCAGCGGATCGTGATCAGCCCCAAAGTACTCTTTTTTCCGACACCGTCCCTCGAGATCAGGACAAGCTTCATGACCAACCATATGACGATTACGCTGCCGTTGGGCGAATCGTTTCCCCAAAGTAGAAAGTCGTTCGCCATCCTTCTGCAGTCCGTGCATGGCGAGACCGCGGAATTTCCCGCCGCTAAGTTGTAATGATATTTCAGAGGGAAACCCGAGGCCGGAGTCGAGGTAGACGACCTCACTCTCATTTCTTGCGTCAAGCTCGGCGCAATGTTTATATAACCATTGTATGTACCTTTGGTAGCTGGATGTTATTTCGAACATGAGTTGGCCGATGAGTAATACATTTTGCACTGTGAGTCGAGGAGGTTTTGAGATGTCGTAGCAGGCTGGACAGGTGAGTAGTCTTTCTGCGAGAGATACTCCGGCGCGAAGAGTTTGGAGAATATCATTTGACATGCTTGCTTGGTTTAGATTCCGGATGATGTCGGAGACCTCTTCATCGCATTTGCAGGACTGCGAAAAAGACACAGGTGATATATATGAATCGGTGTTATTTGATGGTAGCTCGAGGTCACGTCCTCCATTTTGGCATAGTGCTTGCCAAGGTTCGGCAGGCGAGGAACAGATGTCAGTGCTCTCGAATTGAAACGAATCGAAGCCGCAGTTTCTGGATAGCTCACATGGCAGTAGGTCAAATTGACCGGCTGCTATAAGTGCATCAAATGATGATTGGGTGGTGAAAGGTGAATGAGGAAAGATAGGCGAGAACTGGGAGGAAATGGATGATCCAGTCCGCTCAACTCTGCTCGGTGCCACCTCTCGTTGCTCTTGTTGGACGAGCTTTCTTGGCCTTCCAGGCAGACCTTTGTCTTTGAATTTACAAGGCAATGCCAGCCCACGACAGCGTGAGCAACCGGTCTTTTCACCTGAACATCGGAGCTTCCGTGACCCTGTTTGATGTTAGCTTCTGAATGCAATAATTGGGTAAAGTGGCTCACCTACGACAAGCTTCACAGGACTTCCGCTCCTGTCGAATGGTATTCATATTGCCGGCAGTAATATATAGACAAGCTAGCAGGCTAGAAAGAAGTTGAGGTGTAGTTACGGACTCCGACATTGATCATCCTGCGCTGACATGGCGTCAACTGAGCGGGGTCATACAGCGGGCGGGAGAAGCCTCTTGAGCAGATGCATCGGCATATCGATTATTTCGAAATTGAAGCTGAATAGATAAACATGATACTATATAAATTAGTGATGGGCTCATATTAAGGATCCAGCTTCGCCTTAGCATATGTTCAAAGGAAATTGTTGTTACGTCATTGTTGTGCGGGAGGATGTAGTTGCAGGTTGTCACGCCTACCTTGCTTATCAAAGGTGATATTTTGCTACGTAATGACTTACTTAATATTTTCCTGAATCTATTTACACCCATGAATGAAGTCTCTGAGGCTTCTTCATATGAAAAGCCCTTGAGTAATGGGAACTCTCGAATTATGGACGGAACGTTCGTTGCTGGCGGGTCTAGCGGGTCAATTTCCCCGCCAAAAAACATCCGAGCTCTAGAAAATACCCGAGTTGACTCTCAATAGCATTGGATGAAATTTGAAGTGTCCAACCTCCTGATCTTCGCAATGATTTTATTTGGGAGTCGTCTCAAATTTACTTGAAGCGCTGAAGGGTATAATGGTGAAAGAAGTAGACGCAAGCGCAGTACGCGATTATTGGAGGAATGGCAAAGAAATTGCCCTCATCGATGTCCGCGAAGAAGGACCGTATTCTGAGTCTCACCCTCTCTTCGCCATCAATGTGCCTGTGTCAGAGATTGAGAGAAAACTGCCTGCCCTGGTTCCCCAGCTAGCAGCTTATATCGTTGTGTACGACAATGGCGAGGGTTATACCGACCGAGCAGTCCACCGGATGAACGCGATGGGATACGAGAATGTTGATATCCTACATGGCGCACTCTCCGCATATAAAAGACACGGCGAAGTATATCGTGATGTGAATGTCCCGTCAAAGGCATTCGGTGAACTTGTCGAATCTATCAATCACACACCATCTTTATCTGCGCGCGATGTCAAGGAGCTGCTGGCGAAGGAAAGTGATGTGACGGTTTTAGACGCGCGACGCTTTGAGGAATATCATACCATGAGTATTCCGCGGGGCCGAAGCTGTCCTGGAGGAGAACTTGTGTACCGAATATTTGAGGCCGTGCCGTCTCCGACGACTACAGTTGTCGTCAATTGTGCCGGTCGGACACGGAGTATTGTTGGGACACAGTCGCTGATCAACTCTGGGATCCCCAATCGGGTGGTCGCCCTTCGGAATGGGACTATCGGTTGGACTTTGGAAGGGTTGAAGTTGGAGACGGGAGAGACGACGCGGATCCCACGGCCTTCGCTCAGTGCATTGAAAAAGGCGCGCCAATGTGCAGAGTCCTGGGCTAAGTACCTTGATGTCTCCGTTATTGATGAGGTTTTACTGGAGAGATTCATCTGCGACAACGAACAGAGCGAGATTACTTACTTTTTGGACGTGAGAGACCCGGACGAATATGCCCTTGGTCACATCGAAGGCTTCTCCAATGCCCCTGGAGGTCAATTGGTACAAGCAACTGACGAGTGGATCGGTGTCCGAGGAGCGCGTATTGTTCTTTACGATACCGATGGGGTGCGAGCGCGCATGACAGCTAGCTGGCTACTACAAATGGGTTGGGAGGTCCACGTCCTCGATGACAGAGCCACAATCCCCGAGAGAATCAAGATACCCAAGATCCCTTCCTGGGCCTCATCAGACCGTGGTGCTATTTCCATCGATGCTCTCCAAAGCCTCAATGGAGCGACTGTGATTGATCTCGCCCGCAGTCCGGCGTATAGAAAAGGCCATATTCCCGGCGCCTGGTTTGCTTCTGGACCTGAGCTTGTTCGGGATCTGAAGAAGGTCAATGGTCATGGACCCATTGTTCTGACCTCACCTGATGGTCTTGTTGCTGCCGCTAACTTGGAGGCTACGAAATCTCCTATGACTCGACAAATCCTTTATTTGGCGGGCGGGACAAAGGCCTGGGTAGAGGCTGGTCATCCGCTCGAGACCGAATCGCGGTGGCTGTCTGAGCCCATTGATGTGTATAAACGGCCATATGAGGGGACAAGCAATGCGCGCGAAGATATGCAGGGATACCTTGACTGGGAATATGGACTTGTAGCGCAACTTGCGAACGACGGGATTTCCGGGTTTCGTGTTCAGCGGGATCGGCGTGTGGAGCTTGAGTTGCTGGAACGAGAGACCTAGAAATTGAGGAACCAGATAAGGCCTGATAGTGATACGACGATAGAAGTGGGAATTGACTTGTGGAGAAAAAAAAACAAATTGGTTAAACATGGTACTCTTGACCAGCAAGCAGGTAGATGGGGAGAAGCGAACGGGAACAGAGTAGTGATATAGTATGAACCTTTCCGCATAAGCCAAGTCCGATTAGAACAATAAAAATCTTTCACCGAGGCAGGCAAGGAATTCAGTATCCCAGGTAATATACGGGATGCAAATTTTCAGTGATCAATGCCACAGAGACTAACAATATCTGTACCAAAACTAGTGAGAAAAGTAGGTCACAGTAGCTGCGAGTAACGTGGTACGAGATCCGTGAGGTCGATCGAATAGAATGTTTCATTTAATTGGAGGCTTTGGAAAACCAGTTACACCAACATCATGAAGCACAGAAGATAAAGTTGCACAGGCTAAAAATGGAGTCAATGTTTGTAACAAACGACAACAATCGAACCTCAAATATCAGGCTCCGATACTATCCGGCCGTAGCATCGTCAAACGTTACCCAATTATCCCTTGACTGTCTAGTCCTTGTGACAAGTCTTTTGGCAAAATCGGAAATCCTTCTTGCAGTGCTCATGATGCTCCATAATTTGGGGTTCGGTAACCGCCTCAGACCTGCAGTTGTTCCAAACCGAAATACAACTGTCCAAGCAATTGAAGCGAGGTGACATACCGAGATCGCGGCATGTAAGATGACAATTGGCAAAGTTGGTCCGGCAGGATAAGGGCTGAGCACACTTCTGACTGCAGCAAGTTGACTCGTCGTCCATGCATGTCACGAGACACCGGCCAAAAGAGGAAGACATGTCCTCCATAGCTAGCATGTCGTGGGTGACGGACATGCATTCCATGGTGTCTGGACAGGAGGCGTTCTCCTTGGCTGACGTGGCGCGAAGGATGGCCAACAGCACAGTGCCTATGTATGAACTCTTCATGATGACTAGTCCAGGCTTAGAGGGGTGTTTCTGTGAGATTGCAGGCGTTGAAGAAACCTACTTGAGAATTAAATATTTGTCTGCAAAGGAAATCAAGGAAATCAATTTGAAATTTGAATTCTGGAACTTGGGATGTCGACCGTGTAAAGCAGATGCCTTATATACTGAGTTTGCACAGGCCTAGCTGGTACATTTCATACAGATAGCAGGGTCACCCTTGTAACTAAAATGGCATTCCATCCACATCTGGAAAACCTTAACTTAGAAACTCCGCGAAAAATGAGTATCCTTGAACCATGGAGATGTCTTTCTTTTCTGTCTTAGAGAATTCCAGTGTCACAGATCGGGAGCCGCGGAAATGAGCTATGCTCGATCGCTTACTGGCCAATCATGCGTTTCCTGACTTAGATAAGATTATTTTCTGAGGAGCAGGAGAGACATACGTTGAATTCACGTCAAAACATAGTTGGAGAACAGGCTGATCAGCTAACGTGTCACTGTTATGGTCGGAATCTATTTATATCATGCAGTTACTCGATATTTGAGAGACATTCCAACCTGCCCACCATTAGAGTGTCTTCTCTCATCAAAGTGTAGTGCGAACGGAAGTAGACGTCACTGAGGCGCTTGATAGAAACAAAATCTACAGAAGTGAGTGAATAAGCTACATCTACCTGAAACTCCTCTAGGACCGACAATCAACTGAAAGATTCATTTTATACATATCTGTTGTTCTACAGATAGTGTTACATACAACCACAATGCAGTAGTACCAGAGTCTAAGAACATATATGTCTACCAACCGGACCTCCAATTTCAAACCAGAAACGCAGTAAAGCGCTCCGTTCTGAATATATCTAAGTCTAAACATGCTGAGCACGGGCGTGGATACGACGAACATGCTCCATGCTCCGCTTCCGGGAAGAAGCGGTAATAGTCAAAGTATCCGAGATTCCGGCCGTGCACTCAGTTCCAGAGGCGACGCTCTGAGAGGCATCCCACTCTCCGTCAACGCAGCGCTGGAACGCGGTGCCAGCATCACAGTACCAGTAGCCTTCCTCGGTGCAAGAGCCACTAAGAACACCAGAGGTTTCGCTGGCGGAGCTTGAGGTGGTAGAGGTGGAAGCGGAACCAGAAGCAACGGTAACCGAGGGCGAGGATTTCTCGGAAGGTGAGCTTTTACCTTCACCAGATGGGCCGTTGTTGGATCCACCCACACCACTGTTGCCGTTGCCATTGCCATTTCCAGAAGGATCACCAGTGGAGGCAGCCTGGGCGACCGAGGTCGTAGCTTCAGAAACCGAGGAAGTGGCCTGGGTTGTCTCAGCCTCTACGGCGGCGCTGGTGCTGACACTGGAACTGGCAGAAGCAGTTTCAGCAGCGGCCGCTTCGATGGATGTGGTTGCAGAAGAAGTGGCTGCAGCAGTAGCAGTAGCGGCACTACCAGCAGTGTAGAGAGTAGGGCCAGGGATATCATAGGTGGTGAGGGTAGCCCAGATATCCACGTAGATACCGGGATCGGTGTCCTTGTACAGATCTTCGCCAAGGATGCCACTGGGTGTGGCGGTACCACTGCCCGTGACGTTGAGGTTGATGCACTGGGGGTAGTTTTGGGCACCATCCAGATCCTCGGCACCGTGAAGAGCGATGATCTCATGGCGCAGAACATATTCTCCAGCCGCAATATCTGTGGGAATGGTAAGGGTACGGCTGTAGCTATCGGCGATAAGCTCATCGGTGGCCCAAGTGCCAGGAATGACGGTATCGTTAATCAGACCGCCGGCGTCGATCTTGAAAAATGCGAGGTCAACCTTGTCGACGTCTGTGCAGGAGCCATTGCAGTTGGCGAGGTAAGTAATCACAGGGCCGTGGTGGTCATCAGGCCAAGTGTTCCAGGTCAAGGTCACGGAGCCGCCAGGGGCGATAGGAGCGGAGAGCGCACCGGGAGCGGAACCCTTGTGGCAAACAATGTTCGAGGTATCGTATGCGGTGGGAGCGACGTAGCCATCGTCGGTGGCGTTGGTGGACCAGGCAATCAGCTCTGGGGGGTCGGACTCGTAGTAGTAAGTGTCAACGAGGTAACCACCATATGTAGTGCCGTCAACGACGATGCTGCTAACGTAGCCGTGGCCTGCGACCAGCGCGGCGGAAGCTAGGAAAAGAGCTGCAGTCTTTGTGAGAGACATCTCTGCCAAAAGAGTGATAAAAAGTAAAATGAAAGAATGAAAGAGACTTCAATCAATGAAGCTCAATAGAAAAGAAGTGAAGTTGAAGAAGCTCTGCTTTCTGTTGATCAAATGCAGGGAAGAGCATCTTATTTATGTTGATGGTTCATCGTCGTCGTTCGGTGGTTCCGAATGAACCGAAGGCGTGGTAAAGTGATCGCATCAGATTTCAAGTAAGCGAAGGGCTAAATGTTTCAACTATGGGAGGTTAAATTATAAGGGTAGTTCATGATGCTCCATATCTTGTTGAATCTGTTAGATCGATCAGAAGATACTTCACCATTTGCAATCCTTTTGTCGCCTCAACAAGGTGGCTGCATACCTTGTTTCACCATAAAGGTGACCCATCGCGAACTAATTTATGATCCTTTTCCTTTACTATCCCCTTGGCGAAAGATGCTGCAAGATTTGATGTAGACTGGATGAGCTATAGCATCTTGTAGTTGTTTTCATATACAGTGGATTATATCCCAAACAAACTCCGATTGAAGAGCACATCAGCGAACAAATACAAGTCCGGTCCTAAACATACCCGGCGGTAGCTTGTAGTTCGTCTCAATTGCCGGTGGAGTGAAACGCGCTAACGGCTAAGCGAGGTCAAAGATCAGAACTATACGATCCCCCAACCTATGCGGATAATCCACCTTTGGCTTGGCGCCCGTCCTCGTTTCATTTAACCTGAAGCATTGGATCACGTCCAACCCCGCAACTACCCTAAAATGCAGCGCTAACGAATTTGATTCTTTGACATGACGTGCTAACTATCCGACTGATCGAGCTTCCGCTGCTAAGGGGGTTTCCCGGCCCAAGTGACAGGACACGGGTTCGTACCTGCTACTATGCTCTGATGTGAGTCGTTGCAAATTTTATTGAAGACGTGAAACAAACTACTAACGCATCAATTTAATTGATATATTCCTGTCAAAATTCTCGACAGTGTGCCCATTCTATTCTTCGAGTCGCTGGCAATCATAGCCGAATCCTGTTCCGCAACCGCCAAGACCGTTTCTCAATTCTTTTCTCTGAGCGTGGACCGAAACGCACTCACATTCGTTCTCGGTAGATTCTGTACTTTCAGCTGAGAGTTAATACAGCCACCCAGCTCAAGTGCCATCATCGCCGTCGTCCCCGTGTTTTTTACTACATAGTCTACTTCAACTAATTTCCAAGCACATACGACCATAGGGTGTGGAGAACAGGGCTTCCCGTCCGCTCAGCCGTACTTAAGCCACACGCCGGTTAGTTAGTAGTATGGTGGGTGACCACATGCGAATCCTGACTGTTGTATGTTTTTGTATTTTTGTTCTCTTTCAATACGCGTTAGTAAGTATCTATACTGCGCTATCTTCAGTCCTTCACCTGAATACCCTGAAGCCACTATATTCTTCACCAGACGTCCTGCACACCTGAAGCGCTCACGTGTCCTTTCCCGCTCGTTTTGACCTTTCTATGTAGAGTGTTATTAAAGTCACAATTCTTACTCTAGTCCTACCGTTTACGGGACTGCTGTTCTCTACAACTTTATTTTATTAAGACTAGAACTTCCTAGTTTCCTAGTACTATGCTAGTCCCACTGCTCTTTGAACCCACTGGTTTGTGCTGGAAATACAGATTGTGTAGAGAAGCTTGAATATGAAATCGAGCGAATTACTGCCTTGAGCAACTGTCTAAGTGTATAATGTGATGATTGAGGAAGGCCCCGCGGAAGCTGTTACAAGTAGTGGTCTTGCTCTAGCTCTGCTTTGTGATTAACATCCTAGGACGGGCTCCAACCCAACCTTAGATACGCGTAGCACCTAGTAGTGAAGTAAGATTGTCGTTAGATTGTCGCCCCCCTGCCCCGGCGATCAGACGATCAATTGTTAATGTTGGTAGTAGTCTTATTTTTCTAGACAAATTCCTAATAGTGGGACAATTCTTGATAACGACCTAATCTCTGTGAATAGGAAATTGAGATAACCCTATTTTTATATATAGAAGATATTCAACAGATCTTGTCTGATTTCATTCCAATGTTACTCTATCCGTTTGCATGCATCTCTACGAAGTATATCCCCATCTCATCTTTTCATTCCCCGGCCTGTTTGCATCTTCTGGCTCACTAAAGAATATTCAAGGGCCAATCCCGTTTAAAGGATTTAGCTTATTGAAGATGTTGCTTCCATCATATTTCGCTTTGATCTCCAGTAACCGATCGGCGTTCACGCCGAACATGTCAGCCGGTGTCACCTTGTCTCCTGACGATAGGATGAATCAGCTTCAATCTTCAGGGCTTGACGGTCTCTAGGGATTTCTTTTGGGTTCTTGTGGCCTACTTACCCCGTGTGTATCCGACAAAGTTCGAAACCAATTTATCCGGCTCATGGCCTCCCCGTCTCAATTCATCTTCAAACATTGCTCGAATTCGCTTTCCCCACGAAACATTAGAGTCATTCCTGCTGGGATCGGTCCATTGCAGCATAAGTACTCCTTTCAATAGTCTATTACGCGCAGGAAAAGCAGACTCTGTGGTAGCATGACGGCAGATCTGAGATGGGTCGAAATAGTCGATTTCCAACGAGCTTCCAGCCATGTCAGCTTCCGCATTGAGCCTGTGCTTGATTTGTTCCATAATTTCCGAGGCAAATTTGGGCTGGACTGGTGAAGCCAATTGTACTCCGATGAGCATTTTTTGTCCTCCCGGAGGTATCATTGCATCGAGAGTGGTGTTGACCTCCGAGTATGGCCTCATTCCCACATTGTCTGTGATGCAATCTAGCGCGAGCAATTCAGCAAAGTGCCCTTTTCCTTCTTCTTCGGAGCCGTTGAAGAACAACACTGTGGTGACGATCGGGTCTCCGGTCTCAGGGGATAGGGAGAGGAAGCACTGCGCCGCTGCCCTCCCCTGAGAATGAACCAGTGCTGCATTGAGGGCCTGGATAACCTCAGGTATCAGATCGCACGAGTAAGCCCTCGTACCATTCCATACAAGGTTGGGCTGTGGGTGCGCTTGCAAAACAAACTCTATCACCACGCCAACGGTTGATCCAGCGCCTCGAAGAGCCCAGAAAAGATCTGGGTTCTCTTCTGCGGAAGCCTCGACTACACTGCCATCGGCAATGACCACCTTTGCGGCAAGAAGATTGTCAATAGTCAAGCCATACTGCGGGGTTAGATACCCATAGCCACCGCGCAAGCTGAGGCCCCCAATCCCTGTGTGGCTTACTGTGCCTCCCACGACTGCCAAGTTGTACTGAGCGGTTGCCTGGTCTACATCTGCCCACAATGCACCTGCCTGAGCGGTGACCGTCTTAGTGACCGGATCGACCCATATTTGCTTCATTCTGCTGAGGTCGATTAGAATGCCGCCGTCGCTGGATGCGGAGGTGTCGGTGGAGTGGCCCCCGCCCTTAATGGCCAGGTCGATCTGGCGATCCCGAGCAAATTTCACTGTCTTTGCTATGCCCTGTGCGTCTGTTGGGCGAACAGATACTCCCTATATCAGCCACGTTAATGTAATCCAAGACACTGTTCGGCTGGGAAGGCAGTACCGATCGTTGAAATCCAATCGCGGACCATAGCTTTAAGCTGACTTCGTACTCCGTCGAGCCTGGGATGAGAACAGTAGCGTGATCCTGAAGCTGAGACTTCAACTTCTGAATTTGCTCGTCCGTGATCTTCGAAGCCACCATAATGTACGAGGCGATTGTCAAGCTATAACGTGATAAATGTTTAGCCAAAATCCTCTTTTAGGTAGCAGTCAGCTCTTGATCTAAAACCTTAGCAGAAGGATTCGGAACAGCAATTTTGATAGCTATATATGCTCTCGGTCAGTGGCGTTGAGCGCAGGAAATTCGAGGTAACTCCAAAGTTACATCATTGGCGACGGGCCAGTTATCATGATATTGACAGACTTTACATCATGGTAACGCAACCCCAATAGAGCACTGCGACGTCAAGCACGGTCAAATAAGGGCTAGTGCTTCCTCAATTCGTCTTAATGCATTTAGGCGCTAAAGCCTGGACTGGCGTTACACAGAGAACTCTCAGACGCCGTGCGCCGTCACACCTCAGATCAAGGAAACGAAAAATTAATATAACACTAGGACATCAAGCACGAGCACACAAGGACTAGTACTTCCTCAATCCGCTAAATCCAGTCGAATGAATGACATGTCTGCTTTTGACACTATATAGTAGTAAACAGCTCGGACCAAAAAGTGGTCCGTGTACAAAGTAAAAAATGCGCATACCCAACGAGAGATAACCAGAGGTAGCTCTCCTTATGGCCTATCATTACCACTCATAAAATCCTGCAAATATGATATTCATGAGGTCACTGAATGGTAATAAAAAAGGAGGCATGGGCACAGACAGACTTGTGATGCAATTGTTGAATGACAATACAGATCGGCGCACCGAAGGCGACTATAGATGCCACGACTTTACATAGTAATGGCGGATTGTGGCTTATAAGCCCGAACACCTGGTTTGCTCCGTTTAGACATCATTTTGCCTAATCCATACGAATAACCTGAGAAAAGCAGTATTCTGCACACTAGCAGTAACTATTAAGAGGCCCTACTCTCTGACATAATACTAGGTACTAGGTACTCAACTTACTTTCATGGTTACGCTAGGCGTTGGGAAGGGGGAGATAAAAAAAGGGACCGTCTATGGTAATTCCACTTAGAATTTTGAAGCGACGCCTTTTCCTACACGGTCTGAATAATCAGGTGGGTAAAGAGGTGCCCAGACCACTCGTAAGAGGGCTTAATGGATTGGCGAGCCGCAAACGCACTGCATCATGGGCGCTAAGTTACCACCGATATGGAACCAATGTTATATGTTTTTGTTTATGAATGTTCTTCCATTGAGCCAAGAAGTGTAATTGTCACGCCCTTCACCTGAATACCCTGAAGCTCCTGTATTGTCCACCCGAAAGTCCTGCATACCTGCAGCGCTGACGTGTCTATCCCTGTCCGTGCTGACCTTTTTCTTGTAGGTCTATTATTAAGCTCACTACTGTTGGTTCTGATGTTGTCTGCAGATGCTTTTTTTTAATGGAAAGTGAAGTGCTTAGATTCTACAGTGATATTCGATTTACTTCTACACTCTTTAGACTTTGATTTCTGAATCCTTGCCCCACTCTAATCACAACCTTGTAAGGAAATGTCGCGCTGTACTGTGGTAAAATAAAACCTAACTACAAAGCACTATCTGGCTATCCTGGTTTACCGTCTATCACACTATCATATAACCACTTATGATAGTCGTTCATCTAGAGCTTATTCGGAGAGCGAAGTCCTGGATTTCACGAGGAAGAATGAATGGGTCTAAGGAAAGAAGCAGGAAGCTGCGCCAAGGAATCCGAGTAAAGACTGCGCATCACCTGACTTCCTGTCGGCGCTGCTGTCATTCCGCTTTCCAACCATCTAGCCCCGGCCCTCTTCAAGGCGGCAAGGCCCGTGGGTTTGAGTCGATCGTAACACGCTGACTGCGATGTGAAAATGTGGAGATAGTATGGCAGTAATATTAGGATGGCTGGTTGTAGACACCTGAGAAGGATTGATTGGCTGCTTGAGGAGTTGCCTGCTGGGGCCAAATCAGTCAGCGCTAACTGAGGCGCAGTGTAGATGCCCAAGAGCGACCTGGGTCGCCCTCAAGCATAACAAAACCAAGCGCCACAAACTCTGCTGCTCAGATAAGATTATATTACCTCCCCACCTTTCCTTGAACAGCTCATCTGCGCGGTCGCAGGGACAAGATGGCTGAAGTGATCGGAATCATCTCAGGGGCGATCACCTTTGCAACTGTCGTTGCGCAGATCTCTAAGTCGATTTTCCAAATAAAAGAATGCTGGAGCCAGATCCGTGACGCGCCCGAGGAATTGCAAGAACTCATCGCTGAGCTAGAAATATATGATCTTATCTTGCGGGAAATCGAACAAAGTCTTTCGTTGGGCCCACTGGCGAATGCCATAGGAACGAGTGCACATTTATCTCGGAGTCTAGAGATTTGCAAGAAGGCAGCAGAGAGGCTTCAGGTTATTTCAAATGAACTTGCCAAAGACCTTAGTCCGTCTAGTCGCGTTAGACGGTCCTACTCTTCGTTTAAAACAGTGCTTCAAAAAAGCAAAGTGGAGAAGTACAAGGCCAAGCTCAGCAATTCAATTCGATTGCTTTCTCTTTCGCAGCAGTGCTACTCAATGTATGGTTGGCTAACTTTATCACTGCCAGTTCTTTAGCTGATATCTCTACAGAGCTTTGATGCAGACACAACCAGTCATGGGTCCTCAGATCCAAGTTCAGGAGAACAAAAGTGACAGTAAGGCTCAGTCGCAGCTATTATTCTGCTTATGATATCTGACTATTTCCAAGAGAATAAACAAGAACCTGGATCAACCTCTGATGTAATTGACATATCGTCCCAAAAATGCACATATTTATGGCGGCTTGGATTGCCAATCTGGATCACCTCGAAGGTCTTTGAAATTCAAGGGAAAAGAGCATATGGCGGTTGGCAATGGGTATTTCGCACGTATGATTTTCTTTCACGGGGTCACCCGGTCTTTGATTTTGTTGCACATGGAGACCTTGATGGTCTACGTCAAGTGTTCTCATCTGGAAAGCTCTCCTTCTTTGTAAGGGATGAAATAGGGATGACTTTACTATCCGTAAGTGGCTTATCATCCTATCCCTTCACAGGAAACTTTCTAAACTATGATAGCGGGCTTGCTACCATAATCGATTCGAAGTAGCGGAGTTTCTACTGAAACAAGGGGCTGATCCAAATGTACTGGATTATTTTAGGAAGAAGCCTATTTCTTCAATAGGGCGAATTAGGATAAACCCTCCTCGGAAGTCACAGCCTATACTTCCACTTCTGCGATTGCTCTGTCAATTTGAAAATGAATCGCAGGAGGATCCTGAGGATGTCTTTCTCAGGAGTTTTCACAGGTTCAGGGGCACAGCAGAGGAATTTAATTTTCTCCAGCAAGCCTGCTGCCCGTTATTTTTTACCTTATCCGATGAGGAGCGCATTAGATTTGCCATTATGGAACTAGGTGCTTGCTTATCCCGTAATTTATGGAATGGGCCCTCCATTATTAGGGCCATTCTGAATGGGATCTCTTTTACGACTTCCAAATTTGAAGTTGTTTCTGCTACACTTTCTAACTTTGAAGTGCCACCAGGCATTGGCCCTTTCATCGGCGGCGCTCACATGATCACTTTGCCTCATGGTGTTGCATACTGCATGGGATGTACCAAGATCGACTCAAACTGGCCTCATGATGCAATTAAGGACAGGGCTATGAAGCAAAAAGTTTATGAGGAATGGTATATGATGTTTCGAGAAATGTTGGATAATGGTCTTCACATACACAAAGCAATGAACGGACTAACTCTGTTGCAAGCTTTCATAGATGGTTGTCTGCAGGTTTCTAAACCGCTTCAAGGCTCGCTTACGAAGAAGTGCAATGAAGCACTCAGAGCGCTATTGCGGGATCTTCAAGGTGCCGGTGTCAACCTGAAAGATTTCGGTGAGAGAGAAGAGTTGATACTGCAAGACCAAGGGGGGTATATTGATTTTCGAACTTTCGGTAGATCGTGGTGCTTTGTTATTCGATTAATTGGATTCTCATATGGCCCAACACCCGAGGATTGGTGCTTATGGGTTAGTGAGCCCTCCGATGAATTTGTGGGAGACTTTTGGGCAATGGTTGATCGACGTATGGAGATGCCGGGAGGATGGTCGGAAGACATACTCTTGTCTTTTTGATGTTACTGCGGTCTTGCGAATTCACATCTTTGAGATTGCCCCACATTAATCCACAGGGTGGTTGCTGAATCACACCAAATCTATAGATATAGGCAAATTAAAACTTCCGATGTATAGAGACAGCGTGTGCAAGAAACAGTCACTTATGTGCTAGTGGACTGACTAAACATAAGAGATATTCAAAAGCAGTTAGGAAGTGAAGTAAGATACGCATATTGAAGCATGTCGAGGCTACTAGGGGACTCAAATGAAGGTAAGAAGGGGAGACCAGTCACCTTCTTGCAGGCTGGGACAGTATCGGAGCACTGCACTACAGCGTATTTGGGTTTAGTCTACGTGGTATTGTTTTAGATATGAAGCACGGTCAAGACTCTCGTGTCACCTTCTTCAGACTGAAATTAGAAGAGCACGATGACAGTCAAGCAGACAAATCGATGGCAGTGATTCAGCATCAACTGCCTAGGAGGGATATGCAAATAGATAACTGGAAGCCAAGCTCAATGGATGATGTATGTTATAAACCGAGAGACATGTGTTTCATACTTTCTGAGACTGCTCACCAAGTATATACGTACCAGTGCCAAGTGTATGGGGATACCGCTCCCCCATCGAAGCCATCGAATATTTGAGCCAACTAAAAAAATGATATGATACCTTAATAATCAGTCAAAACAAGACCTCGGGAATGTAAGAAGCAGAATCTCTCTTTCAAACAAGATTCCATATAGTACAAACTATAACATTACTAGGCTACATTACGCTACATCCTAAACACTAAATTTACACTTCACTAAGCTCCAGATAACATGATCTTAACATCGCCTTATTGCCTCCTTGACTGTCGGAATACCATGGATCTACTTATACAGATGAGAACGTCTGTCAATTAGGTAAGGGTACGATAGCCTAGTAGCGGAGCGTAAGGCCTCAATGGTAGATCGATTGAAACATGAAGTGGTTCTTAAAAAATATAATCGAATATATTTGTGTGGCTTTCCTTATGTGTCTATCTTGCATTTATGAGGACTCGATGCCCTAAGTATAGGTCTTTTGTATCTAATTTTTTCCCAGCTCCCTGACAGAGAACTGATTTACTAGCTAAGCCTAGAACAGATTAGGTATAGAATCTGTACATACTAAATGAGTTCAAGACCTCTTAATAGTTAGATATGTTGATAGCAGTACTCAGTGACTCTTCTGGAAATTAATTAAGTATTGATGTCATCAAAATTGATTAAGAGAAAATCATTTTGTTTAGTCGTTATAGTTGAGCTAGCTGAAAAGTGAGTCAAGTGACGAGATCAAGCAATAGGCTTGTGAATCATTTTATCACTCTTGTGTGCAATTGAGGTCCTCGTTAAATATTGCCCTTCTGAAGTCCCTGAATGCGACTTGTGCATACCAATTTTGGCTCTTCAAGCGAAAGGCTGAACGGATGCCAAATAGGGCGGCGAGCCGCCTTGGACAAAATCGTGGGCGCTAGGTGACCACCGACAGAGAGTAACTGTTATATGTTTTACATGCTTGTGTTCTTCTTTGTTCTACACTCTGAATTTTTTGGGGGCATGCCCTGGCCGCCCTACCGCTTCAGCCCTTCACGTAAATACTTGAATCCCCTAACCGAATTTCCACTTCCCGCAGTCAGGGGCAATTACATTTTCCGGTTGGCCGCGATGGCTAACCGGTATCCACAGCCACACGGGCTTTCCGGTACTTACTGTAAGCTTTGTATCGGCCCGGAATCGGAGCTCTATTTCCCCCCCTCTGCCAATCTCCTATTGTCATTCAACACCATCTTTGGCGGTCCACTTGACCACGTTCAGGATTCCAATAGCGCATAATTTTGTGTGGCCTGAAATACCTGCGCAATATGTCAATCACAAGCTTGCCTTTGGAGCTATTGACTCGTATTTGTAAGTCTCTAGAGCCTCAAGGTTGGGGCGCGCTTAGGGTCACTTGCCGCCAAATACACGCCAACACACTGGAAGCCTATACAACGCGTTATTTCAAAAGAATCTCGCTCCTTCTCACCCGTGAGGGCCTTGGCCGCCTGGAGGAGCTTGCAACCAGTAAAACTCTTCATGGCTCGGTTGAATAGATTTGGATCATCCCGAACTTGTTCGAAGGCTGGACACACTTAGACAAGGCAAGTTTTACAATGGTGGACGATAGCAAACATTGGTTGAAATTGAGGTGCCGTCCAACAATGCAAGAATCGAATGAAATTCAGGCTGAGCTTGAGGCTCTATATGCCGTCTTCAAAGCTACAATGACTGAACACCGTGGCATTCTCGAATCCTCGGGATTTTTCGTCACCCTTAAAAAATGTCTCCCGCGCCTCAAAAATGCTGTCACCCTTGGGTCACGGTTTTACGCAACACAATTCCTCCTCAATATCGCAAAGCATACTGACTTTACCTGCCTGGGCTTACGTGAATTGAAGAGCCAGTTCAAGTTCAAGCATTTTTCCAATGTTTCATCAGAGGATGCCGTATATGCCTTATGATTTGGCATTCTCACAACTGCTTAACGCAATGATCAAATCCAGCCGAAAGGTTCAAGCTTCCCACACGTGCGGCCATGTCTTTTGCGGCAAGAAGTAAAAATCTTTTCAACTGGCAGAGTCACGGTATCAATTACTGCTTCCACTTTTGAAGGATCTTACGACTCTACATATGTGCATTCGCCTTAAAGATTACGAACAAGAAACATTCGATGAAGCCACTTTCAGACGTCTTCTCAATCTTTTGGTCACAGTTGCACCGACACTGAAGATCCTGACCTTTGCACAATGGAGTCCTATAGAAGAACTATCTCCTCTCTACTACAAGGATATCGCTCAGAAAATTCGTTTTCCCAGCTAGAGGAACTTCATCTTCATCTAATTGAAGTGACAGTGAATAGCCTCGAAGAATTCCTACGGACGGCAGCCCCAACCTCGAAACGACTCAGACTGAACTTAGTCAGTTTAGTTGATAGGATAACATCAGCACCAGACCCAGGACCCCTGACTGATAACAGTCGTAGTTGTGTCTCTTCATTATCAACTGAAGTCAAAAATGAGATGCAGGGGCTCTGGAAGCGCGTTTTTGAATTCTGGGCAGATCATCTCAAGCTGGAATACGTCCAACTATTAGACCTTGGGTACCGGGGACGGTTCATAATGTTGCAAGATCACTTATATACGGAACGCGGGCAGCCGGATGCACAGCCTTCTCCTGGCTTGAACCCTTCAAGCTTCTATTTTGATGCTGAGAGGGCGAGTCTACCTTTCAAAGAGTGGGTTACGCAACTTCAGATAGAGATGTGGCATCGGACAACCTTTGATAGTCCTAAGCTCCCAGGGACCAGCAGCATCCACGTGCGCCAACCAGGCCCGGGATTCAGTACGATGGTTTCTTCGGTATGCATTCCCAACACAATCCCGAGAGGTCGGAATCGTGTTGCTATGGCGTCTACAAGGGAAATCACTTGATGGAATAGACATTATACTTCTACTTAGGGACCAGACTGAACTAGTTGAATACCATTACATATATATGGTACTGCGCAACATTGATATCGTGGTTTAGTTCGCGATTAGCCTTCAATCTTATATCCTTCAAGTCATCTGCAAACGCCGACCGCCACGAAAAGGTCTTTTTGTATAGTCAACACGAAAACTCCTCATTTTCAACACCAGGAACACGCGAAACATCATTAACTAGTCGGTACCAATACAAGGCTCGCGACGCATCAAACATATGTTTTTCTTTTCTCTATTCAAAACTTCAGAGACCCTAAAAACTTGCCAACTCTAATGATAGACATAAGCCCAAAATTATGCTCCTGTGAGATTTGCTGCGAATTGCGTGAAAGCGACATGCACGCGTTTACCTTCCTCGTCTGCAACCTGGCCGTGGGACTTTGCGCTACCGATAGGGTGGTACGGGAAGGGGCTAGGATAGTCAGTCGGATTCAATTCAAGATTAATTTAGCCAACTCACCCATATTCCGGAACAAATATGATCTTCGAATCTGGATTATCTTCAATCCGACACTGGAGGACTTTTGTCCATAGCCTCTCAAAGCATAATCTCTCTTGCTCAAATACGGGATTCATAGGTTCAGGGCACTGAGAAGCCTGGGTTGTTCCGATTCTAGTGTGAATATGGTAAACCTAGATGGAAATCAGCTCCTGTACATTTCATAATCATATTTAGACTCACGTGTGGAATGATGGAATCCATCATAGCGCGATCACCTTCGCCAATATCAAGGAGCCGTTCTAGACCAACCATCCAGTGTGATAAATCGGCAGTGATGCGTAGCCTATAGTAAGACAAGTCAGATTTATCTTTCATTAAGTTGATAAGAGCAGGTTTATACTGTGGCACAGCTTTCAAGATCTGTTGGGCTGCATATGGTGTGAACATTGATCGATTACGATGAGTCTCGTGGTAGACACGACCGGACACACCAAGTTCGGTGTCAACTTCGAGGGTACCGCGGTAAAATCTGATGGATTCCTCAATCTCCCAGGCATCTCTGAATCATATGTAAGCTAGAGCTTTGAGTCAAACATGGGAAGGGGTACTTACTCTCCAGATTGGAAGTTGAAGGACACAGGTCGGAGCGGCTCAGCCAGCAGGAGGACATCTCGGTAAGCTTTTAAGTGATCGCTTGCTTTTAGACCGACTGGACGGGGACCTAGGTAATCAACCCAAGAAGAGTGGCCCCTGTCTTTATATTAGCATCTCAATCAACATAGCTATACACTCCTGCGTATGTGTGCTGACAGGACGCTGATATCGAAACCCAAGCCATCGCAAATCTGTCGCAGTCGTGAAATTTCTCGCTTCGAATCTAGCGCATGAATATTGACTTCGACACCGCCTGTGAACCGGAGTTAGTTAAAACGACTTGTACTCAATAGTAAGGCCGTTCTTTGACTTACTGTAGCCCAGCGCCTTCAGCTCTGGAAACCACTTGGCCCAATTGTCCAGGTTGGTTCCAGGCTCAATGCCCCAGACAGTACGAAAACGGTCGATCCTCATAGTGGCTGATATGCAGTTAGGTGGAACTGAAGAAATGTTTACAAATTATTTTCAAAATGAACTTCAATGGGGCAAAATATGTATCAGTTCACGAAATGTTCAAGTTGATCTACACTTGCACCGCATCCCACAGTATCTGAAATTGGAAACACTTCCCGCTGTGACGCTTCAGATTGGGCATTCCTATTGGTTGGTCAGCCCCACAGCAGAGGGTCCTTGGACAGCTCTCGCACGACCCACTCGCGGCGAACATTGCCTGCAATGGTCGCGTCTGGGCATGCGGAGACCTCAACTTTCATCTATTCAACCCCGCGATTTATGTGCGAAAGTTGGAGATAGTTCCCAAATCTTCAACTGTTATGAATACATGCATACATGCATATGAGGTTGATCTCTGATCTAGATGGTTGTTTGCAGGCCGTCTTTGGTCATCTATTCTACTATCGAATGCTGTATTTGCGCTTCATCTCGCCACTTGTGGGGGTATCGGGATTGTGATGTATTGCTTCAATATCCCAATGACTAACTAACTCTCTATCTTCTACTTTATCCTTATTGCATTTGATGAACATGAAATAACATGACTTACAAGGGTGGGAATGCGTGGAAGAAGAAGAACAAGAATAGATAGAGATGATTGGGATATCAAAATAAAAAGCAAGGGAAGAGTTATAGTCCGCTACATCGCGCCTGTTTAGAATGAATTATCGTGCTTCCGAAAGCAAAATGCACGAATCGCGCCTTCCACTTTTTCTTTGTGTGAAATGCAGACAAATTCAACACTTTCAACACAGAAATCGTCATATGATATCCTGGAAAGCCATACCCGATATATTAATTATTGCAATGACGTGTTCGGTAATTCGCTTAGTAGCGCCACATGGCTTCTGAAAATAATGAGTATAGAGACAATGCATTTCTTATTTACTAGCTTCTAGGGAATTAGAAACCTCCGTTCGGATGGATGATAACCTTCGTGTACCCATCCTCTCTTTTATCAAACTTGTCATAAGCAGTCTCGGCATCGGCAAGCCCAATCTCATGCGAAATCACAAAACTAGGCTTGGCCTTACCAGCAATGATCATGTCTCGCAAGTACCTATTGTATGCCTTGACATTGCACTGTCCAGTGCTGAGAGATAGACCCTATAAGTAGTTAGGGTCTGGTTTACGGAAAATTGAATCACCCACTATCTTACCTTTTCAAACAGCTTTCCGAAGCTGAGACTGATCATCCCGTTGGCAGTAGCAGCATCGGTGGCACCGGGATCACTAGTAGAGCACTCGTCAACTTTCGCGACCGTGTCGTGTCTTTTTGAAACATACCTGGGCACATATAGTCCCGGAATACCCAAGCCACCACAAGCCCGTGTCACACGAATCATATTCTCGAGAACAATGTTCGCCTTCTCGGAAGATCCATTGGAGTCAACAGCCTGGTATCCCACAGCATCGACCGACCGATCTACCATATCGCCATTGTGTTTGATGATCTGGTCAACAGCATCTCCCTGTGTAAAATCGATCGGAATGCAGCCTATTTTTTTGGCTGCTTCGAGTCGCTCAGGAACACGGTCTACCACGTAGATGTTTGACGCGCCACGCAAAACTGCCGAGTAGCCTGCCATAAGACCGACTGGGCCTGCTCCAAAGACAGCGATGCTTTCACCTGCTTGGAAGCCAGAAATCTCAACACCGTGCCAACCTGTTATCGATTATTAGAACTGTGATTTTCGAGAAAGGGATAGATGGAATGTACCGGTCGGGAAGATGTCTGCGATAGACTACAGTCAGCGAAGCACTCCCGGACGAAGTTGTAGGAACTAACCAGCGAGAAGAACGAAGTCCGCTTCGTGTTCCTTTCCAGGAGGTAATACGAGAGCATTGAAATCTGCATATGGAACTCGGATATACTGTGCTTGGCCTTGAGACTTTTAGTCGGATCCTTTTGGGGATTGGAACCGAATCACAAACATACCTCCGCGGTAAGGACCCATCGCGACATAACCTGTCGCTGTTAGCTAAGGAAAGTAGAATGCGGTGCATATATTACCATAGGCACCGCCGGCAAATCCCGGATTGACACCAGTGCAAAAAGCTGTTTTCCCTTCCTCGCAGTTGCGACACCGACCATCGGCAACGTTAAACGGCATCACCACGCGGTCGCCTTTCTTCAGTAGTGTCACTCCCTCACCAAGCTCCTCAACAATTCCCATATTTTCGTGGCCTTTCCCGTTAGCCATTGTACATGATTTGCACGATGGGGATCTTACCGAAGGTGATGCCAGGCTCTGCGGCCGTTCGACCTTCATACATGCTGTTCCATTGTGAGCGACTAACGACTTGGGCGGGGTTTAGCTGGCAGTCTTGATTGACTTACTGTAAGTCTGAGCCACAGATCGCGGCCTGAAAACGATCAGTCACTTAGTCTTTCCCACCTCAATAATAAGATAGACTTACCGTGGTGACTTTGACAATGATATCATCTGGATGCTCCAACTTCGGCTTCTCAACATCTTCAACCTGAACCTTGTACGGACCCAGATAGTTGAGCGCTTTCATAGTGGTTGCAGACATGGTGAAAAGGTCGGATAAGGAGAATGTCGTACTGAAAATGAAAACAAGATCAAGCGGGATGAGGGAATTTGTAGACAGCACTGGGCACTTATGGTCTCGGCGCTCAGGTTTGCCCCAACCACGCGCCCAGCTTCACGAAGTCGGAAATGATTCCTTTTTGAGTTTTAACAGGTTAATCCAAGGCCGGTGAATGGGTGCTGAGGCCCAATTGGACGACAGCAACGGCCGATTGAGTGAGGGGAAGCTATACCTTCCCCGCATCGATCGACGCGGACTAAACTTCCCGTTTTACAGCAATTCGCACTTACTCAGCATCAGTATTCAGTGAAACGTATTATACTTCTAGCAATTAACTGGGGCTGGTGGTGAAGTTGAACATCAGAAGTACGAGAAGACTTCTCCGAGTAGAAGTCTGCTCTTTTCTCCTTACAAATCGCTGAAATGTTTCTCTCTTGCCTGGCCACCCAATCCAAACTACGCGACAACATCGGAGATATTTCGATCGTCGGCTTTTACCTGAGAGACAGCTGGCACCGTCCGAAATTGGACGGAGCTTTCATCTGGCCAGATCCTGGCTGATGTCTTGAGAGCAACCGAGTCACCAGGGTAGCAACCGAAGTCATTCTTCAAACGCTGCTTCCTCGAAGATACAAAGTATGTCTAAAACTCCCGTTTCTTCACTGCTGCCCAAGCACGCACTTGCTCAAAGACATTCAGAACAGAACATCACAAATAATGCGTGTGAAACCCAAAAGTCCGTCCCGTGTCGCTGATCATCAGTCCTGTCAATACTGCAGATGTACACTTATGTCGCTGATCATAATGCAAAAATGCAAGACAGACAACTCTTGTCGGAGCGTACGGAGCCAAAGAACTGCCGAATTCCGATCATGCAACGGCGTGCAGAAAACACAGAAAAAGGGGCTAGTACAAACAGTCGCTTAGACCCCTTTATCTGACCACTCCGTCGCTGACCCGAGATATCCGAAATAAGCCGACAGAGTTGCGCACGTTTGTTATTGGACCCTGATACACCTAAATACCTCCAGAATGAAGTATCGTCGACAGAATCTGACTCACGAATATGACAAAGTATCTGCGGCCAGTGACAGCCGTGGAGCTTATCAAATTAGCCGACCGGGGGGGCCTTACTCACAGATACCACGTCGATCTTATCCAATTACAGCAACGGGTGGAGGCCATAGTGAATGCTTGTCCCCGTGTGCACGGACTAGTCCCGAGATGCTTAGCTTCTCCGCATATTAATCCCGTTCCCCTCGACAATTTGGCTTTGTGAATTTTGAAAAATTCTCGAGGGGCTATAGAGGCGGATTTACCATGGAGAAACACATCGACGAAAAGGTGTACGCGCCAGCCACAAGTACCCTGATCAAGCCACAGGCTCGCGAGCCTTATGATACAGATGTCTCTTTCGAGGAGTACACCTACTACGCGCAGAAGACGAGAGCCGAGCAGGACCTTCTGGATCCGCCTGTGCTGAATGTACGACAGTGGTTTGGGAAGTCGAGCGAAAGCAATGCGTCGAATCAGGATGTTGCTACTACTCTGACGGAGGAGGATTTCACAAATCGGGCGAGGAGACTCGAGATCACGGATGAGGAGTGGACGAATGCTAGTCGGGCGTTCCGGTCGGCCTCATGGGGCGCTTGTTAGTACTGGCCTGGATTATTTTCCATTTGAATGTGCTAACCTGTCAGGCTTCTACTTGATTACAACGGATATTTTGGGGCCTTATGGATCTGGCTTTGCGATGGGAACGCTGGGATGGGGACCTGGTAAGTCTTCCTCTTTATGTCGTTTTTTGTTTGAATAAAGCTAAGAATGACTAGGCGTTGCGTTCTACACCGTATTCGGCGCGATGGTCGGATATTCCGGATATCTCATCTGGCGCGTTTACCTCGGCGTCGACAGCTACGAGTTCCCCGTGAAAAACTATGGTGATCTTGGGTTCAGAACGTTCGGTAACGGCGGTCGGCATGTCACAAATATTCTCCAAGGCCTCGGATTACTACTCATCACGGGTCAAGTCACAATCCAATATGGTGAAAACATCTCCCAGGTCTCAAAATTCAAGCTCTGCTACGCTGTTTGTCCTGTCCTGTTCGCCGTTGCCGGGTTCTTTATCACACAAATCCGGACTCTGAAGGCATACGGGTGGATCGCCAATCTGGCTGTGTGGTTAAATATTTTCGTTATTTTCATGACCATGGGTGTTATGGCCAATTCACCTCCGAATTACCAGATCTCTACGCTCGGGTCCGCGGGTAGTGATACCAATGCCGCGACCATCACACCCGTGAATGGCGTCTATCCGGCTATTATTCATTACAACAATATTCCTCCTGGAATTGGCCTGGTCGGCTCAGTGAACGGTATGCTTTCTGGTGTGCTGGCCTATGCCGGCGCACAATTGTTTGTCGAGTTTATGGCGGAGATGAGAAGACCCCAAGATTTTATCAAGGCTATGTGGAGTGCTCAGTTCTTCATTTATAGTGTCTATCTCACTTACGGGTGTGTAGTCTACTACTTGCAGGGACAATACAGCTTCAATCCTAGCTATCAGGGTGTCAGTATTTATGGGTGGCAGACACTCGGAAATATGGTGACGCTGATTGCCGCATTGATTGCGGGTGGACTTTATGGCAATATCGGCATCAAGGTCGTTTACAACAATATTCTTGTCGACATTTTCAAGGTCCCACCCATGGAAAGCCGACGTGGTAAGATTATCTACGCGGCCCTGGTTCCATTGTGGTGGATTATCGCCTTTATCATTGGCGCTGCTGTTCCCGATTACTTTGGATTTGTCAGTGTCATATCTGCCTCTATGCTTCTCAACTTGAGCTATACCCTACCTCCGTTGTTTGCGCTGGGCTTCGATATCCAGAAGAATGCTGGTCTGGTGGAAGGAGAAGCGTTTGACCCAGTCACTGGACAAGTCACGAGATCTGGAACAGCTACTCAACGGTGGATTCGTGGCTTCTTTGCTGGTGGTTGGTTTCAGGTCTCCATCAATATCTGGCATGTGATTTATTTCTTGGCTTCCTTGGCCATGTGTGGCCTAGGCATGTGGGCAGCTGTCATTGGTATGTACATGAAACCCAGATATGTTATTACATGAGGCTAACATAACCCAGGAATGATCGATGCCTTCGAAAATCCGCAGCTGAACTCGTTCTCATGTGTTTCACCACTCAACCTCAATGCATGATCAATTCCAACGCATGTTGATCGCATTGACGATACGAGTTTGGATGTATCATTTGAGATAATTGAATAAATGATGTATGATGTGGTGTATGTAGGTAAATGTCTTTTAAGAACACTTGTATGTCCAGATTATTTGGAAGCCCAACTCTTATAAAACATGTCAAAGATTTCAAGATCCTGTTTCGCATCTGACAAAGTCGACTTGATCGACTTTCCATTGGCGAAGACCTCATACAGTTCCTGGAGCTCGGCAGTATAAGCATCCTCATAGGAGGAAAGCATCTTCCGGTGCTGGATCTCCCCTTGTTCATTCACCTCATCAACCTCCACATAAATGGGAAGACCTTTGACATATGGGCTATCAAACTGAGATATAGTCAGTAATGTACTCAGCGGTAAAGAAAGAAGGATTGCATACCTTGAGAGTAACTCTCTTCTTAGCGCCGTACACCGCGATGTGTGCATCAAAGACAGGAACCTCGTCAATACCACTCTCATAAGTCGTAGAGTACGTCGAACCGTCCGCATTGCGGAATGTCATGATAGCGCTGTAGAACGGATCATTGGCCGTAACGCCATTCACCCGCTCAGGGAACCCGAGAACCTCACGCATGAGAGAAATATCATGCGAGCCAAGGCTACCAAGGAAACGACAGAACTTCCGCTTCTCATCCGTGATTTCCTGGTTGGGGAAAGCCTCCTTGAACAGCGCCTCGAGTCGAGTGTTACGCTCTTCCGCGGCGTTGGGCGGGTAATCATTGTGCTTGACTGAGAATGTACCACTCTGACTGACAAAGTTGAAGTTCGGCCCACTGAAGTCGCGGACACGCGCATACATAATTTTCGGGATTGACGAAATTTCACGTTTAAATGCTTCGAGGAAGCTGGGGGCGTAACGACGCATATATCCGACGAACACACGGGCGCCTCCTGCGTTCTTTTCCGCGTCAATGATTGATTGCACGGAAGGCAGTGAGAGGGAGACTGGCTTCTCAATGAAGACGTTCTTCCCTGCCTTTAGACTTGCGCATGTTAGGGGAGCGTGGCTCTCGTCGGATGTGAGTATGAAGACAATCTCGACGTTGGGGTTGTCGATGACATCTTGAGGTGTGGTTGTTTTATGGGGAACGGAGAACTTCGTTGCACAGTGCTCGACTGTTTTGGCTGACACGTCACAGATTGACTGTAGCTTGAAGAGGTGTGATAGCAGCAGTAAGCAGGGCCCATGGCAGACTTGGAAGACTTCCTAGTGATATGTTAGCTGTTGTTACTAGCTTGTAGCTTCGGTTGTGATTGGCTTACCCCCGCACCGATAATGCCTACTCCCAATGGTCGAGACTGTGACATTTTGGTAGACGAAACGATAAGATACCACACACAGTTGAAAGCAAGAATATTTTGCCGGTCGGCCTTTTTCGTTTGGGGTTGAATTGGAGTTGGAGTGATCTCATGCGCGCCTCCAAGGGAGCGCGGGGCATGCTCCACATCCCACCTTGGCAGCTAGCCGAGGTGACCTCATCTCTACTATCTTCATGGTGATTGGAAGCACAATTCCAATGTTGATATATGAGAACCAGTGGAGTAAACATTTGAAGTATTAGAGTATTGGGGAGGGACTGATTTATTGTTCTCTCTACTTCACCAGTCAAAGATCAAAATATATACAACCGGGAACTTCAAGGCGAAATCTTGAAAACAACCTTGGAATGCAGTTCAAACAGCACAACCGTCCGCACCAATCAGGAAATATGTACACATGCACATCCATGGATCACAAAATCTATGGCTTATATATGTTCCTCCGGAGGACTCAAGGTATGATCTAGCCGAGTCGTCCCATTGCCATGACCTTTGGGTCACCCGATCCTCCATACTTTGCAATATCCTCGTGCGTGAAAATGGATTCAAGGTCCCGGAATCCATACTTCAAATAAAGATCATGACCGTGCGCAGAGGCTGTCAGCCAAAGATCACTTATGCCCAATGCCTCTGCTTCGGCAAGGCCATGTCGGACAAGGCTCGATCCAATTCCCCGACAACGATACTCTGGAAGTGTGGCAAGCACTTGTAGGACTGTTGCTGTGTCAGATATATCATTCAAAGATCCGGGCATGCTCAGGTGGATTAACCCAAATACTTACAGGCATATCTCCTTCCAGACATATATTTCTGCCTCATGGCTGTCATGCGACCAATGATGTCGTTGCACGCCTCACGATTGGCAGGTGCTGGCCAGTCGAGATTGGTCCAATCCTTGATAGGCGTGACCTCGGGGTAAAAGTTCCATGAAGCCCAGGCGACAATCTTCTCTCTACCGTCTTCCTCCACAACGGCCTTGTAGTTCTTCATGGTAGGGTCTTTGTTTAGCTGGTCGACGAGACCTTTAGCCCGGAATTTGTGGTTCTCTGGATGAGGCGGTCCAAACATGATATGGGTGATGTTTGCTTCTAACGGTGTTCCGAGGGACGTGTCATTGCAAATGGATTCCACTTGTGCGAGGGTCAAAAAGTCTTCCTCAGTAGCGGGGAGAATTTTGAACGACTGGGGTTGAGGCGTTTGGGATCCCATATTGAAATTGTAAGTAGGTCGTGTGGAAATGTAATTGAGTCAATGCTTATGGGGGATTGAGAAGCTCTTATAAGCATGCCGCACCTAAGCCTAATCAGGATCCCGACTATCGTGGCTTTTTTAATTCCAATCAGGCGTCCCATATCGCCTATCTTGGTACTGGAATGGGAAACCATGGCTGTTGGAAATCTTGTCATCACGGAGTTCCGATGGAATATCTCATCATTTTCATTTGATGTCTGAGTCAGCGGCTATATGGGGAAATGCTTTCGTCTTATCTTGGATCACCACGAACCTTATTTCTATGGAGTAATCCAAGGTCCTCGATGACCATATGTATATCCATGATTGTACTAAATACTACAATCAAGTGATATTGCAAGGCGCAAGGCATGTTGGTTTGCGTAAATGCCTCAAGAAGGCTGAAGTTGGCCGATTTGCCAAAGAAAAACAAGACCAAAATCTCATGTATTTAATGCTCGAGTCTGGTCCCACAGAACGTCCACGGAATCCAACCGTCAACTTGAAGTGACCAGCGTGAACTTGGTGGCTAGGAGGTGTCCCTGCGCATTGATGCCTGCATATCCAGGCCACGTGGTGACAAGACGCTGATTTAGCAATTCCCGCTATTCCCGTTTAGGAGAGTTTGCTGCCTGTACGCGCCCACACCTTCACTCACAAAGGACTTAACGGTTTCCCCTCTGTTCTTATCTTCCATTTTAAAGATAAATTCTTTCACCCTTGAAATGTTAATGCCATGATGTCCCGGCAACTTTCGATCCTTTGCTTCGGTAACTCGCTCACAGCTGGTTTCTATTCGTACGGACTAGGGTATAATCCGTATGCCATCAAACTTAAGGAACACCTCGAACATGAGTTTCTAGGCCTTGATGTTCTTACCACTGTGGCTGGACAGCCTGGTGATCTGGTGTGTCGCCCAGGAACATTCCTTTCTCGCATAGAAATGAAGTGCGACAACAATAAGTACGACTGGGTGATATTTCTGGGGGGTACAAAGTGGGTCTTCCTCCATTGCATTATTCAGTGCTTTCTTGCTGATCATGGACAATGCCCGGCTTAGTGATCTCGGCTACGGATTCGACCCCGAAAAGATTTACGCTGGCCTCCAAGATTCTTGGGATGTTGTCCTCCGGTCAGGTGCCAAGGTTCTGTCTTTGACTATTCCCGAGTGCCAAGCCCGTGTCAGCAACCTGGATCTGAGACGGTCGGCTCTCAACAAGCTCATTCTTGATCACAAGGCGGAACGATAGTAAAGCTCAAGCTCATGATTATTCCATGTGTCAGGCTAACTTTGTCACAGCTATGCGTTTGATCTCTGCAGCAAGATTCCATACCACAGCGCGACAGAACAATTTATCGAGGAAATCTTTGATGATGGGTTACATCTCACAGCGAAAGGATATGATTATATGGGACACGTTATCGGCGAGCACTTGGCAGGCATTCTGAAGGGGGAAGGCGATGGCCAGGCACAGAATGGAGAACTATAACACGACCGAATGCATACATAGCGCTAGAAATAAGATAATATACGGCGTCTTAGGTATATGATACGTGATATGACCTTTTGTGATATTTGACGAGTTCAAGCATAATGAGTCAAGCTTTCTTCTCAACAGGCGAACATTTTTCCCTTCCTTTGTAAGTTTACTTGTTACTTTGAAGTCAAAGAGAATTAGGTCGCGAAGTTCAATTACAGGGAGATCAAGGGCGCTACATATGCCCAGGTGTGGGGTAGTATATGTATATGCATGTATTTTCTTTTGTGTTGGAAATCATATAATACCTAAAAATCAATGTACAGAGCGATAGACTTTGTGAACTAGAAGTCAGTATTCCCCCGGGTTTTGAGCTTGTCTCTTCGGCTAGCAGCAAGGTGCACTTTTAAAGTTTAAAAACTACATGGCATGGTATATAAGAAGCTCGGATCTACAACAGGATGAAATGAGTCAATTGAATACACATTACTAGCACTAGTACGAATTGGACATGATTATAATGCATCAAGCCCCGGCGCACAAGGTTTGATCCTGTTCTGGTGTCGGCTCCAGGTCCAGCATCGGCCGTCCAAATTCATCACCGGAATGCGTGCTATTTTACAAGATTCCCCACGATTGCCCTCTATCTTACTTTTTACTTCTTCGTTCCACCCTTTGAAATATATTTGAACTACTCTGCATCCCACAAGTTCCTGATGTCCAAACAAATAATCGAACGACTCGAGGAGCCTCTGGGAAGTGAAACAGAATCAGAAGCAGAATCAGTATTTGAAATCGATATACCTGTCTATGTTGAAGTCGACATCTCGTCGCAAATCAGAGACAATGCAGTCTCTCCGCCTCTTTCTGACGACCCTGTGGCTGCTTTTGTTTCTGCCAATATGCACTGCTTCATACATATTGAAGGATGATTTTGGTAATGATGAACGATTCTTCGACAAGTTCGACTTCTTCACAGTATAGTCACCTTACGTCTAGTCTCGTGCATAAAAATTAACACTAACAACATCATGCAGGAAGCTGACCCTACTAGGGGCTTTGTGAGCTACGTCAACAGATCAACTGCAAAACTTACCGGCCTTATAAGCGTATCAAATGGCTCTGTTTACCTTGGCGTCGACAACAAAAATCCTGCTTGGGGTCCCGGTCGCCGAAGTGTGCGACTGACAAGCCACCAAGCCTACAACCATGGCTTAATCATTTTGGACCTGGCCCATATGCCTGGGGCTGTATGTGGTACCTGGCCAGCATTGTAAGCTCCTTCTATCGCCCGAGCCCTTCGTTGCGAATTATTGAAAAAATAAGTGCTGACCGTACTCAGTTGGATGATTGGCACAGTCCCTCCCACAGCTGGAGAAATCGACATCATCGAAGGCATAAATGAAGGTCCACTGAATCAGATTACCCTTCACACAAATCATGACGGGTGCACAGTCAGAAACTCAGGATTCAGCGGCAGTCTCGATCGACAAAATTGTTACATCTACTCAACAGGGCCAGCTGGAGCTGGAGGCTGTGGCATTGTTGATCCCTACCCCGAGTCTTATGGCGGTATCTTCAATGCAGTTGGCGGTGGTGTCTACGCAACCGAGTGGACAAGCGATGTTATTCGAGTCTGGCGTTTCCCTCGCTCGAAAATCCCTGCGAATATTCAAACTGGGCCACCCGATCCCTCGACATGGGGTACGCCAGTCGCCAGTTTCTCGGGTGGTTGTAATATCGACGCGCAATTCAACAATCTTCACCTTGTAAGCTTTCCGGCCCTGTTTATATGATATGATTGCTAATCCTTTTTTGTACAGGTTTTCGACATCACCTTCTGTGGTGATTGGGCTGGAGGCGCATGGGCCAACAGCAGACTGTGTGCCTCCAAGGCACCTACATGCTTTGAGTATGTTCGGAACAACCCACGAGCTTTTGAAGAGTCATATTGGAAGGTCAATTCATTGAAGGTGTACCAACGAACATGAGAAAAAAAAAAGAAGGAAAGGGAGCCAAGCCGGATGGTGGATGGTGAATACGATCATGTCGAACATCGAATTGTGAAAAGTATGTTTGTTGCTTAAATTGACGTTGACGTTGAACCTTGAGGATGTGATGAATGTGTTTTCAGAGCCCTTGTCGCCATGTATGTTGAGGCTGATACCAGAATGTATTGTTTGTATGTTGAATCACTCCATCAACACGTAGCACGTAGCAAATTTGCTGTGAAGAATGACTGTCTATGTCCTAAATATGATCTTGAATGGATGAAATTGGTCTGCCGCCCTACTATACCAGCATCCACAGAAGATGTTCCAGGCGATGACCATTCTTGCCGCTCCTCTTTTCCTCTCAGATCCAGTTTCCAGGTCCGCCATGTTTGACCGACAAAAACGATGCGCTTTAAGACAGGATAAAAGCAATATACGGTTGTCTATGCTCAAGATTTGGGAATAACAATGAATATTTGAGAAAGGTAAGACTGTTTTTTGAGCTGCACCTGCATAATTATTGACACTCGCTTCCCCGAGCCTCAGATCACTATTAGATACGAACCGTGAACTGGTGAGTTTCATTAGCGAGGGATAAGGCCGCTTGGATGATCTTATAAGTGCTAGATAAACATCATGCGGGACTGGCAGTTACCATTCCAACCGGTCCCAGCCACGGTTTTGGTTTGGCCATTTAGATTTATGTACTAACTTTGGCTCATTGACTCACTGGTTTCGTGACTTTGAACCTTCACCTCATCATTTTTCCGGGAGGTGACTGTGGCAAGTTTTCGACGCTGAAGCTGCGGCTATTGTTGGCGCCAGCTCCATAAGTGGTGCTTCTTAATCGTATTGGGATTGCGACCGCTCCTGGCGCGTTTTTCTGAATTATTGAGTAGGGCATTCCTAAGTACTTGTAAGTGACATGGGCCTTTTCATAGCGCCTTTGAACCAGTTGGCTCTGAGTGGCCCATTATTATTTAAACCGATACCTCTATTACTTCGCTGTTGCAAGAGTCGTAACAGCGTGCGGCGTAATCTGGTGGGATGGAAGGGTGTACAAGAAGCGGGAGTTGGCTGCACCCGATTCGCGGAAACTTCGTTCCCCGCACTGGTAACTTAAATTGTCTGAAGGCTTGGAAAGCGTTTGAAACCAAAGACTGATGATTGGCGCCATGTAAATGATGTTATGATGATGCATAATGGTCGATGCGACTAGGTGAAGGGATTGGTCAGGAAAGCTTTCCTGATGTCCACTCATCACATCTGTTTCTTGAGATTACAGGGAAATCTGTAAGTTCTCCTTTGTTCTTGATTTGCTCTTCGGTTTGAGTTGGCGTGATGGTGACAAGTAGATCCATGACCTGGGCCGAGAAGCCCCCAATTGTAGATCTGGGCTACCCCGACAATGACGTCCAATGGTCTATAAAAGACCCGTGTCTTTGGCGAGTAGAACATACCACAAGACTATTTGAAAATGTCACTCTTATTCTTACGGTCTACTCGTACCTCTGCAAACTCATTCGGAAAGTTAATCCAACGGTGCCACATATCTCAAACCGCAGCAATGGCCGGTATCAGTGATGCGATCAAGAAAGACCATCGTGAGATCGAGGATTACTACAACAAAATCCTCAATGCCACCACCGAGAAAGAGAAGATACAGTGGCAGAATCAGTTTACGTGGGAACTTGCTCGTCACTCCATCGGCGAGGAGCTGGTCGTCTACCCGCAATTCGAGAAGCTACTGACTGATGGCCGCGCTATGGCGGACAAGGATCGTAAAGAACACCAATCTGTATGCTAGCTCCCTAACATATCTGATTTGTACATACTAATCAATGCACTACAGGTCAAAGAACAACTCAAAGCTTTCCAGAACATGCAACCTTCGAATCCCCAATTCGAGCCTTCACTCAAAGCTCTCATGGAAGATCTTACTCAGCACATCAAAGAAGAGGAAAGCGAGGACCTTCCTAAATTGGAAGAAAGTTTATCGACGGAGGAGAGCGAAGACCTTTCCAAGTCTTTCGGCAGAACGAAGATGTTTGTTCCGTCGCGGTCGCATCCCAGTGCACCCGACAAACCTCCGTTTGAAACTGCGGTGGGACTGATGACCGCCCCAATCGATCATCTGGCTGATCTTTTCCGATCGTGGCCACATACTTCCGGCATGCCGAACCCGTCGACCAAATAAGCTCATAGGTTCTGTCTGAGCATGAACTGTTGCTTTCAACCATGACTTTCCTATTGTATCCTGGAAAATGATGTATGGATCGTGGAACCAAATTGAGACGTACTTCTTTTAGTCCTAGCAATGAGACATCTTCAATATCTACCTTAACTCTCGATCGTTTCGTTCGGTCTGCGATCACCGCTTTCCAACGAAGTCCATTTTGATACTATTGAAGATAGTTTGAATCTAATTCACTAAAAAAAAAACCATTCGGACAATTTCGTCACACCTCGTGCGCATTATGTAAGCATTAGCGCGGAGTGATTGGAACCTTGGAAGCATTGTATCAATCACTGAACACTAGAGCAAATGTGAGGGAGTGCACTTGTTGCATATGCGATTTAGACAATTATGTATATATCCTCGGAGACAAGTCATTACAGCAACCACCCCCTTGGAAAACAACATTCCACCTGGGCATTGGGAAGAGTGCACCTAACTAGCCATGAAATTAATGGGAGTGACCAAAACACGGAATTCCGGATTCCTGATTCATCTTCCAAGCTGCCAAGCTCGCCTCACTATTGCGCCTCAACAATATCGGAGTCTTGGCATGGATCTGGACTGTTCAGCAACTTGCGATTTTCTGGTGCGTAGCAGAAGCTCCGGCGCACCCAGGTTCTTCTAGACCTTTGCCTGCGCCATCCTGGGTTGTTTTGGGACCATTTCCTTTTCATCAAGTTTAGCTTTGGGCAAGATGTCAGATACTTAATATATGTTATTGTTGGAGGAAACCGTGAAGATGGTTGTCTTAAATAGGGATCGGCCTGTGCTAAATACTGCTGGACTTTAAACCATGGAAAGCACTTCTAAGTAGGTGTTTCTTACACGCAATATAAAATCTTTGTTACAGGATCTGGAAGCTGTCGTGGTAGCGTCATGGTCCGCTCAAGTTCTAAGCATCGATCACCCACGATGAGGTGTTTAGGACGTAAGTTGCTCGTGGAATCTAGAAACTACGTCATTATGTCTTCATAGCGGCTATATGGGACGATTGGTATTGCAATCCCTCCACTTAGAATCAGTGAACGCCATTCTTGTAATGTCCAGCTTTTACTTTCGAGTATATGAAAGTCCCTGAAAAGCAGCGGCATCGAAAACATCCTGATAGTTTGAAGGGCTGGTCACATGATCTTGAATTTTGCTACATAACACATCTTTATTATCTGATTTAGCTGTAGATCATCATGCACTCACTATCTTAAATAAAGTTAAACCTAGTTACAGATATGAGTCCTTTGTGCTTGGTAAACTGAAATTGACCGCTGTTGGGATAAATTGTTCTTTTCTTCTCGATAATGTTTCGATAATGGAAGCCATTGCATAAAAGAGCCCATCTGTTGTCGGCACGCGGCGCTGGTCGATGATCAGAGGGGACAGGAAGAAAGGAATAAGACAGCTAGACCAATATCGTACTGTAAGTGGTTAAAACGGAGAAGCGGGAAGCATGGGGAGAAGCGCTGATCTATCTACAGGATCTGATCACCTGACCTCTGACACCTATATTAGTCAACTATTGCTATGACCTTACTGTACTGCTTGGAATGTACGGCTGATCAAGTAAGCATAAAACAGGGAAATAAAAATCAATTGGGTCCTTTCGGGGAGCGCTGACGTAGTCTTCGTGTTGCTTCCAGTTTGAACGTTGCCCAAAATCATTTGACGTTTGGTTCCTTATCTGGAAACAAGCTAGAGCACCGATGATGTAACGATGAAACCCAAAACCTCCCAGTTTAAATGTAACCCAACTCACTGAACTCAGCATCTCAAATTTGTCTTGTGTCAATTTAAATCGCATCGCTGCACATTTCATACAATCCGACAAATACGACAATGAATTTTCTACGCCAGCCATGTTCGCGCATTGCGACTTTGCGGTCATTCCGCACCCCTGTTGGAATTACTTCACCTCAGGCAAATTTTAGTCGAAGATCTTATGCTACTACCGGTCCGGGTGATCAGAAGGGTGGTACCCCCAGATGGTATTTTCTCCCTCAATTCCTCGACAAGTAGCTCATTAGCGGAAGCTTTGTTAACCCCGAATTTCTCAATTAGGCTTCTAGTCTCCATTGCTATGGGTTTGCCCCTAACGATCTACCTTTGGAGGGGGACAAGAAAAAGCCCAATACCAGCTCTATTGGCGAACACCATGGAGCTAACCAAGAGTATGCACAAAACGCGGAGGGCAACCAGGGCAACGACTCCAACTCAACTACTTCCACCCATGATGAGGTTCGTTATCCTTTAACTCTCTTATCTCAGTGAAGCCGCTGTTCCCGCACACACCCAACATAGGATGGTGTAAGACTTCTAGTGACTAATTTGCTGACTTACGTATAGCCTCGAGCCATGGGTTCTTCCAAGGGACCTACAAGCATGTCATTTAAACAAGAGGGCCTTTCTAATGCCGATACCATGAACCCATATGTCAATGAGCCCGGAAAGAGTAAAAAGGGTGAGGGTGAGACGGAAACCGCAAAGGTAAAGGGTACCGTGAAGCCTGACCGGCCGCAGGTGTGAGCAAGGATATAGCTTGGCGCTAGATAAATATCAAACTTTACACAGGCTTCTGAGAAGCTAGATGAAATCGAAAATTTCAATTCAAGCTCTAAGGCAGATTCCGGAGGCGATTAAGAATACTCAATTATGTCATATCAAACAATCCTCTGTATTACTTCATAAAGTGGTCTACAGGTTGTCAATAAAATTGAAGTCACCTGACTTGCCCGCACCGAGGATCGCTTTGTTCATAGCTCTAAATGCCCGAAATGGTTACAAGGAGCTGTGCCTTCGCGAACAAAAAGATGTACATTCATCCACTTGTCTTCCACCAGAGCATTCAGCTCATTTCGCAAAAGATGCAATCTCACCATTTGGAAGGGGAACCTAGGAAACATCATTTTACGTCCTTCCCAAATCCACCCTCCTTTAGTAGCCCTATTCTAGAGTATCTTGTATGACATGGACCAATATTCATATAGTATCCGTATCGCAATATCTCCTACTTTTTAGATGATGTCAAATAATCAATTATAAGAGAGATAATAGTTGAGTAGAACCTTGTCTATGGGCAAGCTATCTGTAGATCTAAACTTGAGGGAAGCCGCAAGTAAGCTCTTACTTTGACCTCTTATGACTCGATCTTTTCTTCCCATCCTTTGCCTTTAAAGTAGACTTCCCTTTACGCTTTTTCTTCTTGTCCTCCTCTGATGAAACCGAATCAGATTCAGACTCGGAGCTCTCATCGCTTGCAACACTCTGACGATATGGCTCATTGGAATCTTCCTTATCCGACGATGTACTCGAGTCCGAATCAGTGTCTGAAGGTTGTGCTTCCTTGTACAACCCTCTATCAGGCCCTCGGCCTTTGGAAGAACGACTCGACTGCCCAAATGCATATAATGAGCGACCCGGATCCGTATTGGGTACCATAGGCACCACCATAGGTTGATTCTGGAAGTTATCGGCGCGCCAGCGATGCTCTTCGGCAAGTTGCGAATCATTCTTTCCCTGGCTCAGCGAGTTGAGATATCTGTCAAATTCCTCGGCGGCGGCGGCGACTCGGGTGAATTGTTCCTTGCCGAGGATGATATCATTTGGTCGTTTGTTTTTCCTTGCGTCGAAGGCAGCAAGAGCAACGGCTGTCTGGAATGCGTTGCGAATTTGTCTACAGACAAAAGGCTTTCATTAGCATAAAGAATTTGGTAGAGTGCGTGGAATGAATGATGGCAAGTTGTACAGTACCTTCCATTCCAGTTGAGCAGCTTCTTATCTTTGATGTCCTTGAAATGCTCTTTTGCGAACTGGATTATTTCTTTGTCCCGAATATCGAAGTCCGGATTTTGCGCCTTGAATTCTTTCCTGATCCGTCCGATGTTGTTCTTCCATATCTGGATGGATGTTTTCTTGTCCAATTTTGGATAATACAAACTGACATGTATTCGGGACTTGAATGCCCGGTCAATTTGGCCGACACGGTTTGTGGTCAGGAATAGAATCCCCTATCTGGGTTAGGAGAGACTCAGAAAGTATCATTGTTGGAAGTGTCGAACTTACACTATAGTATTCCAAGGTTCGAAGGAACACTGTGCAATTATATTACAATTAATATTATCTACATAATCAACAAAGGGAAGGACGGACCTACCTGAAACAATCGCATTGCGAGGGAGATCGGTGTCATTGCGTCGCTTAAGAAAAACACTATTGTGAAATTAGCAAGGCCTTGATGAAGGGAGTAAGATTGAAAGGATGCAACGAACTCGGCTTCGTCAAGAAGAAGAACGCATCCCCATTTATGAGCAAGCTGGAAGTTCCGCTCCAAGTTCTTCTCCACAAACTCAGCGTTGTCTCCTATGTCACCACATGTGACCGGGAAAAGAGGCCGTTTGGTATGGTCGGCAACGCATTCAGCTGTACTAGTCTTTCCAACTCCTGGTTCGCCATGCAGCAAGATAATCAGACCCTTACCTTTACCCTGAATAAGGTCGACAGAGGGCAGGGAACCTCCCGGCCCTTCAGACTTGCTTGGGATATTCTCATGGTTTTCAACCATAGCCAACACAGTTTCCTTAATACTGTCATTGATGACCAAGTTCTGCCACCCGTCGGTATATTGGACATCGCTAATGCTCTCAATATCGAATGTTGCCCATTTTCGAGAACGTAGAACAAACCCGTAGACCATGAAGGGAAGTAGAGCCATCTGGTCTCGGTTCAAGTCTTCCGCATTTCCCGTGGAGTCAATTAAGCTCCCGTGGAGGCTTCTGAATTGCTGTTCTTCTTTTTCGTCAATGCTGGAGTCTTGGACAATGTAGTCATTCCCACAGCAGCCTTCTGAGCTGCATCGAACGCAACGGAAATAACCCAAATTTGTCTCTCGATTATCATGATCGACTATGCTATCCAGTCCGATCTGTGGTTTTCTGTCTGACATCTCTAGAAACGCCAGTTGGAAATCAATGATTACCTGAGATTCCACTTGTTCTGGATGCTTATCCAGGGTTAATCCACGGTATTGCTTATGTGCTGTTTTTTGTGGGTTCGATAAAATTGCGAAGCTTTCACCTCGAGTGACCATCGCTTTGTGAGTGCTTTCATGCTCTGGATCGCATTGCAATGGATATACTGGGAGAGCAGTCATATCTCGCTCTCCTTCATACTTCCTGATCTGGAATGTACGGTTCACTGGGCCATATTGAGCCCCATCAAAGTCAATGTAGAAACACTCCACTATAAAACTTCCCATGGAGTATCCTTGGTCTTTCAATTTGACCCCGACATAGTTTGGTGGGGGGTCACCAGCGAGGGCGTAAAGCGGTCTTCCTCCCGTTACGCGAATCACCCGGTATCTAGAACTCGCGTTAGCAACTTGTCATATGATTCCAATTTAATCGGAAGGCTCACAGTTGGATTTGTTTTGCGGCGGGAGTGCGGACGGTGGTGCCTGGTCGGAAAAGATGCCAAAGATCACGGAATGCTACTTTGCGAGCCGTGCCCTTCTCAAAATCCTCCCTTAACTTGAAGACATGACTTAAGTGATTTGCCATAAATTCATTCAATAACCGTAGATGTTGAAGGGCCTTCGGACTCTCCGTTTCTTTGAAAGGACCAATTGCCGTTGAAGGGTCTTGTCTTTCAGCTGTGCTGTCACCATGGATCTGTTCGAGTTTCTTTTGATGTTCCAAGAGCTCCTTCCAGAAAAGAGTCAACAGTTTAAAGGACCTCATGAAGGAGACTTTATGCTCGTGGGGGCCACGCGCCGAGAGCTGGTCTGTGACCTCATCCAAGACTTTCAAGAGGATTGGCGAGCGAAGCCGAATTTGAAACATGGGAAGGCTGGCCTCTTTGCCATCAATGTTCATCTTTGTCGCAGCGACGACCCCGGGGGCCTGCTTTGTCGTTACCGAGCGCACCGCTCTGAACGATAGAGGTTCTTCGATTAGAACCTCAATGATGCTCTGTGGGCTGTTGTCGATTTCCGGGACGTGTTTCCACTCGCCTTTCGAATCGGGCACGTCGTATACAAGGGAGTACTCTTGCCAGCTGAGCCATTTGGTCGTTACCTCACTATCAGGTACCTTGCTTTTGTTATAATACGTAGAGTCCAATTTCTGCGGTCCAAGGATCGCGGCCTCGAGTGCCTCCAGCCGATCGTGAAAGAGTCGATGGAGCATCGCCTCGTGAAAGAGTCGCGCTGGGACATCTTCAATTCGCTCTTGTAAAGTACGGTCCTCATAAAGCGAGGTGACTCTGTTCCAGTGTTCAATGACGAATCGATCTACTTTCGCATCCGCAATTCGAGGCTCTGCCTCAGTCCTCTCATTGAGTTGGACATTCGAGAATCGAGGTTCATCTTCTGTCTGGCTAGCCTGACCGCTCTTCGCGGCATCAGAGGATAAGGAGGAGGACGGGGTGCTGGTTTTGGTCTGAGACAAGTCTGTGTTGCTGTCCGCGGCTGATGGGAGGCCACTTGGTTCGGAAGATTGACCCAAGGAGTGAGCATCTACACTGTCGACGATTGCTGTTGCCATGACGCGAAAGCTCCTGCAACTTTTCTTGGGCCTTTAAAAGACGAGAAAGTTCCGAGTTCGCGGACTTGATCACAGACTTGAGCTTTTAAAGCTCAGGCCAGTTCACCTCACATATACACGATGTGTTGTCAGCGCCGCGTCAGCCTTGCTTTAAGGCAGCTGAAAATCTTACCCCGCCAGAAAGATGTTTGCTTTTGGTGCTCAGACAACCTTTGCGATAAGTATTGTGCGCTCGAACCCTTTGCTCTCCCAGTAGTGCTGTGACTAGTAGGGATTAGCCGGGCCAGAGGGAACCACCCGGACGCGGGATCTATTTTGGAGAAGCGCCCCATCTGCATATGCACGTGTCTCCATCAGGCACGGATCCTTCCAACAGTTCCTTTGCCAAACCTCTTGGCCCGTGATTGCCATCAGCGAATAGCCTGTCCACTTTCTCCCCTCTACCGTACGAGGATGCATTGCGGGTGATCGAAACCCCTCGCCCCCAAGCCGCGCTATATTTAGTATGGGTTTCAGCAGAGGGGGACATGAAGTAATATTGACAGGAAATACGTGAGACCTCTGGCCAATCATTGATCTGACATGCAGCCTCAAGCATTAGAGCGCCCCAACAGCCTGAAGGCAACCTACCTACCCCTCACCATTTCTCCTCTTAGTAGCTGAAGTCAACCTGATTCCCGAGCTGGCAGGGTCATAGGAGGATTTGGTCACTGCAATAAACTGACAACTAAGTACGAGGCTCATCTTTGTGTTTTCTTCAGGCAACATAGCCCACGAACAGGATGGCGAAACAATCCGTAACCAAGTTTCCAGTTCATTCAACTAATATCCCCGCGAGCTTCATTGAGAATCACCAAACCACCGCCGAAGACGAAGAAAAACTAAAGTTTGTTCATCGTATCAACTCCTTCCTCCCGGAGAATGACGCAGCTCAGGATGAGCTAGAGTGTAAGCAACGAATGTGTGTACATTTTTACCTTCTGCTCATAATATGGCCTAAAACTTGAAACCTATCACTTATCGTCGAGGATGTTTTGTTAGTGAGGAGTCTTTCAAAAGTACGACCAGCAATGTCCAAGCCTTGAATGAGGCGCTGGAGGTTTTTCGGCTGAAATTGTGCAAACCTGGCCAAATCCAAGCCAGTCAGCCTATACCATCAGGTCAGAAAGTACACTGGTCAGATGTGATGAAGGAGCTGCAAAATGCCCAGAACTACTACAAGACCCGCCATGGAGGTGGACCGATTGGCAAAGCGCTCTCCAAATTCGGGAGATATACGGAGTCGCTGAAGGGGTGGCTAGACCTGCTCCCTGCTGGGGATTATGGGTCTACTATATGCGGTACGCATGCACCTACCATATTCGATGCGAACGATGCTAAGCGCCCGATAATTGTACAGGCGGACTCAAACTATTGTTATCGGTATGGCAACGGGAACATACCAGGTTGATTTGATGCTCAGCTCCCAAGCTCCGACTGACGCTATTTAGGCCCTTGATGAAACTCACAAGCTGGATAGCTTAGTCTTCGTGGCGCTGTCGGACATACCCGAGATCTTGTACGAAGCCCGGTTCTACCTGGATGCGTACAGAGTACCTAGGTTGAGCATGAACATGCTGGAAAAGATGGCTGACCTATGTAACCACGTTCTTGTTGTGCTGCGGGAAATCGTTTATTACTGTCTTGAAACAAAGTCTAGTAAGTACACATACATGCTTCTTTTCTAGAGGGAAACTCGCGTCTCTGATTTGTTTCCCCAATAATTGTATAGAACTTTATATTGCGGCGGTCTTCAAGGGGCCGAAAGCAAAAGACTCTCTACGACAATCAATTTCTGACCTTAGGGAACGCGCCACCTCTCTTTCTCGAGAGGCAGAGCTCACGAACCGCCAAACTATACAGAATATCAGCGAAGATATTCAAGGCATCAAGCAGAGTTGTCACAACACAGAAGGTAGCCGCACGGACATATATGTCAATCTATACGTGCTCTACTCTGGACACCCATCTCTCGATAGCAAAGGCGAACTTTTGTCCGATAATATGGATGGTCAGTATTACGCCATTGCCAGTGTTCTTTTTGCAAATTTATCAAATCTGAATGTGGGAAAATCAAATCTAGCGTCTCCTCAATTGTCTCTTGCCGGCTTTAAAGTTCAAAACTCCATCAGTGCAAGCTCTTCCCCAGGGATCCAGGCTTCGCAGAGTCCATCCATAACCGACTTACCAGATCTGAGAGACTTGCTCACTCTATGTGTCAATTCCCAATCTAACGATCATTTGAACGTTCCCCAACGAACCGACCGTCGACATCAATATTCCCCCAAGACCGAGGAGCCCTTGATCACCACTGAAGGCCTTTTACACCTCCTCGCATTCGATGAAACCAAGGTCGCCAGCGACCGGGGCACGAACGTTCACCCAAGCAGATTCAACAAGCGTGATTCCCAAAAACTTCCCTTCATTACGAGATCCACGCAGTTTCAAAACTGGATCAACAAGACCGAGCGGAAAAATGCCTCCCTACTCGTTCAAGGTCACTTTGACTCTGAAGATGGCACTTCGGCTTTGACACACCTCTGCGCAAGGATCGCTTATGAATCCGCTCCCAATCCCAAAGTACTGATTCTCACTCACTTTTGCTCGCTTCATACGGCTAGTCGCGCGGAGATCGGTCGCCGTGCCGGTGCCAGGGGGTTAATCGCCAGCTTTATCGGTCAGCTTCTCTCCTACGACTCTTATCGAGTCCAATTTGATCTATCGCAAATCAAAAAACAGGCATTATCACGGATCGAGGAGTTTTCATTGAAGAAACTGTGCTGGCTCTTCGAAATGCTCATCGCCCAGGTCAAGAAAGGAATCACGATTATCTGCATTATTGACAATATCTCATCATATGAGACGAACGAAGCGGTAGGTGATTTGGAGCAATTGGTCCGTTGTCTGCAAAGCTGGGTCATACAGGCAAACCAGACTTCGTCGAAGCCAAGGATGAAGTTGTTAATTACCGACACAAACCAGACTACTCGGGTCTACCGGTATTTTCAACATGATGATATCTTAAACCTTGAAGGTGGTGGTGTATCAGGGGATGATTGGGAGAATTACTCTGAGGAGGACAACTGGATAATATAGTTGAGTAGGGGCTCACCTTTCGGTTGGCATTATGGGTAGTTAGTATTGTCTTGTTTAACTGATGCGACTATTCCCATTCGATGATTTTGCAAAGGTCAGTATTCATGAACCATCTTCAACAGTCACTCTGTGTGCATTCAGTTGGTTCGGCAGTTCACAGCGAGGATTTCATCAATATGTCATGACCTAAATAAGAGTTTTGGGCCTACTGTTTTGAGACTTGAGGTTCAATTGATCCAATCTAGTTTTCGTGACTCAGTTTTCGCGCCTGTCGAACACTAAGATTCTGCCAGATATATGCAAACAAGGAGATGGTAGAAGAGATATGTACGGTCTGATATTTTGTTCTTCATCATTTTGGATCACAACGTCAAGTTCTATTACTCATAAGAAGAGAATAATATCACAGGAAAGGGAAATATGGCACGTGATGTTACTAGACATCAATACTGGTTTTGGTGAGGAAAAACGGCGGCTCCGCGCGACCAACGACGGATTACGCGGCCGCGAACACTAGGCCCGATTCATTTGTGGAGCTAACGTTATGATTGGACTCTGTTTTACGCTAACAAAAATAGGGGTTCTATTTCGACATGAAAAGCGGCCCGTCTGAACTCTCAATTACGAGTTACCTAGCGTGCATCACGCCCGGAATTTTAATCACCATTACCGTTGGACGCTATGGTAGAAACTATCATCAGATTATTAAGTTGGACTACCCGGTAATAACCCTCAACATGTACTCGCCTGGTTGAAACCCTAGTAATGATTCAGGAGGGTTACCTGCTATCGGTTGCTTTGGCGACTTTAAGGTGGAGAGGCTGAAACAGTCGACGGAGACCTCTCTCTCATAAATGATGTACGGCACAAAGAAACCAAAGTCAATCCCCCCTCCCCTAAGACGCGATTAGGCAGGTTAATCTCAATTGAAAAACTTTGAAAGTGGAGGTTGATACGGTTCATCGACTTTTTCTTGTTGTTGTCATTTGTACTCTGGCCACTGTAAAGACTCAAAGGGTTAGAAAAATTTCTGCTGTCGATCTTCAAGGCAAAAGCCAACCCCTAAACAGCTGCTGCTTACCCCTGACACATAATTGAAAATCAAGCTGAGATGGGTCCAAGATAAAATTTGCTCAGCTCTTTGTCAGCCTGCGGAAATAAGGCGATTGAAGGCGAGAAACAACGGATGCCACCCCACCCCGAGAAGAATTCGGTAGTCCAAAGACTTCTCCGGACCGTACCGAATGTTAATTAGATGGATATATGGAAAGGGGGGAAGTGGCAAACGGAACCAGGGCCTAAGACACTTGTCGGCTATGGTGACTCTATAAAAGTGAGTCGCGACCTGACTAGCGAATGGTGGCGGACTTCGGCAAAAATGACTGACAGGCAACTTCCTTCAGGTAGCCACGTTGAAGTCGCACCCTTCAGCTGGCAATTTTCAAGAGAAGACCATTGTGATGGTAAGGGGGTCCCGCAGCAGCTGTGAAGGATAAAAGGCCATCCTTGACTCCTCTTTTTCTTACCTTTTCTCTTCCTATCTTCACCTTGCTTATAATCCATCGCATCTTTATTTTAACACTGCTGCAGACCATGCCGAAGCTTCAAATCCTGCGCATGGAGTCGCTGGAAGACGACCCACTGTTTTCGGGTGAGAGCATAAAATTCAAGAATGTTGAACCAGCGGAACCAATTCGTCCCATGAGAAGATTGATTCTCTGCCTCGATGGCTCATGGCAATCCTCCAACCACGGAGAGAAGAATATCGCGTCCAACATTGCGAAGTTGAGCCGGTCCATCGCCAGCTGCCAGAAGACCGGCGAGGACGAAGTGATTCACCAGATCGTCTACTATGATGGAGGAGTAGGAACTGGAGATAGCGCCCCAAAAGAGGATGCGTCGATAACGGCGAAGGCCATGGCCAAGGGACAAAAAGCCTTCGAAGGTGCCTTCGGAAGAGGAGTAGAGGAGAATGTATGCGAGGCCTATAATTTTTTGGTACGTTGCGATCATCACTTTTCTTCCAGCCCCTTCGCCTACTCACAACTATTATACAGGTCAGCAACTGGCTTCCTGGTGATGAAATCTATATTTTTGGCTTTTCAAGAGGCGCCTATACGGCCCGCGCAGTGGCAGGGCTGGTCTGCAACTTGGGCATCTGCTTTCCGGACATGATGGACGATTGGTGGGCGATTTACGACGAGTACAAAAAGAGACCCCTCAAGAAAGAAGAGCCCAAGCCTGTCAGTAACGGATTCCATGTTCCGGATGCAATGCAGCAAAGCAGCTGGGCTCTGTACAGTGTCAATAAGGACTGGAAAGACCGCTTCTACAAAAACGTCGATATCGAAGTCGTGGGCGTATTTGATACCGTGGGTGCGCTTGGATGGCCATCAAATAAGTATGTTCCGTTCGGCGGAAACGCCAATGATACTAAGTATGGCTTCCACGACACCAATCTGCACAAGAATATCAAGAACGCTTTTCATGCCCTTGCTCTTGATGAGCACCGACACGCGTTTCCTCCCACTATGTGGTCCCTTCCCAAGGGTGTACATACCAATTTGGTGCAATGCTGGTTCCCGGGCTACCACATTAACATCGGTGGTGGTAGTGAGGATACCATGAACCACTACGGGGATATGGAATCCATGGCAAATCTCTCTTTGGTCTGGATGATTGACCAGGTCCGCAAACAGACCAACCTGACCTTTGAGACCTACGCGCTGGCACGTTTCTATCACCATTACACCTGTACTATCGTGGACCTCTCGCAGCGGTCCTTCAAGGAGGGCGACTCCGAATGCCATTATGCAAAGAAGCTCGACCAGTCTAAACGGCGCCAGGATGTGCCTGATCCCAAGAATCCCACAGCGTACGGAGGCTGGGGCATGGGCTATCGACCGGATAGCATCAATTCCATCACGGGTTACAGCGGCTCTACCACTCGCACCCCGGGTCAGTACAATAAAGACGGAGATACCAAGGAGTGCATTCACCCTGTGGTTGCCTACGCAATGGGCAAGGCGTACCGTGAAGCCCATGTTGAGGGTACGGTATTGAACTATCAGCCCGCCGCTCTGGCAGGCTTTGAGCGAGTAGAGAATCCCAAAGTGAAATGCACCTGGCCGGACACCGGGTTAAAGACCTTGAAAGGCTGGCATTGGAGGAAGCAGATCAAGGGCGCCAAGTATGCTGAGACGCCATACATGACCCGATTGAGCAACTGGTACAACTCCTCCTGTCCACCTGAGGAAGACCAAGATATTTGCATTCCCGAGATGGACTTGTGGGAGGATAGTGACTTCAACATGTTCAACGAACGGGATTACATGCGAGCGGACTGGCTTGCGCTGAAAGCTCCTCTGATGGGATTCCATGACGATGTCAAGCTCGCGATGCAGAACTGTGCCTTGACACAGGACCAGTCCGCCTCGGAGGAAGCCTTGCGCCGAGAGAGGTTATTGCTGAACTCGTTGAAATACGTGACGGAGAGAGAAAGCGGCAGCTCTTCACTGGATAAATCCTTGATCCATTCCCTGCGTCGAACAGAATCCCCGGGTTTGAACGCGGGGGAGAAGTTGAAGCTATTGGAACAGGCAGGGAACCGCACCAGAATGTTCTTGGCAACTTTGTACTCTTGATACACGACGAGTCACCATGTGACAGGTTCCAGATTCTCGTAGTGAGGCGCTACTTTATAAGAATATTTGTCTATCTTCTGAATTCAATTCGCTCTATACCTTGTTGGCAGGAGAAGTTTATATAACGGATCCATAGTATGTATCACTTTCATATATGCACTAAACAGGAAACGACGTAAATTTCACATTTAATACAAAACACTGCAATTTGTATCAGTATCCTAAACAGCTCCGACTTTGGAAGATTTCCCAACTCATTCAATCACAGCTCAGCCTGGTTGACAGCCTGCCCCTGCCTCGGTCGCTCTTTGCCAAGCCAAAGGCAGTCCTGTCCTGTAGGCAATGACGAGAAATTGTCAATATTATATCGTGTTATCCCTAGTCGCGTGACGATGTTCCGATTGGCGATACTTTATCTCTGTATTCCCTTCAGTGGTGACAGACTTGATAATATCTAGTGTAAGCCACAAGCCTGTAGAAATGACCTCTCTGACCGCTCGCTAATCTGTTGGGTTACCATCACGTCGTCAGCGATCTCACGGGTGAAAATTCCTACTCCGTTCTCACTTCCCTCACCCAGTCTCCGGCATTCTGATCCCCAACGCTTCACACATCATTTAAAAAGTACAATTTCGCAACAACGAAAAAAAAAATCAACAGCATGTCTAAGTTTTTGGTCACCTAGCGCCCACGAATCGGGCGTGGGCGGCTCGCTGCTCTATTCAGACCTCTTCAGGATTATAGAAGAATACACCTAGGATACCTATTTCAATAATTTATCATATTAATAAGTATAAGGCTAAGTGTAGCTTCCTTAGGTAGGAAAGTCCTGCGATTTCTTCCGACTTTCAGAGAACTTGAAACGGCCTAAAACTAGTGTCTACATATATTTTGTGTCACGTTGAAAGATCAACTATTAATGAACATAACTCAATGAAAGGGATATGCTGGAATTGGGCCGAAATAACGGAATTTCGGGGAACTATGCAGCCTGACAAATACGGCACATTGGAATTACAGCTAATCCGCCTTAAAGTGACATGTCATTTCCATCGAATCGATCCGCAGTTGATTGATAGTTCAAGGTTCCGGCACTGGGAGTGTTGCATAATATGACATTGCTCTCTGGTTTGCCTCCTTGGACAAAGGCTTCCCTTCTTCGGAAAATTCACTAAGCAGTTTGAAATAGTTAATGTAAAATGCCGGAGTGAACGTATTGAAGAAACGCGACTCTTCATCGGATGGATTCGAAAATGTATGGGGACTCTTTGTAGGTATAACAATGTAGTCTCCAGCCTTGGCATCGATGTCTGGCTTTCCGTGCAGATGAAACCGAACAGTCCCCTTAGTAACGAGGAAAGATTCGTCGTGCATCTCATGCCAATGTAGAGGGGGGCCTCTCGTCCGCGAGGGAATGATTAGTTCCACGCAGCTGAAGCGCATATCTAATGTTTCGTGTAAGAACATTTTGACCTGATCTTGCAGAGTTGACAAACCTGTATTTGATCCGTCCTCCATGATTCGCAATTTCATGGTTCCTAGGGTGATTACTTCACCCGCTTTGCTTGGCACAAAGCTCACTGGGCGGTTTGGAACTGCCATTTGCGCACTCGATTAGTTCGGGCTCTTCTGGAAATCTGCAAACTTTCTAAAGAGTTGTGTATCTTTATCAATATATCCAACCTCGGCGTTCGGGATTTTCGGAGTGCGAGGTGCGTCATAACATAATATTGCGCCCCTAATACTGTTGCCTTTCACGGACGGTTATTAGTAATCTGGTTGTATCTTCGTTCTAGACTCAACATAAACGGAATTTATATCAGTTTGTCCGCTATCTCCGGAAGACCCAACGCAGATCTGAAATTCACCATAATTAACAACCATGCCTTTTTGGGAAAGTGAAAATGTCATAGCGCAGAACGTTTCATTATTCAACATCCATTAAATTCGAAGTCGAACCACAGAGTCATTCCCGGAAATATCAGATTAATTTTCCATGACAATGATCTTCATACTAAGCTTGGGCAAAGCATTACTAGGGAGAAGTAAGAACCTTTGAAATAAGCAACCAGCTAGGAATGACAGCGATACTAGTTGTGGATTGTGTATGAATTTCTTATTATAGGGTGGCCTTACGATCAAACCTACTATTTTCCTCTTTATTATACTTCTCTTATTACATTTGGAATACTTGAAATTATAGCTAAAACCGTATAGTTTATGCTTTAAAGAAAGCTCACGGGCCTTTGGTATATATGTCATGTTTATAGTCTAAGTTATGGACCTAAGGCTTAGGCCTAGAGCCTAGTACTGAGCCTAAGTCTTAGGCTAATGCCTAATTGCTGGCACCGGCGGGAAAGTTTTATATTGTATACAGCCCTGGTTCGGAGCAATAGCAAATACTTTCCCTAGCTACCATAATATCACAGAAAAAAGGTGTCAAATCAATTCCTGGCAGTGATATTAATTGGCAGTAAAGGCAGATGTGGAAGCAGTAAAACCCTTCATTTTTGACCCTTCCAAATTATGACCGCTGCAGTGTTCCATTTCCCAGGTGACTGCGCTAACATTAGCCCATGTCTACCTGGACCACTCCCATGCTAATCACCTATAACCTTCTTGATCCAGTAGTTGTATTTGGCAATATCTAGAGGAGTTTCCCCACTTTTGTCTTTCGCCTCAGGATCGAGTCCCTTGTGTTTGAGATTGAACCACGGGGGCGCGCGGTCTGAGTCAATCTTAGCCACTAGGTGTAAAAGCTTTTGGTTGGCAGCATTTGTCTCTGACAAGATATAGCCTCCTTGCTCAAACGCATCGACAACTTCTTGACCAATAGCGTAGGAATGATCGTACTCGTGATCTTCGCCCTCAAATTCCGGCTCATCATTTGTCAAAAAGGAAATTTCCAATGCAGTAACACCTGCTGTATTCCTAGCTTTTGGGTCGAGCCCGCGCTTGAGGAACACTTGAAGCAGATGTCTCTGCTCATCACCTCCTCGGTCTTCTTCGCCTAGCTTCCCTGCTACAAGATAATGCAGAACGATATTTCCACGACCATCACGGACAAGAGGATCGGCATTAGCGTTCAAAAGGTCATAAATGGCTGTTTCGAAGTGGAAGAGAGCTTGCGGGCCGTACTGGTACGGGTAATCACACATTCGTCGAATTGCATAATGGAGGGGATAGAAACCGGCCCCGTCAGGCTGATTCAGCAGACTGGGACAATGCTGGGCCAGATGCTCTAATGAAGTATTGATGAGAGGGGGCACGCCGTCGTTGTCGCGGTCAACAAATGCTAGCATGTGATGAAGAGCGTTCTGGCCTTATTTGTCCGCCGCGAGGAGGTTTGCCCCGCGGGATACTAAGAATTCAAGCAGGCTCGGGCCGGTGCATGTCGAGGTGAATTGTTCAGACTCTTGCCAAGTATTTCTCGGCTGCGGGTAAGGGTTCGGTAAGGTCCGCGTCTGGGTAAGGCTTAGGATGACGCCATCAATTGCACCGTCCAAGCCAAGCTTACTTCGACAGGCAGCAAGAAACAGAGTGCGACCCCGGGGATCCTGTCGTTCCAGGTCTAGGTCATCTCCGATAAATTCGAGGACAGGCTGAATGAATGCACCGTCCTCGAGAAAGAGTGCATATCACTACATGCCCCATATTTGTGCGAGAAACGAGCCTTGTAGTTGACCATGTCCGAGAAGCGGCAGGCGAATCCAAAATTTATTTGCTTCAGTAGTCCAAGTCGCTCATACTCCTCATGAAGCGTCTCTTCGATGATACCCAAACGAGACCATCGCATAGCGTTGAGGTCTGACTCATCATCGTCATATCCTGGATCTCCAGTGTCCCCTGGGAATACAAGGAAAATCTTATAGCTGAAGATGGGCTGACGAAATAATGCGTATGGATCGGCACCATGTTTGAGCAAAGTCGTCATGAGATGCGCGGTTTTGGGTAAATCGCACATCTCAGGGGTCTGGACCCAGGCGTCCCGAGCAGCTCGGCGTAGGGCCGGCATTTCAGTGGCCTGGAAATCGACATGAGGAGGCAACGTATATTTCACATCATGGACCTCATCGTCTGCCAGGGCAGAAATTACGGACTCTGAGTCATCAAACCTTGCATTTGGATCAACTCCTGAAGCCAGCAGAGACTCTACACGGTTTACCCAGCCTTGGCCAGTCGCGTGGCACAAGTCAAGAGCCGCAAGATTCCGAACTTGCCATTGCATTTTCTAATGAGATTGGTAGGGACGCGAGAATGGTGCGATCCATGCATACACTGTTGGAAAAGGATGAAGTGCTTAATCAGCATCCCAGATCCATTGACGTCGGAAGTAAAGGTGGTGATGCCGATTTCGCAGTCAACACGTGCAAGTGCCCACGCTTGTTTGATTAGTATTCCCTCAGATCCATCGATCGCATTGACCAATCTCTGATTTTTGCCTCTGAATTCTCGGAAGCCCTGGAGGCGATGCCCCACTTATACTGGCCCCTGAAAGCCGCACATGAAGCCAGAATACGCCGACCCGGGATCTCGGCATTTAGTACTCCGTAAATCAGAAAACACTATTCGTCATTGATGTAATGCACTTGAGTAGTGCTATGTGGAATGGTACTTTGATCATGTGTACTTCTACAACCACGACGTGATATAGAAGCATTTTCTCCCCGTCTGCTCAGAGAATGGTGAAATTCGTTCATAAAGTACGCCTAGAAACGTGGTTACTTGATTACTGTTTCGGACTGAAATTGGGTTAATACTAGTTCAGTTTCGCCAATTTTACTAATACTAGAACTTTGGGCTAAGCGACGTATATACTATGTTCGGGTGGGTCACTTTCTTGTTCTCATAAGGGGCTGGACCATGCAACCCTGAGAGTTCCGGGCCGCGATAAACGTCTCCACTTTCACAGCGTATAGCTAAACAAACGTTTGCGGGCAGAAGCTCAAACCGCCGATCAATTTTCTTTTATTTTTTCTAAACACGCCCTCATTCTAGCTATCCTCTTTCTCCAAATGTAACAGAAGCCTTCCTCCAATCGGGGAGGCACTGAAGCCATCGTATAGTTCCATCTCTCTTTCCGTCATTGAAGGATCGATAGACGCGTTGAACCGTCGAAAAAAGGCTGCTATAAGGACTCGAAGTTCCATCTCGGCTAGACTAAAGAGAGTTCATTAGATGTTGCTATTTGATGGACTTGTCGTTATGGCAGTTTGGCGGACATACTTAGATCCTATGCATTTTCGCGGCCCAACTGAGAACGGGACGAAGGCTGTTCTCTGGGCCTCATTTGTCTGTGACCATCTTTCTGGGCAGAATGCTTTTGAATCTGAATATATTTGCTCATTTCGATGAATAGTGAGGTTCTGTATGCCCACATTTGCCTGGCATATGGTCAGATATAATATTACGTATAGAGTTGAGTTCCTTACTCCTTTAGGAATACGAGTACCACCCAGAATGGTGTCCTGAACGGCCATCCGTGGAAGGATCGCAATTATCGTTGGATATAATCGCAAAGTTTCTTGCAACACAGTGTTGAGATATGATAGCTTTCCACATTCCTATGGTGTATTAGCATATGTACTTGCTGTGTATTGAAAACAGAGCCGTACCACAGCACTGGGAATGACATTTGGATCCGGAAAAGCAGCTTTGAGTTCATTCTTCAAGCAGCGAACAACATTAGGATGTCTTAAGGTGCCCCAAAGTGCAAAGACAAAAGTATTTGCCGTTGTGCCGCTTCCACCGAACCTACCTTCATTAGATTAAAGCTCTGCATCTGGGCTGAGAAAACGTACATCCCACCCATACATTCCTCGGCAAGTTCTGAATCTGTGAGGGGCCGACCAAGGGATTCATCAATCCCATCAAGGACCCGGCTCAGAAACGGTGTGGTTTTCCCCTCTTGGCGGAATGACCGGACAATATCTACTGCGTACTGCGTGAGGTTTTAGTATTGTGTCAAAATTCCCCATCACCATTTCGATAATAATTGCTGAGATACCATTTTCCATTTCTGGACATTGCGGAAGTTCTTTCCAACATTTCCAGGGGCGCTGGGGCCCCACTTCTCTAGCTGTGGAAGAAGTTCTTTCTTTACCCCTTGTTAGATTCACCAATCAAAAAGGGGATATTAGACATACGTAATTGAAAGTTGGCCTCCAGGACCTAAGCCACGGCATAATGTCACTCTCTTTTCCCCTTTTCAGGGATTCTGGATCGATTCCAAACATGAGATGATCTGAGCCACAGTCAACATTCATTGGCAGTCACACGTGTCTGATGCTCCTGAAGAAGTAGACTCACAGATGACGTCAAATCCAAACATGTGTGCCCACGGGTACACATCTATAGCGTTCTTTTGCTTTGATAGCTTGGTCCACTGGTCAAGTAGGGTGCTCACTTTGGAAGCTATTTGGGGTTCGAATTCTGTCAGAGTAGCCTGGGAAAAGCCACGCGAGAGGAGCTTTCGCCTCTGATGGTGCTGAAGAGGGTCCCTGCATAATAAGACAATTGATTCAGTATTTTTCAAATGTCGTGTTTGTCCAGATGAATGCTACTGCACCTGAAAGAGAGGAGATGGTTTTCTTGAAAGATCCGCTTCGCACGCTGCAGAAGATTAGTAGGTCAGCAAGAGGAGAGATGCCGAGACTCGTACATAGAAGCCCTCGGCCTTGACGAAATTTTTCGAATTGTAAATTTCTCTCACAGCTTCCGGATCCGAGAACGACAACAGGTTTGGGGCGATGCGAATGATAGTACCTGTTGGATTGGATTAAAGGTGAACTGTTCTCGCATGCAAGGTTCTAGATCAACTGACCATATCTTTTGTGAGCATCGTCAATTTTGTGTGCTCTAAGACCATGTAAGTTCCAATAAAAGCCCCATAGGCTGGTACATCTGGCTAAAGGGGGGGCCTGAAAATCCTTTCAACGGATGGAAGAACAGATTGTAGACTACTACAAGCAGCTTGGAACCAACGAAAACCAATCCCACTGTCAAGGCCCACTGGAAACCCATGTATGGAGAGTTTTCAGATTGGTCCAGCGCCGTAAAAAGGCCCATGTTGATAAAGATTTATGAGGAAACTCTTTTGCGGGTGTGGAATTTCTTCTTCCTGAGCAAAAGTTGCATGAAGCAACATGATCCGGAATCCGAATAATGGGATTATATAAAGGCCAAAGGGCTCACGCCTAATCATCGTTCCGATTGACTTTCAAGCTTTCAAACAATCTTTCTCCACACTTCCCCGCTTTTCGGAAGGGAATCGGATATTCGATTGTGGGGTCATCAGCGTGTTGACGATTTTCCATATCCACAATTCAGGTTTTATTGCATTCATTGGATCCCTGTCACTACGCACCCAGAGGAAATGACAATTTTTCGGAACACTGGAATCTCCCGCAACACAACCGGATAGATTTGGGAGATTTGCTAAGAGAATTCCGACCGCCTTATCTACCTTTCCTACTGATAACCACGAAGGTGCTTGATTCTGACAGGGCCCGCCCGCTATTGATTCTGCTTCCAAGCTAGGAGGTAGGCTAGATACTGGGATAATCGGAAGAGCCTTCTTCCGTCTCTGTTGCAAGCACCCATCATGCCAACCTAGCAGAGGAACTGGTCTTTGTGGTAGTCCAATAGCCCAGACTTTCTAAGCCAAGGAGCTTTTTGGCACCCTTACACCGCGTGGGATAGAGGATTGAAAGACCAGATAAGCATACCGTATATGAGTTTCTATCAGGCCAGTAGCGAAGTCAATATAAAATTAATCATGTATACTAGGGAAATATATTATAAATTGGAAACAGGCGTTTCGTAAGGCATTGGTACCACTGCAGGATCCGGCTCGTTGGCTGGTTCGAGTCCCTCGAGGGATGCCAGGTCTGGCATTTTGGCATCCACAGATGTAGAAACTAGTTCAGAGGGACCAACCGGTGGGTGTATTTCACCTATCCCAATATGAATATCCTCTGGAAAAACATCCTGCGCCTTCATATCAGGCCATGTGGCATGAACGGTGCGCAGGCCCTTCAAAATGCGCTTAATATTAAGCATTGTGCTATACACAACTCCAACACTGCTGGCAGGCACCATGTGAGACCCTGCCTCCTTTCCCACTTGATCGGTTCCTTTAGAAGACATTCCTGCGGATTGATATCTGCCCATCAAGGAAGGAAATGGCGCAAAGCATCGGAGAGTTCCAGCCTTGCACATGCGACCGAGGACTATGTCAATTTGATCCCTAGTATCGACTTCATCGGCGATGCCGGATGGGTTGACTGAAAGGGCAGCGAGGATCTTCTGAGCACCCTTGTAGCTTAACGCGTATGCGGTCATGCAGGTAGAATCGAAGACGGTACATGTAAGCCGACTGTCGTCCGTCTTGTTGTACTCTGGTACTCCATAGAAATACAAAGGCAGGTGGTGAGGCTTGACGACGGTCGGGTCTTGTGGAGTCATGTAGTATGGTTCCTTCACCTTACATGACATGCCGCAATGTCCCAGCCACAGAAGGTCCCAATCATGACCGTATGGGGATGAAGTGGAATCGGGCGCAGTGCCTTGAAGGGCTCTTGTTGCAAGAGCGAGGTTTTGCAGTTGAGCTTTGATCGAGATATCCCAATCAACGTCATCCTCGAGGATGAGGGCGCTGTTCATTCGCTTTTCGACGATTCTGGTCACATCATTAGTTCGAAGATCGCCGAGAACATTGCTGATTCGAGCGCATACCGTTCCGCCACATTCACATGCGCTCGTCGACACGCATATTCTGACTCTGAATGGTCATGATTCCAATTCTAAGATCTTGTCAGCCACTGTGGAAGGGAAACAATAACAAAATCACTTCTTGAACTGACATATGGATAGGACTTGGGGTTCATCCCCTCCGGATCTACTCCATCGACAAGGTCAACCACAAATCCGGTTACCGATGAGCCTAGAACAATATTGTCGCGCTTATCTGTCCGGCTTGCGAGGTTGATCGCGAAAACCTTGTCAAACTATATTACGATCAGTTAACCTGTGTTCATCACCAGATAGCAGTGGTAGACATACTCCCAGTGTTGCATTTTGAATATTATCAAGTTTTTTCCATAGATTTTGCTCGTTCATTTTCTTTTGTGTATCCAAGGCTATCTGGGCTTTCAAAGCTTCCTGATTTTGTTCGGCCTCTGGATCACTCCACTGCAGTTCAGGCTGCGGCGTATGAAGGTCGTGCAGGGTCATCCATAATAAGACGAGGGTGGTGAGCCCAAGACAGACGAACATCCATCGAAGGGACCCCCCTTGGTAGCACGAAAGAGCCATCCTTACACTGAGCTGCAATGAGAAATCCCCGCTTGCATTTTGGGGTATCGAAAAAGGACTGCAATTTTGTCTCTCTCGGGGCGATTTATGGTCGACAACCGATCCACCCGGCTCCCCCTATTATTGACTGAGTGCCCCCACTGGGGCTAAATGGCATCATATCAGTCCCTGGAAGGAGGTGATCGGACGCGAGCAGAACGCTAGTGCCACGCTCTATACCAGAATGGGAAGAAAATCGCGGTAAAAGTGGGCTCAAGATGGGTCCACGAGTTCTTGCAAAGTAATTGGCACGAGAAACCGATCAATGGGAATTCATTCGATTGATTTGAATCAATGCAGCAGACTAGCGAATTCAGTGAGACAAACAGAAAAGCACGAATCACGAAGGCAGGAAGCGAGTAAGTGATGGTTTTGACATCGTGCAGCAAAAGTGGGTCGCCTTCTGCGCTAGTCCATGGGGCGCACCCTGGCCCTAGAGAAATGAGGCTTAATTCCCGAGCCAAGCGAGCCAAAAAGATCTCGACACTCTGGAATCTGCGTTTTTATATAAGAAAATTACTTTGCGCACAGGCGAGATAGGCCTGACTCCAGGCGCTTTAGTAAAATTAAGCATGTGTTTTGGTTTCGGGTTAGGGTTGACTGGATTTACTATAGCGTAGGCTCCGTTCGAGCGAGGGTATAGGTCACGTCGCTAATGACATAAGCCACAGGTCGCTATTAAAAGTAAGCTAGCCCGATTAGGAAGGTACCCCACAATAGATTACTATTTACCTAAAACCAACTCTGCTTCCTTCTATAACTATCTCTTCTCCACCTCCGTTACCGCTTCCTAAATACCCCCCTTTCGCTATAAGTACCTACCCTAATCACTTATAGAGTGCTTATTAAGTACTTAAATCAGATTTATAATAACTAATATATTTCGCCCCCCTATCTAGTTAGAGGCTAATAAGAACTATATAGAATATCTTCGCCTTAGGGAGTCTAGTGAGTTAGAGCTCCCTCTATATAAGAAGATAAGTAAGAGCTATAAGCGCTTCCTAAACGCTTAATAAGCACTTACTAGATAATAGGATATAACTAATTATATTATTATAGAGCCTAAAGAAGCTTTTTACTAATAGAAGAATTATATATATATAAAGATAAAAGAAGTATATCCCCCTATAAGTACTTATTAAGTACTTATTAAGCGCTTATCTAGACTAAATAAGATACCTAGGACCTCTATACCTATATTAAGTCTTATCTCCTTAAAGAGTAGACTAAAGATTACCCTATTATTATAGCTAAGACTAGAAACTTATAAAATAAAAGAAAGGATTAGGTTAGAGATAAGTAAAAGATTTTATTCTTACTTAAAATACTTATTAAGCGCTTATAAAGTACTTAAAGTAATATAAGACTCTAGTTATTAGTTCTCTAGCCCTTCTTATTACTACCTTAGTCTCTTTAAGCTAGCCTCTTAAGCCTAAGTACCCTTTAGTTATAAAGAGTAAGTAGGTAAGTATTTTATAAATACTTATTAAGCGCTTAACTAATTAATACTTATTAGATCTCCTAAGCTAGGGTCCTAAAGGCTAGTAAGGCGCGTAATCTAAAGATCTAAGTCTTATATACTTAGTATATTAAGACTAAGAAGCTATTTAGTAAGTTTACCCCTTTAAGTACTAATTAAGTGCTAACTAAGCGCTTAGTATATAGAAAGAACTTTTAGATCTATATACTCCTCTAGTACTTTAATACTACTAAAAGTACTAAGTATAAGGCTACTACTATAAAGAGTAATAATTTAATTAAATTAGATACTTATTAAGTATTTCTTAAGCGCTTATTAAGTACTTAGTTTAAGGCTAGTACTAAAGAAAGCTATAATTTAAAGATTAAATTAGATAGTACTTATAAAGTACTTCTTAAGCGCTTATTAAGTACTTTAGTATTAATACCTAAAGTTTCTTTATTTTATAATTTTCTTTATACTATACTACTTAATCTACTTAGCTTTAATATATTATAAAAGAAGTATTAATAGCGAGATCTTATAACTATATATTAAAGAGACTATAGATTTTAGACTTTTCTACTTTTTAATAAAGAAATATCCTTAAAGCTATAAGAAATTAGATATCTATTTTTATATAATCTTAAGATATATATTTCTATATATCTCTCTTCTAATTTATATTAATATTTCTATTAACTTTACTTTTTATCTACTAAAATATCTAAAGAAGCTCTTTCTTATATACTAACCTTTCTTTATAACTAGCCTTCCTATAAAAGATATTTATAAGAAGATATAAAAGGAATATTAGAGCTACTAGCTTTTAAGGTTAAATAGATAAGTACTTATTAAGCGTTTATTAAGTACTTAACTTTACTTACTTTTATCTAGAGAAGTACCTATAATTATATTAAGGTTATTCCTAAAGAGGTCTTTTATTATATTCTAATATGCCCTTAATCTATAGTAAGTAAGCCCTTTTAAGTACTTCTTAAGTATCTACTAAGCGCTTAGATCCCTATATAAATATAGAATCTTCGCTAGTATCTTATAATATATAATAGAATAATAGTAGAGCTAGAGTATATAGACTAAGTTATTATTATAGAGTAGATAGAAGCCCACTAGTAATATAATAAGCTCTTTAAGAATAAAAATAAGGAAGAAGAGATAGAAGAGGAAGCTAGGATTAATAATACTATATATACTATTAATATCCTATCTATACCTTTAATAAGGACTAATTATATAAGTAGTTATAAAAGCGCTCTAAAGGCGCTTACTAAGTATTTAATAAGCGCTTATATAGGCTAATATCTCTCTAGATTAGTAAGGCTAATATAAGATATACCCTAGAGGTTCTTATAATTAATAACTATCTATATACTAGCTATATAGTATATATAAGTAACCTAGATAGTATATATAATCTATTATTAAAAGATTAATCTATACTAATTAGATATAGAATATCCTATAAATATTAAGTACTATAAATATCTAGCGTTTTTTAATTACTTAAATATAATAGATACTCTAGTAGGCTATATTATACTAAACTAGTCTTCTTAGATAAGGAAGATATATAAGAGTAGAAATAGAGTATTTAATTAATATTATTTAATTAATTAATTTTATAGTTAACTAATTACTAGATATAATTTAAAAAATATAAAAAAATTAAAAATAAAAGTAGTTAGTAAGCGCTTATAAAGCGCTTATTAGCCTACTTCTTAAGCTCTATTAGCTCTATCTCTTATTTCTTTATTTTTATTTACTACTTAATTAATTATGATTTTAAAGATTCTATATTAATTTACTTCTATAGATTAGAAGCTACTAATAAGTCCTTTATTACTTATATATTATTTATTACTTATTATTAGAGGCTAGTTAACCTAAAATATATTAATAAGCCCTTATTAAGCGCTTAATAAGTGGTTTCTAAGCGCTTATAGAGTATACCTTTATAATCTATCTTATAATCTTTTAGATCTTAAAACCCTAATTAGGATTAATACGCCTAATATAGTTAAATAATTACTAAATCTAAGTAATTATTCTTTATTATTATTATCTATCTTAGTAGCCTCTAGATATCTTTAACGCTAAAAAAGTATTATATTTAATTAGATATAGAGCTTATAATATAAGAGTATAAATTATAATATATCTTAGTTAATAAAGCGATTATATTATACTAATATACTACCTATACGATATATAGGCTAGATACCTAAACTTCTCTAGTTATAATATTACTATATATTAAGTTTATTAATTTAATAATTACTATAAAGTATTTTATAAGCGCTTAGTAAGTATATAAGAAGCGCTTCTATACTTAACTAATATTATTAATACTTATAAAAGCGTTAATCTATACCTATAAGTATTTCCCTTATAGTATATCTACTTAATAGTATTTATATTTTTATATAGATAGTAAAAGATAGCTATAGGAATTAGTAAGTAGCTCTAGTAAAGGCCTTAAGCTATCTAATCTTACTTCTTATATCTTATCTACTTATAAATAAAACTATATAAATTAAACCCTAGATATATAAGCGTTTAGTAGGCGTTTTATAAGCGCTTATAAAGTACTTACTATTAATAATCTAATCTAAAGCTTTATAATACTTAGTAGAGGTTAATATCTCTAAAATTAATCTTATAATACTAGCTACGCTAGTAGGAATAGATACTTCTTTCTTTAAATAATTATTAATACCTTAATTAAAGTAGATCTAATAAAAGATAACCTAATTTACTAATAGTATATAAGAGTCTTTATATACTAGATTAATCTTATAGAGGAAATCACTAAGACCTAATAGATATAAGCGCTTATTAAGCGCTTTAAAAGTATTTATACTTATCTCTATATTACTTTATATCTATATCTATAATAATTACCTTAATATTAATACTATCTAGGTATTAAAATAAGTACTCCTTTTTAAGGAGCCACTTAATATAGTTAAATACTCTCTTAAATAAGAGATAGTATCTATATTATAAGTCCTTAGTAGTATATATCTAATAAAATATAAGAACTAGTAAATATTAGCGATTAATAAGTACTTATAAAGCGCTTTATTTACTTCTCTAGTAGTCCTAAATCTTCCTTATGAATATAACCTCTCTAAGATTAATATAATAAAGCTATTTAGCTACTATATCTACTTTAAAGGGCTCGCTATTAATAAATAATAAGGCCTATTTAATAGTAAGGTATATAATTATCTAGCCCTAGTCTATAAAGATAGCTTAAATATACTCCTAGAGGCGCTTAGTAAGCGCTTAAGAAACGCTTAGTAAGTATATATAAGGTCTTATCTATACTTTCTAGTTTATTTCTATCTTAAAGATTATACTATTTAAATCCTATCTAGCTAGGAATAATAGTAATCGCTATTTTTAAATAATAGTAGTTATTCTATTAATATTACTAAAGCTTTAGTAAATTTTAGGTAATAAAAACGCGTTATAATACTAGTAGAATATTATAAGCGCTAGACTAAGAAGGAATTTACCTATATAGAGAAGTTAGCCTTATATAAGCGCTTAAGAAGCGCTATTAAAGCGCTTACTTATAGTTAATAATAGGTCTTATATAGACTTAATTAGTTTATAGACTCCTTATAGGATTTAACTTAGTATCTTATCTAGTAGTAGTAGGGGGTATATATACTTACTAATTAAGAGAAAAAGAAAATATAGATATTAATTAAGGTTCTTAGATATAAGCTAATAGAAATAAATACTATAATTCTTTTTAGTAAACCTACTATAACCCTAAGGGTATTTAAACTCTATTAAGCGCTTAGTAAATATTTAATAAGCGCTTTTATAACTTCTATATTATAAAATCGAAGCCTAGAAGCTTACTACTTAATAGTTCTATAATATATCTATTAAAGATTTACTCTATATTTAAAGAGATCTTCTAGAAATAATATATTAATCTCTCTTAGTCTAGGTAGAGCTAGAGATATATAGTATCCTAATTTATTAGAGTCTCTATATATATATTAGATATATATCCTTTATATACTAAGAGATATCTATATAATATTAATATATATATAAATTAAAGCTAGTAAATATTATACTAACCTTAGAATCACTATATTTTAGGGCTAGTATATAAGTATTAACTCCCTATATATAAGATATATATAGGTTATCTAGTTAGAATAGCTATTAGTATACTTAATATTTACTAGTTAAGAGTATAAGCGCTTAGAAAATATTAAAAAAACGCTTAGTAAGCGCTTTACTTACTTAATTATATATCTCTATAGCTCCTCTATAGATTAGAAGAGGACCCTATACTAAATTATTTATATCTTTTTCTATATTTCGTTATCTACCTTAGAATAATATATATAATATAGATTAGGATAAATCTACTTATAGACCTTAACTCTAATATAAATACTTATACTATAGAAATAATCTATATCCCTAAAAAGAGATTACTAATTTAAAGAGTGTTATATATAATTTCGCTATATAGCGTATTATATCTTTTTAAAGATTAATAGGCACTTCCTAAGCGCTTATAAAACGCTTAATAGGTACTTATACTTTTAACTATAGTTTTAATCTTTATTTCTATTCCTTTAGATATAGAAATAATATAAGTAAAGCTATTCTTATATATTTATAGATATTTAGGGAGATCTTAGATATATTTAAGATATTATATATATAAAGGGGTATTAGAGATAGAGATAAGATAAATTAGAGGTATCTAGATAGATAATAATTAGTAGAATAATTCTAAGTGCTTATTAAGTACTTACCTTATACTCTACCTCTATTAATATTTTGCCGGATTTATTAAATTTTAAAGAGTTAGAATATAGGTATAAAGTAAGGTAGTAGGTCTAGCCCTAAATACTTCTATAATATAGTTATATTAAGACTAAAATTACAGGACCCGAGGCTAATAATATAAGCAAAGGTCGCCATTGAAAATTAATTTATTTCCTAATTAGGCCTAGTTAATGGCGACCTATGGCTTATGTCATTGGCGACACCACCTATACACTCCGTTCAAGCCGGAGCGACTGATCTTTGCTGCTTTATCAGTATGCATAACTAGGCTTCTTATGCATAACCTTTCTTTTGTTAACCCGATAGCTACATGTACCACCTACACACGTTTCCTTGGGTATCTGTCTAGCACCTACACCTACGACACCATAATCAATGCCACCAGCATTGGATGGTGCCTAAGTCAAGAATCGAATTAGACTAATCTCGGGACATGTTGGGGCTTTGTTGATTTTCCAAAAAAAAAAAAGTCTCCAGAGTTGAATCAAATCTTTAGGCAATATACATGGAACATTACGTGAAGTTAAATCCATGGTTTGCTATGTCATTTGTGCAATTTCGCTCGAAGTCGGATTCAGGTTCGAGAGCAATAAGGCTCGAAGGAACCGGGTTGAATCAGGTCCAGCGGTCCAAGTGGGCTAAATGGGTCAGATCGGTATCATTTTGATTGTCCTTTTCTAGCTAACAGTCTTCAAAGTTCTGTGGCAGGGGCTTATCCTAGTTGCATCCTGCACTTGAAGGCTGCAGAGTGTAGTACAATATACTGGATGGCAATTCGTTTCTGTCCGATCACAGTTTGGCTTATTCTACCGAGCCGATTGCCTCGAATGAGATAAGTAGCATCTATAGAAGTCTACACCATTGGACTTGGGCTTTTGTAGTCTGCATTGGTACTCACTGAATAGATAAGGTGCTCTCGAAAAGTTCCCGGCCTTGATGTAATATTCATCTCATCTCGTGGCCTCCACTCCAAGTTGACTACATATTGTGCACAAATACATATGTTCATGTAGCCACCTGAATATTTGTATGAGAACCTCACATATGCAGCACTGACGTTTGCTAACGAATCAAGAAAAATATATAATATTGAATATGGATCCATTACAAGTGATAGTAAAAAAAAAAAGCAAGGCCCTAGCTCTATGGTAAATCTATCCAATACCTTATAAAACAACTACCCTTTCCACATCTTATGAAAATGACTGATCATCCTTTTGCGCCAACCAAGGATTCTTCTAAAGCTTCGAGATCCATTTGTGTGCTGAAAGTTGGTTTTACCAGGGCCTCGCTTATCGATCGGCGTTGGTCGTAGTTCCAAGTCAGGCAAGTCTGTAGATCTGGAACTAGATGAAGCTCGGCTATCACTCGACAAAGCCAGAAATGACGAAAAGCTCATTCCAGGTCTGGAGGACCGTGGGAGTGAAAATGCGCTATCATTGCCGTGGTTGAATAGTGGGCTTTCAACAATATTCACCCATTTCCGCTCGCGAGGTAAATCAGTCTTATTCCTTTGAGGGGCGAGCTCGGTATAATCAAGACTGAAGGTGTGGTTTGACGCGAAAGAAGCTGTTTTTCTTTTTCTTCCTTGATCGTAGTCTTGATAGTTTAGCCGTCGAGCGGGCCACTAGATAGATGGTAAGAATATGATTCTATGGCTTTGGTTGGTTGCTGTTACCTTGTATCGAATTCCGTGTTTGTTTTGTCTGAGCTCAGAATTTGATTCGCTTGGACTAAGTGATCTGGATCGGGTAGACATTGCCATCCTGCAGGTGATTTGAAAGGTAAATTATGTTTGCGGGCTTTTGTTGTAGCTGCGGTGCCGAATTTATAAAATCTGTAAGAAGAAGGCTGGTGTCTCATTTTGATTGTTTACCTTCTAGAATATGGTTCAATTGGCCGGAAGGGAATTCCCTCGAATTCCATGAGATTGGTTCGATTATTATTGACTATGATCGACATGAGATGAGCTTGCGAACATTAACGTAAATGTTGAACCTAATCTTTTCGGTGCTTTGACATAGGTAATTCGGGTTCACAAATGCTCGGAATTTATACCTTATATGCTGCAGGTGCGATTTTGACAGTGAACCAATCCTTGAAATTATTTTGTGTTCCCACCATGGCCTCCATGGCTGCGGTTGAAGCTTGCTAGTGGGAAATGTCAGACTAGATTCAGATTGACAGATAGCCACATTCCTTAGCCCTGTGATATCAGGGGTCGGTAAACAGAAGCGGCATTTGTTCCCCTCGAATAAATCTGGGCGCCCCACTTGGTGCAATGTCATTTAAACCTAATAATCCGATTATAAATCCTGATCTGCCAAAGGAGGAGTTAATGTTAATTGGTCGGCACCATGCTTATGGAATGCAGACTATTGCAAACTTCTGAGAATCGTAAACAAAGGAATTTTTCATTGACATCGGTGCATATAATTCGATATCTTGCTAGCAACTATTTCTCAGAATCGGCCTCCAACTCTAACTTTGCACCATGGGTAGAGAGTAAATCCATACAGACCACCCAAGCTCGCTTGGAACACCGATCTCTACTCGACATCATTTCCAACCATCCTGTAGCCTTCCCAATGTTTTTGAGAATACCCACAGCCTCGGGGGTGCCGGTCTGGGCCCGAGTGAATAGTTCAACTAGATGCACAACAGTGGATTGCATCAGATAATGGAAGACAACCCACCATGGGGGAAGGTCCTCTAGGTGCGCCATGTCGGGTTTATCTGGAAGGATATCAAGCATGAGGCCTGCCATCTTGACGCACATGGTAGCCATGTTTTCACATAGCGTAACCACAGGTTTCACCTCCGACAGCCGGTCCGCTATTGGGCGGAGACATGACTGGGAGATGACCAGCTTTGTGGAATAGAACTGAAATGCGAGACTGATGCGCTGACGTAGGAATGGTTGCCCTGAGCGGAGACTCTTGAATTGTAGTTCTACTGGTAGGCGTGAGAGCCATCTGTCAGCATCGTCGTTAAGTGTGCACAGAGCAATTTCAATCCCGTGCCAAGATTTCTGGGCGGCTGTTGGAGCATATAGAGTTGTGACAGCATCACGCATCAGAAGCGAGAGTTCGACTGCATATAGTAGGCATAGCGAACTGTTCGGTATCAGGATCTCAGCCGCTCCTTCTGGTTCTACCTTTATTCCGTTGTTGGCTTCGGGCTGTGCGCTGGCCGTAATGATACTATCCAGCGAGGTAATCGAGCTATTCGGCAAGCCAGAAATGGCGGTGGTGCTGCGAATCGTCTGATCGGTAATAAGCTTCATGATCCGCTCATCCCCAAAGTCCTCCTCGGGATATGGCACGGGGAGTGGTGTCGTGCAGAAGTTCACCCCCGTGCAGGTTGGACGTCCAGTCATTTCACACAGAACCATCTCAAGGGTTATGAGAGCCCACCATAATCGATATCTGGTCTCTTTGGACAATGGAGGAACAGTTTCGGTAACATTCCGAAGGTTGATTCCCATTGTGATAGCCGATCTGATAGCAACGCCGATCATTCGCCACGATCTAAGAAGATGTAACAGTATTTGTTAGACGTGATAATGGCAGCGGAGGCGTACGTAATTACTTACCTATTGATATGACCAACAGAGAGCATGTAAAACGACATCAATCCTTCAATTTGCACTTGTTGTAGATCCGGGTGTTCCAGGGCCATTTCTTTGTCCATGTTGAGGTGCCATGCCCTTGAAAAGAAGACTAGATCATCTTCGAACTCGACTGAAGGTTTACCACTTGTGAGCAGTAAATGTCTCGCAGCGATGGCAAAGATCAAATTTAACACAGCTCGCCATCGGCTTCCCGGCCGCACGTTTGGGCTCGAATAAAATTTCCGGTACTGACTAATGAAAGCCAGCTTCCCAATAGCTGGGAATGTGGGATGTATAATGTCAAAATAATGATGCACAAGCAGATCAGCCGCAGCTTGAGAGGGCCACTTAGACAGATCCACCTCTTGATCAACAACAACATCAGCATCATCCAGAAAGTAGTTTATGTGAGAGATCGACTGATTACAAGTAGGAGTCGAGATGCTTTGATCAAGTTGACGTTTGAGTCGGTACAAGCATGCCATCTCCGATGGTTCACCTATGAAACCCATTGACTGCAGTCTTGAATCCTGATTGAGGTCTTCCTGTGTACAGTCAAAAGCGCCGAGTGCAAAGACGGAGCCATATGGGAGCTGTGGTGCTTTGGGGATTTTGATTGGGGCCTGGGTATTGTTAGTACTAACTACGGCCTTGATGTGATTGTGATCAAGTCTCACAGTTGTCAGTGCTTGCTCGATCAGTTCTGCAGCTGCTGTATCCAGTTGCGGATGGAGTGTTCGCAGCAGATCCTCGAAGGTTTGCGCTCGGATGGTCAAATCAGTTAATTGCCTGGGACTTGTCAGAGCAGCTGATGGTTGTGGCGTGAAACATACTTGACTATCTTCTCCCTCTTTCGATCACCATAGGAGCACTTAGCACCTGATTGGGCACATCTATTGCAAGTGGGTTGGTGTCCGCTACATTTCGCTTTTTGCTCGCGACAGGCTTCACACGCTCGGCTCACTCGGCCATGGGCTTTGGCAATGCCTGGCGTTGAAGCTCGCGGGATAGGAACTTTGGCGTTCAGCGAGCGGCTAGTGTTGGGATCATCTGGGATTGGAGCCGCATTGGTAAAAGTTCCAAGTGACAACGGACCGTAGCCTAGCGGAGCCCATTCAGCGTCAAGTGGTGCTGACTCATACTCAGAAAACCCCAAAAGGTCTTCGATAAACGAGTGAGAATAATTGTAACTCATGGCCGACTGTCTGTTGTAGCATCTTCTGGTTGAAGATAGAAAGGCAATATATTAGGGACATTTTTCTGGGCGGCATGTCACCACTAGCCAAGGATCTGCAAGTTGTTCACAAAAGTCCCTCCAGTTCGCAAGGGATGAGTCGGTGTGCGCAGTTCCGGGAAGCGTTTTGAAGACCCTCCGCCGCACGGTGGCGTCCGCCAGGTCGAGCCCGTGCGCACTTACCCATCTTGAAGGGGTGAGCTTTGCATGACATATACGGCTGAGAATGTATCTAAAAGTCGGAATGTGCATGTCTCTCAGAGATATAGCGAGAGGCCTCCAGCATGTGTAGTTATCCCGATCGCAAAGCAAAAGTGGGCAGCAAGAATCCTCAACGTAACTCCATGGGTACCCGTATCGCAAAGGCGACCTGCAAGTCATCCGCACAAACGATGATGAAGGCATCCATGGCCGCTAAACCGTTCCAGGCTCCTTGTGCAGGCACTTTTTGATGTTCCAACGACGCATATGGAACCTAAAATGCAGCACCCGTTCTCCTAAGATGGTAGTTTGCCGTATTTGCCGTTATTCCGCTGAAGGTAATCTATTGTCGTCATCTCCTCGCCAACCTGATTTTGATTTGGGCTCAGTGCTGTTATCGAGAATCGTGTAAATTGGTGGTGGTTTCTCGGCTCAGCAAGGGGCTTTGTTGGTGCAACACCGGTGAAGTTGAAACCAAACGACTGCCAATAATAAGCCCCCTTCCGAGATCCAGGAACCCAAAAGACTCACCTGCTTCGTAATGGTTCGTTGCTAGGAAACTTTCATTCTGAGCCTTTCCTTTTTGGCCGAACGGCGATCTCGCAATTACCCGCACGGGCTTACCGGACCGATGAGACGTGCATCTAACTTTGAGCTGAGACCACCAGACTTCCCGGTACTTTGGCATCGACATTGCGGGGTCCTTCATATTCATAATTTCGCTTGATTCGTAGAGCCGCTCCTGATAGCTTGTCCACCCATGCTGCTTTTTCATCTTCCTTTTTCTTGCCGGCAAGTGGTTCGGCAATAGTCACTGACATGCTTGGCGCGGGAAGTCATGCTGAGAGATTAATAATCTCTCGACAAAGATTTGGTCTCGGCTGTTTTGCACGTAGTTCAAATGATGGAGCCTGATCATGACCAGGTAAGATAATATCTTTGGGATGGTCTTTGCTGTCTCGTATCGACATCTGGGCTGAATGTAGCGAGGGCGAGCAGCAACGCCCCACAGCCGACACTCTAGATCACCCTTTGGCGAGTGAGTGTTGTGGATTTCGTAGCTGTAGACTGAGTGGATTTGGATTGCGCGAACGTAGCCCATATAGCTTGGGCGAGAGCGAGACAAGCATGTGACCTAGGCTGATGACTGTTGTCCATGGCATGGACAGTGTGAATTTTGGTCTTTGATCAACAGTGTGCTTTTGGTGACCACAGCATGTTGCACTCATCATTAAGGCATTTGCAGAGACTGGGGCAAGTTCAGAAGATAAGTTTGACGTGTTGAACCAGGTCCAAATACCACACACACCCCTCGCGGAAAAGGACTCCGCGCAGGAACTGACTGGCCACATCGATATCTTATGTGAGAAATATAAAACTCAATATCCTACGAGCGCAAAGTAGATGGGCATCATTGATCAATTTTCATTTGTGTCACATTCTTTCTTGTTCTCGTTACCCACAGTCTTGACAGCCAAAGAGTGAAATGTCTTCACTCCTTATCCACTATCTTTGTCTTCTCGGACCCCTATCTAATGAAATTAGGCGACTTACCTGGGGTTAGGCCGGCGGCAAGAATGGATCCTGGATACTTTCTTCTATTGTCTATCATTACAATGTGAAACGTATTATCACACCTGGCTTCTTCGTAGCGATGAGCGACGAGAGGTCTTCAAGGATTCGGTTACGGATTCCTTACATAATACAAACATACAAGATATGAGGAACTCCGAACTTATCCAGCGTCTGACTGAGCAATTAAATGCATATTCTCAATTCTGCGAGGATATCGATAGCGATGAGTTCAATTTGAGAGTCACAGGCTACCCAGACCTTGTCAGGACTCCCCTCACCATTACGGGATAAACCTCGACACACCTGTCCGGGAAAATTCAACAAATACTCGAATACGTCATTCCAGGCCAAAGGAAAAATTTTATCATCGATTCTTTTCTTTGCAGCATGTTCTTGTTATATACTTTTGATCCAAATATTTTATCCATAATTGTAGCATGCTTTTTTTCCCACCACGTGACTTCATTAGGTATCATTCGTCGTAACGTAGGAAGCCTCGTATCATATACATGAAAGAGGCACCTGATTTCATTTGTCCAGTTGGACTGCCGGGTCGAGGAAGCAGAGTCCCTCCATCCAACTAGGTGCCATCCCGACACAAGACCCGTTTCATCAGTCGTACTTGGTCAAAGCTTTCTTCGTAGCTCTTCAAGGCATTGTACATATCGCTTCGGTATTTCTTCTCGGATGACTGAAAGAAAGACTCCTCGAGGTCTTTGGAGGCGGGTTGTTTTGCAGTACATGAGGAGTATTTGATGGTTTTAGAGTGATCGCATTCGTCTCCACTGTATGGAGAGGGAGGTGGGGATGCGTCTGAGAACTCATCCCATTGGGAGAATTCGTTTGGTGTATTCATTGATAAATATTCGCCCCAGAATACTGATATCTCGGACCAAGTGGGGATGCGAAAAGATTGCATTTCGTGTCCGATACAAAGGAGTGAGTGATCATGAGTTTCTACAAATTAATTCCTTCTCTCTACACTTGAATATATAGTGCTTGAAGGCGTGCTGGAGGATAAACTCTCGGTTCAACAATGGAACGGAACTTGATATACTTTACCAATCTTTAGGTCCCGGAGGAAAATCCTGCCATTAGGAGTGAAGAATTCTTGGCCAGCTGGGGTTGCGGCTTGTTTTTCTATGGAATATGCCGTTGATTCAATGACTAAAGCGGCTGTGAGAACAGTGGATGACTTCACGAGGTACTAAGACTATAAGGCTATAGGTTTAAGTCCAGCTTTCAACCTTTTCAATCATTGGTCATACTCTCGGTCGTACCTTATTTGCGGAATCACTCGGCCGACGAGCCATTACTTGATTAATCCTCGTAAGCTATGACATAAAACGCGGTTACTCAGCTCGGGGTCTGGTGATAGTCTCAGACTGTGCCACAAGATTTTCCTTAGTGGCGTGCTCGTTCCAAGTGCGGGGATAATGCAAGTACGGTATACTGCTCTCATATTCGCAAGAATTGGGATTCCTGGGCAAGAGGTCGGCAAGCAAGCTCTAGATGGAAGATGCAACAACGTACTTTCGTCATTGACGGCATCGATACTGCAATGCTCCTTGACTCTGTTTCACGGTCGCTGGCCCACAATAAGTTAGCTGTATGATTTAATCAAGGGGAGTGCTAACAGACCCGATGGGCTGGGACAGGCAGGGGTCTAGGCCGGCTCTCTAAAGCTCCGGAATGGTAATAAGTCCAGATGATTCGATGGCTCGAGTCAGGATTTTGTTAGGACTTTTGACATGACTTGTTACCGACCGAAATGAAGGCTAGTGGTTCGTATAGATGTTTTAGATTTTGCTGATCGCTATGCACCAACCTCTAAAGAGAATCCTTAAAGTGGGATACACCCTCCCTTTTTTTCTCGGCTCCGAGTCTTCCCTGGACTCTCCCTTGCTGAGTTTGTGATGAGAAAGCACTCCGAATCGGGAAAATGGTCGGTGTGACCTTGAATGCAGCCCAGCAAGAGCAGCGTCACCACATGTCTGTGGTCGCAAATGAAATGTGAGTGGGGCCAGATACGAGATGCGGCAGGCTTCCGATTGGTGTAAACGTTCCCCAACCAAACAGATCTGTCTTCCAACCCACGGGACGCTGGCTGTCATTCCAAGTTCTCCGCGGAAATATGTTTGTTCAGTGAGCGTAGGTACGCTGTAGCTCTCTTCCTGTCGTCGAAAAAGCGGACTAGTCCACTCGTCAAGCAACTCCATTGATCAAACTGGATTGTCTGGACCCACCATTTTGGGCTCCAATCAGACAATGTGTAGCTTCCTACAACACAGTAAGCATAGAAGGTGGCACTGGATTAATCGGTCCTTGCATCCGGGAATTTTCGCCTTTAATAAGTGGCTTAAAAAAGCAGAGAAAATACAATGATACAATTGTCGGTCGGTGCCTATATCGCGCTGGCCGGCATGGGGTTTCGGGCTGCTCATTCAGGCCGTCTGCAGGCGTCGCTGCCAGGTGGCACCTCACTGCGATAAACTTCAGCTGTACAGTTCACCCTAGTGTTTAGGGGGCTTCCCCTTGTAACTCGACGCTTTTTGTTTGATATGTAGTTGCGGTATGTTATCGACCACCACCATTGAGATATATTTTCCGATTGCGAGACTGCAACAATCATTATCGTGATAGTGCTCATGTGCCCATGAGTTTCATTTAGATTCCCGACAGTGATGTATAGCCCTAGATTGCGAGAGGTTTTATGAACAGTCATATACAAATAATCAAATAAGAAAGAGCTTGATGAGGTAAATTATGGTGGCCCAAATGCCCACTAATCTCCATATCTCAACTTGAACAGCTTGCTAGACCCATTTTTCCAAACGGGTATGGTCAAGAATGCAGCCCTGTCGGATCCCCTTCCTAATCAGGCTTAGTCAGTTCTCGTGACTCTACAGTGGTCGGTGGACCTACAGTATGCGCGTCGAGATGAATGATAATAAATGTCGTAGTCAGCAAATTAATTTGTGATCTCTGTAATCATACAGGTACTACTATTATACGTAAAGCAAGGCCGGGGCTAACCTTGAAAAGCTTATCAATAAGATGGCAGATACATCAAGAAAGACTATCGCCAACTCAGAAGGCATTCTTATAAAACTACGCGCAAAATCAAAATTACAGGTCCACGGCCTCAGGTCAGTCGAGATCCAGGTTAAAGTACCCATCTCAAAAAACGGCTTGAGTTAATGACTGGTCTTGCTCAGCAGCATTGAGAAGTCTTTCGTATGAGGCCTGAGCCATGATGGTCATAGGCATATAGCGATTTCAAGGCTGAAGTAGAGGTTCAAAATTATCGTGTGCGGTGCAGGAGCAAGCTCTGCAGAGAGTGCACATCGCTTCTTTTAAATTCTACCTATTGCTAGGCCGAATTGTGACGCTTTAAATTCCAGTTTCACTGATGCACCGGTATATTCCCAAAAACAAAAATCCTCCTTTGCTATAACAGCACACGATGGGATATCGTGCGCCACGTATTGCTGACTGTATCATAGTAATTCCGGAAGGCTTCAAATACTTGACCATACCTATCTCCAGTAGTGTCTCCTTCCATTACCCCTGCTTTCATCACCCCTGGAGAGCACCTATCCTGAGGTTGGAAAAAATTATAATAACAAATGCGAGCCTCTTCGGGCATCAGGGTAGACTGATCACCGGTAGACTCATGCTCCAACGCAGAGAGTGGAGAAGAATCCGAACCACAGCTTTGAGGAGACGGATAAGAGAGTTGTGGATCATGTGTAAGTGCTATGGAACGGTTGTAATCCTCTTCCAATTCCATACACTTCTCTGCCATAAGAGCCACAGGGGAGCAGGTGAAGAGTGCTTGAATCGGTGGTGCTTGACGTAATAATCCCAAAGCCTTCCGTCGCAGGTGTAGATCGCGGCACTTGACTGCAGTCAGAAACAATGGGAGACCCAAGCCCATTTCGAATGTGAAGGGTGGTTGGACACAGTCCGAGCCTCCTGAAGCTGCAAAAACTAGACTTGCATTCTCGACGATGACGGTGAAGTCTGACATGTGGGAATCATAGACCAATTCCCGTTGCGACAAACATGTAGAGATGTATATTGATATAGCGGCATGATATGCCAGGAGTAACCGTTCAGCCCGGCCGGTATGTTGGCAGAGATTTGTGTAAGCATGGTGCCAATGGTTCAATTTTGTTTGGAGCGATTGCTGCTTGGCAAGCAATTGCGCATCTGGAATCAAGTCCCTAATGGCTGCTCTGCGATGTGGCATTGCTTCTCGCTCAAGGATCGTGACCTCTGAAAATAAAACAGAAATGGCAGTTCTCGCTGCATCGAAGGATGTGAACGTGGTATTCAAGTCATTATTCGCAAAGGCAAAGATCTCGCTAATTTTAACCGTTGATACAGTCAAAGATATGGAGCCCAACCGTAAGAACAGGGGTATGACAGTCTTTTCTAGAAGTAAGGCCTTATGGGGGGAGAGCATGCCAACAGCAACTTGATGACGCAAGGTAAGAATCAAATTCACACCCTGCTCATAGAGTTGGAGAGCCTCTATCACACGGCCTTGAATGGCCTCTATACAGATGAATAGCACACAGCTAATCAGTGCGACATATGGATCTGCTCTACCACGCGCAATTTGGGAGTGGATGCTGGATATGGCGCGGGAGTACCAAGTCAAGGCCTCTCGTTGAATTTGATTCAGGCCCCACTTCTTTTCTTTTTGCAGCTTCAGGAGCGGGAAGTCCAGGCACTGATCCGGATGTTCGTATAAGACGCTGATTGAGATTATGGCATCCCACACAGCAGGCTCGGTGCGGCATATTTGCGGGGTCACTTTAGTCCAGAAATCGACGTTCATCCCTGCTGCAAGTCCGTTGGATGCATGCTGGACATAGTATTCAAAGGCACGCCGCTCGTGACAACCACTATTCGGGGATGCCATCAGACTGAAGCTGGGAGGCGCTGTGTTGGGGGCGAAAAGTACGGAGGATGTTCTAGTACCTCCATATTCACATTTGCGCCCGGTGCTGGAGCAGCGAAGACATGATGGCTTCTCCTCGCCACATTTAACTCTTCGAATTCTGGTGGCTAGTTAGCATTAGCCTGAAATGAGGCTAGATCAGTACTAACTTGCAAGTTTTGCACCCCGACCGGGATTTAGCACCGCCGATGCGGCTGCTATTAAGGGTATTAGAGCCCATGCCAATTGCAGACAGTCTCAGACATCACACAAAGTCATCGAAGGCCTGACCAAACGCTTACGTGATGTGGCTAAATGGCAAATGGACTAAGTAGACAAAGAGAGGGGCTTGTAGATAAGGCAGCCTTGTGGCGCGGAGGAACTGTATCTCCGAGCTCTTTGGCATGATTCTTTACATAATCAATTTTCTAAACTGTGGGTAATTACCTGGAGACATCTTTAAAACCGACAGCGAGATAGGTTATGATATTTGAAGTTACTTTTCTAAACGAAGATCATATGAGCTATTTCCCAAGATTTCCAAGGTTTGAACAACCTTTTGTCAGGTTCGATGATTTCAAATATATATTCTCAACCTTAAAAGACTGCAAGCAGTATTTCCAAGTTATACCCACCCACGACAATACATGATTTGATGGATCATGTATGAATTAGACATACACGTAATAGAACATGTTCTCAGGATGAGGCTCCACTAGCTTCAGCCTGCCCAAGTGAGGTTGGAAAACACCGCATTGCAAGTTGTATTGGAGGCCTCTTCGCATGTATCTACCCATAGGCTAATTTTTCAAAATGACCATGCAGTGAAAGCTTCATCTTCCACATCGAAGAATTTAAGAAAGGCTAGAAGGTGGTTTTGTTTCTTCTTATTCTCCACAATGCCATCACGTGGTTGCGGCTCAACCTCATATAGTGTAGTCACTTGATCTTCCCATAATCCGCCAGTACAGTCAAGGAGTGGGGGCAATGCCGAAAAATGGCATCTACGTAATCAAGTCATTGACCGTGTACTGTAAATTGTTCTCGAAAGATATGGTACCTCTTTGTCTCGGAAAGTTGCCGCGTATAACTCACTGTCACTTTCAAATGGGGTTGCTAAGTCAGGTGACGCATGCATGAGGCAGTGCATTATGAATAGGCTCCAACTTCCTTTCACTCTCTACGGCCTCTAACCCAATGTCAGTGAAAAACTCTTTTTCTTCCACTTCTCACTGTTTCAGTACGCAGTTTGCCCCTATTCTCTCAGTTATTGCTCTTTTTCTACCCACCTACCATGTGTGAGATTATCTGTTCATAGATAACTTTATCAACCCGTGCAACTCTTCAAAAATCTCACAATATTGGTCCAGCTCCTCTTCTTCGTCACGAACTGCTAGCTGACTTAACTTTTACTGCGTCATGGCGATCCTGTCTCCCGTAAAGGGCGTCTCGCTGTTGACTTTGCCGACCGAGCTTCTGGTGGTGGTCTTCGGTTGCTCCTCTTCATTCAAAAATGTTGCCAACCTCGCTGCAAGCTGCAAACGGCTAAACAAAATCTGGAAGGAGCACACTTCATACATCTGCAATCAAGTTTCATCCGCGACCATACCCTGTTACGAAGATTTACGGGCTCTCCTGGCCACGCAGGGACATCTCGCCATCGATGCACAGGTCCTCAAAGTCTCAGACGTTATTCGGCTCAATGAAACTTCCGAAAATGCATACTATCTGCTCACTGCATTTCATGATCGTTTGAAGAAAGGCCTCCACTGTGACCCACAAGTCTCCAGGGTCTTGTCGTTTCCTGAAGAAATCCGCTTCATCCGTGCCCACTATCAAATCTGGGAACTGATGCTGCTTGAGGATGCCAAACAGCAAGAGTGTATTGCAAGTATGGATCTCGAGCAGACTTGCTTACTGTCGGACTTTCTGTGTGTTTTTGATCCCTGGAGGATTCAAGATCCCGTCATTGAGCAGGTTGTGGACCGCGATCCGATGGCCCATCAGTGGTTGCAGCGGAAGATCCGAAGGCAACGCAACAAGGACTTCCGTGAGCAGCTTCATCATAATTACAGACCAGTGAGCTTTACACCGTATGAGCGGCATGGGCGGCACGCGTGGTGGTGCGATCGGCAGCAGGAGACGTTCAAGAAGATGTTGACAGGAAGCTTGTTCCTCCACGAACAAGACAGCAACACAGAAGAGGAAGAGGAGGAGAGCTCTGGCGACGAGGACTACTGAAGCTTTAGCCGGGACAAGATGGACAAATCCAACCATAAAAGGAACACATAAATCGAGCATTGTACTGAGACAGCCGTTCCCTGGTTGATTGTTACAGTCCGTCACTCAACTTACTAAACAATTGGAATCAAAATGTTAATTTTTACTTACAAAGAGCATAGAACCGTAAGTCTAAAGTTATGGTCATTTAAAGGCCCACGACCCGAAGCGCGGCTCGCAAATCTTTTCTCTTATGTATTGCTGCGGTGATAGGGAAGGGGTTGGAGGCGGGGGGGGGGGGGGGGTGTTGTTGGGCGATATGCTCTATTCTGCTTAGAAGATGAGGATAACAGAAGGGAAAAGATAAAGAGGACAATAAGCTTCCAGCACGAAGTAAGTACTTGACCACAGACTACATCGGAGCTGCAGGGGGCTAGAGAGTCCGGGTTCTGGGCAGTAGCCGGTTCCTGAAGGAGCAAGCAAAGGGGTTCTAGTGAGAAACTGTGCCAAATTGTAAAAATGCTTGTTAGTGAGAAATATGATGGGCCCGGTTCTTTTAAAAGGGCTTCTCTTGATACATTTGTGGGCCTAAGCTTTTGATTGACTTTGCAAGGTCTCTTGTCTGTTTGTCGTTTTTTTTTTTTGAGTGATATCAATGTTTTGTCATTTTATTTTCACTTTCCATTTATTGTCCACTGTACTATGGTTCTCATCCATTTATTTTCGGATGACATCGGTAAGACATATTACCTCAAAATACCCAATCTCTCTACTCTGACTGGTTCCGGACTGGGACTTTTGGAAAGGCTTTGACCGGTGAGACGGCCATTGAGGGCTGGGATGGAGGCACATTCCTGAAAATTTGCAGAGTTGCAGGAGCCGGGAATCTCAGTTGATGGAGGCCTATAGCTATGGTTGGTGGAGTCTGCTCAGTCTAAATCTTATCACGTATCAAAAAATAAGCATTAAAGTCATATAAATGAACTTCACAAGTTGGAGACTTCCCCCCACCCCCCTTTATTCCTATGATTATGGCGCCAACTAAATGCGCTAGGAACATTGGAGCCTCGGCTATTACTTCCAAAATTGCTCAACAGCCCTTGCGTCTTCTAGAAGCTCGTATATGCCGCAAAGGTGGGACGAATCCCAATTGTCAGCTCTGTCTTTGCAGATTTGGACAAACTCAGAATCTTGCTTGTACGTCCTCTAGTGGTTATGAATGAGCTGAAATTAATCACAGAGCCCTAGATGACATTTCGCAAGTTGGGCAATTTGACACATGATAACAATGTCTCCATTCCTCTCTGGCCTGCCTCTTAGTAGGAGTCGTGCATTGCCTGGCTTGTCATATCCCATTTGTGCTTGAAGACCTCAGTCATTTGATTGAAAAGCTTATATCAACTTTTTTTCGGATGAAATATCCTGCCTTGAAGACTTCCCAACATGACTGGTTTGACAATTAACCTTCCTAGTGCCCCCTTCTTGTATTGCGTGGCGCTCTAGAGTATTCTGGATGGGCTAATCCCAGCATTACTTGGTAACTAGATCCCTTCCAAGGTTGGCGTCGATCCAATACATTCCATTGTCTTTACTCAAGTAAGGAATGAGATACATATCTATAACCTAATCGAAACTCTAAACAGACCCACTCTGGTCAACTTCTCCTTGATTACTTACAGTTTCGAGAAAGCTAAAATATTGGGAACGCCATAAAGGTGAGACAGGCATGAGATCTATATTCTGCACGGGGTGACTAACGCGACAGGAAACCATAAATCGTCCAGGAAAACCAAGTAAGATCGCAGAACTATGCCAGTAATTGATCGGTGGATCAGTGTGGATCACGACCGACGTAGTCATTGTTATTCCCCCACGTGGATCTTCATCATCTTCACCGCCACTTTCCTTTTATCGTAGGCTCATCATGTCTGAAAAATTGGTAAAGATGTCTAGGTGTGCCTGGTTGCCTGGGCCTCTCGTTTTACATAAATCGCGGTAAAGGAACACTCTGGAGAAGAGCCCAAGACAGGTGAGAGCACTGACAAGATATGATTTTTAGAGAGGGCAGATAGCTGTGAGTGATACTACTATCACGAGCTTGGAAAGATCTATTGGGAAGAGGCTTGATAGCTGGGGGATCTCCCGAGGGGCAGAGGATCTAGACTAACGGAACTTAAACCTGCACATGCTATTGAGTCTTGGCATAGCCATGTCTTCTCATTGGCCAATATTCGGATGTGCAGAGAGTAAGCCTGGAGTACCAGACTTGACTTTGGTATTATTGAGTTTTGGCACAACCCATCTGATTGGCTGAGTCGCATTGGGGATGACTAGAAGCACTATGTGCATACTCTAGATCATCAAAACGAATACAGAAAGTAAAACCCACCATGTGGATGTTGCTGCTGAATGTGAAGGTCTATGTAGGAAAGATACGTATCCCGCTATTCTGACATCATTAATGTGTCTTGAAATACCTTGGAAATTTAAAGGGTGTACATCAGGGTATCTTGTCAAGCTCAATTTCTAATTCTCAAGATTTACATCTCATTGAACTTGGTATACTGTACTTCTTTACTCTTCAGATTATCATCAAGATGCGGAAAAACAAGCCTGATCAACCTAGCCTCATGGCATCTAGCACCCCATCAGTTATCCTCAATCGCGGCTGGGACATACAGCAGCTTCCCAAAATTGAAGTCGAGCTTGATGAGATCAAAGACGTCTTCGCTTGTTCTCCACTACAAGAAGGCATACTCATGAGTTCGTCTTCCTACGCAGTATATTGGGTCTGGAAATGTGTGTCATACAATGGGGAGAAGATTGATACAAACCGACTCGAGGCCGCGTGGAAGACAGCTGCAAGCCAACACGAAATATTCTCAACGGTCTTCGGTCCCCATCCGGATGGAAAGAACTTCTGTCAAATTGTTCTGAACACATCGGATGTCCCAGTCTCTCAAGTTACAGCCTCATTTTGCCCCGAAGAAACCCTCTGTAAGCTTGAACGACCAGGTTTCACAGCCCACAAGCCGAAGCACCTTTTTACCATCTGTCAGTCCAGCACGGGTGAAGTTGCCTGCCGGCTGGATATTTGCCACACCCTCTGTGATGCGTATTCTCTGTCCATCCTGCTACGGGATGTGGTAGATGTCTACCATGGCCGACTACAGTCAACTCCTCCACCCTTTCGCGAGGTTGTAAGGTACATTGAGAACAGGAAAGATGCTGAGATCCTCAACTTATGGACTGACTTCCTCTCTGGAACAAAGGGGTGCAAGTTCCCAATACAGTATCCATTGTCCGAATGTGTTCAGCAAGTTGATATCCATCACACAATTGCCCTTTCGGCAGATTCACTGGCAGATATTACTGGATTCTGCAAGCGAGCTGGCATAACACGCTCAGTGTTTGTTCATATTGCATGGGCATTGGTTCTCTCCCATTACTCTGGAATGGATGATGTGTGCTTCGGGTACATGTCGTCCGGAAGAGATATCCCAGTTGAGGGAAGCAACAGAATCTTTGGACCATTAGCGAACATGTTGATCAGTCGCATAAATCTTCAGGCTTCTCTTTGTTCTCTCATTGGTTCAACAAAAGACATGTTGAAAGCGCAAAGAAACCACCAGCAAATCTCCTTGGCAGAAATACAGCATGCTTTAGGTGTATCTGGTGGACTTTTCAACACCATGGTATCGTTGCTCAGGACCAATCCATTTGGAGAGGGTGATGGACAAACATTCGCTTTTGAACAATATCATATGGTCAGCCCACATGAGGTATGTACTCTCAACAATGTTCAGCAAATCGACTCCCGACTAACAAGAACACTCAGTTTGATCTGCTTCTTGAGGGTTACTTGAACCCCGATAGCTTGGATCTCAAGCTGTACTATAACAAGTATTCTATTAGTCATGAGGTGGCGCAAGAAGTTTGCACCTTACTTTCGTCGGTCACTCAGTATCTTACTTCTTCAGAGACCGCACTTCAGCCAGAGAGTCTGTCTGATAGCTTTAACAATGAGCGAAACGTTGTTGCGCAAGAAAGGCCCAAGTCTCTCTACGATGATTTCTTCGTGTCAACCTTTGGTACCTCAAAGAGCTCGACAGTGGAGTTTTGGAAAGCACAGCTCTCCAGTATACAAAAGAACAGCCTCCTTGTTTCTACGAGTCCAGCATCTGTTGGTATTCTGAAAGACGTTCACTTGATGCTTGGAGCAATCAAGTGGAATCGTGATTTTTTACCCGAGATAGTCATCAGAGCAGCGTGGTCGATTCTGCTAGCCAGGCTTGGCGAGTCTGACGAGACACTGTTCGGTGTGAATATGGATAGGCAACAAGTGGTAGTGCCAGGAGGCAAGTCGGTCACTACACATATAACTTCAAAGATGCCAGTCCGGGCCGTCCTAGATTTCAATTCCAGTGTTAGTCACTTCCTTCAGAGCCTTCAGAGCCAGGCAGAGGATATTGCGTTACATGAAGGACCTGGCCTGCATTGGATCCGCCAAATCGGTACAGATGCAGCTGCTGCATCCGAGCTCTATTCTCTCCTTGTTTTTAGATCTGCCAAAGAGCAGATTGAAGGGGCCACTATGATTGAGAAAGAATTGTCAGGGCAAACGTTGGGCAATCATTCTCTTGTCACAGAGTGCCAAATCACCGATCAGGGGCTTCGTCTCTGTATCACGTTTGCCTCAGAAATCTTTTCCCAGTCAAGGATTCAACGCATTATCTCCCAATTCGGAGAGATCATTCGTCAATTGTCCAGGTCAGAATCCGACACTGTGAAGCTCCAGGATCTTGACATCATGACAAATCGGGACCTAGAAGATGTCTGGATATGGAACTCAGATGTCTGCGAAGCAGAAAACGTCCCTGTACAAGAGCTTTTTCGCTTCAAAGTCTTGGAGCACCCCAAAGCGCTCGCTATTGAAGCCTGGGATGGCACTTGGACATACGGTCAGCTCGATGAACAATCTACCAGATTGGCCCATCGACTACTTGATCAGGGTATAGGCCCCGGATCAACGGTACCTTTATGCTTCGAGAAGTCTATTTGGATGTCTGTTGCGATGCTTGGAGTCATGAAGACTGGGGCAGCCGCCGTTGGGCTGGATCCGAAACAACCAGAGGAACGACTTCGAACGGTCGTCGACCAAACCAAGGCGCGATTAATCCTTTCATCGATCACAAAGAGAGATCTGGCGCACCGCATCGGTCGGTGTAAGGTCTTGTCCATTGGAACTGAGTTCCTCAACACGCCTTTCTCTGAAGAACAATCGCGATTACCAGTGGTGGATCCACAGAACGTGCTTTACATTGTATTTACCTCGGGAAGCACTGGTACTCCCAAGGGCGTGCAGATCACTCATAAGAGCTACAGTAGTGCAGTAACCTGTCAGCATGAGGCATTTGGGTTCAACAGTAACTCTCGTGTCCTTGATTTTTCGTCATATGCGTTCGATGCAGCTTGGTTCAATCTTCTCCATACGATTACGAGCGGGGCCACTCTTTGTGTCCCGTCGGATGAGCAACTCCAGAACACACTGTTTGAGTGCTTTGAAATGTATCGCATTACACTCACCTTCCTCACTCCGTCTATTGCACGTCATATTGACCATCAAGCCCTTGCACGGCTGGATTCGCTTCTTCTTGGTGGTGAAGAGGTTTTGCCGAAGGACGTTGTTTCTCTGGCTGGCACAAATTGCCAGGTAAAGATCATGTATGGTCCGTCAGAGTGCACACCAATGACAACGTGTCATAATATTGACGCCAGTGGACGAATCTCCATTGGCCGAGGAGTTGGTGTCTGTACGTGGATTGTGGATCCGGCGAATTTTCAGTCACTCACACCTGTTGGTATGGTCGGCGAACTCTGTCTTGAAGGACCTCTTGTCGGTAATGGGTATCTTAATGACCCGGAAAGAACTGCAGCATCATTTGTGGAGGATCCAATCTGGCTCTTACAAGGGGGACCGGGGCACCGGCACCGCGGCCGACATGGACGCCTATACCGCACGGGCGACCTGGTGCGATACAACGAGGATGGCACCATTGTTTATGTTCGCCGTAAAGACACGCAGGTGAAAATTCGGGGGCAACGGGTGGAGCTAGGCGAAGTGGAGGAACACGTTCAAAAGGCACTCCTGGCGACAAACTCGGAGCGAAAACCCCTGCAAGTATATGCGGAAACCATTCAACCAGTAGACATGGAAACCGTGGTGCTCGTTGTTTTCCTCAAAATGAATATATCAAAGGATCAAACAGACGAGGAACACGCTTGTTCAGTCCGGATAGCCTGCAAAGGACTTGGCGATATCCTGGCTCAGAAGCTGCCGGTATACATGGTGCCAGCAGCTTTTATTCCGGTTCCATCCATCCCAATGACTATTACTGGTAAGATTGATCGCATCGCCCTTCGCAAGATTGGCATTGCTTCATGGCTAGATTACCGCGCCGCTTCAGAGGAAAATGAAGCAGTCGCTGCATCAACGGAAATGGAAAAGATATTGCAGGAGGTATGGGTCTCCGTCCTGAAGCTACCGACAAAGGCTGTTAGTATTGACAAGGCCTTCACGAAACTTGGAGGCGATTCCATTACAGCCATGCAGGTTGTCTCAAAATGCCGGGCACAACAGATTTCCGTCAGCATGAGTGATGTTTTACAGGCTGGAACCATTCAAAAGCTGGCACCGCGTTGCACAAAATTGATAACCACTGGCCGGTCGGCCAGCTCAGCCAGTCAAGACTTGGACACAAGCGTGCCTTTCCTTCTGTCACCGATACAGATGAAGTATCTCAATCTCTTTCCAAATGGTCTCAATCATTTCAATCAAAGTTTTCTTCTTGAGATGACTCAGGACCTTCCAGCTACGGTTCTCTACAATGCACTACGGGCAGTTGTCAATCGCCATGGGATGCTCCGGGCTCGCTTCCATCAAGACAGGTCCGGTGTTTGGACACAGTTTGTCGCTGAAGTGAATGATCATAATCATCAATTTGCGTTCGATGAACATAATGTGACCAGGAGGTCTGATGTACTGGAAATTGCACAAGCTCGACAAGGTACGCTAGACATCTCAGTCGGGCCTGTTTTTGCTGGTGATCATTTCAATATTGAAAATGAAAAGCAAATGCTAGTGCTCTCTGCGCATCATCTGGTTGTGGATCTTGTTTCTTGGCGAATAATATGGAGCGATATCGAAGAACATGTCAAGTTTGGCCAGCTTGGTTCACAAAGCAGCCCTTCATTTAGCGCATGGTGCCACGGACAGAGTGATATGGCTCGCAAATTGCGTCCTGATGAGGTCCTACCTTTTCAAGTTCCGAAGGCCGACTTCGAATTCTGGGACTTCGATCCAACTGAAAATACTCGTACCAATTCCGAGGATCGTTCCTTCAGCCTGGATAGTGATATCACCGGTCTTCTTATGGGTCAATCCAATGATGCCTTACGAACGGAGCCGTTGGACATTATCCTTGGTGTATTTGGGTATTCGTTCCGACAGGCCTTTCCTGAGCGCTCTGTGCCCGCGCTTTTCCTGGAAGGACATGGTCGAGAACAATCTGATAATCTCTTACTTGATGTTTCAGGAACTGTCGGATGGTTCACGACTGTGCATCCCCTTCCTCTCAATCTCACGTCTGAGAGTACCATCATTCATGCTGTGCGATCTGCAAAAGACATGAGACGCCAAGTTCCATCAAAGGGACAGCCTTACTTTGCATCACGCTTTTACAGTGAAGAATGCAAGGAAGAATTCCAAGATCACGATAATATCGAGCTCTTGGTCAACTTTGCAGGCCGATACCAACAGCTGGAAAGTACCGACGGATTGTTCAACCTTGCGAAATCATTTGAGAACAATCGTTCTTTGGAAGTTGTTTCTCAGACATCAACACGACTAGCCCTTATCGAGGCAAACATGGCGATCCAAGATGGAAAGTTCGCTGTGACATTTACATTCCATAAAGGACTGAAGCATCAGGAAAGATTGAGACGGTGGTTTGATAGCTTCATTCCAACTTTGGAGACTGCTGTGGATAGCCTCATCAACGCACCTGTCGGCTTGACCCGAAGTGATGTTCCCTTGATGAAACTCTCAGATCGAGGTCTAGATGTGTTCTTGAATCAGCACCTCCCAAGTCTTGGAATCAATGCAAGCGATGTTGCCGATTTGTACCCAGCCTTGCCAATGCAGGAAGGCATGTTGTTAAGTGCAAACGCAGGACTGAGCTCATATGCAACCTTTTGGATCTGGACTTGTGTTCCCACCAAAATAGGCGGCCATATCATACCTTCGAGATTGGAATCAGCATGGAGGATGGTGGCCCATCGGCATGCGATCCTGTCGACCATTTTTGGAACTCACCCCGAGAGCACGGGTTTTGTTCAAATTGTGCTTTCTGGTCCAAAAGTAAACACCTCGCACATCACAATACCCTCCGGTAGTCCGACTGAGGCCCTCTATAGCCTTGATAGCCCAAAGTTTCCACCCTCTGCACCTCACCACATGTTCACAATTTGTCAATCGGGCGAAGATATTGCTTGCAGATTAGATATCAATCATACCATGCTCGATGGCGCCTCTCTCTCGATCTTGGTACAAGATATCGTCTCTGCTTATGATAATGTGCCTCTCCATTTGGTGGCGCAGTTCAAGGAAAGCGTCCGTCACATAACCGAAAAGTCGAGAGAAGAAACGGTCTCCTTCTGGACATCTTTTCTCGAGGGAGTCCAAGCATGTGAGGTTCCAAGGAGCTATTCGCCGCCTAAAGTCACGACAAAAGACACTTTTCGTTACATCGCCATCCCGAGTACATCTATCTCGAGAATTTTTGATTTCTGCAGAAGCAGAGAAATAACTCGACCTATCTTTCTTCAGGTTTGCTGGGCAATGGTTCTGTTCTACCTTACAGGTATGCAAGATGTTTGTTTTGGCTATCTAGCTTCTGGCCGAAACATACCGGTAGATGGCATTGAGAAAATTGCTGGTCCTCTGGCAAATATGCTCATCAGCCGAGTGAATCTGCAGATGTCGCCGGCTGAAGTCCTCAGAAGAACATCTTATAACTCCATCGAGCACCTTAGTTTTCAGCATGTATCCCTTGCAGAGGTCCAACATAGGATTGGAATACGTGGGAGACCTCTTTTCAATACCGCATTGACTGTTCGAGAGGCAGACCGATTTACTACCCGAGATAAAAGAAGCATGGAGATGCAATACCAGGATCACCAGGATCCACATGAGGTAGGTGAAGTATCGTTATATCCATCTATCTCTGTTGTCCACTAACTGTTGAAAGTATGATCTCCTTTTGAGTGGCCAGCTTGATGGCGAGAGAATGAAAGTCGCTATTCAGATCAGAGAGTCATCCGTAAGTCAGTCTTTGGCTGAAGAGGTTGCATTGGTCTTTGTTCACGCGATCGAATTTCTCCTTTCCACCGAGAATAAGTCACCGCGGGAAACTCCCACAGTCAAAGAAAATGGAGAAAAGGAGAAGGAACCACTCTGTCAGGCTTTCTTTTATCATCTCATTGGAAATTCCGAGGATTCCACCATGGCATTTTGGAAGGGCCAATTTGCAAACTTTGACACGGAGTATTTTCCTCCACTTAAGGGCCAGACTAAACAAAGCCAAAACGAACACAATTTCTGCTTCCGTGTCAAAGGGCTGAATACTGCAAACGATAATTTCACAGCCATGACAAAGATCTGGTCGGCGTGGTCAATGGTAGCCGCAAGGAATGCTAGCTCTGTCGAAGCTCTGTTTGGTGGTAACATTCCAGGTTACCCTCACCCACAATTGCCAATCCGTGTAATACTGGACTGGACAAGCAGCGGAAATGCTCTTTTGCAATCGGTTGAGCAGAAAGTCGCAGAAATTACTCCCTTCGCCCGGACTGGTCTGTCAGTGATTCGCCGAGCAAGCCATGAGGCCGGCCTGTCGTGCAGCTTTCAAGCAACGATCACAGCTGAAAACGAAAGCTCCGCTCGCTCTTTCTCTATAATCAATCAACAGGAGCTTCGGAAACATGGTGTTGAGATTAGATACACAACTAATAGCAAAGAGGCATTCATCAACATTGGGGTGGGTCTGGAATCGATTAGTGAGGAAGGTGCTCGCCGTCTTGGCCATCATTTTGAATATGCTGTCCGTCAACTGTCCAACCCCGATATTCGAGGAATGGCTCTCCGAGATATCATGCCGATAAGTCCGCAGGAGTTGGAAACCATCTGGGCCTGGAACACTCCCCTTCCGGAGCCAGTCCAGATCTGTATGCATGATTTGATTGAATTGAAAGCTTTATCAAACCCAGAAGCACCAGCAATTTGCGCTTGGGATGGTAACTTGACGTACGAGCAGCTGAACAATTTAGCTACAGTGCTTGCTTATCACATTTCAAACAAGGGTGTGGGCCCGGGCAAGTTCGTGCCGCTCCTTTTCGAGAAGTCTATGTGGATGCCTGTTGCAATGCTAGCAGTGATGAAAGCCGGCGCAGCAGGGGTTGCCATGGATATCACTCAGCCCAAAGAGCGGTTACGGTCTATTATGGGACAGATTAATCACCAAGTTGTGCTTGCATCAGCTACCAACTCTGATTTGGCACTTCATCTTGGGGCGGAAAATACTATTATCGTTGGCCCCAACCAATCATCGCTAGAAAGCCCTATCACGGAGATGCAGCACATTCTGCCCGCACCACACCCGTCCGACGTCCTTTTCGCGGTTTTCACCTCTGGCAGTACTGGAGCTCCCAAGGGTACCATGATCACGCACCAAAACTTCAGCACTATCGTTAAGTATCAGCAAGGGCTGCTTGGACTGACTGCTAATTCCCGAGTGTACGATTTTGCGTCTTATGCGTTTGATATCGCCTGGTGTAATGTCCTCCATGCGCTGACATGTGGCGGTTGCTTGTGCATTCCTTCGGAGAGCGATCGAAAGAATAATATTGAGGGATCCATAATCTCGTTGCACGCAAACTATGCTCACATCACGCCAACCTTGCTGCGGCACCTTGACTGGAGCAAGCTTCAGTCAATCTCTGTGCTGAATCTCAGCGGCGAAGCCGTATTGCCCGGAGACGTAGCTCTGGCATCTCCAGGAACCAAGGTGATCAACGCGTATGGCCCGGCAGAGACCAATGTTGTCACAATCCAGGATCTCAACACACTGCCCGCTAATGAAGTTTCCATTGGTCGTGGTGCTGGTGCAAGCACGTGGGTGGTAGATGTCGAGAACATTGATACACTAGTACCAATTGGAAATATTGGTGAACTGTGGATTGAGGGTCCTTTGGTCGGACATGGATACCTCGACGATCCTGAAAGGACAAGGGCTGCTTTTGTGAACGACCCAGCGTGGCTACTCCGCGGTACAGCTAAAGTCCCTGGTCGCCGAGGCAAGCTTTACCGTACTGGTGACTTGGTTCGTTATCGCGATGACGGTACGCTTGCTTACGTCGGGCGAAAAGACACCCAGGTCAAAATCAGGGGCCAGCGTGTTGAGCTTGGGGAGATAGAAACCGAAGTGCATAGAGCCCTTGGTATAGGCCACGATAACGCCAGTAGAAAGCCACGAATTGTTGCAGAGACTATCAAAGATCAGCAAACCTCAGCTGTTGTCTTGATAGTCTTCATTTCTTTGAGTGATGCTTCCAAAATGACGGAGGCAGCTCACGATGAGGCAGTTCAGAATGCCACTCGTGGACTGGAAGAGCTTCTTTGCAGCCGACTACCACATTACATGGTTCCAAGAGCCTACATACCCATTCGTGAAGTTCCTCTCACATCCACAGGAAAGGCGGACCGGCGGAAGCTCCAGGCTATTGGGGCTTCGAGACCCTTGCAGGAGCTTGCGTCACGAGCGAAAGCTGACCAAATTCGACGACAGCCTACCACAGACAACGAGCTACTTATGCAAAAGCTCTGGGGCAAGGTTCTCGGAATTTCCGAGACAAGCATTACTGCAGATGACAATTTCTTCAGGATAGGCGGAGACTCTATTGGAGCTATGAAGCTTGTCAGCGCTGCCCGAGATCACGAGATTTCTCTCACAGTGACGGACATTTTCCAAACCCCTGTTCTGCACGAACTGGCTCGTATGGCCGTCTCCCATGTCTCAAACCAGCCTGCCACCATTAAACCATTCTCAATGTTGGTTCCTGTGGTAAGCCAATTGCAAGTTCGTGCTTTAACTGCGTCTTTATGCAATATTCCAGAAAACAAGGTGCTTGATGTGTATCCATGTACGCCGCTTCAAAGAAGCCTTTTTTCTCGCATGGCGTGTGGAGAAGAGCATTTCATGACTAGACATGCCATGGAAATTCACGGTCATGTTGACCTTGAACGATTTCGGTACGCATGGAACCAAGTTGTGTCCAGAAATCCAATTATGCGAACACGCATTGTCAACATCCCAGTACAGGGCTATGTGCAAGTGGTCCTGGAAGACGCGATCGAATGGATGTCAGATGGGGTTATTCGCGATTGCCAGAATCACTCCGATAAAAGCCAGATGGGGCCCGGCAAGCCTTTAGCGAGGTTTGCCATTGTCAGGTCAGCAGACCACCCTCACGCCATTTTCTTGTGGGACATGCACTGGTCTTTGTATGATGGATGGGCACTTCGACTCATGTTGGCAGAGGCCGAGAAAATCTACTACGATCGCGCTCCAACTCCTCTTGAGAATATGCTGGCTTTCACCAAATATGTCACGGAAAGTGACCAAAAGGCAGCAATGGCTTTTTGGAGCACTCAATTTACCCATTTGGAGTGCGCACACTTTCCATCGCGCAAGCTACGCAAATCCCCGTCTCTTATCAACAACGAATTGAAATTTGTAGTTCGGAATCTGGACTGGAGCAGAACGGATTTCACGCCAGCAACAATCATCCGATCGGCACTTTCTGTCGCAATCGCCAATACACTCGGTTCAAATGAAGCGCTGTTTGGGGCGACAGTAATGGGCCGACAAGTCGCAGTACCGGGCATAGAGCGGATGGCAGGTCCAGTGTTCAGTACAGTGCCAATACGCGTTCAGCTTAGTCGAGAAGAAAGCTTCACCGAACTTCTAGAAAAGGTGCAGCGACAAGCAACTGCTATGGTTCCTTTTGAGCACACGGGCTTGGAGCAGATCTGCCAAGCAAGTGATGATGCTGCATTGGCTTGCGACTTCCAAGTGCTGCTTGTTGTCCAGTCAGCTATCAAGAAAGGGGACTTCCGATATAGAGACGCAGACACAGAATTATTTGTCAAGGGACTTGTGGCATCAAAGGACGCGATTGTTGAGTTGGGTCAACGATCTGGCGATTATCCTCTATATGTCGAATGCCAACTTGACCCCTCCGGAAATGTCTCTCTGCGTTTCTGCTTTGATTCCAGAATCTCTGAGGAAGCACAAGTCGAGCGCATGGCAAACCGGATGGAAATCGCGCTTAGACAGCTATCCGATCCAGCACGTGGACGAGACAAGTTAAAGTGCATTTCTCAATGACGCGACAAAAAGCTCCCCAAAAATGTGTCCAATTGATTTCAAATCATGGATCTTATCTAAATAGAAGTTCCAGGGATCTGCGAAGTGTTGCTGTTCGGACTTTTGCATTGCTTTTTATTCGGGGAATTCAATACCTTACCCTTAACCTCCCCTCACTTTACGTAGAGTTGGGCCCATCAACCAGGTGATCATCATGGAATGGTTACCATATATTAATCTTGAGTAGTTAAGAGCCAAAGTAGCCCCCATGCTTAGGTAGCGTGATCTTAAAGTAGCAATTGAGTAACAAAGACAAGGTTTTGCGCCAGAAGAAGGCTGAGTGCTCACATCATTCTCCAGGAAAACCGGGCACATCTTCCTTTGTGCACCTGAATACTTCTCACTGATATCTTCAGCCCGTGTTACAAGACTTGCTTTTGGACACTTCTATAATAATCAATATGGCCACAGCCATGCCTTACAATGTTGTATTCATAGTATAACGGAGAATATACTTAAGCTACAATTGCCTCAAAACATCTTCGGCTAAACAGGGCTCATGGTACCATCTCTCAAATAGCTCCCCCCGGGAGAAATGCTTCTTCCCATTGGCAATAGCAAACACTGCCGTAGCTATCTTCACCTCCTGACCTGGTCGAATCTCAACTCTGTACTGGACGGTTGGTATCACGGCTCTTGGTTCGATCAAGTTCGTGTTCGGGTCAGACAACAACACTCTGCCTTCGGTGGAACCTTCACACGGAATGACACTCTTCACGCCACTCACACCTGCGCTGCTGAGAGTGAGAGAGCACCCACTGGCTTCCATATTTGCTTCAGGTTCGGATGTGTCTCTCCAATCTTCACTCCACACACTCATCTTTCGCGGCTCGTTAGCTTGTATCGCGAAGCCTCCTTCGACAATATCTAGAGTGTCTGAATAACCCGAACGACTCTCTGAGCTTCGAATTCGATGTAACCTGATATGCCAATCAGGCCAATCATTGCATGGAGGGATGAGCGTCGACTCGATCTCAATTTTGCTGGCTTTCCAAGGTTTCCAAATGCTCTGCAAGCATTGAATCTCGGATTTTTTGAACGAAATGACTTTGATTCGTGGATCGCCAACTGTTTCCCATCGCGTAGCCCAGGACTCTCCATCATCTCGGCTTATTGACAGGGTATTGTCAGGTGCCAGTTGAGTTAGAAGGCCTCCTGTTGGAACGCTGAACCCAAAAGCTGAAGAATATGCAAACTTGCTGTACTTGGCCTGCGTTGCCTTCAAAGGCCATTGGCAAAATTGCCCACTAGAGAGCATGAAATGATGTTGACCATGCAAGTGATTACACAAAATCTGACAGGGGGCAGGGAGTAGCTCGACCCCGTGGACCGGTGAACTCTCGACAGATTCAAGGGATAAGGGATGTGGAATCTCCGAAGCGGCCCAGAATTCATCGTCAGCTCCCAAAGCAAGCACCACAAAGCTTTTCATGGACCAGTAAGGGGACTGTGGTGAATTGTAATTCTCGCACATGAACATATTTGGGTAGAGGTACCCTATAGTCAAGGTTCCATCTGTGGCGAAGATATGATCTGAATGCTTTGCCCACCACCTGAGATGCCGCAAAAGCATTCCTTTAACAAAGCCTGCAGATGTATAGCGGTTCGACGAATCATAGCACTTTGCAAGCGCAAAAGCCGCATAGAATGCACCCATAGCAAATCGATAAGTCAACGACCGGCCGAATGGAATTGCAGCCCCATGCTCATCGAAGAAACGCCAAAACTGACTAGCAAATTCTCTCGCTTGATTTCGATACCGTGAGACCCGATCAGGGTCAGTATCCTCGGCAATAATACAATACAGCAGCTGACTGAATTGAATGGCAAAGCTGCCAGAGTAATAGTCTGCCTGGCGACCGTAGGCTTTATGACCTGGCAATGTGTCATTCTTCCAAACTCCATCGGCCGACCACCCGTTGCCAATTTCAAACTTGTCGAGTACTTCGAAGTCCGCGTCGATATACGTTTTGGTCGTCTCGACTGGCAAGCCACACCTGCGATTCAAAACAAGATTCGAGAAAATTCGAAACCAGCGCCAATTGTTCACGGGCATTACCTTGCCATTGAGCCCTGACAGCCATTCCCTCAAATTTGAACGAGTTTGCTCCGACAATGGGTCAAAGAAAGTTGCAGGGGCGATCAACAGCGAGAATGAGATCGGCTCAGCCTCGACCATCCGTTGATCCCAATCCCCGATTGGACCCCAATATTCGGGATGTTCTGGATCAACCCCATGTGTAATTCCTTCGATCAAGCGTTCGGAATACCTCTTGAGTTCTGATTTGGTGTCGTTCTCTAATTCCGTGAGTGCTCCGGCTACCGCCCAGATAGGTCGGGCGAATCCTTCAAGTTGCGCCGCGCTTTCGTCGAAATGTGCACCCGAGCAGAGAGGCAGTTTGACCCGGGCATTTCCTGGTGAAAAGTAAGGCTCGAGTGCCCGAACGAGAGCTTTTGTCGCGGTTTCAATATCTTCGCGATCACGAAATGCATTGTCAGAAAATCCGAGAAGAGGCGGCATTTCAAATGTCTAGCGAATTCGATAACTCGCTCGAGTAATGCCTGCTGATTTTTTTTGTTCATTGTTTGAAATATACAGAGCCAGTAGGTCATGCCGGAAAATCAATGTCCAGAGCTGTGACGGAAGATCGAATGATGAACGGGCAGCGGAGCATTTCTTCTCCAGAGGGATAGTGACATCGCGTCTCCCCACAATTTCCCCAGATTACATTTTGCTCTGAATCAACAACCTAATTTATTTATTGTAGGTTTGAAAGCCTCAAGCCCATAGGTCAGAGGAGTTCATGGGAGCCCGGAGAGCTAATAGCCCGTAATCCCGCCATTGGGTCGCGCCGGGAAATGGGACAACCACTACCCCGCCGCCTGGGGAACTGCTGCACTGCAACGCAGACCACTTGACTTTGCCCGGGGAAGCGAAGTAGACTAGCTCCAATTAGTTCTAATTGTGGGGTAATTTTTGCGGACAGACGAGATTAGCTCGTCGCTGCAGTAGACGCGTCCTATTGAACATACCGGTGGCTTTTCAACTCGCTACCAGGTCCTGTCAAGATAAAGAGCGATCAATTTCCCCAGTCCAATTCCGTAGTTCATTATTCTCGACCAAATTCAAACATCATACATAGCCTAGACGCCGGCTAAAGGTGTTTTTCTAAGAGATTCTTCTATCACATATTGACTTTACATCATCACAAAAATGTTCCGCGTCGACAAATCTGGCGTCCGCGGCGTCGATGGTGTGACATTGCGGCATACAGACCAGCGAACGCGGTTCTGGTGGAATTACCCCGGATTACGCTCCCTCAACCTTTTATTGCTGGGTTGTATCGTTTGCGACATGACCAATGGCTACGATGGCTCCATGCTTAGCGGCCTACAGATTATCGACGCCTGGCAGGACGCGCTGGGCCATCCTACAGGAACACGCCTGGGTACTATCACCAACGGCACTCGCTATGGGCAACTCGGGGCTCTCCTTATTGCAGCACCGCTGATGCAACGTCTTGGCCGCCGAGTGCCCATTATGATCGGGTCGTGCATCCTGTTGGTCGGAGTGGCGCTCCAGGCCTCCTCGGTTAATTACGACATGTTTGTTGTATCGCGTGTGCTGATTGGGTTTGGGAACACAATCCAGAACATGGCTTGCCCCATTCTGGCCGCTGAGCTTGCGCATCCCTCCCAGCGTACCCAGGTCATCGGCATTCAGAACACAACCGGTTCGCTTGGTCAGATCATGGCCGCCTGGATCACCTACGGAACCTCGTTCATGCTGTCCTCGTGGTCTTGGCGCTTGCCGTCATTGCTGCAGGCTGTGTCCTCCATTTTCCAGCTTGTGATGATGATCTTCACCCCCGAGAGCCCGCGTTGGCTAGTGCACAAGGGCCGGCGCGAAGAGGCCTATCGTATTCTGACCAAGTACCACGCCGAGGGCGACGAGTCATCGCAGCTATTACAGTTCGAGATGGCCGAGATCGAAGCAGCTATCGAGCTGGAGCGGGAGCAGGCGTTAGCCTCGTGGATGGAGTGGGTGCGCACGTCTGCCAATCGGTACCGTCTATTTATCATCGTTACATCTGGCTTCATCATTCAGTGGTGCGGCAATGCGCTCATCACATACTATATCCATCTGGTCTTTGAGTCAATTGGCATTACCAGCTCTAAGAAGCAGTTGCTTATCAACGGTGGCATGACCATTAGCGGCTTCGTGTGGGGTAACACATGGTCACAGCTTATCGACAAGATGGGCCGGCGGCCAATGTTCCTCATTGGCCTAACTGGCATGTTCGTGGCCTTTTTGATGATCACCGTCTTCACTGGGGTCAACGCGGGCATTGACTACAGCAATGGAGGCCTGGGTAACGCTACCATCTTTGCTATCTTCTTATTCGGCGCCTTCTACAAGATGCCCGGCTGCATGGTCCCTTCGTATGTCGCTGAGGTGTCTCCATTCAACCTTCGTGCCAAAGCGTTCGTCCTCAACGGCTTTGCCGATGCAGCAGCAAATATTTTCAGTGGTTATACCAACCCCGTAGGCCTCGCAGCCATCGGGTGGAAATATTACATCGTCTGGTGCTGTGTGCTAGTCAGCAACTTCACCATTGTCTATTTCTTTTATCCGGAGACCAAGAACCTTAGTCTTGAAGAGGTCGGTCAGCTTTTCGACGGGCCGCCGAAGAACTCGGAGTCCAAAATTACGCATGATGAGGACAAGGAGCATGAGCCCCATGTGACAATGATAGAGTAAGAAACTCTATTACTTTGAAATAGGATGGCATTGTTGTTCTCGGAAGCTTGTTTATGCAAGATGCGTACTTTGATTTTGTTCGGAAGTCGAAGTCTAAATGCTGGATAATTCGCAGTTGAGATTATTGGTTAGCGCAATATCAGTACATTTTAACCTTTTTATGTGATAAGAACGTAAATACACCACTTGACCTGTAAATTCATGGAGACCAGAATTTGATCGACGGCTATCGAATCAAAAGTCAAGATCCGAAATGCGGGGAAATGACAGGAACGGCTTGGCCTCTTAGCCTCGGCCAATAACTACCCCGTCTCCCATTCCACACCCACAGACTCCACTACTTTTCCCGATGCCCGGTCTACCTTGCGTGCCGGACTTTTTCTCCACAGCTGACCGGATCTAAATATCGCGAGAGAACGGGCAATGGTGGACTTGTCCGGGCCTGACGCGGCCAGCGCGGGCGCCGGTGAGGGGGAAGTCGCGGCCGGGAACGATCTCCCTTCTTGCCAGTCTTGTCGGCGAAGGAAGCTCAAGTGCTCGAGACAGAGTCCATCTTGTTCTCAATGCCAGAGACTAGGTAAGAACAGAAAGTAGTACTGTCGGGAGATAAACTGACTAGTATGTCCGAATCCAGCATGCGAGTGCATCTATGTGAGCAAACAGAAACCTGGTCTGAAGACCGGTGCAATAGACAGCCTCACTCGGCGTTTAGGTAAGAGCTCCTCTAGCTGTAAAGAGATGGTTTTGCGAATCTCCTGACTGAGGAACAATTGGGAGTATTTCTGTAGAGGTCCTGGAAGACATTCTATTAGATGAATCTGGCGCACGCAAACCGCAAATGGCCTTTCTGGATGACAACCCCGAACTTCAGAACATCTCTCCAGCTGTTGAGCGCCAACGTCAAAGCAAGCAGCTCCACCAGACTTTCCGCCAAAGGCATCTGAGTTCTGATGACGGACTATTGGTGTCGGACTCGGCGACATCCCCGCCCCTGGCCAGTAACAACGGCCACAAGAGGCGCCGAACCAATGATATGGATCCCAATTCATGGACCGAGGATGATGGACTACCTCCCCCACCTCCACTACACTTGTTAGATTCTATCGTTGATATCCACTTCCGTACAGTACACCACTGGGTACCTATCCTCCACGAAGCACGTTTTTTGGCCAAGCTCGCGGATGCCGACGAAAGAAATCGGTTAGCGGTACTTCTTCACTCACTTGTCGCTGTCTCAATCAAGTACCTTGATGTCGATAAGGTTGAGCTTGGTCATATTAATGTCGACAGGCAAATCAGACTGTCCAGAAAGGTTGTGATGCTTCACGCTATGCAATCCGTGTCAGTCGAGAACATGCAGGCACTGATCTTTCTAGCCTTTGACTATGTGAGCTGCCTCATCAACTGTTTCTCAATCCCTGGAAGTTTCACCAGTTTTGATTTGGCCCTGACTCTTTCTATTGCAGATGGGATGCGGCTATCCCTCCAAGGCGTGGCCTATCATTGGTTCTTTGACGAGAACAGTCGAATATCTTCAATTGACTGTCGAATCGCCGGACCTATCCTCGCTAGAGCAACCACTTCTTCGTCCGTTGACACTTCTGTCAAGGCCGCACGATTGGACAGAGTCAGAAGAACGGAGGAGACTGTTCTGGAATGTTTTCCTTCTCGACAGGTATTGATGAGCCCGAGAAAAGTTTGTCTGGAGATACATGACTGACCAGCTATTTATAGAGTCTGCCAAGTCACTTGTGGGTGCGTACTTCAATTGACCAAATGCTGAACTCGTCATCTTCTAACACAAAGCGCAGCTGGAACACAAGCCTGACCTCAGACCACGTCCAACGGCGACTTCCATGCAGCGGAGCGCCATGGGCGCGCCAGGAAGCTGTCTCAACGCCCTTCTTTGGTATATGGAACAAGACTGCGGCCAAGATCGGTAAATCGATAGCCAATGTTCCCACGCTATACGAGTCACCTTCAAAGACCAATGACTACAGCCCTAATGGAGACAACGGTGTTGGAGGCGATCAGGTGGACATCTCAAACTTAGGAGCATTTGCATATTGTATCGAGGCCACTGAAAACCTGAGCCAGGTCACTTCCTTCTTTCTGCAACAAAGCATCGACTTTGGAGACAGAGCACAGGTCAAGAACTGGCTGACAAGGTTTAAAGAACTGGATCTGCGACTTGTCCAGTGAGCTTTGCCCCATATTTCTATCTCTGTGGGAAGGATTAACACGAGGCTTAATTAGTTGGAAAATGTTTCTCCCCCATCAGTGGCATGACTCGGACGTCTCCCGCGACGTGTCAATCGTCAAAATGGATCCGAACCTGACTTTGGCACACCTAACGCACAACGCCGCAACGATCCTGCTACATCAGCACATCGCTTACCCGCCGGTAACTTGGTGTGATGTCGTCAAGCTGCCGAGCTCCTGCAGTGCTGAGACGTGCCAGCTTGCCGCGGTTGAGATCGCCTCCATTGCCGACAAATACTTGTGCTACATGGGCGGTATCGTCAACAGTCAGTTCGCGTTTTGCGCGTTCGTCGCTGCTCGCATCCTGCTAGTGCATTGGCTCTCCGTCTCCCGGCAGACAGATGAACCTTTGGCCCCCGAGTTCTTTAATCTCGGGGATAGTCTGAGGGAAATGTCGCGCCGTTGGAGGGGGAGTGACAGGAGCGACGACGCGGACAATATGGGGCAGCCAGGTGTGTCAGACCTGATGACTAAATATGCCGCACAGCTTCAGTTGATGTACTCCCGATACATGGCTGGTTTACATACACATGCCTCGGTCGGCGATATGCTGTCAGATGCCAGCCTGGATGGCCTTCTAGACATGCAGCAGCAACCTACTGCGAACAGTGATTCTTCCCTCCAAAACACGATACCTCCACCAATGTCTGGCATGGGTCCAGGAGGAACGGTGGCCACGGGCATGACTTCTTTCGCCCATCCGACAAGCTCTCTATCACAGCCACCAAGCCGTTCACACCCGCCCATCGCGTACGATCCTCGTGGCACGCCCGTTCGCTACGATGTTGTGAGCCCGCGGCAGCGACAACGATATGGTTCATACGGGCAGTTTGATTTCGGTACAAACATGGGCAGGGCAGGGCCTTCCAACATACCGAGGGGGAGTTCATCTTCGACAGCAAATGTGGCGGGACTCTTGGGCTTGAGAATGGAGAACAAGAGCAGACACAGCAACAGCAGTGGCTTTGGCGGCGAAGACGAGGATGAGCTGTTTGGCCAGCAGTTCCTCGAAATGGATCGCGTAATCACGCTAGATGGGACAGATTTCTTCGGAGGATTGTAAGCCGTGGGTAGCATACTGTGCTTGTGAATGGATCTAATATATCAGCACACAGCTAATTAACTGCCACCACAGAGCCCTCATGCTAGTATTTACTCAGCACTACTATTTTCAGCACTACTAGGTATCAAACTTATACCCAAGAAATTTCGTTCCGATATATTCCATTTGTAAGAATATTTGTAGGCGAAGTCCATATTCTATTACAGAATACGTTGATTCGATTGGATTCGGATTAAATTCGGCAAATCATCTAACATTCTGGTGGATAGTTAAGCCTAGCTAGTGTAATGGGCCATGGCTTAGTGGTGTGAAATGACGAAGCAGATTTCATATACATATTGAAGCGTATGCGACCAGGGATAAGCATATCAGATCATCTTTCGTTCTAAAAGCCACATCTAGGTCTTCTTTCCTATCTGCCACTACTTCCAATTAATTCCCTAGCTAAATTTCAAGAGACATGTTGGCTCGGAGTGGTGATGGCTCGCAGACAGCAATTCCTCACTTCACTAACTAGCGACTAAGCAGCTCATACAAGCCCCATGCGCAACAATTTGTTCCCAAACTCAAGGAAGTAGTAGTCTGCATAAACCAGCCCGTGGTCTTTGTACCTCATCACCGCATCGGGGTTGTTATTGGCCGTCGAGTGTCTCAATATTGCGTCCCAGCTGCCCGCCGGCACCTTTACCTTTCCATTCTCGTCAACATCCAGTCGCGCGCTGTCTCCCTTGTCAAACGCATACTGAATAGTATCGCTCGCGATGTTCAGTGCTGTATCCAGGTATCTCCTCCCGTCATACCTCACATTATTCCCTCTATCCCTCCGTACCTGCAGCGCCTGGTGCAGGAGCAGCATGCCGTTGGCGGCAATCATTCCTGCCGACACGTCCCGCAGCCTGTCTCCAGTGGAATCCGCCTCCCCACTTGTGTCAGAAAAGTCCCACAGGGGTACCCAAGGGCACTTCTGGGCAGGAGAGTCTCGCAGTCGGGCGAGAAAATGTTCGGTAAGGCGAACGCAGGCGGAGAGGAACTCAACATCGCCAGTCCACATGTAGGTCTGCGCGAACCCGAGCACTACCCAGGCCTGACCACGCGACCAGGTTGAGTCATCTGCGAGTCCCTGGTGGGTCATGCGATACTTAACGGTACCTTTCTGGGGTGCGTGTTGGTCGAGGTTGGCTACGTGCCAAGTAGAGTCATCCGGGCGAATGAGTGTTGCCATGACTGTTTGGGCATGCTCTTTAGCGATGGCAGCGAGACGTGGGGTTTGGCTGTGATAGGCGGAGTAGAATAGCAAGTCCATGTCTGGCACGAGTCATGAATTGTCAGCCGATACTCAAGCTCTGGTTTGAAGGTTGGGGTAAAAGACTCAAATGGCGAGAGGGGGTACATACTGCACATGCTATCCACAATTATCAAGAAATTGTTCTCTTTGTCATGTACCTCGAAGTTGAGCCTCTTGATTTGGTCCCAGCTACGAATTGCCCCGACTCGCTCATCGAACCGACTTGCCAGGCTGTTGGCAGCTGTGATGTAAGCTTTCAGGCTGGAAGGGTCGCCGGTGAGCTCCCAGTCCATGCGCAGGGAATGCATCATGAATCCCAAGTCATGAGTATCGGTTCTTGACGCCTGGGCACGCAGTGGTGCAGACCACGCGCGGCAGAGGCCCAAGAGCTGGGCGTGGTAGGACGAATCCGGGGAGCTAATATTGTCTGATGGCAGGGCTGAAAAGGGAGTGCGATTCGGAAATTTGGTGTAGCGCTCAAGGATACAGTATAAGCTCGAAGGGAAAAAGCCACAGGTCCAAAATCTGGCTGGCTTTGCCTCGTATGTTCCGGCACCAGGACCTGATTCGGGAACATGCTCTGGGTACGCATCGAAAGATGGCTGCATTGATAATCCATGGTAAGCCATCTATTATAATTAACTGCGTTAGTATGATAGAGCTGACACACATGTTCCTTGATAAATGAATCTGCAGTTCTCCAAATCTTGGCGACAACATTCTCGCTGTATAGCTCCTCAAGCTCGGCTACCTCCACGACGGGTGGACAAGCTGTTAGCGGTGGGCCCGTGACTTTGGTATCGGCAGGTTGGAGACTATCTGCCCATGCTAAGGAACATTCGGGTAGTTGGACCACCATCTTCTCATCAAAGTCAATTTTATTGACGGGTTGAGAGGGGGAGGTGAGCATGATCGAGACTTTGCTTATCAGCTTATTTATTCGTGCTGCGCGGTGATTCGTGGTGTACTGGATACATGCGAGATGAATTGTTGAGAATGGCGGAATACTTATCTATGGGTTAATTCAATTAATCATCAAAACGAACAGCTCGGAATTGCGCGAAGTCGTTTAGATGATCCATCGGGCTAGAAATGGTCCGTCGTCGGTTTTCACGGACATCCGGGATATCTGCGCTCCGAAGGCACGGAGGTTCACGATACAGTGGAAAATGGAGAAACGAGGTATTGCTTTGGATTTTACGCTCATCCCTGTGTTTCTAGATCGCTCTTTTTTTCATTGCACGAGACTGCTTAGTTGAGTCAAAATGTCAGCATATCCCCAGACAGTAGTTCTAGATGGTTTCAGGCTCGAGGAAGCTCGGCAGCGACTACGCGACGGCGACGATGTCGCACTACAGGCATCGCTGGGCGTTCTCACGAGACAGGCCGATGAATGGCTGACACAAGGCCCCTGGTCCGTTATCATGAAGAAGAAACTCCCGCCCAGCGGTGACCTACACGACTATACCAGCCAGGCGCCTTATTATTGGCCATCGCCGGACTCGCCAGACGGGAAACCCTACATCAATCGTGACGGGAAGAAAAATCCCGAAGTCCTGGGCTATACAGACCGCGTCTACTGGGAAAAAGTACACAGTTCGTCCACAGTTTTGGCCCTAGCCTGGTACTACACGGGAAATGAAGCCTATGCGCGACACGCAGGCAATATCATGCGCTCCTGGTTTATTACACCCGAGACTCGAATGAATCCTAATCTCAACCATGCCCAGCTCATCCCATATGCCGAGACGGGCAGGCCCATTGGTATCATCGATTTCTCTCAAGCTTATACCAGCGTACTCGATGCTGCCGCCATCCTAGCCACTGACAGCGTCGGGCCCAATGATTTTCCCCCACGGGAACCATTATGGTCTGAAGCTGACGCGGAGGGGTTCCGATCGTGGAATATCGGTTTTCTTGAATGGCTGACCAACAGTCAATTTGGCCGAGAAGAACGAGCGCAGGGTAACAATCATGGCAGCTTTGCCGCTATGCAGATAGCCGCTATCGCCCTCTTTGTCGGCGACACGGCTCGTGCCCACGAAGAGGTCCTTGGAGCACGTGCCCACCTCGCTGCAACGATTGCCCCGGATGGGTCTCAGCCCGAAGAGCTGAAAAGGACTCGCAGCTGGCACTACTCAACCTTCAATCTCCTCGCACTGACCCGTCTCGCTTACGTGGGGCGCAAGGTCGGGGTCGACTTGTGGAAATTTGAAGGGCCGAAAGGGGAAGGGAGCATCGCCCGCGCGATAGATTTTGTGATACCGGCCGCGACGGGCAGCCAAAAATGGGCCTTCCCAGAATTAGGTTTCAAGGCTTATGCGGCGGCAGATATTATCCGCGTAGCGGCAGATACGGGCCACGAGAGGGCAAAAGAAGTGACGCACATGATAAAAGCACCACCTGAGGGTGACCTATGGCCACTGAGGCCAGCACCAGAGCAGCTTGATGCAGTCAAGGTGGATGAACATTCGAAGGGGAGTTACTAAGGAAACCCTTGACGCTTGATTGATCTTACATGGAGAACATGATTTCTGGCTCCCCAGGAAAGGTTTTCAGAGTAGCTTTGATACTGCTTTAATTTACAATATCTTTTGACTATCGATCAAGTGTGAAATACAGACACCATACCACTACTTCATGTTGTTCACTCCGTTACACTGTCCAGCATTGTGACTGTAATTCAATTAAGGCGCATGATGTGCCCCGACATGCGGCAGCCCGTCCATGCCTTTAGAATGCCAGAAGAAATGAAATTCGGGTTGCTATCATCGCCGCACCATCTTCTTCGTATGAATATATCGAGAGTCTAGGACTTTACAAACGCGTTGCAGTGAAACAAAAAAAAAAAAAAAACATACAACAGTCAGGATTCGCATGTGGTCACCCACCATACTACTAACTGACCGGCGTGTGGCTTAAGTACGGCTGAGCGGACGGGAAGCCCTGTTCTCCACACCCTATGGTCGTATGTGCTAATGGAATCGTTAGAGTACATCATATAGCTGAGTATAATCTATTGCCAGCATGATTGGCCATCATTTAATTCGCTCCACTCGGTAGATCCAATGGCGGTCTTCGTGTACCATATGTCGTTAGGTTCCTACTTAAGCTTGGATTCACGCAGAATATTAAAGGTACTAAGTTGAAAGGTCTTTTGGAAAAAAGCAAACAGGTATTCGATATCTAACTCAGCATCACTTAACAGTGCTCTTCTTGGGGGAAACCATTTAGCTATCACATATTAAATTCAGATATACGTCCAGAACCACGATATAGCCAACAAGTCTCTCCCTGAAACCGGAAAACTTGCTCTTAGTCCGCCGCCAAAGGATGAATCCCGGTTGTGAAAAATCCTGTTGGGCTAACCATAAGTACACAGCTGATTGGACGAAAGTTTTTTGATGATCATAATATCTATACAATGGGTATGTACTCCGAATATACTGGTGTCGACAAGGGGAAGGAAAGGGATACAGTATCGAAGTTTATCTCTTTCTACGGGGCCGGGTAAATGAAGATTACGATGTTGGAAATGAAATGATTCGTCCGAGCTTGTCTCTGTAGGTTCGGTATCGTCTCTTTGTACGGCTTCGATGGTTTGACAGTCTTCATCAGATAGAGTCTTGAACCATGAGGCAGACATCAAAGGCATGAATATGAACAAAAAAAATGTATGTTCACCAATGAGGTAGCATGTTTGCCACATCAAAGGTTGTGAAGGCACCAATTGGTAGTCGACGTAAACTAACAAATACCTCAATAATCATATATGCCCGAGCACTGACATACAATAATATTACTGGTAGAATGATAGCGACTTCCCACCGCAGAATGGGCTTTGCCTCCCTTTGCTCCTTTTCAAAGGCGTCTAGACGACTGACTGTGTCCTGTCGCGCAAGAGCGGCCTCTGCATCGATTTTTTGCTGTTGTGGTGGGCTTTTTAGACCCAGCCAGACCAGATACTTGTCCCATCTGCCAAAGCGCTGACGAGCAGCAATTGTTTCGAATATCCAATATAGGACAGTTGCACCCGTTACAATAGAGCTTGACACCCGCCAGAAAATCAGCTCAGTCCGAGAAGGGAAAGTAAAATACCACCCTATGAGGTGGAAGGAAGCAAATGCCGAGGTCAAACAGAACAGAGAGAACTTTTCAAGCGTCCCAATATCTGGGAACCGGTCATTTGGAAAACGTCGCAAGGGTCGTTCTCTGTCATCGAGACGTAGATTAAAAAAACTCATCACGTCGTAACTGAATGTAAATGATTGCTTGGCGATGAAGTCGAGAGGTGTGTGGCGGTAAGGTGTAGCTGCGAGATCACCAGCTTGAAGGAGAATCTCGGCGGTGCTAACTTCCATGCTAAGAACTATTCCAGTTTGTACATCGCTTGGTTTTTGCATCCAACAAATAAATGTTCCAAAGGTGCAAATCACAATGGCACCCGCCGATAATTCGAGCGTAGTTGTCGGGAGCTTAAGAATGAAGCGACCGAAGAGTTGAATCATCAGCCAAGTCGCCTGTCCCAAACTAAGTAGTCTAGCAAGGGTATCCGTCTTTGACTTATCCCATATCTCGTTCTGTGTAATTTTCGGGCATTCCAAGTACTGCCTTTCGACCAGATACGCTAATTGACGACTGTTGACAAGAAAGGGTGTGCTGTTTTTAGGTTGGAGAAGCATCCCACCCATGTCGGCATAGAACCCATGCCGGAGACTCCATCTATCTTGTTTCAATCCCAGTTTGCGAAAACGCTTCACAGATCGCCGCGCTGAGGCATATTGTCCAATAGCAACCGAGAGGACCAACTCTGGGGAGACAATCGCCCAAAACATCCACTTTGCTCGGCGACAGAGGATTTGAAACTGACCGTCTTTAGGATTCGGAAGGTTAAGACAGACTGCAGTCCAAGTACAAAGAAATACTGTCAACAAAGAGGACCAAATGATGTCCATTGTTCCCCGTGTGTTGGGTCCAGAGACCCAGCCGACGGTGGTATTGTTTGAGACCCCCATAACATGAAATGAAAGCTCGATAAAATATGAACTAGGTACATGGATGAGTGGCACAAATCAACAGGATGATATAGCCACCTCATATCATACCCAACACTCATACCAACATTTTGGGCGTCACGGAAAAGACACTAAGGCGCATAGGGCCAGACCTCTTTAGTCCACTCTCAAGTCGTGATTCAGCCGTCACTGGAACGGATTTAGATATAGTTGCATGTTTTAAGCCCTACTGCTATCTTGAGAAATTTGGGCCAATTAGTGTCGCGTAGCTGCCGGGCGTGTTTCCAAATTTGTGCCTGGAACGAAGGGCATGCATGATCCTTGCTAGTCAAAGGGCTGCACCAATCTGAGATTGTAGGTTTGCAGATTTTTAATAGATATCTAGAAGGATTCAAGGTGCAATCTCAGATCAGCTGGACTCATTGGTCCCACAAACTTCAGACTTGTATACTTCCCACAGATAAGACCCATGGATGGCGCTGCGATTTGATTCAGCGGTCCAGCGCACGTCCCCGTCCCCACACCCACCCCCTTTTTTGACATTCAATTGTGTACCGTACGCGACAATGGTGAAGTCCCGGGTGAAAAGCTAGCTCGCTATTACCAATAAGCCATTTTGAGTTAACACAACCCTATGTGATACTAAATTTTGGACCGCTGATTGTGACACGTGTCTATGCGGTGTGATGGGTTTCACGCGTGCCGCGCGCCAAAATGGCGCTCGGAGACTAGAGGAAAAGATGCACCCCGCCACGATTGTTTCATCTCTTAACATATTTCACAATTTCCTTGGATTCCCTCAACTCTGACCCGAACAGTGCTCGAAGCATTCAAATATTCCGAAAAGACTGCAAGGATGACCCAACGCGTGATGCCGTCGTCTCCAGTCGAAACCTCCTCGTTATTGACGGAGACTTCGGTAGCCACATCCAAGCCCGACAATCAGTCATACTGGCCAGCCATTGGAAGTAAAGATTCGATCCCAGGATGGCTGCGTGACAACGAATTTATCTTGGAAGGCCACCCGATGCCCACATATTCATATAAGCGGTCATTGCGCCTGTGGCGTTGTTTACATATGGAAACGATGAACATCTGGACCCATCTTTTGGGCTCAATAGGCTTCATTGTCCTTGGTTTTACACTGAACAGCTTGGTGTCACTTTCAAACCTCAAGATCACCTATGGCGATGTCTTTGCTTTTGGATCCTTCTTAGCCTCGGCAACGATCTGTTTCGGCCTCAGTGCTGGATTTCATACACTGAGAAGCCACTCCTACAACATCCACCATCTCTGGGGCAGAATGGATATTCTTGGCATCTGCTTCCTTGCTCTTGGAGCCGGTACGTCTATGACATACTACGCGTTCTATTGCAGACCTCTTGTTCAGAGACTGTACTGGGGGCTTAATCTATTTTCTGCAATTGGCGCCGCCGTCACTCTGTTTGATACCGGTGGTGGAGGTAATAGAATGAGGAATCTGAGGGGTGGTGTTTTCTCGTTACTCGCTATCTCTGCCATGTTGCCTATCCTCCAAAGTGGGATTGAGTTGGGTTGGCATCGTGCAAGCATTGAGATTGGGGCTGGATGGTATCTTTTTGAAGCTCTCTCGCTTCTGACTGGAGTGACTGTTTTCGTCTGTCGATTTCCAGAAAGACTGAGCCCCGGGACCTTTGACATTTGGGGTCACTCACATCAGCTTTGGCATCTATTTGCTGTACTCGGTAGTGCTTTTCATATTGTTGCTTTGTTGGCTGCTTATGATTATCGCCGTTTGAAAGAAACATGTTGATCACTCATATCATATGTCGGACTAACTGTTGGGATAAAAATAAATTAAAACAAACGGATAAGTATATAAGATTGAAAATGACTGCAACACTCCATTTGAGAAACGTATTATGATGCTCAGCAGCCCTTCGAATGCAATCAATTTAAGTTTCAGTATTTCGTAATGAGTTATCTTATTTTCGCTATCATCACAAATCTCCGCGTCCCGCAGTGGGTCCCCCTTTCACACCCGCGGCTTCAACTCTTGTTCAATTACAATCCCCTTTGATCAATTCAAGGGGAACAAACACGGCAGAAATGAACACCATCAGCAATGCAGATCACTCACCACCTCGAGTGAAGCGACAGCGCCAGTCCTACTCATGTACAGAATGCACCCGCCGAAAGTTACGATGCTCAAAACAAGTCCCATGCCTGGCCTGCATGGAACGAGGGATTGCACATAGATGTCGACGTCGCTCTGAAGTTATTCAAAAAGATGCGAAGCGACAAAATCGCCCGCCGAAGCTGCCAACGCTTCGTGGGGCTTCTACGAATACAACGTCCGGTCCACCCGCGATCACTCCTCAACAGTCAATCAACTATAAGCCTGGGCCAAGTGCAGTGGATTCGGTAACCCAAGATGCAGCTGTCATGCTGGAATTTTTGGCCTTAAGTCGCCAACATGTTTTGGAAGCTGCTCAAGTTGACCAGCCACAACAAACTGAATCCCTGTCCTGCACTTCCGAGCTTCTTTTTACAGCAGCCCAAGTCAAAGAATTGACGGAATACCACCAAGATTTTATTGCTTGGATTCATAATGTGGTCCATATGCCTTCCTTCCTGGAGCAATGTGAGAAGACTGTGTACAGTGAAATATCCTCAATTGATGGAGGCTGGCTCTCATTATATTATGCCATATTTGCTGTGAGAACCCAAACCCAAGTAAATCTTGAGTTTCTGGCTAATGGAGTCTTCAGGTTACTCTTTACCACGCTCAGCCATTCAAACTGGCAGAGTTTGGAATTCACGGTGGACGTAAGTGACCTTGACGACGTTAAAGGGCTATTCTGACGCTTTCTCACACTCAGACGACCTGGCCCTAAAATGCTACCAGAAAAGCATCGAAAGTCTGAACCAGGCAGACTTCATGAAACGCCATACGCTTTTCAGCGTCCAAGCTATCTGTCTTTTGATATACATTGGCCATAATATCGGGGAATCCGATCGAATTTCGGTACTTCTGGCATCCGGGAGCCGAATAGCCCAATGTTTAGCAATCCATCGACTAGGTCCTGACTCCAAATCTGGTATATCGCAATGTACAGATCCAACTTTGCGCACTAGACGACTGATTGATCGCGAGATCTCCAAGCGAGTATGGTGGTTCCTTGTACGGCAAGACTGGCTACAGATTCCTTTCAACAATACGTACAATATTCACGCTTCCCAATTCAACACACCGATGCCCAGCAATTGCGATGACAGTTTTGAAATGATTGTTGATGGCGAGGAGATAAAGAAGCACGAGCAAGATCACTATACCCAAGGAAGTTATACATCTGTTCTGAATCACGGTGTGTCAATCAACAATTCCTCTGAATTATTCTAGCTAATGACGTGCCTCAGTCGCCGTAATAATATGGAATATGGAAGACCGAATGTGCCAAAAGCGTGAAGACACTGAGGCCAGCATGCTAGATCTTTACACCGAAGTTTTACAGGCAGATCGTGAGATGAAGGAACTAATTGCTGGATTGCCCGAATTTTTTCAATCCAAAACAGCAGACACCCGGGGGGCTCCTCCTCATATATCGCAACAGAGAGCTGTATTATTCTTATCTTTTGCCCACAAAGTATGCATATTCTCCTCGCATTTCGGGCCCCACTGAACTTATCTGTATTTTCTAGTTCTATTCTATTCACCGCCACTTCCAAATCCCGAGTCTAAAAGATCCTTGGTTTGCATACACAAAGGCAAGAACCGTCACCTAGTGGCCTAAATGATCGAAATTAACAATTCATAGATCTCATGTCTTCCAATTATGCGCCACCATCTCCATCACTTTCTCTTGCTACCCGATGATGACCCCTACACGCCGATCGCAAGAAATCTCTGGACCGTCAACACACAGGTATTGACGGCTGCATTATGGCTTCTATTTGAGCTCATTTTCTCAAAAGAGAGTGAGCCTTTACTGAACCCACAAGAAATCCAAGACCTCGCATCAAGAAGCTTAAAGTTTCTTCATAACAATCAACACAAAAGCACTATTGCTAACAGGGGAGTAAGACTCATTGAGAGCCTTCTCGAAATGAATTGTGCCATTGAATCCGGAATACGGGAACAATTCTCTCTACAGGAAATCATGTCTTGCGCGAAACTCAGCGATACTCAGCGGAGACAGACCTCGCCAATGATAACCTCCTCCGACCCATGCTTTGCGCCGGTGATGGGCCAATTCGGGGACGGCACGACTCAATGGGAAGATATCTTGAGTGCTTTTTGTGAGATATGATCGAAGCTAGTACTTTACTTTATTGCCTCGCCTCCGTACTATTCGCAAGCTCTTGTCGTAAATCACCAATGGCTTTCCCATTCGACAGGCCATAGGTATCGGAAATTCGGCCTACCATCCAATCATGGACCGTGACAGGAGGATACTTCGCGCCCTGTTCGGGATCCATGCAACTTGGAAGGCACTCAACTGTGAAATCTGGGTGGCCGGAAAAGAAGAAGGGGATGCTGAATCTCTCATCTCCACTTTTGTTAATGACCCGGTGAAGATTTGACAAGTAGCGATCATTCGTCCATTGCATCATTAAATTCCCAAGGTTGACCACGTAAGCTCCGGGAAGTGGGGTCACATCGACCCATTCAGACGATATGTTGTTCCATACCTGGAGCCCGCCAGTATTGTCCTGTAGAAGCATGGTGACTGCGCCGAAATCGGTATGGGCGCCGATACCTAAGCAGGAAATCAGCATGTATCACATGTACTAAGTGGGTTGCAACATGTCCGGATACTTGCCTCTCTCAGTTTCCACTGTAGCTGGATCCTGCGGTGGGTAATGCAGCAATCGAAGCACTGCAACCGGATGGTCGCAAAAATCATCAAAGAAGTCCTTCTTCAAATCCAATGTACACGCCATGACTTCCATGATGTGGGTTGCGAAAGTGCTCATAACAGTGTGATATTCTTCCATAACAATTTTGAACTTCTCTGGATCGCGGACTTCTGACGGATATTTGTTCGGGGCCTGGCCAAATCTTCTTTGAACCACGAGAGGGTCATCGGAAGGTAAATTCTTCCCCAAGTAATATCCTTCTTTGAGGTCGCCCTTAGTCCTTTTCTCGAAGTTCTGCGAACGAAGACACTCGTAGCCTCGCTGGAGACCTTCGATCTCTGGATCACGGTTCTTGTCAGTTCAAAGTCCTTGATTTTAGAGCCCAAAGGGTCACCTTTATCGTATTTTTGTTTCGTCTCTAGTGGAAGCTCAAACAGGTTTTTACTTTGTTCAAGGACTTGCTGCTGCAGACCGGTCGGAATGGCATGGTTCACGAGCTGGAAGAAGCCAAACTGTTTACAAGCATCCCGCACTTCTTGCACAAGTAGCTCTTTAGCTTCGGGATCCGTGCCGTAGTATGCTTTGTGGACCGTCTTTGTCAGTGTCATAGTTCGTTTCCCAGGTCTAGAGAACTGAAGGCTCAACTCACGACCGAAATCGATCACTGGTGGTTCTCCAACCTGCATATTGTGATTTGTTTTACGATTTTGTAATCTTTGTAATTGAAATCTTGTCGAGTTTGAATTTTGGGATCTGGCGAATTTATATTCATTTTTTGGAATCCGAATCAGTCGTGCATACCCAGATATCGGTAAAATCTCGGCCGCGGGTTTAGCTTATCGCAGATATCTGATCAGGTTTGCTCTAAACCCGCGGCCGAGAAGAGCTTCGTCGACTAACGTACTTCTAGTGATTAGGTTTCATGAAGTACTCAACTATGTTTCTTTGATCGTCAGAGTATAAGCGCCCGTAGTAGAATTTTTTTTTGGCCGCAATTGTTTTATCTTCAGACCCTTGCGACATTGCCGGTTGGAGCAGGGTCGGACCGGACATTCCTTTCTGCTGTTCTTTGTCTTCTGTCTCTACATTCAATACGGCCAGCGAGAAGCTTGAGCTGCGAGATACTTCAAGTCATTTAATGTCACTATATAGGCTGGTAATCCATTGTTGGTGGGTTAATCAGCACTACCACAAAGCAACATATATAGGGCGAGCTACATCGGGCACCTGTATGAATTTACATCCATCATCATCATCCACTCTCTCGTTTTTTTCTCTCGTTGTGTACTACTCTCTCCATCCACGTCGACTCAAATCCGAACAAAAAGCCAGAAGAATAATGGAAAGAGAAAGTAAAACCGAGGACCATATGCTGAACTTGCTCGCAAAAACCACTCCTCCATACATGCCAAGGAGACCCATTTCCCGCGGTATTAGCCTTTCATTTGCTGCGCCAATGTATGGAATTGATAGAGTAGCCATCACGCTAGAGGCCAGCGCGCAGGTTATGTCGCCATAGGACTGACCCGTATACAACCGCACAAAGCCGAGAAGATGGAGCGCACCGAAGAAAAGTCCAGTTCCAATGGAAGAGAGCAGGCCTGTACGCACGTACATGACTATGCCTCCGATTGAAGTCAATAGTGTGATGGCTAGAGCCGTGTTTGTTGGGAATTGTGAATTGAAAGGCTGGGCTGATCCCGTGCGTATATATGCGGCTAGGCTTGTCAGAAGCCACGTAGGAATGGCTACGGCATAGAGATTCTGCTGTGTCTATTCGAAAGGTTAGCCTAGCCAACAGATTTTTGTTTGATGGAATGTACCATCGTTTGAACTGTTCAGATAGAATTGTATGATGCGGTTCCTCTAGAGTACCCCTCAGCCCAGTACAGTGAAATACCCAGGTTGAACAGGTTTCCGACGCGTAATCCTTCACATACTAAGCCTCTCTAAGGCTATTGTGGCGCGGTCAAGTGGGACCTTCCCGGAAGAGGAAAGCGTGGATCATAGCCAAGCTTTAGTCGCCTCTATCATATCTACGGACCTCGTGCCGGCCAAACACTGGACAATCAGAGCGAAAGCTTTGCTAGACCCCACTGTGAAACATATAGAGATTCGTTGTTGAATTTGCTAAGGGTTAAATTGGAGGAAAGAAGCGTTTTGATTAAGTTAAACGGGACTAGGTTGGCTTAGCTGAGACACAATAGACCTCTAAATAGATGGCGACTTTTAGATCCCGTCCAATTCGGTACCACCGGGGTATTACGTGCCGATTCTTTAAAACAAGTGTCGCAAATCGATCCAGCAAGGTTAGAGCTGGGCCACGAAGGTTCGGCCCCAGTTCAATTTCCACGTTTTGGAATCTAGGTCGGACCTTTCCGAGGTTTAGGCCATCAAGACGCTAACTACTGTGCGCCAACCTATCCACAAATCTTAGTCTCACTTTCTCCAAGTAATACAGCGTCAAATATACATCGATTGTCGCTTATTTACCTACTGACTGACCAACTAGAAAGCCTACGTCTTTTCAATGCACGCCAATTCGCCCGTCTCATTTCAAGCCGTCTTCATTGTTCATATTATAATACTTTTTTCCAAACATGTACGGGTCTAGCAAACCCCTCTTCATCCCTTTCAAAATTCAGTATCCTCTCAAATCCCTGCGCTCTCAGCTCATCCTCAAATGGTGGCCTGATTTGGATCGTCTTATACATCTCTCTCAATTCTTTGTTCTTCTTTGAAGCTCTGGCATAATTGCTCATAGGCTGCGGCTCCACGATGAGGTAGCCCCCTTCATTCAATATACTGTGTATGTGCGCGAATAGCGTCAACATCCCAGAGTCTCCATTGTTGAGATGTATCCACTTAGTCACAGAGAGCAGTAGCACAACGTCGAACTTGCCCAGCGCGGTACCCGTGTACGCGGACGCATCCACAAAGTCAAAATGCTCAAATGTGCATGGCCCATCCGGGTACGCCGCCTTTGCCTGCTCGACCAGCCACGGGTCGATATCGACGCCGACGGAGGCGGCTGCGCCGCAATGCGCCATCGCCTCATAGGTCAGTTTGCCCGCGTTACAGCCCAGGTCTAAGACACGGGCGTTACGGAGGATATCTGAAGGGAGAATTGAAAGGCGCTCGTCCGGAACGGTGGGCGCCCGGAACTTAGCATAATATTGGTGGTAGTTGCCATGGCGCGCGGCGAGGTGCGTAGCTTTGAAGCGCTCAGCTTTGGAGAGTTCCGTTGCAGGGTGTTGCGGGCATGTTTCTGCCATACTTGGCGATAATGCGAGCAAAGAGGCCCGTGCTGGTGATAATATTGATTATGTCGAATGTAAAATGTGCAATGATGTGACTAACGTTAAGTTTAGCACACTACAGAGCCCTAATATAAGGAGCTAATGATCTTTAATTTTGTGATTAATGCCAAATTTTTGCTGCGCTACCGAGAGGTTTGTAGGGTTTGCATAATCTTAGTGCCTGAGGCACTAGAAACCACACCCAGCAATGCGCCGGCTGCTAGATTCTCACTAAAACTGGAGCTTAGTGATCATTTAGAGAACGGTTCTACATCAAGGCTAAGCGAGTGCTTACCGCTTACTAAAAGACACTTCTTGGTGTGAATACTTAGCTGATAACTGACTAGATTTAGATAAGAACCAACGTGACTACAGGCCAGCTCACCGGTACAAAAAGTTCAGACACCTGAAATAGCGGGTCTCATCACGTGGCTTCCCTTGGCGCAGACCCATAGGTGGGCTGAACTCTAGCTCTCGTTATCAATTACATATAGTTACAGTGTTACACTACATTGATCGGATGAAAACCGCGATAAATACCAGAAAAGTGGAGACCGGTGAGGTGACCCTCCTCGCACGTGACCTTAGCGTGGACCCACCGGTGAGGTGAACTCTCAGAACGGGTGAGGTGAGCTCTCAGAACCGGTGAGGTGACCTGCATTCTGAAACCATACGATCCTTATCGGTTTGTTATCATATTGGTCATGTGATACATACAGCTGATTGGGCCCAACTTTCACTCGATCTGATCTTAGTCTAGCCCATGGAGGCATAAAGTGTCCATTGGTTATATCTTCATAGTCGCAGGAAGGGAGCAAATTTTTTTTGAAGTACGATGGCGAAAGGCTATGAAAATGTATCTTAAGGAGTTTAAGAATTCGATCTTGTCGGGAATTCCCAAACATGACGTCAGCTTTGCTTACTGTTCTTTCCGCGTCTTCGCGACTCGCGCAACCTTAACATCCATACCAGGTTCATACTCAACATGCCATTCAGACAGGCACTCCAGGGCATTCTCGATAAGGCAGACAAGGCTTGGGAGGATATTAGCAATCGTGCACCTGAGCCGCAACCGTCTTACAACAGGCCCCCACCGCCTATTCCAACCTCTAGCAAACCATCACTAGCTCACCAGGAACAGTACTCGCAACCCCAGATCTACTGGCGGCCCAATTTACATCCTCAGGCACCGGTATCCTCCAACTTCTACCACGAACAGGGTCAACATGGATGGGGCAACAATGAGTCGCAGAATTACATCGACAGCCCGCAAAACTCATTCCATTCAAGCCAGGGTGATGCGGTGATCGTGCGCGCTCTGATCAACCACGGACACCCCGACCCTGCCCAGAAGTTTACCAGCGCCAGACTGTCGAGTCACCAGACCCTCGGTCGACCACGGGGCTGTCTGTCGGCCAGAATCACGGCACCGGTGGCCCGAGGTATTTGGCCTGCCTTTTGGCTGCTGCCTAAAGACCCCTTCAAATGGCCCGAGGATGGCGAGGTCGACATAATGGAAGCTTGGAACGGCGATGCTGTTAATCACACTTGTCTGCATTGGGGCCACTTCAACGGCGACGACTGGAACAAGCATCGCGTTCTCGAAACCCCCATCCCCAACATTAGCTCACCGGCGGGAGTGAGATACGATTTTATCTGGGACGAGGACGAAACAACGGGCCGGGGACGCTTGGTCTGGCTGATTGATGGCAGGCCCATCATGAGAGCCGAGAAGCCGCCTGGCACGAGGAAGATGAGTGAGTTCAGAATCCTTATCAACATCGCTGTTGGTGGAAATGTCTGTCAGGGTAATATGCCCAACGATGGATGCTACGAGACAGTGATTCGTGAGCTGGCCATGTGGGATGCACCGCCTGGCGGTTGGAATGAGTTTGACAGGGCTTGGAGGGATTCCAAAGATGGCAACACTATGTAATGAAAGAAGGTTCACAATGCAAAGTGACTCAACTATACCCACATCTCTTTCTTTGCACAAGGAGTATCTCTGGCAGGGCAAGTGAAATGGATTTCGCATACGACAGACCGATGTTCATCATTCAAACAAAAGTCCAAAGCGATGTATTGTGCGATACGCTCCTTGAGTTTCTTTGTCAGTTGCTTTGTCAGTGAATATATCCTTTAGAACAAAGCAAATCAAAGTCAATTGCAGTAGAGCAAAGGGAAGGTCTCTAATCTTGAAGTTATGAGTTGGTCTAGGGGAGGTTGCCATAATCACTTTCGTACTCGATGCGAGGACAAGAGTGCAAACTGTATGTCCGCTGCAACGGAGCCGGAGGAGCACTAGAGGCAGACCCTTGGCTGGCGACTGCCGTCTTGGGCGCAGCGTACATGGTTTGCGGGGACAGCGGGATGGGCAGTTGGTGGCCGTAGTGCACGCTGTGGGGCAGCAGATCTAAACTGGGGCTCGACGCAGGGTCCAGAGTCGTGCAGCTGGGGCCTCGGTCCAAGGAACCTAGCGCATCGGATCCGAACACATGGGAAAGTGAAAGACAGTTGTGGATCTGGGTGGCTGGCAATTTGCGAGATGTTGAGCAGAGCGTGGGACTCCGTACCATGTGGCGTGTTAATGGCTGAGGATAACGACCGGCGAATGTCTGGTATAGGGGGGCGGACTGAACACCTCGCCCGTTATGTACAGCTAATCCGAGCTATGTTGTAGCCAAGGAAATAGCCGGGCACGGACCCAACAAATCATCTCGAACACTACCAATCACTGGGAACATCCGGATCAACGATCGTTCAAAGAGGCTTACGGTAGGAACCACTCGAAGCCATCTAATTTCCGATCATTGACTTATTTCCCGAGGACTTCTAGGGCAATCCCCCGCAATTGTGTACTTATACCCTCGTGGACCCAATTCCTGCCTGTCAATTGGCGAAGCTCCTATCCCAACTTTCAGTCATTCTTTTTTTTTCTCGTCAATCATTGTTTTTTGGATCATCATCAGTCACTCCTTGAAAGTACCTTTCAGCAAACATTATTGTTTTTCTTTTTCTCTATCTGTATTCTCCGATAGTGGAGATCCGACATCATATTCTCCGCAAAACAAATATAGCAAAAGAATACGAGAATCAAGATGATGCGCTCCGTGATCCCTCTGATCGCCTCGTTCGCTTCGCTTGCCGCTGCCATTGAAATCACCAATCCCGCTGCCAACACGACCTACGCAGCCGGGTCCACCATCACCGTCGAGTGGACCAGCGTCGATACCGATCCTACCAACTTCAGTCTCTATCTTTGGAACTTTGTGTCCTGGCCTCCATCTTATGTTCCGCTGGCTGTAGACGTTCCTACGTCGGATCTGTCTCACTCTGTCCAAATCCCCTGCGACACCAATCCCGAATGGGGCTACCAGATCAGCGGCATCAACGGCACCAACGTCTACATCATCTACGCACAGGGAGAGAAGTTCACTGTCTCGGACCCCGTCAATAGCACGGCATGTGTGGACACTACCCCATTGTCGACCACTTCCACCTGCCCCAGCGCTGCGGCGTCTACCGTTTATGTCACGGTGAGCCCTACCGGTCCCAGCTCCCGTCCTTTCCATCATCATCATCATCACTCCCACGTCCTTCCTGCTCCGTCACCCAGCACCGCCAGCACTTTTACCTCTGAACATGTGAAGCCCGGAATCGTGCCTAAGACTATTGGTTGGTGCTCAGACTATTCCCACCCTGTGACCTTGGACAAGGTTCCCACCCCGACCCTTTTAACGGCCACCGATAATGGATCCGGTGATTCGCCGGTGGTAACCGCGGCACCGACCCAGATCACTGATGCTCGTGGCCCTCGCACAACGACTATCAAAAATACTGTGAGCGTGATGGCTTGTCCGAAGGTGGATGCTATTTAATGGTGGAAGTTTCTTCGGAGCAACCTGGTGACAATTTCTCTATGCCGATGTGCTTTATGTAATATCTATGCCTTTGAGTGCCTGTATAGTGGAATGGATTTATATCATAACAGCTAGGGTAGCTGTTCATAATATTTTATTGTGTTTTGCCCTGGCATTCAATCTTACAGCTCTGCAACCTCACTTCGCCAGCTGGTGTTTAAGCTTGTAACTTCGCTAGTCTCTACTATAGAACCGCGCTATTGCTAACACTAAGTCCAATTTACGGATTTACCTGAACTGGAAGCCATAATATACCAATGATCTCTTTCCTTTCGGCTGGTCGAGAATATTGACGCCTCTATATTACTGTGGTCTTTGCGGGTTGTGAGAAGGAAAAAATCACCTACATCACTCGAGCGGATATTTTTCTCGATGATATCAAGGAAACGATCAACGCCGTAGACACCAAGGTTTTTTGGTTCATTTCCATCTGCGAAATTATTTGGTTTTTTTTGGTTTTTTTTGGGTTTTGTTTTTAGTCCTACTTCAATTGCTTTCGAAGGCTCTGGATATCGTATTCTTTCAATGGGTTTTAATTGACGTGGTTATGTGATTTCCTTTCAGGTTTCGTTTATCTGCTTTCCAATGGATCTTGATTTGCTTTTCAATTTTCTTATGGATTATATAGTTCGCGTAACCACCCTTACAGCTTACATAGGAGGCCCTCGGAGCCAGTACTTCTGCTTGGGTCCCCATCTCACCGCCCACTTGGGTATATACCATTATGTATTTCAGGTTTTAAGCGATATAAACACTGTGCGAGACTTGTACTGGATATATGTATTTGCAAATGGTAGGTAGCGATTGCCTAATTATCAAGTGTTGCCGGCAAAGACTGCCTGATAGGTGATAGTTGCGTCATCGCACCGCAGTATTTCCATGCTGACCTCTGCCTAGATTCTCAGGGGGAATCTGATGACCACCACTGTCGTAGGCCTTGGCCACCGGTTAAGGTACAACAGAAAAATGTAAATCGGTGTGTAAAACGAAGAATATCAACGCTGAAGCGAGAAAAGCGAGCTAAGATGAGACTGTTCGTACACCTTCTTCGGCTAAAGAATCCCCGCGCCCTGATTGGGTCAGACAGAATGTGGGCGAAACAAGATGAACCAACCCCAGCTGTTGCACTACAATCGCTTGGCTCACTGCTCGTAGTAGCCTTTCGCCAACATACCTCCTGAGTATGAGAAGCGGTGTGGTAGTGAAGAGAGCTGTGCGAAGTAAGGTATACTAATAATTAAAGTAGGGAGGTATTCCTACTGAGAGCAGGTGGCGGCTGACAGTCCTACTGACCTCAGTGGCTTAAATTTGTGTGACAGTGGGCGTAATGGGCATGAGAACCTTGGCGATCAAGGTCCATGCAGTTGACATGTCAGCTATCGATAGGTGGGCAGGGGAAACACAGCGTTCTCCCAAGCCCCGTTGCCTCGCCTACACTCCTTTTCCTCTCCTTATCATTGGCTCGGGTAACCCGCTGCCTGCAGAAGTGGCAGCCACATCTCGAGCTCTGATAGCTTGTGTAACTTGAGACGCATCCAAGGTGGAATGTTGGCCTAGATCGACAACGCCGTAAGCGCCAGTGAAAGTCCCCACCCAGGTATGCCTTGTTGCAACCCCGCTCACACCGGCTATATGTACTGTAACCTGGGAATGATCCATTTTCTCAAGTAGTCTTCGAGGCTGTCAGCTTGCAACTACTCCCAAAATTACTCACACTTTTGTCGCAAATCTTCGTTTTGGTCAAATAATTCACGACCACAAATTTGAAATCATACAATAATGCTAGAGCTCAGTACCTTTATAGGACAGATTACAGGGCTTGTATACGTCACTGCGGCGGTTTTGCCCCTATGGTATTTGGCATCGTACCTAATTTCTCCCTTGGGCCAGTTTCCTGGCCCATTTCTTGCCGGTAAGCTAGCTTGTACCTACTCTGTCCAATGTCTCTTAAAGCCACTCGTCTCTTTATCTGACACCTCTCTCCTCTAGGATGGACCAACCTGTGGCGAATGTATCATGTCCGGCGAGGAAAATATCATTTGGTGATCCAAGAGCTACACAAAAAGTACGGTCCTGTGGTGCGGATAGCGCCCAACGTCTTAGACCTAGATATTCCTGAGTTGGTCAAGACTATTTACAACACCAAAGAGGACTATCTCAAAGTAAGTATATCTTACTTCGGCGGATGAGTTTATCTGAAGCCCCCCTTGATAGTTAAAGCTAATAATCTTTTTCTAGACGGAGTTTTACCACGGTAGCAGTGCTGTGAATAACGGAAAGATCATTTATAATCTTTTCAGCGAATGCAAGCCAGAAGTCCATTCAGCACAGAAAAGGCCCGTCTCTAAGTACTTTTCTCTGAATGGAATTCTCACGCTTGAGCCCCACATCGACAACATAATCCAGTATTTTTGCCAACGCTTAGACGAGAAGTTTGTGGACGGATCAAATTCTTCCCAAGTATGCGACCTTGGAGAATGGATCAATTACTGTAAGTTGGCTCCGACGATCCAATTCTGCGAGGAAGCCATCGTTATTTGAAACTAAACGTGCGCAGATACGTGGGACGTCGTTGGCCAAGCTACATTTAGTCAACCGATCGGATACCTAGAAAAAGGCTATGACTTTGACAACACTCTCAGTACAGCTAACACTGCTATGGATTATTTCTCCTTAGTTGGACAGATGCCGATCCTCGATCATCTACTTGACAAAAACCCAATCTATAAGCTTGGGCCACCCTCTTTCGGTACCATCACCAATATCTCGATCCAACATCTAGTGGACCGTCTCCAGGGCAGTGACGCCAAATACCACGACTCGGAGAAGCCAGACTTCTTAGACAAATTTATCGAAGCAAAAGAAAATCATCCAGACGTTGTCGATGATACGCTGATTATTTCTTGGTTGATGGTCATTATGATTGCTGGAGCGGACACGACGGCTATCACCCTTAATGCGGCGTTATACTACTCGTTAAAACAACCAAGTGTCTGGCAGCGCCTCAGGTCAGAAATCCCTGCCCACGATTCCAAGTCATCATTTCCGGCGACTTCCTACAAGGATTCCAGGAATTTTCCATACTTGAATGCAGTTGTCCGTGAGGCATTAAGGTTCCATCCCGGCGTTGCCATGCTTCTTGAACGATACGTACCCAAAGGAGGTCTCAATCTCCCCGATGGACGTCATGTCCCAGCCGGCTGCGTGGTTGGAATGAATCCTTACGTTATCGGGCGAAACAAGTCAGTCTTTGGCGAGGATGCTGACATATTCCGCCCTGAGCGATGGCTTCGCGACGAGACAGTGGAGACCGAAGAAGAATTCGAGCAACGTCTTCGCCTTATGAATAATACGGACCTAGCCTTTGGAGGCGGGAGTCGTATCTGTATCGGTAAGCATTTAGGTCTCGTTGAGGTGTATAAGGTTCTTGCTACCCTTATTTCTCGCTATGATATTCGCTTTGTCGATCCAACTAGGGAATGGTCAACCCACAACAGCTTTTTTGTGCGACAAAGTGGCATTGAAGTGAAGCTATCCAGTCGTACATAGGTTATACTAGTCAATCAGCACTCTCACTTCTTTTTCTCGGAATATGACATACTCTCTTACCTTCTGCACCTCTTCCCTATATGTCTATACATAGGTTATAGGCCATCTAGTTCCGAGCCAGGACGATTCAATCCTGCTTCTCTGGACCTGAACAGCCCTCAAGGGACAATTCAAACCGGTACGGGCACTCACGTCGAGTACAGCCTTACGCCGACACTACGTACCTCTCCGATATTATTCATCACTCTATTTCACGATCGAAAGGTCTTCCGGTATCTTATCACACTGACATCCCCAAGTACTTAACTTGTCTACAGCCCCTCTTACACAACATTCAGTCTTTGGAAAGCCAATTTGTAATAGGACCAACAAAATGCAGCATCTGGCAAGAATCGACACGTCAGCGCTTCAGGTTGTGCGGGGTGGGTGTTCGGGTGAAGAATATAGGGGCTTCGGGTGTTCAGCTAAAAGACTCAAATGAAATGGCAGCAGGGGACCTTCTCTACCAAAGAACAAAAAAACAAAAACATACAACAGTCAGGATTCGCATGTGGTCACCCACCATACTACTAACTAACCGGCGTGTGGCTTAAGTACGGCTGAGCGGACGGGAAGCCCTGTTCTCCACACCCTATGGTCGTATGTACCAGATATAACTTTGAATAGGAATATATAATGCTGGAGAGTCAGGATCTGAACACACGGACAGCCAAATGCTCCCGAGCGGGCGAGAGTTTGTGAAATAGGAAAGAGGACGGGATGCATAAAGCATCCGGCCGCAGGGAAGACAACCCCCTCCAAGATCAGGAAGCTGCATGTCAGAAGCTTACTAAATTTATGCCATTCCTCAAAGGTTTCCGGGTTTCCTGATCGCGACTGAGCCAAAATGGAGTGGTCTGAAAGCGACTTGGTCAATTGATGATTGGATAATATGTATGTTACCATATAGGGAGAAAATTTCCACGACCACCAATATATCACGAGGGTCTTTTATAAATGATCCACCGGAACAATATATAATATACATATTGATGTGCTGGATATAGTTGGATTCTCTCAAATATTTTGATATCGCTGCAGCACTTATGGGAACTAGTTACTTTGATTTACATTCGTTAGTACGAATAGGACCCGTCGAGCGTTTGTCATAATTCTGGCACTATTAATATTATAAGTAGGGAGTCCGCTGCTTTAGAGCCCTTTTTCTTGGAAAAATTTATCTGCTCCAAGGTACTTCTCCTGGGGTTCCCGTGAGAAGACCCATTTCTTAATCATCAGTAGACTTCTTGGAGACTCGAGACCAAACAACAGCATGTGGCCATGCGCTAACTCTTGGCGGACCAACCCTGCCAACTCGTCTTTCTCCTGTTCTTGAAGGACCTCTGCATACCAACATAGACAGTCCAGAGTATCTTCATTTGATAACCCGAGTAGCATCTCCATACCTGTCATCCCCTCCGAAAGGAGATGCTCCGCCTCGTCATACTTAGCTTGGTGATAGTACGCCAAACCAAGCCAGTAGGAGGATCTCAGCGTATTCAGGTCATTTTTTCCAAGTCTATCGTTTTGTAACGAAAATGCTCGATGGAGGAATGGTATGGCCTGTTCGTACTTTCCTTGGCAATACATGGCTAGCCCTAGCCAGTGACTCGTTGCCATGTCTGTGATTTCTCGCCTAAGTGTGCGAGTTCGACGAAAACTTTCTTCAGATTCGGAGTATTTTTTGAGATCGAAAAGAACGCATCCAAGCCAGAAGACACACTCGATTGTGTCTGCAGCTCTCGGTCCTAGCAAATAGTTTCTTCTGTTCAGAGCGTCCTGGAGAATTGGTTCGGCCTGTTTGGAATAGCCTAACATGTGTAGATTTAATCCAATCTGGAAGAGGGTGTGCACTAGACCTTGGTCACATACATTGCTTATCTTTTCCAGCCCTTTAAATGCAGAACGAAAGGCGAATTCAGCCTCTTGATACTTTCCTTGCTTAGAAAGAGCGTGTCCAATCGCATGCAAAGAATTTAATGTCTTCCTATCGCTCTTACCCAGGGTCTCAATGAGCCCGTGTAGCAATTCTTTAAAAATTGGTTCGGCAGATTGATACTCGCGTAGCTCATATCGATTGCGGCCAAGCCAATAGAGAGCATCGAGGGAATCGGCATGTGTTGGTCCCAACGTTTTCTGGAGCCCACTCACTGCCGCTTCAAGATGGCCTTGAGCGGCATTGTAATATTCCTGTCCATGCAGTCTTTGACCAAGCTCAGCCATGGTGCGGTAATATGTCTCAATTTTCGATGAGTCTGAATCATTTGGCTTCAAATTCGGTACAGGCTGAGGAGAGCTGATTGGTAACCTCACTATGACAAGACGTGTATAACTTCCATACAGGCCAGTTGCTCTCCATGGCGTCTTCGAAGATCTCTTCGCACCGGTAGCGGATCGTCGAAGCAACGGCTCAATCTTCCAAATAGATTGCTGCATGAACCTTGTGGCCCTTTCCATTTCCGCCTCCAAAGGCCGGGAAGAGGAGGGATTTTGCGACACCATTGCCAATATTTGAGGTTTGTGCTGCTCGATTACAGAACGTGAAAGAAGAGTATCTGGGTGACTTGGCCCGAGAATATCCTTTTGAAGATGCATTACTTGCTGCAACATAGACATCCCTTCTTTGCCATATCCTTCTTGAACTGTCAAGACTCCAATCCAGTAACGAGATTTGAGCGTGGATATACCCTTCGGGCCAAACAGCCTTTCCTGGTATTCCAGTACCCACTGAAACAATTGTTTGGCTTCTGAGTACCTGGCCATATGGTAGTAAAGGACGCCCAGGCAATGGTATGTGTTGCGAGTCTCCTGGTACTTCAATCCCCGCAACTGCTTGCGTCCCTGGGCTGCCCCTCGAAGCATAGACTCGGCTTTCTTGAAGTCGTTCTGGCGAAAATGCTGCACCCCTAGGCTATGAAGAGACTGTAATTCTTTTAATTGCATTCCTATCGGATCTTCGTCAAGCGAGGAGTCAAATAGACTTTCAACCCGATCGGATTTTCTTGCAGGGGAAGGAGATTTCTTTCCATGGGACGGTTCCGAACTATTGAACAGTACGTGCGCTCGTATGGCTTCATGTGAAGAAGACGTAGTGTAATCCTTATAGTCATTGAAAGTCGGTTTTTGTACAGGCCCCAGTGCGCTTGGTGATACCTCCGTTGAAGCATTGCCCGGAAAATTGTCTTCTTCTATTTTCAAGCCTGTCATTTCCGCAGATAGACTGTCAGCGCGCCTCAACCACTCATTTTCAGTGGCTTGGTTCGCTGATAATCTTTCTGACACGTTCGGGGCCAATGCAGCCTTGATGAAGCTCTTGCAAGATTCGCTAATTTCCGACCGTGGAGCTTTTGGGAAGGGTAGATCTTCTCCCTGTATATATTGTTGCAGAGAGGTGGGTCTCCTGGGGGAGAATGGATACTCGTGGAAAACCATATAGAACGCCATGACACCAAGCGCCCATATGTCAACTTTCTCTGTATATCGGAGCACGGGGTCATGATCATTCATGTCAGATAAATAAACCATCTGCATTTCAGGGGCAAGGAAAGTCGGTGATCCAACCGATGATTGAAGGCCGCTTTTCTCATGGACACGTTTGCTGATGCCAAAATCACCGATTTTGACCCACCAATCAGGGCTTTTGCAAAGGACGAAGGTATTCTGCTCTTGTTAGCAAAAATTCCTTCCTTTTTTGGAAGAAGTTGTTTTACCGCAGGTTTGAGGTCTCGGTGAGCAAATCCATTTTCGTGGAGGGATTTCAGGCCTTCCGTTATCTGCAACGTGATCTCCCGAGCTTCCTTCTCGGGCAGCGGCCCTTTGAGATGCGAATCCAGATCGCCATGTTCCATATACTCCATAACAATGAACACAGACTCGTCATTCTCATACCATCCTATGAAATCAACGAAAAGACCCTCGTACTACATCAGAATGTAAGCACGAATTGCTCAAAGTAGCTTGGTACGTCGGGTTGTTGGACGCAAGCATGTCGTACCTTTTTCTGTGAGGATTTCGCGATCGCTTCTAGCTCTTTGAAATAGCCGCCGCCCTGAGGAACGAAGGCCTTCTCAATCATCTTTACGGCCTGTAGTTCTGATTTGCCCTCGTTGGTCACGCATTTATGCAGAGAAACAGCGCCATACGATCCACATCCAAGTATCTTTACCGCCTGCCATGCGTCCTTTCGCGGTCTGCGTCTCAAATACTGGGTGGAAGACACGCTGGACTGGGTGGAAAATCGATATGTGACGCTGCCGCTAAATTCAACTTGGATTCGGCTATCGAGTACTAGGTCAGAAGGGGACGCGTTCATTGTAGGCTATTTCTTGAAGCACACTCAGCGAGCGAGCTGGAGATCGAGTTGATGTCAAATTGACTGGTTCAAGGGGGAACGAAGCCCGTTTGAAGTTGGAAAGGACAAGCCCCGCCCCAGTGTGACTGGGTCAACCGAGCTGCAGCTCTAGTTGAGAGCGATGTGGGCTTTTGAGACAGGGATCTAAGCCACTAGGATTCCTCCAGGATGAGGGACTGAGCCATGATACTTAAGAGAGTAAAATCAAATGAAGACAGAGTTATTTTCTTCGAAAGTTTTTTTAGAAACCAGCTCATGATATTATAGCTAATAGTTGTACTCGATGGGCATTCGAAGAAAGATGACATGCACATGATATAAAACAGGGGCTGGAAGGAGGGTTTTCCCGAAGAATAGCAAATTTCAGAGGGCTCAAATGCGCCACCATATAGTATATGAACGAAGGGCGAGTTTTTCAATAAATAACCAACCTCTTTTGATCTGATTCGTGATCTTTATTTTGTAGGATCAACTTCATCAGGTCGGGATGACGTGTGATACCAAAATACAATGTTTGTAACCTTTTCGGCCCCTAACCTCTAGCGGTGAGGTAAGCGAAAGCATACTTGGCGGGCAAAATCCGTCAATATCGCGCGGCGTAAGTCCCACGCGTCTAGAGTGAGAACAAATCACACGACGTCACGGTCTCGATACGAAGCTGAGATAGGGCTGAGATAAGAAAAGTCGACAGTACTTCACGTACCTGTGAGAGTAACACCTCGGCAAAACAAAGTGACTACAGGTCAGCTCACCGGTACAAAAAGTTCAGACACCTGAAATAGTGGGTCCAGTCACGTGGTTTTCCTTGGCGCAGACCCATAGGTGGGCTGAACTCCAGCTCTCGTTATCTATTACATATAGTTACAGTGTTACACTAGATTGATTGGATGAAAACTGCGATAAATACCATAAAAGTGGGGAAAGATGAGCTGACCTGCCTGGCACGTGACCTTAGCGTGGACCCACCGGTGAGGTGAACTCTCAGAACGGGTGAGCTGACCTGCATTCTGGACCTGCAACTGATTATTTCCAACTCTTATCTTATCATGCCTTATCTTGCCGCATATACCTTCCTTTCTCGGCGACTGGTGGTCGATCCATTTCTAGTATACATGTTCACTCCATTCGCACCTGTCAGCCTAGCTTCTTCGCGTCCTCTTATCTGATCAGTAATCATCGCGTCCCGGTGGGACTCTTGCAAACACCTCTGCTCTGTCACCATGGACGCCCAAGTGCTGGCCGACTGGGAGAACTGCGACAAAACGGATACTCTCTTCGTGGTAATCTGCAGTGTTATTTGCTGGGGAATCATTCCAGCTGTCGGCCTTGGTTATTCGGGGTACTCAACGCGCCATAATTCCTTAGCATCTTTCTTCCCCGCATTGCTGGCGGTCATCTGTGTATCCCTCCAGTGGTACATTCTGGGCTACTCGCTAGCTTACGGAGAAGGCAATGGGTTCATCGGGGATTTGAAATATGCTTTCCATCGAGGCGTGCTTGCGCAGCCGGTGGGCACCATTCCAGCCATCTTATTCAGTGAATTCCAGCTTATCTTTGCCGCCACCGTTGCGGCAATTGCCATCGGAGGATCTTGTGAACGAGGCAGACTGCTTCCCTTGATCCCCTTTCTTTTCGTGAGTTGAAATTCGCTCCAAATATGGCGCTCGCTGCCATATAGTATCATTGGCTAATGGACCCGGGTAAAAGCTTTGGACCACCTTTGTATACTGCCCGCTGGCCCACATGGTATGGTCCGAATCTGGATTTTTAAACCAAATGGGCGTCCTCGATTTTGCCGGCGGTACCCCTGTGCACATCTGCAGTGGTGCCACTGCGACTGCGATTTCCGTCTACCTCTCACATCCTCTTTTTCGCTCGCGAAAATCAAATGTTCGGACACCTTCGCATTTGAAACTCCACAAACCACACAATACCATTTCTCAGCTGTTATCACTAGTCACTATATGGGGATCCTGGCTTGCATTTGACGCTGGCACCACCTTGAGCTTCAACTTCAAGTCCGTCCATGCTCTTTGTGTTACCAACCTATGTGCAGCTGCCGGAGCCTTAACTTGGAATGTACTCACGTATTATGAGAGCGGTAAATTCTCCTTGGACTCTACCTTCCTCGGGGCAATTTCAGGATTAGTTATGATCACTCCCGCGGCTGGATTCATCAGCATGACAACATCCCTTTTCTTCGGCATTGTTGGAGCATTGGTCTGTCGTCAAGCGTTACGACTCAAGTTCACTGCTTTGGCTCGCCGTCTGAAGTGGGTTGATAATGGTGATAGCTTTGCCACGCACTGCATCGGAGGGTTTGTCGGGACTATTGCTACTGGTCTCTTTGCCAGTCAACGAGTGGCTGCTTTTGATGGAACGACCGAAATTGCCGGCGGCGTTTTTATCGACGGCAACTTCCATCAGGTCTTTATTCAGATCATCGAAGCTACCATTGGCTTTACCTGGACATTTGGAGTCTCTTATCTGATTTTTGCTGGCTTGGACTGTATTCCTGGCCTTGAGGTTCTTGCCACAGACGAGTGAGTTCTTTTTGCTCCCAGTCTATCCCTGTACTGGCATGGCTAACAGAGTACTAACTTATTCAAACAGTGAGATCATGTCTGGATTAGATACTCTCCAAGTGGAAGAATCACTTCACAGTGCGCAATGGAAAGATGAGGAAGATTATTCAGCTCTGGAATCCTCGGGTGGTGTTTGTTTGACATGAACAGGGGGATCAGTAATACATTCCAAGCCCTCGGGCCACGTAACTGGTAATAGTCTGTGGAGACTAGCTAAATACTTATTTTGTTGTTTGATGAATGAGTGCGTGGTTGATCTGTGTTTATGTTACCACCGGGGAAGGTCTTATTACTTGTAAACCAATTGACCTTTTCCACATTTTCGATCTCATTTGGTGCCTTGGGTGGATCTCCTTTCCTATTCGTTGATAAGATACGCTCGGTTATTGGCTAATCACTGCTATTATTAATAAAAAGCCACATTTTTATCTGACCAATGTGACGGCGTTTTAGAAAGTGGAGACAGCCAATGAAGCCTATCTTTCCCCGCAGTACGATATGAGTGCCCACATTCATTGGACCTCAAGTCATTGGCTGGTACAATTTTCATCTTTTCTATGGCGGTGATAGGCTTTCTTAGCAGGATCACCTGAAAGCCTAGGCCCACATTTGCCTGGGGTGCGTCAACCGACGGCGGCTACCACACTGCCACCCAACATTTGGGTGGAAGCGGACAAAATTCTTGATTGCAACTACCGACGTCGAGCTTCACACGCCCCGTCAACTGTATCCGACAAAGAAGCCTTTCCAGATTTCCCCTAAGAGCGACTTAGGTGATCTTGGAGGTTTCAAGCTGCTCGAAAGAGTATGAGGGTGTCTTCCACCAGAAGTCGCGGAGGATGTACCAAATGCAAGGAACAAAAGGTTCAGTATCTTCCACATGTCGCAAAAATGCTTGCTAATTTGTTATTAGCGCAAATGCGACGAAACCAAACCTTCCTGCGGTAATTGTACGAGGAAGAACCTTGTTTGCCGTTACCACCTCTCCGTGCGATGGTCTCAGAAACACGAAAAAGGCAGTCGTCGAAAGGAGTCAGAGTCACAGTCCCCAGTCGCACCAGAATCTCCACTTAACCCTTCCTCTATTCATCCCAAACCCTGCAGGACAGGTTTGAATGAACAGCCTGAGAAGGGTAGAATCGGTATTTCTTCACGGCAACACCACAATGCTGTGCAGGATGATCCGAACGAGGGCTTCGATGACCTCACTATGGAAGAATCGCCCCCATCCCCTTTCAAAACGATGGGTACAACGACCAATTCATTTCCGTCCGTCGATATTGATTCTCTTTTCGGGCAAAGCCCATCGCACGTTTTGGCTGAGAATCCCATAGACCTAGCACGAGATTGGGATATGCCAACAACGAGCGATTTCACTGGAAATTCGAATGGAAGCTCATATGATGACTTGGAGCTCGGACAGACTGCTGATAAAAATAATATCTCTGATTTAATGAGAATACCTGAGAGCATTGCGGATGTCAGCTTGTCACATGACTCGACGGAGTGGTCGTCTCTTGTTTCTCGGTACTTCCACATGATTGAAGATCCACCATTACTTCCATCGCTGGAAAACGAAGCCACGACACTAGTCCAATACTACTTCCGTGATACGTGCGCAACGTGGTCATGTTTCGACTCGGAGAAGAACCCATTCCGGACCGCCATTGAGGTTCTTTGGCAAAAGTCCCCTCTAATTTACTATGCCATCCAAAGCAACGCAGCTGCCCACCTCTCCAATCAGATTTCCAGCATGCAAGTCACGGCTTCCAAGATGCGAGAAAAGGCACATGCTGCGTTCCTCGAAGAGCTGCTTAATGCTTCAAATACGCACTCAACGGGCGATCAACTCCTCCTTGCAACGCTACTTCTGGGCGTGTCTGCCTCTTGGCACGATAGTAGTGACCTGGGTCTGTCTTATTTGAGCATTGCTAGATCCCTTATACGTGCAAGGGTAGTGAGTCAAGGCCTGGAGCACCATCAACCACCTAATCAGAACTTCAGATTTTTCCTTGAAGCCTTGATCTACTGGGAAATGGTAGCGGCTTTTGTTTCTGGCGAAGGGTTGAGATCCGCATTGACATTGACAGCGGACACGGGTACCTTTCCTTGGGCTGGGCCCCTAGCTACCGCCGTGATACCCCATCCATGGACTGGCATTGCGCCTCGAGTAATGTTACTCTTTGCTGAGGTCGGGCGTCTTGTGCAAGACCACACGATATCAGCTGGACAAGCGGGGGCAGATTTGGACCTGGTGGCTTCAGCCACGAAATTGGAAGAGGATCTCTTGTCCGTTTATATTCCCACGGAGGATGAAATTGCAGACGTACATGATGAGTTTACCCGCAAAAATGACTTCATAGTCTCAGCTGAAGCTACTCGATGCGCAGCACTACTTCAGATATATCGTGTCTTTCCCGGTGTCCTTCAATGGAGACTGAACGCGGGGAATTTAGGAATTTTCCCTCATTTGGGCATCGTTGAACCAAACAGCGGAAGCGATATGACCAGTTCCTGGCTCATTGGCCTAGCAATGCACGTCTTGAATCTACTTGCATCAGTCCCCACTTATTCGGGTGTTCGATGTGTCCAATTACTCCCGCTTGCTACGGCCGCCTTTGAACTCCGTGCTACCAATTCACACAGGGACGTGGAAATAGCCAGATTCCGTGAATTTTCCATGGGGAGACTACGGCTTTTGGCAGGCAGGCTACCGTCAAAGCCTATCTCACGCGTCGCACAACTTTTAAAGGAAGTGTGGCGGAGGAATGATCAGGGCGATCATACTTTCTGGCTCAATGTCATGATTGATAAAAATTGGAAGACCTTTCTAGGCTGATCAGTGCTCGTCTTACAGCTTGTTGCCACCGAAAGAACCGCACGAACGATAGCAAGTACATTTCTTACCCAAAGAATGACGAAGAAATGACGAAAGACAGAAAATCGAAGATGCGCTATGGCGTATAATGAATGAAGGGTGACACAAGTCGCGAACAGCTGCTGGCGTACGATGTAGGCACATCACGACCACGTTCAGTATATCATACGAGGGTAATCTTGAGGGTAATCTAGAGCCCAGTGGAAACTCCGAGTATAGTGATAATACTAAACAAACATTTGAACATCAACGAAGAATTCTTTAAACAGAGCACTTGAGCCTTTTGTATACTTTTCTTGATCGGCATAGTTTTGATACTGATGAATGACAGAGCAGAAAAGAAATGCTAAAGCGACAATGTGCCCGCATGTCCCAGATTTATATTTCTGCGGCCGCTCAGCTGACTGGCCTACGAGATCCGATAAAAGCCACCGTGCTCCGTTAATTCCACCAAGTATTCTATAATCCTCAATGTATTTCGATTCGAAGTGAATTCTGGTACATACGACCATAGGGTGTGGAGAACAGGGCTTCCCGTCCGCTCAGCCGTACTTAAGCCACACGCCGGTTAGTTAGTAGTATGGTGGGTGACCACATGCGAATCCTGACTGTTGTATGTTTTTGTTTTTTTTTTCTCTTCTGATTTGTCGAGAAAACTGCCCTTGCAAACTATATTACAAACCATATGCATACTTCAGCCCTACATGGCTCCTGCACAATGGACGTATTCTTACCCGTGCTTACTTTTTCTAATGTTTTGCGTGCTTTGACACTCACAACCCTTTGCCCGGGTGGAAGAAACAAAATTGTTCCATCTGGGGGGCATATGATATTATGGTCCCCTCATTGATTACATATATGTTTGAAAAGATATGTGCACATTGGTGGCAGACCAGGTGATCCCCGAGCACCTCGTGTCGCTACTTTGTCCTGTCTTTCTCTGTAATAGGAGGTGAGGTATTATTGTCTTCCTGTTCTTCATTTATTTTGCTTTAGTTCTTCCCGCGATCTCTGTCATCTTTCTTTCCTGATTGAGCATGTCATGCTTTGTCACATGTTGTGGTACTAGTGTGTTCGTTTTGCCAAGTATAAGCTACATGATCTGAACTCTAACTTTTGGTTTTTCGGCATTTTGGTTTCAAGATTCTTAAGCGCGCTGCAACCTGGGAGCATTGTCCGGGGAATTCTAATCATAATTTCGGAAACGACCCATCGACTTTACAGACTTCTGACTAAGAATGATTAGTAAATCGCTGCTCTCACCACAATCCGAGCCCATGATGAATAATAATGTATCGGTTCGGCATCACCGTAGATGCAAGCCACGTCCTCGTGTTCGTATAGTATAAACAAGCTGATATTCTCGCCAATAAATGGAACAGGCAACCATACTAGCTTAGCCACAAGCCACATAAGCTCTGCATACTCTATATTCTGTGGCAATTAAAGTCATGCTTAGAGTTTATCCACTCAATCGAGCCTTTTGGCTGGGTGAGGAACTAGAAGCGGAAAGTATCATATCGATGGCTAATGGAAAGCGAATACAGAAGAATCAACTCACAATGTGTAGCTTTCTGACCATACTCTGTTGCTGGATTTGGAATTTTACTACGCTATCAAACAGCCTTTTCGGATTTGTCACTTGCTACTTCGTAACGGCTTCACCGCAATGACGCCTGTCAGATATCATGCAGAAATTTGTGCCAAGGTACTCTGAACGAAATTAAAGAGTACATTTAATCTTGTGTACGAGCTTGCCAAAACTTTGTATCTCAGGTAAGGCTTCCAAGGCTTGTGAGATCATCTGCCGGTGGTCGCCTTATAGGGTTTGGGTGATATTTGCAATGTCGAAGAGTATTAACCAAAAGTTAGAATGCACTGCCCGCTTCATTGAGTATAAGAATCCTCTCAAAAAGGCCCTTCCTATTATCGCTACTATCTCCATTCCATGTCATATCAGAGGCACCAGAGTTTCCCTCAACGATTTCCTTGTAATAAAGCTAGGCTTGGAGCCTGCCAGTCGGGACCATGAAAGCCTCTGGCTTGCTACTGCTTCTTCTGAGCCAATCAATATCCGCTCTTCGCTATGACCCACAATTTTCTCAATGGAATCTCAACGAGAACAAGACTGCGAAGAATGTTTTTGACTACTGGGGCAAATGGCCAGAACATACTTACCAACCCTCTCCTCCCAACTGGCGATTTCCCTTCTACACGCTTTTCCTTGATCGATTTGTTGATGGCGACCCCGAAAATAACGATATCAATGGCACCGTGTTCGAGACCGATACGTTTTCGAATCAATATCGTTTTGGAGGCGACTTAGTCGGGCTATCAGAGACACTCGACTACATACAAGGCATTGGCATCAAAGTGAGTTGGTTCCTTCTATGGCAAGGAAAAAATGACTAACAATGGATGTCTGTTTTAGGGAATCTACATCGCCGGCACCCCCTTCACGAACTTCCCATGGAAATCAGATAGTTACTCGGTAAGCGTTACAATGCCCGAATGTCTTGATTAGTATTTAACTTGAGGTAGCCACTGGACTATAGCTTGTTGGATAGACACTACGGCACCATTCAGCAATGGAGATCTACCATTGATGAGATCCACAGGCGAGGGATGTATGTGATGACCGATAGTACATACGGCACGTAAGTTCACCTCATATCATTAGCCAAGACCAAAACTGATGAGGTCGCGATCAGTATGGCAGATTTGCTCGGGTTTGAAGGTTTTCTCAACAGTACCGCGCCTTTGAACCCGCTGGAATACAAACCAGCTTGGAAAGGTAATGAGAGATACTTCGACTTCATGCCGGGGGATAAATATAACCAAGAATGCAAATATCCTACCTTCTACGCTGAAGACGGAATGCCCGTTCAAAATGGCTCCGACCCATTCTTCGATGAACTCAAAGGCTGCTATGACAGTGAATTTGATATGGTCAGTACCCTTCAGTTCTGCATTTTCCAACCCCTTTATCATCGATAAGAAAACTGACCGAGCCAACAACAGTACGGGGCCATAGATTCAGTCGACCTCGCACCTGACTGGAAAAAGTCTCTCGCCAAAGCGGGCTTGGTTCAGGATCGACTTCGTGAATGGGTCCCATCCGTCAGAGAAAAAATCGAGCACTTTACCTGCATGTTGATAACATCACTGGACACCGACGCACTCCGTATTGACAAAGCAGGCCAAATTAGCGTCGATGCACTTGCAAGTTCCTCTCGAGCGATTCGCGAATGCGCCTCTCGCCTAGGCAAGGATAACTTCTTGATAAGTGGCGAGTTTACAGCCGGCAACTCATATGCGTCGGTTTATCTTGGCCGCGGGCGAGAGCCGGAGATGAGGCCGCAGAATCAGACAGAAGCAATTTCTCTCACCAACGCCTCGGACGATCGATACTTCATTCGAGAGCCTGAAGGGCATGCTGTGGATGGCGCAGTATTCCACTACAGTATCTACAGAGCACTCACAAGGTTCCTGGGCTTGGATGGTAACTACACAGCACCAGGAGATACTAGCATTGGCTTTGTGGACGCCTGGAACGACATTCTCACATCCAATGACCTCATCAATGTGAACACCGGCAAGTTTGACCCGAGACACATGATGGGCACAGCCAATCAGGATACATTTCGATGGCCTTCTATCAGACAAGGAACAGCCAAGATGTTATTGGGGCAGTTTATCACATCCCTACATCTACCTGGGATTCCTCTCCTACTCTGGGGCGAAGAGCAAAACTTCTACCTCCTCGACAGCACCAGCCCTCTTGGCTTGTTTGGTCGGCAACCGATGACTTCTTCGCCGTCCTGGCAGACCCAAGGATGCTATGGACTGGGTTCAAGCAGCTATAATGACTTTCCCCTTGAGTCTGCATTGACCGGGTGCTACGACAATGAAGTAGGCTTGGACCACCGGGATCCCACCCATCCCGTACGCAATATTATCAAATCTTTCTACCATCTTCGTGAAAACGTGCCCACCTTCGAAGATGGCTTTTATCTAGAGACTTTGTCCAAGAATACCCACAATGTGACCTTGCCAGGGTCTAATGGCACAATCACGGAGCTTGGACTGTGGGGTGTCATTCGTGATCAATATCCCGGCGTGAATGATCTCAATCCGACTAATGAAACGGCAATTTGGCTTGTTTATCACAACGAAAACAGCTCGATTCGATACGACTTTGACTGCAGCTCGGCGTTCAACGGCTTCCTGGCACCTTTCAGCGGCGGAATCACCGTTAGGAATTTGCTGGCGCCTTACGATGAAATTTTATTGCAAAATAGTCAGATCAAACTGGGTATCCATGGTTCCACTGATTACAATGGGTGTTTAGGTCCAAGTACCTTCCAACCCTTTGACTTCCGCGCATATGTTCCATCATCACAATGGATCTCCCCTCCCGTTGTGATGACCAAGTTTCTCCCCGGATACGACGCTCGAATTGAATCAAACGCTACTATTGATGAAGGAGAGAGCGTTGATGTAGAGCTTCAGTTCTCAGAAAGACTGGATTGCGATACTGTCACCAAGAGCATTATTATATCATCCAAAACACAAAGTGGAAACGTTCCTAGGATCAATCCTGACAGCGTTTCCTGTACAATGGTTCAAGCTGAGCCCGTGGAACACCCGGGTCAGATTCCTTCCACATGGTCGTGGAAGGCTATTGTGGATAGTGTCACTCATGGAATTCATACTCTGACGGTCCAGAATGCATCCACGGCAACGCAATCAAGATTTACAAATTCCGTCGATCATTTGATGTTTCGCGTTGGATCTACAAACAACCCAATGATATTCCCGATGCTGGCAAATTATACAGATACCGGGCTCACAGAGTTGACAGACGCGGATGGCTTTCTCGTGGAGCACACAGCTGCTGGTGCAGATAAATGGCGTTACTCCACCAACTGGGAGAGCTCTTGGAGCCCCTGGGAAGCCTATGATGGAACCCCAAGCCGAATCAGCAATCTGCCATGGTCCGGCACTAAACAGCAGCAATGGGAAGGTGGACATGTCATTTTGCAGTACTGGAGCAAGATGACCGGAAGTAGCCAGCATGTTCAGCATATGGACTTACGGGGAGCAAACAAGTCTCCAAGGCGATTTCCTCATCTGTTTGTCTTTGGAGATTTCAATCAATATGGGCAAGATGCTGGACTGAAGAATTCATTCTCTCTTGATGACAAAACAAAGGCTTGGAAATTCCACCTATCAGCTGAATGGCCGTCCAAATTCCAGGTGAATGTTTGGGGAATTAACCCTGACAAGAAGCTTGACCAAACTTTCTTACTCGGAAATACCCTAAACAGCAGTCGGTTAAATCGCCTTCAACCGGACTCGCTTTCTGTTGGTGACAATATTGTCAACATAACCGGATTTCCACCCGCGCCATATATGGCCTACCAAATGGAACTGAATGATGGAAACATGCAATTTGAGCTTGTTCCAGTAGGACAAGGGCTGCATCAACAGATATTGTATCTTCTGCTGTGGGTTATACCGGTGTTGACTGGCGGGCTCAGCATTTGGATATATATGGGCGCTTTTTACCACATCACTTTCAACCGCACGGGCGTGAGTAAGAGTCTTCATCTAGGTTTCTTGCCGGCTTTCCTCCGTCCCGGTCAAGCCTTCAAAAAACTTGAAGGCGAAGACAATACAGGGACCTCAATGATAGAGGTGAAACAAGTCAGTGCACTCGGGGTTGTCCCTTTGGCCGCAACATCAATTCCGAAACCAAAGCGGACAGTACTGTTGGCCACTTTGGAGTACGACATTGAAGATTGGAGCATCAAAATCAAGATCGGCGGGCTCGGAGTCATGGCGCAGTTGATGGGAAAGAACCTTCCACACCACGACATCATATGGGTGGTACCCTGTGTTGGTGGAGTTGACTATCCAACTGATACACCGTCTGATCCCATGTCCATCGCGATTGCCGGGACTGTCTACGAAGTTCAGGTCCAATATCACAAGCTACGCAACATTACGTATGTGCTTCTGGATGCCCCTATCTTTCGTCAGCAGACCAAATCAGAGCCATATCCACCACGGATGGACGATCTTCGAAGCGCAATATATTACAGTGCGTGGAATAATTGCATTGCCGAGACAGCCAAGCGCTTTCCGATCGACATCTATCATATCAACGATTATCACGGGGCGATAGCACCACTCTATCTTCTTCCGCGCACTATCCCCTGCTGTTTGTCGCTCCACAATGCCGAGTTTCAAGGACTCTGGCCGTTGCGTGAACAGAAAGAGCTTGATGAGATTAGTGAGGTGTTCAACCTGAAAATTCCGGTCATCCGGAAGTATGTGCAGTTTGGCGAAGTATTCAACCTTCTTCATGCTGGAGCTAGCTATCTCAGAGTCCACCAGCGTGGCTTTGGTGCAGTTGGCGTGTCTAACAAATATGGTGATCGATCTTACGCGCGGTATCCGATTTTCTGGGGCCTGAAAGAGATCGGCAAACTTCCTAACCCAGATCCTTCCGATACCGAGCCCTGGGATCCTGAGGCTGAATCTCGTCAGATCATTAAGGTTGATCCGGAGTACGAAAATTCTCGAGGAACTGACCGCTGCCAGGCACAAAAGTGGGCAGGGTTGAAGATAGACCCAAATGCTGAATTGTTCGTATTTGTCGGTCGGTGGTCAGTTCAAAAAGGTGTCGACCTTATCGCAGACATCTTCCCTGTCATGTTGGAAAAACATTCCAATGTACAGCTGATTTGTGTCGGTCCAGTCATCGATATGTATGGCAAATTTGCCGCGCTGAAATTGCAGGAAATGATGACCATCTACCCCGGACGGGTCTTCTCGAAGCCCGAGTTCACTGCTTTGCCACCTTTTATCTTCACGGGTGCTGAATTTGCTCTTATACCATCGCGTGATGAGCCCTTTGGCCTTGTCGCGGTTGAGTTTGGGAGAAAAGGTGCTCTTGGAGTCGGGGCTTTAGTTGGTGGGCTAGGCCAAATGCCAGGCTGGTGGTTTCCCGTCGAGTCCATGACAGTGAAGCATCTTCAAAAGCAATTCAAAGCAGCAATTGAGAGTGCCATCGGGTCGAAGCAGGCCGACCGCGCAGTTATGAGAGCAAACTCTGCCAAACAACGCTTTCCAGTGGCTCGATGGGTCGAAGACCTCGACTACTTGCAATTGCGATCAATTCGTATGCATGAAGAGCAGACTGACCCCTCTCGTTGGAAGCCTCGTGGTTCCTCGCGTGCTGGCGGTATGCACCAACGAGATTTCAGTCAGACATCACTAGTCATGATGCAAACCCCGAGTCTGAATTTCGAAGAGATGAACCCTATACCTAGGTCTTCAGGTTCTGAGTTTCCCGCTGGGGGCCCAACCCGGACTCTTTCTTTGGGTGTCCGGTCTGGTCCTGGTCATCAACCAAGAAGAACTGTCTTGCATGAGGGTACTGCGCTCACACCTAGGCTAGAGGAGACTGCGGATCCAGATGAGCAGGCTATGTCGACGGAAGAGGCAGAGGCGATTCTCAACCAGGGAGCTTCAGATGATGCGGAACAGGATGGACGCGGTCGTTCTGTTTCGGGTCCTGCATCAAGTTATGCGGGTATGACAGGTCTAGGGATAAGCCGGGCCTACTCACCAGCGCAAAGGGGTCGACTGAGGTCGACTTCGGTCTTAAGCTTGGACCAGATCAGAAGCACGCGCCAGAGTTTTTCCTTGGAGAATGCAGATCCCACGTTCAAGGACGAAACTGGAAAATACTCTCGCTATTTCCAGGGTTTGTTGCAACGATTGAATGGCAAAAACTCCGAAACCGACCTGTGTATTGAGGATTTCATCGTGCAAAGTGAAAAAGAATGGTCGGACAATATGCGTGAAGTCAGGCTAGGTCGCGGATCACGCAGCCCGTCACCCATGCCCTCGCCCATGCCCTCGCCATTGTTTGGAGCTCAAAGATCACCATCCCCCGGTAATGACTTGGATAATGACCTCGATGGTAATGAATCCAGCTGGGAGGACTCTTCAGCACAGGAGATGTTGCTGCCTGGGGATTTCCAACGACCGCCTGCAATCCAACGCTGGCTATCAACCCGAATCATGGACTGGCCAATTTACTCAATCCTACTCGCTTTGGGTCAGATAATGGCTGCCAATTCGTCTCAGATAACCTTACTCACCTCTGGATCAGGAAGCGGCCCCGCGGCTCTCTACATTTTAGGAAGTATATACATCGTCACTAGCTGCGGTTGGTGGTTCGCGTTTCGACGCATCCCATCAATCTACATTCTCTCGCTGCCCTTTGTTCTTTACGGTCTTGCATTTTCCATTATTGGTGTTGCCAGTTTCAGTTCCAACATTTCAGGACAAGCTTGGGCATACCATATTGCCTCCGCATTCTATATCATTGGCTCTTCCAGTGGATATTTGTTTTTTTCTCTCAATTTTGGAGATGACGGTAAGTACCTACCTGACTACCGATACGGTTGTATCTTATGCTAACTTTTGACAGGGGGCTCAAAGATTGAATCCTGGGTTTATCGCGCATGCCTCATTCAGGGAACACAGAATATATATGTCGCGGCACTTTTCTTCTGGGGCTCCGAATTGGCAACAAGGGGCCAGCGTGGAGCTTTTGCATCCCCGGGTGTTGCGGCAGGCATAACGATACCCATAGCCGCTCTACTGTTTACCATAGCAGTAGCGCTCTATCTCGGTTTGCCAAAATACTACCGCCAAACCCCAGGCAAGATTCCGGCTTTTTACAAGAGCATTTTCCGCCGGAAAATCATAATCTGGTTTTCAATATCAGTGGTGCTGCAAAATTATTTCCTCAGTATGCCCTACTCGCGCAACTGGGCCTACCTTTGGGGCTCCAAGTACGCGCCTGGTTGGGTGGTGTTATTACTTACTTTGACATTTTTCATCGGCGTCTGGTACGTGCTTCTCGCACTGCTGGCTTGGAGATCGAAGACTCATTCGTGGATTTTGCCAATTTTCGCGATTGGCCTTGGGGCTCCCAGATGGGCGCAGATGCTCTGGGGTACCTCCGGTATTGGGCTTTGGGTGCCATGGATTGTGGGTGGTCCACGCGGCAGTGCCCTGGGCGGTCGGGTACTATGGCTATGGCTGGGCGTTTTGGATTCCATTCAAGGTGTCGGATTTGGCATGATGCTGCTGCAAACACTGACACGAATTCATATTGCAGCATCGCTGTGTGGGGCTCAGTTGATTGGCACGGCGACGACTTTAATCGCTAGTGCTAGTGCTCCAGATCGTGACGGTCCTGGTGATGTTTTCCCTGACTTTTCGGCGGGTATCATGGAGGGGATCTCGAAGCCATGGTTTTGGATTGCCTTGAGCTGCCAGTTGGCAATTCCTATCGGATTTTTCATGTTCTTCCGCAAGGAGCAGCTGACCAAGCCTTGATCCCCCATTTTTGTTTCATTTTCCAATTTGTTCGGTTCTTATTGTTTCTACTTTGGGTATAGAGTATATAGACCAATCAATTGATTCAGATTTGAATGTTCACGCTCCCAAAGTATGGAATTATAAAAAGCTGGCGGTTCCGAAAGTTTTTGTCTTTCACAGTGCCATTTGCGTTAGGTTCAATTGATGGTCCGTCGTCGTCACAATTCGCCATTCGACTTACTCATGAAATTGTTATTAAACAATAAATAACAAAAAGCAAAAAACATACAACAGTCAGGATTCGCATGTGGTCACCCACCATACTACTAACTAACCGGCGTGTGGCTTAAGTACGGCTGAGCGGACGGGAAGCCCTGTTTTCCACACCCTATGGTCGTATGTATTAGAACATGAAGTGAAAAGGAACTTATCCTGCATTGCAATCAGTCGTTACGTTGTTCACCCGAGAGTATCAGGCAAGCTAGCGTAGAAGGCAAATTTCGTCTCTCACTAGATCTGGCGCTCTCTACACATGGGAAATATCGTCATATATCCTGGAAATGCGCTTTGTTAATCGCCTTCCATTTTTCGGCGCAATGCAGTAGAAACGCACGTAGTTGATTATGGGTCGAGGAGAAATCAAAACACGGCGTACAAAACAGTAAACTAATTTCGGAGCCTTTAGGCACCTTCGGCAAATGAACCCTACTTAAAAGATATTTTGTCCTATTTCAACTTCTACTAGTATAATCACCTCGAGCGATGGACCCGGTGCGAAAGGTAAATCATGATCGCGAAAGCCCATATAATGCATCTCAACTCGAAGGAGAGAAGACAATTCCACAGAAGGAGGCCAAAGAAGACTGAACATGCCGTTGTATCTCCTGTTATATCCAATGAAACATTTACACAGCTCAGCTGAGACACGAAAGACTTGAAAGAGACCCCGACTTAGATCCTTCGGCTGCGAAGGGCACGTCAACATGCATTTAAGTTTGCAGCCTACATGTGCTACCATAGGGACTCACCTGGTCATTCCTGATTCTCTAGTCATTTTTTAATTTTTCAGGGTCTCTTCAATTCTGCCAATGGCACCTCTCCAAGAAGCCTTGGAAGCCTGCATCTACGTACTACATGCCCATGCTTCAGGTAGTACCGATGACGTCATTGATGATAGATCTCACTACATGCATGTATAGGTCACCCACGCAGTTTTTGTTACACAGGCTGCATGTATACCTGATCACTTCACATCACTGATGAATACACGATTAACTTCATGGTGTAAACTGTGCCTGTTTGTGACGTTGGAGACAGAGTGGTGTCTTGGAGAGCTCTTTTGAGATTATGTAGACATGCTGAGAAGAGACGGCCGATCCTACAGGATACGCAGCACTTGGACAGAAACAACAGAAGAAATGAGAAAACATGGCATGGCAAGGGCCAAGCGAGCTGGAGCTAGTTTATTGGGACTGATCATTAAAAATCGCGGACGTGAGCGCATCCTCTTAGATTCATTGGTCTATACTGACCCACAAGGCGCATTGCGCAAATAATTTTCTGGTGATTGTCTGGGTGGGTGTCTGCCCCCGGAAAGTGACTGGTGCCAAGGTGGCTGAGAGCCAGCGTCCTGAACTTTACCCGTGTGAGTCGTCTGTGGATTAAAAGGCTAGCGGTGTCCACTAAAAGCCACATGCTCTGGTCCTACAGAGGTTTGATTAACTCTATCTTTGTTTGTGGACTTAGGAAATTTGCAACTAATTATCAATGTCTTTGGAAAGCTGTACCTCTCCGGATGACCTCCTCCAATTCATGGGCAACTTAGCCCGAGATGGTGTCCACGGCCTTTCTCAGTTTGGATCGTTCACTCCCAGTATATATGACTCGGCGTGGATGTCCATGGTATATAAAAACCAGAATTCTGAGCAAGAATGGATGTTTCCTCAGTGCTTCCAATATGTGCTGTCTCTGCAGCAACCGGACGGCGCTTGGCCTGGATTTTCTTCGCCAGTGGATGGAATCCTCTCGACTGCGGCATCTCTTCTCGCATTGCTGAGCCGAAGGGAGCAAACTCTCCGGGAAAATGACCAAGGAGACATCTCTCAGCGTATTGAGCGTGCTATTAAGGGCCTGCAAGCCCTTCTCCAAGATTGGGATGTGGCCAAAAGTGACCAAGTTGGATTTGAACTTATCGTCCCAAGTACCCTTTGCCGTATTGCTCAATACGGTGTTCATTTCAGCTTTCCAGGTCAGAAATCTCTGGATATGATACATGCCAAAAAGATGCAGAAATTCCACCCAGAGATGTTATATTCGGACTTGCAAACGACAATGCTTCATTCTTTGGAGGCCTTTGTGGGTGTTGTCGATTTTGATTTGTTGAAACACCACTGTACTGTGGAAAACGGAGTGATGGCCTCCCCTGCTGCCACATCTGCATACTTGATGTATGTCAATGAATGGGATCCTCGGGCTGAGACATATCTGAACCGCTTGGTCAGCTGTTCAGGAGACAGTGCTGGCGGAGTTCCAGCAGCATTTCCGACGTGCAACTTCGAGCTTTCATGGGTGAGTGATTACACCATCAGCATTGTTTAACTCAAACAGATCTGAGGAGGTTGCTAATTTGAATCGTGATTGTCAGGCACTTTCAACACTCTTCCTCCATGTGGGGTTGCCAAGTGAAGAACAAATTTCTCATCTGCGCCCCCTACGCGTTTTTCTGAAGACCATTACGTCGCATCAAAGTGGTCTTGTTGGCTGGGCACCGGGAATCATGCCCGATGCAGATGATACAGCAAGAGTCTTAATGACGATAAATATTCTAGGCGATCAGGTAGACTTTACTCCAATGGTCACCAGTTTCAGATCGCATCCATGTTTCAAGACCTTTGAGATGGAGCGCAACCCAAGTTTCAGTGCCAACTGCAACGTTCTCTTGGCTTTGATCTTATCCGAGAGTCCCGCGGCCTACATTAAGGACATTGAAGCCGTGCTGGATTATCTTCTTAAACTATGGAAAGAAGGGGATCTATCCGACAAATGGAACATTTCATCACATTATTCATGTATGATCCTGAGCTCTGCACTTGTCACAGTTCTTCAACTGTACACAGACCCCCAGTTGAAGGGATTTTCCTCAGTTTCAATGGTTCGAGACATAGTACTATGTCTGGTTCAGATGTTGTCCCGAATGCTCTCGCAGCAGGGCCAAGAGGGATCTTGGGATAACTCTATGGAAGTCACGTCATACTGCGCTCTGACACTCAGCCAACTGATGCGTCTGCCATTTAATCATGATTTCCAAGACAACCAGCTTCGGCCTGCCCTTTTGAGGGCACAAGGATATGTGAAGGCTCATTGGAATGATCCCATGAAGTCAGATCATCACGATTATCTTTGGGTTGAGAAAGTCTCGTATTCAAGTGGCCTCCTCCGCAAGGTGTATGCTGTTGCAGCACTCAATGCAAATGTGGATCCTTTGTGTTTCAGCGCGGACCTTTTGCAGTATTTTACTGTGCCCAAAAATGTTGACCGAATAAAGACGTTGCTCCAATCTATTCCAATGTTTCAGGCACCAACTGTGGTTTCATGGCATTTGACCTTGCTCGAAGCTGCCCTTTGGACAAGGTACCTACAGGAAGCAAAGCATGACATCTATCTCCCTATTGAGGGTCAAAATACAAAAGACAAGCATATGATTTTGATACCTGTAATATGGACGGCATGCAATAATATCGGGAACCATGTCCTTTCGCCGAACACAACCTGGGAATTGATCTTTATCTCACTACTCGGGTACCAAACTGATGAGTTCATGGAGACCTCTACCAAAGACCTCTCCAAACCTGCACTTGAACGGTTAAGACAACATCTCGAGTATGAATGCAACTTGACTGCGAATGCTAAAGACGAAAATCAAGCTTCATCGTCAAAGCAAACAAATTGCAACCACGAATCGTATCAAAGCCCGCTCACTTCAATAGTGAATGTGCCACCGGTGCTTGCTGAAGCCGAAGAATCCATTATTAACAGACTCCGAGTCTATATTAATTGGCTTCTGGGGCACCCAAAAGTGCTGGAATCTTCCCAACTCATGCAGAGGGAACTTGCCAGTGAAATATACTATTATCTTTCCGGGCATATTGCACATGTCGCGAGCAACGTTGAGCTTTCTCTTACCCACTGCACAGTCAATCCCGACTATCCGAGATGGGTTGGGTCAGTGGGTGCAGATGACACTAGCTGCCCATTGGCAAGTCTTTTCTTCCTATGTGTCATCAGTGGTTCCACAAAGACTGCTTTTGAGGGGTCACCATTGGAACGTTACTTGAGCCGAAGCGTCATCCGGCACCTGGCCATAATGTGTCGCCAGTATAACGACTACGGATCTGTGGCGCGTGATATGGACGAAGACAATCTCAATAGCCTTCATTTTCCTGAGTTTCGTTCTTCTAGCTCAGAAGAAAAGACAATGTGTGTTGATGGTCATGGGCAAGTGAATTATCCTTCATCATCTATGAAAGAGCAACTTCTTGCTATTGCGGAATTCGAAAGGGAACAGATGGAGCTTGCCTTTCACCGACTTGAGGAAGCTAGCGTTGAAAAACGCGCTCTGGCATCCTTGAGGGTGTATATGAACGGCACGGATCTTTGGGGTCTGATTTATCTACAGCGAGACTATTCTAATCGCCTGAAGCATCATCCATCCAAGTGATGGCTCAGTGTGTCTGCGAGCCGCATTTCCATGGTTTTTTTCAAATTATGTTTGCTTGTCTTTCGTTCTTCGCAGTCTCATAATATGATTTTTGGAGTTGTTATAATTTCTAAAGGATTTCCCCATTTCTTGAAATGAATTTACCGAGTATCAAGGTCTGGCTGGGTACGACTAGTCTCTATTTAAGGCTTTATTTTGGTTGGTCGCTCCATTACGCTATGGTAGACTACGCACCCCGCCTGAGGCCATAAGAGCCTCTTCTTTCGACTGTTGGAGCAAAAAGTCAATTGGTAAAGCTTACTGGAGATACGCCTCGGGCGGGTATATATCATCATAAGACTGTGAAGTGCAGGTGGGCGTTTGGAATTTTCGCCCCACTGTCCATAACCACTATTACCCACTCATGAATAAAAGAAAAAAAACATACAACAGTCAGGATTCGCATGTGGTCACCCACCATACTACTAACTAACCGGCGTGTGGCTTAAGTACGGCTGAGCGGACGGGAAGCCCTGTTCTCCACACCCTATGGTCGTATGTACTGGAATTACTATTGAGGTGAAATATGTAGTCTTGATGAGTGGCATGCTTAGAGCTTTGAAGAGCTGCTTGACCGTCGCGCGATACTGAGGTGAGGAATGTGAGTGCGTAATAGATTAGACAGAAAGTTGAGTGGGAGTGCTTAAGAATTGGGGCCGCACTAAAGCTATTTTTCTCGACCCACAAACCACCTTTCCTTCGCTTCACATACTTCTAACATAGCAACGTGATAAGCCTATAGGCAATCTACCATCTCTAAATCGAGATAAATCGAGATATATGTGTGAGTCTTTCAAGATCTGGCGACTACTGGGCAAATCTTACAATTTATTCTTGCTGACTGGAGACCAAATAAAATATGTAATGAGTTGTATGGTATTTTCAACTCGAGTGCTATATATATAACATGAGCTGTTCACTGTCATCAACTCCCTCAGGACAAGCTCAGCAGAATATACATGCTCCAATTGAACTGGGCGAGTAGGATTCATCCTATTGGCACGTAGAGCTGTTTTACCAGAGTCTGACCCCAATTTGATGACAGAGCCAGATTTTCAGCGTGCGAACACAGGCTGCCAGTCAAGGTTCATTTCGGACGGGCTCCGCTTAGCTATCTTAGTTTCGGCTCTGAGTCTCGCACTGAAACGGATTCGATTGAATTGTGAAATGTATATTGTCACCCAATATCACCATTTTATCACATAACCTAGCTCCATAGACTAGGCTCCTTCAATTATCTCCCTTTAATAGTTCAAGTCTTTTGCTTCCAAGATTCTTATTACAATACATAAATTACTTCGAGTAAAATCCCAGTACATACGACCATAGGGTGTGGAGAACAGGGCTTCCCGTCCGCTCAGCCGTACTTAAGCCACACGCCGGTTAGTTAGTAGTATGGTGGGTGACCACATGCGAATCCTGACTGTTGTATGTTTTTGTTTTTTTCTCTTTGGTAGAGAAGAACCCCTGCTGCCTTTTCTTTTTAGACCTTTACCTGAATACCTGAAGCCCTGTATTCTTCACCTGAACACCCTGCACAAACTGAAGCGCTGACGTGTCCTTCCCCGCCCGTGCTCATTTCTTCCACTAGGTATGTTGTCATAGTCACAACTCTTTGGTCTGGCCATGGCTATATTATTTCGAAGAACGCTGTCATCCTTGGTAGATATCACGGGTTGTGATGGGGTCGGATTATCTTCCTGCCTACTGTAATGGAGAGGAGTCATATACAAGATTCAATACGAGATTGTCGAATTGTATTCGTAGATACATATGTTGATTTCTCCACGTCAGCCCGTTCATTATACTTAACTAGCTATTAGGTATAATCAGAGTATATATGTCATAGTAACATCCCTAGATAGTGGGGGTTTATACTAATTAGATATTGAATAGTTTAAATTTGACACGGTGAGTGGGCCGCTGGAAACGGCGCCTATTGCACCGCTCGGAACAACCATGTACAAACTATAATTGACTTTTCATTTATACAAGGTTCCAAGGTTCCCCTATCCATCTCGCTACGATAATCTTTACCACCTTATCTGCATTCACCGCGAAGGGGAAGACTTCGACCACTGGCATCCGTGCCTATTGCCGTCAACCCCCACTATTGCTGGCAGGCAGCAGGCTTTCCAAGGTAGCCTAGAGTCATTCCAAGTTCTACACACACTATCAGAGTCTACTGATGGCCTAGAATTCCTTTCATCTTTCTCCTTAGCTGCCGACAGAGCTGCGACTTCAGGTATGGCGTTTATACCTCCCATATCGCGTATGGGACACGGATTTGCCGACCTACAACGGCTTTATCTTGATGAGCCTAGTGCCGATGGGTCCTATCCCTGCAAAGTCATTCCCACAGCGAAAGTGAATGGGCTTCACCCGTCAGTCTGCCAGGAGTCACGCAACCTTGCCAAAGAATCAGGGGGTATCCTTACGAGAGATGCCTATAAGGATTTATCAAGCGATGCTGTTTTTGTCTCTACCACAAGTAATGGGATTGCCGACGATTTCTGGGTAGACACTAAGCGACACTCTGCGCATCTTAAATGGACCCCTTATTACGAATCAATTTACCAAAAGAGCTCTGGTAGTGCATTGGCCTCTCTTGCGTGGAAAAGTCGCCTGGTAATTAGTCGTCCCTCAATTATGAGCGACTGGGTTGCCATGATGGTCGACCAGAAAGAAGACAGGTTTGATGTTTTCGAACAGATACCAAGCTGGTGGGTTATTATGCGTGTTGTTGTTATCCATGCTAGCTTCTAAAAGCCGCACAAACCGGTTTCTTTGGGCTGCTAGGCGACGCATTCTTGCAAATGTATCCACGTCTGACGAGGAGAAAGCCAATGCGCTGTACGACTTTGCTGATGAATGCGATCGCAAGGCTTCTTCTGGTGAGGCGACCCAAAGGAATTCATCGGAATCTTCGAAGCAGGAGCTGAAAGACTGTCTTGAGAGGAACATGACATTCGAAAATATATCGTTGAAAATGCATCTAGCTATCATGTTCCGCCTTTGCATATCGAAGTGTGATAGCCGCAACGAGGGTTGATCATCAAGATAGTACCCATCAAAAAAATACATATGATTCAACTCTACCAAATCAGAAAACCCCACAGGAATATTCGTACAACCGTGCTCAAAGGGGGTACTACAACCTCGTGAAACAGGCGATAAGCGTTCAGTTCATCCGTAAAATCACAAGTCCTGGCTGTGACAATAGCACATTAGAGCCTATGCAGACCGGTGCTCAACATTGCAGTAAGCATTGCGCAAGCAGACACTGCTAAGTCTTTTCGCAGCTTGTTTTGCCTGCGATGATGCTAGTAATGTTACCCCCTAAATTTATTATTTTGTCGGCCCATCTGGTAGACGGTTTACAGAAAAGCGAAAGCCAAGAAAGATGGGACGATAAAGAGAGACAGAAAATCGGAAGAATAAGCGTAATGAGGAAAAAAAAAACAAAATGTGAAGATTCAGAGATCAGCGCTGATCAGGTGAAGGTTTGGAGAGATTGGAACCATCGCAGTTATAGTTCGGAAGTACAATTGGTTTGATTATGTCGATCCCCGCATTTCGGAGTTCTCCCTTTCCTCCCCGCCATTTCTATCCTCCAAAACACGAGTCACTGGGAACAAAGCATTTGCTCAATGGCTTCTACATTTACACCTTTCGCAAGCCGACGAAGCGTCGTTCATAGTCTCAATGGAATCGTGGCCTGCACCCAGCCTTTAGCCGCAGCAGCCGGACAGAGTATCCTCCGACGAGGAGGTAACGCAGCGGTAGGAATAACACTCCAGTCATACAGGGATAGATGCTAATAACTAGATAGGATGCTGCGGTCGCCGTTGGTCAGTTGCTTCGTAGGAATAATTATGCCAGCTAATCTCATATCTTGCAGCCGCATGTCTCAATGTTACGGAGCCCTGGTCCACAGGAATCGGCGGTGACATGTTTTGTCTGTACTACGATGCCCAAAAGAGAAAGGTCAAAGCTTTGAACGGGTCTGGAAGAGCACCAGCTAGCATTACCTTGGAAGAAGTTCGACGAAAACTGGGCTTGGGTGACAACCAGCCCGGTGGTATTCCACTCACGAGTGTGTATGCTGTCACGGTTCCGGGGGCAGCAGCGGGCTGGATCGATACCGTGGAGAGATTTGGGAGCGGGAGACTGTCAATGAAAGACATCCTGGGACCAGCCATAGAGTTGGCTGAGAATGGATTTCCTGTATCGGAAATCTCTGCATACTATGTGAGTACAGGTCGGACAGTGGATATGGAATGGATGAGCTGACGGGTTCTTATTCGAAAGTGGAAAGCCAATGAACGAGCCCTCCGAGCAGCATCACCCAACTTCAGAGAAATGCTCAAATATGACTCGACTGCGGCGGATGGAGTCAGAGCACCAAATACAGGAGAGATCATGAAAAATCCGACCCTCGCGAACACATTCCTCCAGTTAGCGACTCATGGCAAGGATGGATTTTACTCTGGCCGGATTGCAAAAGCAATCGCTCAAGTCATGCAAGACCTTGGGGGCTACTTGTCAGAGGGTGATCTCAAGTATCACGCAGAAAGAGCCAGCGACGCGGTGGAGCCAGTGTCCCTGCGCTACACACCGAACAAGTCCCATAGCGTCGACATTTGGGAACATCCGCCAAACGGCCAAGGGATCATAGCACTCATGGCGCTTGGGATAATTCAAGAGCTCGAGCAAACAGGGAGCATATCTGAAATACCCCCACACAACTCAGCAGAGTACCTACACCTGCTCATAGAAGTTCTACGGATCGCCTTCGCCGACGGGACTTGGTGGATATCCGACCCGGATTTCAACACCACACCAGATCTGCTCTCGTCTGCCTACCTTGCAGAGCGCGCTCGTTTATACAATCCTGAACACGCATCTGGTATCCTCGATCACGGTAGCCCGGCCCTCCGATCTAGCGACACAGTATACTTCGCCGTGACAGATGCCAGCGGCAATGCCGCATCGGTTGTGAACAGCAATTACCACGGCTTCGGAAGCGGAATCATCCCCGCAGATTGCGGATTCACACTTCAGAGTCGAGGCGCAAACTTCTCACTTGAGCCGGGGCATCCTAATGCGCTGGAGCCTAGAAAACGACCATACCACACTATTATCCCGGCCATGGCGACAAATCCTGACGGGTCGCTTCACTCGGCATTTGGGGTAATGGGTGGGTTTATGCAGCCACAGGGTCATGTACAGGTATTGCTGAACATGCTAGTGTTTGGGATGAGTCCACAAGAGGCGTTAGATGCGCCACGGGTGTGCATTGGAGTTGAGACGGACGGGTCAGAGGGGTGGGTCGATGTCGAGGAAGGGATAGGCTCAGAGGCAATTGATGGATTGAAAAAGAGGGGACATCGGGTCAAGCTTAGAACGGGGTGGCAGCGGGATTTGTTCGGCAGAGGCCAGATTATTCGCAGTCGAATGGAGGATGGGCAGAGAGTATATAGTGCGGGGAGTGATCCGAGGGGTGATGGCATGGCAATTCCGGTCTAAGTGGATATTTCAGAACTCATCGAAGCTGACCAGTAGTGAGATGCTGCTGACTGGGTCAATTGATTATCAAAGATTAATATCGAAAGAAGATGTAGAAAAGGCTGAAACTGCTGGGCGCTTAGGGCTCCAGCATTCGTCACCCTTCGCGAGTATGAAGCACAAGGTTTCAGATTCACGTAGGCGGATCCCACGGCTCCGAAGTGGCCTACAAAGGCACATGAATTGATATATTGCACCTGATAGGTCACCGAGTGTGTTTGAGACTCAGTTCAGCGACAAGCTCACGCTAAGACCGAAAAGGCAACCCTAGTGGAGACAGGCAACGTATGCAATGATGCGGTCATGGCCGCCACATGGCCACCACATGTTTTGAGGGTAGAGTCTAGCCCCAAGAGACTTACAACAGAATTGAATGATTTTAATATTGAAGACACTTTTGTATAATTTTGTATTTTGGATTTTGATTCAGATTGGTCTTGATAAAGGTATTGGTAAAAAGAGATGAGACATCATCAAGAAAAGAAAGGACCAGCCTCGATCTCTTAAGTGGATCAAGAGAAAGGAAAGGAATCCACACCAACTGAAAGGCGTCAAGCCTAAAAACAATTCATCAAACGAAAGTCATAAGTCTATATCTATAATGGCAATGGCAAAGCTTTTGACAACCCGTCGAGCTTATCCGCTGTAGTCAATGGTGACGGCCAGACGGACAGGGCCGGAGGAGATGTTACCACCAATACCACCAACAGCGGACTCGGCGCTGGTGTAGGCGTTGTCGACGGTACCAGCATCAGTAGTGATAGAAGAGCAAGTGCCGCTAAGAGCATCACAGATCTTCATACCCTGAACGGTGAGACCAGCATCCTGAGCCTGGATAGCGGAGACATCGAAACCAGACCAGCCACTGTTGCTAGTGGAGCCGAAATCAAACTCACCCCAGGTGGAGGCGTAGGAACCGAGGCTGTTGGTGGGGATCGAGGAGCCCTCAGCAGCGGCCCAGCCACCCTGGGAATCGGTATCGAAAGCGTAGTACTTGGTAGCACCGGCCGAAAGAGTGAAAGTGTGGCAAGCGTTGCCATACCAGCCGTCCATGGTGCCATCCTCGCCGTACTTGTTCCAGATGGCAACGGTCCAGTCATCGGTGTTGGAGCCAGTGAACTGGACGACGTACTCGTAGGAGCTAGCGTCGGAGGCGGAAACCTCAATGATGTTGCTACCGTAGGGGTTGCCGACGTTACCCTCGTAGGTATCACCGCTGCCGGAGGAGCTGGTGCTAGCGCCGAAGCCGGAGGTAGAGTAGCTGGAGGGGACGGCAGTCCAAGCAGAAGAGGCGGCGCTGGAGGTGGCGGTAGCCTGACGACGCATATTGCCCTGAGGACGGGCAAGGACACCGGAGGTGAAAGCTGCCAGCAGCATAAGAGACTTGGAGAAGTACATTTTGAAAATGATTGACTGGAAGGACAGTGTAAAAAAGAATGACAAGAAGATAAAACTTCTCAAGATTCAAAAAAGAATGTAGAAGAGAGTGTGATTGAGAGAATGTGTGATGGAATCCAACATTGGGACGAGGGGATTCCACGCCAGATATAAATACCCATTGTGCTTGAAAAAAGAATCTTTGCCATTCCCCGCCACGTTTGCCTCCTGGAATATGGGTGTCCAGTCACAGGCCGGCGTACCTGGTACCTGACCGAGTTACCCATGGGAAGGCGCGCCAGGGCTACGCATACGTCAAGTTGCTGCGCATGAGAAGAGTGGGGAAGGAAGAATATGCGACATCTAGAGGTTCCAGAAGGGCCGGAGCCTTGGGTTGACGTGTGGCCAGGAGGTAAAGGTGGAGCCCGAATTAGACAGAAGGGACTCGATTGGCGCTAAGATCGGGGATAGACCCATCCGCGGTTCGCCTCGAAGTGTTCAACGGTGGAGCAGCATGATTGGTTCTGAGGAACTGTAGTCGCAATTCTAGGGCAACGGGGACATGTCACAAACAGTAATTTATTATGTGTCGAGACTTTGTGGTTTTCTTCCCGGTGGGGCAAGAGTAGCCACGGAACCACAGAATCCCGGCATTGTAAATGTATACTCGCGGAGAAGACTAGCTCTGTTACTCGAATTATGGGTGATCCGCTTTCTTAGACATTGTGTACCTCCGCATGCTCATTATTCAGTCTTTAAGCGCGGGGGTGGTGTATCGTGGTCTGTGTCAGGTCACATGGTATCTCTTTAATAAGGCACCGGAGTTTGAGTGGAACTGGATGATACAAGTGTGTATGGGGAATTGAACTGTCCAATGCAGCCATAACCTAATTGTGGACACAGCCGTTAAAGTTTTTTCAGTTAAAATGGAGATCTACTCCGTAGCGATGGCTCAATTGAAGGAATTAACGCAGTGGGCCTCCGTCGGCACCGGAGGATAGTGGGTAATCCGGACGTTCTCCGGCTACTTTTCACTAGCGTTGGTGATCATAGATTCATTAACTGAACCGGTACAGCGGGCTACATGACGTATGGTCTTGAATTATCTCTCTATAGCTGTACTATTAAGTTGTAGATTTTGGGTTGCGCATTGTTGAAGGACTCTTCCAAACACAAAAAGTGGAAAATTGAAAAGCTACAGCTCAGGCTTACGTCGATTAACTGGCGAGTTGAGTTTTTCTGTTCTATGGATTCGTCACTTGTGGTTCAGGGCAAGAAGCAAAGAGCAGTATGATTGGTTGAAAGGTCTGCTTAGTGGAGGAACAGCTGACAATGTCAGCCAATCACAATACTTCTCTACAGTCTTGGCAAACAAAGGGCTTAACCCTGCACCAATCAGCATCAGCCCCTGGTGACCCAATTTTTCAATTGCTCAATTTCATCAGAGCCATGGATGATGCCAATGTGCCTGGATTCTTTTTGTCTGTGCGGTATTTCACCCAATCATCCACGCTCGCGTAAATGTGGCATGGTGATATTCTCGGTACTCACACGTGTGATCATACAACTTGACACATTGCATGAGATGCCGGAAATTACTACCGTAGCGATGTCTCAAGAGATGCTTGACTAAGATCGGAGTTAAAATTCCAGCGAACGCCTCAGAACCACAGGCTTGGTCTGGCCAAAGGCAATCCACGTACTTGCGGGGCCAAGAGTTCTTAGTGAATTTTCGTACTTGGCAAAGAGGGTCAGGGTTGCGAAATCTTTACAAATTAAGCCCCCTTTGACTCTTTTGACCCCTGCAATGTGGACCTGGTTCTTCGGGGTGGGAGATGGATCCTGTTCGGACTCCGCTGTTATTCCACTGAGGGGTAATGGCCAGGCTCAATAAGAAATTTCAGGTCTAGAGTTGATCACTGAGGTCTGGACTTTTATGGAGTCGAAGCACACGACTGTTGTTCGCTGACATGTGGGACAACGGAATTATGATGTCATATAGAATTGACCGAAAATCTCAGCTAGGAAAGTATCGCGATACGAGGCCGCGCATAGATAAAGTGATATGAGAAAGTAAAGCTAGACATAGAGAATCGAAGATGTGTGCATTGTTGATATTAGTGTCGATGTCGACTGTTATATTCAATCAAGAGACCATCACCGGCTGGTTCATTCCATTAATAGCAAATCATTAAACCTCTCCGGTACCTCCAACCTAAACGCGATATTCAACCTGTGTCGTAATAGCCTTCTCGCCATCAAATTCCGTAGCTTGCCCAGTAATCTGTTGAATCTTCTCACTGGCAGCAGCACCACCAAGAACTGCGCTGTCACCATCGAACTTCTTGACAATCTCCTCCAACGGAATCTCCTTCGTCTCAATATAGTATTTCCAAACCACAAAGATCTCAAACACCAAGAAAACACAGTAGAAGATGTAGTATTTCCAGTGAATGTTTAGCAAGGCGATCGGGTTGACGTACTGGTTGAACCAAAGACTAAGATCAACGCAGAAGAACATGAGAGTTAGACCCTTGGCACGAAGACGGTATGGCAGAATCTCGGAGGAGTAGGAGACAAGCATGCCACTGAATCCGATATTGTATGAGATGTAGAAGAGGAAGATGAAGGCGATAACTGTGTGAGCTGCATTACTGTTGGTACTCGGCAGATCCGCGTCGAAACGAGCGAGTGCAATAGTAGTCGCGATAAAGCACACGAGCATGCTGACACTGGATGTCAGGAAGAGCTTGCGACGACCGAAGTAATCCACGAAGAAGCAGATGCCGGTTGCAGATACGACGTTGACAGCGCTGAGAATGAGGTTGATAGTGAGTTGGGTGTTGCTATTGGTGATTCCGATCATTTTCAAAACCTAGTGTTGTCAGTTTGACTTTTGATAAGGAACGAGTAACAAGGTCATACCGTAGGCAGGAAGTATGACACGATTCCATTTCCAGACCACTGGGAGAAGAAACCAATCGAGATGAGAATGATCGAGCGGTGTCGATTACCCTTAGTAGACCAGAACTCGGACCAGCCATTGTTTTCGAGCTCCTTCTCCAGCGCGATGGTCTGTTGGATTTGATCAAACTCCGCGTTGACTAATGCGTCGTCTTCATCGCCCTGAGCGTGAACGTAGGCGAGCACTTGCTTCGCCTTTGCAAGCTTTCCCTTTGAAATGAGCCAACGAGGAGACTCGGGCACAGTCCTGATTCAGAGTCAGTCTAGAGCCGTCGATTCAAATATAGTAGGGTCGCTCACCAGATAAATACGAGCTGGCAAATAGACGGAATACCCTGCAAAAGACACGGTACGCGCCATGACCATTCACTTCCGATAATGTGATTTGTTCCTAGAAGTTCCATGAGAAAATGAAATAGCCATTTGATCAAGAAAACATACCCAAAGCGACGCACGCGCCAATCAAGCTTCCCACGTACCACAGGGAGTTATAAATGGAGCTATAGACAGCTCGGTGTTGGGGATGGACCAACTCGGTTACGAGCAGAGGGGAACATTCCTGCAGCTGTCAGCAATTGCGATAGAGAAAGACAAAGAGTGAACCGACCTGCGCGATTCCAAGCCCAAATCCAAGAACAATGCGACCGACCACAAATAAGGCAATGTGGTAGCCAATCGAGACCATCGCAACACCAAACAGCATAATGATGCACCCAGTAACAACACCAGCACGTCTACCCGCCATATCGGCAACATATGGTACCACAGGAATGGAAAGCATCGATCCGATAGACATGGAAGCAGCGAGAAGTCCAAGAGTGGCGCCTTGGGGGTTATTGTAGGCTGGAAACGAGGATTAGAAAGGATCAGGTTCGCTCATGGAGAAAACATACATTTATTCCAGGATGCCATAGCTTCCAATCCATTCATCAATGAACCATCGTATCCTGAATTTGATTGTCAGCGAGGAAAGTTCAATAAAATGGTATGAGATGCTCACCGTTCGTAGCGGAGGTGATCATAGCCGCCCACAGAGTAAGATAGACGAAGCGCATTCCCTTCATTTTATACCAAGTGACCTTTGGCCATTGCTGGCCCGCCAGCTCGAAAGTGTCCTTGCCCATCGTGATGGTGACCTATAACCTGAGGTTATGGAGTATGAAGGGCTCAGGAAATATGGTGATAAGCCAGCAAGTTAGGCTCTAATTGTAGTCCATCAGCGAGGGAACGCGAAAGTATTTAAGAGAGCCGAGGCGACAATCAGCATGACAGCCAGGGTCTAGTTTAGCGGCAAAATAGGATAAAATCAAGGGTCTTGACGCTAGCAATTAATTTAGCAACAAACCATCATGGTGTGGATAAGCTTGCAGGCCACGGGTGGCTCTCCCCACATCCAATCCTCTTCTTCAGATAATGTGATCCAGCACCGGGATGAGGCCCTTTTCCCGATCTCGAACACCTGGACCTGGAGATTCTATTCAGGCTAAAATAAATACAAGGGTCATAAGGCGTGACAAAAAGCTTCTATGGCCAGTGTCTCTGATTGTCAGCTCGCCTATGAAGCCAAAGTGGCCGGGGACATTAGGAGTAGGGGCGCTGGGCGTTTCGAAGCGATTGGCTATGAGGCGAGAGAACGGAAGATGATACGAGAATTAATGAGTCTAATGCGTTTTAGGTAAGGCCCCGTGGCCCTCCATTGGATTGCCACGGTAAACCTGAAGAAGCGAGACCAGTAGACCGACGCTAGCATGACAGGCCCCACTTACTAGTCCCTTCCCCGGATTCTCTAGGGCACGGCGGAGTCTCCGGATTATTAGGGGGGCATAAGCTTGCAGGAAAAGAAAGATAAAGAAAATGCGACCAGGAAAATGGATGACAGTGAGCAGGAGCTGTTGCTTTCCAGGTAATGGACTACCTCTCCGTGTAGAGATTATCGCGGAATGCGCCGCGGTTCATTCCTGCCAATGAATGCGTGGATGTCGCGCTCTATGATACCTGAAGCCGGCCTTCTAGGTTTGAGCCTGAATGGAAGCCAAGTTTGATATCCAAGAGATTCAGCCTTGACCTGGAAAGTCTGGTTCATTGGCGGGTAAATGTGGATATGGTTGAAGGTCAGGCTGGGTTGGACGGATAAAACCACTCTTGGCAGCCAGATGGAGAATAGTCATGGGTGTGTTGCACCCTCATTCCCGAAGTCGTAGTTAGTGTGAATCATGTGAGTAAATAGGGTGAAAGCAAGAGCTTTACCAAGAGCTATCTACGACGGTCTGTGTGTTCATTCCTCGCCCTCACGTTGTGCAGATAAAGTCGTGGAGAGTTCATCCCTCGGTTCTTGGCTGGATCCATAATAGCTTTAGCTGTGACAATCTTTCACTATTGGTTGCAGAGCACAATATTATCAGCCAGTGTGGATAATTCAGAGAAAAAACCATCGAAATAAATTGTGTTTGATTTTATAGCAACACCGTGCGACCGAGTTTTGGCTGTTTGCTGACGTAAAGGGTATCCTAAACCGAAGATAACATAACACCGAGAAACCAACAAGGGGGACTGGAGAAACCACATGGATTAGCCTCATACAGAAATGCTCAATGGAGAGCTTTCAGGTTTTCCACACGAGTCTGGCGTGGGGAATGCTGGTGGCGCAAGGCTGCGCTCGCGAACGTGCGTCTAAAGCTCTGCCCATGCCATGCAGTGGCACATATTTTAGTGTCATAGCGTATGTCTTGGATCTTCATTGGCTTGGTCTTGGAGATGAGCTAATGATTATTGCGGAGTGCTCGCTGCATTGATGTTCGTGGGGACTCGGCCCCTTGCAGGGATCACCGTGGGATCCACTGCCCCTGGATAGAAGAATGACGGAGAAAGCTATCACCGCTAGATTAGAGATGGCTCTTGGTAAATTGATAGTAATAGGATATATGCTTGATAAGGAATGATCAAAAGCTTGAGTGCTACCCTTTGAGAATCCTATCCTAACTGTGCTTAAATCGATATTTCTGGAATGAGATCGTTTGCTATGGCAAGAGTTTTAGCACAATGGCTCTATCTGCGCTTGAAGCTACGACGTCACTTCCAGATTTGCCGAGACCCGATGCACTGTGACCTCAAGTGACCTTCAGTTGACTCAGGACCTCTGATACGAGCTTTGGTCCAAGCAAGGAGAACCGAGAGCTCTTGCAAGTCAGCGCATCAGTCTGTAGCTCTGAGCATCTCACTACGGCCAAGCGACAATATAAATAAGATGGAATATCACCCACATTATGATTCTCATCATCAACACAAATCATCTCAATTTCCAAAATAAACCTCAACCTCTCCAATCAACAATCATGCAGTTCTCCGTGAAGAGCCTTGGGATGATCTCCCTCTTCGTCATGGCCGTTTCTGGCTCCAAGTTCGCAAACACCTGCGAGAACATCGAAAGCTTTGGCAATACACTCTCCGCCGATTGCCGTGAATATGAGCAGGGGACTATGACTCAAAGCAGCATCGACCTTAACCGATGCATCAAAAACAACAAAGGATCCCTAAAAGTAAGTCATTCCTTTGGAGTTGAGGGTTCAACATGAGACTAACTATTCTATAGTGCGGAAAGAAGTAAGTTCGAGATAAATGAGGATCGCAGTGTACCTTTCTAACTTCTTGCAGTGGTAACTACCAAGGTTCTTGCATCAACTGCACCCTCCGAGGCAATACCGAGATGGAGTGCATGTGTCGCAACGTTGCTGAGGGTCACCGTTTTGTCCGCACCCAAATCGATTTGAGTGAGTTAGATAATCCGATATTGCGAGAGCTCGAACTGACATATTGGATGCCTAGACAAGTGCATCAGCAACAACCACGGACAACTTGGCTGCTAAATCAAACAAAGAGTTCGGTCTGGGAGATATTATGTCACGGAAGGCGAAGCCTCAAATATGGCTTATGAAATCATGATTATCATGCGAAGACGCTCGTTTAGACTTGGAAATGCCACGATGTTTGTTAGATAGCGCAATAAATATACTGACATAGTCCTGAAATTGTGCATAGGCCAGTAGAAGGAGGTGAAGATAACTGAATTTCTTCAAAGGTTGAAATTTTGGACGCGGTTTGTGTTGGGTATCATCTGATTAACGGGTGCGATGTATCGCAGTCGTACCGTGGAAAGAGTTTTATGTACATCAAACTGCTCATGACAATAGACAGTGCAGACACAAAAATGATACCATGAAGCCATGAATAATGCAATAAAGGGATGTTCGTGTTCGTGTTCGTGTTCGTGTGAAATCGGTGGCGCCCATGATTCAAAGATTGGTTTGTTTCGCTTCCTCATCTAAGCTCAAAGTCAATAATTCGAGCTTCTGGAAAATTTTAAGCGACTCGTTGAGAATATCCTGTTGTTCTTGGAGTGTCAATAAACGGTCGACATCAACCATCAATGTTCGAAATCTGGCTTTGACGGCACTATCATCATCGATGTGCCAAAAGGACAACGGACAGGGCGTTCTATGAGCCTTGAGTTCGGTCGCCGATAAGTCCCAGAATTCTGGTCCAGCCTTGAGAAGTTGCGATCGGAGCTCGCGGCCCCCATACAGAACAGCCGAATACAAGATCCAGATCCAAGCCACGAGGAGATGAGGGTGTTGCCCCACGTGGTCATGAATGTATCGTCTGATCTCCAGTCCAGGATTTTGTTCACGAATCAGCTCCGTACTGCTCGGGTCCACGGACTGTAAGAACGAAAGATCGGCTTGCAGAGACCTTGTCCGTAGGAGTTCGGGCACATAAAGAATACGCAACAGGGATTTCATGCGCTGACTGCTGTCAAGCGACGAATCGGGGGTGCGATCGACCGATTCCTCCCCGATCCAATCTGTCGGGTCACCAATGAATGCGACCCACTCCTCCTCCAGTCCATAGAATATTTCGGCATAGCGCGATAATCCCAACGCATATAGGGTGGGTCGGAGGGTTTGAGGAGGTACACAGAGGCTGATCCTCGAGATGTTCATTCGGTGGATGGCTGCATGGGGTCCTCTGCTAGGATTAGATTGGACGAATAGGGGACATGAGGAGTAATTATACACTCACTTGATCGCCTCACGAAGCTTCGCAAGAAGATCCACCTCTGTCATACTGAAAGGTTTGTGTCGCAGGGATCATGCATATGTCTGGGCATCGAATTGGTCACAGATTCAAGTGCTGCGATCGGCAGAATTAAGAAAGAAATAAATCGCGTGCTTGGGCCGATTGACCGGGCCGCAATTTCCTTAATCCGTGGTCTTGATTGCCAGGTCAGTAAGGTGATGGTAGTGTTATTCCAGAATCAGGTTTGCAAATGAGAATCAGGTGAAGATACTGAGGGTACATCTGGGGTGATCCATGTTGGTTGGTTTTGAAATTTGTCCAGGGTCTAAGATGACGTCATTACCGGCACGACACTGACCATGGCCGACGTAGACGTATGATGTCGAGAGATATCGATGATCTCTTGCAATGTGCAGGTTATTAAAATTCAAACAAATGCTGTTTCTATCTCTGCTGGACTGAGATCATTTTATTACGTTGTCAACTGCAGCTTTGAAGTGTAGTATTCAGCATCCGTTGCAGTCGAACGAATATACTTCAATGACAGCTGCAATAAGAAATGAGGCTACGTATTTATACGTAAGATGACAGACGTACCTACTCAGTTGCCCATGTGTATTGAAAGACAAACGGGAGGCTGAAATTAAGGTTGCCCGCATACGTAGGGCAGACACTGTGCTGCGGGAGAATGCAGTAACCCTAAGTCAAGAATAGAATATAAAATTGAATATCTGGAATCCAGCTAATTGTGAAGGTTAAATCTTTGATTTAAATCCCTCCAAGCAAGGTGAAAGTCATGAGTATGTTATATTGACTAGGTGTTGAAAGTGAGGGTTTGTGTAAAAAAAGTAACAGGCAAGATGGTGATGGCCTAGAAGCTTCAAATGTGGATGGGAACAGCGGAAATAGGACGCTGGATCTCTATGGCAGTTGTCGTTGCTCAAGTAGCTGGGATGATATTGTTGTGATTGCCGTTTGACGTTGAGGTTGTCATGGCGAGTTGTCATGATGAGTGCTGGTCCTTAGTTGCCTGTTGCCATGAGGAAGGTTGGTGCCTTCCCGTTTGGGAAGTGCTGTGGTCTATAACTTCTCTTGTTGTGATTTCCTTTCCTCTTCTTCTCTTCCCCCTCCGCATCATCTGGTTGTACTGCTATTACCCTCGAACTTCGTTCTTGACGTTTGGCTCTCCCCTCTTGTTGCTTGCGATTACTTCTTTTGAGAAGTCCCTGCTGTCCGTTTCCCCCCCTTTTTTCTTCCCTTTCCGCCTCCGCCCGGTATTTCGGCACGATGGTTCAGCCTTCGATTTTCGACTTGCCTCCTCAGCTGAGGCTGTATCCGACTTGCGGTGTCAAGAAGGAGCAGCCGAAGCCCCTCTTCTGGTTCCCAGGTTTGAATCCTCCGCTCCGCCGCCGCCTGTCACCCATCCCAGGTTCCAAGCGCACTGGTTTTGAATCGCTCCGGCGCTATCCCAACGATCGCAAGGTCATCTTGGCCAGAGTTGCGTATCTGCGGGAAGTTGACCGAGTCCGTAGCAACCTGTTGTTTGCAAGTGTTCCTTCTCCTCTCCTTCCTCCCCCTCCCCCCCATGGTGCTCCTGTGATGGCAGGTATTTTGAAGGCGACTAAAGCTCCCCGCACATCGGCTCTCGACCGCAGCGTTCACTTCGGTGATGCAAAGGTGGTCGAAGTCGAGCGATGGATGCCGCAGAAGCCCCAAAGTATCATGAAGGTGTCTGGCGCACCCCGCACATCGGCTCACGACCGCCGCGTTCACTTCGGTGAGGAAGAGGTGGTCGTAGTCGAGCGGTGGATGCAACAGCGAGCCCGAAAGCCTATGTATCACCCTTGCCCGCCTCCTGCCTGTGCCCTGTTCCCGCCCATTCAGAAGCGTGTTTACCAGTCCTGGTGTTTTGACCCTGCGGCCCCTACACCCGATGAACTTGATCTCCAGCACCGTTCACAAAAGTACCACAGAGTGGTCACCTGTCAGTCTGAATCGATTTCGATTAGAAAGGCCATAGGTTGTGGCGTTGCGTGCGTTGGATTCATGCTTCTGTTGACTTGGTTGAAACCGTGAGCATTGCCTGTGGTCGAGATCTAGCACCTGCCATGAAAGCACTACGTTTGTGCACCAGTCGAAATTCCTTTTGGATACTCATTGGTTGTGGCGCCGCGTGTATTGGAACTCATTGACTTCGCTTTGTATTGATGTGTATGGACTTTGTGCTTCCGGGAGTGGCATCGGCTCTTTTTGTGTTTCATTGGTTTCAGTTTTGCTGTGTTCGAGTTTGTTGCGTCCCATTTTTATGTGTTTGGCTTGCTGCGTTCCATTGCTACCGAATTCGATTTGCTGCGTTCCATTGCTACTGTGTTCGATTTGCTGCGTTCCATTTTGCTTTGTCATTTGCTGCGTTCCATCATTACTCACAGTCATTACGTCTATTTTTCTTGCAGGAATCCTTGGATTCCTGCCCCCGTTACGCTGATGGATCACAGCTAGATTCTACTTTGTTGCGGCAGGAAAGCGTCTCTTATGGTGCACTCGTTGCGATCGACATGTACGCTTCCCGATCTGCTCTGTCATAATGATACTTGGCTAACATCACCGACATGCAGCATCGACCGACATGGCGGGCCGGCATGGCCAACAGGAAAGCGCCTCTTGAAGCGCACTCGGTGCATTCGATATGTAAGCTTCCCAATCTACACTTTCCTGATGAGCTTGAGCTTGACTAACATCACCGACATACAGCATCGACCCACATGGCAGACCGGCATGGTCAACAGGAAAGCGCCTCTTAAAGCGCACTCGGTGCATTCGACATGTAAGCTTCCCAATCTACACTTTCCCGATCAGCTTGAGCTTGACTAACATCACCGACATACAGCATCGACCCACATGGCAGGCCGGCATGGCCAACAGGAAAGCGCCTCTTGAAGTGCACTCGGTGCATCCGACCTGTTAGCTTCCCAATCTGCTCTGTCATGTTGAGCTTGGCTAATATCACCGGCATGCAGCTTCGACTCACATGACAGACCGGCATGGTCGACAGGAAAGTGCCTCTTGAAGCGCACTCGGTGCATCCGACCTGTAAGTTCATTTGATTTGTCTGTCTTTAAAGTCTGACTGACATGGCTGGCAGGAATTGGTCTCTTACGACGCAGTCATTGCAAGCTAACAGGGAAGTCCCCGGGCCTATTTTCATGGCCCTAGCTGACGCTGTCGGTTGGTGGAACGTTGATTGAACGTTTTGTCAGCCAGATCCATATATCAGGACCGAGCCGAGCCGAGCCGAGGATCCTCAAAGACTTATGGTGGCTATCTGGTCGGTCGATGAGCTAAGTCTTCCTTCAACATTAACCTGGTGTTGCACTGACGTCTCTAAGTGGCCGGCGGAAGCTCCAGATGGAGGTGTCTCTTAGGATGCAATCGATGCATTCAACAGGTAAGTTCACCTCAACTGTCTCGATGAGCCTTGCTGACATGACTGACAGCAAAGCGTCTCTTATTGTGCAATTTTTGCTGCCAACAGAATATTTTAATTGATCTGTTATTCAATGACTCAGCTGACACTGTCGAATGGTCGATAAGTCCAATCTACAATTGTACTCATACCTTGTGGTCGCTGGAACCTTCGACTCGTTTAGCCAAGCTTCCGAATAGCATGCCATGAACACCGTCAGGAGTAGAATACCCGTGCAGCACCCCTGTTAGCATCATGATGACGAATGCTGGCTGGATGCACTTCCCTTGTCTGTGAATGTCCCGAGGAACTCGAGAGCTATCAGTAGACTTGCTTTATAATATCACGTTAGTATCTCGCACCGAATATCAGTGGTTTCGTGATGATCATTCAATTTTCATATCAACCCCACTAGCCGAACTTCGGACGCGTCGCACCCGCGGCTTACACAACACCATGCTGACTTTTGAGCCTTTTCCTTGATTTTCCATCAGACGACCAACATCTCACAGCCCTCTTTGCCAACAAAACGCCTGAATCACAATTATTGCTGCAATTCCGGAACTCGCGATGGTATGGATTTGATCGAGGACCGTAACGTGTGCATTTTCGCGTCAGGGAACCAGACAAATCATCCACCGAGCCGCATAGCTTCCAGTAATTGTTAATGTATGTTTAGGGGCATTCGAAGCGAATGGGCGGCGGCTCATTGACTCATCGCCGACAAAATATGCGTCTACACCTTCGAGGCTACGACAGAGCAGGATACGGGCACAGCGAGGCTTATTCGTTGGCCCTGACTTTCCCAAACTAGCCATCAAACTCAAATTTGCCCGACGCTGCATTGATAGAGCTCCCCTCAGCCTATCTTCTAGGCCATTCCTGTGGCGGCGTGCTCATCCGAGAATTCCTTTACAGCATCCGGACAAAGCGGCTGCAATAGTGATTGTGGTTTTCAGTCGAGTTCGTATGCCTGATTACCTGACTGGCGGACCCTGTTGGTCTAATTTCCTGGGATTTATTCTGACTCCGCATAGCGAGGCATCCCTAGTGCGCAGTCTCCGCACCAATGCAATTGATCCTCTTGATCTACCCCGTGCTTTTTGCCTTCTATGCGCAGCAGGGGAACTGGAACGGTTCTTTTCATGTCCCTGGAGCTAGCACCTACAGCGGCGCAAAAGGGTTGCTCGAATCTCTAGTCCCCAATATTGCGGCCGAAAGTACGCCTTTTGGTCTCGCACCTGTATGCTTACACCGGGACTTTTTCGGACTAATGTGTGGACCCCACGAAATGTTTTATGCAGAGCGCCAAACATGATACCCTAATTTGAAGGAGTGATTTTTGCAAGGATGGAGATGGGAATCAACCTGGAGACCCTCGCAAGGCGGCTGACATTATCATCAAGGCCGTGAAAGGTGAGGGAAGATGTGAGGGCATGACTCTACCACCATGCCTTCCTCTAGGAGCCGATGGGGTGCAAGCGATCCGAGGCAATTCGGAGGCAAAGTCGAAAGTCTGTAACGCATGGGAGGTCATTGCTTCTGCGACAGACTTCTGACATATTTCACCGGTGAATATTACTATAACAGACCTTTGTTTAGCCTGTACAGCTATAGATAATTGTTAATGTTTCAATCCGAAACGCATCAATACAACTGCTTTCGAGGACATAGTGTCCGGTGATTCCGCCGTCGAAGGATTCCATATTTGATACTGAAAGGTTGGAGAAGATTATTGGTTTACTTGACCCCGCCTGAGATGGCCCTGTTTATGACTGTCTTGCATTGATCTTCATGACACATCTCGATGCTTAGTTCCCGCTCACGTGGTTTTATAGTTGACAAATCCCGAAACATCAAATCAAAGAGGCTCGGCACACGGCATTTGGGTAGGTCTTACCTCGAACTCGGGCTTGTGTCGAGTTCGGAGCCGGCGAACCGGCATCGGTGGCCACAATCATGTCGGTTAAAGCCCCTTATTTAGTGGCGATGTTTTGAAAAGCAAGAAAACCGCCAAAGTCTTGTTTCTCCATGGCTGGGAATTTCGACTAGTACAAAGGGGAGGAGAATCAACATGAATCAGCACCTTGGGATTGGAGACACGTAATCCTCCTGTTTGGGATAGAAGTGACTATTCGTTCTGCTTATCAGGATCCAAGCACTATTCTGATAAGTTAATCAACTTTTCTCTCTCTTTTGCTACGCTGCCTATTTCCGGTACCGACGCGAGCTGGGCTGAACGGCCCCACGTTAGAGTTCTGAACTGCTTGCCTATTTGGGCTAGCGTTTCGGGGTTCCAGCTAATAGCTCTGATCAGCAAAGCGCGTGCAAGGCCCCTGGAATTGCAAGCTGACATTATTTCTCGATTGATAGGTAATGGGCCCAAAGATGCTCTTACAGATTGACCTTTCAAGGCTTGTTTTCGTACATGGTCTTTTGGGCCTTGGTCGGATATAAATGTCACCAGTCCCTACATGTATCCCACGGGTTTTATCGGCCTTTTCAGATATTCAACCACCTAGCCGCCGGGCCCTAATACCTATAGTCACATTCAAACCAATCATCTCTTCTTCCACTCCATCTGTGCTAGCCAACCGAGACCTTGTCAATATGTGCCTTTTCCTTCCTTTCATGTACCTGAAGAAGAAGCGCGACCAAGCTGCGGGAGAAAAAGCCGGGGATGGACCAGTACCACACCCTAGGCCTGGCGGGAGAAAAGACCAGACCTCCGTGTCGGTGCCGCACGAACACGAGATGGGACGTGTCAGTCCAGTCAAAAACTCTTAACGGAAGCAGTTGAGGTAGGAGACTCGGTCGCTCCTTTATTGGGCATCGCTGACACTGTGTTTTAGGAAATGCGCCATCTACGTTACTGTGGCAGGTTAGATTATCTGATCAATTCAAGATCTATCTTGAAGAGAAATTCCCTGTTTTTACCAGACGAAGTCCATGTTTATAACAAATCCCGCTGTTTCACGTGCCAGGAATCATATCAAACGACTCTCCTTTGCGTATAAGCTGTGACATGATGGTAGCCAGATGAACGCCCATAATCTTCCCAATCATGGCCAATGTTTGTGCGATCCAATCTTTAGTCTCCGAGTCTACGTGCGAAACGTTAGCCGAAATAAATAAAGGCCACAGCAGACGAATAGCGCCTCCAAAGCGAGCTTGATCCGATATGAAGTGGAACCGCACACTGGCGCAAATATCATCCACCATCTGATTTATTATAGTCACGGACTGAATGATTGTCTGTTCGCATTCGGATGTTTTCCGTAGTTTGTACAAGTGTACTGCCATTATGCGAATCATCTCGTGGAGAACAATACGCGTCTGGCGGAAGTGATTCCACATTGAGGCAAGGTTGACATTATAGTAGGAGTGGTATGAGTCGCCACGCATGTAAAAGGGGGTGTGGCCATTCTGAGAAAGCGGCTCTTGAATACTGGTAAAAGCCCAACCAGGACCGAGAGACATTGTCCAGGATCGTAGGTCGGCATCAAGGCGAAGAGCCTTTCCGATATACCTTCCCAAATTTTCGACTGTATATTTTCCATGGGAGGCGTCATTAACCTCGGTGGCAAGGTCGTTAAATTGAATTAGTGTATTGTAGAAATGTTCAATTGGTTGAGAGTTTTCGTCGCGTCGAGCTTTTGCGACTTCCGATATTGCTGATATTGTGGGTGAGTGCTGAAGGGGCCGTCTGAAAAACACGCTACTGATTGCCTATATCTCATAGATTAGACGCGACCCACTATTGGAGAAAGAGTACTAACATTCTGTAAGCGTACTGTTGTGAACAGCTCCACTCCCAAGTCAGAGTCTAATTGCTCCACGCCTCGTATTTCGAGAAGCCTCATGGCTCCATGGACATGATTCAACCAACCATCCATGATATCAAAGTCATTCGATACCATATCATGGCTTGATACCATCTGGTTGGACGATTAGATTTGTCAGATGATGGTCAGCTAAGAATCTCACCTCATACACGGAAAGCAGAGCTACAGTCCCCAAAGTGGAGTCCGTCTTAGCCGTGTCTGGATTTTGCAGAGCTTTATTGAGCGAAAGCAAAGCTTTGCAATATTCGAGGCCCGCCAATCGCCGCATTTCAGGTAAGTTGTGGATTCTCGACAAGCTGGCCAGCCCAATGGCCTTGACTGTGGTTTGAAGGGTAAAAGACGGGTCCGTGCTCAATAAGTCCGGGAGAAATGAAAGAATTCCACGAGTTTCATGTTTGCCGACAAAGAATGTGAAAATGTGAGATGTCGCCTTCTCATCAATCGAGATCGGTTCGAGAATTATTGATGGGGACATCGATGTTTCCGGAGAAGTTGACTTGGACCGAACGACAGCTCGCCGAGATTGAGCCTTCACGGCAACCTCTTTACTCTGATCATAAATCCTCAGGGTATTGGGATCTCGATAGCCCCCACACTCCTTGTTCGCTCGGGTACATTGCGAACACGGGTTTTGTCGATCGCACTATCGAGTCAATGAGCTGTCACTCAGCCACAGGAGCGCCCACGTACAATCAGTCGCCGTTTTCGACACGAAGCGCAGCCCAGACTGGGCTTTCCTCTGTAAACCATGCCAAGGGGCTCGAACTGGAGTCCCAAAGGGGTAACAGGTTCGGAAACACGAGGTTGATGGGGCTCGGACGCTAGTTGATGGGGTGCGTCTAGTTTTTAAATCAGCCAAGGGTGGAGAGTAAGCAATGTGGCTGAGAGTGTGAGCTAGAGTTGATTGGGTGAGCTTTGCGAATCAGGCGCAGTCCGTTTCAGCCCCCAAAACCAAAATTGGCTCCCTATGTGGGGTCGAAAAGTGGATATCATTGGGGGTCCACTGTTGGCATTTAGGCATTCATTTCATCAATGCTTATTTCCCCGAGGAGTATGCCATTTTGGGTCGGCATGAATTGAAGTTTGTGTTGTGTCGAACTGGCAGACTATATATCTGCCCCTTTCTCGCAATATGCACCCTCAACATTTCCACTCTACGCCCTGGCCACCACTCGCCATTGATCGCTTTTAACTTGCGCCGATTCATTTTGCCATAAAAACATAACTATTGAACACCTCCAAGATGAACGGGATATTTCCAGCCGACCTCGCTGTTTACCTCTTTTTCCTACCCATCGTCGTTTACATTTTCTTAAAGCATAAATGGACCGGTTTCTTGCCATGGTACTATCTCAACATCTTCTGCGTGGCTCGAATCGTCGGCGGTGCGCTAGGTGTTCAAGGCAGTAACGCTCTAGCCGCGAACATCATCCAGAGTATCGGAATCTCACCGCTGCTTCTTGCTGTTGACGGATTGGTGCACGAAGCGTGCGTCTATACTCCATGTTTCGGGATCTTGTCAGCTAACAAAAGACAGTCGAGTATATCGCTACCCTTCCAAAAGCCCGATGCTCGGATGGTCTGTTATTATCATCACAACTGGCACCATGGGTGCTGCCATGGCTCTTTCTATTGTTGGAGCCTTGGACATATACGAAGGCACAGCCAAGCCGGATAGCTATTCATTGTGGAAAGCTGGAACGGCCTTGATCGTGGTGATCTGGGTCTTCCAACTACTTTGGTCGACTATTTCCATTTTTTCCCGCAGGGAAGTGACCCATGCTCCAACCTTCCAAGGCAGCACTGCGGTATGTATTCCAGAAGCCGTTCCTTGCTTCCAATATCCTTAGCTGACCGCATCTCGCACAGCTTCTTCAGGGTGCTATCACTGCTTTGTTGTTTATTGGAATTCGCGTTATCTACGTCCTTGTCGCGGTCTGCACACAGCGAAGGGACCTGAGTCCAGTCTACGGGTCAACCGCCGTGCGCGTTGTACTCTTGTTTCTTCCAGAGGTCTTTGCGACACTCACGTTGATCATCGTGGGCCTTCGAACAAGACACCTCCAGGAGCTCAAGCAGTAAAATGTCACTAGGAAACATGCAGTCTTGAGATATACCTAGGAATTTCTCGTGCCGTCTCTCACTCAGCATTGACAAAGTGTCATTGACAGATTCATAGAATTTTTTATTTTCGCTGTAATATAGCCTGCCAGTTTCTTTCTTTCTTTTATGCCACAATTCAGGTTTCCAATACCGCGCTTGTAATAATTTTATCGCACTTTTTGAAAGCGACACAATAAGTCATGTAAAGCTTGAGGATTCAATTTGGCCCTCTTTGATGCGGGGCCCGGCCAATTTAAAGCGGGCACAAGAAGCGCCCGTTGGGAAGATAGAGATATTCGTGGCAATTTGACATGCGCACAATGCTAGGAAAATGGAGAATATGGGTTGAGCTGAATTGAAGCGAGAAAACTTGAGTGAGGAAATCTGGAATTGAACGGCAGGTGATTCCAGATGTTTTGTCATGGACCGACGTCGATCGGTAAGTTCTGGTAGATCATCCTTTGGCGGTGACGGAAGATCGACAGGATCGCGTGCATAGGGCTATTTTCAATAGCGTGCGCTTCACGCGTTTCCGGGGATCCTGCATTGATGGAGTGGATCTTTGTACAACTTTCACCCTGCAAATGCAGCCTTTGCCACACCGGGGCGAGGATAGGTGGGCATCTTGAACAGGAGATCCTTGGAGATGGAGAATGAACAAAACTCCGGAGCAAACAAAATAGCACGTGAGGTGACACTACCACGAAATGATTGTGATAACTGAAGCAGTGGCGACTCAAGATTGGGCAAATCGATAATCTATCAATGTCCTAAACATGTCCACTTGGTCATCTTGCACCCGAAACTTCTTGGTTGAATTTTTTGAAGTCCTCGCCTTATCTATGATTTCGATTGGAAACATTCTTTTGATATCCTATGTCTGTTGCAAAATTTCAGAAGACTGGATCCTTTAATGAAGGGCGAAGTCTAGCATTCAGGGTACACGCAGGGGTAAAATTGCCAAACGCGTGACTGCTCTCTGTATTTTTGGAGCCAAGGAGGCCCAGCACCTTTGTTCAACCAACAGAAAAGCAATATAACATTGCATGCATGAGAATTTGCTCATGTAGGCTTGTCACAATATTGTCATACATGCAGGGGATGGACAGAGAAATGTAACACGATGAGCCTGCCGCGCAGAAACTTGAAAGAAAAAAAACCATGTCAGAAGGGTATATATAGAGACTCGGGACCCGAATTTGCAGTAACTCAGCAACACTTCAAAATTGATCTACCCCACTCTCCAAAATGAAGTTCACCAACGCTATCCTCTTGTTTGGCGCCACTGCACTCACTAAACAAGCCTGTGCCGCCAGCGCGGACACATGCTCGCAACAGTTGCACAAGTATCAGGCCGCTGATCTAAATGCTTCTTGTAAGCTGGGAAGTCAACTACTACTGAAACATACTGTATTCTAACTTAAGTCTCAGGTGCTTCAAACTCGGGCTCGGGGCCTTTTGACTACAGTCTTTCGGACAAAGACGTGACTGTTTACTGTGGAACATGTACGTTGATATCATAGCCACTTTGTTTAACGTCTTTTTCTAATATCCACAGGGCACCGAGCGGATGGATTTCAGGTCTTAGAAAAGTCTACTTTCAGTGACTGTGTTGATGCATGCATATCGAACAGCTTATGCAACAGTGTGATCTATGCTAGGGAAGGACAAAGACCCCTGGGCAATAGGGGCAACTGTGTCTTGAACGTCTTTGGCCTCCCCGGCTCACTCCCTAACAAATCAGGGGCTGCGTGGAACGCGGCCTACATCAAGTAAATACACGCTCCTAAGGTTCCAAACGTTGCAATCGTCAGATTTTGGTCCTTATGACTGGCCAACTCGTGATGGCCTGTTGAGTATCTTTTTCATTCATTTTCTTTCTCTTTAGGATTTTCCTAGATTATAATGCAAATGCAGAGGCATCTAGGAGTTTATTTGAAATAGGGACAACAAAGTGATGAATGATAAAGCCTGCGGGGCTCGGACCATCCAGTAAATGGAGCGAAAGCGGAGGAATACACTCGCCATATCTATTGTTCTGTGTATGTGCTTGTAAACCAGTGAAAAGTTGAAGAAAAAGAAATGGAAACCAGAAAGCAAAGACATACAGCAGTTATTCTATGTCGGTGGTCACCTAGCGCCCACGATGCGTTGCGTGGGCGGCTCACCGCTTTATTCAGCTCTCTTCAGGGCAATCCGGGCACCTCTTCACCCACCTGAATATTCTTCACCTGAATATTCAGCCTGTGCAGGAAAAGGCGCCTTTATAAAATCTGAGCGGACTTACTACAAGTGTTCGTTTGGTTTCTCCCTCCTTCACTAACGCTTAGCTTATACCGTAGATGTAAAATACGTGCCTAGTATGATCTAACTTCGAACTATACTAGAGATATTATGGACTTCTCTAGTCATTAAAATATTAAAATTCCACGCTAAGTCTTACTGAAAATGAAAAAAAAAAAAAAAAACTGTACTCGTACCTTAGTTCTATTTAATAAGTGTTAAAATTAAAGAGTTAACTAGGCGAGGTCGATGCGTGTACTTCTGAAGTTGGAAAAGAATATCTTAAATGTGATAAAGACTAATCCTTAAAGTATAAACTGGTCCCTTAAGTGCACTGATTAAATAGAAGAGGGATATACCCCGCTTTGATCAAGTCGTATATTTGAGCTTTGGTTGGGAATCGGGATGGTTTAGACATCCCATCGTCCAACTTCACCATTCTGCCCTAATCTCCCGATCATGCCGTAACAGGCGGGACCAAAGGACTCGGAGACTTGAGTAATACTCGAGGATATTAGTGATATCGAGGACCTAGACCTAATTAGCTCATATGAGGAAGAGCAGCAGCAACAGCTAGACTCGATTAGGCAGCCTAAGAAGAGAAAAAGGGGCATTTCATCCGAAGATTCTTCAGATGAAAGGTCAGATGATGGAGGATTACCTTCTGTTAGGGCTTCTAGAAGGTCTAGAGTAAGTAGATAGACACGGGATGATATAGAATAGGTATATCATTGATTAGTAAGATTGATTATACGTGCTTTGATTGATTATGCGTGCTTCTTTGATTATAGGCGCTGGGGTATTAGGGTGGCTTATAGGGTGGCTTAGGGTGCTTGCTTTGAGTATAAAAAAAAACAGGAAAATGAAAAAATAGGGTAGAACCATAGAGTTCATGCCTTTTAAAGCTAAGTTTTCATTATCTGTGTTATATATGAGGTATTTAAAGTAGTATTTTACCCTTCGAAAACCAATATTTCTGCATATTTATGAAAAATACACATGATTATGGACCCACCCATGATGGGGGCAAATGGGGCCCCATTTCAATCCCATGCCCCCACCCCATATGCCGAAGCCAAGGAGGGACTCGATGGCCTGCCTAATTGCTTGTATAATCTAGCAACTTGCGCACGTCATGGTTGGTGTTTAAAATTCTGGCGTTGGTGTCTGCGGGGACAGCCCGACCGGAAGCCCCTGAAAGGGTCGGCCAGGCGTTTACCGGAGCCACAGCCATTATAGACCACTTACTGCAAACAAACACAACCTGTCACTTATTAATAGATTCGCTGACTAAGGACCAGCTGGTTGGCTTTTCAATGCTGGTGTTTCTTGAGACCTAAATTACCCCTCAACGCTAACAGTCATCATTTCAATCGACTTCGCTTCAAAGGTGAAATCTCGGTTGTGAAACCAATGGCATCAGCATCATTCATTGGCACCAACAATGCAATTCAGATCGGCCAGAACAACTCCTCCCTTCGGATAAACTTTCATACTCATTCTCATGGTAAAGTCACAAAATTGACAATTCTCGCCGACGCAGCATTGTTTATCAACTTTGTTTACCTATTTTGAGAAATTGATATCCCCATATTGACCCTCTATTAATCAATTGGTTATTATATGGGTGATCAACATATACTGACAATTTGTGGGAACAGCCTCACCAACGGACCTTTATCGACGACGGATGAAAGATGATTTGCGGGCGTGGTTGAGCTGGTTATCACCTGATGACTATTCTGCCCGACAGAATGATTTGCGAGGTAGATGGAATGATGGATCTGGACAGTGGCTCCTCAATGAATCCCAGTTTGTGCATTGGATTCAAAGTGACCAAGGAATACTTTTTTGTCATGGAATCCCAGGCGCTGGAAAGACGATAATAACGTCCATCGTGATAGATCATCTATTCAACACTTTCCCACGATCTGGACGTCCAAAAGTAGGCATTGCCTACTGGTATTGTACACCACAGCAAAGGACGCAGAATCTTGTCAAGGTCTTTGGAAGTATACTTATACAACTGATTCCTAGAATTCTGAAGCTTCCTCAAAGCATGATAGCCATGTATGAGGAATACTCAGATCGTGAGCGACATCCTTCGCCTACTCGAATCATGGAGGTCTTGTGTGATGTCGTGAAGTCATATGACCAAGTGTTCATTGTCGTCGATGGCATTGATGAAATGTCTGGAAGTCAACAGTCAACATAAATTGCTGGATCAAATCTTCACCTTGCAGGAAAGGACCCAGAGGGTCAAGTTTTTTGCGACCTCACGCCCTCTTCCAGAAATTGAAGCACGATTCAAGGAGAATGGGATTTTCCGTATTGAGATTCAAGCGGATCAACAGGATTTAGCTCTTTATGTGAAGGGGCGTCTACGTGGAATGCCCCTCTTTGTGCGCGAGAGGAAGATACTTCAAGATGAGGTGAAGGAGAAGATTACCAAAAATACAGGAGGAATGTAAGGAGCAAAGAAATGAAACCCGTGCAGCTCTTCACCTTTAGCTAATGCTTGAATGCCTCTTCATAGGTTTCTGCTTGTTGAATTGCGACTCAACACTTTGGAATCGACAACGTCTGCACCAATGTTTCGATGGAAGCTAAGACAATTAAAATATGGATCCGAGAGATGCGAGCATCTCTATGAAGAGACCATGAGAAAAATCACTCATGAGAGCGGTCTCCGTGGTCAAGCTTTAAATGTTGCTCGGAGCGCAATATTCTGGGTTTTGTGGTCCAGAAGGGAGTTGACCATACACGAGATACAACATGCGATTGCTGTCACTCCCGGTCGCCGTGCGATAAGAAGGAATGACATCAGTGATAGCAATTATATTCTCTCTCTCTGTGGCGGTCTTCTGCAAATGGGGACTGCTAGCAAGAATGTGGAATTCGTCCACTCCACCGCTCGAAAGTACTTCGAGGAAACCTATTCTCATTGGTTTCCTGGGGCCAGAGACAGTATTTTGAAGACGTGCATCACGTATCTGTCTTTCCCAGTCTTCGAAGGAGTATGCAAGGATGAAATTGAGCTTCAAGAAAGACTCAATGAACATCCACTGTATGCCTATGCAGCACAAAATTGGGGACACTATGCTCGTGAATGCTCGAGCTATCTCGCAGGAGATATTAAAGCCTTTCTAGCACTTGAAGAAAAGATCGACGCATGCAGTCAGGTAATGATGTTGTTTAGTTCAAATATAACAGACCTGTATTCGTCACGACAAATGCGTGCACCTCATTTGGTGGCATATTTTGGGCTTTCTGATATCGCGAAGAGCAGGGCGTTGAGTCTTCATCCTCATGTCAATTCCCCAGATGCAGATGGAAGAACACCGATTCTTTGGGCTGCACGAAATGGGCATATCAAATCTGTTAGAAGGTTTCTCCATATGCGGAATGTTCATCCCAACTTGCAAGACAAGGATGGACGAACGGCATTTTGGTGGGCTGCAGCTAAAGGTCATACCGCTGTACTCAAAGAGCTGTTGGCGAATGACCATATCGAAGTTCACCATGAAGATGTTGAACAGCGGAATGCATTGACTCGGGCTGTCATGAATGGCCGAAAAGAAGTCGTTCAACTACTCGTTGCCAAATGCCAATTTGATGTCAGCTCCCAGGATAAAAAGCGTCGCACAGTCCTATGGTGGGCGGCAGCCAAGGGGCATGGAACTATGCTCCAACAGCTACTTCCGCTATGCGACAAGATGACAGTTAATATGAAAGACGAACATGGATGGGATGCATTAACCCGTGCGGTGTACCGAGGTCATCGACATGCTGTTCAAGTCCTTCTTGCAAGCGACACTGTCAATCCTGATCATAGTGGCAAAGATCAAACACCGTGGTGGTGGGCAATGAAGAACAACAACATCACTATGGCAAGGGCATTGATGAATGCGCCTGGGAAAAAAAGAGTTGACGCCAATACCATGTGTGTTGGCAAGCGAACAGCGCTATCTTGGGCAGCAGGTATGGGGTTTGAAGAAATTGTGCGTGAACTGCTTGATCGCAATCCTGAAGCCATCCTTGTTGATGCAAACAAAAGAACAAGACAGCCGCTCTCCTGGGCGGCCGCTGGGGGTCGCGAGTCTGTGGTTAAATTGCTATTGGAAACACAGGATGTCAATCCGAACCAAGCTGACACCAAGAATCGCACGCCACTCTGGTGGGCCATTGCCAACAACAAGGTCGCCATAGTTCAACTCCTTTTGGATGCTTCTGGAGTAGAGTTCAATAAAAAGGACGATGCGGGACAAACGCCGTTGTCATTAAGCGCTGGTTTGGGGCATTCTGAGATTGTTCAAAAGCTACTATTGTATCGAGGGCGTCTTGAAATAGATGCCAACTCCACGGACAAGCATTACCAGACACCGCTCTCAATGGCTGCAAGAAATGGCAGACAAAATTCCGTCGAACAGCTCCTCGGGGTCGATGTTGTAGATCCAGATGCAAGAGACAACTTCCAGCGCACACCACTCATGTGGGCCATCATAAAGGGTCATTTCCACGTGGCAGAGGTACTGATATTGGGCGAAAAGAGAATCGTCAAGCTTGATTCGGTAGACCGGAAACGTCGCTCAGCCTTGTTCTGGGCAGCGTGGGCTGGGGATGCAGCCACCATCTCACTTCTTTCAGGCCGCCAAGGGGTGAATTGCAATGAACGGGATAGATCTGGAGATACGCCCTTGTCAATTGCGATAAAGAGGGGTTACAGCACAAGTGCTGTTCAACTTCTCAAAAGTTACGGGGATATCGAGATCAATGCTTTATATGAAAATGGACTGACCCCGTTACACCTCGCTGCGCAGCATGATGATGGTGAAACGACTGACTTGCTTCTGAAAAAAGGGGCCGAGTTGGACGGATGTGATAAGTTTGGTCGCACACCTTTGTTCTTAGCATGTGGAGTTCAAGGTAGGCTTCTGGAGACTGGTTCAAGATTATCAGCCAATGTCAAACCCCTGTTCAGGGAACGGTATTCAGCACTTTTCTGGCTATGTTTCAACAATGCGAATGTGCATCACAAAACCAAGAAAGGCTGGACGCCTCTACACAATGCATGCAGCAAGGGAGATTCCGCCGCGGTTATTTGGCTCTTGGACGATGGGGCTGAAATTGTCAATCAGGATACACTACCAGAAGTGCCACAGCCCCTCGCATTAGCTTCACAGCATGGGGACCTGGAATTTATGAAAGAGTTACTCAAGCTTCCAGTGGCTCAAAGGATGGATTCACTCTTAATTCCTCTACTGGAGGAGGCATTGAGGATTGCATCAGTTAACTCCCATACTAAGGTACACCAATTGCTTCAGAATCATATCACCGAGCATTCTACAATCCAGAACAGACTTGGCTGTCTTGAGGAAGGGCATCTTCCGCGGAAACCACCAAGCAAAATTGGCGCCTTTATGGATCAAGATCAAGAGTTATTCCTATCGCAAGCAGTGGCAGTAGACCAAGGCCCAAATTCTATTTGGCGGAACGAAGAACCCCCTACAGGAGGAAATAAGGAATACCGGAGTTCCATTGCTGTCGATAACTACGAAGTACCTGTGCGAGCTAGAAGAAGACGTCGGAAAAGGGCTCCCATCAACCCGAAGTCGTCCTGGAAGGATAGAATCAAAGCAAGACTGGTGAGATGGAAGCATCGATTGACAAATACCAGGAGAGGATAGTTTCCAGGCTCATGTGAGATTGATCTTTATGTTTGTACATTTGAAATTGACTGCTTTTGGCGAGAAACTTGAATGATCTTTCTCTTACATCAATCCCGGATTAAAGCATATTGATGATAAGAGTCATGATGAAGATTATAGAGTCCTTTGATTAATATTCATGGCATGAACTGTTCAAATATTTGTCGTCAGTCCTGCTCTCTATCCGTCCTTTCCTTTTATATAGGGGCAAGAACGTCTCTGAAGAAAGTGAGAACATTTAGATAACACTTCAGTTGGTGAAACTGAGCTCCGGCGCTGGGCAGTATGGAATGGATTGTGCACATGTGCACATGCGTTACCTGACCTCGTTTGAGGTATCCTATGGGTCCAAGGCCTCAAGATGTCCGTGCCAGTGACTTCCCCTGTCGTCTTGGTCTGCCTGGTCCGTCGCAATAAGATCATCAAGCAACATGTGGAATATAATTAAGTGGGGCCGAACACCTCGAAATCTGGACCATATTGTACTTTCTGGCTTAGTCGAAAGTGGAAAGGGAGCCCTGGAAAAGAAAAGAGAAGAAGAGACCAAAAGGATGACGTTGAGTAGCCCCTGCGAGATTCGAACTCGCAGCCTAATGTTGCAGCGCTCCGCAAATGCCGCACGCAGACGGAAATTGGATGAAGCGACATGTGCATTAGCTCTACCGTTGAGCTAAGGGGCCTTCACTTTACAGCTACTTTCTTCGATTTGTGCCTGACCTTGGCTCCAACCATCGCAAAAACGGTTCCTTTAATTATTTGTTCAAGTTAGTACCTTAGCAATGGACGAGAATCTGCACAGAACTATAAGGATACATGAGGCACTGTTGGGCACTAACCGCATTTCTACTTCCACAGATTCCTGAATCGAATGTCATTCGAGTGATTTCTGATGAAATTTCAAAATTCCATAATTATTAGTATGTAACGGCATGTTCGATTTCTACTTTCTTTTGTGAATGCGACATGGGTGAAAATCTCGAGAATGATACATTGTCAACCAAAATCCCAGGTGTCCCGTCCAAATGGCAGGGGAACTCACTGCCTATTCTCATATACCAGAATAAGCCAATAGCTAGCATTCAAATCTTCATTAATTGCGACTTTACTTGCATAAACTGCGATGTGTAATTATGAAGAAGCTGTGTAGTGACTACGGTTTCACTTGGCTTGTGGGATGTATTGTCAAAAATCCCCACTCCCTACATCAATTAGCATCATTGGACTAGTGGTAGAATTCGTCGTTGCCATCAGCAAGCCTAGCAATTTACGCAGCTAATATATTATATTATTTGATCAGAAGTAAAGTAGTACATGGCAGCTTTATCCTGTCCATCTCTCTCCCTCATCTCCGGGACAGCTTCCGATACACACAACAGTAAAAGAAAAGGGAATTTCGAATTGATTAGCAACCTCTTTTCCTTGTGGAATCTGTCTCGTAGAGACTCTGCTCATTTCGTTCGACTGACGTGGGATAGCAAGAGCCTTAAAAGAGTTGGAAAATTTGTGAACATAAATTTCTACCTGCACTTACTAGGTGTGAGCCAAGAAACGCCCAGAACCCCGACGCGTCTGCAGAGAAAATAAAGACTTTCCCTGACTGTCGAATGCGTATACGACTAGGAAGGACTGGGAATGATTGAGCACAATTGAGGATGATGGAGATAATGGCTCTAAAGAGCAGTTCATGCAATAAATGAAAGCCGGGCAGGTGCTACTTAGCAATAAGAAGCTAATAAAAGCACAAAACACCGCCTTCCTTCACTCCGCGTGTTTGAGAGTAATGTTTCTCCGCCTACCTGATTAGTTTAGACTGTGTTTTTCCTATCTGTAATCCAGATTCATCCCATTGGTTGCCCATGCATGCTCGAATTACATGATTTGACAATCTTTGAGTCCTTGTAGACCGTTAGATTTGACACAGCTTAGCACCACACAAAAATTCACAGAATAACTTCGAAAAAAGTGGAAAGTCTTTCTCTTAGCCATCAATGGATGAGCGTTATTACGTTTGCCAAGATGTCACCAACAATCCCATCCGCCATACATCCGCTGTTGGGCAACCAGCAACCCGCGTCCATTTGTTCCGGGTAGCCATGTGATATCTGTCTCACTTTGCGGTCAGTCACCTCAAGTCCTCCAGATCATGAAGAAGCTTTTTCCACTATGTCAGCCACAGTGATGGGTACAATTCAAGTCCGGTATGGTTTTGGTTCCACTGATTCTATGCAAGGCATATCCATGTAGCGAAAGAGATTTTAAGTTTGAGGCACTGCTGCAGACAAACCAGAGCTAGTTGGTGACAAGAAATCTTGGGGACTCACCTCTCACCTCAACCCAAACCAAAAAAAAAGTCAGACCGGAATCCAGAGACACCGGCTTTTGGGGGTGGTGGGCCCATAGATTAGGAGATGATTTTAAGGTGGAGTTTGGAATTCTTAATTAAGATATAATATTATACTCAATAGGAGATACTTAATAATAGAAGCGAAAGTTTCACTTACCATTTAATAATAATAATTACACTATATCCATAGAAAAATAGTAGCCCAAGCTAGACTAAATAGTAGTGACTATAATAACGTACCTATAAGGAAAAGGTTAGGAGGGGAAGGCCACGTTAGCGCTTTAGGCACGTATAGGAATTTCAGGTATAAAATAGTGGTATTCAGGACATTCAAGTAAATGGCCTGAATGGGCTAAAGGGTAGGGCGGCAAGGGGACCTTCTCTACCAAAGAACAAAAAAACAAAAACATACAACAGTCAGGATTCGCATGTGGTCACCCACCATACTACTAACTAACCGGCGTGTGGCTTAAGTACGGCTGAGCGGACGGGAAGCCCTGTTCTCCACACCCTATGGTCGTATGTACTAGATACAACTTTGAATAGGAATATATAGTGAAAGAAATAGCTGTGCATAGGGTGGTGCGGCACTGTGGCACAGATGAGAAATTGGAATGCCGCTTTGGCGTCGTTTATTAGCCCAGACTACAACTTTCGGTCTTTCCTCGCCCGTGTACGCAAGAAGTCTTGGAATTCTACTTTACTTGAATTACTCGGATATGCATAATTTGTGGGTAATAACATACATCACGAGGCCTTACTCCTCGTTTATTAAAGAGTAGAATGCTGGTACGGAGGTATGGATGTGACCACATTGGACCTGCGCCGAGAACGGCAGGAGGGCTGCGACCATATTTGAGTAATGTGAGGTTTAATAAGAAAGTGACAACCAATCTTTTCGATGGAAGCGAAAATGGAAGAAACCTCCGCCATTCCTGCCGCTATAGGGTGTAGAGAATAAGGTGTAAGGGGGAAAGGAAACCGAAAAGTCGTATGTTCCCTTATACCCTCGAAAGGAACTATGTTATGAGTCCTGCTGGTCGAGCGGCTTGAGTCCTAGCGATACATGATCAAATTGACTTGGGCCATCTTTGTCAGCCTTTGAAGAGTTCCGCTCCTTTCAACGCCTCGTGTTACTGGGGAGTGGGAGTCCGGCCACAGTGTTGGTACAAAAGCCAAAATATTCATTTTGTTTACATTTTCTTTTGAACTTATTTTATAAGAAATTGCCCTGAAGGTGTGGGCGTATAGCTGAGATACAATGCGGCTGCGGACGATGTTTCTTTGAATCCCTTCAATCTCTCCTGAAGTTGCAAGATTGCAGGTTCAAGGCCTGGTGTTTTCTTTTCTCTTCTGTTTCTGAGATAAGAGCCCTCCAAGGCAAGACTTAGTAACCCCGTAAGAATTATCTATGCCCAAACTTCATAACGCCTGGCCTAATGAATAATATTAAGTTCAATGATATTGGCCTTCCCAATTGATCTACATCTAGGCAATTCACCGATTTCATTCTCTGCCGAGATATGATTCCTCGAGTTGAATACGTCGTCCCTGGGACTCGCATAAGTCCCGCTCGACCCACATCACTAGATTCTGCTTCTGGGACCCACATCGACGTGTTCAACGCGTCTAAACCGCGCAAAAGTCGAGACTTGCCTCGGTTCATCTTTATCGCAGAGGACTCGGCCCGATGCAAAGTCTCGGACTCAAGTGGAGACTCGGGTGCGGCTTGACAAGCGGGTCTATGTACAATTTTTTCCCTTTTGTTGGGTATCGGACGCGTTAACGCTTTCCAGAACGACGTCCGGGAATGATGAACTTTCTCTCGAACTCCATTTGTCAATTTTCCAACTTTGACTCCACTAATCAATGAACTAAGACCAACACTAAACCAACACTAATTAAAATATTTCGATTTCGATTCTACCTCGGCTCAGAAACAAAAGATTTCGTCGCTCATCTTTGACACCGGTCCTGGCTTGGTGAATCCCAGTCCTGCCAAGTTTTTCTTGGTCGCCGTGACCATGCCTGGAGGCCCACAGAGGAAAATCTTGGTGTCGGGCGATTGCGCTGGGAGATGCTTTTCAAGGACGTCGCGATCCACGTGTCCCGTTCCGTATGCCCAGTCTTCTGGTGCCGTGTCGAGCATGTACCAGATCTTGAGGTTCTGGGGGTATCGACGGGCGAATGCCTCCAGCTCTTCGCGGAGCAGAATATCGGCTTCGCTGCGGTTCGCGTAGATTAGGTTAACCTCTGTCGTGTCGGTGTCGTTTTCACAGATCGCACGGATCACTTGGTACATGGGTGTAATTCCTGTGCCGCCAGCCACCATGCCAATCTTGCGGCAGAGTCCGTTGTGGTAGCGCATGGCGCCCTTGGGCCCACGGAACTCCACTTCATCACCCACAGATAGCCCCGCTAGGTATCGTCCACTCAGGAGACCTTCCGGGTAGCATTTCACAACTAGCTCGAGCCGGCCGCGGTCGAGGTTGTTAGAGGTTGGGGTGTATGAGCGGGTCACTGAGTTGCCGTCGACGACGGCCTTGATGGCGACGTGTTGTCCGATGGGCAGACCAAGAACACTATTGATATTAGGTAGAGCAAAGACAAAGCGGTAGACATTCGCTGACAGCTGGTCCTTTTGCACGAGAGGGAGGCTCTGGTAGTTTTGCGGTTCGAGGAATCCACGGGTCAAGTGAGGATCCGCACGAATCACCCTCTTGGCCTTCATGCGCGGTGGGTAACGCATGAAACCAGAATCAATTTTGGTGAATCGGCTGGCCTGTTTCGCGACTAAGACTCCGATTGCGCCACTAATGGTGCTTGCCGCAAGGAATCCATTCACAAAGCCACCCCGGGGAAGACGGAAACCCCTCAGTTGATGGGGCATGAGCTGGGAGATGGCGCCTACGTGCGAATGAAGCTTTCCCCGACTGCAAATATAAAGGACTGGGAGCATCACGGCTAAAGCACCGGCGACGAGTCCTACAGGGCTTCTCGAGGACTTCTTCTCTGGCTCCTTCTGTGATACCACTCGAACGGCCTGTGGTCGAACAAATTGCTGGGCATCTTTGAGTACACCCACCAGATAAGGCTGCATGATTTCACGCGCATCCTCTGAATGACCAACATCCTCGTAAGCTGCAGTGGCATCTGTGCCAGCTGTATCGACCAACACCTCTGCACCGCCTGGGTGATCTTGCAGGTATTCCGTGATATCAAAGACTATCAAAGTTAGGACGGTCTCAGGTTCCCAAGATTGAAATTAATTACCTTGTCCATGGATAACAATCCATGTATCTTTCTTGGTATTATGCGCTGCAACGTCTTTCAGCGTATACTCCGGTAGCTCAGTCTCGACTGGCCATTGGGCCTTGAGCTCTTTTTCTGCAGCCATGATGAATGAGAACGAGTGAAAGGGGTGAACAATGGACAATGAAATGAAATGGACCTCGATTTCTCCTGGATCATCCACAGATAATTATGTGAAACAAATACCGCAAATAATGCATAAAATGCCAACCAATCTAACGAGATGCATTATGCCTCGGAGTGGAAATTAGAAGCCGAAACAAATTCGGCAAGACGGCAACGGTCCCAACGACGAGAACCCGATACCGAATCCACTTCAATCCCGAAAGACTGTTCTATTATGATCCATATAGGGGAAAGCGTAGACTTTCTTTTTCGAGGGCGCCATTCCAAGCGGGTCTAGTCGACGATCATGACTTAATTTGAACGGAATAGTGGAACCAAGATCTAAAACACAAAAGATACCGAGGCAGGCAACCAGGCTGCGACGTCTAGTTTTGCGTCTATGTTATGAAAATCTGGAATTATACAATTCCCCTATCTTTTTTCATTTTAATCAAGGAATTGGTGGAGTCCACCCTAGGGCTCGAAATGGAAGTTCCATCTCATGCGCGAATTATGCTATGTTTTTATAAATATAGTGGTTCCGTCGAATCTTTTTCTCGACATAGACATTCATACTTATCCAAAGATGTCGGTAAAACAGTTCTACTTACTGGGTGAGCCCAGTGCTTCTGCTCGCAATGTTGAGTTGGAATCAACACTCAATTATGCTGGTATTCAGCTCTGGATTGCAGGCCAATTTGCCATTGTTGAGCCAAGTGGTATGTTCTACCCCTAGAATATACTCTGTTTTAGACTAATAAGGTATTAGGAATCTCCTTCCAGACAGAGGATGCAGAACTTTCCACTCCATCGGAGATTCTCTCGAGTGAAGAGCCAATCGCTATCGCCATCGATGGCAAGGCCGTGCGGGAAATCCCCGGTCCCAAGGGTCTTCCATTTGTGGGCAACTTCTTCGAAGTCTACCCCGATCACTTAGGAAACCACCAACGTCTATTTGATCAATATGGCCCCATCTTCAAAACCACCAACATGGGTCGTACGATCTATCAGACCAACGATCCTCAACTGGCTCAGATCGTCTTCTCTGAGTCCGACTTTTTCACCAAGAAAATCAACCAGTCTCACCCCTTATACCCAATCAAAAACCAGGAGGCTGGCGTCTTCTTAGGAGACACCGATACTCCAGAGTGGCGTGCTGCCCACAAGTTCCTTCCCCCAGCTTTTGGTCCGAAAGCCGTCCGTCACTATGCGCCGACCATGCAACAGACCGTTGAAGATGCTTTCTCAGTGTTTGATCACTTCGATGAGCAAGGGGAAGCATGGAACGTTTATCAGTATATGCTGAAGCTTGGCGCCCAAGCTGTGGGCAAGCTGGTTCTGGGCATCGATTTCAACCACTTTACATCGCCCAACGCACCGCCTCATGAGCTTGTGTACCGCATCGCAGAATCACTAACTCTGAATAAGAAGGTGTCAGCGTGGGGAGACTGGTACGGCAAGTTGCCGTTTGGAGATCCACAGAAGTTGCGGAACGCACGAGGACGGATCATTGAGATGGTCAATGAGTCTATTGCGAACGCATCACGTGGAGGTGTCGAGGACCTTCCTCTCCAGGATGCGGCTCTAAAGGCGTCCAACATGGTCGGTACGTGATTGACCTACTCCACAGTCAAAACAAAGCTAATCATAGCAGACTATGCTATTCGTGCCACGGACAACAAGGGAGAGAAACTGCCCGAAACCAGCTTGATGCAAGCACTAGTCGTGGCCACTGGCGCTGGCTTCACCACCACCAGCTCTCTACTGTCCTGGTTGATCTACTCCTTAGTCAACTACGACGGTATGCAAGATCGCTTACTTCAAGAACTCATCGATCACGGCATCGAAGCCGACACCCAGATCACCGCTGATCTCACCGACCAACTTACATTCATGGACAAATTCATCAAGGAGACTCAGCGTCGCCACAATCCCTCCTACCAACCTGCTCGCACGGCGAAGGTCGACATGATTCTTCCGGGTGGATACAAACTTCCCCAAGACTCCATTGTCATCCCCGCCTTGCACCATGTACACAACAACCCCGCGGTCTGGGATAATCCTGCCCGATTTGACCCCGATCGCTGGGATCGCGACGAGGTCAAGAACCGCCACAAGGCGGCTTACATTCCGTTCGCTGCGGGGCCACGTATGTGTATTGGCTTCAACTTTGCATTGCAGGAAGTTAAAGTGTTCTTGCCGAAGCTTGTTTATCGGTACAAGTTTATCCGAGAGAATGATGGGCCGATCGAATATGATCCGATGTTCCAGTTGATTCGACCGAACAATCTATATGTTCGTGCTGAACGACGAGTGAAATGGCCACCAAAGACGGAGTAATACAGATCACTCCAATGTGTATATGTTATCTTAATATTCAAGCTGTTTGAATCACTATCGGCGAAATTCCTACTGTTATCCAATCATTGTTCATGATAGTAGCTGCAGCCTAGAGGCTCCACTAAACTAATGTCAAAACGGCAAAACCGCGAGTTCCCGCTCGGACTTAAAGCTTTTGTCTTGGAATCTTTATCTTCGTTCTTCCGTTTGTCAACCTTCAACAATGGCGGGATCTCAATCACGCCCTGGGCGCGTCATTACCCACACTCTGAATGAATTGGGTCTTCTCACAATGTGGCGGTCGCCCCGCGATGTCAAGTTACTTTGCGCTCAGCGCTTTGTCCGACTATTCGCATACGGCGGCTCGACTCTTATTCTCGCGTCGTATCTATCCGCCATTGGTATCTCCGATGATCGGATTGGTCTTTTCATGACACTCACCCTGGTCGGAGATGTCGTTATCAGTTTCTTTTTGACTCTTTTCGCGGATGCGATGGGTCGCAAGGCTGTACTTTCGTTGGGATCGCTTTTGATGGCTGGTAGTGGTATTGTTTTTGCGATGACGGGCAATTATTGGATTCTTTTGGCTGCTGCGGTCTTTGGTGTTATCAGTCCGAGGTAAGTGATTTTTCTATTATTTTGCCGCGTCATGGTCGCGTATTGACTTTATGTTTAGTGGAAATGAAATTGGTCCCTTCCGTGCTGTGGAGGAATCGACTTTGGCGCATCTCACGGACCATGAAAAGCTAAGCGATGTTTTCACTTGGTACTCGCTGGTCGGTGCGGCGGGTACTGCGCTCGGTCAGCTTGTCTGCGGATGGATTATTAGCTCGTTGCAGTCTTTGCATGGATGGGAATTCATTCCCTCTTGCCGCATGATCTTCTTTATCTATGCCGGTGTTGGTGTGGTCAAATTGATCCTGACTCTGGGTCTGACTTCCAAGGTCGAGGCTGAGACTGAAGAAGCGCCGGAGCAGGAGCAGAATGGGGAAACCCGTCCTCTCTTGGCCGATTCCAACTCTGCTGAGCAAGAGGCTCCCAAGAAGAAGTCATTTTGGTCTACTGTCGAGGGAGATCTGTGGTCCTTGGTTATCCGACTGTTCATTCTGTTTGGACTGGACGCTTTTGCCTCTGGATTGGCATCAATGTAGGTTTTCTTTCCCTGCTGTGATATGCTCTTACTAACCCCGTCAGGTCGTGGATGACATACTTCTTCCACCAAAAGTTCAGTTTGCCCGAGGGCGAGCTGGGCACTATCTTCTTTTTCACTAGCAGTATCTCCGCAGCCTCTATGCTAGTCGCAACTTCCATTGCCCGGCGCATCGGAAATGTCAAGGTATGTCACGCCCAGCTTGCGAAAATGTGCCGGCTAACCACTCTAGACCATGGTCTTCACTCACTTGCCATCGACTATCTGTCTCGCCCTGATTTCTGTACCCAACAATCTCCCGCTCGCACTGACCTTCCTTGTTCTGCGCGCCTGTTCCCAAAGTATGGATGTGGCCCCGCGGGGTGCATTCCTCGCCGCGGCCCTGCCAAAGGATAAACGGACAGCCATCATGGGTGCGGTCAATGTGGTTAAGACTACCACCCAGAGTGTTGGTCCGCTTATTACGGGAATCCTGTCCCGGAACCACATGCTCGGCGTCTCTTTCATGTTGGCTGGTGGCTTGAAGGTTATTTACGATCTCGGCATGCTGTTCACCTTTGCCCCTAAGGAAGCCGAACAGCGCAAGCTAGCTGCAGCTGCACAGGAGAACGACGAAGAGACTCAGTGATTTGTGCTGCTCACTTCTCAATTTGGACGCGCTGAGCTAGATAAATTGTGGATGCTGAAGATTGTTTAAATTGGATAAAGCGATTAGAATACGCGCATGTTGGACTCTACGTTAGATATGATACGGCACAAGAGCAATAAAAATAGCATGAAACTAAATGCAGAGGAGCATTTATTCTGAGAAACCGCGTCACCGTCAAGCGGAGACGCCGTAATCACATCCTACGCATTATTTTAGGCAGACGCTTTACTCGCATCGCTTAAACTGATTTCTCCACTGTTACTCCTCCAGGCAACCATCTGACCAAATCAATGAATTTCCACCTGCATTTAATCTACAAGATCGCCAGATCGGCTGAAGCCTATGTTGATCAAGCTTTCGTAACGCTTGGCAGTTTGTCGTCATGCGTTCCGCGTACCTATCGTCAAGAGTGATTCCGCTGCCTTCCATTCCCGAAAATGAATACCTTATACCCCCTGAACACGTTGAGCTTGAGAACCAACCACCAACAAATAAGTACTCTCTTATTGATCCTCCGTCGCTTCCAGAGTGGGAATCGGATTGTGACGAGTCAAGATCGAAAAGGATGGAATGTCGCATGCTGCAGTGGCCGTTCTACATGCTACTCGGGCTAATGTATTTTCTTCTCCTCATGGCATTGAGATGGCCCGGTTTCACTAACACGATGCAGTACAGTCGCAATACTTGTCTCAATTGCATGGGATAATATCCTCACTTGCATAGTAGAAGGCCGTAACATGGGTCTCATCCCCGGTCATTGACCCTCCGTCTTCTCAGGCGGGTCTGCCCATGGTGTTAATGCTGGTTCCTGTCACTCGCACAATGGCTACTGGCGCCGTGTCCTCTATACTCTGCTCTGACGGCGAGGTGCAGTAGCGTGGAAGCGGATATCGATGATCTTCGTGTCGGTCAAATATCTTCGACACTGCTAAAGGGCCAAACGCTACGCAGTCTGTATCTTGATCCGTTGCTGGGTATGCTAGATAAACATAATCCACGGTCATCCGATACCTCATCTGTCCCCGGGATAAGGCATGAGGACCTAGTCGGCGTGTTCGCCAATGATCCCAAACAGACATTGGTTCTTCTTATCGAGTTCAAAGCTGAGCGCAAGTAAATTTGGACGAAGTTGATGCAGCAATTGGAACGCCCATGAGAAAGAGGGTTTTGAAGTTACTTTAATGGCTCTGGTAGGGTTATTCGTCCTATAAAGGTCGTTGCTACGGGAGATGCTCCGTTTCATCGGATTGTGGCGAATGTTAAATACCAGGATATCTTCTATGATATAGACGAACTCACTTATGGACCCTGATCTTTATTTACCGATTAATGAATCTTGGGATGAGACAAAGGAGCTCTCGTATAATGTGGAAAGTGGTTACAATGCTTCTGTTGACTTCCGGAAGGCCATCGGTTCTCTCCCGCTTAGTCGGTCCAGATGGCGAGATTGCAGAATCAAATTGATGCGGCTCATGCGCGAGGCTTGAAGGTACGGTACTGGGGTACACCGAATTGGCCTGTTGGCTTGAGATGGCAGGCCTTGGTGCGTGAGGATGCGGATGTTCTTAATGTCGACGATTTCATGCTGCTACGAAGGATGATTGGAACGCTCGTTCAAGTTGGTAGAAATCAGCTTCATGAATCTCAAATTATTTTCACGTTTCATTTCTCAAAAAAAAAATACGGCCTATATCTTCGAGAGATGCTTGGCGTATAGTATTGTGATAGCATGATCACAACACCATCTTGAAGTCGGGATTTCGATCGTCGTTGTACCCTGCGTATTGATCATACTTGCCGTTGCGTTTATCGCGATTGACTTTCGCGCAGTAAAGAACATTAAATAGGATCCTGTGAATGTTAGTATAGTGCCAAGTAGTAGGAGTTTCATTCTCACATGAACCAGGCAAAGACAAGTAAGCCAAGGATAATAGTGTGTCCCCGATGGAACTGTGGGCCATCCTTGCTAGGATAGTTGAAAGCTGCCATTGATTAGTCTGGGGAAAAAAGGGTGGATATAAAGTTGGAAGCATACTTGCAACAAATCCTCCGCAATTAGCGATGGCCAACTGCAGTGCTGACGTGGTCGCTCGTTTATAGTGACCCGCCGAGTTGTTTGACATCCACACCAATATACATGGAACACTAGCATACTGTCCTGTCGCCATGAGAAAGGTCATGCCATATTGGACACGTGGAGAGTCAATGTTTGCAATAACAGCATAGCCAATAATGGCAATGGGCAGGGTAAATAGCATAATCACGCCTCGAAGGTGTAGACGATCCGATATGATGGCCACGATGACTAGACGCATCAGCATATGACGTGGTTTTAAGGCGGGCATCTTACCTGTAACGACGGCTGCCACTGCATAAGGAATGACCGACCACAACTGGACTTCATTGGCATCTTTGGCAAATCCAAGGTTTTTGATGATGGTTGGTAACTATAAAATCAGTGACTTGAACTTACTGGATATAGAGAAACTTACAAATAGACCAAATGAGTAAAGGCCTGACAGAATGGAGAAATACGCAAAGGCAGAGAGCCATAGTTGTACACATAAAACGCCTCGTCGCACTTCTGACCACATGAATGATTGCTCTTCGGCAGCCAAGGCTCTAATCACATGTTAGCGCTGCCTTCCCAGAAAGGTTGAATACATACCCATCAACGCTTATGGGATTGTCCAACATCAATCTGTCGCAACCAAACTCCCTCTCTTCGGTTGTCAAGAAAGATGCTGACTCCAAAGAATTTGGAAGGACAAAGAAACTTAGTGCGCCGCATGCAAATGTCTATCTTGTTAGTATTGTACTGTGAGAGACCCCAGTGTTGTGTTCGCTTACAAGAAGGCCCTCGATGATGAATATCCACCTCCAGCCCTCCAAGCCTCCCCGAGGGGCAATTTCCGCGAGCCCACGAGCAAGAAGGCCTGGAAGAAAAGCAATTAGAGTGCTACCCTAGTCTGCAGATGCCGAGTACTCACCTCCAAAAGCGCCTGACAAAGATGCGGCAGTATAGAACAGACCAATGCGGAGGGCCAAGTCTGTGCGTCTATAGAAAGAAGACAGATAGAGTACCTGTGAGGATTAGACTGGTTCTCACATTTCCATTTATCTCGAGCTACTCACCATGCCCGGCAGCAGTCCACCTTCGGCAATGCCCAACAGAGCGCGCACAGCCACGAACCCACCATAATTCTGTACAAAGCCCAGACACATGGTGATAATCCCCCATACGACCGTCAGGAATGGCAGCCATAATTTCGGGGACGCTTTTTTGAGCACAAGATTACTCGGCAGCTCACTGAAATCATCAGTATACGTCCAAACCATCACGCAACATCTTTCAACCCACCTGCAGATATAAAAGAGATAGAACACCGTCAGTCCGATGTCATATTGGTGGTCTGTAATGTTGAGGTCGGATTCCAAGCCAATGATTTTGGCATTTCCAACATTTGTACGATCGAGGAACGAGCAGAGGAAAAGCAGGGCGAGCATGGGAAGGATTCTGTTTGTTCACATTAGCTAAGAGACTCTCGAAGCAATGCATCACGAGTTTATGAGAAAGGGGCAATACCGAAAATCCAGCTTCAACAGCAAACGACGGGTGAGCTTTTCCTGGTGCTCATAATCGCCAAATCGATCTAGAGCTCCCTGCTTGCTCTCCTCCAACTCCATGATCCTGGGTTTAGGATCCATGATAATTTTTTAAGGTACTAATGTTTGTGAGAGCGTTCAATGCATGAAGGAAAAGGAGCAAAAGTCTGACGGCAGTCATATTTAAGTCCGAGCGCCAGGGTCTTTCCCCCGCTTTTTCCCCGGATTTGGCATTAGGAGCTTATCTTGCTTGTTTGTCTCGGCGTCTATTTCTGAACTCCGTGATTATGACAGAAGACAAATCATACAAACTGCAAACTGCAAACTGCAAACTATCGAAACTTCCCTTTCACTCGATCCCAAGTTCCCCGAATTCCGCCCTCCCGTTTCGTGCTCCCAACCTGAGTAGAAGCCAGACTTAGCGTATCCTCATTCTTCCTATCATCTTCCATATTACTCTGCGCCGCCAATGTCTTCTCGGACTGTGTATCACTATCTTTTTCTGTCGGATTGACATTGGAATCGAGTTTTGCCTGGGCTTCGCGCTCGCGCTGCTTCCGCGCGTAGCCTCGGCGGGCTGCAGCGTCAATGTTGCTCTCGCCAATCATAGAGGTGCCGGCTGGACCGGGGGCTAACATGGTCATGTCGAATCCCATTTTGATTTTGAGGGTTTGATTGCACTCGAATTGGTTTGGGCCAGTTTGGGGGCCGTTTGGGTTGCTCGCGAATACCAAGTAGAGGATGTTCTGGCTCCTAATGCTTGATTGGAAAATAACTTGAACTGTAATAGATAGGCTGGATTTTTGACAATGACTCGATTGCGATCCACCTTGGGACCCAGGGGTTTATGTACAATTAATCATCCGCAGGATCCAGTCAGGGTCCCCGATGACGTTACCGCAGGGCTGTGAGGTTCCACTTCTCTCCACCTGGGCAACATCAACTTTCTATTCGGGTAAAAGGTTGTACTGATTCCAGTGATCGGGTTCAATCGGGCATTATCCCATCTGTACAAAATTATTCCTGAGTAAAATATACAAGTACAAACGCTAAATTATAATCCAAAATCCGTGTTGGCAAAATCAAGCCAATCCCAGCACAGCATATCATCCACGGGCACGTCGGGAATCGATGCCCCAAAGGCACTTCCCGCCCGATTGACTGCGTCAACAATCTGATCGTCCGACATGGCAGAGAACTGCATAGGCTCGGTCCACAAGTCCCCTGATGGGATGGCAGGCTCGGGGACTCGAGGTCGCTGACTCAGTGGGGGTGGAAGTAAGGGATCATGATCCAGACTCCTCGCAGGTGCATGAGAAATGGTGGGTCTGCGTCGGATGAGCTCACGCAGGAAGCGCCCATACAATACAGAAGCCCCTTTTCTATGGCTGGGGGTTGCTCCGATTCGCTCCAAAACCCCGGCAGTTTCTTCAATCAGAGTCCGCACGCTCGGCGCCAAGCTGGATTGGCTGTCGCCAGGCGTAACGCTGAGGCTAAGAGCAGAACATGCGGCAAAAGATATCATGATGACGGTGTTATTGGGCATGGACTTAAGTCGCGATTCACCTTGAATAGCGGCCCGGAGAACATTCAGGGCTGCGGAGAGACCGGCCGCCCGGAAGAACCGCTTGACTTCGAGCGGTGCAGTAGGATGGTTTATGACGCCTCCGTAGGTTGAAAGCTGAGTATGGGTCACTAGAATCTCAACATAAGGTGGGAGGGAACGTGCTATGATTTGTCAGTTGAAAATTTTTAGTTTGCGAAAATTGTGCTTACATCCACCTTCGCTAATCGCCAACACCCATGTCTTGTACCAGCGCTCATAAAAGTTCTCAATGGTAGATTTGATCCTGTCGTAATGTTAGCACCCTGGCATATCCTCCTGGTCTGGGGGCGTACGATTGAGCAGCCTCGGATCCGGTATCGACAACCCGATAGGTATCACAGCTGGACTTGACTTTTCTAAATAAATCATCCTACTATGGTCAGCTTGTGGTCAAAGTTTGTCGTCGTCGGACTAACAAGATCTCTGCGCAAGACCGCCATGGAGTTCATGGGACCATCTCGTCGATCTGCAATATCCGAACGGTGCCATACATCGCAGTTCTCGAGAAGTGCCGTTGGAGGTACGGTGTAGCTTCTACCGCGAGCAAGACAAACACTGTAGCAGAGTTAGATAGTGTTCGGGAGTGAGCAGATAATAATCTCACCCTCGTTCAACGACAAATAACGCTATCCACGTTCTCTCTCGCCTTCGCAGTAGTCGACGTCCCCATTCGGAATTGGGATCAACGTCACCAAATCCATCCATATGCAATGCTCTCTTCGCATCAATGCAGTCAGCTCGAGCCAGTCGGCTCAAAAGGTCGCCACTAAAGCTCGATGAGGGCGTCACGATTTTATTTAATGATAGGTCCAACGCCACGGTGAGCGCCATAGCAATATACGAGCATGTATCATCGTCGCCCAGTCGCTCTTCGGGTGCCATCCAAGGCACATTCACCATAAATGCGAGAACAATTTCCACAGATCTATATCGCTGCGCCATTACTTGCTTGGCGAGCCATTTGCAATGCCTCCCCAGTCTCTTTGATAAAGCCGCGGCAGATGGTAAGAACAGCGCCGCAGCGGCAAGAATAGAAGTAAATAGAAAGGCCGATTGGGCCTGCACAAATGATGCAGTGTGCACCAAGGGATCTAGTCCCCATCGTGTATGAGCAAGATGTTGGTAAAAGCTGAAATGAATGTTAGATGCATTTATGTTCAAAGTGTAAGATTTACCTACAAAGAAAATAAAGACTCGGATTCGTCAAAAGTAACCAGTCCAAGTTCAACCGGATCCAGGTCCGGCCCAACATCCAAGTTGGCCCGCGCCGGGACGAAGAATGATTTCGCTCCGGAATCCGCAGAGACGATATCCGGTGACAGCGTCGGCGGCGCTAGCAGTGGCGGTGGTGGGACTTTCAATTCCCGACGCAGTCCTGTAGGCGAGAGCTGCAAATCCGAAGCTCGCGCAAGTAGCTGCAACGGATTCTCCGCATCATCAAGAGCCAAGCTCTCATCTACTTGAGTGTCGTGCGGAGACGGAAGGTTCCGCGGTCGCTCTGATGCTTCTGCGAAGCTGTCCGACTCGCTAGCCAGTTGGCCTTGAACCCGACTGAGTAAGTCCTGCAAATCCGATATGACTTTGTGAGCATCATCAGGGCCTGGAACATCAAACTTGGGCCGCTTGATGGCTTGTTCAATCTGGTGGATAGCTTTTTCCAGCCCCTTGCGTTTACTGTCGATGATATCAGCCTTGTCGTCCTGTCGGATAGGGCGTCCAACTCACTTCTTTACACCCTTCTGACGGCCGAGGTGGTGACTAGGCACGATACAGTCAACATCGCTTTGTCTGCATTTCTCACAGCGCTCATGACCCTCCGGTCGGTTACAGCGGATCTTGCTGCGCCGACAATTTAAACACGCGGGCTGCTTTGCATGTTGGCTAGGAGTTGATCCTACCGACTCAGCCTCCATGCCCAGGTATGTGTCTTGCTCCCAGAGGCCAGGAGTATGTGAATGTATACCCGCGCTCCCCAGTGGGCTTCGGGTATTCGGAATACGAGGTGGAGTTAAATTAAATTTTTGTTTATGAAATATTAGTTTGTCCTCTTTTCAACAAGCCCAGCCGGGCTAGCTCAATCGGTAGAGCGTGAGACTCTTAATCTCAAGGTTGCGGGTTCGACCCCCGCGTTCGGTTCTTCTTTTTGTTTTGCATTCTCCACTTGATAAATCAATTACCATGAATGATGCTCTTCAATTTTTTTTGTTTCGTTCTTCCAAGGTTTCTTTACTGTCCAGCTGGATCCCAACAGACCTTAATTTCTTTTCTATCACTTGAAGTTGGTTTTTTCTTAAACGTGAATGTATATATCTGTATAGTCTACCTATTTCAGCCCCTCCCGAGGTTATATTTATCTACCAGTGAGGTATATATTTTGACCAACTCACTGTCTCGAAGGCACTCGCTGGTAAACTCCTCAGCCCAATAAAATCCTCGATCAGAAGGAAGCCCCGGGCTGAAACATAAAAAATGCAGAAAAAGACATTTGGAATCAGCACCCTCAACGGAACAGTCAAATCTGGATCTCGATCAACGTGCAAGTTCCTTAATTTCCATGCCAGCCACTGAATAGGCTGCCTTGGGGGTTTTTCGACACCCGTCAAGTCAACATTTGCCAAGTACCTAGGAAGAATGAACACATTGGCATGCCAGCATTTGATTGAACCTGCAAGACCATAAAAGATCTGATAGGACCCCGCAATACGCCAAAGTAGCTTCTCCGTGGGTGTAGGAAATCCATAATCCCACGCGATCATATAAATGCCAAAGAATGCCAGTACGCATGGAGCAAAAATAAATTCTGCGATTGTGTCAAGAGGCAAGAAGGTATCGGAGGGTACGTAATCCCAAGGTACAGTTTTTGGTCGGGTGAATATTGGAATGCGCAGATAGTGTACTATCTGGATGTAGAAGCGCCACAGGCGACTGATGACCCACTCATCGCGGGAAAGAAAGCTGAGCGGTGTTTGATACCACTTCTCTTCAGGGCGCGGATGGTATTTTGCGCGGATAGTCTCAATAGGAGTAGTCGTCTGAAGAATCATGGCTCGTGAGATATCTTGCGGTTTATGATACCAGCAGTATGAGGTGGTAAAGAAAATTATAATAAACGACAATGTGGTGATCTCCAGTGTAGTGAGGAAAAGATTCTGGGCGGCACGGATGATGCAGTTTATTACGAACCATGTTGCTTGTAATGATGCAAAAATTCTACCAAATGATTAGAGGTAGCACAAAACACAGACTCCAAGTGAAGCTTACCTTGCCATGCTATCTGATTTGCTTTTATCCTTGATATCTTCCACCTCCAGATCGGGATAAGGGACATATTCAGCTTCTACCAACTGAAACAGCTGCTCAGCATCAATGGGGAACGGTTCGCTTCCAGGACCCTCAAGGAGAAACCCCCCATATCTGCGAAGAATGCATGGATAATAGTCCAGTTCTCATAGCCAGCATGCTGAAATTTCTAACCTATTCATTAGAGAAGCAGTCTAGGGAATCTTAGGAAATATACACACCTTGAGTGATTTCCGAGCAGATGACCACTGTCCCAAAGCGATGACTAGCAAGAACTCCGGACCAAGAAGGCCGATGCAGAAAAGATAAATCTTGCCTAACTTTTGTCTATACGATCCGTCCGATCTCGAAGGAATATTGGGATAAACAGATGACCAGCAGCAGAGAATAATAGTCAAACTGCAGGTTGAGAGGATGGCCCATGTTCCTCGTCCGTCGGGTTCGTCGACCCAGCCGAAATTGCTCGTCATATTAGACATTATTCATGGTTTTAAAGATTAGGTTTCCAATATCAAAGTCAAATTCAAGGACAAAGCATATTTAAAACAATTTCGAGCCAGGCTACCACTGCAACCGAGGGCCAGGGCTGACTCCTAATAATGCCATTGTGCATACGTCTACCTGGGCATTTGAAACATTTTCCAAGTTTCGATTTCCTCGTACTTTTGTAGATTACTAGCGTGGTAAAGAGGCGGTCTTGTCACCGTCATCTCTTCACCCCTTCATTCTATGTATGGCTATTGAAGCTATTTATGAAGAACAAAGCTTTTGTTGGAAACTTTTTTGTGGTTGAACGTTAATAAGAAAGGCCGTTTTAGGGTTGGATTCTCATGCCATCTGAGAAGCATCCTTTTTTCAATTGCTATGAATGCATTGTTGTACCTATTTCTAAACCACGTCCACTTTGGAGGTTGGTACATAGGCGTATTAATTACCATCTGAATAACCTCTTATCTACATCAGGATAGATAGAAAAAGCAAACATGGAAACAATTATGCATCGGACCTGCACACAGCCTCAGCCAATCACTTAGCGCTAACCTACTGTAGCTCGGTGGGGCTGAGTAGATTGCGATTTTTTATTTTTAGAGTCCCGCGCCAGCCAGCGGCCAGAGAATTTTATGATTGTTTGAGAGAGGGTATATCAAGACGTGGGATACAGAATTTAGCCGAGAATGTCAGTGTTCAAGGAATACAATGGGGTGATTCTCGATATCCACATACTTCACAAGGCAAAGGTTATTAATTATATGAAAGCTGGCTGAGAGGTATTTCCAAATCATAAACAAATCAACATGGCCATATACCACTGATCGACTCTCCACACGAGTCCGACACTTCGCTTTTTCCCAACACATTAATAAGATATCTCCATCTATACATTAACCACGCTTCTACTGAGTCCGACCAACTTGCCCATCGTGATGTCCATCCAAAGCACCCGAAGCCGCACCAACAGGGTGATCACCCTGACCCGAAGTCCGGTGAGAGCTGTTCTCAACCTCACCCATCTCCGGATCCGCAGCTCCCTCGGCAGCCACACCCCGAGAAGCTTCCGGGATAGCACCCGATGCCATAGGCTGAGCCGGGTTCAAAAGGGACTCTCGAGGCTGCTTGCTACCCGGTTGCAGACCAGGCTGTTTACTAGGCTTCACACGGGGCGGTGCCTCGCCCAGAATAGGCGGGTACTTGTAGCGGAAACCCCAAACGAAGAAGAGCTTGAGCTTTTTCCAGAAACCCAATCCGTCCCATTGCTCCCGGAGCGCGACGGCTTCGGTCTCGCTACGAGCTCGGAAGCCTTTCCGGAAGGCTATGATCAGGAGGAATGTGAAGGGCATCACGGTAAAGGCCCAGCAGAGAGGGAGACCGCGACGTGTCTGCCAGCCGAGCATGAGGCGGCGGAAACGGACCCAGGCTTCGATGAAGCCGGCGATAAGGAAGATACCGATCCAGCCGAAAAGGAGGATCATGGTCAGGGCGAAGGGGGAGATGCCCATCCAGTATGAGTCGAAGAACCAACTTCCCTCATAGTCGTCGTAGTCATTGTAGTAGCAGTATTCACAGTAACTGCTCGAGTCCGAGCCTGAGCCTGAGCCTGAACTTGAGCTTGAGCTTGAGCTTTCATAATAGCAACTGTCGTCGTACAGGGTGGTCGGGGCATATTCCAAGCTCAGGTAGCTCAGTGACGAGGATGGAATCTGAGTGGGTTCGACAAAGATATAGTCGTAGGTGTAGGTAGTTGGGCTGAAGGGCTCCGAGTTATCCACATATAGCGAGGTTGACATGGCGGTTTTGGGGAGGAGATCCTCGACGGCATAGGGAGGGTTTACGGTCACTGCGGTTGTGGTAGTCCATTGGGTTGAGCATGCTGTCGGGGCCGAGTAGGTGATGTTCACCACGTAGACGGTGAGATGGTTGCCACTCTCCGTATTATAGTAGTAGTCATCATAGTAATCGTATGGTGTGCCCACACTGGTAGGGTACAGTTTCTCAATCACGGTAACGGACGAGTAGGAGTCAACGGAGGTGATGGTAGAGATTGCCTCCGGGACGGGGGTCGCCGTCAGTTTGATCTCTTCAATCGAGGTCGTAACTGTCGGAGACTCGGTCTCATAGTAGTCATCATACGGGTACTCGGTCACACGGACCTGTTCGTAGGCCTCGGTGACGATCCATGGGGCGGCAAGAACGAATGAAAAGAAGTTGAATGTCAAAACGAGCGACAGAATATACGAAAACGAGCGTGAAGGCGCCATTGTGCAATGGGCCTGGAATTATAGATCAAAACTTCCCCGGAGGAAAAAAGAAAAGCCCGAGACCCTGCAGGCGCCCACGGCTTTATGAGGAGCCCACAGGGTATGCGGCAAAGACCCTATATTTGGGGGCGAACAAAGCCGCAGTCTACGTTATTCTAGTTTGGGATTAGAGAAATTTCGCCTCCGAGCTAAACAAGCCCCAGGGCTTTGGAGAGAAGATGCGATTGGTTCCGAGCAGGGGGTTTGGTCTGAGTGGAAATCAGGGTCTGATGTTAGTCTCGTTTAGTTTTTAGTTTGGCTCGTTAGTCTCATTAGTCTCGGTCCTGAGTCCCGTTCTAGGTCGATTGAACTCGCTTAAAAACAATAGATAGGAATTATTTAAAAATAGGATAGTTCGCAGACCTCAAGTGATCTTCTTTCTTTCTCAATAGGACCATAAAATCGAGGAAACTGAGGACCCTGAAGGGCCAGGACCAAGACCCTGAGACTCTAAATCTCTTGGCATTCGACGAGGCTCCGAGAACAGACGAGAAAAGAGGCTAATATAAGCGACGGCTGCACCAATCAGTTCTCGGGGGTTGGCCGAGCTTGGCATTGCCTCTAGGATTAGCATGCTTAGGTAGCATTGACTAAGGATTGAAGAAAAACATCAAACTTTATACAAACTCCTGCAGCAAAACCGATGTACAAACAGAAGAAACCCCGTATTCTCCAAACATTTGAAAGGCATAACTTCGTAAGGGCGCCATGACAAGCGCAGAAGAAAACTTCTATCCCGATCCTTAAGGATTCGATGCACGCAGACTAAGAATGAGCACAACATAAAGGTCTTCAAGCACAGAGGATAGTGGAAGAGGATGGTGCAGGGCACATGGATATATAGTCCATGAACTAAGTCAAAGCCCGTAAAGCCCGCAGTCTCGATTCCAACCCATCCTCGACCTCAGCAGGCTGCTGCTGTTGCTGTTCCTTCACCTCCGCCTCCGGAGCGCGATCGGCATCCAACGCCCGACGCATATCAACGCCCGCATCATCCGCCAATTGCTCCATCATCCGATCCACCTCCGACTCTCCTTCAGCTCCATACTCTTGCATCGACACTCCCTGCGCCACATCCTCAATCGCACTGCTCGCAATCTTAAAGTCCTCCGACCGAGCGAGGAAATTATTTGCATGCGCCACCAGGTGCTCCAGGTTCACGCTCTTCGACGCCGCGTCCAGACCCCGTGAGGCCATCGCGAGTGTCCGTGACGTGTCGCGGGTGCTCTGTGCGGCCTTGAGTTCGTTGATGATCACGTCGGCTCGGGCAGCTTCGGATTTCAGGGTGACTTGGCGGCGTTTTTCGCGGACGGCGGACCCGGCGTGGATGCGGGCGATTTGGAATTCGCGGTTCTTCATTGCTTTGTCGGCTTTGGCTTTTTCGGATTTGTAAGTTGCTTCGGCGCGCATGGCCTCTTTCTTGAGACGGTTGGAGTGGAGCTGGACATGAAAGTGATTAGTGACTGTTTTTGTCGGGTTTGAGGGGCTGTTGATATGCAGAGCGGAGTGCGGGGGGGGAACTCACCTTGACATTTGTGCGGGCTTCGAAGATTGGGTCCTTGCGAACCATGGTGGCTGTATAGAGATTAAAGATTGTAGAATGTAGACGTTTATGAGGAGAGAGGACAAAGATGAGGCGTCTTATGACCGGAGATCTGGGGGGGGAGTTGGAGAGGGGAGGAGATTGGCGCGTGGCAAACGTCACTGACCGCATTCAGTGGCTGTTAGCGTCGCTCTATTTTCGCATCAACCAGACTCGATCAGGTTAAGCAGCACATTTTTACCATGTCTCCGGTCTAGTGGTTTCGATGGTTGACTATTCTTAGGCAGCGATAATAATATGCCGTGCAACCGGACTTCTGAATTATGTGTTTACGGATGACCCAATAGGTTTGATGTTTACGATTACAGTGTGAACTGTGAAATGATCATAAAGAGCCAGTCAATTTGAGGCTTGGGGTTCTGTTGGTCTCGTGTGAAAAGACAACTAGTATACATATAATAATCATAAATCAGACCCCTACCCTCATAGTTCCTTGCCCAGTAGAGGTAATGTCCCCATGTTTGAACTCCAAGAACTCCGTGTACTCCGTTGATTGATTCTCTTTCCATAACTGCGTCGCCGGCCGGATTTCATAATAGTCCGCCGGGGTAGTTGCGACTGGTTGAGACGATCGATTGCCCAGACCATGGTCAACAACGACTCCCACCGCGGTCGGCCCTCCGGGGCGTCGGCCGACCCGGTTTGCGGGGAAAACTGCTCACTAACCGCTAGCTGCAATGCTCTGCCCGTCGCATCGCGAAGTGGACGCGCCAAGGCTGGGCTGCAAGCTAGGAGTCGGGTGAGAAGCTTCATCCGAAAAACCGGTCGGGTCGACGCCTTCGAGGGCGACAGACTCGGGGTCGAAATCAACCAAAGAATCAAAGGGAAATGCTGAAAGATCTCCTCCGTCGAGAACGCCAAAGGCAAACCCGTCTTCAGGGAATGAAGGATTTGACTCAGAGGGTGAGTCACCGTGGAATAGGCGACGGAAGTCATCGTCAGAAAGAGGAGCTGCAGCGTCATTTGCAGCTGAAGGCTCGACATTGAGGTCGAAGAGAGGGAGCGCACTTCCAGCTCCTTCGAGGCCAGCGACGGACACTGCAGGTCACACAACACCGCTGCAGGATGTTGTGTCGCGTCGGAGGCCTCAGCCAGAGTGGAGGGCTTGAGGGTGGGGGAGTATTCGGTGGAGGGGGTGGGGAAAGGGATGCGCTCCATGGTGAGCTCTTCCCTTTCTTGCTTAAACAAGGTGGGGGTGAGGGTGGGGGATTCGAGGACTGGGGAGCCAGCCTTCGGGGTGGTGCTGCGAGAGCCACGGACTTCGGCAGACAACTGGGCCACTTGTTGAGACAAGCGATTGTTCTCTGCCTCCATCTGTGTTAACCGTTGGAGTAGGAACTGGTTTTGTTGTTCCATGTTGATCTTCTCGGTCTCCAACTTCTCCATCTCGAGTCTCTTGCGCTCGCGCGACGTTTGTGCGGCGGCGCGATTCCGGAGAACCCGTTCGATGCGTCTTTGTTCCTTCTCATCGTCTGTCTTGGCACGTTTTCTGCAGGAATATATTAGCCACCAGAACTATCTCCACTTGTGTTTCAAGATGGATACATACCGTGGTGGGAGGTTGGTCTTTGGGACTGGAAGTTCCTGGCCCCAGGACTTTCTCTTCTTCGTCGGCTTCTTCTCTCCATCCTCCAAAAGATCCTCCGGTTCAGGAGTGTCTAAGGAGGTGTCTGCAGGGGAGACGGTCAACATCTCCGATGACGGAGATGCTGGCAGGTCCAGCGGATTGATGGTGTCGGACATCTCGTAGATCATAGGATATGGTGCCGTGTGATGTATGGGATCGAGAGTGGGTAAGGACCCTGTCAGGGTCATATGGGTTTACACACTCAAGGCCACGTTGTCATCACGGGCACCGAAGCAGAAAGCGGAAGGAATGACTCAGCGAAGAGTCAAGAGGCCAGGTGTCTTTGAAAAAGTGGCAATCAAGTGGGCGGATGAGGACGTTTAAGTAGAGGCCAGCGTGGCCATCCCTGAATACCGGAATTACCGTGGGACAAAGGGGGACCTTAAGGGGGGAAACACAGGGTGGTACCTGACTCCACGTAGTAAACACTATGATACGTCAAGTACCTCCCTCATGGCGTCGTCAGCCCGTGACTCATCTGATACATAGAATACTGAAAATTACATGAATTACAATGGGTCCACCAATAAGAGCACCAAAGTCACCCCTGCGCCCCTGGATTCCACTTGTTTCATTGTGTTCCAAAGTCCACTTCCAAGGTTTCTATGAATAGTCGATTCACAGTTAAAGTGCTCAACCCACAGGCTCCAGGCTCCTTGGCTCCAGCTCCCTGATCTCCTCTTTACCTAACCCTTGGGGTAAATTACCAGGCCCCCAGAGGCCTTGCAATAAGGCCTCCCTTGAGGATTCTAATTATACGACATATATGTAGGTGCCAACGCATAGGCATTTCGGGGCTGAAAAGGCTGGTAACACGACCCATCCAGTGTACATCGAGGCTGTCACTCACTGAGACTGCTGCGACGTGCGGCGAATATCGTCATATCATTCGTGTCTTTGGAAGTGAGTGGATCCGGGCGCAGTGCGTCCAGACCTGCATGAATGAGACGGAATGAGGGCCGGTTCGGAGTTCCCACTGTAATTCTCCGTTCCACATCAGTTCTCAGCAATTCCGGCCCCGCAAGCCCCTGAGACCTTGGAATGCAGTGAAAAGGGGGAACTCGGCAAGTAGATTGGGGCGGGGTCAAGAAGATTGTCGAACGCAATAGAAGAGGCACGAGGGGCTTAACTACAGTATGATCTGTAACCTAATGACACATCTAGAGACAATATATGTACCACCGTCCTATAATAGGTCTCAATTGATCTGTCAATAAATCAGTGCTTCTTCAATGATCAGCTTGATCGACTTGGCCACAGTCGATCCACCCCACAATTCAGCTAATGCATTGAAGTCTTCAGCCCCTGAGTTACAGCATGTACGCATGTACGTGGTGGGGTTGATAACGGATTAATTGCAGGGAAACTCTCCGGCGGAGTCCGTGAGCCCGACTCCGCATACTTCAAGTATATTGCGTGCGCACTTAAGTACGTTCTACAGTACGTTCTACAGTACATACTCCTGGACCCGCTAATTCCCCTGACATGTTCTCGAACGACCCTAAAATAAAGGCCCAACTAGCGTGAAACACTGATTATACATATCCGAGCATGTGAATCCTCTGAGATGGAGGACTGAAGGTGACTGAACGGATCTGTGATCCCAAACGTGCCCTAATGGCACTGATTGTTCTCATGCAGGAAACATTGCAGATTGTCCCACCCTGACCACATTCATTAACTGACACCCCGACACTATGACTGTGAAGACAAAAAACAACCTGCGCTCAAAGGCGGAAGATTGATTATGACCCGAAATACTGAACCTTCGCTCTACGACAGAAGGTGACCTGGGTCATGCCACTCATTCACGTTGACCACATCCGACCAACATGTACGGACCTTGATCTACCTACAAGACTGACCCTCTACGATTTGTGAAGACAACATGACCTTCGCTCAAAGGCGAGAAAATAGATTAAGACCGCGAAATACTGAACCTTCGCTCAATTGGCAAAGGTGAAAAAAAGGCCACCGAGATTAGTCTCTTAGTACTTAAAGAGCGTCTGAACGCCCAAGATCCAGTCTTAAGAAATCGATAGCTTCATGCTATCCTGGAAACGCTATTGGAGTGCACTGTGCCTACTCAGAGTCAGGCGCAGGCTCCAACACTTCCACACCTGAACCCTCCTCAGCATCGACTTTCTTCTGTCGCTTGCGCTTGTTGCCACTGGTAGCCTTAGCACCGGGCTTGGCCTTCTTGCCGGCACTGGGCGGCGCGGCGGATCCCTCATTGTCGTCTGCGGCGGCATTAGCGGCAGGATCAGCCGAAGCATCGAGTGCGCCAGCTTCGTGGGTCTCCTTGATCTTGCGGAGGGCGCTGTTGAAGGAAGAACGTGCGCTGTTGGCCTGGTATCCGGTCATAGCGGCGAGCTTCTCAAAATCAACCTATGGTACCAAAATTCAATTCATTTGCGCTTTCAAGTAGCATTAAAGTTGGCAGCCCAAGTCAACCTTACCTTGAGCGGGGTCTCCATGCAGAGAATACCTAGGAGTAGGAATTTCAGTTGATTGGGCGTCAGGCCCTTGGCATAATCAATTGCCTTGGGAGGCATCTTGAATTGTTGAAGGTTGTTACGCCTAGAGGATTGTTATGTCAGTTTGTCAATATCGCGCACTGGTGTCAATGACTTGGATTCAGAGTTCAGACAGTGGTGTAAGTGCAGATATTCATGGGAATCATGAGAACATATGATAGACCCCCATGGGCATCATCTTACCTTCAAGTTGGGGATGGAGATTGTTCGACGAAGGCCCGTGTAGGAAGAAGAGATCGACCTGAGAAGATGAGGTGACTTATGAGACGAAGTGATAAGAAGTCTTCAATTCCGTTTTCATAGAAATACGATCTTGGGTTTTAAGGGGTCGACTCGAGTTCACAAGTTATTAATGCGCGCAAGTTTGCACGACCATAGGAGTATAGGCGATAAATTTAGGACATTTGAAATGGAAAGGTAAGATACTTTTTGATTCTACAGATATCATCTATAGACTTATCCAAAAGAGACCAGGGGAATATATGCAATCCCACAAAGAAAATCAGACATAAAACGCCATCCCATCAAGTACGTGCTCATGACCAGGTTCGTCGGTGGTATATGCAGGGGGAGGAGGGTGACAAAAGACATAAAAGAAAAAAGAGCTATATCAGATGGACACTTTACATGCCCATGTCCATCGTGTCATCACCGGCGTCGATGGCGTTTTGCCTCTCAGCGTCCGGAACAACCACTCCACGACCACGACCAGCTAGCAGTTCTCGTCGGACTTCAGGACCAATGTCTTTGTGGCCACGAACCAACAAGAGATCCAAAAGAGCCTCGCGCTGATCCTCAGTGATATCATTGCGGTACCGCTGGGCAAAGACCAACAATGACTGATGCCACAGCACAGGAAGCCTGTAGCCTTTGGAGCTACCGTCACCCATCAAAGCATCCTCAGAACCGTCGGCCGCACGGAAACGCATGAAGTGGAAGACTAGGGCATCAATGACCTTGTAGGGTAGAGCGTATTTCTTTTCCAAGAAGACCCGGATGAAGGTGTTCACAGAGCCAGTACTTTCCAGAGACCGGAGGGATTGTTCGGCTGCCAGATCACACATACGGAGGAGAGCGGCGGCAGAATGCAGCACAGGGATAGACACACGGGTAATCACCGAAGAGACAATGTGGGCCTCACGTAAGGTGCATGTACCACTGGCAACAAGTGGGAAGAGTAAGCCCTTGAAAAAGCACGCAGGCTTGTAGAGGGCCTTGCGCATCGCGTTGTAGGTGTGGACATTAAGTTTCTTAGTCTCGTGGATTTCTTCACGGACACGGTCTAGCAGCACAGTGTTGATAAACTCCTGCGCGATGTGGGGCTTGGATGAGATGAAGATGCGGGTGCCTGCATAGACAGCATTGGCGGTCCACCTCTCGGGCTGGGTGATATCAAGTAGGGTTTGCCAGTTTGGCACCGAGGGGAGGATCTTGAACGGCTTGGGAAGAGGGCCTGATTTGTAGCGAGAGAGGATCATACCAACCCTAGCAACTTGGTTAGTTCGTACATACTGGGACTTTAGAACAATAACCTACTTCTCAAAGACCTCGATAGCCTTCGCCGGGATCTGGACGGCATCCTCGGGAGCTCCACCACCCTGGATATGCGGTCCACCAACACTCTCTCCTGCCATCTTGGCTTCATGTTCGGCAATCTTCTCCAAGATCAAATCGGCAAGGTTCGTTGTTTGGCCCGATGAACCTTGCTCACGGGGGTTGAAAATAGGATCGTCTTCGTGACCGGGCATGAAGTTGTTGAACATTTCAAGATCGTTCGGGTTGACCTCCTGCTTGTTGTATTAGCAACCTGCCATCGAAGCTTAATGAGCATCCTGTCGAAGCTCTTACCGCTTCCTCGACATCATCATCGACCCATTCGTCGTTTTGGAAGTTCTCATCATCCGACAATGCTTCCTCCTCAAAACGAGTATCGAATTCGAATGCGGCATTGGATTTCGGCTCCACAGCGCCCATAGCGAGTTTCTGTTCCGCGGCATCCTCGTCGGCCAATTCCTGTCCGATCTGCAAAATCTTCCGGGACATCTTGGCATCGATGAAGCGTTGCCCATTTTCTCCGTTCTCCTCATCTTGGGATTGGCGCTTGCCCTTCTTGCTGGTCTGAGTCCGCAAGTGCCCCGCGGACGAGATATCGTCTGCTAGAGGATTATGCCGGCGGGCCGCGGCGGCACGGGAACTGCTTGCCTTGGGCATGATAATTCTGTCTGGCGATTTTCTTAATTTAAAGCCAAAAAGGAAACCAGGTGTCCTGCTGAGTTGGTGAACCGGAATGTAGTAAAAGTGTGGGTTAAATTTTGAATCATGTGACCTAATCAGTTATTTTTTTTTCTGCTGGGCGGAGTCCTATCTGACTCACCGCCTGATATGTGTACCTCACCGCCCTGCGGCTGTCAGACACTTTTCTGCCGCGCGTTGCGTCGTTTCTCCATCGGATCTGCGCGTTACCTTTCCTAGGAAGACCGAATCTCTTTCACTACTTTGCTTTTACAGCCTTGAACCAATTCGGTTTGGATTGAGGAACTTCCTTGCAAGCCTCTCTCAGAATTAGAAGCTTCAATTTTGGCTACTTTTACTCATGTGGCGTGCCTCCCGGGCTGCAACAGAATACTACACTCAACATCAAACGGGGGGTTTGTGGCACAACGCCCTCCCCTTCTTGGTTCCTCATAGCTCAATCGTCACGCTGAAACACTCTCTGAGGGCCCTTGAGTCATTCAGCATTGCTATACTCGTTTGCCGATAAGCTTATTGCCTTCTCGAAGCTCCTTGTTCTCGCTCGGTCAAGCTACCCTGAATAACCTCTTGCCACAACGACCACATAAAGACCAACTCGCGTCCTTTATACTTCTAGATCCGGATCTACCATGGCATCCGGTCAAGCTCCCGGGTCATCTGCCCCCTCCTCCAACATCAACTCTCCTATCATACCTCCTGGCAGTGGCCCTCTTCTCAATGGCGCATTCTCCGAATTAAATCCACGATCATCCCCTGCACCAGCTAGTAACGCATCTGTTCAGGGAGACAGTGCGCGCGCAAAACGAAACAAGCGTGACAGCCGCAAGAAGCGTGAAGCGAAGGGTCTAGATATCGAAGGCGCACCCCCACCTAAGAAACGCTCCACGGCAGCAAGCGTGGCTCGCCCAAGCGCAGACCTACAAATTCTCCGTCCACTGCTTCTTGCTGAACCTCGTTCTTCAGACCATTACCCGCCATTGCCACGCCAATACAACCAGGTGACCACAAAGACGTCGGACGTTATTGGCAAGAGCTGGGATTTCTATGAAGTAGCAGATAAACTCACCAATAAGAATGGGTTCCGCTATAGTTATGCTATTGCCGACTCGGGATTTCCTCACATAAAATATCGCCAGACTGACCTTCGACCGTACCACGCCCGTTTCAGCTTCGAGGACTCGCCTGCTGCGATCTTCTTCTCACAAGATGCCAGGGCAGTGACCACAACTGATGCATGGCACACAGCGCGTGCGAATGTGTGTGCTCGAGAAGGCTCTTTATACTATGAGGCTCGTGTTATCAGCGGAGTGGTGAACGGTTCCCCTGATTCTGGGTCTCGTGGTCACGTTCGACTCGGGTTTGCACGGCGTGACGCCGACCCCGATGCCAATGTTGGGGTGGATTGCTATGGTTACGGCATTCGTGATGTGAACGGTGAAGTCGTCAATCGCATGCGCTGCGAATCTTTCTTTCCAAAGGGTGAAGCTATCAACGAAGGCGATGTCATTGGCATGCTTATTAGCCTCCCTCCACTATCCCTACACAAAAAGGTCGTCGAAGGTACCTATAATCCTGCCGTGGATGGCGATGGCTCGGGCGCTGCACGAAAGCCCACCGCTACCAATATCATTCGAGATCGCATTCCTTTCCACTGGAAATCAGATTTCTGTTGGCAGCAGTCCAACGTCTTCTCCACAAAACACCTTCGTGATTACGCCTTCAACCTGAAGGAACCGCCAGCTTATGGAATCCCGTCACCCTTCAACAGCGAAGACGCATCGCTACGCACATTACCCGGGTCCAGCATCACTATTTTCAAAAACGGTGTGAAGATGGGCTCCCCATTTAAAGAATTGTTCGCCTTTCTTCCCCCGGCAAGTCGCCTTGCTAGTACAAACAACCTTGGGATTGGCGAGCGTGAGAACGCCGACGATGGCATGATCGGTTATTACCCAGCGGTCAGTTGCTATGGCGGCGGTGCCGTTGAATGTCGGTTTGAGGGTCCATGGTGGATTGGTCCACCGGAGCACACTGAGACTGGAGAGCCTATCCGGGCCATTGGCGACCGTTTCAATGAGCAAATTGTGGAAGATGTAGTCGCCGATATCGTGGACGAGGTTGAAGCCATGTTCACCTGGGGTGGTGTCGACGGCGACATTATTGGCGACAATAATGGGGAGATGGATACCGCTTCTGGTGCCATCAGAGGCTCGGAAGTACTGAAAGGTGGTGTCGGAGCTGCGCTTGACCCGGAAGTCTCCGTTGCCACCCCTGGATCGGCTACTGGTGCTGGGGCATCTGATTCAGTTATCAATGGTCACCACGCGATGCTGGCTGCCAATGGGGATGATGCTGTGAACTCTCCTGGGGAGGATACGATGAGCGTTGGGACTGCTGGAACAGTTGGGACGGCTGGGACACCTAGAATCGCTGTGGAAATCCCCGTACGCTTAGCTGATGAGGACATGGATATGACCGAGACATAAATGATGGGGTGGCGCAATTTGAATTATAATATGCTTGCAGATCACTCGACACATACTGACCGAGCTACATCCGCAGCAACACGGCAAGGCGTTTTTGACTTTTAGATCAAATGCTATTGATACCAAGATTCAATGATATTACATGATGATCAAGGTCATCGTACACTTTTCTGATAACCGTTTGAGGCCCTTTCTTCTGTGATTGGCCTTGCTGTCCTGGCAGACCCCCGGGGATATCCCCTCCATTTACTCTTTATAATACATAAATTCAGGCCTCAGCTATGGCGAGCCCACAAATTGGCGACCTTCGAGTATTTCTCCAACTTGCATCACCAGCTCATCATCTCCATACTGGCCTATCACTTGGATACCGGTCATACCATCCGTACCAGAGTCCTGGTTAGATCCAGTCACAGTGACTGGCACGGAGATGGCAGGCAGACCCGCTAAGCTTGCGGGAACGGTAAAAACATCATTGACATAGGCGTGCAAGGGGGAGGAGCCCGCAGAGTTACCTGTTATGTCAGATAGCCGGGGTGGAGGGGATGGTGCTGTAGGACACACGAGGACATCCACGTTATCACCCAATCCAGGACGGCCTGCATCCAGATCATTGGTAGCAAGAGGATTGCTAGCATGGAATACAGCATCAAAGTCTTGCTGGACCAGTCGACGTACTCGTTGTGCCTGGATGAAGTAATTGTCCATGGCATCAGCGCTCAAGCTGAAGGTCCCCAGAAGAATGCGACGCTGTACCTCTGACCCGAAGCCATGGCCCCGCGTATTCGAGTAAAGATAGCTTTCGGAAATTCCGTCATTATCTGGTCCATCATGACGAGTGCCGTATCGCACGCCATCATATTTTGCCAGATTCGACGACGCCTCGGCCGGGGCAAGGACGTAATATGCCGATAGAGCATGCTTTGTAGTGGGTAATGATACGGGCTTAATGGTATGACCTTGCTCTTGTAAATGGGCCAGGGACATTAGCCAGGCTTGCCGTACTGACGGTGCTAGTTCGGAAATGTTGTATTCCAATGGCACACCGATCCGGAGGGGAGTTGAAGTCAATCGAGATGCGAGCCGTGAAGTTTGAAGGTGTGAATTGATGCGCGATCTTGAGCGAGCAGAAATGCTGGTCGGGTCGCGTTCATCATGATGGTTGAGAATGGCTACTAGCGCATCAGCTTGATATAATCATTGGACCGGGGAGGCTACACCCACAGAATATATCTCGAACACTAGAAGTAGTTCTCCCCAAAACTCCAACGGTGTCCAAGGAATTCGCATAGGCAATGACACCCCACCGTGATATCAAACCATACGATGGTTTGAAACCAACAGTTCCTGTGTACGCCGCTGGAAGTCTGACGGAGCCTCCGGTGTCCGTTCCAAGCGCACTGTAACCGGATCTTCAGTCAGCATATAAAACTATGATCAAGGGATGTCCAAGCGCATACACATAGCATTGATCGGCTGCAACCGCCACCGCACTGCCACCTGAACTCCCACCAGCGGAAAGATCTTGGCCATCCTTGTCGCGTCGCGAGTTCTTGACCAGGCCAAACCGCGAGTTTGTCGAGTGTGACCCCATTCCGAACTCGTCCAGGTTTGTCTTGCCAGCTACAATGGCCCCAGCATCCTCCAATTGATCAACAACAGTCGCGTTGAATGGACTAGCGAATTTGTCCAGGATGCTAGAAGCGCAGGTGGTCGGAAGTTCGCGCGTGCAGATATTGTCTTTGATTGCCACCAGACGGCCATCGAGGGTAGACGTTTGTTTTCCTATGGTAGTAGCAAGAGTGAGCTATACCATTTTCAGATCAGCTTTGTATGCATTTACCTACCTTGTTCCCGGCGACGGTCCGCCTCCCTCACGCGATCCAACCACTGGCCCGCGCGGGGTAATGGAGTTATGAAGGCATTGAGGCCATGGGTATGTTGATTAGCTATGCACTTCTCTGCCTCGCGTAGAAGGGACATCGAGTCAGAAGAAGCAGGTATGATCGAGAGCGGATGGACATGCAAATTGGGGAGAAGATCAGTGTGCTTATCGCTTATCGCCTATCGTTTATTATCGGGAAGTATAGCTAGCATCTAATGCATCTTCTATACAAAGAAGCTAACCGTGGAACCTGAAGTATATATGACTCCAGTCAGCAAATGATCATCAGGCTCTTTCATCGCCTTAATCAGTGGCTTATGCTCTTGTGAATGCTACTACAATATCGTATATGCCATAGGACCACCGGTGCCAACGAGTGCCATCGACATTTGAACGGAGAGATTTATACTAGATCAGAGTAGCGTATTCCCATGATGTTTCAATTAGACTGACACATGTAGAGTGTATACACTTGGCTATCTCAAGGTTACGTATTGAATATAGTCCCGGGACTAGCATGCAAAGCGGAGTAGCATATAACCGGGGAATGCTATGAGGCCGATAAAGATGGATTCTCAGCATGATTAAATTGAAGAGTAGAAGGACTATCGAGCAGTAAAAAACAGTTCCTTGTTTGGAGGACCATCCGATGAGTAGCCAGACAGGTTTGACCTTGTCCGAAATCAACCGTGGAGTATATGAGCTCCTTCGGGCCGAGTGAAATCACCGAAACAAGACGTCATCTCCACCTTGCCGTAATTCCCCTTCCTACAACTTTTTCCATACTTCTGCACTCCATCTACACCCCAACATATCCGCAATGTTGTCGCGTAGTTTTTTCCGAACTGCCGCCCAAGGCACCCGGCAATCCGGCCTATCTAGAGCTGCAAGCCTGGGGGGCAGAGCTCCATGCGCTAGCTCCACTCTCCCCGTGCAGGGCCGCAGGTCTATCTCCGTGTATGGCTACACACAATCCAAGGCGCTGGTCTACTCCAAATATGGCGAGCCCAAAGATGTCCTCAGGTAGGTTCGATTTCTCTGCTACAATTTCCTTGCAGTGATTAGAGATCGCTAACGTGTTGTTCTGACAGTCTACATAAGCATTCCATCTCCGCCCCGCATGGCACCCAAGTGAATCTTCGCCTCCTTACCGCTCCCATGAACCCGGCCGATGTCAACCAGATCCAAGGTGTATACCCTAGTAAACCCCCGTTTGTCTCGACTCTCGGCACAAGCGAGCCGGCTGCCGTCGGCGGTAACGAGGGTGCCTTCGAGGTGATTACAACCGGCGCGGGTGTCAAGAATCTGTCCCAGGGTGATTGGGTCGTTATGAAGAAGACTGGTCAGGGTACTTGGCGCACACACGCTCAGATGGATGAGTCGCAGCTTATCCGCATTGAGAACAAGGATGGGTTGACGCCGCTGCAGGTTGGTACCGTCAGTGTCAACCCGGTGACAGCGTATCGAATGATCCGGGATTTCTGCGAGTGGGATTGGATGCGAGCGGGCGAGGAATGGTTGATCCAGAATGGTGCTAATAGTGGCGTTGGACGCGCTGCGATTCAACTCGGCCGTGAGTGGGGTATTAAGACGATCAACGTTGTTCGTCAACGAAAGACACCCGAGGAGACGGAGGCGCTTAAGCAAGAGCTCAAGGACCTCGGTGCCACAGTCGTTGTGACTGAGGAAGAGATGTTAACCGGTCCCTTCCGGGATATGATCAAGGAGGCCACCCGTGGAGGACGAGAGCCGATCCGCCTTGCACTAAACTGCGTTGGTGGAAAGAACGCTACGGCACTCGCAAAGACCCTGGCACCGGATTCGCACATGGTCACATACGGTGCTATGTCAAAGCAACCTGTAGCACTGCCCTCTGGGTTGTTGATCTTCAAGAACCTTGTCTTTGATGGCTTCTGGGTCAGCAGGTGGGGCGATAAGAACCCGATGCTGAAGGAGAATACTATCAAGGATGTGCTGCAGCTGACTCGTGCGGGTAAATTCAAAGACATTCCCGTGGACGACGTCAAGTGGACCTGGCAATCCGAGGGCCCCGAGCTGGCAGAGAGCGTGCAAGGCACTTTGGGTGGGTACCGCAGTGGAAAGGGTGTGCTTACCTACACTGGAGGCGATGAGTGAAGGAGCTACTGGTCTATCAAGGCATGTATCATATTTGAGAGTATATCTACATAGTTCATTGATCAAAGAGAGATAGTGGCCCATTGGCAGCCAATCTTGATGATATACCAAATCTTCCATGTATTGATACATTTACAAAGTTTATATGACGAAAAAACCCCCCGATGAAGCATTCGTGGCAAGCTTTGATGCAAATCGATATGAAAGCTCGGAGATGGCTGTATTACTCGCACTTCCAATTCGTCTCCACGTAGTCTCGAATCAGATCTGACATGGTAGTGTTGGGCATGTACACCTCGCTATCTTTGACGAAATCGATATCGAGACCCGCGTACTTGGCAGCCAGCACCAGGAACGGTTGAACAAAGTTAATGTAGACCAGGTCCACCGTCTCAGGCACTTTTGTTTCGTTGGTGGGCAGAAGGGCCTGAATGCAGTTGGGTACCTGGTAGGCACTGATGGGTGAATGGATGGTATCGTCCCCATCTGTACCGGCATCGTCCTTGGTTGTGTATCCGGGGATGATCTTGACATCCTCGCGCTTGGCCACAAGAGGGATCTGGTGAGAGCCGGCAGTCATGGAAAGCAACTGACTCTCCCAATCCTCTTGATTGGAGGCAGCATGCTTTGCGACGTCTCGTTGGTCAGGGGACGCTAACTCGGTCATAGATAGAGCGTCCTCGTCTTCTGACATCTCCAATATCTTTGTCTGTTTGTTGAGTACATCCATAATAAGTTGGGTTTTTTCATATGGAACATCCTTCACGTAGCGAAAATCGTTGATGAAGGGAGATATGATGGATGCGCTGTCACGGGTAAATTGGCCCTTGAAGATATCGAAACGTATTCCACCCGTGTTTAAAATGGCGACGGCAGGAACACTACGGCGAGAATCATCTTTCAATAAAGTGGCCAGCACTTCAGTCTCCAGCCAAGTATAGATGCTATCTGGGTGTGGGTAAGGCACGCGCGACATCCACAGATCGCGAGGGGCGCAGCCATAGACTTGATCCAGATCAAGGGCGCTCCGTGCCTCGGTTATCATCTTGGACACTTCCACACCCTTCTTGGTCGGGAATGAACTTTCATCCAGTCCAGTATGGTGGTAGAAAGAGAAAAGGTTGTTATCTATGTACCGTCGCTTGAACACGGGGGTGGAAGCCACAGTTGGTCGGTTACTGGTGGAGAGACCGTCGATCGACATGAACCCGATGGTCTCCATGAATCGGCCACTGGCCAGGGCCATGGCTTTGGAATCATATTGCGCATAATCGCGGATGTGTTGGTGACCAGCAAAGAACTGAATTGGGGTGGCCCAGTGGACCTTGCGGATCGCCTTGAAGATCGCACGGTATTCCGGTGAATGCGCCGGGACATGTCCGGCGACTAGGAAGAGATCCACTTCTTTATCCTGGATGGCTTCCTGGAACCAGTCTTCCCGGATGGTGTTTTCCACGGGCTGCACAACTGTATTATTATAGTTTCCGTTGAAGTTAAAGAGGAAGCCAAATGCTACGATGCGGATGCCTTGGACCTTGGTGGTGAATTTCTTGTATCGTGGGGCGAGTGGAACCAACTCCTGGGTTGTAGGGTGATAGATATCGATATTGGATGAAAGGTAGTGACCTCGGAAGTTGGGTACAGTCGTCAATAGCTCATTATTGGATGTGTTGTATTGGTATAGTTCATGATTTCCCGAAGTTATCACATCGATGTGTTGATGGCGGATGATCTCCGAGAGATAGATGCCCTTGGGTTCGGATGAATCGTAGAGACCATTTCCCTCAACCCGATCACCTGTATCTATGACCAGTAAATCTTGACCCTGTGCTTCTACTTGTTCCCGCAGATGCGTAGCGAAAGAGATATAGTCACCCCAATCGGCGGAGTAGGATGGTCTGCAGTAAATACACTGTTAGTTTTGAGGCCTTACAACCGGAGCTCTGGAGGCCTACTCCTGTAGATGACCGGCCAGCCAGCCATGAGTATCAGTAGTATGAAGGAAATTTATTTGGCCAAACTCGAGGTCACGTAGGGGTACGGGGATTGGATCGGGTGCAGATGGTTGAGCGGCGAGCGCCGACGGGAAGAGCCAGGGCAACACGGACAACAACATCCTTGAGGTTTCCCGAGCCGGGGCCGGAAATGGAGTAGATTGTACCCGGTGTTTTCGTTGAGATCAGATGGGGAAAGAGAGAGAAAGGAAGAAGGGATGGTTAGATCTGATAAGTGCAAGTACCTTGAGAGCTAGTTATAATAGCTATCTCCCATTCCTATAGTTAGTACCTTTAACATAAGGAAAAGAGCTCGTACGGTTACGGAAGGAGCTGCCGGTGAGGTGCGCGGCTGACTCAGCGCCCAACATCTTTCCGATTTGAATCTCAAAGATTCATAGCGCGGCCTTCCCTTTTTCTCCCCAACCCCAATTAATTTGATATCTCACGCTTGGTGTGCCCGTTTCGGCCTTGCGGATCTGTCAATTTTTGTTTCTCTTTTCTCCGTCCCTTCGAATCCTATATCAATTCCTCGCCATGGTCTCTTCCCGACTTTTCCGCCCGGCTGCCCGTCTGGCTTCTTCGCGCCTGGCCACCCCTCTTCGCCCGGCTTTTGCCCAGTCTGCTTGCGCTCAATCCGCTCTGCGCGCCCGAGGATATGCGTCGGAGGGCGGTGTTAAGGAGGTTACTGTCCGTGATGCCTTGAACGAGGCCCTGGCGGAGGAGTTGGAGCTCAACCAGAAGACTTTCATTCTGGGCGAGGAGGTCGCACAGTACAACGGAGCGTAAGAGCCCCATTCTTGATGTCTGGTCAATTTGATAGAATGGCCGGGATTTGCTTGGGAAGGAAAACATCCTAACATGGATTTCTACTTGCAGTTACAAGGTCACTCGCGGCCTGTTGGACCGCTTTGGACCCAAGCGGGTTATTGATACCCCCATCACTGAGGCTGGTTTTACCGGTCTTGCTGTTGGTGCTGCTCTGGCTGGTCTGCACCCTATTGTGAGTAATTTTCCGGCGAGAATTGAAGCCCAAATTTGGGGTAGAAGAGAGATGCTAATCAAATTGTCCCTTATCTCTAGTGCGAGTTCATGACCTTCAACTTTGCCATGCAGTCCATCGATCAGATTATCAACTCCGCCGCTAAGACTCACTACATGTCCGGTGGTATCCAGCCCTGCAACATCACCTTCCGTGGTCCCAACGGTTTCGCCGCCGGTGTCGCCGCTCAGCACTCTCAGGACTACTCTGCCTGGTACGGCAGCATTCCCGGTCTCAAGGTTGTCTCCCCATGGAGCTCTGAGGATGCCAAGGGTCTGCTGAAGGCTGCTATTCGTGACCCTAACCCCGTTGTGTTTCTTGAGAACGAGTATGTTTTGTGGTCCTTGAAACAATTTTCTCTCTCTTTTCTTTTCTTTTCTTTTTTTTTTCTTGCGGATTGAGAACGGGAAACAGAGACTAACATATAATTTGTGAATAGGCTTATGTACGGCCAGGCTTTTCCCATGAGCGAGGCCGCCCAGAAGAACGACTTCGTTCTCCCCATCGGCAAGGCTAAGATTGAGCGCCCCGGAAAGGACCTGACCATTGTCTCCCTCTCCCGCTGTGTCGGCCAGTCCCTCACCGCTGCCGCCGAGCTTAAGCAGAAGTACGGTGTTGACTCCGAGGTCATCAACCTGCGCTCCGTCAAGCCCCTGGACGTCGAGACCATCATCGCCTCCCTGAAGAAGACCGGCCGCCTCATGGTCGTTGAGTCTGGATACCCCATGTTCGGTGTGTCCTCCGAGATCATGGCTCTGGCCATGGAGTACGGCTTCGACTACCTGACTGCCCCCGCCGTCCGTGTCACTGGTGCTGAGGTGCCCACCCCCTACGCCGTTGGTCTGGAGAACATGGCCTTCCCCCAGGAGGACACCATCGTTAGCCAGGCCGCCAAGCTTCTGCGGGTGTAAGTGAAGCGATATTGAAGCAGTAATAAAACCATGTGCCTAGTACCCTTTTCATCTGTCCTATCTTTTTTCCTGTTTGTTCCATCATGTCTCTATTTATTCTCGCCTAGGCCGATTCTTGGAAACCTATGTACGATTACTCCTAGAGTCGCCTCTTGATTCCTCCAGCGTAAATGCTTGAATTGGTGTTGCCATCACCCTCACTATCTTAACCTTTAGATTGATAGACAATTGCCAGTTTCATTGTTTTTGATATCTTAGGTTCTTCCTTAAATGCAACCGTCTTCAGTAAAGTAACAGGATCTGACGCCATGGTATCTCGCCCAAACGCCTCTGATAATGCAAATTAAACCCCGGAGAACGAACATATTTTTGGGCTATCAAGCAGCTCAACTTGATTCACCGAAGCCCAGCACATCCAGCAAGGCAACCAGTAGGTCGACGAGGGTCGTAGTATCCCTCACCCTGCTCATCTCGGGCATATTCCTCGTCGGTATCGCTTTCTGCATCTATGTCATCTCCGCGTGCCGACTTGGAGCCAGTGGATCCCGGTTGATCCTTATGGGTCGATTGGGCCTCGTCGTCATCGTCGTCCCCTAAGACATTCTTCTTCAATACAGGTGCGACGCCCTTGACAGCTGCGAAAGAACTCTTGAAGCCGCCTTTCTTGAATCCTCCTCCGCCAGTCCCACTGGAGTTGGTACTGGTTATAGGCGCATCAATCACTCTTAGCCCGGCCTGGGCATCTGCTTTGCGCTCTGCGCGTCGCGCCTTCTCTGCGGCGTTGGGATCGCGGGATAACTGTTTCAGGTCCTGGAGTCGCTTCCGGTGCTGATGATCGTAGGAACCAATATGCGCTTCATATTCCGGGTGTCGTGAATAAGATTTATTGCATAGCGTGCATGTGAAGGAGCTGAGGGCGGACCGCGCCGACTCGGTCTGAGATGGGTTAGCTAGTGCTTGGTAACAGCATGGGAGTTTATTACCTTCGGGGCAGGATTAGTGAAGCCGCGCTGTATTATTAAATCAGTAATATCCAGACGTAGAGGGGAGGGGAAAGCATTACTGGAGGCATGATGGAGAGGTTTAAAACGAAAGGATGCACCTATCAGCGACGTTGTGTTTTCTATTGCGGATCGGCGTTTCTTCCCCAACTTTCTTTTCCTTGATTTCCTCTTCCTCAACGCTCTTGACACACGCCACGAATGATGATATAATCAGAACGAATCTCCTATTTGTGTCATCTCTGTTTTTTTTCTTTACTTTTCAGTATTCTTCGTGAAAATCAATATGGATCCTGGAGATGCCAAACCGGTCGATATGGACGCCAAGTCCATCATCTCTATGCAAGAACTGGACCCTTCACCTGTGAACGACGATTCAATTCCGGACATTGAGTCCGAGGAATTCTTGCCTCAACCAGCTAAAGATAAACCACGACGAGCATGTGGGTTTCCGGTGCCCACATTAGGTCTTCGACCGCATCGATGGGATGCATTGCGTATGTTGATCCTATAGCGAAATATTTTCCCGCCGATTGGTAACTCACTATATCTACAGTATCCGGCATCCAAAAATACTCGACATATCCTCCGACAGTATTCTTTATCTTACACTTTGCCAACACCGCGCTTATTCCGCTCGTGACCCGATCGGTGCCCGCCAGTGAGCCCTACCTCTTGCTCACGCGACCACTCTATCAGGCTCCTGGACTGGAACATCTCGTCCTTACTCTTCCCATCGTCGCCCATGTTGTCTCTGGTATCGCCCTGCGCAATCTTCGCTCCTCTAGACGCGCAAGACTATACGGTGCGGAGACTCGTGCCCAACGAGACCTGCTCTCCTGGTGGCCTCGGATCTCTCTTCAGGCTCGTTCCGGATATCTTCTCGCCCCGCTGATCGGGCTTCACGCCGTGGTGAATCGCATCACACCGCTCATGGTGGAAGGCAGTAGTTCCGGCGTCGGACTGGGTTATGTGGCCCATGGTGTGGCGCGCAGCCCCGTGTTCTGGAATATCTTCTACTTGGTATTTGTCACCGCTAGTGTGTGGCACTTCATTGGTGGCTGGGCAACTTGGGTGGGCTGGCGAGTCACCACTGCCCGGAAACAGCACACAAGTAAGGGCTCGCTGGAGGGCTTGTTGGGATATCCCGAGAACCATCAACGAGCAAACCGACAGCGCAAAATGTGGTGGATGGTCAATGGCATTGCGGCCGCTGGCGCTGCCATCTGGCTTGCCGGTGCTCTTGGTATTGTTGGCCGCGCTGGTGAAGGTGTTGGCTGGGAGGCGCAAGGGTGGAATGCCATGTATAGTCAAGTGCCAGTCATTGGGGATTGGTTATGATTGGAGTTGACGATTGGATTGTGATGCACATAATGTACTGTATTCATAGACGCCACTAAGATGATTAATTATTAATAGAATTCATGAAAAGAGGAAAGAGAAAAATGGTACCCTCAGACATAGGAACTGGTTTGCATATTGTATGTAGATGAGGATCATGAACCCACTTGGTCCGTGCGAGGAATCTTTTTCACTTTCCATTCAACTTCAACTTCAACTTCCTAGACTCTGCCACATGGATTGATCAAGAATTTCCATGAACTCCCGCTCGGTGCACTCGATCTTTACTTGGCTCCCGCGATGCGCTTTTAATTCAAATCGCCCCACCTGCCCTCAATTCCTTCGTACTCCCGCACTCTCAAAATCGTTCTGTCACTCACCTAAAGCCATGGAGAGTTCAACCGATTCCACCAGCACCCGGGTGCAATACCAGGGCAAAGAATACAATGTGATCAAGGAGGGATTGGCCCATATATTAAATCCCCCGGCGCAGGAAGCCGCGTCCAAGGGAACGAAGAAAGACCTGAAGGGCGACGACGAGTCTCAGGCTGTCTTCTACAACCCAATTCAGCAATTCAACCGGGATCTTAGTGTCCTGGCAATTCGTGCCTTTGGTGAACATGCGATGGATCTGAAGGAGCAGAAAGAGGCTCAGAAGAAGAAGCGCAAGGCAGAGAATGGGGCCGACAATGCCAAAAAGCGGAAGCGCGAGGACGATGCGGAAGAACCAGCTTCCAAAAGGGTGGAGGAAGGGAAGGAAGAAAAGTCAGAGGCCACGGTAGAGCAACCAGGCTTTGTGCCAGAAGAGAAGCAGCAGGCGCCATCTGATGCACCCTCCCAACCGTCGTTTGCCGTCTTGGACGCTCTGTCTGCGACAGGCCTGCGAGCTCTTCGGTATGCCTCGGAGCTTCCAATGGTCTCCAAGGTGGTCGCTAATGACCTGTCACCCTCTGCAATCAACTCAATGAAGACAAACATCGAGTACAATAAGCTCGAAACCCGCATCACACCCAACCTCGGCGATGCACGAGCATATATGTACGGACTATCCTCGGTCCAGAAATTTGATGTCATTGATTTGGATCCGTATGGCACTGCCGCACCATTTTTGGACGCTGCAGTACAGGGTGTCAAGGATGGTGGTCTGCTCTGCGTAACCTGCACTGATGCTAGTATCTGGGCCTCGACTGGTTATGCAGAGAAGTCATTTTCCTTGTATGGCGGCATGCCCATGAAAGGCTCTCACTCGCACGAGGGTGGGCTACGACTGATCCTCAACAGTCTGGCTATGTCGGCTGGCAAGTATGGCATGGCAATTGAACCCCTGCTTTCGCTTTCGATCGATTTCTACGCTCGTGTGTTTGTGCGCGTGTATCGCTCCCCAGCGCAGGTGAAGTTCCTTGGTGCTAACTCGATGCTCGTTTACAACTGTGATTCGGGCTGTGGTGCCTGGTCGACCCAGCCATTGGCCGCACTAAAACAGAAGCTCAACCGCAAGGGCAACGCCCTGCACCACCATGGGCTGGCTCAGGGGCCTACCGCCAATACGCACTGCGAGCACTGTGGCTTCAAGACTCATCTTGCTGGCCCCATGTGGGCGGGCCCGCTGCATAACCCACATTTCATTCAGAAGATCCTGGCAACCCTTCCGGGACTTGATCCTCTTACTTATCAAACCATCCCTCGAATTGAAGGTATGCTGACCACGGCCCTGGAGGAGGACCTGGACCTTACCCTATGTGGCTCCTCTAAGTCGGAGGCCACCGAAACAAAGGGTGAGGCTACCGAGTACCCAGCCATCATCCCACGGATGGATCCGACTCGTCAGGACCCATACCCTTTCTACATGACCCTCGGTAGCCTTTCAAAAGTTTTGCATTGTTCCACTGCTCCAATCGATGAATTCCGTGGGGCTCTTCATTCCATCGGTTACCGCTCCACTCGCAGTCATGCCAAGCCTAACTCAGTTCGCACCGATGCCCCTTGGAGTGTCATCTGGGAGGTCATGCGCGAGTGGATTCGTCAAGAGAGTCCTATCAAGGAAGGATCCCTGAAACCGGGCACTCCTGGTGCCGCAATCATGGCCAAGAGTCGTGATAACCTCCGTAAGCTCGACGATGGGGATCAGTGGCTATCTCTTCTGAAGCGAGATATTCTCTCGGCCGTGGAGTCTGGCCGTGATGTCAGTGACCTGGTTACCAAGGTAGAGGCTTCTCTATATCGATCTGGCTCTCGACAAGCCTGGAAGCAAACGGCGGAGACTTCACAGGCCATTCCTCGAGCTGAACCTGAGCCAGTAGCTGCCTCAGAGAAGGAAAAGCCTGCCACTCAGATTTCCGAGCGCCCTCATCCCAGCACTCTCAACGTCAAATTCGATCCCGCCCTGGGTCGTGAAGCCTCAGCTGCGCACTCGAAAAAGCGTCTGGTCCGGTATCAGATCAATCCCCGCGCGAACTGGGGACCGCTGAACCGGGCATCAGTGACCAACTGATCAGTTTCTACGAACGTTTGATGTAAATATAAATATCTTCTTGTTTTTTTTTTTCTTGCCCACATTCAAAAATCTATTTTAACAATCAGTTGGCCCATAATACATTGTGTGCATTGAATGACGCAAAACATGATACAAACCTCTGTAGATGTCAAGGACCTGGAAACGTACTATTAATGCCCAATTCCATGAAGCTAGACACAGAGCAAGACCAAGCCCCTTATACTACAGGTTTCAAAGATGAACTACAGGCCTGAGCCCTGCACTAAAACCAGGGTCTTACGATTGAAGGCAGAGATAAAAACTCGATATAAATGAAATTATGGCATGTCATTACTCCCATTATAAACACCAACGAACCAGGAGACGAAACTGGATCGAATCTAGAAAGAAACACAAACATAAATCACAGTCATCACGTCTCGAAATGGGGAGAAAAAGGGAAGATCAAGCTGTTCTCAGCACTTATGTGAACAGGAAAATAGCACAAGAGATGACAATCTTGGAATTAGAGCTGCGAAACAGCCACGGCCACAGCCTGCGAATCGCTGTGACTGATGCTGACGGTGATCGACTTAACACCGGCTTGCTTGGCGGCGGCGGCGGCGGCACCGTGAAGCTTAAAGAAGGTTAGCGTTGCTGATCACTGGACAATATGATATTTAAAGTACTTACGTTAACCACGGGAGCACCGTTAGCGTCGCATGTAATCTCAATCTCTTTCAAAGCGGCACCAGCACCCTTGCTGCTCACACCCAGTGACTTGAAGACGGCTTCCTTGGCACTCCATCGGCCTGCGAACGAGGACTGTGGCGAGGCGGCCTTGCGGCAGTACTCCTGCTCGCTGGCAGTGAAGTTGCGCTCAACAAAGGTCTCATTGGTGATGTTGATGGCGTCGATGCTCTCAACGTCAACACCGATCTTGGAGTTGGCAGTGGCGTTGGCCTTAGCCAAAGACTCAACCATCTGGCGGGTTCTCTCCTCGCTGGAGGCCTCGGGCTTGGGGGGAGTGGTCGAGTACTTCAGCTCAGAAGTCTTCTTATCAAGGGTCACCCGGTAGTCGGGGTTCAGGAAGACCTTGCTCTGTTGCTCATCCTCGTAAGGAGCCTTGCTCTTGGCAACGAAGATGGTGTTGTTGATCAAGCCGTTGTGGAAGTAGCGGTAGGCCTTCTTCTGGCGAGACTCAACCTTGGTCTTGTAGGTCTCGTACTGAGCCTGATCGAGAGTGGCGTATAGGTACTTGGGGTGAAGACCAATAACCTGGGCACCCTTCTGACCGAAACCAAAGGAGGTGACCGAGAAGGCCTTAATACCATCGGTCTGGATGCTACGGCTGGGGTAGACAATGTAGTCGAACTTCTCCATCACCTTGTCAACGTTATCAGCGTTGCGGTTACCGGGAACAAGACCGGACTCCAGGACTTGGAGACAACCGTTGAACATCCAGGCACCAGCAGCACCCTTGGGGTGACCGGTGAGGTACTTCTGGAAGATTCCCATCACGGCATTACCCTTCTTGCGGCCAAGGTGCTTGAGCTGCTGGCAAATCACATCGGACTCATTCTTGTCGTTGGCAACGGTCGAGGTACCGTGGAAGGAGGCGACACCAATGTCATCAACAGTCAGGCCCCAAGTAGCCAAGGCACCACGCAAGGGAGCGATGCGTGAATCCTGCTTCCAGAAGTTGTTGCCCAGAGAGAACTGCGCATCCTTCTCCTGGCGAATAGCCTCGCGTTCGATGTGCTGGGCACGCTCCTGCATGTACTCAGAGGCATTGAAGGACTCATCGCTCTGAGCCTGCATAGCCTCAACTTCCTCCTGGAGGTAGAGGAGCTCCGATTCATGCCACTCCTTGATCTGCTTCTTGCGCAGCTCCATCTGACGGCGACGGTACTTGATGTCCAACAGAGGCGACGGGAACTTGCCAGGGTTCTCACGAGCAGTAGTGAGGACACCCTGACCGGGGGCGGGGACGGAACGGCCAATCTTATCAGTGGCGGTGGTGGTCAGAGCGATAATACCGTGGATAGGCACACCCATGTCGAGGGCAAGCTGAGCGCTCATGATAAGCTGCATACCACAACCCTGCGACTCCATGAAGCCGGCACGGGTAGTGGTGGTGGGACGAGACATCTCCTGCGGGGTACGACCGTGGGCGAACTCATCTTCGGCGTTGCTGGTAGCCTTCATGTTGGCGAACTCATACGAGCCCTCCTCCTGGAAGTCATCGAAACCACCGACGAAGCAGACACGGGCCTTGCCCTCCACGATGGTCTCATAACCGATGTCGACGGACTCAACAGCAGTGGCACAGGCACCGACAGGAGTCTTGATCGGACCAGTGGAGGACAGGAGCAACATGTTGACCCAGGCACTCATAGTGTTGATGAAAGACTCCTGCAGAATATCCTTCTGCAGAGGCTTGTCGAGGTAGCGGTCCTTGTACATTCCACGCAGAGCGTGGGTACCACCGATACCCGATCCAATACAGTTACCGACCTCAGAGAGGTGGACATACTTGTAGAACTCGTAGGGGTCGGTGATACCAGCCGAGAGCATGGACTCGGCAGTACAGACCAGAACGAACAAGGTCACGGGATCCACCTGCTCGATGATATCCTCGGGAATACCGTAGCGGCGGGCATCCCAGCCAGTCGGGACTTGACCAGCGACCAGGCGGTCGAACTGGAGAGCCTTGGGGATAAGCAGGTTGGCGCCCTTGCGAAGACGGACGGTGAACTCGCCAGACTCGGGAATCTCGAAGATCTCGACATTGTCTCCGTGTTCGCGCTTGAACTCCTCGGCGGTCTCCTTGGAGGCCTCGAAGGGCTCCAGATCCTCCTGGATGACAATCTCCTGAAGCAGCTGCTTCTTCTTGGGGTCGTATCCCTTGAACAGCTCGGGCTCGATAAGACGGATACCAGTGTGCTCCAGGATGAACTTCTCGTACTTGGGCTTGACATCCTTGTCATCAACAGGATCGCCGGTCTTAGCGTCGACCCAGCCAGAGTAGGCCTTGCCCTTGAGGGGACCATTGTGATGCTTGATTAGACCCATGATCCAGGCCATCTCGACGCAGCCCTCCAGAGAAAACTTGCCGTGGGCCTCCATCTGCCAGCGGGTCCGGGAGTTACCCCAGGGACCGACCTCGGCGAAACCGGTGACAACAACAACCTTGTCCAAGTTGACCATACCCTTAAGAGACTCATTGATTGGCTTGACCTCAGTCTCCCAGTCGGGGAGCGTGGGGAACTCAAACTTGATGTTAGCACGAGGCTCAGCAACAACCTTCTTGTACAGAACACCACTGTCCTCTCCATTAATAACAGTGTTCTCAATGGCAGTCTCCTTGATGACAGCCTGGCGAATATCGCTGCTCTCCATGATATCGGTGCGAAGCTTGGTCATCAAGCCCTTGAGGTCAGGGATGAACTGCAGACCTCCGTTGAGATCGGCGAAAACAGGGTCGGACTGACACAGGTTCACAATCGCAGGAGACATGAGACCCAAAAGGTTGAAAGCCATCTCCTGCTGGGAGAAAGTGCGGACGCCGAGTTTCTCGACACCCTCAGCAACCATGTTGTTACCGCTCATCAGACCGGTACCACGAGTCCAGCCAATGACCGCACCACAGATGGTGAGGTAGTTGCTCCAGTTCTCCGAGTACCAACGATTAAACAGGGTCTCCAGAGCAAGCTTGGATTCGGAGTACAGACCGTCATTACCGAAGGTACCGTGATTGGGGGACAGAGGCAGGATGACTTGAGCCGGGCGGGTCTCAAAGCCATGGGCGTGCTTCTGAGTCTTGATAGAACCGAGGAGACGCAGCAGGTTGGTCAGCATGATGCGGTGAGCCAGCTCAGACTTAGAGTCAATGGAGTCGATCTCTCGGCCATTCTCAGGAATAGCAGCGAACGGCACCACAAAGTCCAGGTCCCAGCCCAGACCCTTTTTGGAGTCATAGATGTAGTCGACAAGGGCCTGTACATCCTGTTGGCTACCCTGGTTGAAGGGCACCACAACCAACTGGGAGCCACGAGCACCATAGCGGGCATACATGCCCTGGTAGTACTCAGTCACCTGACGAGAGAAGCGACTGGTAGTGACGACGACCTTGGCACCACCACTGATGAGACCCTGCAGAACCTCCGCACCGATAGAACCAGCACCAGCACCGGTCATGAGGACATTCTTGCCCTGGAAGGAGAGACCGTCACGGGCAGCGGACTCCAGCACATTTAGGTAGGTTCCGGTCAACTTCTTGTTGTAGTCCCAGCCGTGATCGCTCTTCTTCTTCAGGTGTAGGAAAGGAATGGTCTCCACCTTACCGGGACGAGTAACAGTACGTTTGACGCTGTTACGGCCCTTCTTCGCTTGCCCGTTCTCCTGAAGCATGATCTGGTTCTCGTTCATGCTGAGTGCGTGCAGAACGTCCTTGTAAAGGGCATCGAACTGAAGCTGCGACGCCTTGGATAGACGATGCTGCTTGCGAATGAGCTTGTAGACGTTCTTCAGGTCATTCTGCACCTTGGTGCGGTTGCTGTATTCAGAAATTGGGCCAGCCTCGGCCATCTGCTTAACATAGTGCTCCAGCTTGCGGGCACTGGCACGGTCAACCTCCTTGTAATCAATGTTACCACGAGCATCAATGGTGGTCTGAGGACCGGTGGGGACGGCGACATCTTTGTAGACAGGAGCAACATCAAGAACCTCCCGGCAGTTCTCAATGAGCTGCTGACCCAGCTCCTTGGCGAGCTGGTATGTCTCACCACGCTCAGTCGGACAGTTGTCGATGTGGTATTGCATGAAGTCGAGGAGAAGAGGGTTGGAGCGGTTCATGATGCGAATGCAGCGACTGACAATCTCGCGGTCCACAACCTGCAGACGACCGAAAATGATGTCGTAGTACATGCTGAGGGCATCCTGACGGGCCCAGTTCCAGGATGAGTCGTAAACACGGGCCTTGAGGGGGTCGAAGGAGGGTTCGATGCCGGAAGCGTAGAAGTCACCGTGCTCGGCCTGCCACAGGTCGATCTGAGCCTGGAGCGCTTTCTGGGTCTCTTGGGAGGTGACAAAAGCCTTGTCACCCGCCCGCAGATCCATCTTGAGGTAGCGGGCGATGACTTCCAGCTGCTGCTTGAAAAGAGCCCGTTGGTCTTTCGTGAGCGCATCAATAGCGGCGGGATCCATCATCATGCCACCTCCGCCACCACCACTATCTCCACCGGCGGTGGGGGTCGAGAGGTTGATGCCGGCACTGGCGGCGTACTTGTTGGTCACATCGTCGAGGAAGGCCTTGGCATCGGCATCGGAGCCGAGACGGGATGCCGGCTCCATGGTAATCGCCAGCAAGAGCACACCGTCCTGACGGCCCGAGCCCAAGCCCCACCGAGTCTCCAGATACTTGCGGACTGCTGTGATGTTGAAGCCACCGGGCATCTTAGACGAGACTGTACGGGCGATCAGGGATGATGACTGCTTGCCCAACTGGCCGTTGAAAGTAGCCTGCATAGCGGCACCCAACTCGTCCAGTGGAGTATCCTCCGGCTTCTCTGGTGTGGAGCCAAACTCCTTTCCAAGGTCTCCCAAAATTTCGTTTTGTAATGTGGATTTACCTACGGAGAGAATATCGTTAGCTCTCATGATGACCCTTTTGCAAGATACAATGGTACTTACCTCCAACCAGATCTTTAATAGCTTTCGTCAATGGCACATCGGCCAAGCTCTTCTTCAGCTTCTGGGCCACCAGGGACCTCAGCACATCTACGGCGGTAACAGGCGCATCGTCCACGGCGGCCGCCGGGCCAGCACTTGGAGGTGGGGGTGCGGCAGCTGCGGGTGCAGATGCTGAAGATGTCGCGGCAGGAGCTGCAGCAGGGGCAGCCTCAGCAGCCTGTTCCTCCTCATCAATGGGGTCGACATCGTAGTAGATCTCCTTGGCATCCTTGTTGTAACAGAGAATCTGACGTTGAACGGAGGTAGCGGCATCGTAGGCCTCGTATTTGGAGGCCAGGGTCCGGCGGGCCATGCCACCGAGGGTATCTGCGGGACCAATCTCAACAATGCGCTCAGTGCGTTGTTCGGCGAGGATGACATCCTGAGTTTCAATCCATCGGACCGGCGAGGCGAACTGGTAGGCGAGCAGCTCCACCAGTAAGGTGTGCGCCAGCTCTTGTTCGATCTCCGGACGCATGGTGTGTGGGTGTATGTGTAAGTAGGGTCTTGTTTTATCGGAGATTCCGGGGTATCGAGGATTCAATTAAGGTAATGTTGAGAGAGCAGGACACACGTCCTGGAGGGCGTGCGACGGAAACAAGTCGCCCGAATGCCCACACAAAGGCGTTGAAATAAAAAGAAGTAGGGGAAGGGAGGAGAAAAATAGAGAATTATACAAAACACGAAAAGGGAATTAAAGAAGAAGGAAGAATTGACCAAGTTCTGGAGGAGAGAACTAGGATTTGGGGACTGACCACCAAAGAAAAAAAAGAGTGGGAAAGTATCGATAGTGAAGATAGCGGGCGGTGTAATACCGGATACCAGCACGTTGGTTTGGTCATTTATGTAATCTATGTAATTTTGCACTTTTGGATTTTCCCATTCTGCCAAACTTTTCTTCGTGCCAATATACGTAAAACTCCAGGACTTTTGGTTACAGTATTTGCAATACCATGTATTTAGGCGACAGTGTACAGATGTTTTTAGTCTACTTAGTGTTAGCTTACTCGGATTCTGGGGGAATGGTCACTCTATTCAACCCCAATCATCTGGTTTTCAACCGGATAGAAGGGATGGGCAGTTGAGTTGTACTGAGCTCTTGTTGGGGCTCACTGGCACCGTAGAGCCGGATCGGTACCTGACAGGATTAGATAAGCCCACCTGACCAATCAGGCCTCATAGAATGGAGTCGAAGCTCCCAACAACCCAATACTGAAGTGGAAGTGCCCCAATACTAGCTGCAGTTGAGCCAGTCAAGGTGATCAATGCTATGACCAAGGCTCCACTGGGACCACTAGAGCCACTTGAACCACTGGAAGTTACTCCTTTTTACATTACCATGGACGGTGGATTCCTCTAGAAATACCCAGGATACCATGAAATACACTTCCGGCCGAAGAGGCAGGAAAGGAGGATGAATAATCTCGAGTGTTGAACAACGATTGGGGCCACTCACCGCCCTAAACTGTTTCGGGTCGAAAGGCATTCAACAGCAAAAAAAAAAAAATTGGGGTTTTGTTCTACAGAGGACGGAACCTTGACTGGAAACACCATCACCAGTCTAAACGTGCTTCTCTTTCCCCTCAATCTCTTTCCCTTACTCCCCCTTTCTCCTCCATCTCTCCCCCCTCCCCCACTTCTTTTTCTTTTTCAATATTTGGGATTTGCGTTTAATAATTTAATCTTCTCTTTGATCTCAAACTTGCGGACTTGTAAGTATTCTCCCCGGGTTTGGTGGTTTTTCTTCCTTTCGGCTTCAAAACGCAAAGAATCAATACTCATTCAGTCGTGGTAGAATCTATCAATTGTCGGTGAGTCCCGGTTGGGTCTCTGGGAATTGATCAACAACCCCCCAAGAGGAAAGAAAGAAAAAAGAGAATCCTTCATCATGTACGGCACATCAACCGGCCCCCAGACCGGCATCAACACCCCTCGATCTTCTCAATCGCTGCGCCCTCTTATCCTCTCACATGGTTCCCTCGAATTCTCGCTCCTCGTTCCCACCTCGCTCCATTTTCATGCCTCGCAGTTGAAAGACAGCTTCACAGCCTCCTTACCCGAGCCCACAGATGAATTGGCCTTGGATGATGAGCCCTCCTCGGTGGCTGAGCTCGTGGCTCGCTACATTGGCCATGTGTCCCACGAGGTGGAAGAAGGGGAGGATGACGCCCAGGGCAGTTACCTGGAGGTCTTGAAGCTGATCCTGAACGAGTTTGAGCGGGCTTTCATGCGGGGCAATGATGTTCACGCCGTGGCGGCCGCACTTCCTGGCATTGTTGCCAAGAAAAACCAGGTCGTGGAAGCCTACTACGCCGGACGGGCTGCCGCAGGCCGGCCCACCAAGCCCTATGACTCGGCTCTGTTCCGGGCTGCTTCCGAAGATGCCGCAGGTATCTACACGGTCTTTGGTGGCCAGGGCAATATTGAAGAGTACTTTGACGAGCTACGGTCCATCTATACCACCTACCCCTCCTTTGTGGAGGAGCTGATTACCTCTTCGGCCGAACTTTTGCAAACCCTCTCGCGGGAACCGGAGGCCAGTAAGCTCTACCCGAAGGGTCTGGATATCATTCAATGGCTCCAAGATCGGGATTCTCAGCCCGATATTGATTACCTGGTCTCGGCGCCCGTCAGTCTGCCCTTAATTGGGTTGGTTCAGCTTGCTCACTACACCGTGACCTGCAAGGTTCTGGGTCGTCAGCCAGGTGACATCCTTGAGCGCATTCGAGGAACCACCGGTCACTCACAGGGTGTGGTGACCGCGGCAGCCATTGCCACGGCCACTAGCTGGGAGTCTTTTGCCCAGGCGGCGAAGAATGCCTTGACCATGCTTTTCTGGATTGGTCTGCGCAGTCAGCAGGCCTACCCCCGCACCTCCCTGGCCCCCTCGGTGCTCCAGGACTCCATTGAGAATGGAGAGGGATCCCCCACCCCTATGCTGTCCATTCGGGATCTCTCCCGGGCTGCCGTCCAGGAGCACATTGATGCCACCAACCAGCACTTGCCGGAAGATCGTCACATTGCCATCTCCTTGGTCAACAGCGCCCGCAACTTCGTGGTGACCGGTCCCCCGATCTCCCTCTATGGTTTGAACCTGCGTCTGCGCAAGGTTAAGGCTCCTACCGGCCTGGACCAGAACCGTGTTCCGTTCACCCAGCGGAAGGTTCGCTTCGTCAACCGCTTCCTACCCATCACCGCCCCCTTCCACAGCCAGTACCTCACCTCCGCCTATGATCGGATTCTGGAGGATCTGGAGGATGTCGATATCCCTGCAAGCTCCCTCGTCATCCCTGTCTTTAACACCAAGACCGGCGAGGACCTGCGTGAGCTGGGCGACAAGAGTGCTGTGCCCTCTCTAGTCCGCATGATCACCCACGATGCGGTTAACTGGGAGCAAGCCACCGTTTTCCCCGGTGCCACCCACATTGTGGACTTCGGCCCCGGTGGCATCTCGGGCCTGGGTGTCCTGACTAACCGCAACAAGGACGGCACCGGTGTCCGTGTGATCCTTGCTGGTGAGATGGACGGTACCAACGCAGAAGTTGGCTACAAGCCGGAGCTTTTTGATCGTGATGAGCATTCCGTGAAGTTTGCCGTCGACTGGGTTAAGGAACATGGTCCCCGTCTCGTGCAGACCTCCGCCGGTCAGACCTATGTCGACACCAAGATGAGTCGCCTGCTAGGTATTCCTCCTGTTATGGTGGCTGGTATGACCCCCACCACTGTCCCTTGGGACTTTGTCGCCGCTACGATGAATGCTGGTTACCACATTGAGCTGGCTGGTGGCGGTTACTACAACGCCAAGACCATGACTGAGGCGATCAACAAGATTGAAAAGGTCATTCCTCCCGGCCGTGGTATCACCATCAACCTGATCTACGTCAACCCCCGAGCCATGGCCTGGCAGATCCCTCTGATCGGCCGTTTACGTGCCGAGGGCGTGCCCGTCGAGGGTCTGGCCATCGGTGCAGGTGTGCCTTCTATCGAGGTCGCCAATGAATACATTGAGACTCTTGGCATTAAGCACATCGCCTTCAAGCCTGGCTCCGTCGACGCTATCCAGCAGGTTATCAACATTGCTAAGGCCAACCCCAAGTTCCCCATTATCATGCAGTGGACTGGTGGCCGCGGTGGTGGTCATCACTCCTTCGAGGACTTCCACCAGCCGATCCTCCAGATGTACAGCCGTCTCCGTAAGCAAGACAACATCGTCATTGTCGCTGGTAGTGGTTTCGGTGGCGCCGAGGACACTTACCCGTACCTTTCTGGTACCTGGTCTGCCAAGTTTGGCTACCCTCCCATGCCCTTTGACGGATGTCTTTTCGGTAGTCGCATGATGATCTCCAAGGAAGCCCACACCTCCAAGAATGCCAAGCAGGCCATTGCCGATGCTCCTGGTGTGGATGACGCAGATTGGGAGAAGACCTACAAGCAGGCCACTGGTGGTGTGATCACCGTCCTGTCTGAGATGGGCGAGCCGATCCACAAGCTGGCCACTCGGGGTGTCCTGTTCTGGCAGGAGATGGATCAAAAGATCTTCAAGCTTGACAAGGCCAAGCGTGTCCCTGAACTCAAGAAGCAGCGCAACTACATCATCAAGAAACTCAACGATGATTTCCACAAGGTGTGGTTTGGTCGCAACGCCGCCGGAGAGACTGTGGATCTTGAGGATATGACCTATGCTGAGGTGGCTCACCGCATGGTGGACCTCATGTACGTCAAGCATGAGTCTCGATGGATAGATGATTCCCTCAAGCGTCTCACTGGTGACTTCCTCCGTCGTGTTGAGGAGCGATTTACTACTGCTGATGGTCAGGCCTCGCTGCTCCAGAATTACTCCGAGCTGAACACTCCCTACCCCGCGGTGGACAACATACTGGCTGCTTACCCTGAGGCTGCCACCCAGCTGATCAACGCGCAAGATGTCCAGCACTTCCTGCTGCTGTGCCAGCGGCGCGGACAGAAGCCCGTTCCCTTCGTTCCCTCGCTCGATGAGAATTTTGAGTACTTCTTCAAGAAGGACTCCCTGTGGCAGAGTGAGGATCTGGAGGCTGTCGTTGATCAGGACGTTGGTCGTACCTGTATCCTTCAGGGCCCTATGGCTGCTCGCTTCTCTAACGTCATTGACGAGCCCGTTAAGGACATCCTTGATGGTGTCCACAATGGTCACATTTCCGGTCTGCTCCGCGATGTCTACGGCGGTGACAAGAGCAAGATTCCTGTGATCGAGTACTTTGGTGGCAACCTGGCCACTGCCGAGGATGAGGCCGAAGTCGAGGGTCTCACCATCTCCGAGGAGGCTAGCAAGACTAGCTTCCGTCTTTCATCTTCCTCTGCCGATCTGCCTGAGCTGGATCGCTGGCTCCGTCTTCTTGCTGGCGACTCCTACTCCTGGCGTCACGCCTTGTTCATGGCCGATGTTTTTGTTCAAGGTCACCGTTTCCAGACCAATCCGTTGAAGCGAATTGTCGCTCCCACTCCCGGTCTCTTGGTGGAAATTGCCAACCCCAATGATCCCGCCAAATCTGTTATTAGTGTTCGCGAGCCCTACCAGTCTGGCAAGCTTGTGAAGACTGTTGAGGCCAAAATGAACGAGAACGGCCAGATCAGCCTGACTCTGTTTGAGGGCCGCACTGCCGAAGGTGGTGTTGTTCCCATGACCTTCCTCTTCACCTACCACCCGGAGACCGGATACGCCCCCCTGCGTGAGGTTATGGGAGATCGCAATGACCGCATCAAGGAGTTCTACTACCGCATCTGGTTTGGTAACAAGGATGTTCCTTTCGATACCCCGACGACTGCCACTTTCAGCGGTGGTCGCACGACTATCACTTCCCAGGCTGTCGCCGACTTCGTCCACGCTGTCGGCAACACTGGTGAGGCCTTCGTTGACCGTCCTGGCAAGGAGGTCTACGCGCCTATGGACTTCGCCATCGTGGCTGGCTGGAAGGCTATCACCAAGCCCATCTTCCCCCGCACCATCGATGGAGACCTACTGAAGCTCGTTCATCTGTCCAACGGCTTCAAGATGGTTCCGGGTGCTGAGCCCCTGAAGGTTGGTGATGTCCTCGATACCACCGCCCAAATCAACGCCGTAATCAATCAGGACTCGGGCAAGATGGTTGAGGTGTGTGGCACTATTAAGCGTGATGGCAAGGCCATCATGCACGTCACCAGTCAGTTCCTGTACCGCGGTGCGTACGTCGACTTTGAGAATACCTTCCAGCGTAAGGACGAAGTGCCCATGCAGGTTCACCTGGCTACCAGCCGTGATGTCGCCATTTTGCGTTCCAAGGAATGGTTCCGCATGGATGAAAGTGAAATCGAGCTCCTCGGTCAGACTCTGACTTTCCGTCTGCAGAGCTTGATTCGCTTCAAGAACCAGACCGTCTTCAGTAATGTCCAGACAATTGGTCAGGTTCTATTGGAGCTGCCCACCAAGGAGGTCATCCAGGTGGCGTCTGTGGACTACGAGGCCGGCACCTCTCACGGTAACCCGGTGATTGACTACCTCCAGCGCAACGGTACTTCAATTGAGCAGCCGGTCTACTTTGAGAACCCCATCCCTCTCAGTGGCAAGACTCTCTTGGAGCTACGTGCTCCGGCCTCCAACGAGACCTACGCTCGTGTCTCCGGTGACTACAATCCCATCCACGTGTCCCGTGTCTTCTCCAGCTACGCCAACCTGCCTGGTACCATTACCCACGGCATGTACAGCAGTGCTGCCGTGCGCAGTTTCGTGGAGACCTGGGCGGCTGAGAACAATATTGGCCGTGTTCGTGGCTTCCACGTCTCCCTAGTCGGCATGGTCCTGCCTAACGATATGATCACTGTCAAGCTCCAGCACGTTGGTATGATTGCTGGTCGCAAGATTATCAAGGTTGAGGTCAGCAACAAGGAGACCGAGGACAAGGTTTTGCTGGGTGAGGCTGAAGTTGAGCAACCCGTGACCTCTTACGTCTTCACCGGCCAAGGCTCTCAGGAGCAGGGTATGGGTATGGAGCTCTATGCTAGCAGCCCTGTGGCCAAGGAGGTCTGGGATCGTGCTGATCGCCACTTCATCGAGAACTACGGCCTGTCTATCATTGACATCGTCAAGAACAACCCCAAGGAGCTGACCGTCTACTTTGGTGGTCCTCGGGGTAAGGCCATCCGCCAGAACTACATGGCCATGACCTTTGAGACTGTGAACGCCGATGGTTCGATCAAGTCCGAGAAGATCTTCAAGGGCATTGATGAGACCACCGATTCGTACACTTACCGCTCCCCTACCGGTCTGCTGTCTGCCACTCAGTTCACTCAGCCCGCACTGACCCTGATGGAGAAGGCTAGCTTTGAGGACATGCGCTCCAAGGGTCTGGTCCAGCGTGACAGCAGCTTCGCCGGTCACTCCCTTGGTGAATACTCGGCCCTGGCTGCCCTTGCTGATGTCATGCCCATTGAGAGCTTGGTGTCCGTTGTGTTCTACCGTGGTCTGACCATGCAGGTCGCTGTCGAGCGTGACGAGCAGGGTCGCTCGAACTACTCCATGTGCGCTGTCAACCCCAGCCGCATCTCCAAGACCTTCAACGAGCAGGCACTGCAGTACGTTGTGGAGAATATTTCTGAGGCCACTGGTTGGTTGTTAGAGATTGTCAACTACAATGTGGCCAACATGCAGTATGTGGCCGCTGGTGATGTAAGTTTCTTCTTTCTTTTGTTCAAATTATGTCGATCATATTGGATACTAATTATCTCTCTCTAGCTCCGCGCTCTTGACTGTCTCACCAACCTTCTCAACTTCCTCAAGGCCCAGAACATGGACATTCCTGCTCTGATGGAGAGCATGTCCCTCGAGGACGTCAAGGCCCACCTGGTCAGCATCATCCAGGAGTGTGTCAAGCAGACCGAGGCCAAGCCCCGGCCGATTCAATTGGAGCGTGGCTTTGCCACCATCCCACTTAAGGGTATTGATGTGCCCTTCCACAGTACCTTCTTGCGCTCTGGTGTCAAGCCTTTCCGATCCTTCTTGCTCAAGAAGATCAACAAAACCACCATCGATCCCAGCAAGTTGGTGGGCAAGTACATTCCCAACGTGACTGCCCGTCCCTTCGAGATTACCAAGGAGTACTTTGAGGATGTATACCGTCTCACCAACTCTCCCCGCATTGCCTCTATCCTGGCCAACTGGGAGAAGTACGAAGAGGGCACCGAGACCGCTGCCCGTGCGGCCTAATGTTGTATCTTGTGATTCCCCTTCTCGTCCTCCTAATGTGTTTATTGTTTTCGTGATAGAAAGACCTTGTTTTACCTCGGTCGTGATGTGACATGTTTCGAATCTTGGCGGAGTTGTTCTTGCTGCATGTATATGAGTCTTTTCTTTTCCCTTTAACTATTTGAGTTCCGTCTATTACAATGAGAGTTTGTACTGTAATATGCTTCTTGTTTCCAGTATATAGTTATTTACGTACCACTCCAAGCTTTCCATGGCTCAGAAAACCCTCCGATGGTTGGTTTTAAAAGAACGGATAGCTAGTTAGGTACTCGCGATAAGATTCTTTCATTGATCGGAGAGAAGACTTGTATGATACACTTCAATGACCTCGAACTTAGGGGATTTTTTGCATAATTCATTCATTTCTATGCCTTACGTCCCCTTCCAAGGACCAGGCCGAAGCAATCGGTCTTCTTTGCCGTAGACACTGACATCTTTCACGATGGCGATGAAACGACGGTGGATATCCTTAGATTCGCCAATACGAGGACGGAAAATCCTCAGAAGTTCAACGGTGGTAATGCCAGTCGCCGGAATAGCGGCATGAATCTCTGCGGGCGTTGGGAAGGATATGTTTCCAATTGGTCCTGGTGTCGACACGCGTCCTTGGCCTGTGAGAGTCAGCATACTAGATCAATTGAGGAGATAACGGTTGACTTGCCTCGAGCTCCGTCAGGACTGCTTGCACGGCTTCCAGAGAAGCTTTGGTTGCCCGCAACAGGGCTAGCTGCCCGGGATCCTTGCGGCGTACCGCCTCGAGAACCACCAGAAGGCGGATTCAGCTTCAACTTCTTGGATTTGCCATTCTCACTCATCTCAGCTCCAGATCCCACAGCATCAACGTCGCTGCCAGACCCGGAGGCCCCCATTGGGATATTGCGAACTCTTTTCTTGCCAGCCTGAACAATATCAAGTTAGTCACGGTCCGTTCATTCCGGTTCGAGGGGTACTGACTTGCACACCAGATGGCGATATAGGCCTCGAAGTAGGCTGTGGTGTCTGGTGGGTGGATGAGTGTTTATTCTTTACCTTTTTCCGGGAAGTGTCAGTGCCACTGGCATCTGAGCCACCGGGCGAGCCCAGTCGCTTGCGAGATGCGGTAGCTTTCTTAAGAGGATCGGTATGCTTGGGACGGCCGGACGGCGTAGTGGCGCCTTTGGTCGACGAGGAAGCCGATTCTTTCTGTTTCTTTTCCTCTTCAGCTTTCCGTTCCTCTTCCTTCAACCGTTCGGTCTCACTATCATCAGAACTCTAGAAAGTAAAAATAGTAAAAAGTAAGTCTCACACACTCTTGGCAGATACACGTTCAGAAGGTTACTTTACCTCCTCATCAGTGTATGGGTTAGCGTCTGAACCACTGCTATAATCAAAGTTTCTTTCTCTTTTCTTCAGAGCTTTGCGCATCTTCTTTCCAAGTTTGTGACGGGCCTCGCGCTCAAACTTTTCCCTCTTTTCTTCTTCCTCGTAGTCTTTTTCTTCCTTGAGGTCGAAGACATTCGCCTTGAGTTGATCATCTTTGATTCTTTTTTCAGCATCCTTGGTGTCTTCATCCTGCTCGTTGAAAAGGTCGTCATGTTCCTCATCGTCTGCAAATCGGTCTTCCTCAAAGTCCATCTCAGTAGCTTCTAAGCCCTCTCGTCCGGCTAGAACGCCTTGCTTCCCGGCGAAAACTTTCCGTGATTTAGCATACTTTTCCAACTCCTTCTGCTGTGCATCCTCTTGTTGTTTTTCCATGAACCAGCGCGGGTCTTTCACCCGCTTCGCCATGAACTTTTCTGCTTCCTCGATGGTCAGGGCCTTGAAATGACTCTTGGCGCTAAACTTGTACCACTTTTCCGCGGGAATCATGCGCATCTTGCCATTATCGAGGATAAATACCGCGTGAGTCTCCGATAGAGCCGCTTCATAATTACCAACCCAGGTATTGCGGTTGTCGAAATCTTCAAGGTGCCAGGGTAGCGCCTCTTCATATTTGATCCGAGCTCTGGCAATCTCCTCGGGGGTCATATCAGATTTGAAGACTTGTTGCGTTTTCTGCTTTGGGGCATTTGGTCGCTTTGCGGTGGATCCGACTGATGGGGCGATCTGGGCAAGATTCTCGGCGCGCTCCTTCTCTCGGGCAGCTCTCCTCGCGTCGAGTGCCTCTCGCTCTGCCTCGTCAAGTTGTTGACCATCGGGGCCTACCATTCTTTCCGCATTATGGTCTTGATTTCGGGAACGCGGGTCTCGACGTTGCAGCCTCACTGGGCGCGTAAACTGCGACTCATCGCGTGGGTCGACAACTCGCTTGGCAGCGAAGCGAGCGATGTGATTCTTCAGCCCCTCGCGCAGAGCTCGCTTGGTCGTCACCACCGGGTAGTCGACATATTTCTCGGATAGAAGAGGGCCGCTAAAACCGTTCACGGCGTGGTCATCCCGCACGGGGGGGGTCGGGGCCGCTCCAATGGCTGCGATAACGGCTGGGGATTGGATGTCAAGGGTCGCGAAGGAAGAGTCTTGGTGGCTGTTTTGCCCGTGGGAACAGCTGCGGATGAAACAGTTCCCGCTGGTCTTACTGGTCTTCTCTTTGGGCGGACTAACGGGTCGGCGGCTTTGGGGCGACGGATTCTCATGGGAGGAGCTCCATGAGGCCCTGTGGGGGCGCGCCCATTTGAGGGGTTAGTTGGCGTGGACATGGTTCTCTCGAAGACGACTGAGATAAGTCTTGGAATGAAGGAGAGTTTCACGGGCCAAGGAAAGGAGATGGGCGAGAATCCAAAGAGTCCAGGAAGTGAGAAGCTGCGGAGTCGTCTTTCAGCCTGACAATGATGATGAAAGGTCACGGGTTAGCTTAGTCATGCTCACCACAGGCTTTGTTTAACTTACCAGTCACTCCCTGCTATCTTTAACTATCATCTTGTCAACATTTCATGGAGAACATTGGAATATTGGAATAGGAACATTTTTTGGTGTCAATTCAGACTGTTGAGCACATCCAGGATTTGGAGTGCTCAATTGATCCCTCAATGTCGCGAAAGTAAGGTTTATATGTATATACCCCACTGCTAAATGAATTCCGCCATGTGCTCTTGTTTTCGGACAACGCTTGTGTATTACTTTTTGCATTTACTGTAGGTAATAGTTGGATTGTTCGACGCTCTTGATATTTCGTTCATTCATATAATCATATACCTGGCCGCTTTTGCAGTGCAGTGGGGGAGATTCAAGTTCCAAACTTCTGCCCTGGCTCCAGACGCCGGTATGGACAGGCAATCCAGTCGCAGCCTTGCTTGTAAATCTCCGTCCCCCACCATTGGAACCCAGCGACCCACCCGGGGTAAATGAGAGCAAAGAACAAGATCACCACGGCGAATGCGAGTCCTGAGTCCAAGGCGGCCGATAGGGTCATGGCATATTTCTCCCACCAAGCCGTCTTGCGGCGCCGGATCACGTAATTGAACACGAAGCATACCAATGCCCAGGTGGAAAAGTTCAATCCCGTAGCCGGGGGGATCCAACTGAGACTGCCGAAAAGTATGGGGAAGTTAACCTTGCGCCAAAAGCTTTTCTTGCTTCGTCGGCCAAGCGCCCAAGCGCACAACGGGGCCACGGCGCCAATCAAGAATGCCCACACTAAGGGCCGGTAGAGACCATCTGGGCCAAAGAATCGTTGCGGGCCCACGACACCCCAGAGAATACTTCCATTGAAGTGCACTCGAGCTATCGGACAGTTGAAACCATTCAACGCCTGAGGAGTGCACAATTTCGGGATGTGGGTAAACATCCAATTCAACACGCCAATTTGGGTTAAGCTAGATACCAACGTTGCGACCATCTGTACGCTAAATAGGATGCGAGGTGGAATCTTCATGTAATGGCCGAGCTTGAGATCGGAGGAGAATTTGATGCCTTGAGCAGAGCTGATGTAAGAGTAGGTCACGAAGATCATGTTCGCAACGGGCCGTCCGGGAAAGACGATGCCACAAAGGAGTTGGCAGATTAAATAGAGACTGCTGTGTTGATTAGTCACGGCCATGATGATACCGACCGGTATGAAAAACACGCTCGTCATGCCCAGTGCTAGGAGCAATCCGTACCAAGGCAGGTGGACTGGGTAGCTGTACAGAGCAAAGAATGTCAGTGGTGCAATAGAAGATAATAGAATCCGGGGACAACGTCAACTTACTGTTCCACGGTATATATGGCAGTGACAAGCATCGTAACAAGCACGATGAGATACCATGTGAGTGGAGCATCTTTGTAACGTCTCATGAGGCGACAATGGACATCCTCCATTCCCAACGGCTCCTCTCGAGGAGCATCTTGTGAGTCTCTAGGGATATCAGAACTGCGGCGAGTCTGCGGGTGACCATTTTCACGCTGCAGGGGTTCATATGTGCTAAGGTCTGGAAGTTCTCGTCGTTCCTCGAATGCCCGGCGAGTTTGCTGCCAAATATCCTTGCCATACCAACACACAGTATGGGTTACTAGGGAGGTAAGGGCCGCAAATTGAACTCCATATGATAGCACATAGGTAATAGGGAGATAGACGGGCGAATAGTCCTCATAGGCCTTCTGATCGAACACAAACTCTGGAGTCAAAATTCGGCTCACGTTGTACGGATGACCCTCGTTATCGAACACAGCCGCTGAGAGAATAGGCATAAAGGACGAAAATAGGACATTTTTATAGTCTTGCGTAATTTCGTCAGCAGGGCACGTAAAAGAGACAAAGTTACGACTTACATAATATGGGGGCAATGATCCAAATCACGACTACCAGTCCGGTAACGATATTCGCTGCAGCCCACCAGGGCGTGAGTAAAGGGGAACCAATATACGCGATTTGAGCCCAATCAAACGTCACAGGAAACATTCCAAGACCCGAGGCCACACCAAACTACACTTGTTAGAAGGAGGTACCAGTATCCAACAAAGGTTGACAAAGAGACAAGAAGGGGAGGAGAAAGGATACATACAAGATTGGAGACGACAACGCTCTTGGGAGCAAACCAAGTGATCACACTGAAATAGCTCAGGGCAGGCATCAGTAAGCCTGGGACAAAATACCAAAGAAAGGCCCCTCCCCAAACCAAAATAAAAAACTTGTAGCGGGAGATACTCCATCCATTGGCCTTCTTGTTGGCGGTCTTGTGCATTGTGGAAAACATGGCAGTGGACATGAGAGTTCCCGGCCAGATCATCGCGGATGGCCGTACTAGAAACCGTCTGGTCAAGCCAGCAAAAGCGTAACCCAGGACTTGAGTCGAGATGATCAGCAGCAATTGATACATGACTGGGACCTCTTGATTATAAAATTTATGTTGTTCGACGATCACCTGTACTGCTTGTCAGCCATGAAAAACCTCTAGTGGTCAATTAAAATGGACACTAACGTCAGTTGCAAAGGCAAAGCCGAACGAGACATTGCTGCTAATGTAGACACAAGCATGTTCCTTCTCATTCCAACGGCCTTGGGCGAGCCAGAGTCGGACTCTGGAGACCCATGAGTGGTTAGGGAGATCAATTTCGCCAGCCAGAGATTCGCGATGGTCGAGGGTTCCATTCTCAAACACCTCAAGGGGATCATCGGTCCGTTTCAAGATCACATCCCAAAACTTTCCCAGCGGATGGACTAGAACCAGAGCAATAATCGGGGTAATTGCCACGCTCGGGTAGCGAAGGGAGAAGAAGAGATTCGCAGCGGAGCCCGTAAGTGAGAAGAGCAACGAGAGAATCCACATACGAGGGGCTATATTGATAAGCATTAGTTCGATTCGACTTATTTAATTCAAGGAAATCCTACTGTTGATTGACAGAGTGATGTCGTCTGTCGCTGGTACTGTTGCTCGAACTTGTGCATATCTACATCAGCCGCGAGGTTAGCCTTGATCGTCCAGTCAGGAAGCTAGTGGAACTCACGGGGAATTGTCCGGAGGATCCTCCTCGGGAGATTTTGAATCCTCATCCTCAACATCCAGAACATCTTCCTCATCACTTGTCATATAAGGGGAAGAGACGGGGGTATCCTGCATCACAGAATTTCCAGGCACCGCTAGTCCCGTCGCGAATGAGAATTTTGAGTCGGCACCCATGCCCACATCTGAGGTAGCAGAGGAGGGTCTTCGATTGTGGGCCTCTCTATACCACCCACTGCTTCTTCGACCTGATGAATGCGAGCGTTTTGGTTTGGACCGATCTTGTGCATCCCGCGATGGGCCCGCACCACTCTCGAGACTCGTACGCTGGAATCCCCCATTCACTAACCTACGAGCATTGCTCCGTCCTGATAGATCGGCGTCGAGAGAGTCATGGGGAATACGTACGGCGCCATATGAGGTTGAGCCCAGGGCGGGCGACGACCGGACTAGCGGGGTGCGTGACATGAGGACGCGGAAGCGCTGGGCGAGGGACGTGGAAGGCGGACTCACGTCGGGATCCAGGTCAAGGTCAAGGTCAAGGTCAAGGTCTGAGTCGCAGTTTCCATTGTTGTCGCCCCTGTCACAATTCTCACACTCAAGATCGGAAATATGTAGATTGGAAGAGGACGGGCAATGGCAACGATTGCCCTCCACTTGGTGCGGTTCGGCGGGAAGCCTCTCGCCCCTCGGGTTGGGACAAGATAGCTTCCGCGTTTGTAGCGGGATTTCGGCCGTGGTGATGGTGATGGTGATGGTGATGGAATTGAGATTCTTTGAATTCTTTGCAATTACTTCATCAGTGATGAAATCGATGATTCTTTTAGGATTAGATCGTGCAGTAGCTCCAAGCGAGTGATGGAATTGTCCGGCCCCACTTGGAGTTACGACGCAAGGAATTCAGATCCACTGGATGGAACCGGGTTTATACTCGTACAGTGAACCCAAGTCTGTATATACATTTATATTGGATATCTCAATCTTCCCCCTTCTAAAACAACTCCGTCACCTTTTCATCTTCATCTGCAGGGGCAGGGGCTTCAATCTGGGCCTGGGCTTGGGCCAAACCTGCCTCGGTCTGAGCTCCCTCCCCTTCCTCGTCTCGCATCAACACCTGTACAAGTCGGTCACACGCTTCTCGCACTCCTTCATCCTCGACATTCAGATGACACTCCCTGATAAATGAGTACACCTGCACCGCACGCATCAAAGCCCGGCCTTCGGGAGTGGTTGTCAGTAACAGCAATGTCTCCAGATGAGTGGTGAGAATGGTCGGGTCACTTTCACGCTGCTTGTCGGGCGGGAGCAGCTGGAGATCTGGTAGCATCGACGCCATTTCATCGTCGGGGAACTCCTCCGGTCCGGCGATAGGCAGGAGCAGATAAGGCAAAAGGTTGGCCTCGTCTTCGCCGAACAACATGGGGTGAGAGGAGACGTCAAAGGCCACATTCTTGATCGTGGATGCGACTCCCTTGCGACGAATCTCGCTCTTGTGTTCCGTGAATACCGTCAGCTTGGTGATGGGAACGACTCCGTCGTACTCTTGGCGTGTGGTGAAATAGCTCCGTCCCTGCTCAGTTTGGGACAGGTCGGCAAAGAAGTAGGACAAATAATCGTAGTTGGCGTCCTTGTTGAGACCCCCTTCGGCACCCTTTACAAAGCAATCCATGAGCTGATCAATAGCATTTTCCGAAGTCGAGACACCCTCGGGCACTCTGCGCTTCAATGTATGTAATTTCTGGAGGTAATCGGACTTGACCAGGTTGGCCAGAAGCATGGCAGCTTCATCGACGTTGGGATCCTTGACATTCTGTGATTCCGCATTGGATGATCAGTTCAGCTTCTCTCTGGGTTCAAGGGACGAGATTGGAGGTTCACTAACCGTCAGTTTCAACAAGAGGGTCTCGATGTACTCGTCATCCTCTGCTAAGGCCTTTAGAATCTCTTCATCGGCCGAGAGATTGACAAGGATCGTCAAAACATTCTTGGCAATCGGCTACCGGGCAAGATATGGGATCAGTTGCTGGAATTGAGCGTTTGTGGCCGGGGGGGGGGGGATGATGTCGCATCGCACGTACGGTGTAGTCCCGAGTTAACAGCTTCAGATCCCGGATAGGAAGTAATTGGTGCCGTTTGAATAGGCTAGGTTGAGCGATAGAGTAGCCGACAAGGTTCTCACAAGCTATCCAAAGATTTATTATTAGCCAGGGTTCGAGTACAGAAAGGATTGAGATCGTACCGATTTGACGGATTTGTGAATTTCCGTGGTGAAGAAAATCCACCAGCTGAACCTTCGAGTCAGCAGGATCTATGTCAGAAAGAGAATACAACATACCTCCTCTGTGACTGTCGGCATGATGTTGAGTGTAGGAGTATGAGTTGTAAGTGTGGGGCAATTCACAATTTTTTTGAATCGCGAAAGTGGGGGGAGAAGTTCGGCGTCATTCCATATCTTGACAAATCATGGGTGTAGATTTATAAGTATACATTTGTATATCTATGGAATAGGATGTATGACAATGTATGATAGAAGAGTATAGTCACAAACTAAATATTGATCTAATTGGAATAATCAGCTACAAATGTAATATCTATAATCCCCTCATTAACTTCTCTAGCGTGACCCGTTTTCTTCCCCTCTTCTCTACCGCACTTCATTTCTACCTATCAGTCTACAACGTTGCACACAATGACTACCCCTGATTTGAATGAGATTCATGACTTTCTGGTGTCCCTGGCCCACCGGGCGGGTGAGATTATCACGAATGCTCTGCCTGAAACCAGTGGTACCGGGTCCAAGAAGAACAGTTCGTGAATACTTTTATGTAAAGAGTACATGTATACAGAGTACTAACATGGGAATTGAGCCTTGTAGGTGCCGACCTGGTCACAGAATATGACCGTGCAGTGGAGAAGATGATTTCGACGTCACTCAAGGAGAAATTTCCCGATTACGTGTAGGGGCTTCATTGCCATCGGGTGTACATCGCTGATAATCTGCAATAGGTTTCATGGCGAGGAGACCTATGATCCCAATCAGCCTTTGACCGATGCCCCCACGTTCATCGTGGATCCAATTGATGGAACTGTGAACTTCGTCCACAGTTTCCCGTATGCCTGTGTCTCTCTGGGCTTTGCCGTGGGCCGAGTTCCTGCCGTGGGAGTGGTCTACAACCCGTTCACCAAGACCTTACATTCTGCTGTTCGAGGCCAAGGCGCATTTTTAAACCGGGAAACCCGCCTGCCGCTAAAGGGAGAGACTGTAGAGCCCCTTTCTGGGCTTGCCAATGCTCTCATCAGCATCGAATGGGGCTCCGATCGCAGCGGGCCCAATTGGGACACCAAAGTTCGTACCTTCGCGAAACTGGGTCAGGCGAAAGAGGATGGGGGCGCGATGGTGCGCTCCATGCGGAGTCTGGGATCGGCTGCACTCAACATGTGCGCGGTTGCGGAGGGTACCATGGACCTGTACTGGGAAGGGGGATGCTGGGAGTGGGATGTCTGTGCAGCATGGGTCATCCTGACCGAGGCAGGAGGCATCATAGTGGATGGGAATCCCGGTGGATGGAAGGCTTCTCTGGATGGGCGAAAGTATCTGGCGGTTCGAGGAGCCCCCGAGGCAGGACAGAAGGAGATCGTGGAAGAGTTCTGGAGCAACATCCAAGGCCGATTGGACTACTAGCGGCAATACAGGAATGATCTCATTCATATGTGGAATCTTGATAGGGGGTATTAATTACAGGGTATGCATGCTATATACAAAATCTTCTTATTCTTAATTCCCGCGTCGGGTTCTCGGCGTTCCAAGGCTTTCATTTTCATGGCCGCAGCGTGGGGGACCAACGATAGCCAGCGTCATCCTTCTCGTCAAGCCCGGATTCACAATCATCGTCTTCATCTACGTGGCGATCCGTCCACCGCGCGGAATCCTGTCGCGACACGTCCGTATAGTGAGATTGTCCATTGGTGCTGGTCGTCTTGTGGGATTCATGCTCAGCCGGGAAAGTTTCGGCTCTTTCATGGATTGGGGAATGCGCCGAGAGTCGAGAAGGCCCCGGGAAATCATGCAGATGATCCGGACCCATACGAGGGGTTTGTTCTGAATCCTGACTGGAGTCGTCATGTTGGCCTTCAACTTCATCACCGGAGCTACTGGGCCCAATACCGGGTGACTTGGCCCTCTCAACCGTTTGCTGCAATACATCATCCGTCTCTACAGCGTCAGTATGTCCAAAGTGCGTATCGACCAAGTGCTTCACGACAGGCCATCCATAGGCATTGGTGAACATTCGTCGTACGATTATGTTGTTATGTGCGTCAGGTTCGAGACGCACAAGGACCTTGCGCCAGGTCAAATCGCGGTGATAGGCGCGAGCAATCTTCTCTTCGACCTTCAGTCCACTTTCTCCAAGGTTGGCAGAGACGCCGGAGTTGGAAGGGAGTTGAGTGGCCGCGGGGGCCGTTTTCGAGCTCTTATTCTGCAAAGAACTGAACGCGATGGTTCGTCGTTTCACGGGTAATGGGGGTGGGATGTCGTCCGAGTGATAAATTCGATCATGGAAGATGGTCCGTGGACGGGCTGAAGGATCCAAAAGAAAGTCGGTGGGGGGTAAAGGTGGCATCAGCAAGTCGCCTGCACACTCAAAAAAGGTGGTCTTCGGTGGCGTATGCAATCCTTCTTCACCCTCATATAAGGAATTTCCCCGAACTAAAGGGGCAGGACTTTGATTGGCGTCAAATGACGCGAGAGTCTGGCTGCGCCTATAAATTTTGGTATGTTTCGGGCGCGGAGGAGACTTGGTCTCCTTGGCACGGAACAGGGAGAAGAAAGTGCTAAGAGGACCAGAAGAGGCACTTCCAGCAACATTATCCTTCGATCCACCATCTGTCACTTGGCTGTGATGTGATGAATGTCTTTTCGACGCAATAAACTGTCCAGAGGCGGGGGAAGATGGGTCTTCCAGAGCCAAAGCTTCGTGCTCATCCAACGAAGAAGTACCATCTGCCAGTCCTGGTGCTTCACCAGTACGAACAATTTGAGGGGACTTCGAATTGGCTCCAGTCAACTCGGCCCAACCCCATTCTGCCATGGTTCCTACCAGACCGATGTCTCTTCTCGCCTTCTCCACTCGATCAAGGCCTCTCCAGTCCAGGAAAAGCAAACAAGAGGTCCGCAAGGGAACAATTCCATCATTGACGACATTCGAGTAAACGGTGCGATGCTGAAACTTCTGCAAGGCCTCATGAGCGGGCCCACAGGGCAGGATTCGCAGAAGCGGCTTGGACCCTGGATCGGGGTTGCTTTGATCTTTGGCCGAGTCACCTCGCCCACCAATAATGGCTCCCCAACCGCTTCGTACCTTCGGTGCCGTCCAGCTCAACCCAAGATCTTGTCCTGTTCGACCGACAAGGCCCAAGTCCAGGGCAAATCGAACGTACATGGGGTTCTCGTTGCTAAGTCCCAGAAATGGGGTTGCGAGGGCAATAAAGTTGATCGGTCTGATCTGCTCGAAGAAACGGGGAGAGTGTTTGTGAATATACGCGATAGCATATGTTTGAATCAGACCACCCAGAGAGTGTCCTATGAAGCTAATGCCGGTAATTTGGTATGCATGGTCATCCCCACCAGCAAGCCCATCTTGATCCACAGAAGCATGAGGATCCGATGAGAGATTAGGCTCATCCTTCCGGGAACTAAAAGGGCGAGGAAATGTTTTGGACTTGGAGGTCTTCAGAGGGAAGTAGGGTTGATCAGGATATGTCATCAACAAGATATACTTGGCCAAGCGTTTTCCTAGATACTGAATGCCACGTTCGGTGCGAACCGCATTGCCTGAGAACCCCCGAACAATGACTTCCTCGTCATCGGCCTCGGTATTCTCTTGATTATCTTTCTTCGTGGTCTTGTTCGTAGCCGCATCAATGCTTTCCTTGAGATAGAGCATGTCCGCACCCAGATTACTGTGCAAGCCATGGGTCACCACAACCAAGTGTATCCGCTTCTTTGGCGGTATATGGTGGGAACTTTCGGTCACACTCCCCGGCTCTGCTGATTCACCAATGTGGGTTTCAACCCCAGAGTCAGTCTCGACCGGACTAGTTTTTGACGGCAATGGTGGACTATTCCACAGACTAGTTGTATCATCCACACGTAGTGTGATAGACTTAGAAAACACCCCTGTGGTAGCCAGTACCTGCAAACCCTTGGTCTCTGGCAGCCAGTGATCCTGTAACTTCCCAGGAGGCCCCATTCCAGCCGCTGAAGTCCCACCAGCTGAAAAGAAATCCAACGATTTGGCGTCACGAGCGACCAGCATTTCAAAATGAACAGCTGCACTGTTGGAGAATATCACCTGTGACACAATCTCAATTACCCATGTTACCGTCGAGGGACCATTAAGCCCCATGTGACCGGCAGCGAGGTTGTGAGAGCCTCCGAAAGAGGTCGGCAACTTGATGGTCGCATCCCAGTTCCCACCGGCTTTCAGATACGGTTCAAACTGTGGGATGCCATCTGTTTCTTGTTCATCATACTTGCTGTTGGGGTCGAATGTAGATGGATAGCAGGATGCGTAAAGGCTGTACGGGCCGTGGAGGTAGGCGGCTCGCAGCGGAATGGCCGAGGCATTTTTTACCCTAACGTAAAGTTGAGTTGGCAGAGGTAGGATGGGATCGGCAGCTGGCGTGTAGGTCAACGTGTATCTATTCAGGTGTGCTCGTCAGCTTCGTGGATTATTCAGAATCCATGCGGTTCGCCGGAAGGGTGCGGCGAGCGGAGTTATAGGGGAGACGAAACAAACCTGACAACCTCCCCAACTCTTACACTGCCCGTTTGATAAGTCAACAGCATCTCCGGGGACGGTTTTGAGTTCACGAGGCTCTGGCGCCACCCAGCAAGCGTGTAGAAGCGGAACACGCCCTCAGTGCCGGGATCGAATACCGCTCGGTCTGGCGTTTGCGAAGCTGAATACGTTCTGGGCGTGATCAGCATCGAATTCAGCAGACGGGTCCATTATCTGACGAGAGAGTATATTCAAGTTAACGACATGGCCGATCTGCCATATGGATGAAGGCGCAAGAACGGGATAGTCGGTAAATTCGGGGGAGACGGCAGATTGCGGCTGTCGATCATGCGTGAACATCAATCACAACACTCGTGCATTTATGGTATACATGTTCCATATGATTGTGGATATAGATATCAATGTAGATAATTTGAAGATTTTTGAAATTGATGATGCCATAAAGGGGAGAAGAAAGGTCCAGTTATTGCATAGGATACAAATCTCATATTCCGTCCTACAATGAACCCATGCATAGTTTCATGGTTTAATGATCTGGAGAAGCTGCCGGGGCTCTTTACGCAACTCTAGCCATCCGCCTTTCTCTATCACGACAATTTTGCCGTCAATGCACACTCGTCTCCATCGTTCTAAGTCTTCCTGGAACTCGATTCGTAGTTGTTCAACGGCGGTATAGGTGACTGTTGCCTCCTGCACATGCTGGCCTCCTTGGTAGGCCAGGGTCATGAGGCGCATTGCTTCTTCCGCGGGGAGAGGGCCGAAGTGTAAGAACCGCATTTGTTCCCCCAGTGGCTCCGAATCCGGGGAAATGAGAAAGTCTTTCTCCAGTCGAGGAACGAGACTAGCCAGAACATACATATGTTCGTCACTCTCAGTTGTTTTTTCCTGTCCATCTGTCGTCAGATAGGTGATCTTGCCTTGAAATCGATGAGGCGCCGTGCCGTCAGACGGGTACAAAAGTTCTTTGGCTGCCATCTTGAACCTCTCTGACCCGAACTTGCGATATTCCACTGTGTCGCTGTCGGCAACTAATGCTGCATGTAGTCCCCAACTGGCCACGACAGCACCATAGATGGTTTGATGGGATGCAGCGGGCTCAGGACTTATAGGTAGTCTCTGGAGCCCCTCGTTAATGACGAGTTGACTTCCGGGAGACAACGTCGCCGCAAAGATCGGTACGGGCGATGGTCCACCACGAAGCAATGCCACGAGGCTTGAGGCTGGACCAGATCGTAGCCCAATAGAGCTCGCCATGGCATTGCCAGTTCCACAAGGGACGAGGGCAATCTGTGGGGGCCTTTGAACGGATTGGGTAGATTTATAGAAAACATCGAGAATGTCAACAAGGCCCCCATCACCTGAAAGGAGGATAATGGTCTGAGGGGTTCCTGCGCAGGCGCGCTCCAGGAACTGAGATCGGGAAAGCTCGCTGATAGTCTGAGTGGACTGTGTTTCGTGAGCCTGGTGATTGATGCCTAGAAGGGAGAGAAAGGGCTCTATGATATCTCGAAACACTGTTTGGGCTGATCCCGTCCCCGACAGGGTAGATATGATGACCTGCACTGGCTCGGAGTGTCGTAGATGGTCTGGAAGTTTCACTACGAAGGGTGACAGTGAAGGGGGCAGGAACGGAATATCTGTTTTTTCCAAGTACCCGAGCCCCTCGTCATTTTGACCCGGGTTCACAAGGAATAGCACCTGGTATCCGGACAAAGACGTAGAGGGCAGAACTCCGATGATATTGGTGAAATGAATGTACCCTTGGGCTCCAGTGGGGGAAGTACATTGCAGAATGTCTCCCGTGGCCTCTGCTGTGTGTATCTCAGTGTCCCAGTCAAATGGAACTGGGGCCATTGTAGGGGGTGGTCGACTATCTCCAAAGCGAGGGGGATATATGGATTTGTAAAGTATGCTGCGGTGCCAAGACGTTCAGTTGATAAGCATTATCGATAAGCCAAATTTGGCGGGGTTCTCTGTGGACCCGAACGATGTCAAATGACTTTACAAGCTATAACAAGTAACATTGTACAAAGTATAGATACAGTTTATCGAAACTAAAACACATCCACCAATGCTCTAGTAAGTCTCTTGTTCTTGTGATGGCAGGTGTTTATCACTCAAGTTCACAGCAATAAAGGACTTGGGGAGTTTGACCCTGAAAGACTAGTCAGTATACCATCAAGATGGGGAGAGTCAAGGTCCACTTACGTATCGAATTTCGCTTTGAGGGTCTCAATCACCTCTTTCCAATCCTGATGTGCCGTCAAACTGCGTCGTGGCGCACATCCGATTGCGTGCCGGGAGTCGAGTTGCACATCAAGTGGATCGAAAGCGTGGCACCCGGGGCTGATGGAGATGCGGATGGAATAGGAGTTGACATCGGACTCGCTATCCCGGGCTTCGTAGAGTTCGAAGCAGATCTGAGAGAGATAGTCGAGCTCGGGAATGGTGCTGCGAGCGATCTTGGTCTGGATCCCACCCTCGAGGATGCAGTTCAAAAGCGTGTAAATGTGGGACTCCTTGGTGAAGTAAAAGAACGATTTCGCATCAGGAGAGGCCTGCACTTCTTCTAAATCACGAACGATTTCTTGAAGAAGCGGTAGAGATGTAAGAAGACCGATCTCAAGTTTCTCGCTGTCCGTGATGCCATATTCCTGTGGTGTGACGTAGTCAAAAAGAACTTTGGCAAGCTTGTATAGCTCCCGGAGCTTAGAAAGGCGCTCGTCCATCTTGCACTTGTTGGAGTTCGAGCCAGGGTAGAGCTTGAAGTAATGGTCGTACGAGTCGTCCAGCGCCCGAAGGTGCGGTAGAGACTCGAGTGCCTGAAGTCGCTTTTTCAAGCCAAACCGCTGGGCCAGTGTCTGGTTTTCGGCACGTTCTTCAATTTTCTCATTCCCAACCTCTGCTCCGTTCTTACTTTCCACGATAGACGGACTCTTGCCTTTGACACTGCACTTGTCATCGTCATCACGGTCGCTGTCTGGTGGCATAAAGACCCATTCCAGAAACTGTCGATTGTGTAGAGCATCAAACTTCATGCTATCGTAAAGTTCGGACAATTTGCTGGGGTCTACCTTTTCTGTATCACAAAACTCGGCAAAGAGCTTTTCCCATCGCTCTTTGAAGAGCCGGGGGTCTTCTCCCGCGCACCATCGCCCTTGGACATTGGCGATATGGGGTTGGTCAGGTTGAGAATCTGGCTGATCGGGATCCTCGGCGTTCTGTAATGAGGGTTCCAACTTTTCAAAATTATGGCGCATGACGCTCCGATGAAACTTCATCAACTCCACCACCGTAGAAAGAACGACGGATGGTTCGGGGATGTTGGTATCCTTAGGCCATGCGAATTGTGAAGGCGCAGACCCCTCCCTCAGGAGCAGCTTCAGCTTCTTTTTGACTTTATCCATTACATCTTTGGCGGCATTGGAATCATCAAGCAGATCCTTTCGAACTTGAATAAGGTCTACTGGGATTTCTTTTTGGTCCAGAAAAGAGCAAGCCCAAATTTGAGCTGTTCCATTTTGTCAGCAGGAATAAAAGAGACGAAGGCGAATAGAACAGATCCTACTTACCACTTGTGCTTACTCGGCGCTCGGAGCTGGTGAAAAGGCGGACATTATTGAGAGCCTCTTTATTCATCAGCTTGAGATCGTCGCGCATGTTCAAGCCCAGGTCCTGCGATTGATAGCGTGCTGCGTGTGTAGGCTCCCCTCCCCATTTGATGATCAACTGGAGTTTATCCAAGATCAAGTCATTCTCGACGGCGGAAAATCTAGAGAACGTAGGGCCAGAGATGGAGTCGCTCCGCGTCTGTGGTCTGCGCAAGGCCTCGCTGTCTTGCCCAGCTTCACCATGTATGGGCGAAGCAGGTTCCTCGGGAGCCGTTTGACCTAGTGGCGATGTAGAGGCTGGAGATGGGTCTTGCTCCCGCATTTCCTCGGGTCGGCGCTTCCGGAACATAGGCTTGATTTGTACTTTGGTCCCAGGCCAGCCGCCCTTCTTCTCCAAGGATACACGAAGAAGATTTAATTTGTCCACATCCTCGAGCTCTTGTTCCAGGGCTAGTTTGACTGCATCAGAGACACTGGAGAGGGCCGCAGCTCCCTTGATCACCACCTCCTCTTGGTGCCCCTTTAGAAGATCCACAAAAGGCTGACTATGAAAGGTGAATTTGAACTTTTGCTTAGGTGTTCGATCGGCGTGCCGGATGACGGCTACCATTCCCTTGAGTTTCCAGGAGTGTTTCGAAGCCGGAAGAGGCGGTAGGACTCCTTCGCTGGCTTGGTGAAGGGAAACAGCCGGTGACTTCGTATTAGAAGGGCTGTAGCCACGGGAGTCTTGCTGGCATTCTCTCGAGTTCGGATTACTCGGATTCACGATAGGTTCGGCGCTTTCTAACCCAGACGAGGATGCTAAAGAAGGAGCCCCAGTCGATACATCTGATGAAGGCGCGTCGGGAGCTCTGGGGACATGCTGACTACCATAGAGTCGAGAAGTACTTGGGGACTTCAACAATGTCTTCAACGCTTGCCGATGAGAGCCCGCCGTACTTCTTCTAGATTGACCTAAGTCCGGTGAAGGGGGTTCGGAGAGCTCCATTGAGCCCTCAACCTTGCGCATCTCGTTCCAGAAAGTATCTCGCAAGATATGGGCACATTTATCGTAGTAGTCATTGTTGTCCTTGACAAAACTCCAGCCATTCACATCAATCACGTAGCTCTTGTCTCCCACACGAAGCATATCAAAACCGCAGATTCTCTGGCCAAATCCGTTCGATATCTTCGAGGCAATCGCGGCTTCCTCTTTGCTCAGCTGGGTGATGTATCGTAGTTCTTTACCGTGGGTGTTTCGACGGACGAGGCCGTCGACAACGGGTGACTTGCGTGTCTCGGCATGACAAAAGTCAGGGCCCACTGTATACGCTTTTACATCTTCGGCATTGTCCACCCGAAGGAACTGTTCATACAAGTAGCTTGCCTCGGTCTCCGTGACCGAACGAGGTACGGAGAGGTTGGGATCATATTCCGAGCTCTTGTTGCCGACTTTTCGGAAAAGCTTCCGTCCACCGCCGCCATATTGTTGATCGTTGGGGAAATAGATATGAATATTGTGGTCTTCCCCGTTGACGGGTTTCTCCACGAAGGGCTTCCGAAAAACTTTGCCATCCACAATCAGCGACTCGCCATCCTCCGACATGGATACCTGCTGGGTTCTCCGGGCACCGCCTCCCGTGCCATCTTCAGGGCCCTCCAGTTTGACCCCCGTCAGTCGGTAGACGTGCTGAGCGAGATCCGGCGATTCCAGAACTGGGCCGCCATCACGATTCACCTCCACTCTCTTGGGTGTGGGGACTCCCATTTGGTCCAAAATCTTCAGACATAATCGTCGGTCCCACAGCACCTTTTGCATCGGCAAATCATTGACGCAGATAGGCTTCCGGAGTTTGGCATAGGCGATGGATTTATCCAGAGGGAACCCATCCGAGAAGAAAGCAATCAGGAAATCACACACCGGCCAATTCTCCACATCTTCGTCCAGAATCACCTTGTCTCCAAAAACAATCACCTCAAATTCGCCCTTGGCTTGAAGTCGAGTGAGGATATTCTGGCTTGGCTTGCTGCGGGCTTTCACATCTAGGGCACAGACACCAATCCTCCACAATTTAGACCCACTGGGCTCCAGTTCACTGATAGAACTTGCTGCCGTACTGCCGCTGAATCGTCGGGGGGTGCGACTGGAAGAGCGGTTGGAATGGCCAAAACGCGGGACCGAGCGAGTATCTGGGGTCGGATCCGCTCGACTAGGCTTCATCGGAGAATTTTGGCCATGGGGTCGAGTTGATGTCAAGGGCTCTGTTGGGGGGATCTCCTTCTGCTCCGGATCCACGGAGAGCTGCGGTGAGCCTGAACCTAGGATCTGTTCAAAAACGCCTTTTGATGAGCCCAGGTCGGCAGGTGGGCTGCTGCCCTGGCCATTGTCTGATTCCATCACGCCGGGTGGTTTACCAGGATCGATAAGACGTAGGTGCGAAGAGAAAAGAAAGGAATCTCGGGTCGGTGATAGAGGGGCAGTGGGGGAGAAGGTGCGGGTTCTCTCCGGAGGTCGAAAACCAGCAATCAACCTTGAATCTGTACAGGTGACGAAATTGAAGACATTACTTGATAATTGTAGATGTCAAAGGAAGTTGTGGGTTTTATTTCACGAGAGTGCAAAGAGGAATGAGAGAGAGAAAACTGTGAGAGTCCGTGGACGAAAGCGAACATTTTTTCCGAAAGCATAAACATAACCTTATCCCAGTGCGCAGGTGGCAACCTTGGAAAGATGGAGATCAGTCAATGTTTCAAGGTTATCTCTCATATATTAGGTATGTCTAGGTATCCGTATATTGTATTTGCTTTTTCCTTTCATTCCAAGCTTATTTTGAATCATTGATCCTTCGGGTCTTGTCGAGATTCTTCTATATATCCATGGATATATAGGTAGTTATACGTAGATGCTAAGGCTTATAAAGCTCTTGAATATGCCAAGCTAATTGTATATACAACATCAGCACAGAAGCCTAAACCCATTCCTGTCAGGAATACTCCCTAAAGGTTTATATGTATGCATGTGTGGATACTGATCCCCAAAGGCGGTGTGGGAGCTTCGAGGCGGAGAAGGGGAAAAAAAAAAAATCTCACGCGGAAACGCAACTTCAATGGAGGACAAGATTCAAAAGATGTACACTCGTTGATTATATCTTGATTCTGGTTTCTCGGGTAGTGTGATATAACTGATCGCCTATCTTCACTCCTCTTACCATTCCTCCCTTTTCTCACCTTTGTCCCAATACTACTGCCCAAGTTCAAAAGAATACCTCACCATGCCGGCTATGGCCAATGATACCTTTGACTTGCCTCTAGCCAAGAGGCAGAAGAGGGCTCTCAATGAAGAAAAGAGGGTAGCTAACCAGCGTGGGGGCTCCAAAATTTTCGCTCCCTTCCGGGTATGTTCAAAACCGAGTCTAATCTGAGTTGATCTTGTCGCAATGTTTTTTCTCCTTTTGAAGATTATCGTGCTAATAGACTTTCAAAGACACTGGGACTCGTGTCTCCAACTTCAGTACCATTCACTAGTGTGCGCCTGGGAAAGTCTACTTATCAGATCACGACATCGGTAGGCCATACGCTACAGACCTATGATTTACGACGAGGCTTGAGTCTGATCTTTTTGAGTCGGCCGCAAACCCCGGAGTTTATTACGGCGACATGCGCCTGGCAAGATAAGGTGTTCGCTGCTTGGGGCTTCCTCCGCCCCCGTTCCCCCGGTGGAATCTGGGTGTTTAAGCGTGGTAAACGAGTCGCATCCCTGGAAAGCCCCAATCTGGATGGGCCCATTGAACGCTTGGTGGTATTTGGATCGTGGGTTGTTGGCTGCTGGACTGGCGGTCTTGAAGTGTGGAAGACAGGGAGTTACGAGCACTACGCCAGTTTACGGCCCCAGACAAACTCTGGTTCTGTGGGCGAGCCCATCTATGCGGGACTATTGTGCAACATGCCGACGTATCTAAACAAGATCTTCGTGGGGCGCATGGATGGTGCCGTGGATATCTGGAATATCCGGAGCGGAAAGCTACTGCATACGCTACCCCCACCGTCGTCCGACTCAGGACCGATAACGGCGATTCATCCAACCCCCGCGCTGTCTCTCCTGGCCATTGCCCACAAGAGCGGTGCCTTGTCGATTCAGAATGTCGACTCGGGGCAACTCGTATTGTCTTTACGGACTCCCTCGGCACGCGCTCTGCCGGTGACATCGATCACGTTCCGAAGTGATGGTCTGGGCGCAGGTCACGATGGCCGAAAGGCCGGTGTCATGGCCACTGCCGCCAGTGGAAGTGGTGATATTACCATGTGGGATTTGAATGATGGGGGCCGGGTGGCTGGTATTCTCCGTGGGGCCCATCGGGTAGCAAATCGAGACAACGGCACAGGTGTGAATCGTGTCGAGTTCTTGGATGGACAGCCAGTGCTCGTGTCCTCAGGGGACGACAATGCCTTGAAAACATGGATCTTCGACGAGACCCCCTTCTCTCCGACACCCCGACCGCTCCATGTACGAGGGGGACACTCCGCCGCCGTCAGCGCGCTAGAATTCTTGCCAGCCGCCTCAGATGGATCTGACTCTGGTGGAAAATGGCTTCTCAGCGCAAGCAAAGATTGTAGCCTCTGGGGGTTAAGCTTACGCAAAGACAGCCAACACGCCGAAATTTCGCAAGGAAATGTAGACAGCAAGTCGAAAAAACTGGGTCCCACTGATCCATCCAGCTCGGTAGTTGACCCTCTCAAGGCATCCGAGGTGACCTGTATTGCATGTTCCCTAAATCGAGACGGAGGTATGGGCATCACTACGTCAGGCCCCATTTGGTCGAACCCTAAGTTCACCAATACCGAATCCACCAACTCCACTGGATGGGAAAGCGTCGTTACCGGCCACCGAGGGGACAAGTATGCGCGGACTTGGTTCTGGGGAAAGAAGAAAGCTGGCCGTTGGGCGTTTGCAACTGGCGATGGAACCGAAGTCAAGGTATGTTTGGCATCCGCTGTATCGGGCCCCATAATTTCATTTTGGCTAATAGAGGCATCATAGAGTGTGGCTGTTTCTCAGTGTGGAACTTTTGCGGTCATTGGATCTGCAGGGGGTTCTATCGATATGTTTAATCTGCAGTCCGGCCAACATCGGCAGAGCTTCCCATCCCGGGGATCCAAGTCTCGTGCCACGAAGGTACAGGAGAGGAATGATTCGGCATTTGTCTCCTCGCGCCCTGCAGATTCAAGACACACTAAGGCAGTGACTGGATTGATGATTGATAATCTTAACCGGACCGTCATCAGTTGCGGTCTGGATGGCAAGGTTAAGGTAAAGCCCTTTATCGTCTTAAACAGCTTTTCACACCGTCGATGCTGACATCGTTTCTTTCTCTTAATAGTTTTGGGATCTGCTCTCGGGCTCTTTGCTAGATGAATTGGATTGGAATCCCATGGCATCGGTAACTGGCATTCGCTACAGTAAGACGAGCGAACTGGTCGCCTTCAGCTGTGATGACCTCTCCATTCGTGTGGTTGATCTTGAGACCAGGAAGCTAGTGCGTGAATTCTGGGGCTGCGTGGGTCAAGTCAACGATTTCATCTTCTCCAACGATGGCCGGTGGATCATTGCGGCGTCCATGGATTCTGTGATACGGATCTGGGACCTGCCCACTGGACATCTCATCGATATCTTCCGCGTTTCCAGCACATGCGTCTCGTTGGCGATGTCATCTACTGGAGAATTCCTCGCTACGGCACATGCCGGAAGCATTGGCATCAGCCTCTGGAGCAACCGTAGCCTTTTCATGCCCGTATCTACCAAGAATATGGACGAGGATCACATCGAGGATGTCGGTGTGCCCACAACATCGGGCGAGAGCGGCGCGGGTCTTGTTGAAGCGGCCTTCATGGAGGCCCCCGAGGCAGACGAGGCAGAGGGACCCGTGCTGACAAGCGAGCAGCTGCGGCAGGATATGGTCACTCTCAGTCTGGTCCCTAAGAGCAAATGGCAGGCTTTGGTTCATCTTGACTCCATCAAGGTATATAACGCTCTCTCTTCCAACATGCGTGCGGTGCTCTCACTAACAATAACTTAGGAACGCAATCGGCCCAAGGAAGCACCCAAAGCTCCTGAGAAGGCACCATTCTTTCTTCCCTCCATGCTCGGCGATGCACACTCTCAACCCGCGCATCAAGCCGCTGCTGAGGCCGCCGAGGCCGGCGCTCTCTCTAACAATGTAGAGGCAGAGCGATCTCGTGTGTCCAAGATGTCAATGGGGGAGGTTGGTTCAGAATCCACCATCACGCAATTCCTCAAGTCTGGTCACGGATCTGGGAATTACGATCCTTTGATTGAGCATCTCAAATCCCTTTCTCCAGCACGAGCTGACTTGGAGATTCGTTCTCTGGATCCTCGGGCGCGCAACGGATTCTCTGAACTCTCTAGTTTCATCCAAGCCCTTACAATCCGTCTGAAGCTGAGAAGAGATTTTGAGCTGGTTAACGCATGGATGGCGGTATTCCTGAAGATCCATGCTGACACAGTGGGACTTTGTTCTCGACGGGATGATCCTGAATACCGTCTTTTGCAAGAAGCCCTTACCTCTTGGACCCATGAACAGGAACAGGAAGGAAAGCGTCTTGCTGAACTGGTCGGGTACTGCCGTGGAGTTGTTGGGTTCTTAAGATCCGCACGATAAGAAGCCCCATGTATACATAGTATAAGCAATTTGCATATTGATTGAAAAACTTCTTGTTTGTGTTCAATTCTTCTTCTCTTTAAGTTTCTTCACTAGGACACCAATATTATAGAATTAAATCACAGGCTTTCTTAATGACATGGACCATTCAAGTGGTCTGCCGGTCATTTTATACTTTGTTGTTGATGAGTTTGAGCCCGACAAAGAGTCAAAACCCCGTCTATGACGAGGGTTGGTTACTGATTAGAGGTGGAAGGAATACGGCCATAGGCCAGGGGCACGGACTAAGCGCAATTTGAGAGAACAGTCTTGCAGATTCAACTGGGGTCCCAGGATAAGGCCAGGCCCATCCGAGCTTCCCACGATACCACCACAAGGGTGAGGAATAAACTATGCACAGTCAAAAATCAATACCGGCGGATCTAAATCCCTAGCTTACAGCGCACATAGAACCGGCGCGGGTATAATGAGAACATTTGCCGTGCGACATCACAAGAACCATATGATTTGGCCAATTCCATCTGGTTTCGGATTAAAGATTCAAGGCACTTGACGATGAATCGGGTAGAGGTGTTTATGTGTCTGTCGGACGGCGGTGATTATACCAAGTCAATGATGAACTCTCAAGGCAGACCTTTAGGTCGAATTTGATGAGCAGGTCCGCTTGGCAGTCCCCTCGCAAAAGGCAGGAGCAGTAGGCGTGAGGGCGGTCTAGGACGTGTAAAAATATTGGACACATGGATAGTGTCCTCACTTCTCGGGAGCATCAGGCAGTCTTTCAATGACATATTTTCCGCGAGCAACGCTCATTATGGGTGCACCGGGGATTTTCCTGTACGCTAGGTTAGAACTAAGGTCCCCATCATGTTGTCTATCTGTTTGCGAGGAAAAATGGAAGACCAGTGCGACGTACCGAATCCGCCTTTTAAGATCACGATCGTTAGTTGCCACAATATAAACACGATGTTTGATGACCCGATCAACCAGGCAATCATCGGCATATGTGCCTGGATGGTCGCATTTGATTCTCTCAAATCGAGGGTCCTTAGCAACACGGAGAGCCAGACGATACTTCTGGCCCAGCTTCTCCAGCTCGGCCAGCACACAATCAGTGATGACAGGGATACACTTGGCATACAGGCAGTCCATCATGGTTGGAATGACATCAAGCTTATGCTGAATGGTGTGAGATATGAAGTTGGTGTCAACAAGAACGGAATACGGTGGCGCGAGGGCCGTATTATATTGGAAAAAGAGTGATGAAGGAGCCTGGGGTCTAGAACCACATTGTCAGCGAATGGTGACTTCTTTGAGTCTCAATAACGATTTGAAGAACTTACGCTTCTCGAACAACATCATCTTTGCTGGGTTTTCCTTTCTTATCGTCCTTGTCATTTGCTTTGCTAGATGGCGTTGTCAGTAAATGCTATCTAGTTGCCGGAAGCAGTGAAGAGGGGAAACACACAGGCGATTATCGCGTTGAGAGATTGCTCTCTTGGTGACTGCAAACTTGCGAACTTTCTTTTGAACACCCATGATGGTTCCTTAAGTGGGTTGGGGCGAACGATAGGGAGGTTGAAAGACGGGAAGAATCAAATAAAATATTTGACAGTGAAGAATTTCGATAACACCCGCAGATCTCTTATCAGTGTATGACTAATCACCAGATTATGTAACCCGCCTCGAAATTGCTCCTTCCAAAAACAAAGGTAATCGCGATGTGCTTGAGGAATTCGGATTGAATATTTTATAACATGTAACGCTCCTTTTTTCACATCGGTTGAGCTGGAGAAGTCAATTGGCCACTGGACCACTTTTGGTTATCTTTTTCATGTTAAAGTAGTATAGTGAATTATAGGCTTTGACATTAGGATAGTCATCCATTGAAGATCCATAAATGATGAATATTGATCCCTTTTTTGGTTGAACTTGGAATTTAAACTTCTCGAAATCCATCTGATAAAAAAAGGCTAGATATTGTATTTTAACATGAAACTTTGGTGGTTTGAGCCAACGCTAAGTTATTACTTATTTTAGTTGATTACTAAAGATAATATATTCTAGTGATGTTAAAAATAAAATCATAAACTATAATATAATACTGATTATTTGAATTAAATTATTTCATTAATAAAAAGGGTCTTATAGCTTCTAGTATTAGTAAATGATAGTATTAATCTTATATAAAGCTAATTATAAGGAGGTTTATCCATAAGGTATAGATAAATATATTATTATCAAATCTCCACGTTATCTACTTAAATCTATACTATATTAGTACTATTTTATCTTCCTTTCTAATCTTCTTTACTATCTTCTTATCTAGCCCTTTAATTCCTTATAAATTTATATAGTAAACCAGTAGTTTACTTATTAATAAAATATATATAGATTTCTATAAAGCCTAGCTAACACTAAAGGTTCTTTACCCTTAACCTAATTTAGCCTATATTAAAGTCTAAGATAATATAGATCATATTAGTTTTAAACTAATTCTTAAGGAAGGAAAGAATTAAAGAGATAGATTCTTCTTCTTCCTTAATATAGAGGAAGTAAGAGCTAAGTAAATAATTTATGGTAATCTTACTTTAAATATTTCTTTATTATAAATTAGCTTTAGATAAGTCTAGAGCTTACTCTTAATCTAGATATTAAATTAGAAGTAATTTAGTACTATTTTAGAATATCTAAGGTATTCTATAATTCCTATCTTAAAAAAATGAATAACTATCTTTTCTTTTATAATAAATATTCTCTCTCTTTCTATAGAATTAATCTTAATTTTAAATAAAGAATAGTATAAGAAATTAATAGAAGTTTAAGGAATATTAAAGAACTTCTACTTATATATAATATATATTTCTTTATTTAATATAATATATAGTAACTTAAAAGTTTTAATTTACTCTTAGATATTATTTTACTTTTAATTTATTTCTATACTAAATATACTAAATTATAGTTCCTATAACTTAGTATGTTAAAGTAATAATAGTAATATAGTTATAATATATATAATATTTTTATAATTAATTATTTACTTAGACTCTAATTAAGTCTATAGTAAACATTATAGCTAGAATTAAAGCTTTTACTAATCTAGATATATTAATCTTAATATCTTATTTATATTAGAAAATAATTACTATATTATATAATTATTATACTCTTATTAAGAAGATATATAAATAGGTTAATACTAGAATAGTAAAGAATATAGCTAATTTCTATCTTATTACTAAATAGACTACTAAATTCTAAGAGCTTATAGAAGATAAGAATCTAGTAAAAAAAGACTAAATAGAAAATAATTTTTATTTAAGATTAAAATAAATAGTTTATAATCTAGATTAGAGCTTAGAAGCTTCTTTACTAATTATATTAGCTTCTTATATATATTAATCCTTAAGAAATAAGGCTATAACTAGTTATAATTTATTTATATATTATAAAAGAAAAGATAGATATCTATTTTCTAAGGTAGAAATCATAGGATACTTTAGATATCCTAAAATAGTACTAAATCGCTTCTAATTTAGTATCTAGATTAAGAGTAAGCTCTAGGCTTATCTAGAGCTAGTCTATAATAAAGAGATATTTAAAGTAAGATTATTATAAACTATTTATCTAGCTCTTACTTAGCTCTTACTTCCTCTATATTAAGGAAGAAGAAGAATCTCTCTCTTTTAATTCTTCTCTTCCTTAAGAATTAGTTTTAAAACTAATATAATCTATATTACCTTAGATCTAAATCTATACTATATTAATACTATTTTATATTCCTCTTAGTTCTCTTTTACTATCTTCTTATCTAGCCCTTTTATTCCTTATAATTTCTAATTCTTCTATCTTAGGCTATCTAAGAAGATAGTAAATATATATTAAACTACCTTTAAAGGAAGTATAGAGTCTATATATCTTACTTCTTCTTCTATATCTAGAATTAGTATTACTTTAGATATAAAAGATTAGCTATCTCTTTCTATTAAAAAATAGCTTTAAGAAGTATAAAAAATAATTAATAATTTATAAAAATTATAAAAACTATAAAAAGAGAAAATTAAATTATCTTTAAATACTAGAGATTATAATTCTTTAGTATCTCTTAAATTTACCTTTAAAATATCTTAGAAAGAAAGAGATATTAAGATTAAAGATATTAAAACTTTTAATAATTAATTCTTTATTTAAAAGTAATATAAATAGCTAGTTAATCTTAATCTTACTTTTTTAGCTACTTTATTTAAATATTCTTCTAAAAGATTAAAAATTCTTAGTAGACTAATATATATTAATAATATTAATAGAATAAAATAGATAGAATATATCTTAGAAAAAACCCTAGAATAATATTAAATTAATACTAATTTATAGGAATATTTTAAGAGATAGACTCTTATTTTAATTTAAAATACTATTAATTTTAAGATAGATATTAAAAACTAAATTAAAGCTATATATTAATTTAGTACTTAGTATCTATTTAATTTTAAGATATATTTAAATTCTTTAAAAGAGTATCTTCTATAAGAAAATAAAAAAAATTAAGTATTTATTTTCTTCTTTAAATTAGTCCTAGAACTAAGACTAAAGATATAAAAATATATAAGATCTCTATTAGAAACTAAAGTAAAAATAGTATTACTTACTATACTATACTAGAATCTTCTTTCTTTAAAATTAGCTTTAAAATAATATTATTTTACTTCTAAATTAGACTTATTTTATAAAAAGCTTAAAAGCTCTAATAAAGAGCCCTAAAAGTAAGAGAAATCTAAATAGAAACTAAGGAATTAAACCTATACTAAATAAAAAATTAATTATTATATCTATAGTAGTCTTAATTATATATAATCTAATTATTTATAGAATATCTAAATATAGGAAATAATTATAAAAAATTTAGAAAATTAAAAAGGATTAAAGTAAGCCCTATTACTTTAATATTCCTTAATTTAATAGGGATTTTATAGTATTTTACTATCTTTATAATAATAGATTAATAGAAGACTTTAGTTAATCTTAATATAGTAGCTAAAATTAATATTATTAGCTTAAAATTTATTTAAAAGTATTATTTTAAACTTATAAAACTTATAATTCTAAATATTTAAATTATTAAAAATCTCTTAGTTTTAACTTATAAAGCTTTTACTATATCTATTACTTTAATAGATAATAGAAGTACTACTAGATTAGTAAGATAAGCCTATATTATTATTAAAAGATACTTAAATTATAGTTAAAGTCCTATCTTATTATTAATAATAACTCTAACTAAATTAAAGATTTACTTATTATTATAAAAAAGAAAATAGTAATTTAAGAATCTTATTTTTAAAATTATAATAGCTTATTAATTAATAAAAGCTTATTAAAATTAGACTTATATTTTTATTTTAATTATAACTTTAGGATTATTAATAAAAAGAAAAAAAGTAAGCCTAAAGTAAGCTTAATTTAAGATTAGAATAATATTATAATAAATAAATTATCTATTCTACTTAAGCTATATAAATATAAATCTATCTTTTTAAAAGTAGATTTAAAAATATTATTTATTAATTAAGTAAGTAATTATTTAATTAATTTAATTAAAGATTTTAAGCCCTTATATAAGCCTATATATCTATTATCTTAGAATAAACTAAAATTACTTTAAGATTACTTAGTAAAAAATCTTAAAAATTAATAAATCTAATCTTTAAAAAGTCCTATAAGAGCTCCTATTCTTTTTATATTAAAGAAAGATAGAACTCTTCACTTATATATTAATTATAGAGATTTAAATAAGGTTTTAATAAAGAATTAATATCTATTATCTCTTATTTCTAAGATTCTAAATAGATTATTTAGCTCTTAGTATTTTAGTAAAATTAATATATAAGATATATATTATTAAATTTAAATTAAAAGTAGAGATAAGTAAAAAATAGTATTTTAAATCTAATATAGTTATTTTAAATATATAGTTATACTATTTAGATTAATAAATATATTTATTATATTTTAGAGCTATATTTATATTACTTTATATAGGATTCTAAATAAATTCTATATTATTTATTTAGATAATATTTTTATATTCTCTAGAATAAGAAGTAAGTATATAAATTATATTAAATAAGTATTATAGCGCTTATAAAAAGCTTAATTATATATTAAGCTATTAAAGTATATATTCTATTAATCTAAGATTAAATTCCTTAGATATATTATCTTAAGAGAGGATATTACTATAGATTAAGAATAGATTAAATCTATTATTTCTTAGCTAATATCTAAGAGTTTTAGAGATATTTAAGTCTTTATTAGATTTTATAACTTTTACTATAGATTTATATATAATTTCTCTTAAATTATATAATCTCTTATTTCTCTTTTAAAAAGAAGTAAAAATAGGAAGAAGCCTAGTTTATATTCTCTACTAGAATATAAGAAGGAAGCCTTTTAAAAGCTAATTAATACTTTTAAATTAGCTCTATTTCTAGTTTACTTTAATCTTAAATTATCTATTAGACTAGAAACTAATATCTTTAAATAAAGAATAATAGATATTCTATCTTAGCTAAATAAAAAAGGAGTTTTTTACTCTATAGTATTCTAGTCTTAAAAATTTACTAATTTAGAAATAAATTATAGTATATCTAATTAAGAGCTATATACTATAGTATATTCTTTTAAAATATAGCGCTATTATTTAAAAGGAAGTAAATATATAATTAAAGTACTCTTAGATTATACTAATTTATAAGCTTTTATAAAGTAATAAAAAATTAATAGTTAGTAAGTAAGATAGTATATAACTTTACTATTTTTTAACTTTATTATAAAATACTAATCTAATAAGACTAATCTAATAGATACTCTATTAAGACTATTTAAGAAATCTAAAGATATTTAAGATCTTAGTCTTTTAATCTTACTTTAATATTAAATTACTTCTAATTTAGTATTAAATTAAGAAATAAGAGCTCTATCTATTATATATAATTTAGATCTAATTAAATAAAAAGTTAAAATATAAGAGATATCTTCCTATATATAGAAAGACCTAGCTAGAAATTATTAATCTTATATTAATATAAATATAATTAGAAGTAATAACTTATCTAATATATAGAATATATTATTAAGAGATAATCTAATAATAGAAATCTACTAAGTTTAATCTAAAGATCCCCTTATTTTATATTATATATTAATAATTAGAAATACCTAAGAAAATAGACTAAATAAAGATATAAATAAATATTAAGTAATATTATAATTAGCTAAATAAAAGTTAGATTTTCCTATTATTAGATAAACTAAGTAAAAATTAGATTATTCTACTATAAGATAATTAAAATAGAAGTTAGGTTTTCCTATTACTAAGTAAAAGTTAGGTTATTCTACTACTAAATAAAAGTTAGATAAGAGTAAAATAAGCTAAAAGTAAGCTTAAAATACTACTAAATTAAGTCCTATTATTAAGTTATTAAAATAGATAGTAAAATATTAGATTATAAATCCTATTAGTATAAGAAGTTATAACCCTTATTTAAAATAAAAGAATAATAAAGAAATAAATAAGACTTAGTCTCTTAATTCTAATAAACTAGTATTATTTAAAAAGTCTTATTATATCCCCCTAGTAATAAAATTAAGATAAATCTTATTAGAATTATATTATAATAATCCTTTAGTTAGCTATTTTAGGGAGTATAGAATAAGTAAGCTATTAAAAATAAACTTCTATTAAAAGCGAATTAATTAAGAAATAAAAGATTATATTAAAGAATATATTATATATTAAGATATTACTTTACTAAGATATTATTTATATAATAAACTAAACTTATTTTTAATTCTATCTTAATCTTAGTCTAAATTAATTATAGATTTTATTATTAGCTTACTCTAAATCTTCTTTAAAGAATTAATTATTAACTCTATTTTAGTTATAGTTAATTATTATATAAAAATAGCCCTATTCTTTATTATTTCTATAATAATTAATTTAAATAAACTAATAAAGCTATTCTATAATAAAGTAGAACTAAAATATAGAGCTCTAGATAGAATTATATCTAATTATAGATTAGTTTTTATAAGTAATTTCTAGTCTAGCTTATATTATCTTTTATATATAAAATAATACCTTTTTATAATATTCTACCCCTAAACTAATAGATAAACTAAGAGAATAAACTAAGTTCTAGAATATTATTTATATTACTTTACTAATACTAAGTAAATTAATTAGCTAACTCTACTCTAAAGTATAGAATTTACTTATAATAGCGCTATTAACTTTATAATAAAAGTCTTACTTTTTATTACTTTAATAAGATATTAATTTAGCTTTTATATATATATTAAGATTAGCGCTAAAAAAAGGGAGGTCCTAGAAATTAAAGTAAGAATAATAAAAATAAGAATAATATAAGAAAAGCTTAAAAAATAGTAGTAAATTACTATTAAATCGCACTAAAAATAATATAATAAGAAATATATAAATATTATTTTTAAAAAAGGAGATCTTATTTCTCTCTTAATAAGAAATCTATAATTAAAGATTCTAGTAAAAAAGCTTATTCCTAAATTTATTAGCCTATTTAAAATCCTAGATTAAATTAACTAGTAAGCCTATTAAATTACTCTATCTATAAAATATTATAAAATCTATAATATTTTCTATATTTTATTATTTAAATTATAGATAAATTAGAAATAAGAATAAAATAAAACTATACTATTTCTATCTCTAAAAGATAAGAATAATTAAGAAGTAGAAGAAATTAAAAAAAAAAAAAAAGATTAATAAAGAAGATTACTTTCTATTAAAATAGAAAGATTAGCCCTTAAAATATAATTAATAGATAATAAGAGAAAATATTAATATACTAGCTCTAATTAGTAAATTTAAAAAATTAAGAAAATATATTTAACTCTTATTTCTACTTTAAATTAATCTTACTTTTATCTTATTTTATACTTAAATTATAACTAACTCTAATAAGAAAGTCTCTTAAATCTCTATTATTTATAATTCTATAAGATTATCTTTCTTATAGTTTCTAATAATATTAACTTTATCTATATCTTAAATAATATAGATAGCCTATTTAATCTCTTCTAAGAGTATATACTTTATTATTAATTAATAAATATATCCTTTATTATCTTACTATTAATTAATAAATATATCCTTTATTATCTTCTTAAAATTATAATAAATACTTATATTAAAGACCTATTATATTATAGCCTACTCTAGCTAGATAATATAAAGTAATATCCTATCTATATTAGATAAGATATTTTTAATAATTTACTTTAATAGTCTAAAAGTAAGAGATTAGTAAATTAATACTAAAATAATAGTAAATTAATATAGACTAGAATTACTATCTTTTTCGCTATTAAATTATATATAGTATAATATATTATTAAAGAAGCTTTTAAGCTCTATCTTAGGTTATAAATTACTTACTTTAATCTTAAATAAAATTTATCTTCTATCTAGTCCTCTTTTAGTAGATTCTTAGCTCCTAGAGGCTCCTAGAATTTTATAGTCTATTTAATAATAAGATTAAAATTAGCTATATTCTCTATTATTCTAATATTAACTTACTTATATATCTTTTTAGTAGGAGTATAATAGTTATATAATATAGTAATTATATCTTAATATAAATAAGATATTAAGATTAGTATATCTAGATTAGTAAAAGCTTTAATCCTAGCTATAATATCTACTATAGACTTAACTAAAGTCTAAGTAAGTAACTAATTATAAAAGTATTATATATATTATAACTATATTACTATAATTACTCTAGTATACTAAATTATAAGAACTATAATATAGATATAATATAGAAGTAAAATAAAAGTAAAGTAATATCTAAGAGTAAACTAAAATTTTAAAGTTATTATATATTATATTAAATAAAGAAATATATATTATATATAACTAGAAGTTCTTTAATATATATTCCCTAAACTTCTATTAGTTTTTTATACTATTCTTTATCTAGAATTAAGATTAATTCTATAGAAAGAGAGAGAATAGTTATTATAAAAGAAAAGATAGATATCTATTTTCTAAGATAGAAATTATAGGATACTTTAGATATCCTAAAATAGTACTAAATTATTTCTAATTTAATATCTAGATTAAGAGTAAGCTCTAGGCTTATCTAGAGCTAGTCTATAATAAAGAGATATTTAAAGTAAGATTATTATAAACTATTTATCTAGCTCTTACTTAGCTCTTACTTCCTCTATATTAAGGAAGAAGAAGAATCTCTCTCTTTTAATTCTTCTCTTCCTTAAGAATTAGTTTTAAAACTAATATAATCTATATTATCTTAGACCTAAATCTATACTATATTAGTACTATTTTATATTCCTCTTAGTTCCCTTTTACTATCTTCTTATCTAGCCCTTTTATTCCTTATATTATATTATACTATAGAATTTTAAGCTTATCTATTAGAAGAGAGATTATCTTACTTATTACTATATTCTAAAGCCTTATAAAAGAACTCTTCCTCTAGCTCTAGTTATAGAGATATACTATAGATATAATATATATCTATATCTATATTAAAGATATTACTAAAGTAGAGACTATAGCTTAGTAGAAGTATCTCTTTTATAGGCGCTAGAGCTAGGGGATATAGTAGAAGAATTTATAAATATATAGATTACTCTTATATTAATAGATCTTAAATACTAAGCTATATCTTAGTGCTTTAAAGTAGTTATATAGTAAGGTTAGCTAGAGCTAGAGCTAGAGCTAAGGATAGAGACTTAGTCTATATAATCTAGTTATTCTCTATATTAATATAGGGCTCTTTAAAGTAGCGTTTCTTATACTATAGAAGATATTCTAGATCTAATATAGGGTCCTAGAGTATATACTACTAAGAGTAAGAGTTCTAGATATACTCTATAATAGTAAGGGTAGTCTCTATAAGCTCTAGCTATATAGATAAGCTCTTATTACTAAAAATAAAGGTTTTTAACTTATTCTTTAAGCCTTTAGATTAGCCCCTAGTCCTTTAGACTATTAGCTAACTTATTAGTTAGCTAGCTAGTAGAGCTATATATTAGTTAGTAAGTAGAACTATATACTAGCTAGTTAATTAGCTAAACTAGAAGTTAAAGTAGTTTATTAGAGTATATACTAAGTCTTTAAGCCTAGCTTATAGTATAAAATTAAGCTCTAGTATATATATTCTTACTAGAGCTTATACTAAAGCTTATACTAGAGCTAAAACTAGAGCTAGAGCTAGAGTATATAATATATAGAGATAAAGAGATATATAGTAATATAGTAGATATTCTATATATATCTACTCTATCTTAGCCTTTACTTCTCTCTTAATTAAGTAACCTAAGCTTATAGACTAGTAATTACCTAAGTAATTAGTATACTTAATTTAATAGTACTACTATATAAAAAGGTACTCCTAGATTAGGTACTCTTCTATATAGTTAATATATATTAAGTTTTTATATAAATAATATAATTAAATATACCCTAGTTTCTAGTACTTATAATATAGCTTTATCTAGCTATTTTAGTAAAAAAAGATAATAGAATAGACTCTAGATCTATATTACTATACTAAATATATATAACTATCTTATATAATAAATATAAAGAAGCTCTATACTAGTAGTAGAGTTAGCTAATAGTAAGATATCTCTAAATAATAATATATAAGTAATAAAGAATTCTATACTTCTAGCTAGTATAATAGAGGTCTTTATATATATCTACTATATATATAGATACTTATTATAAAGTAAAAGATAGTTATCTATTTTCCTAAGGTAGAAATTATAGGATACCTTAGATATTCTAAAATAGTACTAAATTACTTCTAATTTAATATCTAGATTATAAGTAAGCTTTAGGTTTATCTAGGGCTAGTCTATAATAAAGAGATATTTTAAGTAAGATTATTATAAACTATTTATTTAGCTCTTATTTCCTCTATATTAAGGAAGAAGAAGAATCTCTCTCTTTAAATTCTTTCCTTCCTTAAGAATTAGTTTTAAAACTAATATAATCTATATTACCTTAGACTTTAAATCTATACTATATTAATACTAGTTTATATTCCTTTTAGATCTCCTTTATTATCTTCTTATCTAGCCCTTTTACTTCTTATAATACTCTACTTTCTTTATAATTATCTAGGCTTCTATTTACTTAATCTTAGGTATCTCTCTATATTAGGTCTATCTTAATTATAATAGAATTATCTTCCTAGAGCTTAATCTTATTTCTATTTAATAATACTATACTATTACTTTAATTAATAGAGAGATTAATAAAGACTATTTAGTACTATTAGGCGTCTATTTAGAACGCTTTCTAGTAATCTATTAAGAATAAAATTAAAGTAGAAGTTACTAATAAGGTTATTAACTTTTTAATACTATTAATTTTAGTATTTAAATACTATATATTAGTAATAATTACTTTAGGAGTAGAGTTATCTTTACTATCTCCCCCTAAGCGCTATCTTTTTTTATCTACTTAGTAAACTAATAGACTATAATAGTAAACTAGATAATAATTAGCTTATCCTAGCTAGTATTCTCTATATATTAAATTATAATATTCACGCTATTAATTAGCTAATCTATATTAGTTATATTATTTTTATTATTAATTCTAGTCTTAGCGTTATATATTATTAGTTTTTCCTATATTCTATAGCTATAGAACTATAATTTAGGTATATAACTCTAATAGCTACTATTCTAATCTATAAAACTAGTATTAAAATATAGTTATTAAAGTAATTAAGATTTTAAACTAGGTCTTAAAGCCCTTAGACCTCTAGATAGCGAGATATTTTTTAAATTTATGTAACTAAGAGATAGATATTTTTAAAAATTAAATATATATCTTATATATTAATTTTACTAAAATACTAAGAGCTAGATAATCTATTTAGAATCTTAGAAATAAGAGATAATAGATATTAATTCTTTATTAAAATCTTATTTTAATAACCTTATAATAATTTTAGTTTATTCTAAGATAATAGATATATAGATCTATATAGAGCCTTAGAATCTTTAATTAAATTAATTAAATAGTTACTTACTTAATTAATAGATAATATCTTTAAATCCACTTTTAAAAAGATAGATTTATATTTATATAGCTTAGATAATATAAATAGTTTATTTATTATAATATTATTTAATCTTAAATTAAGCTTATTTTAGACTTTATTTTTCTTTCTCTTTATTAGTAGTTCTAGAGTTATAATTAAAGTAAAGATATAAGTCTAATTTGAATAAGTTTTTATTAATTAATAAATTATTATAATTTTAAAGATAAGATTCTTAAATTACTATTTTCTCTTTGATAATAATAAATAAATTTTTAATTAAAATTATTATTAATTATAAGATAAGGCTTTAACTATAATTTAAGTATCTTTTAATAATAATATAGGCCTATCTTACTAATCTAATAGTACCTTTATTATTTATTAAAGTAATAAATATAGTAAAAGCTTTATAAGTTAGAATTAAGAGATTTCTAATTATTTAGAATATTTAGAATTATAAGTTTTATAGATTTAAATTAATACTTTTAAATAAATTCTAGGCTAATAATATTAATTTTAGCTATTAAATTAAGATTAACTAAAGTCTTTTATTAATAATCTATTATTATAAAGATAATAAAATATTATAAACTCCCTATTAAATTAAGAGATATTAAAATAATAAGACTTACTTTAAATTTTTTTAATATTTAGATATCTTATAAATAATTAGATTATATATAATTAGGACTATTATAGATATAGTAATTAATTTTTTATTTTATATAAGTTTAATTCTTTAATTTCTATTTAGATTTCTTTTATTTTTAAAGCTTTTTATAAAATAAGTCTTATTTAAGAGTAAATTAATATTATTTTAAGGCTAATTATAAAAAAAGAAGATTTTAATATAATATAATAAATAATATTATTTTTATTTTAGTTTTTAATAAATATCTTATATATTTTTATATCTTTAGTCTTAGTTTTAGTAATAATAAGATAAATATTTAATTTTCTTTATTTTCTTATAAAAGATACTTTTCTAAGGAGTTTAAATATATTTAAAATTAAGTAGATATTAAATAAAAAATTCATATATAGCTTTAATTTAGTTTTTAATATCTATCTCAAAAATCAATAATATTTTAAATTAAAATAAGAGTCTATCTCTTAAAATATTCTTATAAATTAGTATTATTTTAAAATTATTCTAGGGTCTTTTCTAAGATATATTTTATCTATTTTATTTTATTAATATTATTGATATATATTTTTTTATTGAGAATTTTTAATCTTTTAAAAGAATATTTAGATAGAGTAGCTAAAAAAGTAAGATTAAGATTAACTAGCTATTCATATTATTTTTAAATAGAGAATAAATTATTAAAAGTTTTAATATCTTTAATCTTAATATCCTTATCTTTCTAAGATAATTCAGAGATAAAATTAAGAGATATTAAATATTTATAATCTCTAATATTAGAAGATAATTTAACTTTCTTTTTTTATAGTTTTTATTATTTTTATACTTCTTATAGCTATTCTTTAATAAAAAAAATATAGCTAATGTTTTATATCTATAGTAATACTAATTTAATATAAAAGAAAGAGTAAGATATATAGATTCTATATTTCTTTTAAAGATAATTTAATATATATTTACTATTTTCTTAGATGATCTAAGATAAAAGAATTAAAAAATTATAAGATACAAAAGAGTTAAATAAGAATATAGTAAAAAAGAATCTAAAGAAATATAAAATAGTACTAATATAATATAGATTATATTAGTTTTAAAACTAGTTCTTAAGGGAAAAAAGAATTAAAAGAGAGAGATTCTTTTATTTCCTTAATATAAAGGAAGTAAGTGCTAAATAAATAGTTTATAATAATCTTATTTTAAATATCTCTTTATTATAGACTAGCTTTAGATAAGTCTAGGGCTTATTCTTAATCTAGATTCTAGATTAGAAGTAATTTAGTACTATTTTAGTCTAAGATATTCTATAATTTCTATCTTAGAAAACTAATATCTATCTTTTCTTTTATAATAATATATATCGCTCTTATTTAACTAATCTATATAAGAAAAGAATATAGTTTTATTAATCTCTATCTTTATAGAAAAGATCTAACTTCTTAGGTAATTCTATATAGTTAACCCTAATATTAAAGGACTTAAACTAGAGTAGTAAGAATAATTAATACAATCTAATAAGATAATATAGTAGTAGTAGATAAATTATAGATTATAGAAAGAAGAGATAGATCCTCTTTCTTCCCTTAAGAGATAGAATAGTATAGAAGTAGCTAACTATTATAGTATATCTATAAGAACGCCTATAGAAGGGTTAAAGAATATATAAATAAGGACCTAAGAATACTTCTATATACTTTAGTTCCTCTATATAATAGAACTAGCTAGAGAAAGGTTAACCTAGGATCTTAGGTAACCTAATTAAATAAGCTAATATATTTCCTAAGTAAGTTAGCTACCTAGTCAGCCTAGCCACCCTATTAAATTATAGTAATTTAAATCTATATATATTAACTAGAATAATATAATATTTTATATATAAGCTATTTAACTAAATTTAAATAATATATAATCTTATACCCCTAAATTCTATAATTTAAATACTTTAGTAGAGCTCGCTAATATAGTTCTTATACTTAGGATTAACTAATTAATAGGGGTTAAATTAGTGCTTCTAGAGTATATTAAGCTAGCTCTTAAAGCTCTACTATAGATATAGCTTCTAGATAAGCTATCTATCGCTTAGATCTTATTCTTTTTTACTTAATTCTCTTATTTTAAATATATAAAAGCTTATTTTTTTAAGCTAGAAAAGCTATATTTTATATAGTTATTTAGTATACTTTAAGTACTTAATCTATTATAGAATTTACTATACTTAGTAGACTTCTAGAGTATTCTTTTAAGAGTTTTTTAATAGAAAAAGCTTACTTCTAGAGCTACTTATAATTTAATAGTATTCTTAGCTCTTATACACTATTTTAGCTATCTCTTAAAGGGGGTAATAAAGATATAGAAAGTTAAATATTAAGCTTTGAAATTATATAATTTAGATTATATAGGACTAATCTAATTACTATAAAGCTATTTTTAATTATTTCTAGTCTAAAAGCTATAATTTAAGTATCTAAATATAGATTAAGAAAGTTAAGTTTATTAATATAGTTTATTCTAATATATATTAGATTATTAATCTTTCTCCTATATATATACTCTAAAATAATAAAATAATCTATATTAAGAGATTATAAAAGATATAAAGAGTATAGTAGTATATAAATTAGAATTATATTATTTTAAGAGTAAATTTTATTAAATTTTAGAGTTAAATAGCTCTTATAACTATTAAGGATAAGAAGTCGAAATTTTCTCTTTATTCTTAGAAAAGTTAAAGGAAGAAAGACTTTAAGCTAAAATAGTCTAATTTAGTCTATAGTCTATCTATTATTACTATATTAGAGATACTAATTATCTAGAATTATATTAGTCTAGCTTTTAATAAAGAGTTTTTACCCTTAAAGATAATTATAAGAGGAAAGCTATATCTAGACGCGCCTATAGACTTAATTAAGATTACTTATTTATAATTTCTAGATTATAATTTTAAGCGCTAATTATAGAAATCTAATCTTATAATAACTTTTATAATTATAGTTAAGCCTATCGTAAAGCTAGTCTTATTAAAGTTATATATATTATCTTTATAGATCCTATTCTCTTAAATTATCTTTTAAACTAGATTAAACTATTCTTTAATAATTTTTAGATCCTTATACTTAGTATATTTATAATTATAATATCTTAAGTATTATATATCGATTTCTAGATATTATTTAATATAGTTTAAGAACTAGTTTTTATTAATAGTTTAATTTAGGGTTATTCTACGTGTTATAAGTAAAAGATTAGCTATATTATATACTTACTTAGGCTAGGGTGCTACTCTATATATATCTATAGAGATTATCTATTACTTTAGTATATTCTCTTTAATTATAGTTAATTTAAAGGAATTTACGCGTAAATTAACGCGATTTTTATATCTATAGAGCTAATCTTATAGCGTAGAATATAGTATATTATATATATCTACTACCTTATAAATTAATAATTTTTCTTACTTTTTAATAGCTTATATAGTAAGTAAGATACGCCCTTTTTAGTTATACTAATTTTTATTAATTTTATAAGTATTTTAGAGATATAGTAATAGTTAAAGATTAGAGCTCTAATTAATTAATATATTTTTTAATAGGGTATATAGCTTATATATATTTTTATAATAAGGACTTATTTAGCTTCTTAGCCCTTTATTATATATATTCTTAAGAATCTAGAGCCTAATAATAAGAATACTAAGTAGTTTAACTTTCTAATTTATAGTTATCTTATTAGTCTTAGAAAAAGATATAATCCTAGATAGTTTTTACTAAGATTTTAGATTTATTTCCTTATTTATTAATTCTTTTATTTTAATTACTACTTTCTAATTAATATATACTCTTATATTAGCTATTTTTTATAATATTTTATAGTATTTCTAGCCTTTTTTATATATAGTTTAAACTTTAGAATATAGTCTTAAATCAATTTCTAGATATTCTCTATTCTTTAAATTAGCATCCATTATTTATATTATATAGGCTAATCTCGTCTTATTCTTAAGTACCTTTTTATCTTTTATTTCTTTAATTACTTATTTTTAATTATTATTTATTAAGAGAAATAATATTAATTTAGTACTATTTTAAGCTCTTTTAAATTATAGTTTTAAAGGTAAAATATAAAGTTATATACTTCTAGAAATATAAGATACTAGACTTATTATTTTATCTTATTAATAATTTAGTAATATTATATTAAAGTTTTTAGAAAGAGTTTAAGTCTAGTCTAGACTAGCTTATAACCCTTATTATAGCTTTAGAGACCTCTTTTAATTAAGTACTATTATTAATATAAATATAGAATATATAATTCTAATTTAAGGGTAAATAGTTTAGTAATATTCTATTTAATATATTAATTAATAATTCTATTATATATAAATTAAGTAGTTTATAATCAAGAGGGCTGTTTTATTTATTCTTAATCTAAGTTTAAAGATATTAACTCATTATTTAGTTTACTCTCTTTATTTAATTATTAATTTCAGGATAAAATACTATTATAAGGCGTAACCTAATCTTTAATATAAAATAGAGTTTATATTCAAACTTATATATAAACTAAGCCTTTATTAAAGATAATACTATTAGATAGACTAAAGTTTAATTCTATCTTTATATATAATAACTTAGCTAATTCTATAGAGTTTATTATTATAGAAATATTAAAGAATATAATATATTTTATAAATTAATTAATACTTAGATATTAAATAGTCTCTATCTTAGAGAACTTTTAGGACTAAAATACTATAAAATAGTAGGAATTTATATTATATACTTAGGATAATACTCTTACTATACTATACTCTAAGATATTAATTTTAAGTCTAATAGATAGTATTAGATTAAAATATAATTTAATCTCTACCTTTCTATAATATAAAAAAAGTATAAGAGCTTTAATAAGACTCTTAGAAGTTTTAATCTTACTATTATTAATATTCTTATTAATATATCCTCTAAGGATTTATAGCTTACTCTATAATAATTAATAAATTAGTATATATAGTACTTAAGTATCTTTTATAAGTTTATTAAATAATCAATTAACTTCTAAGATAATAGAATTTTATAATCATAAATAAGAAAGATATATTAAAACTCTTTAAATTTAAATAAGATTAACTTATTATCTATTCCTATCTTATAATCTCTAGATAGTAGAAACAATTTTAGTAATTATATAATTATAAAGATATAGGCTTTATCTCTATAAGCTTTAATAAATTTCTAAGGGCTATATATATTAAGGTTTATTAATTTAGATTACTATTTCTTCTTCTATAAAATAAGATAATTTAATAGTCTATTAAGATAATAATATATAAAAGAACTAGGCTCTTATCTAAGATAGATTCTTAATCTATAATAATATATATATATAAATAAGTAGATAATCTCTTAAGTCTTAAAATACTATAGATATATAAGAGATATTATAGTTTAGAATATTAAGAATTCTAGCTAATTTTAGAGTAGGATTTACAAGTTCTTCTTATTTTAAAACTTAGTAAATTTAGTAAATTTAGAGCTAGTATAATTAATTTTAGCTTTATTTTCAAATTTTACTCAAATCTAAATAAAGTCTTTAATTCTAGTATATATATAAATTTACATTATTATTTTAATTACTAAATAAAAAGTGAGATTAGTAAGATCTAGTCTAACTTTTTAACTTTACTTCTACTATATAGCCTATCTAATTAGCTACCTAAGAACCTTAGATTAATCTTTATTTAATTAGTTCTATTATATAGAGGGACTAGAGTATATAGAAGTATTCTATAGGCGCTCTTAAAGATATACTATAATACTAGATTAATTATAAAAGATTAAAATAATTATTTATAGAATAGTTTATACTTTTATAAATATTATAAAATAATCTTTTTAAGTTTTTTAGTAAGATTCTAGTATATTCCTAATAAGTTCTTAATATTCTAGTTATAATTAAAAGTGTTTATTATAAATTAATTCTTATTATTATTATTATTTTATTAATATCTCATATAATTAGATTATATAATTAGATTAATAGAATTAGGCCTAGCTTTCTTAAGATTCATTATTAGCAACAAATTACTTAATATCTTAGTCCTATTCTTTATAAGATTTAAGATTAGAATCTTCTTATTTTAAGGCTAAAGAAAACTTAATTAGATTCTAGTAATATAGTATAATCTTAATTACTTCTCTATATTAATTTAGTAAAAATTAAATATAATAATAGATCTTATTCTTTAATATTTATTATAGCTTAGCGAAAAAGTTAAAAATATAGATTTTCTTAGATTCTTATTTAGGATATTATTATAATAAATATAAATAAATATATAAATCTTACGAGTCTTAGATAATTAACTAATATATATAAATATTAAGGATATTCTAAATTAAGGATAAATCTAAGCTTTAGAAGTATTTAAGACTTTAATAGCTTTTTAAGGGTCTTTCTTTTTTCCTTCTAAAAGTAAAATTAAACTACTTTATTTAGTAAAATGACTCTAAAAAGCTTAGAGCTTCTAAGGTTTTAGTCTTATTATTATAATAGTAATATAGAGTAGCTAAAAGATAAAATTTAGATCAATAAGCTACTTCAAGCGCTTTTATATAAAGAATAGAATTTTATAGAATAGAATATTATTAATATTAATATTAATATTCTTTAATACTAAGTTTAAATCATATTAAAGATATTTAAGTACTAAGCTAGGAGTTTAAGCTAATAAAGATCTACTTTAAGTTTAGTAATATTTTTATAGGTAGCTTTAATCTATTTAAGCTACTAGATTTAGAGATTTTTTACTATAAGGATTATTATAAGATCTTCTTCTAGGGTTATTACTCTTTCCTAGATAGGATTAGATACTATATTAATCTTTTTAATCTTACGCCCTAAAAGTAAGGCTAGGCTATAATAAAAAGAGTATAAATCTATAATTTATATACTACTAATAGGAAATATAATGAAAAGTAGGCCTAATGTATATAGTAACTGATCTAATATAAAGCTATTTAAATAGCCAAATTTAATTAATATTATTAGAACGCTATAATATCTCAAGCTTAACCTCTATTTATTAAGTTTATTAATTAAATATTAAGATTAAGAACTATTAATTAAGCTTTATCTTTATACTCTAAGTATAATAGTTAAGGCTATAGACTAAGGTACTATACTAGTTTAATTATATAGCTTATATATAAAATATTATAGTATTCTAGCTATATAGCTAGATTATATATATAGCTCCCTTACTAGAAAATTATCTTATATATATTAAATTATAGGATCATTAAATTTAAGATAGTTCTATCTAAGGAAGTATTATGTTTAATTAAGAAACACTAAGGAAAATAGATTCTATATCTAAGCTACTTTTCTTAAGTACTTTACTTAAATATATCTAAGGGATTAGACTAATATTATAGTCAGGTAATTTAAGGTAGATTAGATACTATAGATATAATAGATAGATTAGAATACTGTAAATAGCGCTTTTTAAAAGATAGGGCGATATTACTAAGAATATTAATTTAAAGCTTCTAAGATAGAAAGATATAAAAAGACTAGTTACCTATAGTAGCTTAATAGTAGATATTTAGGTTATTTTAGACTTACTCCCTAATTATCTTATTATTAAAAATTTTGAGTCTTTATAAATAGTTTATACACTATAGTTATTTTAGGATTATCTAATAGGAAACCTTAAAACTTAGTGAATTTACCCCTTAGATAATCCTTTAAGAGCTACTATTTCTTTTTTTAATATAGAATAATAAGAAAGTTAATTCTTATCATCAAATACTAAAGATATCGGAACTTTATATTTAATATTCGCATTATTTTCAGGATTAATAGGTTTCTTTAATAATAAGACAGAATTCTATATTTATCTTCTAGTTAAAGGTTTTTATTTATTCTTATTTTTCCTTTAAATTTAATGATTTTTATATCTATTATAGTTATTTTAAATATATAATAATATCTTTAAGGTTATTATATATAAACTATACCTTTACTATATTCTATTATTTATCTATATAGTTTTATTATATTAAATTATATAAGAAATTAAAGAAATTATTATATAGGTTCTAATTATCAAAAAGAGATCCTAAACTCATTATAAAAAGTTTATTTATATATTAATCTATTAAAATATCTATTAAAATATATACTATAAATAATAAGTTTAATTTCTTAAATATATTATTTTAGTAATTAAAGGAAAGGTATATACTATTATTTTCTAAGTAATATTAAGAGAGATATTAGGTTTTTAATTGGATTCTAATAGTTTTATAATATATTTATATAAAATTCCTCTTCCTCTTAAGATACTTAATCCTATACTTTCTACTAAAGTAAAGTAAGAATAATAAAAGGCTAATTTAAAGTTTTTATTAAAGTATAAGAAAGAGTATTTTAGAAGCTAATTAAAGTTATTAAGTAAGCTCTTTTTCTCTATTATCTTTACCCTTAATTATCCACTAGACTAAATACTAATAATAATATATTTTAGTTCGATAGAAAAGATTTTGATTTTAATACCAATAATTTAAAAAAAGTCTTCTATTCTATAATATTATAGTCCTAAAATTCTTATTAATTATAGGATCATTATTATTTACCTCTAAGATCATAGTACCTTAATAGTTATATTAGAGCTTCTCCCTCTTCTCCCTCTCTTCTCTTATTAATAATTATAATACTATATTATTCTATCTCCTCTTTCCCCTCTAGTACTACGCTCTATTAGTATGTTTTTAAGACTCTATATTATTATTTAGGAATAAATAAATATATAACTAAAGTACTCTTAGATTATACTAATATAGAAAGATCTATAGAGTAATAGGATATTAGTAGTCAATAGATAGAATAGTATATATTTCTAAAAACTTTTTATAAAAAGACATTAATCTAATAAATATTTTATTAATACTATTATAAAATCTAAGAATTCCTAAGACTATTTATTATATTTAAAGTCTTACCCTAGTATATAATTTTTATTAATTATATATAATTTAGACTTAATTAAATAAAGACTTAATTAATATATTTTATAAGCGAGTGGGCTATATAGTTAGCTAGGTTACGATAGCTAAAACACGTTAATTAATTAGACTATCTATCTTTAATTAGCCACTATACCACTATTTCACTCCTAAAAGCGTTAGAAATTAATAGAATAATAAGGAATATATCTTACTTACTATATACGCTATTAATTAAGTAGGGAATATTATCAATTTATAAGGTAGTAAAGATATATAATATCCTATATATAACTTTATAAGTATATATTAATAGATATTAAAACTATATTAAATTATATATAAATTTATTTAAATTAATTAAAATTAAGGAGACTCTATTAAAGAGATAGATAATATATATAGATATATATAGAGTAGTATTCTAATCTAAATAAGTATAAGATATAGCTAATCTTTTATTTATAATATATAGAATAACCCTAATTTAGACTATTAATATTAATTAGTTCTTAAACTATATTAAATAATATTTAAAATTTAATAAGATATTATAATTATTAATACGCTATATATAAGGATCTAAAAATTATTATAAGAATAGTTTAATCTAGTCTAGAAGATTATATAAGAGAGTAAGATCTATAAATATAATATATATAACTTTAATAAGATAAGCTTTATAATAGGTTTAATTATAATTAAAAAAGTTATTATAAGATTAGATTTATATAATTAAGATAGTAGATTATAGCCTAGAAATTATAAATAGATAATCATAATTTAGTCTATATATATATTTAGATTTAGCTTTTCTCTAAAAGTATTCTTTTAGAGTAAAGTCTTTATTAAATATACTAGAATAATATACTTCTAGATAATTAGTTTCTTTAGTATAATATCTATAAGCGTCCTTTACTACCTTTAAATATCTTAGTATACTCTAAATTATACTATTAATCTTATCCTATAGAATTACCCACTAAGCTTCTTTAATACACACTTTAAAGAAGCTCTAATCGCTCTTAGACCTTCCTATATCTATTAACTCTAGATATAGCTAGAAGAGCTTTAACTTTAACCACCCCTAGATAGGTTTAATAGGGTTTAAATTAGGTAAGTATATAGGCCACTCCTTAATATAAATCCTATACTCTTTAAACTAGTCTCTTATTATATATATATTATAAATACTCGCGTTATCTTATTAAAAGACTCTTCTAGGCTTATAGACTAGAAGGAGACCTTCTTTAAGCGTATTTATATATAAATTTATAGTATATCCTCCTTAAGTACTCCTCTCTATATCCCGCTCTATTATAATTAACTCTAAACGTCCTCTAAGCTAGATTACGCCCTAGACTATTTATAAAATATCCTTAATATAAACTTTCGTGTTTACTAAATCACGTCGAAACCTTTTAGATATAAATCTCTAATACTACTTTAGCCTAACGTTCGAAGTTCGTTAGATAGAATATTTATCTAAAAAGATCTAGTTTTAAATCGCGTTTTCTCTATAAATCTATAGCTATTTTCGAGAAAAAGTAAGCTATTTCTATATAAAAGCTCTTTTGATTAGAATCTTCTATTTTAATAGCTATTTTATAAGTCTAAATAGTTTTAAAATCCGTTAAATTATTAAGCGAGAAGGATATCTAGTAATTATATATATAGAAAGCTATCTATACGTCTATAATATACTATTTCTATATATATATATAATCGTAGTATATTAATTAGGGGTTAACTTAGCTTTTAGCCTTCTTTTTCTAATAAATTCAATCTCTATAGAGGTAATTAGAGTAGTAGAAGAAGAAGAAAAAAAACATAAGTAGTTACTTAGGTAATTTAACCCGCCCCACTTTAGGGAAATTCTTCTAAAACCCATTATATTATACTCTTTATATTTTTATAATTTCTTAATATTAGTTCATTTTTAATTTAACAATAAATATATATATAAAAGAAAGATTAAAGATCTAATATATATTAGATATAATTATATTAATAAGCTTAACTTTCTTAATATCTTTTTAATTCTAAACTAGAAAAAATTAGTTTGAAAATTAGTTTATTTATTAATAGGAATTATTCTATATAATCTAGACTATATAATTTTAAAGTTAAATATTTAAAGTTATATATCTATATTATAATCTTTAAGAGATAGTTAAAGTAATATATAAGAGCTAAGAATACTATTAAATTATAAATAGCTCTAGAAATAAGCTTCTTTTATTAAAGAAGTCTTAAAAGAATACTTTAAAAGTCTACTAAGTATAGTTAATTCTATAATAGATTAAGTACTTAAAGTATACTAAATAACTAATATTATAGCTTTTCTTACTTAAGGAAATAAGCTTCTATATACTAAAAATTAGAGAATTAAGTAGAAAAGAGTAAGATCTAAGTATTAGATAGCTTATATAAAAGATATATCTATAGTAGAGCTTAGAGAGCTAGCTTAGCGTACTCTAGAAGCTCTAGGAGTACTAATTTTATCTCTATTAACTAGTTAACTATAATATTAAGGACTATATTATTAAGCTCTATCTTTATACTCCAAGTATAATATTTAGGGTTATATAATAACGCGCTATCTAACTATAGAGGCTTAGATTATCTAGTTACTAGTAGACTCTAATAATATACCCTTAAAGTATAAATACCATCTATATATATATTTATACATAATTTTACTAAAATCTAGAATTACTAGATTTATAGTTATTTAAAATATTATCTATCTCGTAATCTAGTTAGACCCCTTTCTTAATGCCTATTAAGTCTCTATAGTATTTATTTTATCTATTAAAAGAGCCTTAGTAAATAAATATATCTAGTAAATTTCCTTTATTTATCATTATTATAAGCTAAGTCCTATTCTATCTATCCTATTATTATGCCTTAATAATAAGTTTATACTATAGTCATCTCTCTCTATAGTATATCTTATATGGTTTTATACTCTCTTTTACCCCTCCTTTCTTTACTTTAGAAAGGTATATAGATATATAAAGATAGTGTTAGATTTAATAATAAAAAATATATGAGATTTACTAGATAGTAATTATTAAATATAATATTATATATCTTCTTATAATAATTATTATAATATAAGCTACTAATTTATAAGCTAATACTTAATAAAGGTACTCTTTTATAATATATAACTATTTAAGTAATAGATAATAAAGCTTTGGTTCTATATTCTAGCGCTTTAAGTTTTAACTCTTAATGATAGTTTTTTTTTTTTTTAAAAAAAGATAGCTATGATAATTATAAAAGAAGCCCTTAATAAGATATAATAAGATTATTGCTTTACGCTAGAAAAGTTAGACTTTTAGAAAGATAATATATATATAATTTAATAAGAATATATCTAGTTATACTACTTATATTTTAAGCTCTATCTCTATCCTTATATATATAAGTGCCTTAAAGACAGAAATTATATTATTAAGGATGGTCTATATTGAGATAATTTATTTAATACTAAGAGATCGGTCTATATAGCGCCAAATCTTATAATACTAATATACTTACTTTATAGGATAGAACCTAGATTAATATAAAAAGTAATTTAATAAGCTAAAGTAAGACTTATAAGAAAACTAGATACTAAGCTTAAGTCTAGACTCTTTAAAGATAATAGTCTTATAATTAAATAATATCTAAGTTATAAATTCTATAAGAAGTAATCTTATTAATAAGAAAGATATAGAAATCAATAAATATTATATAGTTAACCAAGGGATAGAAAATATAATATAAAGACTAAGACTTTCAAGAGTATATACTTTATATTTTACTAGCTCTTAAAACTAAACTTTTATATTATAAATATAAGCTTAACCCCTTTTTATTAAAAATATATTATAAGAAGTAAAAGGGCTAAATAAGAGGATAGTAAAGAAGATCGAAATAGAATATAATATAGTACTAATATAGTATAGAGTTAAGATATAAGGTCATATATATTATATTATTTATAAAACTATCTAAAGGAAGGAAAGAATTAAAGAGAAAAATTCCTCTTCTCCCTTAATATAGAGGATATAAGAGCTAAGTAAGTAATTTATAATAATCTTACTCTAAATATCTCTTTATTATAGACTAGCCCTAGATAAACCTAAAGCTTACTTATAATCTAGATATTAGATTAGAAATAATTTAGTACTATATTAGGATATCTAAGATATTCTATAATTTCTATCTTAGAAAATTAGTAATAATCTTTTCTTTTATAATATTTATTCCCTCTCTTTTTATAGAATTAATATTAGTGCTATATAGAGAATAATATAAGAAGTAAGTAGAAATTTTAAGGAATATTAAATAAGATTCTAGTAGTATATAATTATATTAAAATATCTAACTTATTCTTAGTTATCTCTTACTTTAAAATTATTTTAGTATTATAATTCACTATCTTAGAGTAACTATTATAATATAATTATAATTTATATAATACTCTTATAACTAATTAGAGGGCTAGACTACTTTTAAAACTATAATAAATATTATAGTTAGAGTTAAAGCTTTACTAACCTTAATAAGCTAATTTTAATCTCTTACTTATATAAAGATATAATAGTAGTATTATATAATTATTATACTTCTTCTAAGGAGATATATAATAATTAAGTGGACGCTAAAATAGTAAGAGATATAGCTAATTCTAATATTATTGTTATTATTATTATTATTATAGACTATACTATAAAGCTTAAGGAAAGTAATAGTAAATTAAGAGGGGATTAAAAGGATAATAAATTCTTTTTTAGATTAAAGTATATAATCTATAATCTAGATTAGAGCTTTAAAAGTTTATTAATAATCTATTATACTTATATAATCTAGTAAAGTAGTATTTCTAGTATATCTTAATTTAATACTATTCAAAGATAAATTTATTAATACTTTATCTTCTTAGAACTTAAAAGTTAATTATTAAAATAATATTTCTTAATATAGAAAGGATACTACTTTTTATTACTTAAAAGTATCTAAGTAGAAATTATTAATCTTATATTAATGTAAATATAATCATATATAAAATAACTTATCTAATATTATACTATTATTAAGAGATAATCTAATAATAAAAATCTATCAAATTTAATCTAAAGATCCCCTTTATATTAATAATCAAAAGCGCCTAAGATTATAGACTAAATAAGGGTATAAATAAATACTATTTAATATCAAATTTAATTAAATAGAATTTAGGTTTTCCTAGTACTAAGTAAGAGTTAGGCTGTTCTACTATTAGGCGAAAGTTAGATAAGAGTAAAATAAGCTTAAAGTGAGCTTAAAATACTACTAATTTCAGTCTTACTACTTAATCATAAAAATGAATACTAAAATATTAGATTATAAGTCTTAATAAGTAAGAAGTAATCTCTAAATTATAATATATTAGAATTAATTCAAAAAATATGATTATATCCCTTTAATAGTATTCTTAAGATAAATTTGACTAGAATTATATTATAATAATCTTTTAGTTAGCTATTATAGAGAGTATAAAATAAGTTAATAATTAAAAATTAACTTTTATTAAGAGTAAATTAGTTAAGAAGTAAAGGATTATATTAAAGAATATATAATATATTAAAATATTACTTTACTAAGATACTATCTATATAGTAAGCTAAATTTACTTTAAATTCTAGCTTAGTCTTAATCAAAATTAACTATAGATCTTATTACTAGCTTATTCTAGATATTCTTTAAATAATTAATTATTAACTTTATTTTAGTTATTATATGATTTTATTTATAATAAAAGATATTATTATAATATATACTAATTTCAATAGATACTTAATCCTTATATTAATTATAGGAATTTAAGGAATATCTTAAAAATAATACTTATAAGAATAGATAATTCTTATTTATACTCTTTTTAAAAAAGGAGTAAGTTAACTAACTTCTTTATTAAGCAGATTCTAAGTCTTAAATAGAATACTAGTAATATCAAAAGATCTAACTTATATCTTTTAAGATATTAACTAAGTTTATAATCTAAGCGTATTATTTTAGATATATTTTAATATCTATATATTAATAAACCCTTAAGAGTACTTTAATTAGAATACTATTCTTATTACTAATTAATCTACGATAGCTAGACTTAAAAAAGATCTACTAGATATAGGGCTTTATTAAGTTATAAGGTTTATTTCTATACTGTCTACTTTAATTCAAATTATTTTTAGATCTATCTTATATTTTATTTCAAAAGAAAGTAAGCTTTTATTATAGCGCTTAAATTATATTAATAATATAAAAATTTCTATATATCTCTTTATATATTATATTAAGAGCTTTTCTATATTTAGATAAATAGTATTTAGTATAGCTAATTTTTAAGTAATACTCTTTGATTTAATTATTAAACTAACTTCTTTAAGTAAATAGAAAGTATATTAGATCTATAAAAGATTATATATAACTCTATCCTTCAGATTAAAGAGGACTATTTTTTATTAATAAAAAGGCTTAATAAGGAAAAGTAGAATAATTATTTTACTATTATTCTAACTTATTAAGTTTAGATCTAAATATCTAAATTACTTAATATTCTTATTATATAACATAATTCTTTAATAAGTAGAATACCTAGGTAAGTAGAACACCCTATTAAATTTTAGTAATTTAAATTAATATATATTAACTAGAATAATATAATATTTAAGTATAAGCTATTTAACTAAATTTAAACAATATATAATCTTATACCCCTAAATTCTATAATTTAAATACATTAATTAGTAGAGCTCGCTAATATAGTTCTTATACTTAAGATTAACTAGTTAATAAGGATTAAATTAGTACTTCTAGAGCTTCTAGAGCACACTAAGCTAGCTCTTAAAGCTCTACTATAGATATAGCCTCTATATAAGCTATCTTATTACTAGATCTTACTCTTTTCTATTTAATTCTTATATTCTAGTATATAGAAGCTTATTTTATTTAAGCTAGAAAAGCTATATTTTATATAGCTATTTAGTATACTTTAAATATTTAATCTATAGTAGAATTCGCTAAATTTAGTAGGCTTCTAGAGTATTCTTTTAATAGCTTTTTAATAGAAAAAGCTTATTTCTAGAGCTACTTATAATTTAATAAGGTCTTTAGCTCCTATATATTATTTTAATTATCTCTTAAAGAGGGGGATATAGATATAGAAAGTAATATTTAGCTTTAAATTTATATAATTTAGATTATATAGAACTAATCTAATTATTATAAAGCTATTTCTAATTATTTCTAGTTTAAAAGCCTTAATTTAAGCTCTTAGAAAGATATAAAGAAAGTTAAGCTTATTAATATAATTTTATTAAATTTATATATATTATCTTTATAGATCCTATTCTTAGATATTATCTTTTAAATTAAGTTAAACTATTTTTTAATAATTTTTAGTCCTTATACTTAGCGCGCTTATAATTATCATATCTTAAGAATTATAAATTAATTCCTAGATATTATTCTATAAATTATAGAATCTAGTTCTTACTAATAGTCTAAATTAGGGTTATTCTATATTTTATAAGTAAAAGATTAGCTATTTTATATATATACTTAGATTAAGGCGCTACTCTATATATATCTATAGAGATTATCTATTTTATTAATAAATTCTCCTAAATTTTTATTAATTTAAAGTAATTTATATATATATTAACGTGATTTTCACGTTTACAGAGCTAGATATAAAGCGTTAAAAGTAGTATATTATATATATCTATTATCTTATAAATTAATTAATTTCCTTACGTTTTAATAGCTTATATAGTAATTAAGATACGCCCCTCTTACTCTACTAATTTTTAACGATTTTAGGAGTAAATTAGAGGTATAGTAGTTAGTCAAAGAAGAATAGGCTAATTAATTAACGCGTTTTAGTTAGGGTGTTCTACTCGCTTAGGTATTCCGCTTGCTAGGGAACTATATTAGACTAAGGGATATTAATATATACTTTATATAATAAGATATTAAAAAGATATTAAAAAGATAAAATTCTAATAAGCTTAAATATCTTATATAAGAATAAGCAATAGGTTTTTAAGATTGAATACTTAGAAGTCTTTATAGTATTAAGGGCTATAAATAATATATATAATACGATTATAGATCTAATAGAGATTTAGTATAATATAATAAGAAATAAAAGAAAGTTTATCTTTATAAAAAATAAAATAATTACTTCCTTTATTTGGTTACATAGAGAGTATAGGCTTATATTTATATATAAGATAAATAAGTTTATCTTGAAATTTTTAGAATAGCTCTAATAGATCTAAGTTGCTTATAAAGACTAAGCTAGATTATATAAATAAGATAAAGGATATAAGTAATAACTATATTATTAGATAATTAGAGAATATTAATCAACTCTTAGAATTTTTTTTATCAAAGTAGTATTATTTAGAGTATTATTAGATATAACTTTAAGATCTAAATAATATTACTATACTTTTTACGTAGCTTGATAAATATATTACTTAGATTAAGCCCTAGACATAGTCTATTAAATAGCTTGAATATAAGTAGGATTCTATAGTAACTCTAATTTTAATTAATAAAGTAGCTATTAATTACTATAAAGTCATCTTATGAAAGTGATATCTAATAGTTATGTATAATAAAAAGCTTTATATTAAATAAGAGAATAGAAAGGATTGAATAATACTTTTTCTAGACTAGTCTCTATAGCTAATACTAGATAGTTTATAAATAATATAGAGAAGATTTAAATAATATTATTTAGGCTATCTTTTTTTATGAGGCTTTAAAAGAGAAGATTTAAAGTAATAATAAAATCAATCTACAATTATTCTTATTTATATTAGATAGGTTTTAAGATAATAGATCAATAGTCTAATAATATACTTATATGAAAGTAATTAAAGCTTATTAAAGATAATCTTATTATCATATAATTTATCAAATTAGTAGGCTTTTAGCTCTCTTTTAATATTTTTCTAAATAAAGCTAGCGTTTTATTATATTTATATCACGCTTCTTATATTATAAATAAGGAAGTATTATTCTGTATGATTAAGATATAATTTATTTAAAGTTCTTCTAAATATATAAACTCAGATTTCTATTAGATACTCTATTCTATATCTAGCGTATTCCTATATTTAACTATTTATTACTAATTAAAAAGTCTTTTTTATATAGTTATTTAATATATTAAATAGAGTAAATGGCTTCCTTAGGCTAATATACTAAAAGAATTATAGTAATAATATTAAAAATAGGAAATCAGAATTAAATTCCAAGATAATAGTCTCTTAGCTACTTTGGAAAGTTATTAAAAGATTTTTATTAAAGCTTGAGAATATATTTAGTACATAAAGAAGATCTAGATATTTACCTATAGTTTTCAATAATAGGCTAATTTTATAATTAGTAAGACAGTATAATTTCTATAGATATTAGCTTAAATATAAGAGACAAAAAAAATAAAGATATATAAGATTTAGAAATAAGAAATTTCTAATGTATATATATCTTAGAATAATTAAATAATTTAACTTAAGATAGTTAATACAATATATTAATATTAGAAGGGGAAATATAAAAGAGAGATAATCCATTGTAAGATAATATATAGACCTACTATAATACTATATACTTATTAGCTGAAAGAGTAAATATCTATAGAGTATAGAAAATATATTTTTCTTATAAACTATTTAATAGTCATTTTCATCTAACTTCTTATAAAATTCCAATAAAACTATTATAAGATACTATTAGATTAATTTAGATAAGATTATTCATATTCAATTATATCTAAAATACGTAGCTAGTTAGAATTTCTAAAAATAATTAAATAATTTTAATTAACTATAGAAGCATCTTACTATCTAAAAATATATAATACTAGCTATTATAGAGTTTATAGTACTTCGTTCAGTTCTTAAAAAGCTCTCTTTCTATAGAAAATCAAAATATAAGTAGGTACCTAAGACTATAATAAAGATAGATATTGAATAAAAGATAATAACTAGAAGCCTTCGCTAAAGGTTACATATTGTATATTAAGGCTCTTCTGTAGAGAATCAAAAACATTAAAGAGATACATTAGGCCTTACGAAAAGGCATTAATTAGATTAGGAGGTAAATACTATCTTCAAAGAGTATAATACAAGTAGTTTTATATCTTAGTAAGTTGACTTATTATAAAGATGTATATATCTAGGGAGTTTTTATAAGGTTTTATCTACTATGAGGGTATATTAGAGTCTATCTATATTTAGGTAATCTAAGTCTCTACAGATAGTTAGCGCTTCTTCCTCTTTTTCTTCTTTTTCTTTTCTCTATATTATTATATATATTCATCTCTTTCCTATGGTAGTATATTAGTATAGCTTATACTCATTTTCCTTCTTTCTTTTTCTAATTCTTAATTAGTATATAGCACTGATATAAAGGATTCATATATTAAAATCTTAAGACTTTAGTCATTAAAAATAATAAACTTTAAAGTAATCTCTAGTTTAGAAAGATAAAGATCTTAAGACTACAAATAATATAATACTTAATATTTAATGAATTTTAGTTATATCTTTCTAACTTTATCTTTTAAACTTCCTTAAAAAGAATAAGATTCCCTAATAGATTCCTATATAGAATAAAAAAGATAAAATAGATATTATAATGATACTAAAACTATATAAATCTATAATAGTATTTTAGAACTATTAATAAATCTAAAACTGATATTAAAAACTAAGTTTACGCTATATTAAAATATATAAATAGCTATCTTTAAATTAAGCTTTTATTTTAATTAATTAAATCTAATTTAAAGGGGCCATTAATAATAGACAATCATAATAAGTAATAAATAATTAATCTCTTATATACGCTAGGTAGTATTTATAAAACTAAGCTAATATATAAATACTTTTAATAAATTTATCTATATTAAGAAACCTAATATAGTAATTTACTAATATGATAGGCTTTTTAAATCTTAAAGATTTATCTAGAAATACTTACTAAAGATCTATTCTACTATAACTTTCTAGAGGTTCTACTATAATTTCTACCCTATATATCTTACTATCACTACTAGAAATAGAAACCTTTTTAAAATCTATTTAGTAATTATATCTATATAGTAAATTATATAGAAATTATATAATTTTAATACTCTTTTGAAGCTCTAAATAAGAGTGTTATAACTAGGCGATTACTATGAAAACCCCCTATCTAACTATATATAGTTAGTATGGATTATATAATTAAATATTAGTATTCTTATATATATAGAAAGAATAGCTTATAAATTATATACTATTAAATTATATACTAAGACCTTAAGATTTCCTATCTAAGCTACTATAGTTAAGAACTCTATTTTAATCTATCTTATAAGCTCTAAATTATACTATTTTACTATTATTTTAACTATTAAAATAAGCTCTTTACTATCTACTAACTTATTTATTAATCTATTTATTAATCTTAATAATCTATCTATTAATTTTATACTACTTAATCTCTTTTCTATCTTACTATTTACTCTACTATATATTACTATAATCCCTACTCTATTTATAGCTATATATAATATCTATAAGCTTAGAGTTAATATAGTTAATAATTTTACTAAGCTATATAGATACTTAGTTATTAAGCTATATTCTTATTTCTAAAATAGGGTCTTAATATCTACTAATCTCTACTATTTCTATAGGTATATATATATTAATATTATATTATTATATAAGTAATAGTATAAATAGTTAACTCTTATATAAGACTATTCTTATATTATATCTATATATTAATAATAAAAGTATAGTATATAGACCTTTAAAGTTAAGAATTCTATTTATAATTATAATCTATCTCTATATAGATAATTAAAATATATATATTATAATAAAAGATATATATAACTCTTAGTAGTAGAAGTAGTCAAACTTTTTTACTAGATATATTCTAAGTTAAGCTATACTTATAGAGCTTCCTAAAAGTAAGGATTAGATCTTTTATTATTATCTTAATAATAATTATTATATAAAGAGCCTCTTCTATATATATAAGACTAATTTAGCCCTATTATAATATTATCTAAAGATAATCTTTATAGATTATATATATAAGATTAATAAATATTAAATACCCTTACTTAATATTATTAACTTAATCTCTATTAGTTCCTTCTTCTTTATTAGCTTTATCTTTATAAGTAATAAGAAGTAAGAATTATATAAAGGTATTCTACTTTATCTTAAGGAGATATATAAGGATTACTTAATTAATCCTCCTTATCTATAGATAATTCTTATAAATAAGGAGTAAGCTCTTATAAATACTATTTATATAATCTTCTTAAAGATAAAGAATATTCTTTATATATAATATATTAATATAAATTTAAGATTATATACTTAATTACTTTTTAATAAGCTTATTATATATAAGTAGACTATCTTATTATTAAAAGATAAGCTAAGTAAGCTTTATAAATAGATATAGCTAAAGCTAAAAGAACGCTAGATAAGGGTTATATATTATATAGTACTAACTAGTTATAATAAGTATTACTTATAATAGTTATATATATATATTAAGGCTTATCCTTAAGTCTTAGTTATAATTATACTATTACTATTAGGCCTTATATAGGCTTAGATCTATAGAGTAGACTCTTATTAGATAGTACTAGATAGTAGCGCTTAGTTAAGTTATACTTAGGGTCTATATTAAGTAATAAGAGACTAAGTATACCTCTCCTAGTAGGGTAGTTATCTTAAATATAAAATAAGTATAAAGCTAGAACTATAGGTTCTAAGTAATAATATATAATTAAATATAAAGAACTAAATATATATATAGTAATAAGTGTCCTTATATATCCTAGTCCTTCCTATTAGGGCGATAGGATTCCTATTCTATTATTAGGATAGGATCTTATTTTATTATTAGGATAGAATATTATATATTACTAACTATCTTATAGTTACTAAGAGTATATCTTATATTAGTAAGTAATAGGCTAGAAGTGGCTTTAGGTAGTAAGTTAATAGGAATCTAGTTTATAAAGTAGCCTATATAATAGATTTCCTTTAGTCTTATTACTTTAAGTATTTCTATCTCTAAGTTACTTAGTAGGATCACTAAGTACTAGTACTTATATAATTTATAATATAATTACCTTTTATTTAGATATAGTATTTCTAATTATACTTAGATAGCTAATACTAGCCTATCTTATATATAACTCCTAGTCTACTAATTCCCCTCTTAGGAATTAGTTAGTCCCTAACCCCTACTTTTATTATAGGCTAAGTAGATCTATAATATTACTTTCCTCTCTTTTAGTTCTTTATCCTTAAAGAAAGAAGGGCCTTCTCTTATAGGCGCTAACTCCCTCTTAGATAAGTATAGTCCTTTATTTTTTAGTTTTTCTTTATTTTCTATAAATAACTATATCTTCCTCTAGTATATCTAGTTATAAACTATATTAACTAATTAAGTATAAAGGTTTTAAATCTTTAGTCCCTTATCTCTATTATATTTCTCTAAATAAGACTTATATTTATTCTAATTAATCTAAATATTATATTAGTTATAACTAGGTAAGTAGTATAATAAAGTATAAGATACTAAAAGAGTCTTTTACTAATATAGAGTAGCGCTAATTACTCTAGTCTTAATCTTCCCTTAAAGATAAGGAGGAGGCTATTCTTAAAGTCTAGTAAGAAATACTAACTAAGTTAGCTTAGTTATATAAATAGAAATATTTATTAAAAAAATATACTAGGGATTTTATCGCTTATAAATATAAAGATATTACTAAGTTAGAGGAACTTAAGTGTTATAAGAAAGAAGAGTTAGTTTATATTAAAAAGGAGTGTATTAATAATAAGTATAAAGCTAAGGCTATTTAGGCCGCTATTAAATATTCTAGCCTTACTACTAAGAACCCTTAGGTTCTTATAGCTATATCTAAAGACGCTACCCTAACCTAAATAATAGTATTAGTTAATCTATCCTCTTTAACTAATTAGGCTAATATTAATCTTAACACTTTCTTTACTATTATTCCTTATAGGTCTTCTTTATCTTCTAGTAATATTATTAAACTAGCTAATAGTAGCCCCTTAAGTTCTTAATAGGTTCCTATATATTTTTTAAGGTAGGGAATCCCTACTATTTTACTAAAAGTTATTATTAATTATTATACTACCTATCTACTAGGATTTCCTTAACTTTATATTTATCTTTATTAGTGTCCTTAATTTCTATATTCCTAGTAACTTCTATATTATCTAGTGCTTTTTCTAATAATAAAATATAAAATACTAGATAGATCCTATTTATACTCTCTAGTAATCTTAGTTTATAGTTTATAGATCTAGTCTTTTCTTAGATTATAAAAGGTCCTAATCGCTTATAGTTAAGTTTATTACTTAGTTATTTAGTTTTAATATTCTAATATAGGAGATATATTTTCTCCCCCTTTTATAGCTCTAGTCCCTCTCTATAATTTTTATTATAGTATCTCTTTACTTATAGATTAAAGAACTTAATATCTCTTATTATTTAGAGGTATAGCTACTTAATTCTTATAGCTAGAATCTATAATAATTCTACTACTATATAGTTACTAATTAGGTCTTTAATAATTATAGGATTATATCTATAATTCGCGAAGAATAGTGATTCCTTTATAGTTATATATATTATATTATTATATAAAAATTATATAATTAGTAATAATTCTAATTAATTATTCTATTAGTAATTTATATAATATTATAGATATTACTCTATAGTTTAGTTTATTCTCTTTATTTAGCTATTAGTTTATAGGTAGTATATAGTAGAGAGTCTATACTTAATATTAATTATATCTATAAATAAACGCTATATATTTAAAGTAAATAACTTATCTTAGTTAGATATAATTCGCTTAGGTAATCTATAGTTAGTAAATATATTTCTAACTAGAATTAAGGCTATTTACTTAGCGTTAATTTTCTCTATAGTTAGGATTATATATATATACTTAGTTAGCTTATCTATAATTACTATTATTATATTATTTCCTTCTAACTCTAGTAGTTTTATAATAAAGTCTATTATAATCTACTCCTATAGTTACTTAGGTATCTTAGAGATCTATATTTCTCTATATAGTAGGTGTCTTATTAGCTTATCCTATAGATATATATTATATCCTTTAATATATTTTTAGACTTTCTAGTATAGTCCTAGAATAAAGAAATAGTAGGTAATTAGTTCTATTATCTTCTTAATCCCTAGGTATCCTTTAATAGGTTTATTATAATATTTCTAAATAATCTTATCTTATATTAGTCTAAGGATATAGATTAGTCTATATATTAGTAATATTCCTTTATCTAGGATTACTTTCCTACTTTTATTATTAAGTATCTACTATAAGGTATTATCCTTAGTAGTTACTTCTCTAATCTATTATAACTATATATTATCTTATAATTCACTAGTTATAGTAAGGGTTTAATAGTTATAGATTAGGTTTCCTTCTTTATTAGATATTAATATAGCTAATATAGCCTCTTTAACTCCTTCTTTATAGTCTAGTCTATAGCTAAGCGCGTTAGCTTAACTATTAGTTTTCCTATTATAGTATTTAATCCTATAATTATATTATATAAGGGTCTTAGCCTATTATACTTATCTTCTTATAAGTTCCTTTATTATTATAAAGAATATAAGGTTTTTATAGTCTAATTTAACTAAAATCTAATATTTTACTCCTTCTAGATATAGTCTCTAGATCTTAAATACTAATACTATAGCTAGTAATTCTTTATTATAGATATTATAGTTAAGCTCTATAGATATTATTTTTTATAACTAAAAGGTAATTATCTTAGGTCCTCCTATATTATTAATAACTATATCTTAGGTTATTCTTACTCCTAAGGCGTAATCTAATATATTAGTTTCTACTATAACTAATAGTTCTAGATTAAATATATATAGAATAGGTCTTTCTTTAAATAGTTACTTTAGTTTACTAAATAATTAGCCTACTTTCTTAGTCTATTCCTACTTCTATTCTTTTTTAGTAAGTTTATTAAGTCCTATAGCTACCTTCCTAAAGCTATCTATGCTTCTCTAGTAGTAGTTATATAGTCCTAAAAACTACTATACTTCTTTAAGATTCTTTAGTTATGGCTATTCTAGAACGCTTTAAATCTTCTCTTCTTTTATACTAAATATATCGCTACTAATAATATATCCTAGAAACCCTATTTCTTATATATAGAATTTATACTTCTTAAGCTTAAGAGTTACTTTAGCTTCTTATAGCTTTAAAAGTACTTTTTTATTATATTCTTAATACTCCTCTAGAGTTTTTAAGAATACTAGGATATTATCTAAGTATACTACTATAAATATATTAAGATAATCCTCTAATATACTAAAGATAAAGCGTTAGAAGAATACTAGTATATTAGTAAGCCTAAATAGTATTATTATATATTTATAGTATCTAAACTTAGTTTAGAAGGCTATTTTCTACTTATCTTTAGATTTAATATAAAGGTAATTATACGCCTCTATAATATTAAACTTTAAGAAGTACTTAGCTCTATAGATTTAGTCCTAAATCTCTTAGATTAGTAGTAGTAGATATTAGTCTTTCTTTATAATTAAATTTAGCTATCTATAGTCTATATATAGTTATAGGCTTCTATCTTTCTTTAGTATAAATAGGATTAGATATCCTACTAATAATATTAAATATCTAATATAACCCTTTTCTAGGTTTATTTTAATATATTCCTTTAGTATCTAAGACTCTTTTTTAGATAGCTAGTAGATCTTTTAGTAGATTAGTTCTTTACCCTCTATAAGATTAATCTTATAGTTATAAGGTCTATACTCTAGTAGCTAGCCTATTAGTAGTAGTATAAATATATCTTAGAACTTATAATACTCTTCTAGTAGTTCTAGTACTCCTTCTTCTATTATATAGAAGGCTATTAATTCTTAATATACTATAATATATTCTTTAAGCTTATTATCTAATATATTTAGTCTCTATTCTAGATTCCTAATAATACTTATATTTATAGGCTATTAGCCTATTACCTTTAGTTAAGGTATATTTACCCTTATTAGTATATCCTTAGGATTACTTACTCTCTTATTAAGGTCTTATATAGGCCCTCTAGTTTTACCTATCTATTATCTCTTTATCTATCTATAATTATAGCTATTAAACTATATTATTCTAGTATTCTATCTAATAGTAGGGTTATAGTATTATAACTATAGTATTCCTAGGACTATATTATATTCTCTAACTAGTATAATATTGAAACTAATATTCTTAAAATAGTTTCTAATAATTATTAGTTAGGGTTCTATTTTATATATTATTACTAATCTAAGGGGTTCTCTATTTAATCTAATAATAGGCGTAGTTATTTATTTCTTATTTCGCGTGACTTATAGCCTTTAAATATATCTTAGGTCTATAAAGTTTCTATATACTCCTAAGTTAACTAGTACTTTAACTATCTTAAATAGGATATTTACTTCTACTTTTAGGTATACTCCCTATTAGGTTACTATAAGGTATTACCTATCGCTATATATTACTATATTATCCTTAGCGCTAAGGCTTTATATAAGTTCCTTAAGGAGGTTATCCTAAAGTATAACTTTATATTTCTATTCCTTAGGAGATTTATTAGGTGTATTTTAACTTATAACTCTTAGGGTTTTATATTTTATATCCTACGACCCTATTAATCCTAGGATTATAGTTATAGGTCCTAGGTTATAGTATCCTATATCTTAGAACTAATTAGCTCCTAGGACTTTAGTTATAGATTCCCCTTAGTTATATATCTTAGTTCCTAGGACCTTATTCTTAGGTCCTAGTTCTTAGATTATTATATCCTAGAACCTAGAATTATTCTAGTATCTATATTAAGTCTAACCTTAACTCTTAATTTTAATATTATTATTTTTCTAGTCTATATCTAGGAATTCTTCTATAAGGCTTAGTACTTTAGCCTAGTTACTAGTACTTTAGAGTCTAGCTATAATCTTATTCTAGTAATAGATTATCTTATCCTTAGCGCTTTTAGTAATTATAGTTTTAGTATAGGTATTCTAATTCTATCTATTATCTTTAGTAAGGCTCTATTCTTTAATCTATTATTATTCTACTATCTTAGGCTCTTCCTATCCTTTAGCCTACTATAGCTATTAGATAGTATATAGCTATTATAGTTTATTATAGCCCCCTCGCTCTTAAGTAGCTCTAAGTTACTATATTAGCTACTCTTTATTTTAGTAGTCCTTAATTTAGTATCCTACTTTTCTATATTTAAAATATAGATTACTAATCTTATATCTTTTCTATTCTTTATTAGGAAGTCTTACTATATTAAGTTCTATAGATTATAGACTATAATTATCTTAATATAGGGCTCTCTAGCTATAGTCCTATAGTTAGAAGTGGTTCCCTTAATCTAGGTTCTATCTCTAATACTTAACTTCTTTCTTTTCTTACTATTAGTTAAAGTACTAATTATTAAATCGCGTAGTGATATTAATAATCTTAGTTATTATTACTAGTTAGTTAATTTATATAAGTTCGTCTTTTATATAGGATTTAAGTCCTTCTATATATTATAGGATTAGGGCGTAGTTAGCCTATCCTAGCACTACTATAGTCTATATAAACTATATAGTATATACTATAGTAGATATAGTCTATTAGAGTACTACTAATTTCTATTTAGTATTAATAGTTATATTAATTTCTCTAAATATCTTACTTAGGTAGATTATAAAGTTACTATAATCTATAAAGATATCTTAGGTCGCTATACTCTATTTAGTGTATGGTTTCTTATAATATTCTTAGATATAGATCTTAAACTAATCCTATACTTATCCCTAAAGATAAGTAGATATAAAGATAACTTTACTCTCTTTATTTATTAACTAGATTCTATTTATATTAAGGTATATTCTTATCTAGGTAAGGAATCCTTAAAGCTTAGATTAGATTCTATTAAAAGGTTCTACTTTAGGAAGCTTAATAATATAGGTTATTATAGTAGGAGCTAATACTCTAATCTAGGCGTTAAGTTATATTATATAATCCTATATATTAGGGATTAGATTCATATCCTATATTATTTCTTAAAGTTAGTTCGTGAGTCCTACTATATAGGCCCTTAATTATTTAATTAATTTAGTCTAATCCTTATTATCGCTTTCTAATAGTAGTTATACTAAGCGAGTCTTAGGTAGGACTATAGGTCTCTTAAAGAATACTATAATTACTATTTTTATATATAGTTCTTTTATAAAGATAGGGTATTTAATATATTATATAGTACTAACTAGTTATAATAAATATTACTTATAGTAGTTATATATATATATTAAGGCTTATCCTTAAGTCTTAGTTATAATTATATTATTACTATTAGGCCTTATATAGGCTTAGATCTATAGAGTAGACTCTTATTAGGTAATACTAGATAGTAACGCCTAGTTAAGCTATACTTAGGGTCTATATTAAGTAATAAGAGACTAAGTATATCTCTTCTAATAGAGTAGTTATCTTAAATATAAAATAAGTATAAAGCTAGAACTATAGGTTCTAAGTAATAATATATAATTAAACATAAAGAACTAAATATATATATAGTAATAAGTGTCCTTATATATCCTAGTCCTTCCTATTAGGGCGATAGGATTCCTATTCTATTACTAGGATAGGATCTTATCCTATTATTAGGATAGGATATTATATATTACTAACTATCTCGTAGTTACTAGGAGTATATCTTATACTAGTAAGTAATAGGCTAGAAGCGGCTCTAGGTAGTAAGTTAATAGGAATCTAGTCTATAGAGTAGCCTATATAATAGATTTCCTTTAGTCTTATTACTTTAAGCGTTTTTACCTCTAAGTTACTTAGCGGGATTACTAAGTACTAGTACTTATATGATTTATAATATAATTACCTTTTATTTAGATATAGTATTTCTAATTATACTTAGGTAGCTAATACTAGCCTATCTTATATATAACTCCTAGTCTACTAATTCCCCTCCTAGGAATTAGTTAGTCCCTAACCCCTACTTTTATTATAGGCTAAGTAGGTCTATAATATTATATATATCTATATAGAAGTAGATATAAAGTAGTAATTAGTATATTTTTATAGAAGTTATATATAGAAAGATAGTCTTTTTAACCCTTTTTTTATATATATTAACTCTAAGTAATTATATAATTATCTAATCTAGTTCTTATATTACTATATATATTATTATCTCTATCTATATAAGACTATAATCTCTAAATATAAGAATATATACTAGTTATTTAAGTATAATCTCTAGGTCTATATACTTAATATATATTATATAATAGAGACTATAAAGTAGATCTTAGATATATAATATAAGTAGATTAAGATAGAAATTATAATATAAAAGATTAAATAGCTAGTTTAGATAAATTTTCTCTATATATAGATTATAAGGGTTATATTATATAAGATAATTTAATATATTAATAAAGAATATAAGAGATATTTATCTTAAGGCCTAAAGAAACCTTCTATTCTAGTAATATATAATTATAAGATATTATAGATATTAAGAACGCCCTATATCTATATAATTCTAGAGTATCTTAATAGCCTCTAGAGCCTTATACTAGACTAATTTTATTATTAATAGTATCTATATAATAGTATAAATAATATACTATCTATAATTAATCTAATATTACTAATTAATAATCTATTTAAAGTATATATATATAGATACTTATAAGGGGTAAAAAATAATATAATTAAGAGAGATCTTTCTAAATAGGAGTCTATAGTACCCCCTAGATAAGCTTAAGATATTATCTAAGGAGTAGCTTAGATAGTAGCTTATAGAATAGCTAGGGATATAGCTTAGATAATAGCTTATAGAGTAGCTAGTAGAGTAGCTTATAGAGTAGCTAATAAAGTAACTAAGGGTTAGGGATAGGGTTAGGGTTAGGGGTAAAGTCTATATATAGTTAGAGTTACCTAGAAAAGTAGTTTAAAATAGTATTAAAATAGTATAATTTAGAGCTTATAAGATAGGTTAAAATAGAGTTCTTAACTATAGTAGCTTAGATAGGAAATCTTAAGGTTTTAGCACGTGATTTAATAGTATATGATTCATAAGCTATTCTTTATATACGTACGAGAATACTAATATTCGATTATATAATCTACGCTAACTATATATGGTTAGATAAGGGGGTTTTTATAGCTAAAAGGGGGTTTTTATAGTAATTGCCTATAACTATATACTATCTATATCTATATCTATACTTATATCTATATCCTTACTATCTACTAGATAATCTACCTTACTATAGATATAAATATAACCCGCTTAATCCTTAAGTCTACTCCTTAGGCCTTGAATAATAAACTTAAACCCTAAAGCTTAGATTATATTATATTATTTTAATAACAGTATAACTATAAGAATAATATTTATGTTAAAGAGGCTTATAAGAATAGCATAAGTAAAAATAGTATAAGTTATATAAGTATATATATATATATAAGATAGTCTCTTATAAGACTAGGATCTTTAAGCTCTTAAAAAGATATATAAGATTCTTAGTTCTATAAAAATAATCTTAATCTTAAACTAAAAATAAATTAAGAATATATAGTTTAGATATAATTAGTAAAGCTTTATTAATGATTTTATTACCAATAAAAGAGATTAGGTTTAAGATTTTAGCTCTTATTCAATTAAGTATTATTTAATTATATAGATATAATAGAAATTATAGATTTATTGATAGTCTTAGAAAAGTATTTCTTAAGCTCTTTTATAAAAGTTTTATAACTTTCTTTAAGATATAGATTATAAATAATTTATAAAGAAAGTAAATAATTATACATATATAAATCCTATTAGTTTATATAATAAACTTATTTATATAGTACTAATAGTTAATAACTTTTATAAAATCTAAAAAAATAAATTAGAAGATCATTAATTAAAGTTGTTAGATCTTATTTTAGAAACTAATAAATATCTTTATATCTTAATATTGATATCTAATCTAAATAGAGATAAAATTAGATAAAAAGCTTCAAAAAATAGTCTATATAGTTATTAAGCTACTTCTTCTTAATATATATATAAAATAATTTGAAGAAAAGATTATTATAATATTTCTAAAAGTAATTCTATATATAGTTAAAGATATAAGAGATACTTATATAAAATATTGATTAAATACCTTTTTATAATATCCTAGCCTTTCTAAGAGCGCGCTAATATTAAATTTATATAATATTTAATCTCTTAGAGTATATAAGATATCTAAAACTTATTAGGCTACTTAATATATAGATTAAAGTAGCTTCTTAAACTAGATTTAGTACTTTATTAACTAGTATACTTAAAGTTTAACATTTATAATTATAGTAATAGCCTATAAGTATATTATAATTTAGGTTAAAAGTATATACTAGAGTACTTAGATTAGGGTTCTTTTAATTAGATATAGAAGCTAAGGCCTTTATATATAGATCTTCTATATTAGATAGTAAATTAAATATACTTATATAGATTAGTAGTAAAACTAGTCTAAAGTTTTAACTTATAATATAATTTTAGAGTTTAGTATAGCTAAATAAAACGCGCTTATATATATTTTAGTTAGTACTCTCTAGTAGTTAAATTATATAATATAATATATAATCTTTATAGATATATAATTATTACTAAGGAAATATAGATAGCTTTAGAAAAGTAACTATATGACTTAATAAACTTACCAAAAAAGATTATAAGTAAGAATAGACCAAAAAAGTATACTAATTATTTAATAGACTAAAGTAACTACTTAAGAAAAGACTTATTCTTTATATACTTAATCTAGAATTACTCTTTTTAGTAGAAACTAATATATTAGACTATATCTTAGAAGCTTATTATTCAGATATATTAATTTATTAGTTACCTATAATACCTTCTATCTCGGGAAAATATAGTATCTATATTATAGACTAGTATTTCCATAGTCATATGACTTATTTCTATGTACCTAATCACTAAATAGTCTTGAATACATTTTATTAGCTAAGTTTACTTAATTTAACTTATAGTTATATTTTTAATCAAAGGGCTTAATATAAGAACCAAAATTATACCCTATGCTTATATATGTTTACTTATATATAAATTCTTTATTTTAATGATAACCTACTTAGGAGACTATAAAGATACTTAACTAAAATATAAATACTATCTTTTCCTAATATAGAAAGTATCATATCTACCTAGAAAATTATTAAATGTAAATAACATTACTATAAAAGGAATTATAGAAATATAATTAATTATTTTTTAATTATAAAATATAATACTAATCGAACTTAACTATAATATCTATAATAAAGAACTACTAAATATAATATTAGTATATAAAGTTAAAAGACTATATCTTAAAGAAGTATATTATTAGATTTTAGTTAAATGAGATTATAAAAACCTTATATTTTTTATATTGATAAAGAAACTCATTAAAAGATTAGTATAATTAGCTAAAGTATGATTATTATATAACTTTAGAATTAAATATTATAATAATAAAATAGATAGCTAAATAAATATACTTAACTAATAACTAAATTATAAGAAAGAAGTTGAGGGGGCTATATTAGCTATATTAATATTAGATAGAAATATAAATCTAGTCTATAATTACTTACTTCTTATAATAATTAGTAAAATAGAATAAATTCTGATTATAATAGATAAAAAAGGAACTATTAGGAATAAAGCCTTATAGTAAATACTTAATAATAAAAATAGAAAAATAATCCTAGATAATAGAATATTATTAATATATAGACTAATCTATATTCTTAGATTAATACAAGAAGAAATTATCAAAAAATACTATAATAAATCTACTAGAGGAGATTTAAGGATTAAAAAATAGTAAAATTAATTATTTACTCTTTTATTATTATAGGGCTATATTTACAAAGTCTAAAAATATATTACCTAATATAATATATATTAATAAAATAAATATATTAGATATCTATTATATAAAGAAATGCAAATCCTTAAGATATTTAAATAGCTATAAGAATAGATTCTAAAGAACTTTATTATAAAATTATCTAACTTAAAAGAATATGATATAATAGTAATAGTCATGAATAGACTAATTAAGTATATATATATAATTCTAACTATAGAAAGAACTAATATTCAAAAATAGCCTTAGTTTAATTTAAGTATATATTCACTAATTATAGATTATCTTAATAAATTATATCTAAGATAACTTATTTACTTTGAATATATAATATTTATTTATGAACTAAATTAATATTAGATATAAACTCTTTATCATGTCATACTTATAATATAATATATATTATAATAGAAGGACTACTATAGTTTATGTTCAAATATTTAATCCTATAATAAAGAACAATAGAATTATTATAGATTCTAGCTACTAAAATTAAATACCTATATCTTTAGATATAAAGAGATATTAAATTCTATAATCTATAAAAAGAATACTATAATAAAAACTATAAGAAAGGACTAAAAATATATGAAAAGAGAGAAAGTATATCTCTTATATTAAGTAATTAAATGATATACTTAATTATAAATAATTAAGATCTTTTATTTTTGAAGGGCTATTTTTAGCTAGTTTAATAGTATTATTAAAAGAAAAAATAAGACCCTAAACACCTAAACATAAGATTTATAAAAATATTAAAGTTGATACTTATCTAATTATCTAAAGGAAAAAAAATAAAGGATTAAATAATACTATTATTCATATTAGAGTAATATCTTTAGATATAGCTACAAGAACCTAAGGATTCTTGGTAGTAAGACTAGAATACTTAATTTATAGTCTAGGTAATCTTAAGGGATTAAAAATCTCTATATTTGATTAATCAATAGAGTTTATAACTAAAAATACTAAAGAATAGTATAGTTAAAGGTAAATAGAAGAATAAGAAAAAGAGTAAATATTCAATAAAAAGAGACTATACTTACTAAAAAGAAGTAATAATTAATTAATTATCAAGGAATTATCTTTAAAAATGAAGATCTAAAATAAAAGAGATAATATTATAGATCTACTTAATATATGTTACTCTAGAATACTAAGACTAATAGTTCTTAAAAATATTTAAGTGATATTTATTATCTATACTATTTATAGCCTTATACTTATTATATTATATTACTATCGAGAGTAGGCTAAACCTAGCTATCTTATTATAATAGAAAATACTAAATCTTAATATTAAGATATTAAGAGAAATGAGATTATATAAGGCCTAATCCTTATTAATTAGATACTAATCTATTCTATAATAGAATAGGAATATTATATTCTATAATAAGATAAGATATATTAAAATATAAGAAGAACTAGATATATAAAGATAGTTATTACTATATATTCACTTAGTTCTTTATATTTAGTCATATATTATTACTGAAAATATAGTTCTAGCTTTATAATCTTATCTTATACTTAAGATAACTATTACTTTAGAAGAAGTAGACTTAGTCTCTTATTACTTAATATAGATCCTAAGTATAAATTAACTAAGCGCTACTATCTAGCGCTATCTACTAAGAGTATATATACTATCTTATTGGTTAGTAATGATTATAATTATATTATATCTTTTATAATCTATTATAAATGTCTTATAGATATAGATACTTCATATGATATATCCTAGGGTCTAAATTATAGGGCTTTATAACTAAACGCCCTTTTCTAACTACCTTTAGTTAGTATACATTATATAAGTGATTCTAGTATTTAAATGTACTAAAAAGAAATACTTATAAGTTATATCCTATTAGAATACATCAAATATTTAGGATGTTTATTAATCAAGGACTCTATACTTATATATTATAGGAATTCTAGTACTATATAGTAAGATAGGTAGTAGTAGCTTAAGTAGTATAGGATTAGTAAATAGTTTGAATACTATAAATAGCTTATTTTAATAGTTAAAATAGTAGTAAGGCTAATTTAGAGCTTTTAAAATACTTTAATATAGATCTCTTAAAGAATTAAGGTTTTTAAATATAATACTATAAGATATATTTTAGAGGTATTTCTTTCTAGCGTATTAGAATACTAATATTTACTTATATACTATATACTAACTAAAAGCACTAAGAAAGTAGTCTTTATAGAAATTATTATATTATATTAATTACTTTATTTCTCTAGATTATATTATTTTATATACTTATATCTTATCTTTATTATATCTAATACTTAATTATTAACTTTGTATAATATTATTTTTATCTTCATAGTATACTACTCTAATAATAAGTTTATTATTATATATAATATATCCTATTTTATCTACTAATAAAATATTAATATTTCTTTAATTTTAGTTTTATAATCTTATAATCTCTATAGATAGATAGCGCCTTTTTATAAGAAATAAAAAGACTAGATAAGAAGATAATAAAAGGAATCTAAAAGGAATATAAAATAGTACTAATATAGATATAATAATTACTTTTTATTTAGTATAGATTTTATTTCTTAGTATTACTTAGATTTCTCTTACTTTTAGGGCTCTTTATTAAAGCTTTTAAGCTTTTTATAAGATAAGTCTAATTTAGAAGTAAAATAATATTATTTTAAAGCTAATTTTAAAGAAAGAAGATTCTAGTATAATATAATAGACAATACCATTTTTACTCTAGTTTCTAATAGAGGTCTTATATATTTTTATATCTTTAGTCTTAGTTCTAGTAATAATTTAGAGAAAAAAGTAAGTATTTAATTTCCTTTATTTTCTTATAGAAGATATTCTTTTAAAGAATATAAATATATCTTAAAATTAAATAGATACTAAATAAAAAAATTAATATATAGCTTCAATTTAGTTTTATATATCTATCTTAAAATTAGGGTCTATCTCTTAAGATACTCTTATAAATTAGTATTATTTTAATATTATTCTAGGGTTTTTTCTAAGATATATTCTATCTATTTTATTCTATCTATTTTATTCTATTAGTATTATTAATATATATTAGTTTACTAAGGATTTTTAATCTTTTAAAAGAATATTTAAATAGAGTAATTAGAAAATAAGATTAAGATTAATTAGCTATTCATATTATTTTTAAATAGAGAATTAATTATTAAAAGTTTTAATATCTTTAATCTTAATATCCCTATCTTTCTAAGATAATTTAATTTTCTCTTTTTATAATTTTTATAATTTTTATAATTTTTATAATTTTTATAATTTTTATAATTTTTATAATTTTTATAATTTTTATAATTTTTATAATTTTTATAATTTTTATAATTTTTATAATTTTTATAATTTTTATAATTTTTATAATTATTATAATTTCTATAATCTTAGTTATTTCTTATACTTCTTATAGCTATTCTTTAATAAAAAGAGATAGCTAATCTTCTATATCTAAAATAATACTAATTCTAGATATAAAAAAAGAAATAAGACATATAGATTCTATACTTTCTTTAAATATAGTTTAATATATATTTACTATCTTCTTAGATAGTCTAAGATAAAAGAATTAGAAATTATAAGAAGTAAAAGGACTAGGTAACAAGATAATAAAGAAAATCGAAAAGAAATATAAAATAGTACTAATATAGTATAAATTCAAAGTCTAAGATAATATAGATTATATTAGTTTTAATACTAATTCTTAAGAAAAGAACGAATTAAAAGAGAGAGATTCTTCTTCTTCCTTAATATAGAGGAAGTAAGAGCTAAGTGAATAATTTATAATATCTTACTTTAAATATCTCTCTATTATAGACTAGCTCTAGGTAAGTCTAGAGCTTACTCTTAATCTAGATACTAAATTAGAAGTGATTTAGTACTATTTTAGGATATCTAAGATATCCTATAATTTCTATCTTAGAAAATAGATAACTATCTTTTCTTTTATAACAGGATACTAAAATAGTAAGCTTAATCTATTTTTTATATTATTTTGAACTTAGTCTAAATTAACTTTAGATTTAATTATAGGATTAATTAAAGATATAATATTAGTAATTATATACTATTTTAATATAGGATAAATAGCTTTTCTTTATTATATCTATAATGATTATATATAATAAGCTTATAGAGCTAAAACCATAATACTTTAAATAGAATTATCTTTAATAATAGATTAGTTTCTATAAAATATATAATATTTGATTGAGCTTATGTTATTTCTTATATATTATATAATATCTTTCTATAATACCTTGAATTTGAACTATGAGTGATTAAGAGTATGAACTAAGTATTAGACTATCATTTTTATGGTTCTATTGATATGGAATTTATATATGGTAACGTTATTTTAAGATTATGAAGGAAAAGTCATTGGCCTCACACCTTTCCATTGCAATCATATATTATTAAGATAAGTCTCAGAAAGGTTAAGAAAAGCTAGAAGCAACGATAGTTGATGATTAACTAACGTAATTACTAACTCCCTAGCGAACTGGCCACCCAGCCAGCCCGGCCACTCCAAATTGCATAGTAAGTAAAGATTCATTGTTTATATCTTAGCAACAACACATGTAAAATGTTTCAATTTTTCGATACTATTTCACTAGCGTAGCCCTATGATTATGAAGTTTAGCGTAATTGACTATGTTTCTGGGTGGTACGCTAGGGACGTTTCTTGAGGTTAATCCTTAGTCATCAAAAGGGTACCAAAGAATCGAAACGCCTTCCTAGGCCTAATTAGGTGAAGTATACATCTTCCAACCCAAGCTAGGCCAAGTAATGTTTCAATTGAGAAAGTCTTCGGCTCTCAAAATACTAAGTACTATTTAATAAAGAACAAGCAAAGTACTTCAACTCTCAAATTCCAATCCATCTCACTATACAAGAATACTACCACCCTTTTCACCATGCGATCTTTTAGTCCCTCGTGGGGCCAGCCCTTTCACTACTTGCTACTTATTGCTATCACCATAGGTCTCCTTATCTTTTATACGATGTCTTCCATCCCATACACCCACGATGGATATGAAGTATCCAGACAGCTGCCAGCAGGCAATAGCAAGTCCACCAACCAGTACTATAATTCCTCCAGCATATTCAACAAGAGAGCGGACGAGGACTCGCAGAGGCTCTGTGATGCGGATCCCGACTGTCCTTGGAGCTTTATCTGCATTGACGGGGTATGTACCAAAGGTTGCGTAAACAACCGGGACTGCGTCAAACCCCAATACTGTGGAGAGAACGGAAATTGCATGGTACGTTACCCGCCATGGCATCCCGGCGGAGACCCAATGTGCTTAGACCGCTGGGAGAAGTGCTGGTTTACTGCTCAGTGCTGCTCAGGGTGGTGTCGGTTCCTATCACTTCGGCCATCTGCAGTTTGGCGATGCGACATATGGCCCTGAGATGATGGAAGAAGAAGAGTTGCTTCGTTTTGCTCTCGTGTCTTTCATGGTACTTTGTGTGATTCACGAGTTCTGACTACATGGGCTGTTTGACCGAACTAAATAATCGCAATATAATACCCTTGCTCGCTCAGTCGGTCATACTGGACATTTGCAACTAGTCTTGTAACCATTCTTGCAATGCTACCGGGTGGCAGCTAGTCATCTGGATACTCATCACGCACGTTACTAACGAATGACCGCGTAGTCTCATCCCATCGTTTGAAATGCTTGCCCGCGATGGTCGTCAGGCTTGGCGGTAGCTCTATCATTTGCGGCAGGATGAGCTCGATATTCTCCTCAGCAACGTATCGCACACTTCGATCCTCGACACTAACGAAGTCAGTGGCAAATTGGGAAATGAATTCTCGAGCAACAGTAAACTCACAGAACATGGTAGAAGCTTTGATGTCGGCCCGCTTGCAAACGATCAATTCCCATGCGTTGCATCCATTGCTCCCCCGCACCACACTCCGAGTCCCACCCAGTGATGATGGCCCGGTAATGGTAACGACGGTGTTGGAAAACCTGGCCTACTTTGTATCGTATATCTTTCTTCGCACTGGACCGTCGTCGAACCTGTTTGGGAATCTCATCCACCGCTCGCATGACATGAAGACTCTCTAAGATATGCTCGTGCTCGAACAGTCCACGAAAAAGTGGTACAATGTGCTGTTCTACCAAGAAGATATCAGATGGAAAGTCGGTAGCGAATAACTCCATTAACCAGGGTAACTGGTGCCTCAGGTCCATGGGCCTAGAGTCCCCGGAGAGAAGTATTGACGACCACAGGGCAGCGTACTTAGCACCTACCACATCCATCGAGGTGGCCGGAATGTTGGGACTATGAGATGTAGAGTGAATGGAATTCAGGATATTTTTGCTGCAGCGCAAGACGATTTGCGAGGGTAGCGATCCACCCAGGAATTCTGCTTGATCGGCATCCGTGGCACCAAGAAAGACCAACTGATCGCGTAAATCAGAAACCGGGGTCTCCCGTGCCCCTCGGAACGGATCAAGATACATGGGGGAACCTGGCTCTTCGCCAATCAGCGGGTTTCCATTCATATCAAGACCAGGCGGCGGAGAAATAATGACATGGACATGAAATGGAAATCCACAAGGACGGGCGTCCATTCCCAACTGTTGCGCCGCATAACAATAGATCACGGCGGAGATCAATGGCAGGGAATTGTGACCAGGGCTTGTCAGAGCTAGCCCTAGAAAATTATGCTCCAAAGAATGATATGGTCGCCCAGGCTCGATGCCGGTGAGACCCTTCTCCTGGAGCCAGGACGCAAGTAGTAGAGCCCTTTCCCGGGGCCGAAGGACAGTGATATCGGAATGAGAGATGGAAAACTGGGCGACAACCCCGTCCAATAGATCCCGAACCTGGAAATTATCAGCGCCAGTTAGGTGTAGGTGAGGGAGGAGTGCTACCTGATCTAAGTCTCCAAACCCACTCTCTGGAATAAAAAGATCAAAAGCAGCCAGAGCACGCTCGAGCGCAACGGGCTCACCACGCCTAAGCTTGGCCCATTCAGGTACTGCAATACTTCGATGAAGGCAGGTCAAAAGCGCTTGTGCGTAGTACCTTTTGTGTTGGAAACCCCAGTCAACCCTACCCGCTCACAAGAGAAGGAAAATAGAGGAGAATCTAGGTTCTCACCTTCTAGCCAAGTGATCTTCCCCCGATTCTACCCTGCTGTGATACACAAGAGTGTCCTGAGCATCGAACCCAAAATCAATAACCGCGCGGAATTTCTCGATACGCCCAGTCTGGCTCGCAAGAATACTATCCAGAAGTCGACAGACGGAACGGTCGATGTTGAATCTCAATACAAACAGTGCTTTCCAGTCGACCGACGATACCGGATCAGTGAGCTTCCGAGAGATTCCATGTCGTTTATCCCAGGAGCTGAAATGGGTCTCGCAGTAGTGACGCCATAACAAAGGCTCCCTGGTCACGTTCCCAAATCGGTGGCTAGTTTGCTGTAAGGCAGCGGCAGATCGGGGTGGAGATGCACATAGGATCGAGTGAAGGATTTCTTCTGGGAGGTGATTCAGAGACAGAACCATCCCTGTGGATGATCAAAGAAATTCCGAACTCGGTGAAGAAGAGAGTCTGTGGGCCTTCAATCGAACAGGAGAGATCAGATCAGATGATGTCACTATCAGTACACAGGGCGAAGTCAACGCCAGCGTTGAACCTTTGGTTCGCCTTAAGGATGGGCATGATCTGAGAAATGGAAATGCGGAGGAACGGTGCCAAGCCCGAGAACTTGATCTTTTGTTTCTCCCCCTCAACTGAACTTCACCCCCACCTTCCTCTTTGCAATTCTTTGAATGGGTCAATCTCAATCTACAGGCTCCAAGGCCTCTGAGCCACAGGGTCAACCGGGCCAAAAAACAGATTATTATGAACTGTTAGGAGTGACGCAAACGGCAACAGACGACGAGTGAGAAAGAGGAAATCCCCTACACACATCCACATCTCGACTAATGTGACTCTTTCCTCCCTCACAGAATCAAGAAAGCGTACCGTAGAAAGGCTCTTGAACTGCATCCCGATCGAAATTATGGAAATGTTGAGGAGGCCACCAGGCTGTTCGCCGAAATTCAATCCGCATATGAGGTCCTCGCCGATTCACAAGAGCGTGCTTGGTATGACTCTCACAGCGACGCATTCCTAGGGACTGAGGGAGGCTCTGATGGAGGTCCCCAGTCATATACGACAGCGGAGGAGGTCCTCAAGGTGTTTTCGAAATTCAGCCCGCGAATGGATTTTTCCGACTTACCAACCGGATTTTTTGGTGGCCTTCGAGAACAGTTCACCCAGCTGGCACTGGAGGAGCGACTGGCCTGCCAGTCGGATGGTCAAAATATGGTGGATTATCCGTCGTTTGGTGGCCGTGATGATAATTTTGAGACTGTCGTGCGTCCGTTCTATGCCGCCTGGACTGGATTCTCGACCCGTAAATCATTTGCTTGGAAAGATACATATCGTTACTCCGAGGCACCTGATCGTCGAGTGCGACGCTTAATGGAAAAAGAGAATCGACACCTTCGAGAGGAAGGCATACGCGAGTTCAATGATGCGGTTCGGTCCTTGGTGGCCTTTGTCAAGAAACGAGATCCGCGGTACAAGGCGAATGCCCAAAGTGAAGCTCAACGTCAAGAGACTCTTCGTCAGTCGGCAGCCGCCCAGGCCGCCCGATCTCGAGCAATAAATCAAGCTAAGATGCGCGATCATGTTGTTCCAGAGTGGGCTCGATCTGAGGAGCCCGGGGTGGAAGAAGAGGAGAGTTCCGAGAGCGAGATTGAGAACTTTGAATGCGTGGCATGCAGTAAGAACTTCAAAAGTCAGAAGCAATTCGAGGCTCATGAACGGAGTAAGAAACATGTGAAGGCTGTCAAGCAGCTGTGTCGTGAAATGCGAGCGCAGAATGAAGATCTGGATTTGGAACCCACCATTTACACCAACGCATCCCATTCTACATTACCAAGTGAAAGCGATGCTTTCGTTGCTACGCTCTCTCCTGATGAGCAGTTGGAAGGCTCTGTCATCCTTGAGACCGGAAGTGACCAGCATATGGAACCCTTGACGACGCTTCCATCTAATTCAGAGACTGACGATCATCACCCGTCATCCTCTCATCCAGACGCTGAGAAGGCTTCCTTAAACTCCATCGAGGATGAAGACTACGCCTCGAGAGAATCCATCCAAACTAGACTTCATTCGGACGTTGATTCGTTGCAAGATAGTTCCGTGACCCCATTGACTGAGCAGCTATCCTCTTCTGGGATCGATGACCGACCAGCTGATGCCCCCCGAATGGGCAAGGCCAAGCAAAAGCGGGCTAAAAAGGCTGCTCAGAATGAAGAACAGGGTACGGGGGTTCTATGCGCCAACTGCAGTACTACCTTTCCTTCGAGGACGAAGTTGTTCACTCATATCAAAGAAAATCCGAGCCATGCCCAGCCACTGAAAACCTCCAAAAATAAGAAACGATAAAGTGCGCCTTGGGCAAGTTTTTGAGTGGGGGCTTAGGGGAGGTCCAGCCAACCCTTCGCAGGAAAGACCAGTTTCTATTGATTGTATCTCTATTTACGTCTATGACCTGATCGCAGGGGGCGTCAAGAAAGAAACATCTAAACTCCCTAGCCTAAACCCGCCCTTGAGTTCTTGACTACTTGGGTAACAGGCTGCAGGATTCCCTTGTTATTGGAGGCTCCAAGAGCCGTGCCACTGCTCCATCCCATCTTCTCCAACATGGCCCGTCCTCGATTTCCTGCGCCAATCTCGGGCGCTGACGCTCCAACCACATCGCCATCCATATAAGACACAGCACCACTACCGCCACTCCGCTTGGCTTTAGATGGCCTGGACGCATCCGGGCCCCATGACTGGTAAAGCCGACGATTCAGCTTTCTTCCTGACAAAAGATTGTCAAACTGGGGGATCGTCTTGCGAGTGTACTTGGGGGTGTGGGATGTTTTCAGGATAATGGGAAAGCGAGTCAACCCATTACCCCGGGATTGCGATTTCAAATTCACTTTGTTTGCCAGCTCATGAATGGTTTTTCGACGGTGTTTGGTCATAGGTGGCAGTGCAAGGCTGTTTTATCGTGGTTAGAAAACTTGGACAGGCTGAGCGGATTTGGGAGACTGAGTCAGTCAGGAATGTGTACATACCTGCTCTTAGGGGACAGGAGAAATGTCCGAATCTCAGAGATCAGATCATCCAGGTTCATTCCCTTGGCATATTTGACCTTCAGATCCGGATCGCCGGACTTCCTGCCTAACAGGCCTTGTGAACGAAGCTCTTCTCGCTCCTGTTTCTTCGCCTTCTTTTTCTTGCGGTCCGTTTCCCAGACGTCTTGGAGAATCTCTAGGTCACTGTTGTCTAGATCACTGTCGGACAGTATAATACCCTCGAGTAGGTGTGATTTCTTGCCCTTTGGTCTTTTCTGTAGACTAGGCCGGTCGAAATCCATGATATCGAGACCATAGTATGGGTCTGCGTCGAGCGCGTCTGCGAATGCTGTCGCCGATAGAAAGGTATGTTTTCCACGGCTGCCTTTCTTCTCTGCAGAGAAATTGGCGGCCAATTCTTCGAGTAATCCCTCATCGTCCATATCATCCGAATCTTCGTCAAATTCGTCAGGTGAATCTAGATCGGCGTCGTCATCCTCCGAAGTGGTTGACGAGTCCGGTTCGGTGTCCAGGTACATTTTGGAAAGTTCTATAGTTTTTGCGTCAATATCGGCTATTTGGGGAGGGGCGGATAGTTCTGGATCACATCGATCCTAACAATGGGGAGGAGCCTACCATCGATCGACCCTATGACTTCGGCGTCTTCGGCGTCTTCAACTGGCCGACCATTGGAAATACGCTGCTCCAGTTGAATATTTGAAGTTTCAGTCTGGATGCTTTGAGATCCTTCGGTGTCCAGCTCTGATCCTGAAAGGGGTCTACCCACTCCGATACCACCTTCACCTTCGGTGGACATTTGAGCGTGTTCCTGGTCGTAGCCATGGTCTTTATCGGCCATACTATCTGCCGACTTGTTGGCTTCCCTATCTGATAGCGGGTGGTGTTCCTGTTGTGTCCGTGGCGCTGGTGATGTTTCAGCGACAATTACCTGGTGATTGGGCTGCAAGTCTTCTGAGCTGGCCGCTGCCTGGAGCAGCACATTCTGAGTCCTTTGCAAATACTCTTGAAGCTCTGCCTCGTCTGTTTCGATCGCTATGGGCTTCCGACGTCCCGTAAACACAACTTCATCTTCACTGCCTTCGGTGTCAGAGAGATCCGAGTGCAACGTTGGGTCTGGAAGACCCGTGTGCACAACCTCCTCCCCTATAGTATCAAGGAAGAAAAGATTGTCACTGGCATCGTCCTTTGCTTCTGACGTTCCTTGTATTTCCAGCTCTGTTACCTCCAACTGGATTTCCGTCTGACTGCCTCCTTCTTCCTCAACGTCCTGCTCGGTTCGCTGCAACTGTCCCGCGCTCACGAACTGAACTGCTTTGTGTCGAAGGTTGCTATGTGACCAGCTTCGGGTATGTGTCTCAGTATTGCGGGCCTCCTGCTGCATAGTGAACCGATGTGGCGATGATTCTTTCATATGGTAAGCCTCGATGATATCGTAAGGGGAGTAAATCTATACTGACTGGCCGTTGCAGGGGCCCGTTTCATACGAGCCTTTGACTTGCTATGGCGAGCCATACTGGGATATGGCTTGATGGATGGCAAATAGAGGAGAAGGGGTGGGAGGGGGAGAAATTTTCCGCTAGAAGATGAGAGTTGGAAAAGGGCGCGATCGGGTGGGGAGGGCGGTGGGGAGAGTTCTGGACCACTCATTGTATCAAGCAGCTATCAAGAGTACTATCATACCGCAGCTAATCGATTATTGACCTATGCTAGTTCAAGGCGAAGAAAACATGCTGATCATGTAATGCAAAACTTAACTCAGATGAGTTTCAAATGACAATTTATCCATGGATGCCTTTGTGCCCGATACAGTACAGTCACTACGGTGACGTCAGGCATGGCTGTCACGACCCCTAGTCTTATGAGGTATAAGAGGAATATGGGATAACCTTGGAAGGCTTTTCTAATCCATTTAATGAGTTTCTGTGGGTTTTGATTTTTGGTATCAGGTTTCGTTCCTTGATCTATGGAAGGTTATCACGGGTGATCGTCCAAGATATATATTCATGAGTGGAGCCTTTCTCTCCCCGCGACCATCTCTCCTCTGTTCTTCTTCTTTACACGACACCTGATAAACGCCTCGACAACACCGAAATGACAGGGGTGGATTTGGAAAAATGCAAGCGTATAGTACAATATTTCTGGGACCCTGAACCCAAGAATGACACCACGCCAGAGGCCTCGATCTGGTGTCTAGGTCAACAGTATAACCCACGCCCAGAGCAACTCGACGACGCCAGCACAGGTATGTCATGCTTTGATCCTGAAATGGTCCTTGCGAACAGCAAATTCCCTCCTATTGTGAAGACCTCTGCTGAAACTCGCATAGCCAAGAATTACAACACTGGCCAGTCAGCCGAAGTACCGCGCGATACGAACGGGAGCGCATGGCCTGAGGCCTTTTTGATAGACTTCGAATCACGAATATGGATGACATACCGCTCCAACTTTGCTCCCATCCCACGCAACCCCTCACCCGAGGCGACATCCTTGATGACGTTGGGTGTGCGCCTCAGGACCCAGCTTATGGACTCGCAAGGCTTCACCTCCGATACAGGGTGGGGCTGTATGATTCGATCTGGACAAAGCCTATTGGCAAATACACTCTGTATTCTGCTATTAGGAAGAGGTGGGATATAGACCCAGACTACTCACAGGCCGACCCAGCTAATACGTCTATATAGCTTGGCGAAAAGGTGATCTGCCGGATGAAGAATCGAAGCTATTAGCGCTATTTGCCGACCACCCCGAGGCTCCATTTTCAATACATCGATTCGTTCAGCGTGGCGCCGAGTCGTGTGGGAAATATCCCGGGGAATGGTTTGGACCGTCCGCAACTGCCCGGTGCATTCAGTATGTATCCAGCCTCAAGAACCACTAGCCCCCTCTGACCCCAGTCTGGCAGGGTCTTGTCGACCGAAAGCAACCACCCAAAGCTCGAGGTTTACGTGACAAATAATACCTCCGACGTCTACGAAGACCAGCTCATACAGCTCGCACGCAGTAAGAATGGGCAGTTTCAACCGACCCTTATTCTCCTCGGCCTCCGACTCGGAATTGAGCAAGTCACCTCGGTCTACTGGGATGGACTGCGAGAGGCTTTGAAATACCCCCAGTCCGTAGGGGTAGCTGGGTATGTTCCCAACCGCCTGACACCAGACTTCAGCTAACCATGACCGGTATTAGTGGACGGCCCTCCGCATCGCACTACTTCGTGGGGGTTCAAGATTCCCACCTGTTCTTCCTTGATCCCCACACCACGCGCCCCACGCTTCCACATCACCAGTTTGACGAGCCATACACCGCCGAGGAACGGGGAAGCTATCACACTCGCCGCTTGCGACGCATCCACCTCAAGGATATGGATCCAAGCATGCTGATTGGGTTTCTGATCAAAGATGAGGCTGACTGGATCGACTGGAAGCAACGGGTGCAATCTAGCCCCGGGAAGCCGATTATTCACATTTTGACGGGAGAGACGCAACTGGATAAGGGATATCAGGGACCCGGTCGGAAGGCAGCAGTCGATGAGGTGGAGGCCCTGGACGATTCGGATGAAATGGAGTGAACAAAGCTGTAAATTCAAGTAGCTAGAGCCGAAATGCAAGACCTGTGAAATCAAGTGAGTGGAGTGGTATAGAGGAAGTTCAGAAAAAAGATATTTGAATGCGATTAAGCATTTGGTATTTCGCGTTCTAGTAAGGGGGAGGTTAAACCGTGTAACCGGCCCCAGACCCGAGTTATGTTACACCGCGCGCATCGAGCAGTAACCATCAGAAAAAGTCGCCCATTGGGGAAAAGAAAATCGAGACCATCCCATGACACATTAGAAAACCCGCAAAACACCCATAACCGACCGCCTCAGAGCCCAAGAAGTATCAGGAGGCAGTAAAAACAAAAGCAATCCCGCAAGAAACGAAAAACCCAAAGCCTGCTTATTTGGCGGACGAAGAGTACTTGGTAACAGCCTTGGTACCCTCAGAGACGGCGTGCTTGGCCAGCTCACCGGGGAGGATGAGGCGAACGGAAGTCTGGATCTCTCGGGAGGAGATGGTGGACTTCTTGTTGTAAGCAGCCAGCTTGGAGGCCTCAGTAGCAACACGCTCGAAGATGTCTGGAAATGGCAAGTTAGAAAAATGGAACCCCCCCAAAATAAATAAAACAAATATGTGATTTGTTTTGAAGGAAAGATTGCATACCGTTGACGAAGGAGTTCAGGATCGACATAGCACGGGTGGAGATACCGGTGTCGGGGTGAACCTGCTTGAGGACTGGAAATAACAAAAAAAAAAACATCAGCATATGAACGCGTTTCAGCATCACAAATCAAAACGATCAACTCACCCTTGTAGATGTAGGAGGAGTAGGTCTCCTTGCGCGTCTTGCCGCGCTTCTTCTTCTCGCCAGTGCCAGCGGCAGTCTTCTTGCCAGCCTCCTTCTTCTCAGCGGGGGCCTTGCCACCAACGGGAGCCTTGCCGGCAGTGGAGGGCTTCTTCTCAGCAGCCTTGGGGGGAGCCATTTTTGATGATGGGTGAAAAGGTGGAAGTTGAAAGAGTTGAAAAGGTTGGAAAAAGTGGATGGAGTGATGGGGGAGAGAGCAGATATGGAATAAGGAAAAGTAAGAGGAACGCGGTGACGGAGGGGAACGCGGTCTTTATACTCGACCGCCAACGGGCAGTTGATCCTGGGAGTGCAGAAAAGGAGGCCGAATTTCAATACCGTATGGGGTTTGTATGATCTGTATGATTAAAATGGGACCAGACGCGTTTTTAGCAGGAAACGGGTGGGGATCCCGGCCTGCCGATCACGCGGGTCACGCGTATCACCCCGTATCACGGTTATATTACCACACTAATCCACATCTGGCATGCCCGCACGGCCGTGATCTTTATGCTGATTGGTCGATTCTTCTAAGCGAGTGCGTGATCTGGTGAGTCTCATTGATACAGTGCCAACGTCACCCTCACCGCGTCCTTATAAAGTCCCTCCGCTTCCTCCACGCCCCCTCTTCTTGGAAACCTTTACCATCTCACGCTTCATCAACCATTTTTCAACCACTTCTATACCTCACCCTTTTCAAACCCCAACCCTTTTAAATCTACATCAAAATGACTGGCGGAAAGTCTGGTGGCAAGGCTAGCGGCAGCAAGAACGCTCAGTCGTAAGTTCATACTTCGGGATTGTTTTGATTTCCCATTCATTCTAACGCGCCTGGACGCGCGAAATCCAAACAACCCCTCCCACTTCCAATGAAATGTGCGATCCAATCTAACATTCGATTACTTTGTAGCCGTTCTTCCAAGGCTGGTCTGGCCTTCCCCGTTGGTCGTGTCCACCGTCTGCTCCGCAAGGGCAACTACGCTCAGCGTGTCGGTGCCGGTGCCCCCGTCTACCTCGCTGCTGTTCTCGAGTACCTCGCCGCTGAGATTCTCGAGTTGGCTGGTAACGCCGCCCGTGACAACAAGAAGACCCGTATCATTCCCCGTCACTTGCAGCTTGCTATCCGCAACGATGAGGAGCTGAACAAGCTCCTGGGTCACGTCACCATCGCCCAGGGTGGTGTCCTCCCCAACATCCACCAGAGTAAGTCAAGCGCATCAGAGACCATGGCGGGACCCGTCATACAAGCATTCTTTGGAAGCTAACATCTTTTTCCAGACCTCCTCCCCAAGAAGACCCCCAAGGCCGCCAAGGGTAGCCAGGAGCTGTAGATGGTTCCTTTTATTTCGCGGGTTTGATTTGTTTGTTTTCCGGCGTGGGTTGGTTCATTCACGATAATGGGGTTATGGGACGGGCACGTTATGGCTCTGCGTTTTCTTTCTTCAGTTTCCTGGTTGTACATTATGCCTGCGGGCATGGAATGATACCGACGAACTCGAGCTAGTTCGAATGGGATTTTCAGCTTTTATCTCCGATAGCCCAAGGGCGGATGCCCGAATCAATGAAAAGATTCTAGGTCGATCAGATACCATTCAATTTGCATTGTTTTAATCTTCGTATTGATTCTCCAGCTTCATAGTCACTCAAATTTACTGAGACCTATGTATTGGTATTTATTTGCGTGGTGGCCGTTTAGTACAGCTATAATGCCGTGGGACTTTGATATAGAAAGGGGTTCATTGTGTTTTACAGATGCCCAGGATTCAATTAAACAACATGCTGTTCTTGCAAAGACAGAAAACAGTCAAAAAGTACCAGTCCAAGTTCTATCAGTGGGCGGCTGGAGGAGCCGCATCTGCGATAAATCAGTATGCCCAGTTCGGGACTTTCAAAGACAGAAGAGGATCAGATCCACATACAAGGTAGAATGCGGGCAGGCAGGTTTCGCTCCCATTTGTTTCCTGTGACCGGTGTTAGTACCGTGAGCCTCCAATAACCCAATCTATCTAGAGACATACCTCCAGGGGCGGTCGGTGGGCGATAAGGATCCGGGTGTTTCCATTCTTGCAGTAGCTTTTCTGTTTCGCGTAGCAGAACCTGAATCCATGTGAGCCGAGATCAAGTTGTGTTCCTGGGCTGATGAAGCGCGTACCTGTTGCTGGCGAGGGTCACGAACGTCCTTGTTGGCCTCGAACAACGAACGAATGTAGACAGCCTGTCCACGCCATACGCGACGGTCAACAGCCCAATCCAGGGACTGCTTCAAGGACCGCCGATAGAGGGACCTACAATTGTTTAGCAATGAAGGAAATGCAGGTCAATTGCGCCGGTCGCGGGAGACTCACAAAGCGGCAGAGGCGGACATTATGTTGATGATTCGTCTTCTCTGTAGAATGGTATGTAGAGATTGATAGCACAGCCAATCACCCGGACAAAAGCCGCGGGTCAAGAGAAATCGGAGGGATTTGATGATGCAGTGGGTTGACTATTCTGATGGAGCTCATTCGTTGCAAAAAGTGCACAGTAGGTCTCTACGCGGGGCTGGATAGCGTAAGAACATTACTCCGCTGCCATCTTCCGCATCTCGGCATTCGGGAGTCTTTGGCTTCGGCTACGTAACAGCATCAGGGCGTGCGCTTTTTTTTCTCCCTCTCCCTTTCCCTTCCTTACCTTTTCCTCTTAAGGTTCTTGTTCCTTTATCTTGTTGTCATTGATTAACGATCCTTATACACAATGGCTGCTCGACTTCCTCTTGCGCGCCTTTCGGCTCAGCGCTTAACAACTTTGACCCGGGTCACTCGCGGTCCCAGCCGGCTTAGCGGTGCTCAGAGCTTGTCCACTCTGACCCGATCCAATGCTACCCCTAGAGCTGCTGGTCTGCTGCAGGCTTCCTCAGGGTAAAAGGAACCCTTCTTTCCCTTAAGAGGTGGGCGCAATTGGCTGATGTAAAACAACCAACAGGATCATTGTCTCGCGCAACCTTGCTCCCTTCGTGGGCTCCCAGATCCGCACCTATGGTGAGTTCTCAAAGTCCTGACACTTCTCTCCGCTGGCTTATACACCATGCTAATTTTACTCGCTACTAGCCGACAAGATCGTCCAGGTTCCCCAGATGGCCGAATCTATCACAGAGGGTACACTGAAGCAATTTTCGAAACGTACGAAACTCGTTCCCTAGTCGAAATCTTTATCGCATAGACATTGACTTGGATTTTCTAGAGATTGGCGACTTCGTGGAACGTGATGAGGAGATTGCCACTATTGAGACCGACAAGGTAATAAAGTCCTCGACGCGTTGGTCGCTCATTTGCAACATTCTAACGTCACGTCTCGCGCAATAGATCGATGTCTCGGTGAATGCTCCGGAATCCGGTACTATCAAGGAGTTCCTTGTGAGCGAAGAGGATACCGTCACCGTTGGACAGGACTTGATCAAGCTGGAGCTGGGCGACGCCCCTGCCGGTGGCAAGAAGGAGGCCGCTCCCGAAAAGGCCTCGGAGCCCGCTGCCGAGAAGCCCAAGGAATCTGCCCCGGAGCCTGCGCAGCCCAAGGAGAAGGAGACCCAGACTCAGGCCTCCAAGCCTGCTGCCCCAGAGAAGCCTAAGGAGACCCCCAAGGCTGAGACTTCCAAACCTGCTCTGGGCAACCGTGAGGAGCGTCGGGTACGTTTTTTTTTTTTTTTTTTTTTTAAGGCATTGGGCGGGTGTGACAAGCTCAAGACTAACCATTTTTCGTATTACTACAGGTCAAGATGAACCGTATGCGTCTCCGTATCGCTGAGCGCCTGAAGCAGTCTCAGAACACTGCCGCTTCTCTCACCACCTTCAACGAGGTTGATATGTCCTCGCTGATGGAGCTCCGCAAGCTCTACAAGGACGACGTTCTCAAGAAGACCGGTGTGAAGCTGGGTTTCATGAGCGCTTTCTCCCGCGCCTGTGTCCTAGCCATGAAGGATATTCCTGCCGTCAATGCCTCCATTGAGGGCCCTAATGGCGGTGACACCATTGTCTACCGTGATTACGTCGACATCAGTGTGGCTGTTGCTACCGAGAAGGGTCTGGTTACCCCCGTTGTCCGCAACACTGAGACCATGGATCTTGTTGGCATTGAGCAGTCTATCGCCGATCTGGGCAAGAAGGTAGGCATTCTTTGAGAGTTTGATCATACTGTGCACAACACTGACGACGGCTATCTAGGCTCGTGACAACAAGCTGACCATTGAGGATATGGCCGGCGGTACCTTCACCATCAGCAATGTAGGTTTATTATCCCCATCTTCTGAAGAGTTGAAAGAACAAGTACTAATTTGGTCTAGGGTGGTGTCTTCGGTTCCCTAATGGGTACCCCCATCATCAACTTGCCTCAGACTGGTGAGTCTTTCTCTGCATTCTTCCCCCTAGGCCATGATCTAACATATCTTCCTAGCCGTGCTGGGTCTCCATGCCATCAAGGACAAGCCCGTCGTCGTGAACGGCAAGATCGAAATCCGCCCGGTAAAAGCCCTCCCTTGTGCTCTGCATCTGGGAAGCAAGCTAACATTAATTGTTGATAGATGATGTACCTGGCTCTCACCTACGACCACCGTCTTTTGGATGGTCGCGAGGCCGTCACCTTCCTCGTCAAGGTATGTCATTTGGCCCCTCCTCTGTTTGAAACGCCCACTAATTCCATTCCAGGTCAAGGAGTACATCGAGGACCCGCGGCGCATGCTGCTCGGGTAAATGACGCCGTCGTTACCCTGCTGGCTGTCTTTTGTTTGTTGTGCTTAGAGCAGCCATTTGGCACCCTGTGTAGATTATCCGTTTCAAATATAACTGCCATTTCATTACAGGCGGTCTAGCATTTGAGGGACCCGTAGATATCTCCGTTTTTCTTGTCGCTTGGTGAACCAGCAATTTGATTGGCCATTGGTCATGGTGACTTGGCACTCTTGCATAGACCTGTGGATGGTCGGTACCTCGAGAGCGGCTGTATGATATAGATGTTGAAGTTCGGTAGATCACTAGATTGGAGTCTTCTTTCATGTCGCCTTGCATGACCAAAGTCTGCGTCGGGTCATTGCTCGCCGGTATCCGATTCCCAGGGGTTTCTGACCACACTGTGACGAGGTCGTCGTCGACGGTTTCAGCGCAAACCAACTCGGGCCTTCAGACGTTGTGTTTCTTCCGGGCTTAGGCCCTCGAGCTGACCTCGCTCTACTTGGATGAGGATCGGGGCATCCAAGGTGGTCATTAAATCGCGGAGAAATGTCCCGACGATGGCTATGAATTCCGGGAGGGGAGACTTGAGCGCTACTGATTGTGCCTTGTTGGTTTGACTTGCATCCGATAATTCACCAGCGTACCTCTGTCGGACGATCTCCCACTTAGAGATCTGGGCGGGCTCGCTAGGGGTCCATGAGCAGAGCTTGTGCAGGTCCTCGGATGGTTGAATCTCTTCGCGCCGACCTTCCAGTACCGCCTGGACCATGAAGCGGACGCCGGTGTCAAACCATCGAGTTTCCGACACCTTTGCAGATGCTGTGGAGCAGAGGCCCATGAATCTCATGCCTATAGTCGAAAGTCGCATGTTTTCCACGAGGTTTTGATTTCCCTGTGCGATGTACTGCCGAAGCTGGTCTGCTACTGTCAGTAGTTGCAGTTTGATGGCCAGGTCCTGAGGCAATGGGGTCTCCAAGTGGGTTGATGCTAGCAATGTCCGAAATCCTGTGGCACCGTCAGTGAAGCATGCACATAGGACTTCCCGTTGTCGATTTACCTTGAAGCGAGTCAATCTGCCAGTTCAGTTCATCAGCCTCTATAGCTCGGCCTTGGGTTTGTCTCCCGATGGCCACGAGAGTGCTATCAATTGCGAGACAGGCAAGATAATCCACAATCATGAAATCCACATCCACGTGAGTTTCTGGTAGAGCATGCATGGTAGCCCAGGGGTATGGGTCATATGGCGGCTTCATGATAGCTATAGGAACATGGCTGAGAGGAAGTGATCAGGGTGGATTGTGGGGGAAGAAAAAGAGCTGAGTGGATCCCCCGCATGGTCGTTTGGCCCGTTTGACATTCTATTTCAGTTCACTTTCCTTAGCTTCATTTTCCTCGGGTTTGTATGTATTTTGTATTTTATTTCTATGTGCTTGTTTTTCTAGGCTTATTGGCTTTCGCCTTCTAGCTTGTTCTGTTAATTTCCTTTTTTGGTTTTTTAAGTTGGGATAGACCAGTGACTTTCTTGGCACCAAAGAGTGGATATATATCTGGATGAGCGACTACGTATGTGACTACCGAGCTCGAAGAAGTATCGCATAGCTATACCAATCCCTGTTAACCACTTCAAATGGGGTTTCCAAGACAATAAAACAAACAAATAAACCTCCCGACGTCACGTGGAGAGATGAGGAGAGCATGGCGTCACGATTCCATCTGGATTCTCTCACTTCATCCCAGCTTTCTTACTTCCTCACATGTTCAGACTATCCAGAAAAATTCAAACCATCAGACAAATAAGGACCTTGACAATGGCATGGTACTGCTCCGGGTCCACCAACACCGAGTTGGTCGAGAACTTGTTTAAGGTCGATTTGATCAAGAATGAACGCGTCAAAGACGCTATGTTAGGCGTAGGTCAAAAAAACTCATCCCCGAGAGAAGAGACACGAAGAAAAGAAGCATATCTGATATATCGAAGGTTGATCGGGCTCACTATGCTCCATCGCGGCCTTATTCCGATTCGCCTCAGCCCATCGGACATGGGGCAACGATCTCCGCACCGCACATGCATGGTCACGCATGTGAATATCTTATTGAACATCTCCAACCCGGAGCCCATGTCCTGGATATTGGATCTGGCTCCGGATACCTCACCCACGTCTTGGCCAATCTGGTGACCGGCCCACCTGGCTCACCGGAGCAGGGCAAGGTGATTGGCATCGACCATATTTCCGAACTGGTGGAGCTGGCCCGCTCAAACATGAACAAATCCAAACAGGGCCGGGAGCTTCAAGACTCGGGCCAGGTCAAATTTATCACGGCAGATGGACGTTTAGGATGGAAAGAAGACGCCCCATATGACGCCATTCATGTTGGCGCAGCAGCAGAGACGCTTCACCCCGTTCTAATAGAGCAACTACGAGCCCCGGGCAGACTCTTTATCCCCGTGGAGTCGGATGCAAGCCCCGGGGTCAGCGGAGGACAATACATCTGGGTTGTCGATAAACGAGCAGATGGATCGGTTCATAAGGAGAAGGTCTTCCAGGTCAGCTATGTGCCTTTGACTAACGCACCTCGATCATGATATCTACGTCTACGAAATCAACTAGCCTGTAATGTGTGGAGACCTAGGGGCAATTTAGCGCAAAGCACCTATGACCGTCATACGAGAAAAGAAATTTCAAAAGAACTTTCCAGCTTGCAAACCTATCATATGAACCAAAGTCATGTCCGCTAAAGACCCGACATAACATACTCCTAGAAACACCGCAATATGTGCTACAATGGGTAGGGGATTGGGTACCACAACCAACAGAATTAACGGAAGGGGAACCCGCCAGAGAACTTGAACTGTGGGCCACCCTGTTGGAAGAAGAACTGTTGACCACCACCCTGGCCAAAGGGACTGCCTTGCTGGAAGGGGTTTCCGCGCTGAGACTCGGGATCATTTGGATCGTCCCCGTTATCATACCGAGTCCGAAGTTCTGAATCAGACAAGACCTCGTAGGCCTCGTTGATGGATGCCATTTTCTTCTCCGCTACCTCCTTAGATACACCTTGTGAGGCAGCCTTGTCCGGATGGTTGACCTTGGTCAACTGGCGGTAAGCCCGTTTGATCGTGCGCTCGTCTGCATCGCGACTCACCCCCAACACTTTGTAATAGTCCTTCTGCTTGGAGCGTTTCAGAAGCGCATGCGCCTTCTGCAGAAGAGACTGGATATCCTGGGAGTGAGGGTGATGTTCCTTGGCTGTATTGAGCGTGCGTACGGCATCCTCAAATCGATCCTCATCCAATGCAGATTGTGCTTGGTATAGCAAACCATGAAGAGAGAAAGGGACCAATTGCAGGGACTCGGCACAATAAGGCCCAGCCTTTTTAGCCATATTCATCTATAAGAAAAGAATGAGATTAGCCTCAGACTTGGCCGAGTAAAGCGAAACGGAATTTACGAACCGAACGATAAGCCTCACACGTTTTCTCAACCAGGAATATATAAAGATTATTCGACGCGGCTTGGTGAATATGACCGGCCTCCCTTGCCTCGGCGACATCCTCTTTGACGTCTTCGATTAAGCCACTGTCATCACCACTACTGACCAGGAGCTTAACCGCGTTGCTCCATTTGTGCGCCTCCAGCGCACTATGAAGCTTTCCGAGAAGCTTCGACAACTGTTTCTCTCGCCGATAAAGACGATTGCAGGGCTTGGAGTCAGGGTCAGTATGAAGACACCTGCGGATCTGAGTTAAACCCCGTTCGCTGTCTCCAAGTGCGTAGAACAGCATGGCAGACATCTGCAAATGAGGCTCTACCAAGGCAGGGGAGATCTGCAGGACATGCGCGAGGTCGCTGACACCCTCCTCCACCTCGCCTCGCTCAAAACGACAGTGTGCGCGAGTCTGTCGAAGAGAGAGGTCTGTATTGGCTTTCAAAATCGCCACTCCAGCCTGCGTGATACAGGCCTCCCAGTCACCCTTCTGCTCCGCAGTAAGGGCCAGTCCTGCCGCATCCCGCGCCTCTTCGAGCTCCTTGTAATCGGGCGACGATTTCTTCCCCGCACGCTCAAGATCCTGAAGCGCCTCTTTCCAATGAGCCGTCCGTGCCCTCAGGCGAGATCGTTGGAGTAGGGCGCTCTCAAAATCGGGCTTCAGCTCCAACACGCGATTGAAGTCCTCGGACGCCTGTGGGTTCTTGCCAATAGATAGATAGGCCGCACCCCGCTGAAAGATTGTAATGTAATTGGTCGGATCCCGCGAGATAGCTTCATCAAAGTAAGCCAAGGCATCACGGGGTTCACCTTTGGCGAGATGTGTTTTGGCAGAGGTGATCAGTTCAGAGAGCGGCGTGTCCGGGGGGATCTGTAAGGCATAGCCAGTCGATAGACAGGCTAGGACTGCCGTGAGGGTGTCAAATGAAAAGCGCATGATTGCCTGAGTTCCAAGTTCAAGGGAAAAGAATGGACATGACCGATAAGTGAGAAAGAAAGGAGAAAGAAAGCGGATTGAAGTGTGAATGTGTAGGAATGATGCGATGCTCTCCAGACCTTGGTCGCCGTGGCCTTTACACGTAATTTACAAAAATTACACTAATCGGGAACCAGCAACTTCGTGAACAAGAACTTTAGTCCTTTTCTTTCGCCCAAGAATGTTACGATGCAGCCAATTTATACGGCCAAGATTCGGTCTGAACCAGTTCTTCAGACGAACGGTGCATTCTGGTAAGTATCCTCGAACAAAGGCCATCTCGCTTTTTCTGACCTGCCGCTAACATGCTCTTCAGACTCCGGTCTGTCCCCAGTGTTGCTCACTCGAGCCCGATTACTGGCCTCCGAACATGCGAAGCTTACGGATCGACTGGCGGAGTCATTTGATGCCAAAATTGCGAAGCGAGCTGGAGAGCTGGCGCCGGTCACCTCCGTCTTGAAGGAATGGGATAATGCCAATGATGTAGGTGGTTTATTCTTCCAACATCCCTACCACCCATTAACCGTGGGCGTGAAACCAACAGTCCATTGCCGAATTAAAATCTCTCCTGGAGGATCGCCAGACAGATGAGGAATTGCGGTCTCTAGCGACAGAGGATCTGCAGTCAACCAATGGCGTTTTACCCGCGATATCGGATCGATTGAAGAAGTCGCTGATTCCTCGACACCCATTCGCGGCACTGCCATGCCTGATCGAGATCAGGCCCGGAGCGGGAGGCGATGAAGCAGGTCTTTTCGCGTACGAGATGCTCCGCATGTACCTTTCGTTCTGTTCCCGTCGAGGGCTTCGACCTACGATTTTGAAACAGGACGTGGAGGATGGTCCCTCGGAGGATCGTCTATCCGAGGCAGTCATTGAGGTTGAAGCAGAAGGCGCATATGATATTCTACGAACGGAATCCGGGGTCCATCGCGTCCAAAGAGTGCCAGCCACAGAGGCCAAAGGCCGTACCCATACCAGTGCTGTTAGCGTGATGGTCTTGCCGAGCTTCCCAGAAACTGGAAGTAGCATGGATAATGCTTTGAACTTTGAAGACCCGACGAGCGACTACTATATTGATCCCCAGGAGGTGCGCATAGAGAAAATGCGAGCTGGAGGTGCAGGTGGACAGCATGTGAACAAGACAGAATCTGCGATCCGGCTAACCCATTTCCCCACGGGTACCGTCGTCTCCATGCAAGATGAGCGGTCCCAACAGGCCAATCGCCGGAAAGCCTGGCAGGTCTTGCGGGCGAAGATTGCCGAAGCCCGTCAAGAGGCTCGAGAGCAGGAGCTGGTTGAACTCCGACGAGGCGTTTTGGGTGGAGTGGCTCGGATGGGCCGAGGAGACAAGATCCGAACATACAATTTCGGCCAGAGCCGTTGCACAGATCATCGTTGTGGGACGACAATCCACAATCTGGATGCAGTCTTGGACGGAGGAGATGGCTTGGAAACGGTCATGGAGAACGTGCGGACTTGGATGGCAGACCGTGAGGTCGAGGCAATGGTGGCTGAAGATTTGGCCAAGAACAAGCAGAAAAAGTAAAGAGACCTAATGATTGTACCATACCATTTGTATATAGCACAGTTTCAAGAGATTTCATATCTGATTAATGGAAAAATCCACTTCGATTGATCTATCTTGTTAAATATACTTTCGCTGAGGATCAACGATATCCATCATCTCTATGGACTTTTCATACCTGTGAAGATGAAATTAGAGACGCATTCATATCAAATTCAACCCGGGGTAGGAACACGTACATGGTAAACACAATTCCACCGCTCATGATCAGTCGAGCCAGTCGAGGCACAGCGCCAGACCAAAGGGTGAAGAAACCTTCGTTTTTGAAAATGCTAGTGGCACAGACGAAGCTGTTCCTGTAATTCTTACTAGCTTCGATGGATTGCATTCTTGTCTTGACGGTGTCTAGAGGTTGAGTGACGTAACTAGCATGAACTGTCAATAAAGGGAGGGAACTGAAGACGTAGGAAATTTGTACTTACACCGTGATGATGCCGGCAATGCCGCCAATCGCAAAGGTGCTCATAGTCCCCAATTTCTCTCCCGGAGCCACATAGCCCTCTGCGAATTGCTTCAAGGTGGTATAGGCCGTGAATCGTGTCGCCGAGTTGGCTGCTTGCCGCGCTGTAGTTGGCACAAAGCCCTGGAAGAAGCCCCGAATGCCTCTTTCTTGCCAGATAATGCGGCTCCCGTGAAGGAAGCCACGCATGCGTGGCTTTGCCGCTTTTCGGTCGTCAATCCTGAAGGATCACACACGTGTCAGACATTGGTTCTACAAGTAGTCGCGCGGAGAAAGAGAGGGAAGCACCTACAACTGGGTCTTGATGCTCTCAAAAGGCGTGACCGCCAGAAGGGACTCGGTGAAGCCCGCACCAAATCCAGCCACCACCGTTCTCGGCCCCGAGATCTTGCCATTCTCATCCTGAAGGGCCGCCTTAATAGCGTCAAATGCAACAAACCCTGCCAGTTGACTCAAGAGTTAGACGGGAAGAGCGATCGAGGGATCTTGTGACGTACGAATTCCGGCCTTCAGAGAGTTGCCAATGATAAGAGTGGTGCACCCCGCGTACCACTGCGAGCCGAAGGGTGGCCATGGCAATTTCTGGCCGGCCGCGAGTCGGCGATTGAGTTGCGTGCGGGTCTTTGCGACTGAGGATCAATTAGCCGGATGCACTTTGAAGAAAGGGAAAGACCACAACCATACACTCAGCTGGGTAGGTGATTGCTGCAAGAAGATTAGCTTTGTTTTATGACACATGCGGGTGGGATCCCATACCGATTTCCACGGCTCCAGCCGTGGAGCCCGCAATGATGGAGCGCAGGACGCTAGGCTATGGAAAACATTAGCAATCAGAATGGCCGATCATGGAGGCTGGACAGACCTTGGCCTTTGTATCCTTGCTCGCTGTAGCCATTGCGATGGTAAAGTGGATTGAAGGTTGGACCTCGGGGCTTCGTAGTACCCATACGGTGTTCCGCAGCCCCACTCCGCGCAATTTACTATGTCATCAACATCTACGAAGTCAAGTACAGCTAGATAGGTACTACAAATGGGACAATATGTTCAGAGGGACTCTTTATCATTCACTAGATGCTCAGTATCCTGCATCTAATGCTCCTCTATTCTTTTTTGTGTTTTCGTTTGTTTTTGTTTTTTTTTTTTTCTTTTCTGTTCGATAGTTTTTTTGTCGTTGGGTTGACACTTGGGGGGAAACCAAGTCCATTTGCTATATGGATCGGAAATGATGTCAAGGTGAAAACCGTAGTTTTCGAAGCCAATGTGTTTAGAGAGATGAGATGAGGAATGGGGGAGAAAGTGGAAAGACCCAGATCTGAGGGTACGGGCAAGCAGAGAGAGGACGAGAGAGATGGCGGGGTTGAGAGGAGAGACGCGAAGTTATGTTGGCGTGCCGTGTGGTAGAGTAGGAATGTGGCTCTTCGACAAGCGAGATTGACGAGAGAGGGTAGTAAAATGAGAATCGAACCGGGCAAATCCATATCAACCGGACCTCCATCAACTCCAGAACGCCAACTCGACCGAAAGAGCATGGAGAACGCCGATCGTGCAAAACTCGTCGAAAATAAATGGTGGTCGAGCGTATGTACACTTTCTTCGCAAAAAGCCAGGGGTGCAGAGCATCACCGGGACCGGAAAATGCATCAGACTCAACCCCCAGTCCAACCCCGTGGCAACAAAACCAAGTAGACGCGTAAGAACCGAACAAAGGAATTATGATACAGATGTCGCACCAGTACCGTTTCGTCGTGACGAAGGAACGCAAGTCTGCAACGGCGACGGGCGGGAGAAGTGGCCCCGAGGACAAAAATCAGTCCGGGACGCGAGAAAAAGGAAGTAGAAGGATAAGGATCAAAAAGCGAAGGCGAGCATAAGAGAAAACAGCAGATTCATGGACATTACGGCCATTGCATGGGGTCGCTCATGTTCATGAGAGAGATAGAGAGATAGAGGGAGAAAAAGGGACATGAGAGCGACCCGCGTTTGAGGCGTGACGGGATCTTAGGAGACAGGGGCTTGTGAGTTAGCCCCAACCTGTCCAGGCGCAAGAGTAGGCTTGCTGTTGGCATCATTGGGCCCGCGGCGGGGACCTTGTCCACGACCACCGCCGCGGTAGGAGCCCCGACCACGGTTATAGTACTGCCCACCATTCGGGTGGTGATGGTGATGGTTCTGGCGACGAGGTTGACGATCGCCATTGCCGGGATGAGGACCAGCAATTTGGGGCTGAGGGGGACCTGAAATCGGCCGGGGAATGTTCTCCGGCGAGTCATAGACATAGAGCTTCTTGTCAATGTTTTGAGGAATAGCTTTGATCTCGGTGCCTAGTTCCTGCTCAATTTTGTATAGATTAAAACGATCCTCCCAGTTGATGAGATTGATCGCGAGACCCAGGTGACCAAAGCGACCTGAACGGCCGATACGGTGCAGGTAGGTCTCCGCATTCTTCGGGAAGTCAAAGTTGATCACAACGTTGACGGCTTGAATATCAATACCGCGGGTCAAGAGATCCGAGCAGACTAGGTTACGACACACGCCATTGCGGAAATCATGGAAAACCCGATTACGATGCTGTTGAAGCATGCGAGCATGCGAATAAAAGCAAGAGTAGCCCAGCTCGGTAATCTTCTTGGCCAAGAGCTCCACGCGATTCGTCGAATTGCAGAAAATGATGGACTGATTGATCTGAAGCTTGGAAAACAGAGTGTTCAGACAGTGCACCTTTTGTTTTTCCTCAACGAAAGCGTAATATTGTGTAATGCCGCGAAGGGTAAGCTCATCCATCAGATTGATTTCGTAAGGGTTGCGCATGTGCTTGTCCTTGAACGCCTTGACGATGAGCGGGAAGGTGGCACTGAAGAGCATGACCTGACGATCTTTGGGATGGAAGGACATCAGCTGCTCAATGACCGGCGTGAATTCAGGCGAGAGAAGCTTATCTGCCTCGTCCATTACGAAAGTCGGGCATTCAGACAAATCGGCCACTCCTTTGCTGGCCAGGTCCAAAACTCTGCCAGGCGTACCAACCAGGATGTGAACAGCGTCATTGAGTCGAATAATGTCATCCATAAGGCCCGTTCCACCAGTGGTAACCATGACATTAATTCCTAGGTGTTTCCCCAATGTCTTACAAACTTGCGAGGTTTGAAGCGCCAACTCTCGTGTTGGGACTAGGATCAAAGCTTGGGTCTTGGTGCTCTTAGGGTTGATGCGCTCAAGAGTGGGAATAACGAAGGCGGCTGTCTTTCCGGTGCCGTTCTTTGCTCGAGCCAGAATGTCTCGGCCAGTGAGAGCAACAGGAATAGTTTCTTCTTGAATGGGAGAAGGCTTTTCAAACCCAGCTTCAAAGATGCCCATCATGAGCTCCCGCTTAATGTAAAAATCCTCAAATTCGAGGCCCTTGGTGGCAGTGACATCCTGAAGGGCAAATTAGTGGTGCTCTCTATCGAAAGGGGAGCCAGAATGGAATTAACCTCTGTCTGTGGCCGAGCATCCTTAGGAGGAAGTTTCAATGTATCCTGCAGTTTTGCTTCTGTGTTTCCATCACTGGCGGTAAAGTTAGAGTGACGCGAGAAAGAGGGCAAGGCGATTTCGCAAGGGCTTTTTCTTTACCTGAGCTTGGTATTGTGAAGTTGGGAGGCAAGGGCGTCAGCCATGGTGATAGATGGGTATCAAGAGGGACGAGTAGGGAGTAGTGAAAGAAAAACCGGTCGTCAAAAGATCGGATAACAAGCCGGCAGATGGCAGGACACGAGTGGAAGTAAGTTGCGGTACTTTTTTTCGTGATGCGCCAGAAGCTTGGGGGATTGGCGTGGGTGAAAACTTGTCGCTTCAGGTTATCGATGGGTATCAGTGTGACAGTTGATCAGCGAAAGCAAGGATCTCAATGGGCGACCGAGATTCTTCGTCTAGGATTTTCTAGTTGAACCGACAGAGAAAAGTGGTAAAGGTGAGTTAGGGTGTGGGGGATTGGGGTCCCGCGATTGATCAGAGGGGGATTTTGAGTTGAAGAAAAGTCAGATCGGATGCCCAATGGGTGATGATGAGGGATGAGATCAAATAATGAAAAATAGGGCAGATGGCAACGGAGGACTGTATGGAGGGGATGAGGAGTGCAGCAAGTGAAAGGGATTGGAGACTGAAGAAGTCGGAAGTTCAGTGGGAAAGACAACGACCTGGTCCCGCCAAGCCACGTGACTACCATCTATACCTGGAAAGCAAACAATGGTCTATGAATTCATGATTTTTGGTATCTACTTTCCTCTACCAAGACTACCTAGAAAATGGCTACAATAGGCAAAGACGCATGAGACGCAAAACGGTAGAAACAATATTTGGGGTATTAAAAAAGCGCAGAATTCATAATAACAAACCGGCATTGTACGGACGAGCATCGCGATCATCTCCCTTGGAAGGATAGGGCGGTTTGGCCACGCTCCGGCTCAGCAAGCTCTACTACCCGGACATCGGGGGCAATTGTGATATCGGCTTTGCTTCCAGGAGTGATCAGAATGAATTGTCGGCCAATCGAACGCCGGGCAGCCGTCATCTGGCCGGAAAGTTAGTATATGGTTCAGCATTGAAACGAGCAACAACAGCAAAGAACATACAAGCATGTCGATGGACATTTTACGGTTGATATGGTCCATGTAAACGTCGCTGTGAAGGTCAGTAAGTCAATGGATAAACCATCAAACCAGAGAGGGTCACAAACAATTCATCCAGACAGCGGATGGGGGATCCCATGGCTTCCCAAAGAGCCAGCAGCAGACAGACCTGTGAGAAAGATTTCTCACCACCGGAGAGGGTTTTGGCACCGCGACCGGTGTTATCATCTTTGGTGATATCGGGTTCAACCTGGAGAAAAGAGAGTTAGCTGATAGAACGTCATGCTAGTCAACAAGCAGTTACGCACTTGAAGGTCCAACAATTTCTTGTTATGGTCAGTAAGTAGTCGACCCCGAAAGCTTCGCTCGCTCAGAAGATACGTAAATTGAGCCTTTGCCCGAGAGGAAATATGGGATCGGAATATCTCCCATCGCTTTTTGCGATCATGAAGAGTGTTCTTCAATAGCTATAAACCAGTCAGCGATATGATCTTGTTTGGGAAATGGCAGGATATCAGCTTGTACCTGAGCTATCGCTGTATGCTCCTCTATCTGTCTCATTGCTTGTAGATAAGAAGCTTCCGTCCTTGCAGCTTCCGCGGCGATTTCGTCCCGCGAGGCACCCAGTCTGACATAAATTAGCAAATGAAAAGGAACAGGCGGGAAAAGACGTACTGTTGATTGAAGCGCTTCAGGTCGTTCTGCAACTTGTGGAGCTTTTGATCAAGGCTTTCGGCACTTTCACCCTGGTCAACCGAAACTCTCGCGGAAACCATACTGGCCTTCTCAATGTAGGAGAGTACTCGCTCCACGAGTTCATCTCGCTTCGCTCGAATTTTGTCTCTGTCCTCTTTCTGCTTTTCAATCCGTGCAATGGCAGCGTTTTTCTCACTGAGAATCTCTTGTCGCTTGTTGCTCACAATCAACTGCTCACTTTCTGCAACACGGACATTGTCTTTGAGATCATCCACTTTCTTCGTCTCTGCCGACAATTCCTTCCGAGCCTCCCTAAGTTTTTGCAACTGGAATTCCATGGCTTCGACGGCTGCTGCGAGAGACCCTTTTTTAAGTTCCATGTCCTCTTCCGCTTCCTGCTGAGCAGCTTGGAGGGATTCTAAGCGTCCATCTTCCTGGGCATTCTCCTTTTCGAGGGCATCCCGAAGAGCTTCAGACTCATCCTCCATTCGTTGCATTTTCACTTTCAAGTCATTTTCCATGCGTCCATGTTCAGTAAGTGCTTGCTTGCAGGTCTGGAAATAGGAACGAGCAGATTGGTATTCTTGCTTTAAATCGTTCAAGTGTCGCTTCAGATCCTGAACCACTTCTTCCTGGGCACTGGTGCCGAAGAAACAAAGTTAGTGAAACCGTCATATGATAGGCTTGAGCAAAGGAATGTTACCTGATTTGCGAGGCCGCGTCAGACTTCATGCGTGGGTTACCACGAAACATCGCAACTGGCGCCTGGTTAGGATCGCCTGATCGATTGTACGAGAGATGGTACCCTCTGCGTCTATCCCTTTTATCGATACAGAAGCATCGTTTCACGTTAGTTGGCTTGTCGCCGTCGAAGAGTGCGGAAGATGCCTCTTCCAGATCTTCAATCAATAACATTTGCTCTACGGCATGATTGATAATGAGCTGTCGCCGAACCATCGGGTGGTCAATCTGTGCGAAGATTTTAGTAAATCGTGACAGAATATTTTCAACCTATATCCTACCTCCAGTACCCTCAAAGCTGTGTCGTATCGGGGGTTAGGTTCGGATTTAGATGTATCTATATCACCACCATTTCCAATCAAAATTGGACATGAACTGTATTCACCTTTTGTTAGACAAACCTGACGACACTAAGGGTGTAGAGGCCGCTGTTAAGACTCACCAACCCACTTGACGCATGATATCCGAAAGTTTATTCTGATCACGCTTCGTTGCCACAATGAAACTGTTAAGAGTAGTTCCAAAGGAGTTCTCAAGGATGGATGACCACTTGGCCTTAAGTAAGGTGATGTGATCACCGACAGGACCAATGGGAGGCATGGTCCATGACTTGTCTTGATGGATGGCTCGTACAAGATTCGGCATCTTCTCATGGTATCCAGTCCTTCTCTGACCATTTTCTTTGCGGAGATTCCGCAAGCGTTCGTCAGCTTCGGAGTGATCTTTTTCTTTGGCTTCAAAGGCTTCCTTTGCCAATTCTGCCTTCTTACCAGCCCGCTGGAGTTCTTCTCGCAAGCCTCTTTCACCTTCGCGATGAGCATCGTAGTCTTGGCGAGCGCTGGTTGCACGGTTCGCAGCCTGTTTACACTCTTCCAGCTTACGAGCATGACCTCCATTGCTCGCCTCATCCAGGCGTTTCTTTTCGGCTTCGATCGTCTGTTCTCCCTCAGCGATATTCTTTTCCGCGAGTTCAATATGTGCCTTGATCTGGCCTTTTTCAACCTATGAGAAGTCAGAAGAGCTATCGTCACATTGAAGTTCCGGAGAAAGGCGTGCAAGCTACATACCTGAAGTTCTGTTCGCCGGTCCCCTTCTTCCCTCGCCTTTTGTTGGACGGTTACTAATTTATCTCGTGCCTCCTCGAGTATCCTGCCGGCTTCCTTTGCATGCTCTGTTGCCGTTTCAGATTCAGTCTCAACGGCTTGAAATTTGGCATCAAAGTCCCCGAGAGCGGCATCTGCTCTGGTGATAAGCTCGTCCGCTTTAGCGAGCTCTCCTTCTAAAGAATCGCGAATCTGCTGCTTTTAGACAAAGACCAAGGACAATGACAAAATTGAGAGCACACTCACTCGTTCTTGTTCCTCGACCTGAGCCCAGGCCATCTGATTGCGAAGATTTCTGATGTTTTCCCGTAGGGAATCGTGCCTATCGGAACGTTCCAGCTTTTCCTTCGCAGCATCCCTTCGGCGCTTTAAATCTTCACTATCTTGGAGTTTAGTCCGTATTTTTTCTTCTGTCTGGTCGACAGACTCCTCTATCAAACGGTAATCCTGATCCAACTGCTCGAGCTGTACACCTTTGACGAAGAATTTGTATTTCTCCGCTGGGCTCGAGGTACTCAAGAATTGACGAGCGGAGTCTTGAGATAGGACATTCATGGGATTGTCAATTTGCAGGGAAAAGTAGTCAGTAATCGAATCCAGCTCAGCCTTTTTAGTCGAAATGAGTCGGCCACTTTCAGACTTGATTCTGAACCCACTGGTTCCGGATTTATTGAAATGGCGCTCAACAATGATCGAGTTTCCAAAAACTTCTGGCCGGTACGCGCCATCGCCCTGATTCTTGATCCGCACGATGATATTGGAATTTTCTTTGCCTTCCTTGACGAAGTTCTTGAGGCTCTGTCCGCGGTTGGTTGCAGATGCTTTGCCACCCAAGCAGAGCGTCAGTGCCGTGAGGACCGCACTTTTACCGCTGCCGTTTTTCCCGCAAATGAAATTGATGAGAGGTCCCAATTCCACCGAAAAGTGCTCATGGCACATGAAATTGTAGCAGTCGACACGCTCGAGAATTCCGTGGTCGGACGCTACGTTTACTTCATTGTGTATTTGGGCGTATTTCTCCTGGATGATTTGGGTCTGGCGAAGCTCTAGTTCGTCGTCATCCATCATCGCATCCCTGGCCATGGGGGAGGAGCGGGGGCTGGCTTCCGGATTGCTAATCTCATCGGTCCGCTCAGATGGTGTGTTCGATGTGCGAGGCCGCTTGGCCTGTTCCTTTGTCAGCTTAAGCCCGTCTCATGGAATTTGACATTAATATGCTCACTGGTTGAGGGGGGAAGCTGATCCAGCACTTTCCAATCCGCTGTCACTTCGTTCTTCATCCGAGTCCAAAGACTCATGTGTACGTTTAACGGCGGACATTGTAAGGGGCAGACGAAAGGATGGTTAAGGACGACGGAGTTTAGTACATGGCATAGAGAAAGCTCGCAACAGTTGTCGGCGCAGGGAACATTAAAGAGTCAAACGGTCAAAGAAGTCAACCTCATCAAAGAAACCCGCGTCACGCGCTCTTTCGCGTCTCCGGGCTGAGTCAGCGATCACATTCAAACTTAACTAAGTTGACTACTTAACTAGTTAACTAGTTACTTAGTAGAATTCAATTACCAAAGTGCTACCCAAGCACTTTTAGCTTCGTACAATGGATTCCAAATTTAAATCAAATTAAGTGAATAAGAAATCGAGTAATTACTCTTGGTTAGGCAACTTGAGCTGCTTTGCGTAAATCATTTGGGATTACCATTTATTTACTTGCTATCGAAACCATTCAAGCCGAGACAGGCTCCTCCGCCACGTAGTGCAGGTAAGCTCCCAACAACTTGGTTCCCTCGATATAGTTACGGCGATCTAGCTTCTCATTGACCGAGTGGGCGGCGTCGGTTGAGCTTCCCATGGGCAGAAGTAGCACATTCTTTCCAGTGGCTTGCTCAAAGGTCAAGGTCACCGGAATGCTGCCGAGTGAGATAAAAGTTAGTTTCACTTGGTATATCTTGGGGATATCTGAGAAATCTAGTCTGACGTACCTTCCACCTTCACGAGTCATGTCCGGTGCAACTCCAAAGACCTGCTCGACGGCCTTGCTGGCGGCGCTGAAGTTCCAGTGCTTCGGGCTTGCAACCCACCACTTGCCGTCATGCTGCAGCCACACATCCAGCTTGTTCTTGCTGTTGAGCTTGGCAAACTCCGCTTTAATATGGTCAAATACCAGCTTGTTGACGTCGGCGCTCTCCATGTTGGGCACGGTTCGGATGGAGAATTTGCCTATCACCTTAGCTGGGATGACGGTCTTCGCTCCCGGGGCGGAATAAGCGCCTTCGACACCGTGGATAGACAAGGAAGGGAACCTCCAGCGGGCCATCAGTGTGCGCTCCTTGGTCGGATGGATGCCTGTCTCACTTCCCAGGGATTCGTGGAGGTTGTCCATAGTGTAGCTGATGTCCCCGTACAGAGACTTCTCCTCCTCGGTCACGGGCGCCACCAGATCCATGAGTCCAGGAATGAGGATGTTGCCTTGGGCATCCACCAACTTCGACAGAACGTTCACCAGGTCGGTCATGGGCTCGTGAGCAGAGCCGCCAAAGACACCACTGTGAAGATCTTGAGCGGGACCCGAGATGCTGATGGAGTAGTAGTTGCAACCGCGCAGGCCATATGTCAGACAGGGCTTCTCAGTACCCAGCCAGTAGTTATCGGAAATGCAGACCGCATCGGTATCCTTGAAGAATTGCTTGGCCTCCGCTTGAATGAAATCATCCAGACCTTCGGAGCCGTACTCTTCCATACCTTCGAAGCAGCAGAGCAGGTTGACAGGTAGCTCCACGCCAGCTTTCCGGTGAGCTTCGATCACATTCAGCCAGCCGAGCACAGGGCCTTTGTCGTCTGTGGAACCACGTCCGTACATCCGATCCTTGTCATCAATGGTCAACTCGAAGGGCTCGGTGGCCCAGCCATCTTCCTTCAGCGCTGGCTGCACGTCGTAGTGGCCGTAGACCAGAATGGTGCGCTTGTTCTTGTCGTTGCCGTACCGCGCAATGACGACAGGTGGGAGATCGAGATGTTCCTTGCCAGGCTGCTTACCGAGCGGCCGTTGATGCACTTCGGCACCCAAGGCCTCTAGCTCGGTAGCCAAGAATTGAGCCATCTTAGATACCAAACCCATCAGTTCAAATTACCAGGGAAGGGGGCTAGCAGGAGCAACTCACCCGGAATACATCCTCTCGGTTCTCATCTTGAGCCGAGACTGAGGGGATTGCAACGGCCTTGCGCAGACCTGCACTGGATCGTTAGCGATATCATTCCTCAACACTAGAAGCTGTGACCAGAGAGGAAAAAAATCCTTTTCACAGCCACGAAGCTTGTGACCAGTAACGCACGATCAATGAAGCTCTCTGCCGAATTGTCGACCCTATTGAGAACGTGCACATTAGAATTTGATGTCGCTTTTGGTAAAGACAAGAAACAACATACTGCTTGAAGAAGGGCTCTAGCTGTGGTGCCATTTTGGAGTCACTGATGTACCCGTAGAAGAAGCGACGAGAGGAATGCGGAGAATGAGAAAACCGGGAGAGAAATTGTCCAGGCTTGACAAGCGATGGAATTCGACGGAGGGGAAAGAGGGGCATTGCAGAGAAGAAGGCGTTCTCTAATCACGTAATTAGCCCTGCAGCACCTTGGGGGGGGTTTTGCCATATGCCGGCTATAGCCGCCTATCACAGTTGTGGTGATTAATTATCGACCCATGGACGCAAGGGCTTATCTAGCGACCGTGCACACTTATGGGTTACTTACTCATCTAGTATAAATATGACTTGTCTTGGGCTTGTTGCTCTGATATATGTAACATACTACCTGATGTTCATACATATCATGTACTCCGTCCATATCTGTTGTTTACCCACCATCACTATGCAGGGAATTTTGACAGGTGATCCACTATTGCTTCCCTAAGAGGCCAGTCCGACAGTCTTCAGAGGTGAGACAAAATTTATAGATTGATAGAAGGTGGAATATGAAAATGAAGATATATGAAAACAAATGCTAGTGTAGAATACAAAGGCGTTTTTACACGGAGGGCGCATGGTTAGCGACCACCCACCCACAAACATCACCGCCACCACCACCATCTTCTTTGGCCTGATTGCAACCCAGGATACCCCAAGATAGGCCAAAATATAATAGAAGAGAGACGGTCTCAGGAAGAACCAGGGAGGACTGAGACCAATCACTCATCACGGTTCCAGGCCTCCCGGCGGAGCTGTCGGTCCTCCCTGGCCATCCGACGCTTCGTTCCCCATCGTGACTGCACCGCTTCTAGTACTTGCTTCTGGATCTGCTTCTTCTCGGGACTGGCTTCGCAGACAATAGCAATAAAGAGGGGCGAGCACTCAAAGCGCTTGGCCAACTTGTGACGGCTCCATGTCATCGGGTCGCTCAACCGGAGTTTGCGGATTTCTTCGATGTCGGAGGGTGTCAGGTGGTATTTGGCCTCATCATTGATTTTGTGCACGTTGGGAAGATCGCTGGCATCAAAGCTGGCTGGGGTTGCGGGGCGCATCGCTCGTCGGGCATCATTGGGAGGTAAGAACTTGTTGGGGGTATGATAGACCGAGGGGGCGCTTGAAGGTGGATTGTAGATGATGTGATCCCGGCCTTGGTGTGGAGGACCAAATGAGGCATCTGGCTTGACACGAAGACGTTGCTTGGTGCGGCGGTAGGAAGATTGATGGCGCCGGGACCCTAAAGCGAGAGCATCTGTCCAGGAAGGCAACAGGAATGGCAGGGTGACAAACGGCCGCTTCGGGGCCACAATGGAGGCTGCCATCTTGGAGCGCACCGGAGAACCTTGAATGTGAAGAATACAAAGTTGATTGGGGACGCTTTGAAGAGGTAGATGGCAATGGAGCAGGGTTTGGAGATCTTAAAAGCCGTATGGAGCTGGCGACTCGGGACGTGTTTCGATTCCCGAAACTTTTTTCGGGGGTCTCGTGACTCTCGTATTATTGATTAGTCTTGGCAGAAACCAAGTTTCCAGTATTACAAATACAATAAATACAGTTGCCTTTCTCCGTAGGTGCACTCGAAATTGGTAAATTGAATACAACGATATATCGACACAATGGGAAGTTTCACTGCAAGTTACAGAGAACTAGTATGGGTGGCGCCTGATGAGTGTATTGGGTACTTCTAATGATGCTGCGAACTACCACCAAGTTGAGTGTACCGGGTACTTATGTCATAACATCCCCCGTTGATCACCTGGCACAGGATGTCATCATCTCCTGGGCAGAAAAGTGAGATGATAAACCACAGACCCCCCCTTTTCTTGACTCCTCTCAAATTTCTCTCCCACCCTCCGTGTGTACCTCCTTAGCATACCCTGAGATCCTTGAAACGTCTGCAGACGATTCCTGGTCATGGCCGGCAAGTTCTAAAAGCTCTTGCGCGGTTTGTTCTTAACAGCTTCATTCCGCTTTAGCAGTTCTGACTCTGCCTCTTATTCATCATGTCGAATCAACAGGCCCCATTATCTAGTGCACTGGATACTCAGTCACATGCGCCGCAGTTGGTGCCTTCGCAGCCAGATAATGAATCGCTAAGCCCTATTGATAAGAGCTCTCCCATCCTCGGAAAGGCCGAGGGAACCATACGGCCCAGACCACCACATTTGACTTGGAGCCAACAGCGTGAAATCGGCAGAGATCATTCCCCAGAAGATCTGGCTACAGGCATCGAATTTTCAAGCAGTGGTCCTGTGTCACCAGTATCACCCATTGGCTCTGAAGTTTTGCGAACGCCAAATGTCTCGGACCGATCAAGGTACTCGTCATATAGACGTCCTTCATCCCCCGGGGCAACCTCGCCATTACATAACCGTCTTCATTCTCCCGCCTCTCAGATATTCGAACGGGACGTGCAAGAGGATATGTTGCCATCGCAGGCCTCACCATCAATCCCCTCGCACATCCGTACGGAGAACTACATCCCACCGGTACTCGAAGCTTCATCAGCTGCCATCACTGATGAACAGCTAAATCCGGATTCAGTCGAGATTGTCACTCATAGTCTCCATCACCCTGCGGCGGGGGCCACTGCCTCATCTACCGCGGAACAGTCTCTGGCATCATCTGGTATTGTTGATCAGGTTGGATTACACTCCACCGATGCTGATGAGGTTTCATCGGTCTACGGTGCCTTGGAAACCAATGATGTGCGACGTTTGAGTTTCATCTCCTTCGCGGATGTAGTTAATGCCGAACAAGCGGAGATGAGTGAATCTACGTGTGGCCGAGAGCTCTCCCAGAGTACCGCAGTCACCGGGAGTTCTTTTGCAGCTGGGTTGCAGAACCGTTCTCCGTCTCCATTGCGCTCTCCTGCCTCTTCACATGGGCTTGGGACATCTCCTCCTACCAGTATCGCTGCCTCTTTCAAAGGATTGGAGATGTCACCTAGTCAAGGACCTCGGGCCCCAGGAAGTCCTTTTGCAATGGCCCAGAGTCCAATTTCTTCCGGTTCCGGTGGAGAACTGAATGTGGAAACCATGCTCCAAGCATTAAGAAGAACGGCAAGTGGAGATCTGGGTGTAATAAACCAGACAACCATGACTTTAGGAAATGACGAGCCCCTGGATCATCTGTCCTAGCTTTGCGTGACCGAAGTTTTTTTTCCTTTATTCTTTTCGTCTTTGATATTTTCTATTTTTGATCGGCGTTGCATGTGCTGGAACAGTTCGTTTTCTCACTTTTCCTCTCCTTTCCTTTCACAGACCCAACACCATCCTTACCAACCTTGAAAGCGCCTGAGTCTTTGACCAGGAACAGACTTGTTCCGGGGATCTCGTTGCTGATATCAGACCTAAATGGGGCTGGTCATGGTGCTTGATCTCGTTATACATCTCAATGGAGCTGGATATCCTTGATGACGTACTGTCTTAACATTTTATCGCTTTTGATACCATTGTATATACCCCGAATATGCGCTGTCCACAGATGTAGTATTTGACTTTGACGATCCTGGTATTTCCTGATTTGCGACCCCAGGCCACTCAATCTACCTCACATGTTACATCGTATCCCAGATCATCCCAAATACTAAATTCATTGTCTTGTAGGGTGGGCTTAGAATTACCTGTGAATAATATGATGCGATTTATCGAATGATGCCCAATTCTACAGGTGAAGATGGGTTGATCCTCAAAAATTATGTGACCATGCACTGTATGTGACTGTACAATTCATGCTTATGTTCCTTATAATCATACCTCATCAACCACAACAGAAAGTTTTTTGCCCAGGTATATTCAAGATTCTCAAGTAATCAGTTTCCCAGTACCTTTTTAGAATCCTAATTTTTCACCTTCTCGACTGCCTCGAGAGCCCGCTGGAATCTGGAGCGCAAGTCGGCCAAGTCCTCTAGTCCAACACTGATTCTGACGAGGTCGGGATCGACATTGAAAGATCTCGCCTGGAGACACAATCAGGGATTAGCTCAAAATGACTGTGATGGGGGGGGGGGGAAGAATATCACATACCCAGTCTAGTTCACCGTAATGAGCTAGGAGGACGTATGGAGAGCTATATTCGGGCGATTTGTTAGCTCTGCTCAAAATCAGCCAGAGCAGACTCATCCTTACCTGATAGTAAAGTTGGTGCCGAGACTAGGTCCCTTTAAGACCTCTAAGGTGTCATAAAATGCAATGGCTTCCGCGTTCGAGTGGAAGGTGACAGAGAATAGACCACCATAGCCACCGTTAGGGTTGCGAAGACTATCATACAGGGGCCTTGTATGGCTGTATCTAGGATAGTAGACTTCCTTGACTAAGAATGGGGTCAGAATGATGGAATGCGGACTTTAACAACAAATGATGTATTCTTACCCAGAGGAGATGCTTTCAACATGGCTGTAATTTCCTCCGACGTGCGATTGATTTTGTCGATTCTCGTCACAAAGTCGCGACTGTTCCGCTCCAAGAAGACAGCATCCTCTGCCCAGTAGATATCTTCATAGTCTTGGGCGTAAACTTCCTTCAACTTTTGGTAATAATTTCCGTGAGGGTTCAGGATGACACTTCCTCCCATTACATTGCTATCGCCACTGAAAATCTTCGTAAGACTGCTAGCGACAATGTCTGCATACGGAAGAACGTTGATGTTGAGGAAATTGCTAATAGTCTCATCGACCACGACCGCGAACCCGTATTGGTCGGCCAGGGCTCGTATGCGCACTAGATCTGGGGTCTTGAGTAGAGGGTTGCCCGGAGCCTCGGTGAAGAGCCCAAGGAAACGCTCCCCGTTCTTTAGGCGGGTTTCGAGATCATCCAAATCTTCGGATGAGCCATGTCCGTAGAACAAACAGCCTGGCCCCCACTTCTGTAAGATCTTAAGGGTATCGGTGTATGGAAACCCGAAACAGATACTTTGCATAGGGCCCCGCGCACTCAGCAGAGTCTGATGAGCGTTGAATATAGCGCTCATGCCAGAGGGGTAGAGAAGGACATCCTCCTCGGAGATATCATCGACACGACCACCCGACGAAGCTGTTTCCAGGGCCTCGGGTAGCTCAACGTCAGCAGTCAAAACACCGGCAATGCGCTTTCGGACAGCAATCTTAGCCTGCGTGGCGTACAAGGCACTGAGGTTACGACCAAAGCGTTCCTCGATGAATTGAGCATTGTCTCGGCCATCCTCCACGCCATTAGTCGTGGGAGCGGGCGATGATGCCGTGGGGGTCGAAGCGCCCCAGGCAACTCCGCTCAAGGAGCCGCGCCCTTGGTATCTTCGAGGGCCCTTACAAGGTCGCTGAGAAAGGGACTCGGCTGTAACAGAGCCTTTGTCTTCCACAAGCAACCCATCCTGCAGGGCACGGAGACAGAACTCACCCCGCCGACTTGAGATTCCGTTGCCGGAATGCTGCCACACCTGCTTTGCAATTGGTGCAAATTCCTTCGGATAGATCACACTGACCAAGGAGGATGTGATGGAAGTCGATCCAGCTTCGGCATGCGCAGAGGGAATAAAGTTCACGATTCGGACCTTTTGCGAGTGCTCGTCGGAAACTTTGGATATGATGAACGAATGGCAAAGCTGCGCGGTCTTGAGAGATGCAAAAAGCGTTGCCGTTTCTGTATTCTGATCTCCTACGCGTTGAATAATTTCCACCACGAGTTTCTGAATGGTAGGGTGCACGAAGAATCGAGGGTATCCGCATTGCATCTTGCTCATAACCCAGTCTTCTCCCTCTTCATAACCAATATTGGCTCTCCATGTTGGTAAAGAGACACTAACGGCCTTCCAAGAGTGTCAGTAACCTACACGGTATCAAGTCATATATATGTAGGCTGTCCGCTCATGGAGGGGCAGACCGCGGGGTTTGCGGAATACATACATGGTCAGTGTTGGGGGGCACGGGGCCTCCTAGTGCTTGAAGCATTGCCAATTGATAGTAGACAAGAGACCTGTTGACAGGAGATAAGAAGAACAGAGAGAAATAGGGAAAGAAAAGAAGGAAACAGGGACAGTAGAAAAAAAAGATGGAGTCATTCTTCAGAAAGTATGCGATTTCGGCGATGGCGTATTGGGCCCTCTGAGTCAGCAAGTGTTATCCCCGTTATCGCCCCATAAAAAAATTTCGGGATTACAGCTTCCAACCATTCTTTTCCCTTTGACCAATTCTGCCGAGTCATTCTTCAAAGATGTCGGCCCACGCAGTGAAAAGAAGGAGGCTCAGCCCCTCACCTGCAAATTCTAATTCTCTACCCCAGTCGAAAGCCTCAGATGCGACTCCGATGAGCTCGAAAGAAGAGACCTCCAAAACAACTCAATCCGTTGCGCGCAAGGATGACCCTTTGACCAAGAGTCACCCAGGGCGTAAAGGCAATGAAGATGGATCTGCAGAGCTGGCCATGGCCAGTGGATTCTACAAGTCTAGCTTCTTCAAATTGCAGATGGACGAGTTGTTGACCGGATTAAGACCGAACTACGAAAAGCAAATCTCAAAGCTCCAGGATACTCTGCACAAGTTGAAGGATACAATCGAAAATCTACCCGACAAGGAATCCAAATCTGTGGCCGAAGCCGAGAAGGAACTGCGCACAGTCTCTGAGACCGTAATTCCGTGGCCTGAACCTCGACCTGCTAAGGATGCTAAATACACCATGGCGTACGCCAAGCCCGCAAATATCAATGTGGTGGGAAGTGTCGTTTTGAAAACTGGAGCCAAGACAGCAGACTCTCGACCGGTCGATCTGGCTGTGACGATGCCCAGCTCTATCTTCCAGGAGAAGGACTACGTCAACTATCGCTATTTTCACAAGAGGGCATACTATATTGCTTGCCTCGCCGCTGGAATACAGAAACCAATGGATGCTCTTGGCCTCGACATCAAGTTCGGATTCCAGGACGGTGACAGTCTTCGTCCTCTGATTCTGCTGGAGCCTCGTTCAACCTCGAAAAGCGACCCGACTCCGCAGCCGCAGATTCGGATCCTGACTGCTATTGAACCGACTCTATTCCCAATCACCCGGACACTTCCGATAAGAAGCAACGTTCGTCAAGCCTCAAAGGACCAGTCGGAAGCTGGTGAACCCACTCCATATTACAATGCTAGCCTGCGTTCTGAGGCCGCTGTCTCTCTTTATCACAAATACGTTCATTCAACCGCCCAGAAATGCGAATCGTTCCGCGATGCTTGTGTCCTCGGGCGTACTTGGCTACAGCAACGTGGCTTTCACACTTCTTTTCAAAACGGAGGATTTGGAGGCTTTGAATGGGCAGCACTCGTCTCTCTCCTGTTCGAGGGCGGCGGTCCAAACGGTCAACCGATTCTCTTGCGGTCGTATAGTAGCTACCAGATATTCAAAGCTACTATGCAGTTTTTGGCTGGCAGGGATTTGACCACACCCTTGCTTCTTTTCGCAAGCGACGTTCCCGTTCCTGATGGGGGTCCTGTATTGTATGATGGCCGGAGAGGGTTGAATCTTCTGTACAAGATGACTATCTGGTCTTACGCAGCGCTTCGACATGAATCGTCAATCACCCTGAAGATGCTCAATGAATCTCGCGAGGATAACTTCGACCGAGTCTTCATTGTTAAGGTTGACGAACCGGCGTTGCGGTTCGATCGCCTCATCTCGTTCCCCAAGGTATTCAACGGCGATACCCTTCGTGCTGTTCGCGAGCAGAACACCTTATACACCACACTTTCCAAGGCTCTTGGAGACCGTGTCAAGCTTATCTCTCTTGCGAGCCAAAGTGCCGAGTCTTGGTCCATTCGAGCAAAAGCCCTGACTAAGAAAGCGAGTCATAGCCTATCCGTGGGTCTTCTACTCGATGCGGATAACGTCAGTCGGGTGGTTGATCACGGTCCCGCTGCAGAGGAGAAAGAGGAGGCAGCCTCGTTCCGAGACTTCTGGGGCAATAAGTCGGAGCTTCGGCGATTCAAGGATGGCAGTATTCTGGAGAGTCTGGTTTGGTCTGACCAGCCGTCCGAGGGGTCCATTGTGCTTCAGATCTTGACTTACATCCTCCAACGGCACTTTCAAATCACTGAGGATGACTTTTCTTTCACTGGAGATGAATATGATGAGATGCTCCTTGACGAAGGTGATGGTATTTTGGCGTATTCCAGCCCTCCTTTCCAATCCATCAAAGAAGCGTTCAGTGACCTTGAGAGATCCATTGGAAACATGGAGGAAGTCCCTCTGACCATTCGGCACCTAGCACCGGCTAGCCCACTGCTTCGTTACACTGCGCTTCGAGTGCAGGCTCCAGGTGGAGCTCAGGAACCGGCAGATATTGTTCTTCAATTTGAAAGCTCTTCACGCTGGCCCGATGACTTCGCAGCAATCCAGATGACCAAAGCCGCTTTCTTGCTGAAAATTGGCGACTCTTTGGAGTCATCGGGTGCCGCTTCATCATGCCGTGTGGGCCTGGAAAACGAATCCAGCAAGGTGCTGAACAATGTGTACCTGGATATTGCCCATACCTCCGGTTTCCTCTTTCGGCTCAGGATCCACCATGATCGCGAGCAAACACTTCTTGAACGTCAACTGAAAGACAAGGGCATCAACCCCCGAGAAAGGGAAGAGATTGCGTACGCTCTTTTCACATATAAACGGCTCTTTGTGCAGGCTCCACGTCTGACTCAAGCACTTCGAAGTCTCTGCACTCGCCTTCCCTTGCTGTCCCCTACAGTCCGCCTGGTCAAACATTGGTTTAATTCTCATCTATTCTCGGCTCGCATCTGCGATGAATTGATTGAGCTACTGACGGTTCGGGCCTTTACGCAACCTGACCCTTGGGACTGCCCTTCGAGTGTCATGACTGGGTTCCTGCGTACTCTCCACTTTCTCTCCCGCTGGGATTGGCAACAAGAGCCGTTCATCGTTGACCTGAGTGGAGATCTGACCCCGCAGATGACCGAGACCATCCGCACTCGATTTACTGCCTGGCGCAATATTGACCCTGCAATGAATACCGTTGCCCTATTTGTCGCGTCAGACATCGATACTGACGGCGTGACCTGGACCCAGTATGAGATGCCCTCGAAGGTCGTGGCTGGCCGTATCTCCACCCTGGCGAAAGCAGCAGTCAGCTTACTCCGAAAGGAGAGCCACGATCTTGATATAACAGATCTCTTCCAGACATCGCTTGCTCCTTACGACTTTGTTATCAATCTGCGTCCGAAATTCTCAGGCGATCGTTCCGCCTCCAAATATAAGAATCTGGTTGATGGGGCCTCCAACCAGCCCAGTGCGCTGGCGGTTGTGAAGTCATTTGTGCACGATGTTGAGGCATGCTATGGCCAAAGCGTCCTTCTCTTCCATGGAGATGAGCGATGTGGCGTCATTGCCGGTCTATGGAATCCGCAAACGCTGAAGCCACGGAATTGGAACTTGAAAACGGCCTACTCGACAGCCCCGGCTGGCTCGACGGAGAGCGCAGGCCGCGTCTCAATTAATCAAATGGCCATTCTAAACGAGATTGCTCGGCTGGGCGAAGGACTTATTGATACTGTCGACACGGGCAACTTGAAAGCATAGTCTTGAATGGAAACCAAAAGAGAAAGGTTCTACCGGAAAATTAGATTTTATCATATTTGGCGAATGTACATTACCTGCTTGCGCCGCTGCAATGCAAAACTATTCCAAAAAGCAAACAACCCAGCATGAATATCAAATACCACAAGAAACCACATAAAGATCAATATCATTTTACAATCATGATGAACCCCGACCCGACTTGCCAGTCGGCACCTGCGAGGAGAAAGAACAGAACTTATCTTTGATAGCCACAACCTCGTAGGTGCCTTCGTCAGAGGTCCTGACGGTCTTGCGATGCTCGTAAGATATGTCATGCTTGATGTCGAGGACCTCGGACTTCTTACCCTTGCGGGCATTAGAGCTTCGGATGTATCTGTAGAGAAGAATCAGTATCGTTCATGGTAATGAGATCACAAACAGGACTCGCAACTTACGTGAATTCAAACGGCGGCGTGCCCCAGAAGTCGAAGTGAAGTTCAGCTTCCCCACCTTCGTGGATATCGACCACGGACACTTGACCATTGCTTATCCGCACACTGGGCATCTCATGGATGACCTTGGTGATGTCTTTGTGTGCCTTGCACTTCCCACTAGCCCCGTCACCGACAGCGGTAATGGTGAACTCGCCTGGACGTTCGGCAATTCGGCGGAAGTTCGTGTTCTGCGACGTAGCCTTTCGTTGAGCTCCGTCAAAAGTATAGAAAACTTCAAACGGAGCATGTCCCGAAAGAGAGAATGACAACCGTTCGCCCACGCAATAGTCCACCTTGGATTCAAGAGGAATTATCGTGGGCACATCAGAAACGGACACCCGGACGGAGGAAGAATCGTATTCGGTGGCTCTCTGGCAGCCACGGGAATCACGCACCTTGTGGATGCTGACTACGTGTTGGCCAAGATCCAGATGACGTCGAGGAATAGGCAGGTTATGGTGGTTCGAGTTGATCTTCGGGATGGATACGATTTCTGGTTTGGCATTCGAGTGATGCTTGATGGTAATTTCCAGCGAGAAGGGGGGACACCTTCCAGAGTAATTGGTATGGTCTCCTCGCCAGTGGCATCCTCTTTGCAGAAGCCGTAGATATGACCGGGAGAATCAAAGCGGGCAGTCGGAAGCGAGTTTACCTTCTGCGTCACAACTAGAGCACTGCTCTTTGGGTCATGATCGTAGAGATTGTCACCCACATCGGTGAACTTGTAGGTGTATTGACCAGGTTCAGAGGTGTCCATCTCGGTTGATAACACGTTGAGTGCAGTTCGCAGATTTTTGGTGCGAACTGAAGAGGTGCCACGGTCTGTCTTTCGCCGTTGCTCATACTGAAGAGCGAAAGGAGGATTGCCAGACAGACGAAGTTCAAGACTGTCGTCATCGCCTTGGCAGACTTCTGGCTTCACATAATTGCCTGTTGAGCCGACAGGTGAGCCATCCACGGCGGTGACCTGGGGTCGAGGGATCCAAGAGACCTCAAACTCTTTCGCGACTTGGTCCACAGAGCCTGGGCATGAGCTGTCAAATACCTCAAGAAGCTCATAGAGGCCTTCTTGATCCACGATCAAAACGCTGTTTTCGTCCCAGAAGGTCTTTTGAAGAGGTGACTTGTTGCCATCCACATTCTTGTATTTCACTGTCCATGGCCGCTCACCACTCAGTCTTAACGGAACCTCGATCTTCGAGCCTTGCATGGCAGATAGACTCCTCTTCTTGTCGATCTGGCCAAAGGAAACGTGAGGTGGCTTTGACCGTGCGTCAAACCTCACCGTTTCTTTCAATGTCCGCTTGCAATTCGATTTATCTTTGACACTAGTAAGTGCGAGGGTGTACTCGCCCCCGCTCACCAATTTATCCGTAGTGATGGTCGCCGTTTCGGAATCCGATTGAAGCATATGCTTGGTTCTCTTGCCATTGTGAAGGAGTTCGTATTGCAAGGTCCACGGAGCCTCTCCCAGGAAAGCCAGATCAACCGAGACAGACTCTCCAAAGCACGCTTTGCGAACCTCCCTTGATCCAACAAAGTGAGCAGAAGCCGGTGGCTTGACATCTTGTTCCAATGGAGCCACCTTATCCTTCAAGGATCTTGGAGAGTACACGGAATCCTCGATGTCAAGGAAACGGTAGCGGTAGAAGCCAGCTTCCGAGGGTGTAAAGTCTAGCTGTGTTCGTGGTCCATCAATCTTCTGGGTCTTCGTGATGGCTCCCTTGGAGTTCTCGATGCTATAACGGAGACGGAAAGGTGGAGACCCTGTCAGGTCTAGATCGACAAGCAAACCAACTGCATTATTGGCACATCGATCAAAGATCTTCTCGGCCCTGACAGACAGTTCGGGCTCGGGTGGGTTATGCAGGTAGCAAGACGCGGGTTCCAGAATATCACCCGGGCAAAATTGACTGGAAACGGATGTCAACGAATACCAGCCCGGTTCTTTGATGGGCGATTTCTGATCCACCGATCTCAGTACAAGGGTGGTCTCTTTCGAATCCGCGCTCTTCTGAGCATCCGAGCCATCGGTATACGTGTAAACCACTGAGAAGGGACCGTCACCGTCGTACCCAGTTCCGACCGCTTGAAAATTGATGGGAAGATCAACACTATCTCCACGGGCAACTTCCAGCGGACGTTGGTCATTGCATCCCGACAAGGAAATGCGTGGGCTTTCATGCACCGAGAACTGATGCCATTGGGCTAACGACTTGGTCGATGGCCGCTCTGCGTCCTCAAACACAGTTGAGTAGTTGGCAACATTCCCACACGCATCGTGAACTTCTTCAATAGCATAAAGCCATTCTCCACCGACGTTTAGGGACTCGTTCAACGGGACATCGATTTTCTGGCTCTGTGCCCATGAGATATCAGGTTGATTGATGCTGAAGAGAGCACCACCTGGCCTTTGGCTGAGGAGAGGCGAACGCAGGTTATCCGGCTGGATATTTTGGAAGGAAAAGCCACGGTCATGGTGATTTACCTGCCGACTATACTTGATCTTCAATGGAGGCGTGCCTTCGACCTCAAGTACCAAGTTGGACAATTCTCCTTTGCATTTATTTGTATGCGAGTTTTTGATCAGCGCTCGAGGGCATGCCACCACCAGGGCATCAGATGTGCGAGTGCGCACGTCGAGCTGAGATTCATCCACCACCCGTTGAAGACGATAGATACCCGTTTTCTTGACAGGGAGATAAAGATCCCGGTAGGGGACAGGATCAAGGGTTGCATGCCTCTTTTCCGCTTGCTTCTTGAGCTGTTTCAACTGTTTGAATGGAATAGTCAAGGTTTCGTTTTCACCCGTGTTCAGGTCGAGGCGCAGCACTTCAATTAATATGGGATCTGTCTGGTTCACGCGGATGGGAAGGGTCACAGTGTTTCTCTGGGAATCAAGGCATAGCGCCTGTCGCTCCGGGTTGAGAATGGCAGAACTAGAAGATCAACTTAGTATTCAAACCAGGTTCGATGCCGCATATCTAGAGTGAAATATGTACGTACCCTTCGGGAAGAATATGCACAATTTGCTTTCCCAAAATCAACGAGGCATTGTGGATGATGTCTCCCGGTTTGACCTTGCGTTCTGAGATGGACAGCTCACGATCATAAGCAACCTTGACCAATCCTGCAAGCCACGCGCCCAGAGGGATCTAACATTGTCAGCAAAAGTAGATTCTGGTTTAATTGGAGGACAGGGAAACGGACTGGAATTTGAAACATGAGAAAAACGTTGCCGACCACATGTAACAAGAACAGAGCCAGTGTGGTCGGGAATGCCCACTCCAGCCATGGTATGCGCAGGGCTTGCAGGCCGAAAAAAATACCCCATCCACCGACACCCATTTCAGAAACAACCAAGTCGAGTCCAGCTCGTCGGACGCGGTCCAAGATTCATATATGCGCCACGCATTGAGGACCAGGTAGAAAGCTACCACATAGAGACGCTGCGAGGGCGCATCGATCAAGCTGACCGGGACGAGAGGCGTGTTGGTATTCTGGGGCGCGGGCGCGGGCACCTTTGGTGCCTTCGCCGGGGATTTGGAGGGTGATTTTCTTTCTCGCACATCGCGAGATTGAGACCGGGGAGTTTCAAAAAGCTTTCGTCTCCTAGGAATCGTCTTGGGCGTCTGAGGAAAGGCAGACGGAAGGAGGGGAGTACCGTTCATGGCATGCTGTGGTCACCAGGGTCTTCGGCGGGGGTTGCCACTATAGAAAGATGAAGCTGAAGAGAAAGCTCTGCAGACTGGTTCCCCCAAAGCTGTAACAATTGGCTATTTAATTCGCTGTCGGAGTGAATTGATCTTGTCTTTTTCTTCACGAGAAAGTTGGAGGAAAACAAGAAACAAAAAGCAGTGAAGTTGCCGAGAGACGCGGGAAGCGCGTCGGACAAAGCTCGGTCCACCACATCAGACATACCATACTCTCTGTACATTATTCTTACTCTGCCTGTACATCACCTCTCTTAGATCTCGCAACCCAGAAGTCTAAGCAGAATCTCATGTTTCTTTTTTCTTTATTGATAAGCTGAAAACAGCTTGAATCATCAGCATGGTTCCACCTACCAAGAGACGACGTCTGATCGATCTTTTGGAGGACAACAGTGATGAGATCTGCCAGCCAGCTAGTCAGCCGCAGAAAGATAGCTGGAACGGATTCTGTGAGATCGAGTCAGAGCCTGTGAGTGATGTTTATTGATCCAGTCATGATCTTTGTAGCTCACGCAATTGTCTAGGCTCTGTTCAATGTGATGCTCCGAGAGTTCGGGGTGAAAGGAGTCAAAGTTCAAGAAGTCGTGTCTCTTGAGGAGGAAATGATGGCCTTTCTTAAGTATGATCCTATGCTGAAGAGTCATTTTGGCCGGGTTTTGACTTTATTTTCCACCCCCATTTCACTAATCAAACGGGGGATAGTAAACCGATCTATGCATTGATCTTCCTGTTCCGCTGGCAAGAAGATGACACAGATCGGCAGGAAATTAGTTGCCCTGATGGCCTCTGGTTTGCAAACCAGGTGAGTTGAAATATTTGAGCGAAAAGAGGGAGAGGGAGAGGTCTAAGCTGAGTCTTGTCTAGACAGCAATCAATGCTTGTGCCAGTGTGGCACTACTGAATATTGTCAATAATATCCCAAATATCGATCTCGGGGAAAATCTTGAGCGTTTCAAGGAATTCACCAAGAATTTTACTCCAGCTCTCCGGGGCGATGCCATCAACAACTTTGAGTTTGTTAAGAAAATACACAATTCCTTTGCACGGTATGCTTTTGATCTCCCGTCATTTGCTTGTTGATGCTGATTACTTCCATCTGTATAGCAAGATGGATATTTTAAATGCCGATTTACAGCTTAAATCAGAGGCAACTTCTAAAAAACGATATCAGGGTCAAGATACCGGCAATTCGGATGCTACTTTCCACTTTATTGCGTTTATGCCGGCCATGGGTCAAGTATGGAAATTCGATGGACTAGAACGGCAACCACAATCCCTAGGTTCGTGTGCATCTGATCCTGTCAAATTGCCAATTGGTGACATATTCTTTCATATTGACTTGCCCTAGGTGAATGCTCCGAAGATGACTGGTTGGAGTTGGCCCGGCCCAATATCGTTGAGCGAATGGCGGCATACGAGGAAGAGCAGATTGAATTTTCTATGCTAGGGGTGGTTCGGGATCCCCTGCATGACTTGATCCAGCAGCTTGCCGTCAATGTTCGAGGTTTGGAGATTTTAAATGCCCGACTGACATCCCCCGCAACCCCGGTACTTCCCGACGCAATGTTAACCGAGCTCACCGAGACGGTGCTGGGTCCCGATCCTTCCTATGGCCTGAGTCGCGAAGACATTGATGCGGCTGTGATCTCCAATATCGCGTCTTCGGAATTTGCCACGGAGCTACGACGACTCCGCGACGTACAACGCCAACTACGAGGTCGGATTCGAGAGGAGCAACAGATCCAACGAAGTGACGAGGACCATGCGACGGGACGGCGATATGACTATGGGCCCGCGATACGGACGTGGTTGCGATTCCTTGCCCGCAAGCATATGCTGGCTGAGTTATTGTAAAAGCAAATGAAGGCCTGGATCCGGACCCTCGTGGCGCAGTGATTGGCCCACACCTGGTACACTTCCACACCTTAAATGATCCGGGTGATCAATACAGAATACAGGATGATTACAATGATACCATGACCCACGTTCTTATTTTTAATTTTGGGAGTGTCGTGTCCTGCTTTAGGAGGTATTATATAGATTTTAGCTTTGGGAACCCTATCAATTAGAATCATCACATTCACTGGATGTCTCAAATATTACCATATGTTGTGTGTCAACCGGAAAAGAGCTACGAGCTTCACCCCTTAATACTTCCCGGAGTTATGCCTTGAATTCACCATTCCCGGATATTTCAATTTCAATTCCAAATTCTCTTATCGTGTCCTGTATATATCTAATTGTGTACATAGATAACCCCTTTCTCTAGTAATACGAGTGTATTGATAGTGTATCATGCCCCACCCGGGGCAAAAAGGCAAAAAATAACAGTTTCCCACGTCACTGGACCTTTCCCCGAATTACCAGTCACGGTTTCCTTGTTCTCCTTCTTTTTCCCTATACTTGATTTGTTAAGCTCATTGCTACTTCCTACTCATTCTTTGATCTATCTCCGTCCTAGGGCCCGCTGCCCACTAAACCCCTGTACTTCGCATTCCGTTAGCTTTTGCAAACCGCCACTCCGCACCATGTCTTCCACCGCCGTGCCTGAGAAGGCCCCCGATGATTCTTCCAAGCTGAAGACCTTTCTCTCCATTTTGCGCAAGTATGTTTGATCCCCAAGTTTCTCCAAGAGGTCCAACTTGAAGGGACAGAAAGAAAATGAACCAATCTGAGCGAAAACTTTACTAATACAACGGTCACCCAGATTCGTGGGTGTGACAGACATCGCTTCGGTTCGTTTTTCGTTGCCAGCTCAGCTCCTAGAGCCGCGACCGAATCTGGGTAGGTTTACAGTTGGGGAAGCTGTGTGTGACATGGGGAACTGACGTGGGACTCAGAATATTGGAACTACCTGGACCGACCGGAGACCTTTGCGAGGTCAGCACCCGTGGCCCTTCGATAGCAGTCGCTCTTGTGCTGACTCTAGACAGTATTGGCACGTCGGATGATGAATTAGGTCGCATGCTGGAGGTGTTGAAGTTCTGGTTTACGAAAGACCTGGTATTTCTTGACCTGCGGCCTGTCCATGAAACGGAATGAAGGTACTGAACCATCCAACAGAAATACATCAAGGGCAAGCCATGCAAACCGTACAACTCGACCTTGGGAGAATTTTTCCGAGTAAGTTAAATGGAGCAAATCCTCTCGGGGTTGGCTAGGAAGGCAGAAAATGGGTATTGACGATGACAAATAGTGCAGCTGGGATGTGCAAGATATTGCCCCTCTGGAAACCAATCTCCCGGGGGTCGACGTAAATGGCAATGGCACTATCGTGAAGGATGGCAACGAGAAGGTCAAGGTGTGCTACTTGACTGAGCAGACATCTCATCACCCACCCGTCTCTGCCTTCTACATCGACTGCCCTGAGCGGGGTGTCTCCGCACGAGGATTTGACCAGCTCAGCGCCAAGTTCACCGGCACCAGTATTAGAGTGAGCCCCGGTCAGCACAATCTCGGTATCTTTGTCAATCTCGAAAAGAGAGACAATGAGGAATATCAATTAACGCATCCTCATGCACACTTGGGAGGCTTACTGCGAGGCGCTCTGTCGATTACGGTGTCGGACGCATGCTACATCACTTGTCCTAAAACAGGCATGAAAGCGATTTTACAATACCTGGAGGAAGGATGGCTTGGCCGCTCGCAAAACCGGATGGAGGGCGTGGTTTTCCGTTACAACCCTGAGAAGGATAACATCACAAGGTTGAAGGATGTAGTGGAGAGTGATATTATCGCGCGAATCAGCGGGTCCTGGCACGGCAAAATATATTACACCCCGGCGGGTTCCAAAGAGCCCATTTTGCTCATCGACATTGAGCCTCTCTACCCGGCTTCGAAAGACCTGCCTCCGGACGAACAACAGCTATCCAATGAATCCTTGAAGTTCTGGGGCGAAGTGACAGATGCCATTGTGGGTAAACAGTTCACTCAGGCGACCAAACTCAAGCAGGACATCGAGGAACGCCAGCGCCAGCGAGCGGCGGAGCGCAAGGAACAAGATGTCGAATGGAGTCCGCGCTTCTTCACCGGTGCAGTTACTCCACTGGGCAAGCCTGAATTGACCGAGGAAGGCCAGAAGGTTTTGCAGGGTATTCGAGATGGAAAATACGCCTTGGAGGAAAGTACAGTACACGGTGCATAGCTCTTGTTTATTCAGTTCCCCAAATTCTCAAGGATCCACGGCTCTCTATTGTTTTTGATCGCAGAACTTGTGGCGTATCTGGCATGCGCGACCCTTTCTACTTTGGCGTATATCTCCTTCTGTTTCCCCCTTTCGCCGTCTCACATACTTTAGAATTCTTGCTCTTTATATGCCTTCACCTAGGGGCTGTACCTTGTCTCTCCTCCCTTTTTTCTTGTGGATAGTCACTTGCGGCCGAATGAGGTCTTATTTTCCTGCCGAGGGAGCAGCAACCACTCCCTTGAGTGCTCAGAATGAATATAAAATCGTTTTCAACACCTGCACTTGGTCCCTAGGTTATGGTATATAAAGTGACATGTAGCCTAGAGAGAAGAATATGAAGATTACAACGATTCATTGCAACATGCAAAACAGCCATGAACCAGCCCGAACCGATTGGTAGCCACCAACACCCCCAAACCCCCCTCCAAACAAAACACAAGAAACATCGAGACAAGATAGTTACAGTCGTTAAAACATCAAGGCATGGAATAAAAACTCAAGATTGCCTATACTAAGCTGAGGCACTGACGACCTTGGTGAAGCCAGCAGTCACGGTCTTGGTGATGTCTTCATTCTTATGTGGGAGCAGAGACAGCGCGTAGGCGACATCATTCCATTGCCGCTCCGTCTCGCAACGAGGCAGTCGGGCGGCAAGCTTGTCCGCTAGCTGGCGAGCATGTTTCTCCTGTGCATACAGTATGAGTATAGTTGTAGAACGAGTTGGACAATTGAAACTTACCTTCTCCACAAATCCGATGAGGAACTTGACAATACGGCGGAGAGATACCTCCTCCAAATTCCGTTCCGCACTCAACAGACTGAACATGTCCACAAAGTGGTTGTAAACAGCATTGTCCTTGGTGGCCAGTTCGGTAAAGAACATGCGGGCCAAATCGGCAATCTTCTTATCATCATCCTCCAAGCATTTAGCCATCTCACCGAGCTGACCCTTGACCTTGACCTGACCAGCCAAAATCAGGAAGGTGAGGGTCATGAGACAAGTACGCTTGACGGATGCCTCGTCATCATTGAGACGGCGGTATAGGAAGTCCGTATTCTCGTCAATGAGATGATTGAAGCAGACGGCCATGTCACCCAGTGCGATAACGGCATTACTGCGCACGATCGGATCCTCGGACCGTTCCATGATTGTGATCAGGAGCGGAAGATTCTTCTCACAATATTCAGCCGATACACACATGAGCTTCGCCAAACACAAGGTCGCGGATGCCTGTAGATCACGATCCGGGTAGGTGTTGTTATTGGCGCAAATCTCCGCCACTAATGGACCAAACTTTGCAAGAAGGGAGTTCTCGCCATAAAGTAGCTCACGCTCACGAATATGAGCCATGGCGTCTTGAAAATCGTCCTCGGTGGTACCTCCGATCAAGTCAAGCTCATCCTCATCGGCATTGTCGGCGGGCTTTTGAGCGGCAGCCTCCGCCGTCTTATTCTTCTCTTGTTCCGCCTTGCGGCGCTTGAAATCAAGCTCACACAGCTCCAAGTGCACAATTTGCTTGATCGCAATATGGCCAACGACATACAGGAGTTGCGAGAGGGCTGCGGATGAAGGCCTTGATTTTGAGCCTAGCCCATCGGTTGATGCGGTACCAGGACGTTGGTCCTCCTCATCCACAGAAACATGCGAGGAGGAAGGGCGTTGAAGATGAGGCTGGAACACAAACCGAGTCTTTCTCCGAAGAATGTCAGAGCAAAGAACATCCGGGTGCTTAGATAGAGTGTAGATGGCGCTGATAGCTTGTTCCGCAACACCATACCACTCTTTGCTGTTAGAGACAATTTCGAGCATGGCGGCAAGCTTGGTCAAGACCGAATGGTCGTTGGCAAGTTTGGGGATACCAATATCCTTGGATTTAGCCTGACGCCCAGGCACCATGCGACGTAAAGCAATGCAGGTATATTTGGCAAGCACAAGATCGGATCGTCCCAAGCCGCCGAGGCCGATGCGTAGCATAGCCTCAATCTCCTTGACGACAACCTCTGGGTCGGCCAACGCGAGCATACCAAGGACGATAATGGAACCCCGGCGCTGGGTTTTCGAGATTTCCTTTTTCTGAACACTGTAAACCTGCCAGAGCTTGGCGATTACTGTCTCCGAGACATGTCCTGCTTTCATCATGGTACTAAGTAACTGCTCCAGACAAGTGAGTTCGGCTGGTGTCGAGCCGAAGGTTAAACTGATCATATTGCGAGCGATGTAGTTCGCGGCATCATTGGGGCTGAAAGAGTCAGGTGCATCAAAGAAGAGCCCCTTGTAGCAGTCAATAAGATGAGTTTGAACACCCTTGCCTTCATCACTGTTGCCTTTGGTCCAAATTAGACGGAGCATGCGACGGATTCCACTACGAGCTGTCTCGACCTTGTAGGCATCTAGAACCACAAAAAAATCCATGGCCTCGATTACCTCACTCTTGTTGCGAGATGAAAGCAGCTGAGACACTACTGTGGATCCCGAATGGAGAACTTCGATGAAGCGCAAAGCCTCATTGTAGTATTTCCTGGTCAGCTGTAACCGAGTCAACAACTCGGATGTGGCCGCCTGTTCCGCTGCTTTTTGCACGGCGATTTCCTTCTCTTCTTCTGTCATCCTGGGCGCTTTCGAAGGCGAGTCATCCGGCATCTGGGTTGCTTCATCCAACAATTCAGGATCGACGCCCTGAGTAGCATCCGCATCAAAGCCTGGTGTCTCTGGGGGCCGCAGAGCATTCAGTTCCGCATCTACCCCATCTAAGCGCTCGGTCCACTCCTTGTACGAGAGTTGACCGCCGTGCATCACACTGAATGGGTGCGTAGCGACCAGCTTAGACAGCAGTTTGATCGCATTCCGTCGCACATTGCTGCTTTTATCTTCCAGGCTTCTCGCAGCCAACTCAGATGCACGCTGCCGTCTCTTAGGAAATTTCTGCTCTAAATCGCAGATTCGCATGAAGACCTGAATGGCTCTGCAGCGGCAATAGGGGTTGATGTCCAGGAATCTCTCTTCCAATACGTCGAAAAAGGCGTTGATTTGCGTCTTGTAATTCTCGCTGGGTTCTTCTTGTCGGCTCAAATCGGAGATGAGGTTGCCGCAGACTTCGATGACTGCACAGCGCAGTGTGTATGCCTTTATAACGGGTTAGTCTAAGTTGGGGTCTATTGAGGGAGGCAAGGAATGTAGGCACCTCGCTATCGAGCTGCTTGGCTAGGAGGGTCATTTGCTTAATGATCAATCTCGGGGCAAGGTCGGATAGCTTGATAATAAATGCAGAGACGGACTTCGGCCCACGGGTGTCGTTTGAGTTGAACTCCTTATTTCCAAGTTCCCTGGTTCATATTAGCACAAGGCCCTTGGGTGGGTACTCTGTGCGAAACATTACTTTAAGATCTCATCCGAGAGTTGAGGATAGTCGTATTGTTCCGCAAGGATGTGAAGGAATTCGGCCATGGGTTCGGACAGATGCTCAAAGTATGTCAGGCTTTGAACGATTGAGGTTTGCGCTCCTATTATGCGAATTAGCTCCAGCAATCAATTTGTCCATCCACCCGTAAAATATACCAAAGGCATGGCCATGGTGCTTCACCGCGATGCACAGCACCTTGAAGGCATGCATTCGAATGGCCATGCTCTTGACTCTCTGCTCGCTCTCCAAGATCAAATAGATAGTGCGGGTGAACAAATTAATAAAGGTGTCGCGATCCGAGGTGGTCAGAAAAATACGGCCTAATTTGAGTTTCATCACCTTGCACATGGTCTCCATGGAAATTTGGATCTGGGGAGTCCAATCCCAGTGTCCATCCTTGGCGGACTTCTTGGATTTGGGGCCTCCTCGTCGGGCAGGGGCAGACTCTGCAGGTTTCTCTGCCGCCTTGACCTCTACCGCAGATAGAGCCCACTGGAGCAGGAACCCGTACATCTCCAGGAGTTGTTTGTGGTGTTGGATGGCATCCTGCTCGTCAGATTCTAAGTCGCCATGAATAATGTCTGCCTCAACAGACAGTCCGGATACGATAAGGTCGAGTAGTTTGCTGAGGGATTTCACGGGGACGAATGTGGTATATCTGCAAGGGTTCACAAGTTCAGAGTCGATTCCTGGTGGACGAAAGCCTCCATGGGGTAATTGGGAAGGGACCGGTGCGCACTTTAATAGATATTGTAGAGAATCAAAAATTGAAGATCTTGTTAGGGCTTCTGGGTTTTCCGCCACTGCATCCACGATCGGGTTTAAAACGTTGTCAATCAGTGCCGGCGACAATTGATCCGGGTCAGATTCGCAGTCGAGAAGCTCTGGGTCTGCCTCGGGGGTGGGAAGGGAAGATGGATCACTCAAGTAGTACTTGAGTGACTCATTGATATCGAACTGTATTCTATCCTCCATGTCTTTGTCGTGGTCCACGAGGAAAGATTGTTGGTGTTATCGGTCCGGAAAGTGGGAAGGAGGGGAAACAAACCCTTGTTGACGATATCCGTGTTTGGCTTTTACTCTTTTGGTCGCGCGGAACCACGGTGACCCCTCACCGCCCGTAATATTACCTATTATACCCTCGTACTGCCGTGGTTTTCGGAGAAAAACAAGCGATACGCATGTAATGCGCTTGAACCCTTCTCTTCCTTCCCCCCATTTCCCCGTGAACAGGATCAGGGTATTGTCAGGCGACCTTGGATTATCTCCGAGATCTCTTCTCTTTCATACTTAGCTTGTGCTATGTCGGCTCTCCGAGCTGCCCCCACCGGAGTCTTTGAACTCCAGCGGAGCAGTTCTTTTCGAGGACTACAGCCCGCAACGCAAAAATACGCGTCGGAGGATGGTGATGATAGGACAAGCCTCCGCGAAACGCCCCAGGGAGCGAGTGACCATGAGGAGGAGGAGGAGGAGGAGGAGGAAGAGGAAGTGGACGAGTCTGTTCGAGAAGACATGACCAAGCTGGAAGATACCTTTCCTGGCATCTCGGACCGATTCCGACTGGTCAATCGAATCGGAGAAGGTATGGTTGGATCGGATCTGCTGCACAAATACTTAGATTTAACCATTGGTCATCCCATAGGAACCTTTTCGACAGTCTACAAAGCGGAAGATCTACTTTACGATCACTATCATAACGACTGGGATATCTTCGGGCAAGCGCAAGAACAGGAAGCCTGGGCCAGCCCTCCCTCCAAACGACGCAGAGTTGAAGGAGAGCATGCCAGGCACAAGAAAGCCCGATATGTGGCGCTGAAGAAGATCTACGTTACCAGTAGCCCAATTCGAATTCAAAATGAACTGGAGCTTCTGCACGATCTCCGAGGCTGTCGATCTGTGTGCCCTTTGATCACGGCATTCCGATTCCAAGATCAAGTCGTGGCTGTGTTGCCCTACTTCCCACATACCGACTTTCGCATTCAATATCGCACATTCATGGTGGCAGATATGCGCCATTACTTACGGTCCCTCCTCACTGCATTGCACTCGGTTCATGAACATGACATTCTCCATCGCGATATCAAACCAACGTACATGCCCCCTCGTGAGACTTTCAGACTCTGGATTGCATACTGATATGACCTTTTGCAGTAACTTTCTCTACAATCCGGACCTTAAAGAAGGTGTACTAGTCGACTTCGGGCTTGCAGAGGTTAGTTGTGGCTTCTTGTGTCTGGATGTGCCGATTTAGAGACTGACTATTCATCGTTCTACAGCGTCAAGGTTCCGAATACACTGGTGCATGTCTCTGCACCCATCAGTCATATGTTCGCCGAAGTCGGATACTTTCGAGCTACTATTCAAAGAATCCACCAGCCGGTGGACTGTCGACCGGTTATCCCAAGAATGACTCTCGATCATCGAGGCGAGCGAATCGGGCTGGAACTCGAGGCTTTCGCGCACCAGAGGTACTATTCAAATGTACGTCACAGACAACAAAGATCGACATGTGGTCCGTCGGCGTGATTCTGTTAACCTTACTCGGCCGTCGGTTCCCCTTCTTCAATTCTGCAGATGACATCGATGCCATGATTGAAATGTCCAGTATCTTTGGCACCCGGCGAATGAAGACTGCAGCGGCCATGCACGGGCAGATCTTCGAAACCAACGTGCCTACCATCGGCGAAAAGGGCTACAGCTGGGAGAAGCTGGTGAAGTGGTCAAGCTGTGTGGAGGATTTGACTGAAAGCGAACAGCAAGCAACGCGTCTCCTTGCGGGCTTGATGGAACTGGATCCAACAAAGCGGCTCAGTGCCGAGGAAGCTTTGCAACACGACTTTTTTACCAACCCAGTTCACCATGACGTGGAGTGGGGAGGCAACCCCGAGGAGAGTGGGGAGTCAGCCGAAGATGATGAGGCTGGAGAAGACGAAGCCGACGAAGTCGCGATGCTATGAGATTAAAGAGACTTATACGATATATGATGCAGTTTTGATGTATACAATACATCTTGATTGTGAATGCTTTGCCCCCCATAATAACAAGCGTTGATCCCATATTGCTATGTATCTCCATAACACCCTGCCGAAAACATTATATTCTAAACCTATATCAAAATGTATGAAATGTTTGTCCATGTCCTGCTTAACCAGCTTCCCCAAAGTCATAGTGGCCCGTCTCTGAGGCATGCTTGGTTGCTCCTTTCTCTCCAGTGAAGGTGCCTCCACACGTGTTGCAACGGACGGAAAACCCAGCGGTATCAGTATAATAATGCTTGCCTTGCAGAACCCGACATAATTCTTTCGCCTTCTCCAATACGACTGGGTCAATCGCGTCAAAGATCTTGGTGTCGCCGTCTGCCAAAGGATTGGCACGAGTATATGGTGGGTCGGAGGGCGAGAGTGCTAGGACGTCGTAGTGAATACCCGAGTAGACCACAATGCAACGAGTCGGGGCGCCTTCATTGAATTGGAACATATGTAAGGTTTTTACATCGATGGAACAGATTTCGATGTTGAAATACTCGCTTAAAATCTTGAGCTCGATCGCGCCGCCCCACGAGTCATCATTTTGAATCCACTGACAATACTCATCCGGTTTCTTGCCCAGGATGGCTGCTGAGTATTCTGAGGGATTCGATTGAATAGATCCCGCGATGATCGACCGCAGCTCGACCATAGTATCCATATCACCCATCACCGCCGCGCCTACTGCTCGGAAGAGACACGAGTTGTCATCGGGCATGACCCGGAGCACAAAAGTGCCGGCATGTTCGGGTGAAGCAATCTCAGGGGGATCATCAGCAGTTGATACTGGCCTTTGCGACATTGAAGACGATTGTTGCGACAGCCGTGGGATAGCAGGGCTCGGCTGATTGAGGGATGGCGGATCACTAGGTCGGGCAGCTCCCTCTCGTTGAGCGACAATCAGCTGTTCTCCGTTCAGATTGACCCCGATATCCGTAATTTTGTGATCGGATTGAAACTGGTCGAGTTCCAGGGGTTTGAGGTTTGGGTATCCATATTTCACCTCGAAGGAAGCCAGGCCAGTGTTCTTTGCAATTTGCGTCCGAAGGTCATTGACAGTGGCGTCATCCAGGAGAGTCACTATTGACTGGCCCTCGGGCCCTCGTACACGCATCCGCATTGTACTATGAAACAGCACAAGGAAGTGACGGTGGGTGTGTAAAGACAAAATATGATGAAGTTTGGAGATCAAGGTCCCGCACCGATCCAGTGAGGGGGACGATGACGACTGGCTGGGTCCAGATGTGGGGTAAAGTATTTAAGTGTACATAAGGTGAAGTATACAGTGGTGTTGCATGGGTTTGAAACCAGCCTTTCAGACCGCCTACTATGTATAGCTTACCGCCTATCAACAGCGCGCTGACCCAGAATAGAACACCGGTCACCACACAGTTCTTAAGTCATATGTGGTACGTTATTAGGAATGTTCTCAGTGATGTTCAGCTTGCAAGTTCTATAGTTATTCTGAGTTGATTTAGCTAAGCATGTGAGGTTTTGGCTGGCAGGAAACATGGCAGAATATTATGTAAGGAGTGGAGGGGGTTTCAAACTCATGCAACGCCACTATATATGCTGTATCACTCACCCGATTTCACAAATTTATACCTATACTTGTATGAACTCTGCCCACTGACGATGTAGCTGTCATGATGAGATGGAATGATTCCAGGTCTCCAGATGTAACTTTTTTTTCTATGGTTTAGGTAGCTACGCATGCTTTGATCTCGACTGCACACCCCACTTCGTGTATAGCCGTTACTCTCCCTTACAGCGCATCCGACTCCCCGAATCGCTTCAATTGCACGTGCTAGGAATTGAGACGCCGGAGGCTTCCCAGATCCAAGCCCATTTATGGACGTATATTGCGATGGTTGAAATCCCGGGGCTCTTGTTGTAGCCTGTATAACAAGGCATCCATAATAACATTACATCCGTATTCATGGTGTATCGACCATGGATGACTCAGCAGCGCGTAACTTAAACCGTCCTGAGCACTCTCTCCCTTTACGACGAAACCAGCTCGCTTCCGTTATCTTCATTCCACTTCTTGATTCTCCACGGGTAACTCTGGTAGTGCACCATGGATAAAGTGGAGCGAGAGCAGTCGCAAGCACAGCCTCGGCCGGAGGAGCCTGTTACCTCAATCGAGGAGGATGGCGCTATGACCGATGATAAGTGGAAGGCCATGATGGATGTCACAATGGCGATATACGATTTTCGCGAGCCGGAGTAAGTGTATTAGTCGCACGAGAGGACCTAAGCAAGTCGAAATGCTGATTCCCTGATAGTGGTCACGATCCATCGCGACTTTTCCACCGCAGTGTCAACAAACGCCTTGTTCCAGACTACCAGGATATTATCAAGGAGCCGGTAGCTCTAAGTATCCTGAAGCAGAGAATCAACAAGCGCGAATATAAGCAATTCTCGGATTTTGTGCGCGATTGCGCTTTGGTACGCGATTTGAGCTCTTCTTCTAATTCCATGAAGCTGATTTCCTCTTTACCGACCATTAGATCTCCCACAACGCGCAAACTTACAACAGACCCAAGTCGCAAGCCTATGAGGATGCTCTTGTGATAAAGGTAGGAATAATAACCTCAAAATATAGTCTCTCATCTCAGATTTTCTCTGAATGCACTGTGGGCCAGTGGCTAACTCTATTCTCACGCACAGGAGGTCTTCCATGACCAATTTAAGAAGCTCGTGGCTAGTGGCGTAATATCCACCGAGGAAGCCAAATATCCAGACCTGGGAGAGATTCCCGAGGCGGATCCCTTGCCCGACGATGAGGACGAGGAGGAAGAAGAAGAGGAAGACGACGAAGAAGATTCCGAAGATGAGGGGCGCCGCCGAAAGAAACCTGGACCGAAACCTGGCTTCAAACGTGGCATGAAGGACTCCCAGAAACAGGAGCCGGATCTCCGCAAAAAGCGAGGTCGGCCGCCTCGCGTGGATACTCCAATGGAAACTCGGATTAAAACCATTTTGAAAGGAATCCGAAAGTTCAAGGGGCCCGGTGGCCACTTGAAGATCGTTCACTTCGAGCGTCTTCCAGATAAGGCTGCTTATCCAGATTACTACATGGAAATCAAGGAGCCGATCGCCATCGACATCATCAAGCGCAAAGCGAAGCGCAAGAAGTACAATTCCGTGGACCATTTCATGCGGGATCTCGACCTAATGTTCGACAACGCCAAGGCCTACAACCAATCGGAAAGCCAAATATACCGAGACGCTGCTGATTTGCAGGGTGATGCTCGGAAACTGGCCGAGCAGGAGAAGAAGAAACCCGATAGCGAATACTTAATGGAAGATGGTCGGTTCCCTTTGCCAAATGGTATCCTACATCGAGGCGAGCTTTGGAAGGTTGGAGATTGGGTTCACATTCAAAACCCAAATGATGTGACCAAACCCATTGTGGCGCAGATCTATCGGACATGGCAAGATTCTGAGAATGAACAATGGATCAATGCGTGCTGGTATTACCGCCCTGAACAAACGGTTCACCACTTCGAGAAGCATTTTTACCCTAACGAAGTGGTGAAAACTGGCCAATATCGAGACCATCGCATTGATGAAATTGTTGATCGTTGCTTTGTGATGTTCTTCACTCGCTACAGCCGGGGACGCCCACGGGACTTGGCGCCTGACAAGGAGATCTATGTTTGTGAAGCTCGCTACAATGAAGAAAAGCACAAGCTTAACAAGATCAAGACATGGGCGAGCTGTCTGCCAGATGAGGTACGCGAGAAGGACTACGAAATGGATCTTTTTGATGTGCCTCGGAAGATCAAGAAGGTCCCCAGCCCAATTAAGCATCTATTGAAGGACGATGCCAAGGAAACGGATGATCTTCCCCGGCCAACCTGGGGCGCAGACAACGCGCCTCCTGTTGTGGGTGCTGTTCACCGTCGCCCTCGTGACGAGAATGTAGGTTCAATAATGCTTTCTCTTTCTGTTTAAGTGACAAGATCTGACTGTTATCACCAGGAATCCCCACCGCCGGAGCCAACCCCATCTCCGCCTCCTACTCTGCCTCCATCCGCCATGGCATCTGCTACTCCCCGTCAGTCCATGAACCAACCCCTCTTGGGTGCTACTATGGCGAACTCGGGCAATGCAGGAGCGGCTCCACTTCAGACACCTATACCCGCGCCTCCTGTGGCCCAAACGTCACCAGCACCTATGCCCCAAGCAACATTCCAGCCTCCAATGAACCCGCAGATGTACCAAGGCCCCAACCAACGTCGCCCAAGTAACTTCGTGCCGCAAACCCCAACTAGCGTCTATCAATCAACACCGGCAACGCATCAATATTCGGCAGCACAGCCAACGCCGTATGCGGCCCCCTACTCCACCAACCGTCCCAATGCCGCGGCGCCTGTGTATAACCCCAATGCCCCCCGTGCAGTCGAGGTCTTCCACCTCAGCGATGCGGCCAATGCTGCCATCCCCGCCGATATCCGTCAGCAGTTTCATTGTGATGAGAGGGGCCACGTGTTATTTTTCTCCGCTCCCCCCTTGGATATCATTACACCAGCTCAGCCGGAGTTGGCCCACTCTCTCAAATATCTTGCTCGTAAAGAAGAGCGTCAGAAGCACGTCGCCGAAAGGAAGCGCAAGCGGGAGGAAGAAGAGAAGCAACGATCGGATGAGGAAAAGCGACAGCGTGTCAGTGAAGAGACTGTCCTTGAAGCTCGGGTCGAGGCTCTGGCTCCGAGAGCCATTGAATGCATGGTGAAACAAGTCGTCACCGGCACCGACGAGCTGTACAAGATATTCTATCATGATCAAGCCGACAGCGTCCGGGCTGCAGACTTGAAATGTCGTGAAAGTAGAATCCTAGCTGATCAGTTGGCTCGTCTGACGACGAGCCAAATCCTTACTCAGTCCAAGAAGGAATGAGTCGAATACCCCAATGACCGTGCCATATACCGTGGCACCTTACCTGTGGATGAAGAAGAGAAGCAGACAAGCAATTTTTTCACTTTTATTTTCTGTGCTGTCCAAATTGCGCATTCATATTATATTTCGTTCCCTTTGGAGGCGTCATTTATTTCTAGGGTTGGGCAAGAATAAGGGGCGTTTACAAGATGTATGGATGTCAGGGAGGTAACCTTGGAATCCTTAAATGTATCTAATATCAATATGAATGTTTGTTTTAATCATTAGGACTCTATCATAGAATATATGAAGCCTACGTCCATTGCATATTTGCGCATCTCCCATTTGTACATTGCACGATCAGGGGATGAGAAAGAACCAGTGAAATATGGAAACGCAGGCCGAGACAAAACACCAGAAATCAAGGTCATTGACTCATGAATAAAGTATCAAAAGATCAACGGGACCAAATAGCCTCGATATCCCCCAGACCACATAAGATCACACAGAAGACAAAGAGATTAATACAGGAGATGGCCAAGGAAAAGAGTCCAGTCTCGAAGAAACCATGCGACGATTCTAATATGATTCAGAAACAAAGGTGTAGAACAAATACTTAACCCATATGAGACTCGAAAAGAAAAATACCAAAAGTCAAGTATAATCATGAACAAGCACGGCAAAATTCACAAGTCAATCTATGGGATTCGGCCAAATTCTTTATATGTCGCCGAACCACGCCGACAGGGGACAGATATTAGCCCAAGGGGGGAGGGGGGCTTTTAAAGAAGGATCGTACTTCCGAGAATTTGTGAGTTGCCGATTTCTCCTGTTTCTTTTTGGCCATGATTGTTTTTTGACGCTCGGTGATGCTGTTGTGTGCCCAAGTAAAACTCCAATGGCCTCTTTTTTGATATGAACATGTCCAATATAAAAAGTTAAGACGCCGTTTGGTCCGTGTCGTCGTGAGAGTAGTAAAAGTATAATTAGGCGTCGTTGGAGCTCTCTTTGGTCTCGTCGGAGTTCCAGGAAGAGCTGTTACGCTTGTTGCCTTCCTCCTCTTCCATGGAGAAGACAAGGTCATTCTGCTCCTCTTCCTCCTCGATCTTACTGGTGGTACCTGAGGAGATGGTGCGGTCGAGGCGGCCTGGAGCCATGGAGGAGTGTCGAGCGGAGCCTGGGTGAAGAGACATTCCACTGAGCTGCTCGGAGATCATAGACATGGATGACTGTCTTCCGGGGCTAGAGACAAATGGCGAGCCATCGTGGGAGGCTCGGCTGCCGATGGGGCCTAGACTGGGGCTAGCAGCAGGGTTCAGCGCGGATTCACGGAGGGGAGAGCCAATGTGAGAGAACGAGGATGCCACGCCATCATCATCCTTTTTCTGACGCTGCTTCGCAAACAATGCTCCAAACCGGGACGGGCTTGACGCGAGAGGCGAGCCATTCTTGGAAAAGCTACTGCTCATGCCGAGGCCGCTGATATCATGATCCGTCCGGGACAGCCGGCGCAACTTTTCCTGCGGGGTAAGAACATCATCGTGTAGATTCATCGGCAGGTAGTCTTCTTCCATAGGAAAATTTTCATCCCAGTCATCGAGCGCAGTAGGTCGAGGGACGCTTGCGGATAGCATACGTGGCTTGACAGGACGTGATGAATGTAGAAATCGAGGTCCCACGGTATCCTCAGGTGCTGGAGGTGAAGATCCAATATTAGAGAATGGCTTACGACGCTCAGAGCTAAAGCCAATGTCACGTAGGTTTCTGAAAGCATCTGAGGGCCCAGGTCTCTGTGCGGGCGGAGACAGTTCCAGGCCAAATTTCGAGGGCATTGAAGCAGCCACGGGGCCATATCGCGCGACATGAGAGATACCTTGGCTATCGAATGATGCAGGAAGTGCAGCATCAAGGGCGGTTAGATGATGGTGGTTGGGTGACATGGGGAAGCGCGCATCCTCTACCGGAGAACCATACTTCGAACCGGCATCGGAGGCCAATCCGGCGTCGATCGTTGGGATCGAATCATATGGCGGTACTTGCTGCCCGTGCACGGTGGGAAAATCCTCTGGCTGAGGGGCATATCGCGTTTCGTGGCCATTCATACGTTGTTGCGAAAGGACTGAGTTCGTCAAGGCCGAGTCCTGGTTCACATACGCCTGTGGGTTAACCCGGCCACCCAAGTTCAGGTGGCTACCCCCAATTCCCATACCAGCACCTCCACCTCCACCCCCACCACCAGTTGGTCGATTCACCCTCCGTCCGTCCGGTAAAATGTGTGCTAGAGCACATTTGGCGCCGAACTTGCAGTTTCCCTGGTGGCAAAAAAAAGAAGAGAAAGTCCGTCAGCGCCCGGCCATAGGAGAATTCGTGAAATGAGGATTGATATGTCGAGCAAGAATCATGACTTGGTTCTTACCTTGGAGAAATATTTGCAGGGAGCATAATCGATGGCCGAGTCAGTGGAGTGCAGGAATGGACAAGCGGGGCCTGCCTGACAGGCACCTTGACGGAAGAATTTGCAGGGGACATGTTTGGTATCTGCGGGGCGATCGGAGACCCAGAATTAGCTTACTTGCGAGACAGAGAAACTGGAGCCGTGCAAGCTAGAGGAGCGGAGGCGCAATCGTACTCTTATTGCTCGGGTTGGGCGGGCTGCGAGCCATGTCCAGACTCGAGGGATTGCGGGAATGACCATTTTGGAGCCCGGAGGGCACTTGCAGTGGCGCACGGCCTCTCATATCGAGGCGATTGGGATTAGATGAAGGAGGGCGAGAGGCCGAGAGCATCGCCAGACAGTTGTGGAGGAGGGGTTTATTCGGATCGGAGGAGGGGAAAGAGTCCCGGTGCGGGTGGTTTAGGTAAGACAACTCTATGAAATCAGCGTATCTATCTATACAACGAATAATCCTAGATTAAAAGCAAACGAGACATAAAATACAAGGAAAAAGTAAAATTAGATGGAAAATGAACGGATGACGATTAATTGAAGGAATTCATCTCCACAAGTTCTCGTTGGTTCATCTGCGTTGTTCATCTGATCTTTTTTGCCTTCCCCCGGTTGCCTCCATTCCTAGAGATTCCCTATTGAAAGGGCCCTTGGATCAGAATGAGATTCATAATGATATAATTTATGAGACCTTTCCTCACAGGCGATCGTCCACAAAGCAAGAAAAGAAAGAAAAATAGCAACACGACCTGGGGTAAAATCAGGAAGCTCCCGCTCAGACCGAGCCGCAAATCACATTGTGATTGAAGTGGGGACGAAGTGATCATCAGCATTGTAGCGTCAATACCCGACCTACGCTCATTGGAGGGTTCCTTCAAGCCCCAGTGACTCCTGCAAGCCATGTTAGCACACGACAGGTGATCCGATTTATATGGCTGTGGGTTTCTACACACCCAAAGTTCGTTCGATGTCATATTCTCAGTTAAAACCTCGGTGCACTTTCCCCATAGTTCCCGGCAGATGCGATGACGAAGGGTGGCATGACGTTGCCATATCTTCCAATCCCGTTCAAGCTTCTCTCGCTCCTCTGCGGGCAGGCTCACTTCATCATCACCCTGATGGCTTATCAGACGCGCTTGAATCGCACTTCGTTCTATCTCGAGCTGTTGGATGTCTTGTCGAAGATCGGAAAGTCGCGGCTTGGCCCCAAAGGTTGACAAGGTAGCTCGGGCCTTTTTCTCGATGGTTTTGATGGTTGTCAGCTCCTCCTGGAGCTTCTCGATCTCCCGAATCCGCGTGGCAATGACCTCAAGGATCACGCTCTGCGATGGATCCTGCAAAACATGATAGACAGCTTGTTTCCCTGACAATTCCGCCCCATGTTAGGTAAATATACACCATCATGCACCAGATCGATTTAGCAAGGCGCACCGGCAATTCGTTCTTCGATGTCGCCATCTTGGTGCAATTCTCGTAGTAACTTGGCAGCCTGTGCTTTGGTCCCCGGTACTTCCTGTTAGCTAAACGGAAAATGCGGAGACGAACCCCCCTCACATTTGGAAATTTTGTTGTGTAGATTTGCTGATATCTGAATCGCCTGTTTGGTTTGTGTAAGAAACTTTGCGAGATCTAAGCACTGCGACCTATTCATACTGAATATGGACGACTGAACATAGTTGAAGTCAGTGCTATCCTCGCTTTGGGCATCAGTACATCATTGGAATCAAACTTTTGTTCTCCTGCAAAATTAAGATCAGGGATTATGCATTGGACAAATCCTAAGATAATTCTCACGTAAATAATCAAGAATCATGGTGGCGTCTTGTCTTTGTTAGCCACGGATTTGAAACCCTGGCATTGGAGTAACGGACCTTCAGTACCTGTCCCGGTATCATCTTTGATTTTGCGAGGGGCCATGACTGCGATGGGAGTGATTCAAAATTTATTTTAAGGGGTGGAAAGATCACAGTGAGAACGAGGTATGGAGAGGCGTGGAGGGAGAGGGAGAGGGAGAGGGAGAGGGAGAGAAAGGGAAGAGGTAAACACAGTGACACGTGAAGCTACTGAAACACAAGACAGCAATTACTTCAAAAATGTGATATTCATAACTGGTGACGCCTCGTATCTAAAGACAATGTCAAATAAAATAGCAGAACAACCATATGTCCAAAGGCCCCAGGCAGCCATGATATCCCGTGCGTAAATGCAAATGTGTGGGGAAACGGAAACGTATAAAAGTATCATCTGAAAGGCGATGGTTTTTTTTCTTGCAACAAAATAAATCCCCCAGGATTAAAGAATATAAGGAAGACATGTGGGAGAGCGTGCACTCCACTATACATGGACGATGTCCATGGCATTCAGGGTATCACATTACCAGCTGACGGTTTAGTTAGCATTGAGTACTGGGAATCCAGGAGAAGGAAACTTACACAATCACTATCATTCTTGGCACTTGGAACTCCCATTTCTTCAAAAGTCTTAGGGCCCTTGCTCGGAGGCGGAGCGCTAGGTTTGGGCGGCTGTGCAGCGGGCATCTGTGCCGAGGAGGCGCTGGACGGTGGCTGAGGAGTAGAGGATGCTGAGCCCCGGGATGGCTGTCGGGACTCCATGCGGGGAGGAAATGTGCCAGAAGAGGGAGAGCCTATTGTCCGAGGAGATGCCGGACCGCGAGGTGATGGCAATGGCCCGGGGTGGCCACTAACCGGCGTTCGCACGGGCTTCCTATCAGGAGGAGGCATTCCATCAAGGCGTGTAGGTGCAGGGCGTCGTCGGTCACCTGGTGGCGGAATCGGAGCAGAGTAACCGACGTCTATACGAGGCGTTCCACCAGGACTAATCATGTTCGCGGCCTGGGGGCTTGTCGGGCCCGCTGGTGCGCTCACTGGAGTCCCAGGACCAGGCTGGCGATAACCCATCGGTCCAGGGCCATAGGCTGGATTACGAGGGCCTGGGGGGCCCGAAGAATTACCGTAACCTTGGGGGCCATTCGTCCGTAGATTCGGATTGACCCCGAACGCGGAGCTGGGCCGAGGATCAGGCATTTGATAACTTGGCTGACCCGGTCGAGGGCGGGGGTGGAACGGTCGGGGTAGGGAGCCGCAGCCGAAGGGGAATCGGAGAGAGTCATTCGCGAAGGATCGGGCATCTCGATGTTTTCTGGGGTTGGGTCCAAAGAATTACCACGCTGGTGCGCATGCCGGGTTGATTTGATGCGAGAGATAGCAACCTTCTCATGGTCCCTCCGTGAAAGAGTCTTAGAGCGAGAGATACTATCGATCCGGCCAGATGCATCTTTGTTGCCGCTGGCAGCGGCTTTGGCGTACCAACTTCGAGCTTCTTTGATGTCCACAGGAACGAAGATTCCGACCTCATAGAAGTAACCTAAGGCAAATTCAGCAGTGGGAAGACCACTTTGGGCCGCCCGCTGCGCATAGGTAAATGCCAACTCATCGTTCTTCTCGAATACGCCTTCATGTCCACAGAGGAACCATTTACTAATGGCCATCTCTGCTTCAGGCTCGCCCTGGCGCGCTGCTAGAGCATTGTAGTGCAGGGAGAGGGCCGGGTTGAAATCACACCCTAGCTGGCACAACTCATATGAAGCACCCATTTTCACCTGAGCCTTGGCAAATCCATGATAGGCGGCCTTTTCGATGTTGACACGAGAGATATTGAGGTCCAGAGGAAGGAAGGCTTCAGGCACGCTCACTTGAGGAAGTTCCCGAGCTAGCAGCATTCCATATACCTGTAGAGCATATTAGCATGAGAAGGATCAAACCTGTCGGGTCCATTTCAACTCACGTAGGCTCCCTGTGGAGCATTTTGGTCGCAAGATTGCGCCGCCAAGCGGATGTACTCCAGGCCTCTTTGGAAGTCCTGGCGTTGGCCGTGCTGACCGAGGAGAATCATCATTCCCAGACGCTAGAACAGAAGTTAGGACTTCGATTGTGTTAGGGGTGATTAGGGGTTTGGCAGAAGACATACGTAGTATGAAGCGGAATCTGCCATCGCAACGCCCCGCTCGTAATGCTTGGTCGCCTTCTCGGGCTCTCCCGAGCTCTCAAACTGCATTCCAATTCGGTATTCTGCGCGCGCATACCCCTTCTCTGCCGCTCTCGAATAACATCGAAACGCTCCTTTGCGATCCACCCGAAAACCGAACTTGCCAAACTCGAGCCACATACCTTTGATGAACTCGGCCTTGGGATGATGCTGTTCCGCCAGGAAAGTGACAATATTTAAGGCGTCAGTCTTTAACTGGCGTTCCCCCTGGGGAGTGTGTGGCCGCGGGGGCTGCGTCACCGACAACCGGGCCTCATTTTGCGCAGCCACTTCCACATACGCCAGCGCGTCCTGGGCCCATGCCAATTGCATCTCCGGGTCTGTGGTCGACAACACAGCCATCCGGGCGCGCTCTAGGCTGGCCTCCCGCTGCTCGTCCGTAGGTGGGACGTTCGGGGGTGGATTCCGCAAAACGGGGAAGGGCGAGAAGTTGGGGTGATCCATGCTGTCATAGGTCGCTGACTGCGCGTACGCGCCTGGATCATGCACCTGCGGCTGTTGTTGCGGTTGGCCTTGAACAGCAGAGGAAGTGCGCTCGGGGAACTGAGTGCGGTACTGGCCCGGCGGCGGCTGCTGGTATTGTTGTTGCTGTGGTTGCTGGACGCGGCGGGGGTCCCGAGCGTGGTGCTCTAGTTGCGCGATATTATCCTGCATGTTTTCGGGGACTTCAGGCATGACCCTGATGGGACGAATTAGTACTCGTACCCGAGGCATCTTGAGATTACATATGGAAACATAAGGAAAGGGTGAAGCACCTGCGACTTGACGTACCTTTGGGGGGAGGGGGAGATGACCTCTGGCATGTAGAAGTCATCTTGGCCCCCTGGATACCAAGTCGCACCCACCCGTGGCTGACCACGGCCCTGTGGCGGTCTATTCATTCGGACTTGTAATTAGAAAGAAAAAGCGCCGGGCGTGCGGGGGGCACTCGTTCGGATCATCAGCCTCTTCAGAGGAGGAAAGGAGGGGAAGGTCAGAGTGAAGAAAAAGAATTAGACGATTGTTCAAGTCGCCAAGCGGAGAAAGTGAACCACAGCCCACTTTTTATGAGAAACACCCCGCAGGTGCAGGTACGGATACTTTTGGTATTAAAGGATGGTACGAGAGATGGGAGATCTAATGATCTCATATATAAATAGGAATATGGACTCAGCCCGGGGCACAGGACATGTATACATCCTCGTGTAGCATAGAGACATTACATGAAAACCCGCTTGGTTTCCAGGAATGTTTGATACGGACTGACCCGCAAACTAGTCGTCCTATTTCCGTATTTTGCCCCTGAAAAATGGAGAAATGGAGCGATTACATCTCTCATTTCCTCGTGCCTGGAGTCCCCACTTCTTCAACGGTTTATTTTTATCCCTTCAATTGTTCCTTGATCTTTCCAGAATCAATCATGGATCGGGATTTCCATCATCCATTTGTTCCATATGAGATTCAACGGCAGTTTATGAATAATCTATATGGTTGCCTAGAAGATGGCAAAGTTGCTGTCTTTGAATCCCCCACTGGTATGTGAGCTCCCCTTGATCCCGGATCTGACTAAAAAAAAAAAAAAAACCACCAGGTACCGTATGTGCTCCACTCGGCAAATTATACAGATGATACGCCACCATCGGCCTTCCTTCCGAAGCTGATCTTGATCTAGGGTAAATCGTTGAGCTTGATCTGTGGCTCATTAACTTGGCTGCGGGATCACAAACGAAAAGCATTCCAACAAACTTTGGATCAGGCAGCCTGTATGCTTCTCAACCCCATCCCACCGGGGTACCGTCGGTAATCTCATTCTAATAGGTGACGATGATGAACCAGAATGGATGGTTGAATTCGCCAAACGCGACTCGCGACGGGCCATTACGGAGAAGAGACAGGAGTTTGAAGCCCGACTCGCAAAAATCAAACAAGAGGAAGAGCGTCTGAAACAAGCCCAGGGAAGCCAGGAACGACCCCGGAAAAAACAGGTAGGCAACAAGTCCCTTCTCTTGGATGAACATGTTCCAACTGGTTTGGTCTAGCGAATAAAGGAGCCAGAGTCGTTGGGGGAGCCCGATGACGAGAGTCAGTTCATTCTCGATGAATATGATAGTGAAACAGACGAAAAGAAGAAACCGAGTGACTCGGGAGGGGTCGATGGCTTGTCTGCCAGCACCCTAGCTTTATTAGAACAGTTCAAGGGAAAGCTCTCCACTCAAGGGCAGGATGAAGAAGATGACAACACAGTCAAGATCTTTTATTGTTCTCGAACACACTCCCAGCTAAGTCAGTTTGCTGGTGAACTGCGGCGAGTCGCATTCCCATCCAGCATACCCAGTGCGCCCGATTCGGAGGACCAAGACGATCTGTCCAAGCTGGAAGAGCGAATAAAACATCTTTCGCTGGGATCCCGAAAGAATCTCTGTATCAATCCAAAGGTTCAAGCACTGGAGAATAGTACTGCCATCAACGAGCGATGTTTAGAACTGCAGCAGTCCGGCGTTGCTGCAGACAAAAAATGCACCTTTCTCCCGTCCAAGGACGATGAGGCGTTGAAACTTCAGTTTCGGGACCATGCATTGGCGACAGTGAAAGACATTGAAGATATCGGCAAAGTGGGAAAGCAAATTGGTATCTGTCCCTACTATGCTTCTCGTGAAGTCATTAAACATAGTGAGGTTCGTTACAGTGGCATTTCCGGTGGTATGGATTTTCCGCTGATGACTTTATAGATTGTGACACTCCCATACCCTTTGCTATTGCAAAAGTCTGCTCGTGAAGCTCTCAACTTGTCTGTCAAGGATCATGTGGTTATCATCGACGAGGCCCATAACCTCATGGATGCCATCGCTGGCATTCACTCGGTGACAGTGTCATTATACCAATTGCAAACGGCGATCTCGCAATTGACCACATATGCTCGCAAATTTAAAACCCGATTAAAAGGCAAAAACAGAAGCTATCTTGCCCAAGTAATCCGGCTGGTCAGTTCTATTGCTGACCATCTTCGAGGGATTGCGGGGCTTAACAGTCCTCCGGAGGATTCACTTCGGTTTTCGGACCTCATGTCGGGCAAGGGAGTGGATCAGATCAACCCTTACAAATTGTCTCGGTATTTACAAGAGAGTAAGCTGGCTCGAAAGGTGGATGGATATGTTGAGTCTTCAGAGAAATCTCAACCAGGCCAGAAAAGCAAGACCACCATGCCCGTCCTCTTCCATATACAGAGTTTCCTACTGCCATTGATGAATCCTTCGGAAGAGGGCAGGCTTTTCTATCAGAAGAGTAACGATGACGTGGTATTGAAATATACGCTTCTTGACCCTACAAATCACTTTCGGGAAATTGTCGACGAAGCCCGAGCAGTGATTCTGGCGGGTGGAACAATGTCTCCGGTAAGTTTTGATTGATTTCCAGCCTCCTTACTCTCAGGTCTTCGTTCACTGACGTATTTGACAGATGTCAGACTATGCAAACCATTTGTTCTCATACGTCGCACCCGAACGACTGGGTACATTCAGCTATGGTCACGTCATTCCACCTACGAACTTGGTGGCACAATCACTCACGCGAGGTATTCTGGGTTCGGATTTCGACTTTACATACGAGGCCCGTGGATCTGAGAAAATGGTCAGATTTCTCTACGTTTCGATAGTTTCACACGAAGTGATTTTAATCTGGCTAACTCAATTTCTATAGATCACGGATCTTGGGCGAACTATAGCCACACTATGTCAAGTCATTCCTGATGGAGTCGTTGCATTCTTCCCAAGTTATGACTACCTGAGTCAGGTCTTGAATGTCTGGCAGAAACCGATTCCGAATGGCAATGGACAAACGACCCTTAGCCTAATCGAAAGAAAGAAGAAGATTCTTTACGAATCTCGCGAAGCAGTGAAAACTACCGATGCATTGCTACAGGAGTACACCGAAGCTGTTGAATCGGGACCCGGAGCCTTGCTGTTGTCAGTAGTAGGTGGAAAGCTGTCGGAAGGTATCAACTTCTCCGACCGACTGGGGCGGGCTGTTTTGATTATTGGCTTGCCTTTCCCCAACATCCGTAGTGCGATCTGGCAGTCCAAGATCAAATATATTGAGGAAAAGGCCTACAGACATGGCTCGGGGTCAGAATCCGAAAAGAAGGCCAATGCCTCAGCTGCGGGTAGAGACTTTTATGAGAACTCCTGCATGCGCGCTGTCAATCAATGCATTGGACGGGCTATCAGACATGTAAATGACTATGCAGCCATCATCATGTTTGATCGACGGTATGACACGCCACGTATTCAGAAAAAACTACCAGGTTGGATCCAGGGAAGCCTGGTAGCCTCCGTGTCCACACGACCGGCCCAGATGACTGTACAGCGACTTTCAAAGTTTTTTGCAGAAAAGTCATGAGCCACGACTCTCGTTCTCACAAGGTGCGAAGGGGTGGGCTATAATCTCACAAGAATAATGAGGATAACCTCTTGTTTAATAACCAAATCAAAGTCATGACAAATTCTGGAAAGTAATATTCTCTTATGTATACTGAGAAGTAACTATTCTAACTAACAGTTGGCTAAGTTAACTAGTTAGTCTACTAGTTAGTCTACTTAGTTCGCAGGGCAATCCATTGATTATATAAGACGTTTCTTTAACTAATTGCAGAAGGCGGTATGATGGATTTCTGACGCGGTGATATCACATGACTTTTTCAGCCCCAGGTAAGGGTTTGACCCTATCACGGGACAAGCGAAGTATTAGCGCACACTCTAGCAGGCGCGAGCGTGGATTTCAACATCAGAGCCGGAAGTATCCACGTCCCTTCCCCCCTTCAACGCCTAAATCTCGAACCGGTCTTGTCGAGAACACCACCGCCGACAAGATGCCTACCCGTTTTTCGAACACCCGGAAGCAGTGAGTCGCTCTCCTGTCCTTGCTCCTCGGTGATTTTTTTTTTTGGGAGATTCATGATCGGCGCAATTTCGAGATTGCTGCATCGCTATACATGTTCACCATCAGTCGGCCTCTGTCAGCAAGATACTAACCTCCTGTTCTTTCACAGCCGTGGCCATGTGTCCGCCGGTTACGGTCGTGTCGGCAAGCACCGCAAGAGCCCCGGTGGTCGTGGTATGGCCGGTGGTCAACACCACCACCGTACCAACATTGACAAGTACCACCCCGGTTACTTCGGTAAGGTCGGTATGCGCTACTTCCACAAGACCAAGCAGCAGTTCTGGAAGCCCACCATCAACCTCGACAAGGTACGTGACCAGCCGGAACGAATTCGAATCTTTTGAAGACACCCCAGGGAGGCGAAAATTTGCATGATATGAAAAGAAGGCAAAGATGGATCGTAACCTGGGTTGCCGTCATACTTGAGAGGATCGAATTGGAGATCTTAATGCGGAATTTTGGCTGACAAGAAAATTTTCCTTGCAGCTGTGGTCCCTCGTCCCCGCTGAGCAGCGTGACGCCTACGTGAGCGGCCAGAAGACCGACACCGCCCCCGTCATCGACCTCCTCCCCCTCGGTTACTCTAAGGTTCTCGGCAAGGGCCGTCTCCCCCAGATCCCCGTCGTCGTCCGTGCCCGTTACTTCAGCCGTGACGCCGAGCAGAAGATCAAGGAGGCCGGTGGTGTCTGTGAGCTGGTCGCATAAGCGTTGATTCGATGTTTATCTATGAGAAGGCGGGTGAATCGGGGCAATCGCAGCCCTAGCTGCATTCGGTCTTACAGTGGAGGATCAAAGTCTTTCTGCCTTGAGGACGATCGAAACTTGAAAAAAAAGAAAGCCACGAGCCGGAATGGTTGGCTCTGGTGCTCGAAAAGAAAAAGGGTTTTTGTGTATGCAAGCAGCATAGCATGGCCTCCGAATGCCCTTACGATTTCACATTGTGTTAAACAAATACCACAAGGAGGATTTTTCAAATTCGCGTGTCTCGCTTCGACTGGTATTTGATATGAGATTGCGCCTGCGGCAGTCCTGGGGTGAGTAAAAGCTCAAACCCTTGAATGTTCAGCATAGCCCTCGTATGTGTACACGGCAGAGGATTAAGACATATGGCATGGCTCCAATAAGTCCGTTTGGTGTCATTGTATAGTTCCAATGACCCATGCTTCGCCAAGGTAGTTTTTAAATCGTTAAACCCTACAATCGTAACGGGAATGAGGTCATATGCTCAAGTAATTATTTGCAGTGGTCGTCCATATCATGGCTTTGGCACTGTCTAGATCTTAGATTCTCGCACTGAACCCCTACGCTCCTTGCTATTCTCGTTGATAGCCAACGTCTCACTGATGAACCGAACGGCCTCATCAACCATTTTAGGGGTGACCTCATGGCCTGCTGCCTGGTCAATAATATCCTCGAACGTGATCGCACCTTCCTCAAACCAGCCATTGTCCGAAATTGCACTCTTGAACCATTTCAAAAAGGCTTCACCCCGCTGATACGGGACGAGCTTATCGACACCACCGGACAGGTTCAAGATACGCTTACCCGCCAGACACCGTGTCAGCAATGGCCGAAGCTCCTGCTGTTCCTGGTCCGTTGGCGCAGGTAGGGTCTCGTCACGTAGTGGTCCAGATGCACTTTTCACATGTTTGAGCATGAGACTCGCAGGATCATACTGTTCGACAATATCCACGAACGAAGATGGGAATGCCTCGGAGCCCAGGATCTCTGCCCCTGGTGGGTTACTCTTTGTCCAAGAGGGCAATTTCGACAGTCGTGCACGATCCACCATGAGGTTGAGATAGTCGGGGCAACCAATGATAACCACACCCGCACTGATGCGAGGCTCATGCAATAGACAACTCCAGGCGGCATGCCCACCGAGGGATACGCCCAGAACCAGGTTCTCGGAGATCTTATGCTCTCCATTGGGAAAGACGAACGCAGCTAGGTAGTCCATTAACAAGGAAGTATCCCGCGCGGTTCCCTCTGAGTTATTCCTGCCGGTCAGATATTATCATTCCCAGAATGCACGGTTCGTGTTTCAAGAAAACTTACGGAAGATAGAGAACATATCTTGTGCATGGCGCGGATTGCCTTGTCGCCAGGCCTCATTTGCCAGTGGGTTCACCATTCTGGCACCATGATTGCGCTGGTCAAAAGAAACGGCTATGAGACCTTTAGCTGTTGGGGTATCTTTGGTCTTGGTGTTCCAGTCGGTGATGGTAGAGGCGGCGATATCAGTCATTCGCTCTTGAGTTGCCAAACGAGGATGCAGCAGCCAGAGACACGCTACCTCAGTGGCCTGCGACCGAAGCTCTTCAAGTCCAAAGACTGTGACTGAGATTCCGGCGATAGCGTAGACTTCTTGCGAAACGGCGGCTGGCCTCGGCCGGCCGGAGTCTAGAGTCTTCAATGGATCGGTCATTGTCGTAGAGGGGAAAGTTGATGTGGAAAGGAAGGGATGTAAACCAGGATTCACGGTCGGATACAACAAAGCAAAATAAAATTTCTATGCAATGGCCCGCGATTGAAAGAGTACAAAGATATGGGAGGGGGAACAATCGGTTCATCGACTCGGGTATACACGAAGGAGCCGAGGGCCGACTCCACTACAGTACACTTACTAGTGCCAATCCAGTCATTAATTAGTTTGACTAGTTCCTGCATCTCCCAGATTCAGACGAATTGATCTACACTGAACTCTCTATAAAATCTCATAGCAAAGTATTCGAAAATTGAGCACATGTATGATTTCCACGTGACTGTGCCTGAGGCCACAATGGGTCCTAATAGGGCAAAATGCAAATGTGGAAATGGGAAACAACAGTTGAAACACATCGTGTTTCTTGGTTCTTGGTTTCCTCTCATCTCATTTGGTCTGTCCCACATCAAATAACATTACACAGGTAAAACCTTCGTCCGTCGTTTTGCCGTCTTCACCCCCTTTTCATTGTCTCTTACCGCCCGTTTCTTGGCTAGCTTGGCGGGTCCTCTCCAGTCGGAGACATTCTGTTACTGGGCCGGAGCTCCACCGCGGTTGCGAACTAATTTGAACGACCAGTGCTCCTTTAAATGTCAACACTCGCGTGGGCCTTACTTTCCCATTAATTAATCTGGAGTCTGGTGGTTCTATCCTGAGCATGAAAGTTAAAGGATCCGATTCTTCATGACAGGGTCTCGATTCATCCCGCATTGTACGTGACCGGGGATTGGAACAACCCCAGGAGCTCCAAACTGACGGTCAACAAAGCAGCATTACCAACGCAATGTTGGCCTCTTCTTCTAGAGAGGCCGGCCACAGCTCTGAATTGGGCCAAACCAAGAAACCAGATCCCATCTCAACCTCAACCGCACCGAAGCTGTCCTCGCCGTTTCCCTCTCCAACCGAAGCGAAACGGCCGGCGTCAATCAAAATGGTCCCATCGACAGATGTGAACGATGATCACCAGGATCCTCAAACTCCACAGCCGGCCAAGGATGCCTATTCTACTTCCCAAAGCAAGGAGAACTTACGTTCCTCCTCCACCCAGCGCGGTTCGCCGAAAGAGGGGCTATCCCTAAACACTCGACCGCCCAACAAGTCCAACGAGGACAATCCGACTTCTGCGGCTCGTCCTAAACATCAGTCTTCCGCTGCGGGGTTTTCTCCCCCTTCTCGTGCTCCCAGTGTTCAATTCCGAGAAACTGATACCGAAAACGCTGAATTGCCCCAGTCCCGACCACAATCCCGGCCTACTTCTTTGTACGGTGACGATGGAGAACAGACAGCCAGAGGAAGGTCATTTATTACCAAACTGAAGTCGTCCTTTACATCACACTCGCGCTCCGCTAGTGGAGGTGCAGTCCCGGAATTTCGGCAACCCCCTCCAGAGCTGGCGACCCCAGGCTCTGAACGGGGTGAATTTCGGTTTCCCGAACCATTGCCCGAAGAGGGCAGCGACATCGAGGCAGATGCGGAGGAGAGTGGCGCGGAACAAACTGATCGCCCCAAAAGAAAGAAGGTACCACGACGCCCTCGAGCAGAGGAAGAGGATTCAAATAATCGAACGGCACCCACTACGCCGAAAGCTGGCCGTCGACCCTCCTTCCACTTTGCCTCATCTTTTGCGCCGTTTGAGAACTATCGGCAAAACATCTTCCCACGGAGAGCTAGTACAACTGACTTTACTCCGCAACCACGGGAAGGTGTATCCGAAGACGAGGGCCGTGAGAGGCTCAATCGAAGAAAAAGGAGTGCATGGGCTGGGGGCCGTGGCATGTCTTATATTGGCCGGCAACCAGAAGAGAACCAAGACGAACAGCGGCCAAGTCACCTTAGACGGCTTACCGGTCTGGCCGGTCCCTCGGATAATGCCGAAAGCCTTGCGGCCACTTGGAGACGCCATCGAAATGAACGCGGCACCAGCGCCAGCGCCCAAAGATGGAAACAGATCAAAGCTGGTTTCAAGCTGATCGGGCAGCGGCGCAAGGTCGATAATACGGTGGACAATAAGAAGTCGGCAGAGTTGCTTGCTGAGTTAGCTTCGGCCGTACCAGCTGCCCTGATCTTGGCTAGTTTTTTCCAACGAGACGAACACGGAAGCAAACGAATTCCGATTCTCTTGGAACAACTGAAAGTCCGTGTGACAGATAGTCGCATCGATTCCCACTCTGGCGATCGTCATCTGGTCTTCCGCATCGAATTGGAGTACGGCAGTGGCATGACTCGAATGAAGTGGATCATCTTTCGAACCTTGAGAGATTTTGCCAATCTGCATTTGAAATACAAACTTCATCTTGGGACACAGAAGTACATTCAGCTGCGTACCAGTGAGAACAGTCCTAGTCTTCCTCGTTTCCCCAGGAGTGCATTCCCGTATTTGCGGGGTGTTAGAGGATTAGAAAGTGAGTTCGAGGACGAAGATGAAGACGGGGGCTATGAGACTGGACCGGAGCCGATGAGTGGGACTGAGAGAGCAGGAAAAAAGAAAAAGCAGACCCAGCAACATCAACGCCGCCCGTCTGGTCCTCTCGCCCGTCGAAAGTCCAGTATTACGAACCCCCAGGAAGGGGAATCCGTTGTAGCCCCTTCATCTACACATGAAGGAGTCCAAGGTGGCAAAAGGGAAACATACCCTGAAAGGCAACGCAAGAAACTCGAGATGTACTTGCAGAAGATGATCCGTTTCTTGATCTTCCGGGCTGATAGCAATCGTTTATGCAAGTTCCTTGAGTTGTCCGCTCTAGGAGTTCGTCTCGCCGCTGAAGGCAGCTACCATGGCAAAGAGGGATTCCTGATCATCCAGTCATCGAAGGGCTTAGACTTCCGGAGAGCCCTGAACCCATCTCTCATTAAGAAGCGACACTGGCCTAAGTGGTTCCTTGTCCGACACAGCTACGTGGTTTGTGTGGATTCACCCGAGGAGATGAACATTTATGATGTTTTCCTTGTGGACTCGCATTTCAAAATTCAAACTCCAAAGATCAGCCTCCGTAATCAAAAAGCGAAGGACCTAGCCAAATCTGCAAAGCAATCTGCGAGACACCCTCAGCACCATACATTAAGACTTGAAAACTCAGAACGCAAACTGAAACTGCTTGCACGAAATGAACGCCAACTCCAGCAGTTCGAAGACTCCATTCGATTCATGGCTCAAAATACGCCTTGGATGCGTCCTAATCGATTTGACAGCTTTGCTCCAGTGCGGCAGAAGTGCTTTGCGCAGTGGCTCGTCGATGCCCGGGATCACATGTGGGTTGTTTCGAGAGCAATCAACCAGGCTAAAGATGTGATTTATATCCATGACTGGTGGTTGAGCCCAGAATTGTATATGCGTCGACCAGCTGCCATCAGCCAAAAGTGGCGATTGGATCGTCTCCTACAGCAAAAAGCTCGTGAAGGCGTCAAGATCTTCGTTATCATGTACCGAAACATCAACTCCGCCATCCCGATTGACTCTGAATACTCGAAGTTTTCTCTTCTTGAATTGCACCCCAATATTTTTGTGCAAAGGTCTCCGAATCAATTCCGCCAGAACACATTCTTCTGGGCCCACCATGAAAAGCTGTGTCTTATCGATCATACGCTGGCTTTCGTCGGGGGTATTGATCTGTGCTTCGGGCGTTGGGATACGCCTCAGCACAAACTGACCGATGACAAGCCTACCGGCTTTGAAACTGCAGACATGCACAAAGATGCAGACAACTGCCAATTATGGCCCGGTAAAGATTATTCGAATCCACGAATTCAGGATTTCTATGATCTAGATAAGCCATACGAGGAAATGTATGATCGAAACGTTGTCCCCAGAATGCCTTGGCATGATATCTCGATGCATGTGGTTGGCCAGCCCGCTCGTGATCTCACCCGGCACTTTGTCCAGCGCTGGAATTATATCCTGCGCCAGCGGAAACCAACACGTCCCACGCCGTTCCTCCTACCTCCTCCAGATTTCAACCCTGCTGACTTGGAGGCATTGGGTCTGGATGGAACATGTGAAGTGCAAATACTACGTTCCAGCAGCATGTGGTCCACAGGTACTCCGGATGTCACCGAACATAGCATTATGAACGCCTACGTCAAGCTGATCGAGGAATCCGAGCACTTTGTTTATATTGAGAATCAGTTCTTTATTAGTACTTGCGAAATCGAGGGTCGAAAGATTGAGAACCTGATTGGTGATGCCTTGGTGGAACGAATTGTTCGCGCAGCGAAGAATGAGGAAGCATGGCGCGCTGTGATCGTCATTCCATTGATGCCGGGTTTCCAAAACACTGTGGACAGTGAGGGCGGAACTAGTGTACGTCTGATCATGCAATGTCAATATCGCAGCATATGTCGCGGTGAGACATCAATCTTCGGTCGTCTTCGTGCACTGGGTATCGAGCCGGAAGATTTTATTCAATTTTTCAGCCTGCGAACCTGGGGCAAAATCGGGCCGCAGAAGCAGGTGGTGACCGAACAGCTCTATATCCATGCCAAGTGCATGGTCGTCGATGATCGTGCCGCCATTATTGGATCAGCAAACATCAACGAACGTTCCATGCTGGGCTCTCGTGATTCGGAGGTTGCATCCGTGGTCCGTGATACCGATATGATCATGTCCACTATGAACGGCAAACCATACCTCGTTGGTCGATTCCCCCACACTCTTCGCATGCGGTTAATGCGGGAGCATCTTGGGATTGACGTTGACGAGCTTCTGGAGCATGACTTTGCAACTGAGGAGGAGCTACGCAAGATTCAGGACGCCGAGGAGGATAGCAGGCCAGCCGGTGAACGGCAGCAACGAGATTCAGAATCGTCAGTCATTGAGCGGCAAGATGAGCGAGAGATGATTGAGCGCAGGCACCGTGTTCAAGATGAATTTTTATCCCGGTCAGAAGACATGCACAGCTTCAATCATGATGTCGACTGGGAGCAGGGCAACAATCCAAATCTGAAGAGCAACCGGAGGTTGACTACCGATCCCCGTGTTACAGATAACTCCGAACATCGAAAGGATGTAGACGGTGAGGGTATTGATAACTTGAAAGCTGCCGAGAAAGCAGGTCGGGGAATTGGTCGTGACTCACAAATGTCACCTGTTGGCAGAGAGTCTCTTGTCTCTCCAATTCATTCAGAGGGCAAAGGTACCATCAAACAGCCAAAGCCGTCTTGGGCCAAGTCAACCCGCAAGGATGTCAAGCTCGAGTCTTCAACAGAACTTCCTCGTGACTCTGAGGCCAATACCAACTCAGATACCCTGTCGCATGGCCATGGCGTCTCTGAGCCATCAAGTCGCGACTCAGAATCCGGTCTTGGTAACCTGATGTCCAAGGACAACCATGATCATTCCCGATACGGCCATTCTTCCGAACCAGAGCTAAAGCGAGTGTTCATTGACAAGGACTGTATGAAAGACCCGGTGAATGATGCGTTTTACTTGGATACTTGGCAGGCCGTTGCCGAAAAGAACACGAAGATTTACCGATCTGTCTTCCGGTGTATGCCTGATAGCGAGGTGAAGAATTGGAAAGAGTACAAGGAATATGCTGCTTACGGTGAGCGCTTCGCCGAGATGCAAAGTCAACCGAGCAAGGCCTTCAATCCGCCTGCTCAGCGACAGACCGGTCCCACTGGAGGTAACTGCTCGGCCTCTGCACCACTTGGCTCGCCGATCTCTTTCGTCAGCCCCAAGACTGACGTACCTGTCGTTGAGACAAACACCTCACAAAAATCTGATGAAAAGATTGGATTGCAGACGGGACATGGTTCCAAAAATCAGGGCGATCGATCGCAGTCTGAACACGCAAGGCAAGAAACCTTGTCCTCCATTGACGAGAAGTCTTGCCTCAAGACTGCATCCGATCCACACCTGTTGAGAACCGTACTAAATGGGAATGATGATAACCCCATTGCTGGAGAGGACGCTGAGAAGCCCCGCTCTAATTCAGCGCATGTCGACTACTCCGAGGCAGTGAATCTCAATGCCTCTCAATCACGGAGACGCAGACGAAGAGCAACGACCATTGGCTCCAAACAATTCCATGCTTCGGATGACGTGATGGACAAGCAGTGTGCAGAGGATCTGCTGAACAAAACTCAAGGTCATCTTATCCTTTGGCCCTATGATTGGTATGTCCTGCTGTCCACTTCGGGCAAAGAACCTCCTGCTAATTAAGTAACCTACAGGCTCGAAAAAGAAGAACAAGGTGGCAATTGGCTCTACGCTTTGGACCAAATCTCCCCCTTAGAAATTTAGTAGGTTTCATTCCTATGATCAAACTCTGAATCTTGCAACTAACCTCTCCATAGCAACTAATTTCACTCCCACTCGCACTGGGCGGCGTCCTTTGGCTTCTCGTTGAACCCCCTCAAATAATTTCTTCGAGTCCATTCTTTCTCATATTGCATACCTATATTATTGCGTTCTTGAGCGCTGCTGTTCTAGATGATACATTGTCTCTTTAGTCTTTCAAAAGCGGCCGATTTCTATAGACTTCTGCTATGGGCTAGCAACTAGGCGTTCGTGCTCTTCTATAATCAAGCCAGTCTCAAGATAATATAATGGACTATTTGCAAATTTCTCCGGAGAAGAGATAGGTATATATACAGGGTATCACTGATCCATCATCGGATCCGTCTTTAATAATTTACATACTGATCAGCCAGCTTCCGGTTAGTTGAGGCTAATCCACTGGCCGTACAATCCGCCCTCGGAGTCTGTCCAATTCATCGAAATTGGCTTGAAGGGCAGCTGACAAAATCGAGATATTCCTTTCTGGGCCCGCCCAAGTATCGCACGTACGACTAAGCCGCTCATGTGCCGCAATCAAGGCGTTCTGCAGCTCAGGCGTGCGAGTACACGAACGGCCCAGATCATTCATGAAATGAGTCGGGTCTTGAACACAGAGTCTTCGATCCACAGGCGTATTTCCTTTTGCAGCAGCAGTGCGCTTCGCGCCAATTAGCGATCGTTGACCACGGCGATACGCTGGCTCGACATCTTCTCCAGTAGGGCGTAAGATTTCAGCGCCGAAGAAGCCCGGGGGGTTGACTGCAACGCCCACAGACTGGAGGTTAATATCAGTGCCGTAAAGTCGTAGGAGATCCAGGAACTTATCACCCAGGTGATAGGGCTCGGGATAGCGACCGTGGTTCATTTTGAGAAAAGCGACTACCAACATCGCCAAAGCTTCAGATGTAATACTTGCTTGTGTGGATCCGAAGAGCCCGCGGGACTCTAGCAACGTTCGCGCCCCGATATATAGGGACCGCAGGGCGGGATTGTCGATTAGATAGTCCCGAATGTATCTTGTGGTTGCCGGGACTCTTTCGCCGCAGTGGAAGCGTAGTAGCAGGCCCGTCGGCCGGTGCCGGGCCTCGAGAACGGGTCTACCCTTTGTGGGCCAATTGACTTGGTCGGTCAACATAGGACTACTCTGCAACGTAGATTCCACCTGGCGCAGCAGGCTGACATGGGCATCTTGAATTTTCGGTCGTGTGGCACTTGGTCCTCGTGGGTTGTGTCGAGACCGTGGGAGGTCTTCGAAAGGTAGAAGGAAATCCAGGTCAGAATGCGCCAGCGCCAGACCTGTGTAATGAGAACCGATGATCTGTGGTATTTGCGGAGCCACTGGCTCCAGCAGAGATCTAATCTCTGCGCTCACTTGGGTGATCTGATTCTGTTCGCTCAGACTCGGGGTCAGGTAGCGGTCGAGAGCCTGGATCTCCGCATCTAGGTGTGTAGCTGCATCGCTAGCGATCTTGACCGGAGCCAGGAAATTGACCCATGGGTGCTGTTCCGGTGTACTTTGGTCTGCGCTTCGAATTGCATTTATTAAGTGGTTCTCTGGTCCTCGAGGTTTCGTTCCTGGAATGCGGCTACGAGCACGCTTTTTGCTGGGCTTCTTGACTTCCGACTCATCTGACACGGGGTGTGTAGACTCTGGGGGTGAATAACCTGCGCGATTTTCAGGTGGGATCCAAGGGCGAAAAAGTCCGGCGGCCGGGGTACGGGGGTATATTTTGCGGATTATGCGGGCCCGATTCGAGGAGCGATGCGCCTCTAGGGTTTTTCGAAGACTGTTGGGAACAACGTCGGCATCCTGGGCGAGAATATTACGGATTCGCCGGGGCACATGGTGTGAAAGGCGAGTGGATTGGATGCCGGACCACCGCATCGCCACGAGCGGATCATGGGAAAAGAGAGAAATGAGGAATTTCCAACCGAGACGCTGTTATTGACATGGGGGTGGCCTGAGGCAGCGGTTTAGGCGGTTGCACGTAAAAAGTAAGAGAATACGATCTGACAATTTCAGGTTCAATTCAATTATTATTCCAAACTCCCGAGGTCGGAGACCATGGAACCCTCTGGAAAGTCATAAACAAGCTGCATGACAATACCTAGCAGTTAGGTGGTTCATGACGTCGAAGTGATCTTCTGGATATATATGTTCTGGCCAACTCCACCCTGATCCGGTGGCTTTATTCTCACACCGCTTGCCCCTCCAACTTTATCTACAACCACGTTTGTACTTCCCCTCTTCCCCTGTAAGGTATAACCTTGGACTATTTGAAGGAATTACCATATGGCTGTATGCCTGTAATCCCTAAACCCTTTTCGCAACCCCCGTGGTGCTCCGAGGTAAGTACCTTCGAAGCTTGCTCCTTCCCCCCGCCCTGCTCACGTCACGGCTCGCTTCCAAGGGCATGTGACAATTGCATGAGAAACTGACAGCTTGCAGTCAAATTGCCACCTTTACTCGTCTACAACTCGTTCTCATTACTTGAAAGATCACTCTCTATATGTCTGATTCAGAGAACCCTGCCGCGGATGTGCCCGACGGCCAGCCGGACCCCGTTCTCGTGGGGCCGGGGCTGAAGGCCTTGAAGCAGGAAGCCTATACCGATGCCACCAATGCGACCCCGAGCTTGGATGCCGATAAGAAAAGCCAACCAGACAGCGATGCACCGTCTTACTTCGCCAACGTTCCGGGAACTAGCACCGAGGGAATAGATTCATCCGATTTGTCCTCGATCCCAGAGAAGTCCCAGGGAACTACATCGTCGGGGCAAGACTTATTGCGACGCTTAAGCTTAGTGGGGGAATCATCACCCGTTTTACCGGAGGTTGATCCGAGAACGCAACATCCTGAATTGAAATTGAGTGGCCGATTGATTAGTGCCGCCTTCTGTATTCCCTACAAGCTTCAATTTCAAGCAGGCTCGGACTGGGTATGTTGACGATTCCCATGATTATTAGTTGAGAGAATGGCCAACTGACCCGTTACCCGCGAGAGATAACAGTCCCTCAAGCCCCGCTCCGGTAGTTCAGCCCTGTTTGATTCCTTTGCCGACCTGGCTTCAGAGGAGAGTCCCTGGTCGCATACCTTGGTGGGTTGGACCGGAGAGGTTGAACCCGTTCTAGATGCCAAGGCTCCCTTGCAACCCATCCCCGCCAACAAGTTGCCGCCTGGTTCAAAGAACCCGACCGCAAGCCCCATAAATAAAGCTGCTGCTCCAGTGCCGGTGAATGCGACCCAAAAGCCTCCATCGCATCCGTTGGTCGATGGGATCAGCGTCGAACGACAGGATCGAGAAAAGCTGGATAGTCAACTAGCCTCGGGGCGACATGGCCGGATCTTGCCGGTCTGGTTATCTGACGCATCAGAGGAACCACAAGATACCATTGTTCTCAAAGACCAAGGGCGATGGCGACGATATTCCGAGAGGGAGCTCTATCCTCTCCTACACTACAAGCAGCATGGCCCCACGGACGGACGCTCAGAGCGACGGTGGTGGGCTGATTATATCCGGTTGAACCAGTTGTTTGCCGACCGCATCGTGCAGGATTATCAGGAGGGTGATGTCGTCTGGGTCCATGATTACCACCTGTTTCTTCTGCCTAGCTTGCTTCGACAACGGATACCTGATATCTATGTAGGCTTCTTCCTTCACTCTCCTTTCCCTAGCAGCGAGTTTGTGAGGTGTCTGCCGAAGCGCAAGGAAATCTTGACCGGTGTCCTTGGTGCAAACATGATCGGTTTCCAGACATTTTCATACTCCCGACATTTCTCCTCATGTTGCACGCGTGTTCTAGGTTTTGATTCCAACTCGGCCGGTGTGGATGCATACGGAGCTCACGTTGCAGTGGATGTATTCCCCATTGGAATCGATGCGCGTGCGATCCAAAAGGCGGCCTTCGGCGCCCCAGAGATTGAGAAGGCAGTGGCAGGTATCCGCAAGCTATATGCCGGACGCAAAATCATCGTTGGTCGAGACCGATTGGATAGCGTTCGGGGTGTGGCACAGAAGTTACAGGCATTTGAGTTGTTCTTGGAGCGATACCCTGAATGGCGGGAAAAAGTCGTCCTTATTCAGGTCACTAGCCCAACCAGCGTGGAGGAAGAGAAGGAGGATCCAGATAACAAGATTGCCGGCCAAATCTCCAACCTGGTATCTACGATCAATGGTCGATTTGGCTCGTTGAGCTTCTCACCCGTGCAATATTACCCTCAATATCTATCACCCCATGAATATTTTGCTTTGTTACGCGTGGCCGATGTCGGACTGATCACCACCGTACGAGACGGGATGAACACCACTAGCCTGGAGTACATTGTTTGCCAGCAGACGAACCACAGCCCTCTCATTCTTTCTGAATTTTCCGGTACCGCAGGTACCCTTCCAGGCGCAATCCATATCAACCCGTGGGACTTGGTGGGTGTTGCTGGGTCGATTGACCAAGCTCTCAAGATGCCCGCACCACAACGGAGAGAACAGCATCTGAAGCTCTATAAGCATGTTCTAACCAACACCGTGGGCGCGTGGTCGCGACAGTTCCTCCACCGACTGCTGACCAATCTTTCGTCTTTTGATCAATCCGTTGCTACACCCGCCTTAGATCGCGCAAAAGTGGTCAGACAATATCGCAAAGCACGGAAGCGCTTGTTTATGTTCGACTACGATGGTACTCTGACCCCCATTGTGAAGGACCCGCAAGCGGCCATTCCATCCGATCGTGTTCTGCGTACCCTCAAGACGCTATCCGCTGATCCGCGGAATGCGGTTTGGATTATCAGTGGACGAGACCAAGCCTTCTTGGATGAATGGATGGGTCATATTCCCGAGCTAGGGCTCAGCGCCGAGCATGGCTGTTTCATTCGTCAGCCGGGCTCCGACGATTGGAAGAATCTGGCCGACAAACCAGATATCAAGGAATGGCAAAAGGAGGTCTTTGATGTCTTCCAGCATTATACCGAGCGCACTGGCGGCTCATTCATCGAGCGGAAACGAGTGGCATTGACCTGGCATTACCGCCGGTCTGACCCGGAATACGGAAAATTTCAGGCCCAGGAGTGCCGAAAGGCACTGGAAGACACTGTGGCCAAGAAGTGGGACGTTGAGGTCATGGCGGGCAAAGCCAACCTGGAGGTTCGGCCCACATTTGTCAACAAGGGTTTCATCGCTACGCGGCTGGTGAATGAATACGGCACAGAGCCTGGGAAAGCGCCCGAGTTCATTCTGTGCTTAGGGGATGATTTTACGGATGAAGGTATGGAAGATCAAAATCCATCGATATTGAATCATCTTTGCTAACGAATCATTTCAGACATGTTCCGTGCGCTTCAGAAGTTCGATCTGCCGCAAGACCACGTCTATTCAGTGACAGTGGGTGCCAGCTCGAAACAAACGGATGCTAACTGGCACTTGCTGGAACCAGCCGACGTGATCAACACTATTCAGATGCTTAACCAGAGTTCCAATCAGGACCATTGAGAATCCCGAACGTTTGACCAAGGGGACCCTTTTCATATCTGGGGGTGTCATGGCCCTATTACCAGAACCAAGGCTTTGAAACCAGACCATGCATTGTTCATATGATTTTCTTTTACTCGTACACGAACTGATTCAGATTTGATGACTTCCGACTCTCTTTGATTTCTTTTCCTGCTCCATACTTTTTAATTATCCTGGAGTGTGGGCACTTTATGTCGTGAGCGGTACGAGGGTTCTCATCATGTTTTATTTCTTTGTAATGCTGCCATAGATGCATGAGCCTCGAATTGTCAATATGTTAGATAGCGGTGGAGTCGGGAGTTTCCCGAATGTCATTCCGAGTATATACGTGAGGCCGAGACATCCGATGCCCCATTTCTCCCCGGGTTTGTTTGTGGGGAATAGAACGTCCCCGCGGGGAAATGGAGAAACCGCGTGATAGATGAATCAGTTGCACCCGAAAGGTGGAACAGAACTCAGTCATAGATGCACATCTACACAGGGATAACTGGTTTCCGAGCTCGGCATTCTGTGCGAATGGCCGTGATCGGCCCGAAACCCGTTTTCATCAGTTGAATTTGAATGGCAGGAATTTGATTTTTAATGGGTCTTACATGAGTCAACTGTTTCCTTAAAATTTCCCCGGTTTCTGATTCAACTCTTATACAGACATGGCAGACCCAGATATTTGATCCGACATTCAATTCAATCCGCCATTGATTATTCCGAGTATGTTCAACGAGAAGGACCATCCCAATGTCGACCGCAACGACTCTTTCCCTCCAAGTCCCTCGTCCGACGAGGAGTCGAATATTGGCGATGAATATACTCACAATGACTTAACACAAGTCCCCACCAACTCGAGCGCAGTAGCGCGCACATTATCAGCCGTGCGGACTCGCGAATCCGGGAAAGATCTCGGCCCGCCGCCAGATGGGGGCTTTCAGGCATGGCTACAGGTCGCCTTGGGGCATATGATCATCTTCAACACATGGGGTTACATCAACAGCTTCGGGGTATTCCAGACATACTACACCACCTCCCTAGGCCGATCCCCATCAGACATTTCCTGGGTGGGCAGTATCCAGATCTTCCTGCTGTTTTTTATCGGCACTTTCTCTGGACGAGCCACTGATGCGGGCTACTTTCGCTTCACTTTGACCGTCGGGGCCACACTGGAGGTGTTCTGTATTTTCATGACCTCGCTTTGCACAGAGTACTGGCAGCTCTTCCTGGCGCAGGGACTCGGACAAGGGATTGGCTGCGGACTAATGTTCTGCCCGACACTAGCTCTGATCTCAACCTACTTTGATAAGCGGCGAGGAATAGCGATCGGTCTCACGGCGTCAGGCTCGGCCACCGGTGGACTCGTGTTCCCGGCCGTGGTGTTGCGTCTGTTGCCACAAATTGGGTATGGGTGGACCATGCGCGTCCTGGGCTTCATAACTTTGGTGACGTTACTTCCTTGTGTGTTACTTTTCAAACAAAGGCTGCCACCACGCACCAGTGGGCCTCTGGTGGAGTGGGCAGCGTTCAAGGAGCTCCCATATCTGCTGTTTGCCGTGGGGATGTTCTTGAACTTCTGGGGGCTTTATGTAGCCTTCTTCTATATTGGTAGTTTCAGCAGCAACATCATCGGTGCCTCGGATACGACATCCATCTACCTTTTGATGGTCATGAATGGAGTTGGATTGGTCGGACGATTGATTCCCAACTTCATGGCGGATCAATTCACCGGTCCATTGAACCTTTTGATCCCGTTTAGTTGCTCCACTGCTCTAGTGGCATACTGTTGGGCTGCCGTTAAAAACATGGATGGCCTGTGGGCCTTTGCCGCCTTCTATGGATTGAGTGCAGCCGGGATCCAGTCATTATTCCCTGCTACCTTGAGCACGCTCACGACCGACCTGAAGAAAACCGGAGTGCGTATGGGCATGGTGCTTAGTGTGGTGGCAGTCGCTGCCCTGATCGGATCACCTATAGCTGGTGCCCTAGTATCCAGTGACGATGGACAATATTTGTACGCACAGATGTTCATGGGCAGTGCGATTATTGCAGGCACTGTGACGCTGATCGGAGCTCGAGTGTGCAAGGTGGGCACAGGCATCACCCGCGTGTAAGTAATTATTATGTTATCCCTTGCGTGGAGAATGTAAATACCAAAATCCTTTTGTTCATAAATCCCCGTACATAGATGATGTTCTAAAAGGTCGAAGAGGTTGAAGTGGGAACAACATAATCGAAGATCTGAATGGACGAGACAAAACCCCACATGTGATTAATGCGCCCGCCGTGACTCGTCGTGATTTTTTGTCTTTCCATTCTTCCACTTGCACTTCAACTTTGGGTCGGAATTATCGTACGTGAGTACTCCATGTCTATAACCTGTCGATATAATATTCGTCTGTCTCGATTCTCCCGAAATTGGACTCACCGCAATGACCCGTATGAAGGGACTAATTCGCGCATCACAGATATCTACCCAACTCCACGTCGAGTCTCCTTTAAACACTACATAAACCGCTCCGGGTTTCACAAATCTACTTTTAGCTCTACATCATGCCAGCGCCCCGTGGTCGTGGTGGAAAGTTCAAGCCCTCACGAGGAGGTATGGTCGCATGCACAATCATCTCAACTAAATTCAACCCTCTTGAAAGGCTCACACACTGCAAACAGGAGGCAAACACTTCAGTCGCGATCTCCAGCCTCTCGATAAGGATGGCAACGCCCTTGGCCTGTGGCGCGTATGTTTAATTTTTCTCCCTCCGACCCCGACCCCACCAAACCCCACTCTACTCGTTCAAAGGGTGATTCAGAGACTGATAAGTATAAACCACCAGGAACCAGCTGATGAAGTCCCATCCTCCGGCGAAGAGGAATCCTCTTCCGAAGAGAGCTCGGAAGAGAGCGACGCTGAGGGCGCCGGGCCCAGCACCAGCACCACCGCTAACTCCGCAGAATTGACCCGTGAGGAACGCCGCAACCAAGCCAAAGCCAAGAAGCAAGCTGCACTGGCCCGCCGCAACAAGACCGCTGCCCAGGTTGGAGACCTACCCCCCTCGGACTCCGATGCCTCGGAGGATGAAGCGCTGCCCGCGAACCCAAACCACACTGCTCAGTCGCGGAAACAACTAGTCAAGGAGGATGAAGATGCCCCACAGCCCAAGAAAGTTGTTAAGGATGTCTCTCAGCTTTCACGACGAGAGCGTGAAGCCCTCCAGGCGCAACAAGCCCGGGAGCGGTACCTGAAGCTTCACGCCGAGGGCAAGACCGACGAGGCGCGGAGTGATCTGGCGCGATTGAAGATCATTCGGGAGCAGCGTGAGGCAGAGCGTGCTCGCAAGGAGGCTGAGAAGGAAGAAAGAGATGAGCAGGCCAAGGAGCGCAATGCGGCCATTCTAGCGCGCGAGGAGAAGTTGAGGGCTGCGGCTATGGGGAAGACGGTGAAGGGTGGAAAGAAGAAATAGATTCATTTCCAATATGCTTTGATTTGGAGAATTTATCAAGAATCACGACCAATTGATACAAAAAAACTGCAACCTTGGAACCTAATATTTTTGGGTTCGATCAAAACACCGTAGAGAAGCTATGACAATGCCTCTGATATATAAAACAAAAAGCGCAATGTACACCGACACGCCCCCCAAGCAGATAACCACAGAAATTAATCTTTCGATGCATAGCCAACAGAGACATCAGAAGGTAAAAAGAAATGAAGGAAAATGAAATTTCGTACACAGGGTGTTGGGTAGACATCCCTAGAGAGATGACCAAGAGTATGGCCACCGAGCGAAATGCAGGGCATTGGTTCTTGCGTTACACTCCCCAGAACAATCCCACAACACTCCGGCCTTGCATAACAACACCCCAGCCCGCAATCAGACTGACTAGCCACAAAATGGCAAAGATCAGAATGGGAACGAGCAACAGCTCTGTGTTGTGCAGGAATGGTAGTGCATTGTAGCCCAGGAAGGTGATATAAGTATAGTAGATGAGGGCGGAGAGGTAGAGGGTATTCCCCAGGAAGGTGGCTAGGAAATTGCTCGGACTGCGAGTAAGAAGTGGGAGGAGTAGGAATTGCACCACATAGAGGTGGAGGTACAAAGGAAAGAAAGCACGATTCGAAACCTAGAGCGCGAAAGGTTAGCATTTTAGAACCTTTTATTCAGTTCCATAAGAAATACAGTCTTACATCAAAGCAGTATCCAAACTCCAATTGCTCTTTCTCCCCGGGCTGTGCGAAGAGACCCTGTGCTGCGCCTCGGCGGCGGCCGCGAGAGCCGCGGAGACTGGCGAGAGATGCGGCCGCCCCATTGGGACCGAACAGTCGACCGATGACAAAATAGCCAATTGTCGAAACTAGAAGGGAGGACCCAATGAAGTGGAAGAAGATAAAGAGAATGGAGAGCTTCACAATAGCACCAAAGGAGGGAGTGTAGGCCAGGCCCCATGCCAAGGCTGTGAGGAGGAGGAAGAAGGAGAGCAGATATGTGAAGGACGGGTCTGGTCGATGCCAGGTATTTTTGGTTTCTATTGAAGAGTCAGTACCCTATGAACCTACCGCATAATATCATTGGTATTGGAAGTGACAAGAGGACTCACGTTTCTGTGATGCGGGTTAGCTTCATGCTAGCAACAAAGCCGGGGCTCAACTTACATGGTAGTAAATGGACTTGAAGACCTTTTTGGGTGCAATCAACAAGGATGTCATCTCCCAGATGGCCATCTCAAAGTCCATCTGGGGAAATTTGAATAGTCTATAATGAAAAGGTCCGTTACTCTCCATGTTCCTGGATTGGCCTTCCACCTCTTACCTTTTGAAGAAGCGTGGCATGCGCACACTTGAGCCACGGCGGGGCGTGGAGCCAAAGGTGGCTGGACCAGCATGTTGGCGGGGAACGGAGATGTGCGGGTTCATGGTCGAAAGCCCGTTCTGGTCAAGAGCCGGGGATCATTGGAGTCTCAACTTGTCGAGTATGAGACGACGTGTCGGAGACTGTTATGTCATCGTCACGTGGTTGGTGCCCCATACTTCAGGTTTTAACTCCAAGTCTATGTAGTACATACTGGCTACTGTAGAAAATACCTAGTCAAAGCACGATATACCATTTGCAATAGTGCATGGGTGATAGCTTTCAAGGTCAAATTATCTAAGAATAATTGATAACTCATCCTAGTGCTACCGTCATTCCATGGTTACGATCATGTATGCCCTTGGGCCATGCTGGCAACTTGATTTCACTGGATTTATACCGGTACATGTCATGATTGATATGCATGTTAGGCTTTTGGATCTGTGTTTCCTGTAAGGGGGTCAAATAGTAAGCGCAAGTCATGTTGGCCACATAATTCTATACGGGGTCTTATCAATGTTCGTACCCTGTGGCTCACCTTGTAAATCTTATGTATCGACTTGCAGGAACATAGAGTTATACCCCTCTATTTGAGGGTTGACTGGATTACGAAACTCTGTATCACATTGCTACTTATCATGAGCATCTAATGCCTGTGGAGTAATATCTGCCACTGAAAGAATTCGGAGATTATTGGCGTGAGGACCATCCCCACTTTGGAGATGGGGGGATCCACCATCAATGCGGACCCAGGACATGTTAAAAAGAGAGGTGTCAGATGGAAACTGGATTGATGAAGAAATTTGAAAAACATTCACCGTCTTTTGATCCTTGTATGTGTATATAAATGAGATTAATGAGGAGTTAAAATATTAAGCCCCTGAGAATACTTCGAGTATTGGAAATCCACGGGATTAGATAGTGTCATACCGCCTGTTTCCCCCCCCCTGTTTCATCAATGGATCTAAAAAGACTGAACTGAAATTCATATAGTGTAACATATGATTAACTTCCCATGATAATTACTGTTGACCCTGCTTGATGTTTCTTACATAAATTATACATTCCTCGCACGGTTCACATTGGTTCCTGGTTCCACTTGTGTGTATCCGTACCAAACCCCCGTTTTTAATTTCTCAGGAGTTCGTCCCGCCCCCGGCTTCTTCTTGTTCCTCAGGCCTTTCTTGTCTGTCCTGCACGCAGCCGTCGCTGCCATCACCCCTTACTTGGACATGCGATGACCGTCTGAAAACCCACCTGCTTCAATTCGCTTCTGCGATCCGGATCCAGCTCCGCAGTCTCGTGTTGGGACGCCATTTGGGCCACGAAAGCTCCGAGAAACTATAGCCTTGGGCATTGCCGGTACGTGGCAGCTCCTGCAGCAAGGAATCCTTCTTTAGGACCAACAATTAGGGCCTATTAAACCCGGCGTGAGCGCTAGGCCCTGAAGAATTTAACGAATCTATGATTTCGTGCACTACTAACTGACTTCCCAAGTCATTAGCCGTGACAATGTCCCAGCAAAGAGATGTCTACACAACCAATTCCCCTCCACGCACTCCTCCCTCTCAGACCGCCAAGTACCGTTCCAAACAAAAGTATCCGGCCCGGCCCTCTATTCGAGATGCTTTTCCAGATGCAATGGAGAATGCGCCGCGGGTCAGCGAGTCCACGGATGAGCGTGACCCCCATGACCTCTCGCTCTCCCCCAAGCACGCCGCTCGCACCTCCATTGTAGACAATATGCTTCTCTCGCTTGATCAGTTTGGGGCCCCTGATTCGTCCATTATGGACGACTACCGGCTGTACAATTCAGCCTTTGACACCGACCCTCATGGCCGGTTTCGAGGTCATACTTTCTCTTCCTCCATGTCATCCGACGCAGATTATAGTTACGACGACGGAAGCAATCGCTACGCCACAATCACAACCAAGGGTCGCCGAAGCAACAGCAGCTCCAATTACCAGTCAGTGCCCAGGAGAATGGACAGTGCTCGCAGCCGAGATGCCATTGGGTCTCGAAGTGGTGCAGGAACCATGCCAAGATCGAACGATGCGCGAAAGGGCAGCAAGGGCAGCAAGGGCAGCTCATCGACAACGGATTATACATATGGAATTCCCAGGGCACGGGCGGACTCAGATGGCCTAGATCGGCGTTCGGCCAGCTTCGACTGTGGTCCCAAAAAATACATCCCGTATTCCGATGCGGGTATCGTCCAGGACTCGATCATGTACGATGATGATGCAGCGCCAACGCCGAGTGTGCCGGCAGGACCACGGAAATTCAACGACCACAAGACTCCAACCGGCCCCGCGTCACGGACACCAGTGGCATCCCGGCGCAATAGTGTCAAATCTGCACAGGCTCCGCAGATCCGCAAGGCTCGTCCAGAGAATATTGGCACAGGGACCCTCAAAATGCGAGAGAACGACTTTGACATATCGGGTGACGCAAGTCTCGAATTCCCCCCGGTATATCCGGCAGCATTGGATCCCCCTGCGCCCAGTCCAACAATATCCTACAACAAGCCGGCTTTCCCTCCCCCTCTTCCAGAACCAGCAGCCGTTACCACAACCACCACAATTACCACCAACAACAACAATCCGGGAAATTCCAAGGAACGCCCGGGATTTTTCCGGCGTGTCTTTGGTTCATCCAAGAACGCACCGCCGAATCTAGCAGAGTCTCCAGGTTCGAATGCCAGTGACATATCCTATCTCCAGGAAACTGAAAGTAAAGACTCCACTGGGACGACGGTCAATGTGAAGGGAGCAAGGCTGCAGCCACCCAAGATCCCAGTAACGACGACTCCCACCCCAACTCGCCAAGGGCCCCATCAAGTGGTTAACAAGAAATCTTCGTTCTTTCGCCGGCGGAAGAAGTCTGTGGCTGATAATGTCCCACCTCCCATCGTCCTGCCTCAGGACTTGGCACCGCATGCCTTGGATTCCATGAAACCGCAACCCAGTCCGGTGAGCAGTTTGCGAAAGGTCATGAATCCATACCTTGATGAGGTACCCGGAAAGCAAGATGTTAAGGGAAAACGTCCGGAGGACCTGCAGTCCCAGAAGCCCAGGCAGAGTGTTTCAGCCCCCGGAGCTGGCTCCAAGAGCAATAGCACCCTCCAGCCTCCAAGCTCTTCTCGCGGCCAGGATCGTTCGCCGCTAGCAGAAACCTGCGGCACCGATGATCAATCTTCAGTAGGTGAAGGGACTGAGTCTACTGCATTTGCCGATCCCCCCTTGCAGGGGAAGGAGAAGGGGTCAATCATTACGGCTGCCACCACGCTCTCACCGGTCGTGGAGGATTTCTCACGTACCATTAAAGTGACAACCACCAAGACTACAACCGCTTACGATGCACCCCAAGACAGCTTAACAGGAGCCAACAAGTTAGCACTTCCGTCAGACAGCAATGTCCCAGAGTCTCCTGCCGTCTCTGAAGCCTCACATTACCAAACTGCTTCTACTACACCAGTGATTGAATCCGAAGAGCCGAAACCAGACGACGACATGGACAACACAATGGATGGACCAGGCGAGGCTATTGAGGATGGACCTACCACAACGGATCGGGAGCAAGCCCAGAAGCTCTTCGATAGTCAAGACCAAGTGGTGGGTAATGATCCCGCTGCAGCTTGGCTTGGCGATCCTGATCGGGCCACTGTCCGAGAGGCTTACATGCGACTCTTTGACTGGTCGAATTATAATATTCTGGCTGCACTCCGCAGTCTTTGTGAACGGCTGGTGCTTAAAGGAGAGACCCAACAAGTGGACCGCGTGTTGGATGCTTTCTCGAATCGGTGGTGTGATTGCAACCCAAGTCATGGTTTCAAAGCGACTGGTAAGGTCTAGCTCTGTCAAGCTTGGTTTTCATATATTGGATATTTACTAATGATATACCAGACGTTGTTCATACCATCTGTTATTCTATTCTTCTGTTGAACACCGATCTCCACTTGGCCGACATTGACCAGAAGATGACCAAAGCCCAGTTCGTGCGAAACACCATGCCCACAATCCATCGAGTTGCAATGGATGCAGCCCCAGAGGGGTTTGAAACGCTACGCCCGATCAACCGCTCTAAAACTTCGGGCCCCGACTCGGCACACTCGGCGCCCTCATCTGCTCGCTCTCCAACATTCCCACCTGATGTTGCCCGTAGCTCCTGGGAAGGGGACAACACGGGCCGAACCCCCAATGAGAGCAAACCTGAAGCAGGTCCGTTGGTAAACACTCCATTTACCGGAACTGTGAGAGCCTGGGAACAGCAAGTTGAGGCAGTTTTGAAAGACTTCTACACTTCTATCCAAAAGGAACGGCTTCCACTTCATGGTGCTCCGCCGGCGCGAGAGGTGTCTCGCATGTCTTCTAACAACTTTTTGGGTCCCTCCACAAGCACGCTTCGCCGAAGTCCCAGTACCATCAGCAAGAGTGGCTCGGACATTTTCCCCCGCGGCCGGTCTGCTGATTCTCGCCACGCAGCTGCGCGGTGGTCGTCTAAGCCCCGGTCTCGGGCTGGGAGATTGTATCCCCCGTCAATGATGGGCTCCAGTCGCACCAGCCTGGACGACCAATCGTCTGTTTGGAGCCCAACTACATCTAGCACGTGGAGCAAGTATTCTCTGGGCAAATTTACATCCGCTTCGGTGGATTCGTTTGGCTCGGAGTATCCTCGCGGCGAGTATCAGCAGTCTATTGGTTTTGCCAACGCTCTGAGCCAGGCCATTATTCGTGAAGATTCCGCCACCTCCGTCTATAGCTATGAAGAATCGGAGCGAACGACCCCTCTCCTCGAAGACGAGACCTTGGCTTTGGCTGGTGCTCCATGGGCCAAAGAAGGCAGCGTCAAACATAAGCATCACCTGGATGCCGTGGACAAGCGCGCCAAGGATCGAAATTGGGGTGATTGTTTCGCGGTCATCCAGCAAGGCTGGATGCGACTTTTCTCATTCAACAACACGACTAAATCCATGCGGCAAAAAGCGAAGCAGCGCGGTGGTGTTGTGGTTGGTGGTGGCAACTGGACGGAGAATGCGGAAGAACTCTGGAAGTTTATGCTCCGGCAGACTATTGCGAGTGCACTGCCCCCTCCTGGGTACTCAAAGTCTCGACCTCATGTCTGGGCTTTAAGCTTGCCCACTGGAGCGGTCCATCTCTTCCAAGCCGGTACACCGGAGATTGTGCGGGAATTCGTTTCCACGGCTAATTACTGGAGTGCACGGCTTTCCAAGCAGCCGTTGGTGGGAGGTATTAGTAACATTGAATATGGCTGGAGCGACGCTGTGATCAACAGCGCGCTGGTCAATACTGGTGAAGATCGGTCCCCACCACCATCCTCGGGAGCTCCTCGTCCTAGCATCCAGAGTTCGATCCGCAGCTCAATTGACCATGGAAGTGTGCGACCCAGGCTGCCTGCGGATCGTGTCAACATCAGCGACTGGAGTCCCCCTCAGCAGAGCATGGTGGCCTCGAATTTGACCGAAGAGGAGCAGCTCAAGGCGCTGCAGGCATACGTGAAGAACGTTGAAGACGATCTCCAGAGACACAATGAATTGCGTCCGGCCATGCACCTGGCCTTCTCTCCCAGGCACCCAAACTCTGCCAAGGCGATGGCCAACTGGGAGCGAAAATCATCATATTTGTTACGTGAGATTGTCAAGTTTCGAACCTACATTGATTCTCTTGGCAATGCCATCAAGCAGAAGGAGAGGATATATGCTTCTTCTAACAACTATTATACTGGATCAGCTGAGACCGAAACTGCAGAACCAGCTGAAGATGCCACGATTTTGACCTGAGTCGCATTAAGGTCTATAGCATTTGGGTCTCTTCTTCTTTTGGGAATCTTCTTCTTCTTCTTCTTCTTCTTCTTCTTCTTCTTCTTCTTCTTCTTCTTCTTCTTCTTCTTCTTCTTCTTCTTCTTCTTCTTCTTCTTCTTCTTCTTCTTCTTCTTCTTCTTTCCCCATCTTATGAACTACTCGACTCCGACGCAAACCGATGTATATACCCTCCAGGCTGAGGGATTTCGGCATATACATCATACATCTTCAAAAGTGACATGGCGGTTAATTCTCTTCTCTTTTCATCATTTTTGTGTATATACTTTTTTTTTTTTTCACCCCGCTAGGCCTTGCTTGGACTGGCTTTTTTCATTTCTACGGGGACGAGGTTGGACTATGTATCTTGATTTTAATGCTTGGCACTACGAAGCGACCGAGGCTATGGATACCATGATTAGTTATTTTGTTGAATCTTAAATCCTTATCGATGCCGCTATGAACTAGTCAATGAAAATAAGTATTGCGGTAATAGTCGAGTCCTATAGATAATCGCGTGGCAATAAGCTTTATTATGTGGTGCCTGGATGTGTTGATACTTTAAGATTGTTGACTCGAGTCGCTCCTGCTTGACTCAGCCCAGTCTTCTTATTTCTTAATATGATGTTATTTGTATATAGACTCATCAATCCACAAACTTGTCAAACCTTATAAAGATTGAATCCTGTTCACTTGCCAGGGGTGCTCAAGTGGGTAAACGCACAGCTAGTGGAGACCCAAAACAACGCCCAGACTGCCGGTCACCATGTCGACCAGAGCCCCAGCTACAACTCCGATCGTCATCCCAGGCCCGCCCTCGGTGCGTATCCCCTCTCACGAATCTGGCGCATTCCACATCCCAGAAGAGTTTTCACCCCTAGATGCCGCTTTAGAGAGTTCGAATTTCTTCATGGCCGAGGACGCGCCGGGGGAACACCCCCCGACTACCGTCGGCGACTCAACAACAGAGAGCGGGAACTACGACGCGCAAGAGCATCCAGCAGTTGCTACATCTACCACTGATGCCGAGCCCGAAACACTCGAGAATGAAACAACGACCGCTGTGTCGGACCATGAAGACATCAGTATTCTCCCTCCCCTGACCGATCGCGACGACAGCAGCTTGTTCCCCTTGAGCGAAAATGGCGACCATGAGCGAGGCAACAACCAAACGCTCATTGAGGAGCGCGAAATGCGCCACAAACTGATGGACATGGAGTCGAGCTTTCTACCGGAGCCCTCGACCATTGACATGGCCGCGACTGGCCCAAGGGCTGGCGCGGACGATACCTACCTAGTCGGTGTGGATGGTGGTTACGATCCTGACATGACCCAACAAACTGAATCGTCACAATTCTCATTCATTCCGCCATCGGACACAAACCCAGACTATGGCCACTATCAAGAAGAGTCCTATGTGATCAAAGACCATGACGAAGCTGAGCCTACGACGGCTGTACGTGGAGAAGATCTCGTCGGCAACGAGAGCACGCTTGACTCGCTGACTTCATCGCCTTCAGCGGCCGCCATGTTTCGAAATTTGCGCCGCAACCAATCCATATTATCGGAAGACAATCCTGATGACAGCCAATTGTCTCAAGACGAGCGAGCTTTCAGATCTCGAATATCTCAGTCCGATGAATCACAACTTACACCCTCCAAGCTTCGAAAGTCCTCCCGCAGTCTGTCCCCTGCCCAAAGGCTATTCAGTGATCAAAGCTTCAGTGCCGGAGGCAGCCGTCGTAGTGGAAGTCGACCTAAGTACCTGACTAGCCGCCAATCTGCCAATCGTCTTTCACACTCCTCAGTCGCAAGCAACAATACGACCAATACAGATGGTACACATAGTGATGCGACGCTGGGAGCAGACTATGCGCTTCAATCTGGAGGAGCAGCGTCGGACAATTGGGGCGGTTTGCACCCAGGATCGCGCGGCCACATGACCCGAACGACCAGCCTAGGAAGTATGGCGTCTGGAGTCTCGGGCTACAGTGAAGAGAACTCCCTGGAGAGGCGGCCCCTTGTCGGGCAAGTTGATGGGGGTTTACAGACTTTGCAAGAGGAGAATTCACCACTTTCGTCTAGGCATCAAACAGGATTCGAAGACACATCAGCACCGGCGACGCCCAAGGCCAAGCCCCAAGACCGAGCATTCCCGACGGATACGGCAATTGCAGAGCGTGTCAAGGGAATCCAGATACCTACCACTTTTGCGCAACGGTTCCGAGAAGACTATGGCAATATGGGACCCTCTCCCGAAAAGCGCGCTGGTGCTTTAACTCCGGCGCTTGGACGAAGTGGTCTTGGCCGCAACATGACCCTCAAAGAGCAAAGCAGTACCATTGATCGTCTTTCAAAAGAAAACTTCGACCTCAAAATGCGCATTCACTTTCTCAACGAAGCACTGAATAAGCGGTCCGAGGAAGGAATAAAGGAAATGATATCAGAGAATGTCGAACTCAAGTCGGATAAGCTGAAGATCCAGAAAGATAGTCAAGGCCTGAAGCGCAAGATCCGTGAGCTAGAAAAACAGTTGAAAGATCAGCAATCAGACAAGGAATCTATGCTCAACCACGACCCTGAAGCCTCAGACGAGGGAGGCGATCGGGAAACCGCAAATGAGACCGAGATCACTTATTTGCGTGAGCGAATTGAAACCTATGAGCTTGAAGTCGAGCGGTTGAGATCTGAAAGTATTGGAAGGGAGAGTGAGAAGCGACGCCTGGCCGAAATGGTAAAATCGTTGAGCGAGAATCGCACTGGTGCGTCAGAAACAGGGGCGAGAGAAGAGAGGGTAAGTACAATTCCTTTGTTGCTGTCTAAGTTCTTTTTTTCATTTATTTACTGTTCACAGGACATGTGGAAGGATATGCTTGATGCAGAGGCAGCAGCTCGTGAGCAGGCTGAAGAAGAGAACCGCCAGCTACGAGATGAGACCATTCGTCTGCGAAGCGAGCTTTACACATCAACTAGTGGCGGTCCAAAAATACCCTCGCGGGATAGAGGTGGCTCGACTGTTTCGTATAACTCAGCGTCGGACAGAGATGGAAACCGTGGCGCTGCTGCAATCACTGCCTCCAATAGCACACTTATGGTGGAGCTTGAACTCTTGAAGCAAGAGAATGCCGAATTGAGAAAGGAGGTCAGCGCCCAAACCTCAATGCTCACGTCTCGCAACAGAGAAAAAGAACGCCTTTACCAAGAAATCGAGGAATTGAAGCTTGGCCATGGTCGTCATACCGGCCGGTCTGTGGCTGGAGACAGTATCTTTGACCGTTCGGTCTCCCGAGCGCAAGGAAGACCAGGCTCCGAACCCAGTGATGGCGGCTTATCACGTAGTGATATGGATCGTGAGGAGCTCGACGCTCGGAATGGGCAGCTCCGGGATCAGGTGTCAACCCTCAAACTCGAGAACCAGGCCATTCGCAGCCAGCTGGATGAATACGTTATGGAATTGGAGGCTCTGGATAAAGCATATCAAGCTGATGTGGATCAGGCCGAAGAGGAAATGACGAATTTGCAGCAGGAGCGTGACCAGTCTCTCCAAGAGCGAGATCAGGCCCTTCAAATGGCTGATGAGCGCGATGCTGCCTTCCAAGATCTCCGGGCTGAGGCTCAGGAGGAACTCGATGCCCTTGGCGAAGAGCTTGATCAGAAGATTGTTGAGTGTCAGCGTATGGGTGAAGACCTAAGGAACCAGGATGAGAGCCTCAGAGTGCTGCAGGCAGAGATGCGCTCGGCCAGCGAGGGTATCATTCGGCTCGAAGAGGATGCACAAAACAATCTAGAACGGTACAAGGCTGTCCAACGGGAGCTTGAAGAGACCCACGGCGATATGGAATCTCTGGAGAAGAGCCTCTATGAGGCTAACACCAAGGTACAGAGACTGACAGTGCAAATTGAGTCCAGCCAGAATGAAATCGCATTCCTCCGAGAAGAGCAAGATGGTGATAAGATTCGCATCGGGGACGTGGAGTCAGAATTGAAGACGTACCACATGAGTCTGGTCAGTGAGAAAGAAAAGACAAGAGAGCTCGAGCAACGACTTGCGGATGAACGACACCAGCGGGAGGTGGTTGGAAGCAAGGAGAAGCAAGAAGTCCAGCGAATCATGAACGAGCTGAACCGGGAAGCTTCAACGGCCAAGGAAGAGGTCCGACGATTGAAGAAGAGTCTATCGACTCAGGAGATTGAGACATCTACTTGGCGGGAGCGGCTGATGGATCTTGAGAACAACCTTCGAGAGACACTCGGCGATCTTAGCGGCAGCCGGTCAAGCATGATCTCTAATATCATGAAGCTTCAGAAGGAGCTAGAATCCACCGCTCTTGAGCTGGAGAGTGTTCGATCCCAACTGGATGAGAAGGAGTCGCTACTTCGAAACCGAGATGCTCTCCTGGAAAGCCACGGTCTTGAGTCCCGGAAACTCTCGGAACTCCTAGAGCGCGAGCGTCAGTCCCGTCGGGCTGATAAACAATCTTTCGAGCAGGCACTCAAGTCTCACCAGCAGGCCTCTCGCACCATCACTCAGAGCAACTCTCGGATCACAGACCTGGAGAATGCTCGCAATCAGGATCGCAAGCGCTTCACGTCGCTTGAGCAACAATTTAAGGACCAACTTAACGAACGTAACTCGATGTTCTTGGCGATTTGGAAACGACTCTCTTCGATCTGTGGCCCAGATTGGGCGCATTCCAACAGTCTCATCAACGGCAACCTCCCCAGTCAGGAAGTTATTGGCAATATTTTGTTCTGGCCTGGCTTTAGCCGCAACCTGATGCTTGCTATTAAGACGGTTGAGGGCGTGGTCGCCCAGTTCAAGGGCCGTATCAGAGCCGTGGAGATTGACTTGAACAAGCATTACCAGCATCTCGAGCATTCTTTTGCCCAGCGTGTCCGGCGACTCGATCGTGTTGAAGAAGCTGTCAAGAACATGCGTGCAGGTAACCACTCGCATTCAAGCTCATCATCAGAGCTGTCCAAGTTGCGAGGAGAGAATCGACTATTGAAGGCCGAGATCAATTTGCTCCAATCTAACTCACGGGGTCATGGGGCAGCATCCTCCGCGGCGGCAGCAGTGATGGCATCGGGTCCACGATCCCCGTCACTCAGCTCTACTGCAGATGCAGAGCGACAATTGACCCGTCAAAGCTCCACATCGGGCAATAGCGAGAAACCACGCTCGGAACGAGGCCTCTCCCGCGGTACCTCCGGTCTGCCGCAGCCAACTTACTCGTCTTCAAGCAGCACATTAGCCAACACCAACAACTCCGGGGCAATGGTGTACCGCACGCGCAGTGGACAACAGAGCAACTGGGAGGGTGGGGATGATAAGTGGATTCACCGACTGCACGAGCTGGAAAAGCGTCTCAAGGCAGAACGAGAAGGCCGTCTTCTTGACCGTAGCGGTGCACGAAAGCGACTGGAGGAGCGTGATAATGAGAACCAGAAGCTCCGTGATCAGCTTCAGCGTGAGCGTACGCGAAAACCCTCTGGGGCCATTGAAGCTGGACGCAATCGAGCCCCTGTCTCGGACGAGAATCCCAGCTCTAGTGAAGGGGAAGGCATCATCTTGGATATCGAGGTTTAAGGTGAAGATGATGCAATTTAATGTTTTGTGTACTATATACCCTTCTCCCTTTATTTGCGGCTCGGACTTTCCAAGCCTTGTTGACTTGTACGCCCTATGTGATGATCAAGAGAACCACGATGATCATGAAGGCGTTGAAATGAGATTCTGGGGTGTTTTTTTCTTTTGGTTTCTTTCGTTTCTATTGTATCTTATTTCACAATCCATTTTTGAGGGTTCATGCTTTCCTGGGAATAATACTAAAACAGATGTCTCTACCGCAGCGAGACCTTGAGGGAAAAGTCAACAATGCTCGTACCTTGATGGATCGAGCTGGTGGACAAGATATCGACATCCGGACATGTGTACGCCGCAGCATTTTCCTCGGTCAAACCACCACTGACTTCAATCAAGAATGAGCGGTTCTTGCCTGCCCACTCCTGCTTCAGCTGTTTTGCCGCCTCTCGCACGCCCTCCGCAGTGAAATTATCCAACATGATGATATCGGCCCCAGCGCCAATCGCCGCATTCGCCTCCTCCACGCTGCGACACTCAACCTCCACCTTGGTCGCAAACCCACCGGCTGCCTTGGCCGCCTGTACCGCCCTTGGGATAGCCGCCGCTATTGATACAATATCCTTCGGGTCGGCAACACCTCCGTCCGCCGCGGCGCGGTTATTTGCGCATGCCCAGACATGATTGTCCTTGAGCATGGTCATATGGCTGAGATCATGCCGGTGGGGATCGGCACCACCGATCAGAATACCGTACTTCTCAACGACACGGAACCCGGGTGTTGTCTTTCTAGTTCCGGCGAGGGTTCCCTGCCAGCCCTGTGCGCGGAGGGCGGCAAGCATGGAGGCGCTTTTGGAGGCAATGCCGGAGCAGCGGGCGAGGATGTTGAGAGCGACGCGCTCACCGAGGAGGATCTTGCGGATTGGGCCGCGGACGGTAGCGCAGTGTTGGACGGGATTAAGGGAGAGGGCCTCGCCTTCTTTGATGTGCCATTCAATGCTATTCGGGTTATTCAGTATTCATTGTCGATTGAATCGCGGGGTAGCAAGTGAGTAGTATATAGAGATATGGATTATAGACGTACGTGCATCCAAGTTGTGAGAAGACCTCGTCGACGAATGGAGCACCTGCAATGATACCCTATTCAAAAAAAAATAAAAAATTCATCAGTTGCATGCTTGTATCATAGGATTCGTTGGACGTACCTTGCTCTTTCCCAGTAACCGCGCCTCACCCTCCGACTCGCCAACGACAAAACCACCATAATCCAGGCTGGGACAGTCCTCCTCTAGCCAATTGGCAATGAGGCGCTTATAGTTGCCAGGCAGCAGGTGCTGCACATCACCGTAAGTTGAGGCCATTTCTATGTCAGTGAAGTGGAAGGTGGGGGAGATCTACGGGATCTGAAGTTGCCCTCTCCCCGCGGGGATCGGACTGATTCGGAGGGTCACGTGTTTGGACAACAGTGCATGTGTACATATATGCATTACTACGAGCTGAATCTCTTTTGTTTTATCTAATTTCAAGGTTAGGCGTCAAGCTTTCAGGGTTCCAATTGCTGAGAACGGGGGTGTAAGGTTTTGGTTGAGGTCGGGGATGTGACTATTGTCTACGATCTTTGAACGACCTGGACAGTTTATATTTCCGAGGTCCCAACCTTAGAAAGTCAGTGTCCACGAGTCTGCATAATTCTCCATACATCCAACATTTGAATGATGTAAGTATTCAGAATCATATTTCAAAGATTCATCACCTAGATATACAGTGCATAAATTCGATATCATAATCATGCTAGCAACGGCGTCATGGGTTATGCAATGCATGACGAGCTTATCCATAATGAACTACTGCATATATAGCTATGTAACCCCACAAAATAACTATAGAGCAACCATAGAGCAGGTTTGGAACTAATCAGCCTTGGAAAAACCAATTATTGACATTTGTATCGATCTAACAGCAATAAATCACAGCCCCATCCGGTTCGGCGCCGAATAGAGATAATCATTAATCCGTGCGCGCTATTGCCTATATCCGCAAGATCCGCTCTCCGC